>NC_056686.1:108722374-110169249 GCF_018350215.1 Panthera leo
TCCAGAAAGGACGGCTGCCTGGACAGCTACACCATAAGCAACAGCCTCATCAGGGTTGATGCTCTTATTCATTTCTTTCCCATTGAAGATGTTTTTCAGAAGTTTCTGAACACTGGGGATATGGGTATAACCACCCACCAGTACAATAAATCATGGATATGAGACTTGCCTAGCTTGGCATCATGAAGGGCTTTCTCTATAGGGTTCAGGGTGCCAAAGAACAGGTCAGCATTTAATTCTTCATATTGGGCATGATTATTAGAGATATAGAAGTCAAGTCTTTCATACAGAGAATCAAACTCTATACTGGCATGGTTACTGGAGACAAGTACACGTAGCATGTTCACAAGCAGTATGTACTGGCTGATGTCCTTCTTACGTTTGTGATTGAACACAGCAATAACATGGTTGACCATTCTCTTGTCAAAGTCTTCTCTACCTAAGTTTGTGTCTCCAGCTATAGAATTTATTCCAAAGATCCCATCTTCAATAGTGAAGATGGACACATCAAGTGTCACCTCCTAAGTCAAAGATAAGCACATTTCTTTCAGCTTTAACCTTTTTGTCTAAGATGTAAACAATAGTAACAGCAGTTGACTCATTGATGATTCTAAGTTCATTGAGAACAGCAACAGTTCTAGCATCTCTGGTAGCCTGATTCTGAGTTATTAAGGTAAACAGGTACTGTGACAACTGCATTGGTAACAGTTTTCCCAGGGTATGGCTCTGCAATTTCCTTTATCTTTGTCAAAACCATTAGAGGACACCCCCTCTGGATAGAAACTTTTTTTCTTCCTTGTATTCTACTTGGACCTTGGGCTTCCAGCATCATTCACCACCATGAAAGACCACTGTCTCATATCAGATTGGACAACAGCATCATCAAACGTACATCCAATCAGGCATTTGGTATCAAAAACTGTGTTGGTGGGGTTTATTGCAACTTGATTCTTTGTAGCAGCACCGACATGACCAGTGTCAGTAAAGTAGATATAACCGGGTGGTTCAGTTTCCCTTATCATTGGCAATTATTTCCACTTTCTGGTGCTGGAAGACACCCACACAAGAGTAAGTGGTGTCAAGATCAGTGCCCACTGAGGGTCTGCTAGACAGTTGCTTCTGTATGGGCCTAGCATGGCTTGTGAAGAAAACAGAAATCTGGAGAGCTAGCACCACATGTAGTGAATGTTTTTTCTTCTTAATTTGCTAAATTGTACAACTGGCCCTAGCTATCTTTACAATATCTTCAAAGTTTAATTCGTCTCTTCAAGTTTTCTATTTCTTTTTGAGCTATTTAAAATCATTTGTCACCCCAGGGAGAACATCCATTTTCTGTAGATTGTCAAATATATATACAAAGTCATACATAATATTTTGTATTTTTCTATGTTTTATTGCCTCTATTCATAATCTTTGTCTCCTTTCTCAATCCCAATTTTCATTGAATTACAAGTGCCAATTTCATTTTCTTGGTATTCACAGAACAATATTTTTCTGTTATTGATTTTTACCTTATTAAATTATGCTTGTTTACTTTTTATTTTTTATTAGTTTCTGGTGTAGCTTAGTTGTTTGACTTTTGATCTTGTTTTCCCCTGGGTGCTGCTTTTCTCAGCTCTCAGGTTCTG
Organism: Panthera leo; assembly: GCF_018350215.1. Classification (NCBI taxonomy): domain Eukaryota; kingdom Metazoa; phylum Chordata; class Mammalia; order Carnivora; family Felidae; genus Panthera; species Panthera leo. The sequence goes on from NC_056686.1 coordinate 108,724,003, forward strand.
ACCTTCCCAGCAGGACCTAAGGAGGGAGCCCCAGGCTTTCTCACTAGTTCTTATCTGATGTGGGGCAGAAGGCAAAGGAGGGAAGCAACACCACGTGGAAGCTGTCATCAGAGAGTCAGGCTCGTTAGTATACATGTGCAGATATTTGTGTCTCTGGGATAAATGCCAAGTAGGGCAGTTATTTATTATGTTTAGTTTTTTAAGACACCAACTGTAAACTCTTCCAGGGTAGTTATAACATTTCACATTCCAACCAGCAGTATTTGAGATATACAGTGTCTTCACAGACTCACCAGTATTTGTTATTGCTAATATGTTTTATTTTAACTGTTCTAATAGATGTTTATTGATACGTCATTGTGATCTTAATTTGCATTTCCCTAATGGCTAGTGATGTTGGACATCTTTTCATGTGCTTGTGCTTATTTGTCAGCTGAATATTCCCTTTGGTGAAATGCCTCTATGTATCTTTTGCTCATTTTCTACTTGGATTGGTTGTTTCTTTAATGTCAGGTTTTTTCATATTTTTTATCTGAGTCCTTTGCCAGGTATGTGTTTTGCAAATATTTTCACCTAGTTGGTAGCTGGTTTTTTCATCCTCTTAGTAGGGTTGTTTGCAGTGGAAAACTTTTCATTTTGATGAAGTTCAATTATTTGATATGAACAAAGACATCTCTATTTATTTTGATTTTGTTTTTTATCAGAATTTTATGCTTTTCAGTATATAAGTCCTGCATATGTTTTGATGGATTTATACCTAAATATTTCTTTTTTTGATCAACTGTAAATTGTATTTTTAATTTTAGTTTCAATATGTCAATTGTGTTTGTATAAAATATAATGAAATTTTTTAACTTATTATTTACACTCCAGTTAATTAGAATACAGTGTAATATTAGTTTCAGGTGTGAGATTTAGTTATTCAACACTTCCGTATACTACCCGGTGCTCATCACAATTGCACACCTTAGTGCCCATCACCTATTCCACCCAGCTCCCACCAAATCCCCTCCCAGTTTGTTTTCTAAGTTAATACTCTGTTTCTTTGTCTCTCTTTTCTTTCTCCTTTTCTTGCTTGTTTTCTTTCTTAAATTCCACATATGAATGAAATCATGTTTGTATTTCTCTGATTTATTTCAGTCTGTATGGAACCTCAAAAGACCCTGAAAGCCAAAGCAACCTTGAAAAAGAAAATCAAAGCTGGAAGTATCACAATTCCAGACTTCAAGTAATATTAAAAAGCTATAGTGATCAAAACAGTATGGCAGTGGCGCAAAAATAGACATGTAGTTCAGCAGAACAGAATAGAACCAATAATAGAACAAAATAGAATTCAGGAAGGAAGCCACAACTATATAGTTAATTAATCTTTGGCAAAGCAGAAAAGAATATCCAACGGGAAAAAGATAGTCTCTTCCACAAATGCTTTTGGGAAAACTGGACAGAAACATGAAAAAGGATGAAACTGGACTACTTTCTTACACCATACATAAAAAGAAATTCAAAATGGATGAAAGACCTAAATGTGAGCCAGGAAATCATCAGAATCCTAGATTCTTATATTTATAGATATTTTCTTATTTATAGATATTTTCCTGAGGCAAGAGAAACAAAAGCAAAAAGAAACTATTGGAACTTCGTCAAGATGTAGTTAATTTTTATATGTTAACCTTGTGTTCTACAAATTTGGTGAGCTCATTTATTAGTTTCAAAATTTCTTGTTTGTAGAATCATTGGGGTTTTCTTTTCTTTTTTTTTAATGTTTATTTATTTATGAGAGATAGAGACAGCACAAGCAGGGGAGGGAACAAGAGAGAGTGAGAGGGAAACACAGTATAGGAAGTAGGCTCTAGGCCCTGAGCTGTCAGCACAGAGCCCAATGTGGGGCTTGAACTCACTAACTGTAAGATCATGACCTGAGCTGAAGTCGAAGGCTTAACTGACTGAGTCACCCAGGCGTCCTGAGATTTTCTGTGTAGACCATCAGGTCAATTGAAAATGGAAACAGTTTAATTTTTTTTCCAAACTATATGTCTTTCATTTCCTTTTACTGTCTTATTGTGCTGGCTGGAACTTCCAGTACTGTGTTGAATTACAGTGGTGAGAGAAGGGATCCTTGCCTTGTTCTCAATTTAAGGGGGAAGCACATTCAGTCCTTCACCATTAAATATGATATAAATTGTAGTTTTTCACCATTAAATATGATATAAATTATAGTTTTTCTACATATAAATTTATATGATATAAATTAAAATATTGTTTTAATGAAGATGATCTTCATTAAATTGAGGATTTCCCCTCTCTACTTATAGCTTACTGAGAATTTAAAAATCATAAGTTGTTAGATTTCATAAAATATGCTCTTATGCACCAATTGATATTGTTAAATACTTTCTCTTCTGTAACCTGTTGACATGGCTGATTGAACTGTTTGATTTTTGAGTGCTTAAACCAGCTTGATATCCTGGGAATTTTTTTTTTTTGATATATTGAGTTAGATTTTGAGGAATTGGCCCATTTCACCTGAAATGTAAAATTTATGTGTATTTAATTCTTCATAGTATTCCATTATTATCATTTTGAAGTCTTTAGGATCTACAGAAATATCACTACTTTCATTTCTGATATTGGAGATTTGTGTCTTTTTTTAATTGTTATGCTTACTAGCAGTTGTCAATTTTATTGATTCTTTTAAAGAACTTTAATTCATTGATTCTTTATTGTTTGCCTGCTTTAATTTTAATTGATCTGCTCTTATCTTTATTATTTCTTTTCTCCTTTTTTTTAGATTTGTCTTACTCTGGTATGTATGTATGTATATATGTATGTATGTATTTAGTTATTTTTCTCTCATATCTAAGGAGACCAGCTCCTTGTTACTAACCTATGTGCAATTTTCCAGGCCCAACCACAGGCAATTTAAAAGGCTTTACCTGCTCTCCTCACAGCAGACTTGGTGCACAGCCAGTGCAGTACAGTCCCTGAAAGGAGTTGTGTTCAGGACTCAAGGCCCCTGGCTGGCTGTGCCCTTACAGCTGTATTCCTAGCCCACAGGCACCTCCACTCAGAGGTCTCTTAATCTGGGGCCTTCAGCCAATGACTTCCTCAAGTGCTTCTTCTGAGACCTCCTTATCACGGAAAGGAGAGAAAGAATTTTGAAGACAATTTTTCTTCCCTCTGGCTCAGTACTTTTCCATTACTAGGTCTTCCTTCAATCCTCCCTAGGCCCTCTGGTTTGTAAACTGTAGAAGCTTTTTGTTCAGGGCTCCCTTAGCAGTGAGACAATCCCTACATTTGATCTCACTGACCCCCTCATTGATGCTATTCCATGGTAGAAAATAAAGCAGGGAGTAGCCAGTGCCTTTTTTGGCTTAGCCTCATGTTTATATTGTTGCACTGTTTAAAAACTTGACTATTATTTAATTTTGGTTTGTTATCTTAACTGATTTCTTCGACACCTACGAGCTTGGTTCTCTTCAGCTCTACTGAATTCCTGGCAAATTGGCACATCAAGCAGGTAGTCAATTAAGCACAATGCTACCCTGGAAAAGCAAAACACCTGAAGATTCCATGAGTCACCTTTGGGAGGTGCTAGTAGAAAACATAGAACAGTCCAGATAGGTTCTCAGCAGATAATTTGCAAGAGTGTGAAGGTCCTGCAGGGTATTTTGCCCATAGGTCATGGAAGGTGCTAGAGGATGCCATGGAGTTTGTTTGCCAAGCCAATAGGTCTTGAGAAATGCCAGTAGAAGCTACAGGGCATTCTTGGAAGATGTTAAAGGATTGTTCATGTGATATTGGGTTTTGGAATAATTCTGTAACTTCTCTTTAGTCTCCAGTTCCCTGGCTAAGCTCTGTGGTTTAGATACCATGAGGAGTTCAGAAAAAAACTGAGGAAGGAATTCCCTAGCTAATGCTTGCAGTGCTCTAACAATGGGATGAGAGGACTGTTGGTGGGTTGAGTAACTCTAAGCAGGTCTCTTGCACTAATAAACTCCCTGAAATGCAGCACATTGTTGAAATTTCAGAAGGATGTAGAGCCCTTTGAGATCACTTTGCCCAATGACCCTGAGGAGACCTTAGAGACTTAATTAAATGCCCTTCAGAGATAATCTTGTTAAAGTTAGGGAGAGTGGCATGGTGTAGGGGATGTATTACTAAAAATCTCTCTTTCAAATTGCCCTGACAGCAGCCGCTGCCAGGAAAATAGAATCCAGACAGCTGCTACAATAGCCTTTTAAGAGGAGAAGCCTAGGTTCTGCTTGAATGAGCCCAACCTGTGCCATCCCTGGGTGCCTTGGCTGGGAAATAGCTGTTTATCCAGACTACTGCTCTTCCTGGCTCTCCACTCCTGCCTCCTACCCCAGAAAACTCATGGCCAAGTACTGACAGGGTGACCCTACTCAAGTTTATACTTTGCCAGCCCCAATGATGGATAAAGGAACTGTGTCCTCTGCTTCTCCATGTGGATCTGAGGGTATGTTGGAAGAACTCTCTTTTGCTCAGACCTCTCGGTGTTCAGAAATAAACAAGACTAGTGGTTGGTAAGTGTACCCAGGAGAGACCAGAGGGCCTATGCCGAGGTTAGAAGTTCATGGGAAGATGAGAAATTTGTATTTCTTGGGCCTTTAGATGTTGGTGCACAGGTGCACACAATCCCTGGCACCAAGGTGAGAGGAAATGGCTCTCTGGTTTTAGGTCTGAGGATACCAGATCCAGAATCCTTGACCTAGCCTGATTATGAATTGGGTTCTATAAACTTCTGTTAAGGCCTCTGCTACCAAATTTATTGGTGTTGATATATTGTCTATGTATACCTTTCTTAGACTTTACTCCCAAGCATTAACATTACTCCCAAGCATTAACATACTCCCAAGCATTAACAGGAATTGCTGCAGTTATAAACCTTATTCATGGGTTACAGATAATGGCCTGGCCATTTGACCAAGTTACTGGCAAGCCTTGGACCAGCATATAAAAAAAGTAAACATTTAATGCTAAAAGTTTCCCTCTTAACACTGCTTTCTCTGTGATCTTCAAACTTTTATATGTTGTCTTTTTGTTTTCATTCAACTCATGTACTTTAAAAAAATTTTTTCTTGATACTTTCTCTATGAGCGATGAATTATCTAAACATGCAGTTTTTAGTTTCTGATTATTTGGAGGTTTTTCTGTTAGTGTTCTAACATTGATTTCAAGATTTATGGTCAGAAAATTGAAATCTGTATGATTTCAATTTTTTTGATTTGTTGAGGTTTGTCTCATGGCCAAAGATATAGTCTATATTTATTAAATGTTTGGTGTATTATTGACAAGAGTTTATTCTGCTCTTTTTGGGTATCAGATTCAATAAGTGTTTATTGGTTCCTCTTGGTTGAGAACTCTGTAGAGTTCTTTTATTTACTTGCAGATTTTCTCTCAATTGTTGAGAGGGAGGTGTTGAAGTCCCTAATTATAATTGCAGATTTGCCTATTTCTCTTTTACCTCTCAGGCTTTTTTTTTTTTTTTCATAATTTACATCATCATTGTTTGATGCATGCACTTTTAGAATGGCTATGTCTTCTTGATGTATCGATCTTCAACATCAGATGATGTTGCTTTATATGCATTTTTTTGCTCGTAAATAAAATTTACATATTGATATTTCTCTCCTACTTTGACTGTACCTTTTCCATCCTTTTGTTTTCAATCTATGTATATCACTATATTTGAAGTGAGTTTCTTTTAGACAGCATACAAATAAATCATATTTTTTTCTCCTTGACAATCTCTGTCTTTTAATTACTGTATTTAATTCATTTACATTTAATGTAATTATTCCTATTTTAAGGCATACATCTACAATTTTATTTTTTCTCTTGTTTGTTCTTAATATTTTTGTTCTGTTTTCTTTTATTGCCATATTGTAGTTTAGTTAAACATTTTTTAAAAATACAATTTTTGGAGCACCTGAGTGGCTCAGTTGTTTGAGCATCCAACTCTTTTTTTTAAGTAATTTTTTTAATGTTTATTTATTTTTGAGAGAGAGAGAGTCAGAGCATGAGCAGGAGAAGCACAGAGAAAGAGGGAGACACAGAATCTGAAGCAGGCTCCAGGCTCCAAGCTGTCAGCACAGAGCCTGATGCAGGGCCTGAACTCACAAGCTGTGAGATCATGACCTGAGCCGAAGTTGGATGCCCAACCGAATGAGCCAATCAGGCGCCCCGAACATCCAACTCTTGATTTCAGCTTAGGTCATTGTCCTAGGGTTGTGAGATCGAGCCCCACATCAGGCTCTGTGCTGAGCATGGAGCTTGTTTGGGATTCTCTTTCTTTCCCTCTGTCCTCTCCCTCTCTCTTTCTCTCTAAAATAAAAAAATGTTAATTAAAAATACAACTTATTATATATATATATATATATATATATATATATAGTGGTTTTAAGTGGTTAAAGTATGTCTCTTTATACATTTCTTATTTTATAAATGTGTATGTAGGTGCATATATATATATATATATATATATTCAAATTAATTAGAAGAAATTTATGTTCCTTTAAACCTCCCCCCTTATAATACAAGATCATATTAATTGTACACATATTGAAAACCCTATCAGATAGTATTAAAATTTTTCTCCAACCATCTAACACAATTTATAAAACTCAAGAGGAAAATTCAAAAAGGAAAAAGAAAGTCTATTGTATTTATTCCTACCTTTACTCTTACTATCTTCCTTTCTGATATTCTCAAATTTCTGCTTTTATCACTTACTTTCTGTTTAGAGATCTTTCTTCAGCCATTCTTTTAGGGTAGGTCTTCTCATGAAAAATTCTCTTAGTTTCCCTTCATCTGCTAATGTCTTCATTACCTTTTCATTCCTGAAGCATATTTTTACTAAATATAGAAATCTGGATTGACAGTTTTCTTTTAGTACTTGAAAAATGTGCCACTTCTGTAGTTTCTAATGACAGATGTACTGTCATTGAATTCATTTTCCTCTCTGGATAATGTTTATGTTTTCTTTTGCTGCTTTCAAGACTTTTTCGTGTCTTCAGTTTTCAGAAGCTTTACTAGGATGTGCCTTAGTGTAGTTTATACAGTTTGAAGTAGTTCAGGTACTTGAAGTTGTAGGCTTATATTTTGGTCAAATTTAGGACATTTTTAGCCATTATTTAGTCAAATACCTCAAATAACATTTCAGCCTTTTTTTCCTCTTTCTCTCTGGGACTCTAATGATAAAAAATAAGATATTTTGTTATAGCTTCACAGGTCCCAGAAGTTCTATTCATATTGTACAGGCAATTTTTTAGTGGTTGTTTAGATTGGGTAATTTATATTGTTCTATCCCTAACTTTCTCTTGTATTTTCTTCTTCTGAGCCCTCCTCCTTTGAGGTTTTATTTTAGTGATAGCATATTTCAATTGTACAGACTGAATTTGATTCTCCTTCATATCTGGAGATTTTCTATTTTATTTCCAAAGATTGCTATTTTTTTTTAATTTATCCCAAATGTGTTCTCAATTGCTTGTTAAAGTATTTTTTAATATAATGGCTACTTTAATTTTTGTCAGATAATTCTAACAGCTGTGCTCTCTTAATGTTGGCATCTGTTGGTTCAGTTTGAGATCTTGTTCCTTGGTATGATGAGTGATTTTCACCTATAACCTCTGCATTTTGAATGTCAAAGACTGGATTCTATTTAAATATTATGTTTTGGCAGGTATCCTGGAGCACAACATATTAGTATATGTAGTATATAATAATGTATATAAATGGACTCATACCGAAAATAGTGTTGAAGCAAACTTAAGTGGGAGACATTGTTGATCATTGCTTCCACCATGGGATATATGAGATTCCAAAACATTCTTCTTAAGTTAAGGAGAGGAAAAGCTAATGGGAAAAAAAAAGTGATTATTTATTTCTACTCTGTGATTTGAAAACGATTTCATTTTTACACCATTCTGTGGTTGCCCGGTAATTAGTGATGAAGACAATAGCTCATCCACACTTGCTCTTTTCCCCTGAACCACTTTTCTTTTTCCCACTTCTGATGGGTGTCTGGAGGTCCCAGCCTGCCTTTTCCTTTCCACCATACCAGTGGAAGGATAGGAGTGGGATCCTTCCTGCCTCATCTTTATGCCTTTCCCCAGTGTATGAGGAAGAGCAATGTGGGGGGCTCTTCCCTGGTAAGGTGCATCTACTGTGATTTTTCCAGTGGGGCAATACTTTGGTTTAATGCCCATTCCACCATCAACTGGGCAAGTTTTTTTTCAGGGATAAAACTCTTAGGATATCCATTCCACTTTTCAGGCATTTTCAGAAGTAATGGTACTTGCAAAAGGAATTTGAAAAGAGCAGAGTTTGATGCACATATTTAAGATGATCACTCTTTTCAATATTTCTCTATTCTTCTTTCTATTTTTAAATAATTGGCAACTTTTAAATAATAAGAAGTTCTGGCTTTCTCTTCTTCCCAGGATCCTTATAATCACACTACTCTGATCTGTCTGCTTTCTTTATCTCCCACTTTTAATCATTAAATAATAAGGAACTTTCAAACTTTACCCTTTTTTCTTTTCTTCCCTTGTCCTACAGTCCCTCAGTACCACCTTTCTGCAGCAACCTTGAGACCTTCAGCACACAGATCCTGTCACCCATACTTCTCCAAGATAGAAGTCCTTTTGTATTTCATCCTGATAATGATAGTGTGTGCCTTTTTGGCACGTTTGAGCACAAGAGTTCTCAAATGTTAGTCACTTTTTCTAGGAGAATCATTAGTGAGGCTGATGCTTCAATTAGGTGAAGGAGAACATGTAGGCAATGAACTTAAATCATTTGCTCAGGGTCATATCCTGACTAAAGGGCAAAAATGGAAATAGATATAAGCAAGTTTTTAAAGTTTCATAAATCTTCAAGAATGCAACCACTCTGACCGAGAATATCATTGAAAGTGTATTACATTGTTGATCTTTGCTATTTTCCCTCAAATTCTACCCTTTTTAAGGACACTTCCTACAGACTTACCCTTTAGTTTCCTGCTTATCCAAACTTCCATTCTGAAACCATATTAAAAAATATTAACCTGGTTCTAAGTTATTTCTCAGGTTTTTCGCATCTTTACTCTTACCACAGATGGCTATATGTAAACGTAAGTCTTCATTTTTCTGGGATAAGTGCCCAACAGCAGATTTGCTGGGTTACATGATAGTTGCAACATTGACTTGCTTATGGGAAACTCCCAAACGTTTGTCAAGCTACTGCACCATTTTGTAATCTTACCAAGAGTATATGAGCTCTCTTCATTTTTGCCAATATTTGGTGTTGTCACTATATTTTAGAGATTTTGATAGCTGTGTAATGATAGCCCATTGTGGTTTTAATTTTTATTTTCCTGATGGCCGAATAATGGTGGATATCTTTTCATGTGTTTATTTTCCATCTGCGTATCCTCTGTGGTAAAATATATCTTCGTGCTTTTTACCCATCTGTGGAAAGATTACTAAATTTGATTGGATTATTCATTTAAACTTGAGTTTGGTGGGGAGAAATACATGCCTTTAGATAGCGATATAAATACAGATAGATATATCTCTACATAATATATTGTTATATATATATATAAATAAGTTAAAATTTTATATTTAAGTCTGTGATACATTTAATTAAATTTCATATAAGGTGTGAAGTTTAGGTTGACGTTCGTTTTTCTTTGCTTATGATGCCCTGCTTTGACTACATTTGTCAAAAGGCTATTTTTTCTCTATTGAATTTCTTTTTCACCTATGTAAATCAAAGAAAAAAATGAATCTGAAAAGCATGACTAATCAGCGTTATATAACTGAAATTTATAAATTATTTCATATGGCAACAGAATACATATTCTTCTAAAGTCGACATGAAACATCCAATAAGGTCCACCCCATTCACTGTTATATGAAGTAATGAATCACTAAATTTTACTCCTGAAATCATTATTATACTATATGTTAACTAACTTGGATTTAAATAAAATTAAAAATTAAAAAAAGAGATACATCCCATTCAAACCATATAATAACACATTTTAAAAAATAGAAAACAAAGTATGTATTCAGATCATAATGGAATTAAGCTAGAAATCAATAACTGAAACGTGTGCAAATATTTGGAAATTGATTAATATGCTTCTAAATCACACATGGATCAAACAATAATCTCTGTGCCTATCCCTCTGTCAATACCACACAGTCTTTTTTTTTAAGCTTATTTATTTATTTTGAGAAAGAGAGAGAGAGACAGAGTGAACAGGAGAGGGGCAGAGAGAGAGAGGGAGAGAGTGGTTCCTAATCAGGCTCCACACTCAGTGCAGAGCCAGGTGAGGGGCTCAGTCTCACAACCATGAGATCATGACCTGAGCTGAAATCAAGAGTCAGTTGCTTAACCAACCGAATTATCCAGTTGCCCTGATATTGTACAGTTTTGACAGTGTGTGTTACACTTCATAAGAAGGCTTGACATCAGGTGAAATGATTCTTTCCACTTTTTTTTTTTTTTTTAGTTTTCAAAATTCTTTCAGCTATTTTCATTCTTTGGTCTTTCAATATAAATTCTATCTTGTCTGTATCTACAAAAAAAATCTTAATGGGTTTTGCTAAGACATTGTCTTTAACTTGCGTGTCTATCTGGGGAGAATTGACATCTTTGATATGTTAAGTCTTCTAATTCATGATCATGGTATGTTTCTCCATTTACTTAGATTCCTGTTGGTTCCTTTCATCAACATTTTATAGTTTTCAGGTGACAAGTCCTGTACATGTTTTGTTAAATTTAGACCTAAACATTTCACATTTTTAAGTAAGTATAAGTGATATTTTATTTTTAGTATTAGTCTCTATGTGTTCATTGCTAATATGTATATATATATATATATATATATATATATATATATATATATATGATTATATTTTCTGTTGATCTACTAAGGTGCAATTTCATTGAAATTATTTATTAATTCTAAATTTTTTGTCAGATTCCTTGTAATTTTTTATGTAGACAATCCTTACACAAGTAAGGATAATTTTATTTATGCCTTTGCAATCTGGTGGCCTTTTATTTTCATTTATTATTTTAACAATAAATTAAAACAGCATGAACATGAAGCACTATGTTAAATAAGAGTGGTAAGCGTGGGCATCCTTGCCTTTTTTCTGATCCAAAGGGACAAAACTTTCAGTCTGTCACCATTAAATATGGTGTTAGCTAGATTGTTTGTACGTGCTGTTAATCAGTTGAGGAAATTTCTTTCTATTCCTACTTTCTGAGAATTTTTATCATAATGATTGTTGGATTTTGTCAAATGCTTTTTCAGCATCAATTAATATAATATGATTTTTCTCTGTAGGATGTTAATATGTGGATTATGTTGATTAATTTTCAAATACTGTATGCCTCACATCCATGGAATAAACCACACTTCTCACAGTGTGTAATTTTTTAATTTATTGCTGATTTGTACATTTTATGAAGAATTTTTGTGCCTGTGTTCATCAGTGATATTGTTTTATTCCTGTAAGTTTGTTGTCTCTTTTATCAATTTAAAGATTTTCTTTCTTACTTTTCATTGAAATTTTACCATGACTTATGTTGATATAGATTTCCTTAGTTTAATTCTGTTTGGAGTCAGTTAGCTTCATGAATCTATAGATTTATATCTCTCTGTCCAGATTTGGAGGGTTTTCATCCAATATTTTAGGTACATTTTTAGCTTCACCTTCTTTCTCCTATTCTTCAACTCCCGTGAAATGATTAGATTTTTGTTATACCCCTACATGTTCCTTAGGATCTTAATTTTTTCAGTATGTTTTCTCTTTTTATTTTTGTTGTTCTTTTTTCTAATTGACTGACTCTTCTTTCTGTCCCCTTAATTTGTTTTTTCTTTTTCTTTTTTCTTAAGTTTATTTTTACTTGGAGAGATAACAAGCAAGGGAAGAGCAGAGAAAGAGGGAAACAGAATCCAAGGCAGGCTCTACACTGTCAACACAGAGCCCCATGTGGGGCTCGATTTCACAAACCATGAGATCATGGCCTGAGCCAAAATTAAGAGTAGCTCATTACCCAAATGAGCCACCCAGGAACCCCTCTTTTTATTTTTAATATCTTTACTGAAAATCTTTATTTTTTGGCCTTTTTTCTTCTTTTTACTTTTTCATTTGTTTCTCAATGTTTGTGATTTCTCTGAAGCATTTTATCATGGTTTCTTTAAAATCTTTGTCAGGTATTTCTAACATCTCTGTTATCTCGGTGTTGATATTTTTTGATGGTCTTTTTTCACTTTGAGATCTTCCCGGATCTTGGTATGATGAGTTATTCTTGATTGAAATCTGAGCATTTTGGCTATAATTTATGAAACCCTGGATCTTACATAAGCCCCTCCTCCCTTTTTTTAGGTGGCCTCCTGTGTCACAACTCTGCTGGGAAAAGAGGGGAATGTCATCTCATTACCGCCAGGTTGGAGTAGAAGTCTAGCTTTCCCACTTCACTTCCACTGATACCTTAAGTTGGATGGTTCATGATTATGGCTGAAGGAGAATGGGAGTTCTGGCCTTCCTGCAGACCTCCACTGATGTCTCCTTGGCAGAGAGAGGTAGGACTTTCAGTCTACTTCTCCCCATGTTGTGCCCACTGGCACTGGGAAAATGTGTGGCCTTGTTACCACTGAGTGGTTGTGAAAGTCTTCTCTCCCAGGCCTCCTCTGACACTACTCTAGTGGAGGTAAGAGTGGGAGTAGCGGTGGGGAAGCAGAACCTCCTGGCTCCTGGATGATGATGAAGGCCCAATCTCTCCCTTGGTCTCCTGCCATGATGGCAGGAGGAGAAGGCACATCACTGCTCAGTGGGACAAAATCCTGACCCCCTACTTGACCTTGCTTGACACTAGCATGGTACTAGGAGAGGCTGTTGGGTGCCTTAGTAGAGCTGGCAATGATAGATGTTTAGAGGCCCCTTTGACCTTCAGTGGCCTGAGTTGAGGTAGGGCTGTGCTTTTTATTTCTTTTGTGTTTGGCTTGAGTAGAGCAGTTATTATCTAAAACGTTTCTCTCTTGCTAGGCTGACCCCTTTTTTGCTTTTTTGGTGCTTTTGTGGTCCAGGGTGTGTGTGTGTGTGTGTGTGTGTGTGTGTGTGTATCTTTTTTCCCTCACCTCCTTGCATGTCTGAGTTGTTGGCTTCTTCAGCTCCAAATGTGGGATATATAATGCAAAAAGAAGCCCAGGGAAGTCATTCCAGTGTTGTTCCTTGGGGCCTGAAAAGTCCTTAATTGGTCTGCTTTATTCTCTTCACCTTTCAGAATTCTCTTATGTTTGTTTTCTATATAAAATGCCCAGGAATTTTACTTGTACTTACTGGGAGGAATAGGGAAACGTGCATATATTCTATCTTCTCAGAAGCTGATAACCTTTTGATATGAGAGAAGACCAACAGTAAAAAAGACTGTCGGTTTTTCCAGATCCCTAGATAATTGCAGAAATGAAACTGGAAAAATTCCCCCCTTTCTTTGAAATCCTTTGTTATTCCCAACATACTATGCTAGTATGTTTCCTCTCTATTTGAGCTCTGAATAAACTGGCACATTATTGTCTAATAATTTCATGCATTTAATTTTGTCACCTTAAAAAACAGCCAAAAATCCTATCATCTATTTGCCCACCAACAGGGAAAATACCTGTTGATATTCTGATATATCCATACTTTTCCACAATGAAAATGAGTGCATTTTTGAGACGTGTAGCAACATATATGAATGTCAAAAACATTACATTCAGTGAAGAGTATATACTGTAAAGCTCTGGGATTGGCAAAACTAAGATATGATTAAAGAACTCAGATTAGTTATTAACTAGTGGAGGGGTTTCTTGTAAAAGACCATGAAAGTATTTTCTGGGGTTATAAAAAAGTCCTATATCTTGATAAGCTTGTGGATTAGGAATATATATTTGTCAATTCATTAAATTACACACTTAAAGCCTGCTAATTTTATTCTATGTAAATTCAACTTTGATAAAGTTAATGTATGGCAAAAATAATGGTTGCCTACACTGTATATTTTGCTTCTGCAGTTTCCAAGGCTTAAGTGTAATGTAATGAAGTGGAGGTTGATTTTCATCCCTGATGAAGAGATCAGGAGGGAGAGGAGCCTGAATGTTGAAGAGCATACAATCTATCTCATTGGTGCTCAGTGAATAAATTAATAGGTGGAGGGGAATTCTCTCATGTAATAGAAGACTTCACTCTCCCTGTGAATGATTCTGGATGCTTGGAGCAGACTGTGCCAAAAAGAAAGATGAGGACAAAAGTTATACATACATCATCTCCATATAGTCGAGTGTCTTGTATCTGCCTCCCACTGACAGTTTCATAGGACGCAAATGAGTCAGATGCAAGATAACCTACTGTGAAAGGGACACTATTCTATTTCTTCACAGAAGTGAAAGTGAGCTGGCACAGCATCATGAATCCAGCTCTAAATAGGTTAGTGTCCTGTCTCAGGTTGCATATTGTTTGGTAGTAGTGACTCTTCATTGAAATGTCTGATTCATAGCCTTAGACCCTTCTGCTGAGAGAAATTTGGGAAGGCCTCTTGGTACCAAGGATGTCAGAACCATGTACACTTACAGGACAGAAACTGAACAGAAATTTGGGATGGTAATGGCCTCATTGCCACTGGCTGTGTGTGTTTCTGAAGGCCTGTGGGCTAAAAAATCATGCTATTGTGTACACATTAGATGACCTACAAACTTCAAATCAGCATTGTAGGTGTGCATTAATTGTTTTATTCATTAATGCATATGAGATTCTCCACTAATTTGGGAGGGGGGTGGTAAGGAGGGAAGAATAGCCTGTGAAAACTTAGTCAAAAAGGTATAGAAAAATGGAACCCAGACTTGTCATTAACTGGGTGGAATTCCTAGTTCATGTTGTTTATGCCAAGGAATTTTTGTCCCATTGGACCATAGCTCAGTGATCTACCTAGCAGTCTTTTGGATTAAAGAAAAAACCTTTAACATAGTTGACTTCTTTAGAAAATAATTCTATTCCTGGAGCTACTGTTGATAGAGGTACTGCTGCATAATAATGCCATATGGTCATGCTCTAATTTCAAATCACACCCTGAGGTTAAGAAATGTCCTAATTATTCATGAAGCAATATCATATCAGAAAAGCTAATTTGCAATTTCATGCTTGTCCAACAAGGTCATGCCTTTGCTTTTTGACTCTCCAGGTGCGTGCATGCACACACAGACACACATGCACACTCACTAACTCAGCTGTAATGACATCACTCCTGGTTGTGGTGTCTGTCCCATAAATGTACACAAGCCTGGCACCTTCAGTTCCAATCATCTCAACCACCCTGATCTCCTCTGGCAAGAGGCTGTGATGCTGAGCAAACCTTCCAGTGATCTGATGTGTGAGGCTAACTATGAGCCTTTTGTCTCTCTCCCACTCTCTGCCCCTCTGCCTGATAGAATCTACTACTCACCACATCTCAGAGCAAGAGCAAGAAAGCTAGTTCTGCTTCCTACCCCTCATGGGATCTCACTGCAGTGAACTTGGGCATTTGAAAGCCAAAGTTTCCAATGTTTTGATAATATTTTCCTTCAGTTAACTCCCAATCATAATGCCTTAGCCTTCCTGTATGGCAGGGCACAAGATGGTGTTCTTTTATGCGGCTATTAAGGGAAAGGGATGGGCATTCCAACTGAGGGCAAGGAGACCCCACTTGCCTGGCTCTTCAGGAAACCCCCTGCAGAAGGTTGCTCTGGACTAGTTTCTGAAGTATGAATTGGAAATAGCAGGGATGGAGCATGAAGGCTGTATGGATAGGGACTCAGGTACTCCCCACATCTACAGTGTGGCTCTCCCCACCTGAAGGTGTGTCCAAGACCCAAACAGTCAGGTAGACAGATGATGAGCCCCTGGGCACTGACTTATATTCTTAAGGAGAAAACATTTCTTCTGAGGTCATGAGAAAGCTGTTTCCTGCAGAGTGGAGTGTGTGAGTCAAGAGAGCCCACCAGGTAAAGATAAATGGAATGGGTTAATTGCTCTCCAAACCAGTTAGATTTATTACTAAAGCAAAATTACAGAGAGTCTCAATAAATATGAGCACCTCTTCAGGATAAAGAATAGGTGCTTTTGGGGGCAACTGGGTGGCTCAGTCGGTTAAGCGTCCAACTTCAGCTCAGGTCATGATCTGACAGTCTGTGGGTTCAAGCCCCACATCGGGCTCTGTGCTGACAGCTCAGAACCTGGAGCCTGCTTAAAATTCTGTGTCTCCCTTTCTCTCTGCCCCTCCCCACTCATGTTCTGTCTCTCTGTCTCTCAAAAATGAATAAAAAACATTAAAGATTAAAAAAAAAAGAATAAGTGCTTTGGATGACTCAGATGCCTGGTCTTACCTATACCATTTACCCATTTTTTTCTGCAGAAATAAATGAGGTCTCATTGCATTGTGGGTGTTTTGTTTGTTTTATTATTTTTTTTTTTTTGAGAGAGTTTGTGACCATTCCCATGTATCCCTATAGTCTGTAGTAGAAGATTAGCTCATATCTCAGCTGTGAGATGGCATTTGGTGTTTAGTATCCTATATTTAATAAAAGTTCAACATGGATGAACTGAATTTAAAAATATCACAAATCACAAGTGAGAACACTCATAGTTTATACAGAATATGTTATTTATTGTTGAATTATTTATCTACAAACAATAGAATAAATATGTAATTATATAATTTATAATCAGATATAATTAAATTGATTACATAATTTTGAATTCACAAAGGATACCTTTTAAAAAACAAATGAGGGGAGCCTGGGTGGCTCAGTCGGTTGGGTGTCTGACTCTTGATTTCGATTCAGGTCAGTCATTCTAATGGCTCTAATAATTGGCTTCAATTTAAGCAGTTAGTAGTAATTAATTGTATGAGTAACTAATTGTAATAAGCTGGAAATGTGTTCTGTCTGATCTAGGTATTGTAGTGAGCTCTAGTGGCGTGCAATCTGTGTTCAAGAAACCGTGGCTTTAAGGACCACACCTGAAACCTGCTTTGTTTACTATCCATGTTGTATCTTGTGATAATGTCACTAACAATTGCTTCCAGGATAGGATGGGTTCAGTCAACTCTAAGTTTTGGTGCAACTCTAAGAAAGGAACAAGCAGAAGTCTTGTTGAGCAAAAGCAGACTCAGAAAGAATTAACAGGAGCAATCAGAGAACATCGAGGATGGTCCACGTCTTGGCCAATTCCCCAAATCCTTGAAAAAGAAGGACAAAGAACTAACCTTTTACAGAACCTCTAGGAATATCTGTGAAGTGAATGCATGCATTTTATAAACTTGTCACATTTTATTCATTAATTTCTCTATCTTTGACATTTAGGTTTTAAAGATATGTTTTGCTGTTATAAACCATGTTGAAATGAATATCCACATACTTGGTTATTTTACTTGCACATGTGCCAGAGTTTCTCTAGAATCTATTCCTAGATGAAGAGTTCTAGGCTGAAAATTACGCACATTGTTAACATTAATAGATACAAATTATTTTCCAAAGTTGTGTCCCAATGTTCCTTCATAATGCTATGTATGATGATTTCTTTGTCCTGGAATGTTTGCCATTTGAGTCTTGAATTTACGATAGTTGGGGACCAGGTCTATTCAATTCCAGTGTTTCCGTCCTAATAGCTACCTTTCAAATAGCCATTCTTCACTACCTACTTACAAAGGAACTTGAATATGACACATGGTCTTTAGCAACATCCTTAGCTTTGAATTCCCAACTTCCCCTATGGTGGGTGAGTTTCAGCAAATGAACTGTTTGTAGAAATCCCCTAGAAGGACAGATATTCATGAAGGAAAATGTCCAACTTTGTTGGAAAAATGTTTCCCTGCCCATTTGCACCTTTATAATGTGCCTGAAGAGGATGTGAAAGTAATAGATGCAACAGACACCTTGTGACCATTAGACAACATGTATGAGGATGAAACTTTGGTAACTGTAGTGGATTCTGGAGGGTTCTGCCAAGAACCCCTCGTGAGGGTCCCACACATCTGTCCTCCAGGTTCTGAGAATAATAGCTGAAGTCATAACTGCATCTATTGTAGGACATTTCCCTTGACCTAAGGGAAACACCCTATTTCCCTTGACCTAAGAGATCCTCCCAGGGGCAAGGTGATGGCAATGGTGGGCTGATGTAGAGTTATAGAGGTCTCATTGCTCTATCTCCATTTGGGATGATTCTGAAGGACATCTCAGTTGCAGGGCTCTAGTAGGATTGACTGAGTCATCAAATGAAACTGATATTTAGTTTCTCCCTTGGCAAGACTTGTCTTCCTCATGTTCTTACTGCTGTGTCTCCTGAAAGCTCCCCCAGTGAACCCTCTGCACACAACGCTTGATGTCAGGGTCTGTTTCTAAGACACTCAGAAAGCATAGCAGAGCATAAATGTTGGAAAAACCTGATGTCACTCCTCAGATATCACACCTGCTCTGACCTTCTCCCATATGTTTTATAATGTATGATAAATAAAACTCTAAATATTTAAGCTTTACTATCATTTGAATTTCTTTTCCTTATAAGTGGTTACAATCTTAACTGATAACTTCAAACTTACATGCATGGAAAAGGGTCAAGGTCTTCAAACATGAGAATGTTAGGAGTTATGATGTTTTCTCTTATATGATGGGGTTTTGCAAATAAAAAGGTGAAAATGATTTTATGATCTTCAGCTATTTTCCTGTCATTCCTCCAACCCTACTCTTATTTTACGCTTTAGCAATATGGAAGTACTTGTCAAAGTGTGTTTCCTTCTTCTTGGCAATGCTGCTGTTTCAATCTGAGAAGTTTCTTATGCATTCATAAAACATGTTATCTTCTACAACCCAATGTTAGCTCGTCACTGTCCTTTCCTGAATGTCCTATGCATCTACTGTCCTGTAGCAGACAAGGCTTCTTGTCTGCCCAATGCCCAGTATCTCCTCTACCTTGATGGGATGGTTTTGAACCATGTCAACATAGCTAAACTGAAACTACCTTTCCCAAATTCTTTTCTGTATGATTTTGGAGAAGGTTTTACCAGAAAATAAAATAATTGTGTAAGATTTGCAATGCAGAGATGAACCAGCAAGAATTGTTTACGCTCTGACGTCCTGTAGGGCACCAGATGCTGCTGTCCTCATGTGTGCTGTCTCTGCCCTGTTGGCTCACCTTGTTGGCTCATGGCTCCTGCAGTTCTACCATATTGCTTCCTTCAGCTTCTCTGAGTCCTGGGCAGAATGAATGCATCACCCATTGGCAAAGAGCATCAAATTTTCCCTCAGGTCACCCATGTCATTAAGGTTGGAGGCAGTGAGAGACAGATGTAGGTTTCACTTTATCTGTATAGGTTGCAGTTTATCCTCAAGCCATGCTTGTAGGTTCCAGTTTATCCTTGTAATTCCTCATAATTATCCTGCTTCTATTCCTGAATCTTGATTGATACACTTAGTAACAAATTTCATCTTTATTCAGACTGTCAATGTACTCAGCTAAAAAATTATCCCACACTCCACTGGAGTAAGAGTGACCAATGAAATATAAGTAGATATCATTGAATGGGGCTTCTGGGAAACTGGGAGAAGTGTTTTTTGCTCCTTGACCTTCCCTTTCTTCCTCTCTGGAACTCAGGTGTAAGGGGAGAGCTCCAGCAGTCATATTATGATCTTGAAGAAGGAACATACCAAGATGGTGAAGCAAAAAGAATTAAGGAGCCTGGGTCTTTGGTGACTTTCTAGAGCCTATATCACAACCTTGGACAAGTAATTCTGGACTTATTTATGTGAAGAATGAAGCCCACAATTTAAAACAAACAAACAAACAAACAAACAACAACAAACTTCTGGAGTTGGGAGTTTGTGCTTACCAAACACAATTTCTAATCCAGTTACCTTTTGTTCTTTTCTTTCTTCTCTTTTAAATTTTTGTTTACTTACTTATTTTGATTAATTTACATTCAAGTTAGTTAGCATATACTGCAATAATGATTTCAAGAGTAGAATCCAGTGACTGTCCCCTACATATAACACCCAGTGCTCATCCCAAAAAGTGTCCTCCTTAATGCCCCTTGCCCATTTAGTCCATCCCCACACATCAAACTCCTCCAGTAACCCTCAGTTTTCTCTCTGCATTTAAGAGTCTTTTATGGTTTCACCTCCTCTCTATTTTTATATTATTTTTGCTTCCCTTAGTTTCTTTTTTTTTTTTTAATATTAAATTCCACATGAGTGAAGTCATATGATATTTGCCTTTCTCTGACTAATTTCACTTAACATAATACACTCTAGTTCCATCCACGTTGTTGCAAATGGCAAGATTTCATTCTTTTTGATTGCCAAGTTACTATACACACACACACACACACACACACTCACACTCACACTACATCTTCTTTATCCATTCATCCGTCAGAAGACATTTGGACTCTTTCCATACTTTGGCTATTGGTGATAGCACTGCTATAAAAATTGGGGTGCATGTGCCCCTTCAAAACAGCACACCTGTATCCTTTGAATAAATACCTAGTAGTGAAATTCCTGGGTCATAGGGTAGTTCTACTTTTAATTTTTTGAGGAACATCCATACTGTGTTCCACAGTGGCTGCACCAGTTTGCATTCCCACTAGCAGTGCAAAAGGGTTCCTCTTTTTCTGCATCCTCACCAACATCTGTTGTTGCCTGAGTTGTTAATGTTAGCCATTCTGACAGGGGTGAGGTAATGTGGTTTTGATTTGTACTTCCTTGATTATGAGTGATGTTAAGCATTTTTTCATGTGTCTGTTAGCCATCTGGATGTCTTCTTTGGAGAAGTGTCTATTCATGTCTTTTGATCATTTCTTTTCTGCATTATTTGTTTTTGGGTGTTGAGTTTGGTAAGTTCTTTATGGATTTTGGATATTAACTCTTTATCTGATATGTCATTTGCAAATATCTTCTCCCATTCCATTGGTTGCTCTTTAGTTTTGCTGATGACAAAAAGGAGGGTTTTTTTTTTTTTTAATCTTGATGAGGTCTCAATAGTTCATTTTTGCTTTTGTTTCCCTTGCATCCAGAGACATGTTGAGTAAGAAGTTGCTGTGGCTCAGGTCAAAGAGGTTTTGCCTGCTTTCTCCTTGAGGATTTTGATGGCTTTCTGTCTTACACTTAGGTCTTTCATCCATTTTGAGTTTATTTTTTGTGAATGTTGTAAGAAAGTGGTCCAGGTTTCATTTTTCTGCATGTCACTGTCCAGTTTTCCTAGGACCATTTGCTGAAGAGACTGTCTTCATTACATTGGATATGCTTTCCTGCTTTGTCAAAGAATACTTGGCCATACAGTTTGGGGTCCATTTCCGGATTCTTTATTCTGTTCCATTGATCTATGTGTCTATTTTTGTGCCAGTACCATGCTGTCTTGATAATTACTGTTTTATAATACATCTTGAAGTCTAGGATTGTGATGCCTCCAAACTTGGTTTCTTTTTCAGGATTGCTTTGGCTATTTGGGGACTTTTTTTGGTTTTATACAAATTTTAGGATTATTTGTTCTAGCTCTGTGAGGAATGCTGGTGTTATTTTGATAAGAATTGCATTGAATATGTAGATTGCTTTGGGTAGTATTGACATTTTAGTAATATTTTTTCTTCCAATCCATGAGCATGGAATATTTTTTTTTCCATTTTTTTGTGTCTTCAATTTCTTTCACAAACTTTCTATAGTTTTCAGTGTATAGATTTTTCACCTCTTTGATTAAGTTTATTCCTAGGTATTATATGCTTTTTGGCACAATTGTAAATGGGATCAATTCCTTGATTTTCTTTCTGCTACTTTCTTTATGTTTATAGGAATGCAACCAATTTCTGTGCATTTATTTTACATCCTGAAACTTTGCTGAATTCATGGATTAGTTCTAGCAGTTTTTTGGTGGTATATTTTGGGTGTTCATATAGAGTATCATGTCATCTGTGAAGAGTGAAAGTTTGACTTTCTCATTGCGATTTGGATGTCTTTTATTTCTTTGTGTTGTCTGATTGCTGAGGCTAGGACTTCCAACACTATGTTGAATAACAGTGGTGAGAGTGGACATCCTTGTGTTCTTGAACTTAAAGGGAAAGCTCTCAATTTTTCCCCATTGAGAATGATATTAGCAGCAGGTCTTTTGTATATGGCTTTTATGATCTTGAGATATGATCCGTTTTTTTAATATGAAATTTATTGTCAAATTGGTTTCCATACAACACCCAGTGCTCATCCCAACAGGTGCCCTCCTCAATACCCATCACCCACCCTCCCTTCCCTCCCATACCCCATAAGCCCACAGTTTGTTCTCAGTTTTTAAGAATCTCTCATGTTTTGGCTCCCTATCCCTACTCTCTTGAGGGTTTTTATCAAGAAAAGATGCTGTATTTTGTCAAATGCTTTCTCTGCATCTATTGAGAGGATCATGTGGTTCTTATTCATTCTTTTATTAATGTGATGTATCACATTGGTTGATTTGCGGATATTGAACCAACCTTGATCCCAAGTATAAATTCCACTTTATTGTGGTGAATATTTTTTTTAATGAATTGTTGGATTAAGTTGGCTAGTACCTTGTTGAGAATTTTTGGATCCATGCTTTTCAGGGAAATTGGTTTGTAGCTCTTTTTAGTTGGCTCTTTAGTTTTAGAATCAAGATAATGCTCGTCTTGTATAATGAGATTGGAAGCTATACTCCCACTTCTGTTTTTGGGAACAGTTTCAAAAGAATAGGTGTTAACTCTTCTTTAAATGTTTGGTAGAATTCCCCTGGAAAGCCATCTGGCCTCGGACTCTTGCTTTTTGGGAGATTTTTGATTACAAATTCGATTTCTTTACAGGTTATGGGTCTGTTCAAATTTTCTATTTCTTCCTGTTTCAGTTTTGGTAGTTTATATGTTTCTAGGAATTTTTCCATTTGTTCCAGATTGCCCAATTTATTGGCATATGATTGCTCACAATATTCTCTTATTATTGTTTGTATTTCTGTGGTGTTAGTTGTAATCTCTTCTCTTTCATTCTTGATTTTATTTATTTGGGTTCTTTTTCTTTTTGATCAGTCTGGCTAGGGGCTTATTGATTTTGTTTATTCTTTCAAAGAACTAGTTCCTGGTTTCATTGATCTGTTCTACCATTTTTTTAAAATTTTGATATCATTTATTTATGCTCTAATCTTTATTATTTCATTTCTTCTGCTGGTTTTGGTCTTTATTTGCTGTTCTTTTTCCAACTTTTTAAAGTATAAGGTTAAGTTGTGTGCCTGAGACCTTTCTTCCTTCTTTAGGAAGTCCTGGATTGCTATATACCTCCCTCTTTGGACTGCCTTTGCTGCATCCCAATTTGGAGCTGTCGTGTTACCATTTTCATTGGCTTCCATGTACTTTTAATTTCCTCTTTAATTTCTTGGTTAACCTATTCATTCTTTAGTAGGATGTTCTTTAATATCCAAATATTTGTGGTCTTTCCAATTTTTTTTTCTTGTGGTTGATTTCAAGTTTTGTAGTGTTGTGGTCTGAAAATATGCATGGTATGATCTTGATCATTTTGTACTGTTGACGGCTGATTTCTGTCCCAGTATGTGATCTGTTCTGGAGAATGTTCCATGTACACTTGAGAAGAATATGTATTTTTCAGCTTTAGGATGAAATGTTCTGAATATATCTGTTACATCCATCAGGTCCAGTGTGCCATTCAAAGGCATTGTTCCTTGTTGATTTCTGCTTAGATAATCTGTCCATTGCTGTAAGTGGAGTGTTGAAGTTCCCTATTATTATAGTATTATTATCAAGGAGTTTGTTTATGTTTGTGATTGATTTATATATTTGGGTGCTCTCATGTTGGTGGCATAAACATTTATAATTGTTAGATCTTCTTGGTGGATAGACTCCTTAATTATGATACAATGTGTTTCTTCATCTCTTGTTACACTCTTTATCTTAAAATCTAGTTAGTCTGATATAAGTATGGCTAATCCAGCTGTCTCTTGATGACCATTGGCATGATAGATAGTTCTCCATCCCCTTACTTTCTTTTTTTTAATTAATGTTTATTTTTGAGAGAGACAGACAGACAGAGCACAAGCAGGGTGGGAAGTGAGAGAGGGAGACACAGAATGCGATGCAGACTCCAAGCTCTGAGCTGTCAGCACAGAGCTGGATGAAGGGCCAAACTCACAAACTGGGAGATCATGAACTGAAGTTGGATGCTTAACTGACTGAGCCACCCAGGCATCCCTCCATCCCCTTACTTTCAATCTGCACGTGTGTTTAGGTCTAAAATGAGTCTCTTGTAAGCAGCATATAGATGGGTCTTGTATTCTTATCCATTTTGATACCCTATGTCTTTTGATTGGAGTGTTTAGTCCATTGACATTTAGAGTCAGTTATACTGAAAGATAAGAATTTAGTGTCATTGTGTTGTCTGTATAGTTGGAGTTTCTGGTGATGTTCTCTGTTCCTTTCTAGTCTTTGTTGCTTTTGGTCTTTTTTGTTTTGTTTCATCTTTTCTCCACTCAAAGAGTTCCCCTTAAAATTTCTGCAGGTCTGGTTTAGTGATCATGAACGCCTTTCATTTTTGTTTGGGAAACTTTTTATGTCTTCTTCCACTTTGAATGACAGCCTTGATGGATAAAGAACTATTAGCTGCATATTTTTCCAATTCAGCATGTTGAATATGCCCTACCACTCCTGTCTGGCCTGCCACGTTTCTGTGGATAGCTCTGCTGCAAACCTGATCTGTCTTCCCTTATAGGTTAATAACTTTTTTCTTCTTTTTTCTTCTTTTCTTTTCTTTCTTATTTTTGCAAAATCACTTGTTCATATATATATATATATATATATATATATATATGTATATATATATACATATATATATATATATATATATATATATATATATATATATCTCCTTCTGGCTGAGGAGTTGAACACAGTGAAAATTTCATCCCTCATTGGTAACCTGAGTACCTGGTATTGCAGCCAGCACATAACATGCATACAGTCTATTAACTATAATTGAACTGAAGATTGACATGGTTATTAATTCCCTTTGAAATTGAAGTCCACTGAAAGAGGAAGCATTTTACAAATCTCATACTGATGCAGCACTGATTCAGTCCTTTTCTTCGCCATCCATTTTCCTTGTACCTATCTATCCTAGAAGTATAAAGTAATTATATTGTAGGTTTATCACAAGATTTCATTATTTTGGGCCCATCTACACCCATTCCCTAGTGACTTTTGTGGGTTTTCTCAAAATGTTAGAACCTGCATGCTAAACTTAAACTAGGTGACTGCCTGCTAAAATAGAAGATTTATACAGGATTCAGAACTCATAATGTGTAGAATATTAAGAATACAATAAAAAATCACTAATAATACAAAGAACCACAATAATCATGACTTAAATAAAAAGAAAATAAAAAGACACTACATTGAAATGAACCTGAAAAGTTGGATTTGTTTAACAAAGATATTAGAACAAAGATATTAGACATCATAGAGTCACTTAAACAAGTAGTTATGAATTTTCTCTGAAGAAATTTAAAAAAGAGAGGAGCTCAGAAAAGACACAGAAGTTATGAAAAAAGAGCCAAATAGAAAATAGAACTGAAAACTATAATAACCAAAATAAAGAACTTGCTGGATGTATTCAGTGGTAGAGTGCATATGGCAGAATACAGAATTTGTGAACTTGAAACAGATAATACAATGTACTCAATCTGAACAACAGAGAGCAAATAGACTATAAGGAACAATAGCAACACCACCACCACCAAAATAGCCTCCAGAATCTGTGAAACTATAACAAAAAACCAAATATTTGTATCTTAGGGTCCCAAAAAGAGTGGAGAAAGAATGAGGTCTTGAAAATATATTTGAAGAACTAATGGTTTAAAACATCCCAAATTTGGTATGAGACACAAACTCACAGGGTCAGAAACTTGAGCATACCCCAACTAGGATAAACCCAGAAAAATTCATGCCTTGACACATCATATTTAAACTGAAAACTAAAGAAATTATCCTAAAAGCTATAAGAGAGAAACAACATATTCCCTACAAGGGAATCAATTCAAATAATGGCAGAATTCACATCTGAAAGTATGTAGAACAGAAGAAAGTGGTATCACATTTTCATGTGCTGAAGGACATGGCTCTTACTTGATAATCTTTTTTTTCCAGATTTTTTGGATGAAAAGTTACTTATATTCATTCTATCTTATTTAATAGTAAGGGTATTCCTGGACTTGAATTGTTTTCTACATATAGCTTTGATTTTATGTCTTATGTTTTATATATAATGGTTTCTTTTTCTTTTCCTAATATCTAAGTAGTCTACAGCTTATGTTTTTATTTATTCTTCATCTAAAAGCCTTTAAAATATATTTGAAGATTATTTAGTTATTATAGTATAATTTTTACTTATTGTAGTTTACATTATTTTCAAATCTAAGAACAATTTTATTAATAATTGATATATTATTGAAAATTCTTTATATCTTCTATGGATAAGTAAAGTGATCTATTTCTACAGAAGAATGCTTATTAGAGAATCTGTTTGTATTTTTTCAACTTATTCAGCCACCTCTGGAAGGATGACTCTCTCTAGAGAAACAGAGTATGTTTCCACATAAAGTTATAAAGTAATGGCTCTCTGGTCAAAAGTACCTGTATTATTTGGAGTTGGTCAAACTCAATTATTAAGGAATTATTAAATGCATTAAGTGTCAATAGGTATCAGTTTTAAGATATAAATATATGCTAAAAAGCATATCACTCTTACTCTTACTACAAGAAACAAGCTGGAAAACTGCAAATTAATGCCCTTTGTTGAGTCAGAGAACTGAGGTCATATGGCAAATAGTTAACCTGTAATTTACAGAGGGAGATAGTACCTTTCAAGAAAACAAAGTAAGATCATTTTCCTGGCTCAGAGACCATGCCAGTAAGAACATTAGACTAGAAAAGTTTAACCATTTTCTAAAGGCCAGTTGTGGGCTAGCATGAATGTGAAAAAGTCTAGGGTCTGAGGCCATGGGGATTGTCATATCCTCTTGTGGACTCTTTCTCCAGGAACTCTGCAGGTCCTCACACTCCATCCTGCTGGGGTGACTGTGAAGAACCCAGAGAAGTTTTCCCCTGTAGTTTGGTTGAGGGAAGGGAATAGAAACCACAGTCAAATTTGTCCAAACCAATCACAACCATGGACAGATAGGCTTAACTTTAGAGGAAAAATAACCAAACTCTATCCTAAGGATACTCCTGTCAACTCACATCAGCTGCAGAAGCTAAGAGGGATTGGGGAAGGAAACAAAAGTCTTCCCCTGGGGTAAGAACATGGATGAATGCTAGGCCCAGAATTCATCTAGTAGAGGAAAGATCACTTGTGAAGTCCACATCCTAAGACCTGCCTGCCTAAGACTGAGGCTTAAGAAAAGCATTAAAAACATACCCAACCCCTTGTCCACTCTTCACCACCATGTTAACAAGTGTTAGGTTAAAATAATAGCTAGGAAAGCTGAGCGAGAAAGACAGTCTCTGGAGAACAGTATAACAAGAGGACCCTAAACCAAGAGAGACAATTATGGGGAGTCAAGTGATTTTAACCTTTAGTTGCACTAAGTCTAACAAAAAAGTTTAAACCAAGCCCAACTGGCTTTAAATTTGATTAACACACACACGTTTACCAAAGGCCTAGCTGAAGAGAAGTTTCACTCATAAGTAAGTATAAAAAATATTTACATAATTATATACAATCAATTTCAACAAAAATGAGGAGGGATGTGAAGGAGCAATGAGCAGAACAAGACTCAGATATGACACAGATGTTAGAGCTCTAAGACAGATAACTTAAAGTAACTATGACTAACTGGAAAGGATATAAAACATGTAAGATCAGGTAAGCAATTGCAGCAAGAGATGGCAACTAAGAATCACTTGGAAACGTGAGCAGTCAGAAGCACAGATGATTTCTATGAAGGATACTTTCAATGGACTCTGCAGGGAACTTGACATAGTTAAAAAATAATCAGGGAACTTGAAAGACCAACAGAAATTACCCAAACTGAAACACAAAGAGGAATGAAGTGAAAAAAAAAGTGGGAGAGTACATCCAAAAACTGGGGGACAATATCAAATGGTTTTACACAATTAGAATCCCAGAAAGAGAAAAGAATGGGTCTGAAGACATATTTGGGGAAACAACACTGCAAATGTTCCAAAATGAGTAACATACAATAAACTAAGAGATCCTTGAAGACGAGAAGTCAGAAACAATAAATAATTGAAAAGTAAAGAAACAGCTGGCCATGGGCACAATATATTTCACGCCTCTGAAAACTAAAGACAAAGAGGAAATTTTGAAGCAATGATTCAACAGGTAGATGTCAGAAGCCCTGTTTCCCATTCTCACCAATACTTAGAACAACATATGCAGAGGCTTTTATGTTGTGATGACAACCCTCTAGAAGACATTTTGCAGGGTGAGGAATCTAGATAAGGACTATTAAAAAAAACTTTTAGAGAGGCTCCAGAACTCCAGGGAGGAAAGTTGCTTGCGACTTTGAGTCCACTGGGTAAGCATCTCTCAGTCCATCCTAGGACACCTTTCTGAGATGTCTGAGATCACACATCCAAACACAGTCTATCTTTTAAATAATAAAACATTCCATAGCCTTCTCATTTTCTGTTTTTCATTTCATTTTTTCCTTTTAATAAACATTTTAACTTGGAATTTAATACCTAGAAAATTGCATAAGTTATAAGTGCTCACAGTGTTATCATAAAGTAACACATCCATGTAACCAATATAGAAAACAATATCATCAGCATCCCAGAAGCCCCGTTCTTGTCCCTTTACTAAACACTTTGTCCTACCAACAGTAAACACTGTCCTGATCAAACACCATACATCAGTTATCCTAATTTTGAATTTTGTGTAAATACAATAATTCAGTCTACTCTTTTGTTTTTGTCTGCTTTCAAGGAATGTTGTCTGTGAAGCTCACTTGTGTTACAGAAACTAGTTTTATTTTGTTCATTTTCCTTGATAAATAGTATTCCATTGTACAAAAATATCACAATTTATTTATTCATCTTTTTAGGGTTGTTTCCACTTTGGGAAATATTTGAATATGTCTTTTAGTGATATAATTATCCACTTTTGTTGAATACATATTAGGGGTGAAATTTCTGTGTCATATGGCATGCAGACACTTAGCTTTAGTGGAAAATTTCTGTCTCATATGGTATACAGACACTTAGCTTTCATGGAGAGTACCAAACAGTTTTACAAAATGACTATATCAATTTTAGTTCTCATCAGAAATGAATAAATTTTCCCCTTTTTCTGAAAATATGCTCTCATATTTAAAATTTTAATTTCAGCCATTCTAGTAGTTGTGCAGTGGTAACTCATTGTGATTTGTCATATTTTCCTGGTAACTCTAAACGGATGGAAAATTGTCCAGCATATGTGAATAGTTTAAAGAATGTTTATCAGATGAATGGCTAAAGAACATAATTGAATGAATTATAAGAAAACGCATGGATTCTGTTAAAATCATGCATTCACTGAATTGTGGCAAAAGAGTGTCTTTAATCATTTAGTGTCGTGCTCCCACTGGCATGGAGGTGAATTATTAATGGGGCTCAGCTCTGTCTGAACTCTCCATTCATCATTTAGTGTCCCAACAAGTTGTCCCTCTCCTTTCTGTAGGCTTGAGGACACCAGGCCCCAGACCTTTCTCACACATTGTGAGTTCTTCAGCTCTGTCCTATGGCAAGCACTGACTTGTTGGGTTGATTGATGATGAAATATGACATATGAACTCTTTTTTCCCATAGTACCATACTGGTATGTGGGTTCCAAATGAACATTCACCTGTAGGTCTACAATGCACCTTCAGTAAGGTCCTACTAGAGACAACCAAGAGTGAAGAATGACAGGGACCAGCTAAATAAACCAGTGTTTTGGGGGAACACCCAGTGTCATAACAGCAGAACTCAGTGTGACTATCTGTTTCTAAGGGCAGTGGTATGGAGAAGACCCTCTTGTGCTGGTATCCTCAGCAGAGTCTTGTGTTGGTGAAGCTCATTGGTTCCCATTCATGGTCCTACTCACCATATTTCATCTTTGTGTTCATGGCATCATGTTGAGAGTGTCTTATGCTTTCTTTATGCTTGGTGAAGCTGATTATGAATTCTAGGATTTCCTTTGAAAAAGAAAAATTGTTTCCTCAGAATATAATTACTATTACCAGAATAGCATAGGCAGTGACTAATCACAACTGATTATAGATATAGATGATAGATATAGATATAGATACATATATCTTACACTTAAACGTTGCATTTCTTTATTCTTGTTCTAAATTGGCATACTGTATATATTCAGGTAACAATAAATTAGTCAATCTAAGTTATACATAAGTGGAAGAATAAAAAGACATATATTTTCTGGTTTATAATTACAATGATGACTACGTGAAAATCAGGATTCTCTTTGATTCCTTTTCTCCTGTTTTTGTCCACAAGAGATAGCTCAGTGATGGAAAATATATAAACTCCACAGTTAATTACATCTGGCCTAGAATATTTGCTCTGCCAACTACTAGTTTTATATTCTTATTTAATTTAAGCAAAATCTTAATTTCTTTATCTGTTGATGGATATTATAATATCCATGTTCTAATATTGAGGAATTAAATGAGATGTTAAAGCAACCAACATAAAATGAAAAAGAGTCCTTCTTTCTTCCCCTTTATGCCTTGGGGTCTTACATTTCCTGTTTTAAATTTTTTTTCAATGTTTTATTTATTTCTGAGACAGAGAGAGACAGAGCATGAGCAGGGGAAGGGGCAAAGAGAGAGGAAGACACAGAATCTGAAGCAGGCTCCAGGCTCTGAGCTGTCAGCACAGAGCCCAATGCAGGCCTTGAACTCACAAACTGTGAGATCATGACCTGAGCTGAAGTTGGATGCTTAACCAACTGAGCCACCCAGATGCCCCTCTAATTTCTTGTTTTAGATTGAGCCATTCTGAGTGAAACTTTTATCAGTGTGATACATCACATTAATAAAGAAAAGATAAGAACCATGTGATCCTGTCAATCAATGCAGAAAAAGCATTTGACAAAATTCAGCATCCTGTCTTAATAAAAACCCTCGAGAAAGTCGGGATAGAAGGAACATATTTAAACATCATAAAAGCCATTTATGTAAAGTCCACAGCTAATATCATCCTCAATGGGGAAAAACTGAGAGCTTTCCCCCTGAGATCAGGAACACGACAGGGATGTCCACTCTCACTGCTGTTGTTTAACATAGTGTTGGAAGTTCTAGCATCAGCAATCGGACAACAAAAGGAAATCAAAGGCATCAAAATTGGCAAAGATGAAGTCAAGCTTTCACTTTTTGCAGATGACATGATATTATACATGGAAAGCTCTATAGACTCCACCAAAAGTCTGCTAGAACTGATACATGAGTTCAGCAAAGTCGCAGGATACAAAATTAATGTACAGAAATCAGTTGCATTCTTATACACTAGTAATGAAGCATCAGTGAAACTTCTAAGTTAAAGAACTCACCCAGGGTGAGGGCACTAAGAGGAAGTCATCCGATTCAATCAGAAATGTTCATAGTTTCAGTGTGGTTTTCTACCTCCCAGGGAAATCGGGGCTGTTGGCAGAGTAGTACAATTGGCAGGTGGAAGCCTTTACCCTGAAATGACTGATGATCCAATAGTAGAATTGTAGACACAGAGAACTTCTGGAATCCAATCTGTTCATATCACATGAGCCCCAGACTGCAGATTTTTATTCTATCACAAAACTTTTAGTCAGTAGTGAAATTTAAAAATACAAAGTAAATCCAATATCAGAGGAAAAGCAACTCCTTAATCTTGTTGCCTCACTCTTGGATGATTGTTAGGGCTTCTAATGAGTGACCTTGCCTTCATGATTTTCCTCCATCTCACCCTCCATCCTGTCCTTAACATCTCTATCAGATTATCTTCTTATAATATACTGTGCTAGTACCCTTCTTGTTCCCAATCTTTCAACAGCTTGCTGTGCCTAAGGATCAATGTTTCAATCCTTTCTTTCACTTGCCACGTGATACTCTTCTAATTTGGTCAACTCAACTTTCTAACCTGACATTTCATAATCTGTTTTATTCACATATACTCTTTCATGAATTAAAACTCTGATCTGTGACTACATATGTAACATTCCTGTTTCATTGTCTTTGCTGAGGTGGCACTTGAATATGGCTGACCTTGAAATTTCAATACTCTATAGACAGTGCTCCTCATATAGTTTTGATCCTGCAGGCACCAGAGATACTTAACTGCTTATTCATAACAGTAGCTGATAAATGGATTCTTGGATTAAGAATACTTGCTGAGAATTACTTAACCTTTAAAAAAAGGAAACACTTGTACTGTTAATGCAAAGAGTGATATACAGCAAACCAAGTATCAGATATGTGAGTAATTAACAGAAACTTTGAGTTATCTCCACTTGCACTGAGTGGTAATCCCTGATCACCTTATCACTGTGACTATTACCTCTTTACTACTACTTGGACCTTTTTTCCATGTATTTATCTCATTCTGCTGAACCTCTTCTATGAGTCCTTGGTGACCACAAATCTTCACTACCATTGTCTTGGCATTTTATCTGGTTAGAATTTATATTTTAACAGATTTTAGATTTTAACAGCTCTTATTATTAATAGTTGCATTAAAATAATTCAGATTGGAAAAAAAATAACTCAGGTTGGGTTTGGTAAACCTGAACTTTATAACTCCTGTTTCTGCCATGGTTTTGTTGTATGAATGAAATGAATCTATGAAATGTAGGTATGCAAAGTATATGCAGTAAACACAGTTTTCCAATTGAATACATGATTAGAACTAAAACCACCAGCAACAACCTGTGCCCCTTTTTGTTCATCTTTTCGAGGCCATAACAAATATGTCCTTTATTGAGGTCAGTATGCAGAAAGCATGCGGACAAAATAGGTTGCATTGGCAAGAGACCGTTAATTTTTTGCAGTCTCTACGGTGGTTGGAGACATACGTAAAGCTGCTGCTCCAGCCAGTCTCTTGAATGTGTCACAGTGTTTAGCACCCTGGGAGCTGTACCAACCTCTGGTTTTGCGTCAGTAGGCTCTGTGGAAACAGATATAACAGTAAATTGAATGCAGGTCTAATATGATAAAAAATAACAGACAATGATGAGACTGGCCATTGAGGATGTAGACAATGTTCTGAGGGCTCTTACTATTTTTTTTAGCCTCTAAAACTACTTCTTCTTTAAAAAAAAGTTTTATTTATTTTTGAGAGAGAAACAGAGTATGAGTGGGGAAGGGGTAGAGAGAGGTAGACACAGAATCTGAAGCAGGCTCCAGGCTCTGAGCTGCCAGCACAGATCCTATGCGGGGCTCGAACCCACCAACAGCAAAATTAAGACCTGAGAGAGGTTGAACGCTTAACCAACTGAACCACCCACATGCCCCTAAAACTACTTCTTAATTGTATTACTTGGTAATGCTTTCAGAAAATGTTTCAGAAAAACCCTTTCAGAAGCAATGAGCTCAAAACAGAATAAATAAATAAGGACAAAGTAAGTACCAGTTGTTTTCTCAAGAATGTTAATAAACATGCACAAAATGCTGACAAAACAATCATTAGGGCCATAGTATTATTAATAGTCACATAAAAACCAGAAGACAAGAGTTGGCAGAAGATAGACCAATACCTATTTCAAAAGTGATGTTTTAAGAAGACTTGACTGGAAGATGATGTATTGACAAATGTATCTGAAGAAGGAATGTTTACATGTTACTCAGCAAAGCATGACTTGTCATTTAGGCCAATTGACTCATTTTATAAAATAATCTATTTTTAATGATTTTTAAATTTATTTTTGAGAGAGAGAGTGAGAGAGAGAAAGAGAGAGAGACAGAGTACGAGCAGGGGAGGGACAGAGAGAGAAGATAGAATCTGCAAAGCAGGCTCCAGGTTCTGAGCTGTCAGCAGAAAGCCCAACACAGGGCTGGAACCATGAGATCATGACCTGAGCCAAAGTTGTACGCTTAACCGACTAAGCCACCCAGGTGCCCCTAAAATAATCTAAGTTTTAATTCCAATATTTCTTGCATCCATGCTAAAACTAAAGTGATAGCTAAAAATAAATTGGCTCCATTATGAGAAAAACTATTCTATCAGTTAAGTTATAGTAAACACTGAGAGAATTTCTTGCTAACAGAACTGTACCAAAAAAGAAACAAATCCAAACGAAAAAAAATTTTTAATTTTTTAAAAATTCAATTTTTGTGTGTGAGAGAGAGAGAGTGAGAGACAGAGAGAGAGGGCAAGTGGGGGAGGGGCAGAGATAGAGGGAGACACAGAATCCAAAGCAGGCTCCAGGCTCTGAGCCATCAGTACAGAGCCTGACACGGGGCTTGAACCCACAAACCATGAGATCATGACCTAAGCCAAAGTGGGATGCTTAACCAACTGAACCTCCCTGGCACTCCAAATGAAAAAAAAAAATTTTTTTAAGCACAAGGATGATGACACCATAGGAATTACAGGAAAAAATAATATATTAAGAGAAATAGAAGAATATATAGATATAGATATAGATATAGATATAGATATAGATATAGATATATAGATATATAGATATAGATGGAAATATTGATATGTATTGTTATTGATGGTGGATTGGCTGCATGAACAACAGTGGTGACATGGCATAAGTTTATAATACATTAGAATTAAAATGTTTGGGAGCAGTAGCTGAAAAAATAGAGGTTGGTAAATGAAGTAAGGTGTTTTGAGGTTTTGGAATTATTGGAGAAGAGATAAAATGACTAATTGTAGTTAGCAATAAGTCAAGAATGCATTTAAAATATATGGGATAAAGTCTGAAAAAATGTTCAAGTAGTAGTTCATAGAAAGCAAATAAATGCCTCATTAGTCTAAGAAAAGGTAAAGAGACAAAAGGGGAAATAAAAGAATTGAGTAACACAGAAAATAATAGTAACATGAAAGAAGACCAAACCTGTCAATATTTATATTAAATAAAAATTGGGGAGTCAATATTTATATTAATTATATTAAGTATAAATTGTGGCTCAGTCAGTTGAGCGTCTGATTCCGGCTCAGGTCACAATCTCGTGGTTTGTGAGTTCGAGCCCTGTGCCGGGCTCTGTGCTGATGGCTCCGAGCCTGGAGCCTGCTTCGGATTCTGTGCCTTCTCCTCTCTCTGCCCCTCCCCTGCTCATGCTCTGTCTCTGTCTCTCAATAAATAAACATTAAAAAATTTAAAAGTATAAATATAAACTGATTAAATAATGCATATAAAATAGCACAATAATCAGAAATGATTAAAGAAAGAAAATTTTATAAATTGGATAATATAAAAACCAAAACAATCAAAAACTTGTACTCTGCAAAAGCCCATGTAAAAATGATGAAAGATCAGGGGCGCCTGGGTGGCTCAGTCGGTTAAGCGGCCGACTTCGGCTCAGGTCATGATCTCGCGGTCCGTGAGTTCGAGCCCTGCGTGGGCTCTGTGCTGACAGCTCAGAGCCTGGAGCCTGCTTCAGATTCTGTGTCTCCCTCTGTCTCTGACCCTCCCCCGTTCATGCTCTGTCTCTCTCTGTCTCAAAAATAAATAAAAAAACGTTAAAAAAAATGATGAAAGACCAAATATATACTGGATGAAACTATTTGCAAACTACTACCT
Source organism: Panthera leo (assembly GCF_018350215.1). Classification (NCBI taxonomy): domain Eukaryota; kingdom Metazoa; phylum Chordata; class Mammalia; order Carnivora; family Felidae; genus Panthera; species Panthera leo. The sequence goes on from NC_056686.1 coordinate 108,759,815, forward strand.
AGACTATCTAATGGACTCTAAAAATTTAATAGGTAAAGAAAAAACAAATAGAAAATGGGCAAAAGTCATGCACAGAAATTTCACCAGAGAGGATATACAGATGGCAAATAAGCTCATGAAATGATGTTCAGAGTAATTAGCCACCAAGGAAATGCAAATTAAAACCACCATGAGATATCAGTACAAACATATCAGAGAGGCTAAAAATTAAAAACAAAATTGTGGCACTGATCCAAAAATGGTGAGAATGGGAAACACCTGGATAATGCAGTCACTCTAGAAAATTGTTGCTCAGTTTCTTATAGAATTAAATATGTAATCATCATGTAACCCCATAGTTGTACCCTTAGAAATGAAATGAAATGAAATGAAAACTTAGGGTTCTATTAAAAAATTGTACATAAATGTAAATAAATGTTCAGAGCATTTTTAGTCATAATAACCAACAACTGCAAACAATCAAGATGTTTTTAAACAGGTGAATGGTTGGACAAACTGTGTTATATGCATACCACTAGATACTGCTCAGCAATTAAAACGAGTGAACTATTGATAAATAGTTCCAATTCACCAATTGGATGAATTTCCATGGAATCTTCCTTGGAAAAAAAAAAGGCTAATTTGAAAATGTGTGACTCCACTTACATAACTTTTGAAATGACATTTTTAAAAGTTTTTATTTAAATTCCAGTTAGTTAACACAAAGTGTAATATTAGTTTCAAGTGTACAATTTAATGGTTCAGCACATCCATACATGACGATGCTCATCACAGCAAGTGCCCTCCTTAATTCCCATCCCCTTTTTCACCCATCCCCTACTTCCTTTCTGGTAACCACCAGTCTGTTCTCTATACTGGAGTCTGTTTCTTGGTTTGCTTCTCTTTCTCTCTTTTTTCCCGATAATCATTTGTTTTGTTTCTTAAATTCCACATATTAGTGAAATCAGATGATATTTATCTTTGACTGACTTATTTCACTTAGCATTGTACTCTCTAGCTCCATCCACATTGTTGTAAATGGCAAAATTTTGAAATGGCAATACTTTAGAAATGAAGAGCAGATTAGTTAATGCCAGGGATTAGGGACAGGGAGGTGAATGGCATGAAGAAGCCAGATTTGGTTATATATAGGCAACATAAGGGATCTTTGTGGTGATGGAAACTGATATATCTTGACAGTGGTAGTGGATACACAAATCTATAATTATGATAAAATTGTATAGAACTCAATGCACACATCAGCACAAAACAGTCCAGTAAAACTGGGGAAATACAAGATCAGTAGATTGTATCTTGGTTGTGATACTGTATTATAATTTTGTAAAATGTTACATTTGAGGGGACCTTTGTTAGTTATAGGCATAATCATTTTATTATCATTTCTTGCAAATGCATGTAATTCTACAGTAATCTCATAAAATTTCAATTAAAAATGAAATAATTAGGAATGTCATTAAAGATGTTCAATATCTCTACACTGAGGACTCTATAATACTATTAACTATAAATTATTATTTTTTAATATGAAATTTATTGTCAAATTGGTTTCCATACAACATCCAGTGCTCATCCCAACAGGTGCCCTCCTCAATGCCCATCACCCACACTCCCCTCCCTCCAACCCCCCATCAACCCTCAATTTATTCTCAGTTTTTAAGAGTCTCTTATGGTTTGGTTCTCTCCCTCTCTAACTTTTTTTTTCTTCCCCTCCCCCATGGTCGTCTGTTAAGTTTCTCAGGATCCACATAAGAGTGAAAACATATGGTATCTGTCTTTCTGACTTATTTCACTTAGCATAAGTGTTGGGGTTCCTCAAAAAATTAAAAATAGATCTACCCTATGACCCAGCAATAGCACTGCTAGGAATTTACCCAAGGGATACAGGAGTGCTGATGCATAGGGGCACTTGTACCCCAATGTTTATAGCAGCACTTTCAACAATAGCCAAATTATGGAAAGAACCTAAATGTCCATCAACTGCTGAATGGATAAAGAAATTGTGGTTTATGTTAACTATAAATTAAAGATGAATGATATACGTGGAGGGATATATCATGTTTGTGGGCTGGAAGACTTGATATTGCAAACATGCCATTTCTTCACAAATTGTTCTAGGTAATATAATCTCCTCAGTCAAAATCCAAGCTGGTTGTTTTCAGGAATGACACAATAATTCTAAAATGTTTAGGGACATGGAAAGAACTAAGAATAACTGACACGATCTTCAAGGGCAGAGGACTATTCTGGAGGACTTGCAATATCAGATAACGAGCTTTATAAAAGTACAATAAAAGTTGTTATAGTGGTGCAAGAATAGACAAATACGTAAATTGGAAAAATAGAGGGTCCACAAACCTCTATACACATATACAGTCATCTACTGTATGGCAAAGGTGACACTCTGAAGTAGTGTATAAATACATTGTATTGAATTAATTGGATATAATATGGAAAATATAGTGAGTATAATGAATCTTGACCCTCTACTTCCCAGTTTACACAAAATTCAATTTCAGGTGGTTTACTCATGTAAATATAAAACTGTAGAATAAAATATAAAATATATCTTCAGATATTCTGGTACACAAATATTTCTCAAACAGGAGAAAAAATGTTATTTTTAAAGAAAAAAATTCTAACAAGAAGTACATTAAAATTAATAATTTACATTTATTACAGGACAGACACTGAAGGCCAGTGTATAGAACAGAGAATATATACAACAGATATATCTAAAAAAAGACATTTGTCCAAAATATATATTATATATTTTAAGGACAGAAGACTTAAATAGGCAGTTAACAAAAGAAGGTAAGGGCCTTGAACTTACGAGAAAGTGCTAAAATCCATTAATCACTAGGGGAATATAAATTAATAAACAATAACTGCTGTTAGATTGCTTGACTGTCGTGTTAGAAACATGACTTCACTGACCTTTATCTCTGCTGGCATGATTCTTTGAAATGAGAATTTGTGTTTTTCTCCCATAAAAAGATAATGTTTATTTCCATGAGTACAATATATTTATACAAGATCTCAGAGGACTTGGATCTGGGATGGCCTTATAGCTTGCTTCAGGGAGGAGAATGTGGGAGAAGTGATATTGTGTGCCTCCTTGGAATGCTGCCGCCACCAGGTGAAGCAACACAGGTTAACCGCCTTGAGGATGAGGAAACATATGGACAGCTTGGCTGTCCATCAGCCATGTGAGTGTGGCCACGTTGGACTATCCAAGTTAGCCACTAGAGAACTACAGGGGCATGTGTGTCCTCTGGAAAGATTATGCAAAAGCACTGCCCTACCGACCCTGGCCAAACTACTGACCCTTGTAATTGTCCCGTGCAGTAAAATAGTGCTTATTTTAAGCTTCTAAGTTTTGGTGTTTTGTTATACAGCAATATCTAACTGAGACAGTGATACAGCTCTTTATACCTTCAAGAATAGCAAAAATGAAAACTAGAGACAATACCAAATGTTAACCTCAAAGCAAAGCATCTAGAACCCTCACACCCAGGTGGTATAAACAGGTACAGTCATTCTGCAACACCATTTGGCAATATCCATCAAAACTTGTAAGGATCTGTACTCCGTAGATAAGTACTCAAAATAAATGCACCCAGAACACACATAAGACTGTTAATTGTGGAATTATTCATGAAATAAAAACTGGAAACAATCCAAATATCCCTCTAATGTAAAACAAATAAAAACGTAAATTGTGACATATCCCTGCATTATATAGTCATGAGAACAAACAACCCCACACAACCACATGCACCAGTATCACAAACACAGTATTACAAGAAAGATGCAGGATTGCATTTATGCAATGTTCAAAACTGAGCAAAAATAGTCTTGAGTTAGCAGCAAAGAGAGCTGTTGCATGAAATACTGGGTAGAAGGCAATGCAAGAAGGCTTTGGGATGTTGGTAATATTCTTTTTCTTGATGTGAATGCTGGTTATATGGATGTATTTATTTTGTGAGAATTCACCAAACTATATACTTATGATCTGTGCATATTTTTTGGCATTTCTAATAGAAGAGAGTTTATTTTCAAGGAATAAATCTATTTTACAGAAAGCACCCATTGTCCTGGCTTTTAATATTCTGAAGGTTTAAGTTTAATATATTTCATCTTAAATGGTTTCAAGTATTTTAAATTTTGGTTTGTATTCTAAAAATCATGTTTTATCTTTTAAAACCATAAAAGACTATTTTTAATATATATATATATATATATATATATATATATATATATATATATGTATTTATTTAAGAGAGAGAATGAGCAGGTGAGGGGCAGGGAGAGAGGGAGGCAGAAGATCTGAAGTGGGCTCTGTACTGACGGCAGAGAGCCCAAGTGGAGCTCAAACTAATGAATGGTGAGATCATGACCTGAGCTGAAGTCATATGCTAACCAACTGAGCCATCCAGATGTCCCAATCATCACAGACTCTTAAATACAGAGAACAAACTGAGGGTTGCTCGAGGGGTGAGTGTGGGGTGGTGACATGGATTAAATGGGTGATGGGCATTAAGGAGGGCACTTTTCTGGATGAGAACGGGGTGTAATATGTAAGAGATGAATCATTGGGCTTTATTCCTATAGACTACACTGTATATTAACTAACTTGAAGTAAAAAAAAAAAAACAGAACTAATTAATGATATTTTCTTACTACATTCTTATAAATATATGGGTGGCTCAGTCAGTTAAGCATCCGACTCTTGATTTCAGCTCAGGTCATGATCTCATTGTTTGTGGGATTGAGCCCCAAGTTGGGATCTGTACTGATAGCCCAGAGCCTGCTTGGGATTCACTGTTTCTCTCTCTTTCTCTGCCCCTACCTGTGGTCTCTCTCTCTCTCTCAAAATAAATAAATAAACATTTTAAAAAGTAAAAATAAATAAAAATGAAAATTTGGTAATGACCTGGTTTTATTATTATTATTAAAGTTTTTATTTAAATTCTAGTTAGTTAACATACAGTGATTATAATATTAGTTTCAGGTGTACAGTTTTTGTGTATTTATGTTATATTCAATAAAATTTACAAAGCAATATAAAACCCATAATGAAAGAAAATACATTCTTTAAAAAATGCTAGTGACTTGGAGATATGACTAAAAAATTGGTTAGGCTACACAAGTACAAATGAGGAATAAATATTTGAGATGTACTATTTTTAAATGTCCAGATAATCAACATAAAACTGTTTTCAAATTTTTCTTTAGTGTTTATTTATATTGATTATATTTTTGGAAAATTTTTTATTTTTAATATAGTTTTTAAATAGGACAATCTTATGGCTCCAACCATATAATACAACTAATTTGTAACCAATACAAAAGGTATCAGATTTTACTTTTTTTTTTTTAATGCTTCCTCTCTGTCTCTTAAAATTGTCCTAGTTTGGACCAAAGATTATATGCTTACCCATCTGTCATGTTCCACCCATTTTTTCATATACTAATATGTGATGTTTTATTTCTTTTTGTGATGGTTGCTCAAGGTTTTCTCTAAGTTCAGTTTGTGATAATTTTTTATGAATATTTCTCAGCCTAATAAGTTTTCTGGCTACTTTCTCCACTTGAAAAACCCAGATGCTGTTGGGGTTCCTGGTCTTAGGGCTCTCCCTCTAACTCTCTGGCTGTTAGCTTCCAGAAGGCCTCTGGAAATCTCCTGGAGGCTTTTGCCTCTCCCCAGAGAGGAGCAGATTTTCCCCTCTGCCATGCACACACACAAGTTCTCTTGTAGTATTCAGGGCCATCAGGATCCCCTAGTCTGAGTGAATCCTGGAGTGGTTCTCAGACCCAAGTGTTCTCAGTGCAGCCAGTTCCCTTGGCTGGGAAGCTCTGCAGCCTGAGCACAGGTAGGGGAAATAGGAGGGCGGGCTGCTTCCTGTGTGGCCAGGTGACCTTCTAGGTTGGTTTTATGGCAGCATCTCTCTCCCCCTCCACCCACACCCAGTGACATCATCATCACTTCTACCTGCAAGGCTCACTCTACACCTCATCACTTTTATCTATCTGGTTTCCACACTCTCTGGAGCATCTGGAGAAGCCCCACAAGCACCCTGAACTCTTCCTTGGCCAACACAGAATGCTCTTTCCTCATCAGAATGTCTGAGGAGAAGATGTTCTCTGCAGCTTGGTGTATTTATTGCTTTGGTTTTCACTTAGTTTATCTGCAAGTTTCCTATATTACCAAGTATGCTGTATATTTTTGAGGTTAATTATGTAGTTTGAGATAAACTAATTTCAACAGGATAATCACAGTATCAAAAAAGAATAACTGTTAGTATTTAATGCTTAGTGGACACCAAAAAGTGTACTCAATTTTAAAAATTAATCATTATACTAACTCCTACAATGTTGATATTGTGGTATTGGTTACAGACAAGGAAAATTATGAAATACAGAGACTAGATTGTGTGCCTATGTTCTCCTGGCAGCCTGTGGCAGAGCTGAAATATGTACTCTGGTCAGACTCCAGCAAACTGCCTTTTATCCCACCCTGCCTTTTCTTGGGCCATGGCTGTGCCTAGCATTTCAGACAATGAACCTATGTGATTACATTGAATTTACTTTTTCTTCTTATATTGGTTCTGTATTACTGCTCAGTCCACCACCGTGAGCAACTGTTTGGCACCATGAATTCAAACCTTCTTAATCCCTAGATTAACATGGTACCATTTTCAAACCCAGATGAAATACAATGAACCAATGATCTCTTATAAAATTATTTAAGAAAAATATTTTAAAAAACAAAATGCACATGTGTAGATAATGCTCCACATGGTGGGGAACCTTTAAAAACTGCCACATAGACTTTGTCTCAAACCATTCAAATGCAGTCTCTGGATGCAGGCTTGTAGTCTGCACTGTGCAACGAGGGGTGGGAACCACAGAAAGGGCAAAAGTCTCATGGCAAACAGAAACTTCAGCATGTCTGGCGTCATTTTGTGGGATGAAATAATTCAGACATAGAAAGGACTTAATCCTGGTCCCACAGAGGGACTATAGGTGCCTCCTCTTTTCTAGCTGTTTTTAATGTTTGCTTTCCGTGTGTGTGTGTGTGTGTGTGTGTGTGTGTGTGTGTATCCCATATTGGGAGAACACTCTGCAGAGAAAGAGCAGCTGCTAGGCAGAAATTTAGAAAAAGCTGGGCCTCAGATATCCCTCCTTCATCAAACATATATTATGATGTAATGTTCCAACCCCAGGGAGAGAGTGTGCGGCATAACTGAAACTAATTTTCTTTCTTTCTCAATGAACTCTGCAGACAATTCTGTGGGATTAGACAGATATGCAAAGGAATGTATAATACAGGTTTATATGTTCAATAAAACACAGAGGTGAGTTATATAGGTCCTGTAAATGTATCTGTACAGAGGGATATGGAGAATCCAGGAAAGTTTTGGGTTTGTTTTGGAAGAGAAATACCAGGTGCAGGGAGACAGCTGAGTCACTGTGTCAGCAGACACTCCATCTGTGAGAGCGCCTGCTGCAGGTTCCATGAATGAGGAATGGGGGGACACACGGAAATCCAGCGGCCCAGGCGAGGGGTTGCCAGCCACATGTGGCTCAGAGGCAACAGACAAAGGTCTGTAGGACACAAGCATTCTGCTGTCATGGTCTGTTTTCCCAGTGAAGATGTGCAGAACATTTCCTCTAAGGACCAGACAAAGCAGCAGATGCAAGTGCATACTTCGGCAGTGGAATGGCTTGCTAGCTATCCACACAGCTAGTTATGCTACCTCTCAGCCTCTGTTCCTTTCTCTGTAACATCTGGATGCTAATGGCATGTATCTTGTGAGGTTATGGAAGAATTAAACACGAAGATAAGCAGTCTACTATAGCAGAGAGCCTAGTGCACAGTTAGTACTCAGTAAAATAGTAATCATCAGAGTGTCACTATATACAGGCATCTCTGAACACAGCTTTCCACGCTGGATCAAAGGTGCCCCCTGCTCTTCCATTCCAGAAGCTTCTACAGTTCCTCCAGAGGGGCTTCTTTGTCCAAAGCCCAAAGTTTGCACATAAGCATAGAGCACAGAAATTGACACACCTTGCGCCCATTTGACATTTTGGAGCTATTGAATGTTTGGAACTATTGAAAACTCCCCTCTGCCTCAGGCACATTTGCATCAGAATTGTTAAATTGCACACCACTTTCTGATGATCATCATGATTTAAATTTTAATAATCTTGTTGAAAAACAAATCAAGAAATTTAAAAAAATGAGCTGCATACATTGCATTTCTCTGGAAGGCCAACACTAATTAAGATGTTGAAAGCAATTTTAACACCATTTCTCACCACTGTGACAAATCTGACAGATTTACAAATGAGCATTCTGGGACTCTCACACTGGATGTCCATGTTTTGTCAGATTCTGTGACAGATCACAACCGTGCATGGTAATTGCTACTAGTGATATAATACCTTGCAAAAAATAAGGCACACTCTCAGGTGATTCCAGAAAACTGGCCTTTTCATTCGAATTAAAAACTATTGTTTTTGGCAGTTATGAGAAAAAGCTAATAGTATTTTGTAAGGTTAAGTTACCAGTTTTCCCATTAGATAAATTTTAGATTCAGGAATGATTAGATCACCAATCTCTGTGCTAGATATCCACATGGTCTGCTTGTTAGATTCTTCCCAGGATATTTGAAATCCAAGATGTAGTGAAAAATATCTCACATAACACGGGGTGGCTCCAAATCGGTACTTTTCCAGCAAATAAGCTAGTTAGGATAATTTTTCATTTTATTATGTACTGCAGCTGCTACTGGCCTCACTGAATCCCCATTTCCCACAGGAGAGAAATAATTCCAGAGGCTGTTCTGAAAGGTCATTCTTGCCAGGAAATTTTTGATAAATCAGCAGACACAGACTCTGGGTTAGATAACAATGTTTGTCGTTCTTCTCTTTCTCTTTCATTTTCTTTTCTTCTCTTCTCCACTCTCCCTGTCCCTTTTCTTTCCTTCTTCATATAAGCTATCTGTGTTGGTAAATTTAGCATGTGGGTAACAACTGAATAGGGAGAGAAAGATTTAGGTTGAATTTCCATAACATCTAGGACATTGTTAGAGGTGTAAGCTTCAAAATATTTTGGAAAGAGAAAGCACAAATGGATAGAAACACACCTTTTCTAGCTATTGCCCTTTCCCCACATTCTTCCTCTTGTGCCCTAAGGTAAATATATATGATTTTAGCACTCACAATAACACATCTAGCATACATTGGATCCCAACTATGAGCTGGGGAAATTATACTCATTATCTTGTCTAATTCCATTAATCACACAGTAAACATTTTAGTCTATATTTAAGAGGAATATAAAGAATCTCAAAGAAGTTAAGTGACTTGTTCAAGATAACATCATTAGCAATAAAACAATATTCATCCTAAGTCTGTGTGTAATCTGTTCCTTTGCCCTTAGTCCCATCCTGTCTCTTCATAACATGCAGTTATCTATATCTGATGGTGTCTGTTGAAGGCACGGATCATTTCTTTGCTCCACATCATAAATAACTGTGCAACGCACCTGCAACAGTTACTCAACATGGGTTTATTGAAAGTAGGAAAAAACAAATGAATAAGCAAATGAGCAAGTGAAGCTGCTATTGCCTCAATCATAATTTACTCAACATCCTTTTGAATATCTATCATGAACTAGGCCTGTGTCTCTAAAAGGAGAGCCTGAGACTGAGACTTACATGCAATTGATTTATTGAGAGAATGATCTCAGGAGGAAGAGGATGAGGGAAGAAGGATAGAGCAGAGCAAGGAGCTAAAAAAAGATGTAGTCTCAGGTGGAGCCTAACTTTAGCCAGATGCCACAAGGAGCTCTGGAGTGGGCATTGTACCACAGAGTGCAATTAGGCCAGGAGCCAGACTTTTATCAGTCATTAGCTGTGAGCCACCCACAGGGCAAGGGCCTTAAACTCTCAACCAGGCAGCTTCTATCAGCCAAAAGGATTCTCTAGAGAAAGAACAGCTGTGAGCCATTAACAGCCAACATGTAAGACAGCTGGGGATAGATGCACTAGTGGGGTAAAGACAATCAGCAGGAACCAATAGCAACTCCTAAGGCATAAACCATTATAGTTCTATAGACATATTTCCAATTAGTGCTCATGTTTGATGCCTACAGCCCACTCCAACATTGCCCTTCAGAGCTCATCCGTCTTAAGACCAACATCACTCATGGAGTCTCTCTACACCACTCCAACTCACATGTATCTTTCCCTTCCAGAAATCTTATAGTATTTCTCTGAACCAAATACTTATGTAGTTAATAATTGCCTGTAAATGCCTTCACATTATTATACATGTATATCATTGTATCCTTATTAAACCTAAGGCTCCTCCATGGATTGAAGCATCAAATGGTGATCTTTAGTAGCATTGATGTACTTGGCCAGTGCTAGATGGTGTCAGGCATGCAGCAGAAGACATTAATACTGCATAGTAATAAATAATAATAATGCACATTTTGAATTAGTTTCTTATTGGCCAGGCAGTGCACCACCACACCATGCAACAAGTATTATTTCAATATAATCTCCATACCATTCCCATTACATAGTCTATTATCAGAAATGCTGTCAACATCAGGGAAGAGAAGACATTAATACAGAGTGGCCTAGCAATTCTGAGATGTTTTCATCCTATTCCCAGGAAACCTGAGGATAGAGTATTGCTGGCCTTAGTTTCATGGGTCTGTGTGCTTCTTTTGGTATTTTCCATGTGCTTGTTACCCTATGGCCACACAGTGGTTTCTGTTGTTTCCTCAGGCATCACATCTGATTCACGACAGGAAGATTAACTATTACCAGCTACATCTGTCTCTTTTATTGGACAAAGTAGAACCCTTTTCAGAAGACACCAGGAAACTCCTACTTCCACGTTGGTTAGGTTATAGCCAAAACTGTGTTATAGGGTTATCTCTTTTGGCAAGAAGGGTTGGCAACATATGAATTTTTTTCTCAGATGCTAGAGTACAGTGAGGTGGGTTGCAATAAGAAAGGACAGGAGTTTAGAATGTCCAGTTAGCTCACAGACATTATCTGCTACATGCAACTACTAAATTCATCTCCATTTCATAGATGAAAAAACTAAGGCAATTAACTGTGCTAAAACTGATAAACAATGAGTTTAGTATTCATACTCAACTCTGTATAGTCTGCACTTATTATGACTATGGTATATTACTTCTTTAGTTACTGCATGTTAGTACTCATTTCTATTTCAAAAATAATAGAAACAGGTTAGAGAACTACCTTAGAGCATTCACCATCAATAATGGGGAAAAACCCTAAATCTTGGGTTACTGTTTTCTGAGAAGACAGATGTGAGTAATTGGGGTTAGGCTAATAAAGGAGAAGTCATCATGCTGTGAGTACAAAAAGGATGACCGACCATTATCAAACAGACACACCTCCTTTGACTACCATTATTTCACTTGAGATAAGAATGTCTAGTTAAGTTTCGTAAATCACCATTTTTATAGTTCAAAGCTTCCTGGCTTAGGATATTCATTTAATTTTGATGTTGCTTTCTAAACTCTGCTACAAATAAGACATAATTAGATTTCTTGGTGGAAGGTGTGGTGTAAATGTGAAGTTCGTGAAACATGGAAATCCAAATTACCCACTCTCTAATTTGGAGGTAAGAGCAACTCCCAGGATATAAGTAGAGACAATACAGACAAATTGAATCCTGCTGGGTGCTAGGTTGTACACTGTGGTGCACTGGAGTTGGCTAATGCTGACTCACCAGGGATGATTGCTAGCATTTCTTCCCAACTCTGGGTTCATTGGTGTCACACTGACAGCTTGAATCATCTGTAGTGAAAGCACTGACATCACAGACTTTAGCAAACACTAAAAAACCTCTTTTCTCTGAGAGCCTGTTAAACATTTACGAGCACACCACTTCTTGAGCAGTCCATCTGATTAAAATCATGTCTTCAAACATGAAAAAAGGAAGAGAATTTGAACAAAACAATATCACGCTGGTCTAGGATTTGGGGAACTCCTCATATGTGAACTCCTAACTGCTGAGGTCACCTCCCTACTATAACGTGCAAAACAATATCTTATTTTATCAGCATCCTAGGACTCTGGGGAATACTTTGTAGGCAACTGGCCTTGGTTCCTTTAATCAATTTCTTGCCATATATATCTATTACTAGTCTTGAGAAATCTAATGGCATGTGGTTCATATATATATATATATATATATACATATATATATATATATATATATATATATATATATATATATACTGTTCTTTAATAGTCGGGGCAATTTTATATCATCAAGTTCTTGGAGGGAAAATTATGAACCCACATTGCCTTGTGTATTGGGGCTCAGTTCTCCCATTTATTATCCCTCTGATGCAATGACCTTTCACAGGTAATCAATACCTAAACTGATAAATGGGAAGTCTCCTTAAAAATCCATTGCTCGATTGCTGAGACTGGATGTTTTATTCATTGACAGGTGTGATTTATCATTCCATGGCAAGGAGGAGAACATTTGCTCCAGCTGTTCTCACCAGCATTGCCTAGCAGTGGGGGCTTCAATCTGTTTCCAAGGAGCAGATCAAGCTTTCAGTTAGAGAGCTGCAGCTATATTTAGCATGTCAGGTCATTAGCTATCTGTAAACAATCCAGATGCATTATTCTTCCCATTGTTCATAATTAAACTCCTTATCATGGGAATTTTGCAGAGAATCTTTGATCTTGCTTTCAGATTCCAAAAACTATGAAATATTTCTGCTCGTGTGGAAACCCCTAGCAGGATTCAATCCAGCTTCCTAAGGACAAAGCTGTAGCTGCAGTTATTGAGAACTTACTATATGCTAGGCATCAGGTTAGGACTTCACATGCATTACATTTTTTTTTTTTTAATTTTCGGTAACTATAAACAGTTCTTTTCTTGTTAATGCCCTTCTGATTCTTTGTAAAGGTGTATGGTGACAAACGAAACCAGTAAAAGCTCAACTTGGGAAGCAGAACCACTAGCAGTGATGTGAAATAAGGCATTATTATAGATGGGGACTTTATCTTATGCCATTGTGGAAGCTGATTGGCAGGTTGTGTATGGCTATTTATCTCACATCTTATGTTGCACCTACAGCCAGCAGTAGGGAAGGAAAGATGGACATAAAGTTGGATAGCAAGGACAGACAGAAACCTGTAGGGATGAACTGGAACCCATGAGGATGGGTTCAACTTCAACTATGGAGAACAAAGAGCTGTTGCCCTTATTATGGAGCTATGTCTGAATCTGACCCAGGAGTCCAAGAAGCTTAATGGAGAGACTTGGTAGGAGCTGGCAGAGCTCCAGGCCCAGCTGTGGCCACAAGATTGGGAGCAGCTCAGCGATGAGATCTGGGGACTGGGGAGCTTGCTGCTATTGGTGGGCCAGCAGACCAGCAACAGCATATTTGAGCTGCAACACAGACTATGCCTTGAAGTTTGCTTCTGGACTGGCTTTTACCTGCTGCTAGTTGTTTGTCTGTATGTTGATATTCTCACTCTTGTGATGACAGATAATGAGCTTCCCTATCTCCTGCTGCCCAGACCTTCCTGAGAGGCTCTTCCTTCACTGGTCCACAGAAGCCATCTAGCCTGCAGGCACAAGGGACTTCAGGAGTGCTGATCAAAGGGCTCAAAGGGCTTTGGAGCCCAAACAGGTTTGAATATCACTTAAAGTCCTTGTCATAATCTCAGATGCTTGTTAAACTCTCTGAGCTCAGTTACTTCAAGTGAAAAATATACTGTATAACAGTACATTCTGGTTTGTGTGAGGATTTAATGAGAAAAGATTTGCAAGGCAGTTTCTCTGTTACTTGAAGCACACTACATAATATCCATGAGCACATGTTGGCTCATTTCTCTTTCCCCAGTATCCAGCACTGGCCTTGAGTCCCTGTTCTGCCACCCCTAACCTTTTCTCACTGCCTGTGTTTGAAGGATTTCCCCTCTTACCAATGTCTGCTTGTTTTGGAGCACAGTCCTCCCTATGAACAGGTGAAGCATGCATCCAGGTTGTTGGGACCCTTCTTGGGGGCTGTCTTCTTAGAATATTAAGTTTTTCCACTGCTCCCATCAGTGACACACCCTGCCCAGTAACCCCATAACAATACCATAGACTCTCAATGCTATCTCTGCTTTGGTGTTACCATGGGTCTCTGCAGAGGGCCAGACACCCTTTTGGCACCTGTATCCAAACTGAGTGCTGACCCTACCACAAACTCCACTCCAGGGTGAAGTCCTGTTTCAGGGTCTAGACCCTCTGAGTCCACTCTTAGCATTCATCAGACAAAGCCTGTTTATTTCCTACATTTCTCAAAGATAATCAATTAATACTTAGGGATTTGCTGGTTATGAAATATTTTCTCCTATTTTATTTACTCATGGATTGTACAAAGTTCCAGAGAGTGAGTCCAAATTGGATATGGTTGTGCTTTCTCTTCCCCTTTCTCAGTTGTTGCTTCCTGAGTGCAGTCATTCCCATCCCAGTTAATTTTTCCATAGCATGATAACTGAGATCTCCTCAATCCTGGATCTCCTCAGCAACATGCACCCACCTCTCATGAGCAGGCAATGTGCTAAAGGTTAAATGAAAGGCTTTCCTGGAAGCCTCACCCCTTCTTAGTGGCTTTGTTTCCAGTAGATATGAAGAAAAGATACTCTTTGAGTATCATGAGATATCCCTTCCTAGATGTCTATTATTCCCCTTATCATCTTCAATGCTGTTAGGGAATAGGGGAAGCATTGGGAAGTTTGAAGCACTGGGATGTTGTTCCAATAAGATAATTCAGGTTTTATTGTCCCTTTTCCTGAAATCCCCAAGAGAAGTACTCTCAAGAGACAAAGACACAAATGTAGCAGTGGTGGGCTAATCACAGTTTGGTTCCAAATACCCACAGTGAGCTGTCAGGTAGGGCTGGCTGGATCACATCACTTAGACTCTAATTGAGTTTTTTGATCCTCCTGCTGAAGTCTTACCTTTAGTGGATCCTAATCCAGAATAGATGTCAGTGTTGCAGGCAAGAGGAAGTGCACACGATTTCCAGTCTTGTTCCAATGGGGTGGGCATGGGGTGGGGAGAGAGAAGAAGGAGAAGAAGAAGAAGAAGAAGAAGAAGAAGAAGAAGAAGAAGAAGAAGAAGAAGAAGAAAGAGAAAGAGAAGAAGAAGAAGGGGAGGAGGAGGAGGAGGAGGAAGAGTGGACAAGGGGGAGGAGGAATGGTGGAGAAGGGAAAAGAGGACTTGACCTCTTCATTCATTCTCTAAGTTCAAGAAGATGTTTCTTTAATAGTGTTTGTTTAAAAATGTGTCTGAGTAGAAAATTTGAGCATAACTGGTTGCCTACAAAAATGTGAAGCACAAAGGAAAAAAAAGGCAGAAAAGAGAGATCAACGTGGAGAATAAGAGGAGAGAGAAGAAACAGAAAGATAAGGGAAAAAAGGACTAAGTGGTACAGAAGGGCAAGGGAAAGGAAGGGAGGAATGAGGGAGAGGAAAGGGGAAGAACTGCTACCAGAGCCTGGCCAGGCAGCTCAGTACTGGCAATGTGGGTGTATAGGAGGCATGTGCCCTATAACTGGAGCTTACTTTCTAGTGGAAAGTAGTTACTGACATGAGCTGCTGACATTGTCATTTTCCTCCTTGGTCTACTGTTTATGTACATCTCTGTTAGTGGTCTTCTATTCTAGAACAGAGAGTATCTCTGTGATCTCTATGTCCAGCAGAGTACCTGAAGAAAGAAGAGGTTCAGACAAGTAAAGGAAACAATAAATGTATTTTTCTCAGTATCTAAAGTGAAAGACTCACAACCACAGATCCATATTGGTTAAGCCTTCTCTGCTAAAGACTGTTTTCTCTGGTTGGCATTAAACTATAGCATGTAAAGTTAGGTGCCAATGTCAATAAAAGGTCATTTCATCCTGTCAAGACCATATCCTTACTGACATTGGTAAGAGCAGCTGAGACCCACACCTGGAAAGCCACCTTCAAAAACTCCTTGTCCCATTTAGATTCTTTAGCCAATCCAGGTCAAATTAAAGCACCATCACACTCCTGGGTCTGAGCTGGATTTTTCATGTTCAAAACAGAAAAAGAATTAATTGGTCTTAATGCAAACTTCTCCTTGTCTCTGGTGCATTATGGTAGGATTAGACTTCAGGCCTCTAAACTTTCCTTGTTCCCTAGTCCTTCACCTTTCATAACCTCAAGGCACTATGACTCCAACCTCCCTCCTTGTCTCACACCTTAGCATCTCTGAGTCATGTGTTTGCAAGGGCATTTGCAAGGTCTGCAGAGATTCCTTACACCTCTTGGTAACCATTCATTCCCAATCCAACTTACTGTGCATGATCCAAACTCATTTTCTGTTATCCTCACAATGACATTCCCTTCAAGGATCAACACAGATTTGATTTAAAATGTGAATACTTATAATGTACAGAAGGTGAATAAATTGCAAAAATAAAAAGCCATTTCTTCTTTATTCTTGTGGGCAACCTTTTTAGGCTAATCACATCCTGCTGTCAATTCATGTGAGTTTCTTCAGAGACAGTTGCTCTGGCCAATACAGCATGCATATGTGTCAGATGTGTGCATACTTACACACATCAACTTGTTTAACCCTCATAACAATCTTAGGAGGCATGTATCATTCACCCCTTTTAGAGTTGAAAAAAAAAAAAAACAAACAGAGACACAGAGAAATCAAGCAGCTCAGAGCATCTAGCAAGTGACTGACGGAGCTGGCAAAAATCAAAGCTCTGGTCAGCTCCACAGCCTGTGCTCTTGTGGGCTGTGCCCTCTGTCTCTTGTGTTACTGGCTGGTGTCTTTTCTACTTGCAGTCAGTGTGAGTCTGTACTCTTGTCTATAGAGCATCTGGAATGCCAATCTCTGGATGAGCATAGTGATGCTCTTACTTAAATTAATATTTTTATTCATATGGCATAGATTTGGAAAATAAATCTTTCAAAGTTTATTTATTTTGTAGCAGGATTCACACACAGAGAGTCGTGACACTGGGGCTTTTCTCTCCAGGGAGCAACTTTATTCCTGCTGGCACCGCTCAGTTGGGTTCATAACCAAAGAACTGAGCCCCGGACACCACATGACATAGCTTTTAATATATTTTTTACTTTTTTGTCTCCCTTATATGGTAGCACACAAACATTCAGTCCGATTAAGTGGTCTCATGTTACAAGGTTGTGAAGGGTGTTGTCATGTAGCATATAACCAGGTTGCCCTGAGTTTGTTTGTTTTTGTCTTTCATTAGGGAGGAGACCCTACCACAATATATTTTGAGAAAGAGGGGGAGGGGCAGAGAGAGAGAGAGAGGGAGGGAGAGAGAATCCCAAGCAAGGTCTCTGCCTACAGTGTAAAGCCTGATGCAGGGCTTGACCCCAAGAACCATGAGATCACGACCTGAGCTGAAGTCAAGAGTCAGACCCTTAATGGACTGAGCCACCCAGGGACCCCTGGAAAATAAAGCTTTCAAATAAAACCCTCAAAATGTCCTTTGGGCGATTTTCAAGTAAATTCTACATCTTATTCCTTAGTTTCAAATCCTAAAAATGTCTGTTAACATTGCCTTTTGTTACCCTACCAATTCTTTTTGTAACCACTCCCTTACTATAAAACTGCATCCAGATTTGAAGAAAATTGGAGTTAGCACTCACATTGAATGAAAAGGACACTCAGACCTGCAGTTTAAAGATAAAAGCATGATGCATAGATTCTTTAACATTCTCTTCAGCCTGCAGTGGTTACACACAGAATAAATAATTAGTGGAACGAAACCCATCCAGAGAATGTGGGTCATGTGGGAAAAGAAGTGTGTTATTGATGCAGAGGCTGTAAAATCACTAAGCTACAGTGGTTTCCTCTGTTAGTTTCTCATTAATTGAGTAGTGCTAGTTTAATTAGTTCCTATTTTATACCCTTTCTGTGCACAAGATAAATTACTGCAGTCTTGAAAAGTGGAGAACCTAAGAGTATATCGAGTGTAAAGAGAGAGCTGACAAAACACAGCCAGAGTGCGCCTGGTAGGCCATGGATAGTGGCAATCAGCTTCTTTTCATGAGAAGTCTGCCCCCCTTGACTTGGCATGTGCATTGCTTTCCAGGTTCCTTTTAGGGCTGTGCTGTACAGTCTGTGTGCAAATAATTTAAATAAATAAATAGCTATGAAGCCAAGTTTCTAACTAGAAGTTTGCTGTTGGACTTCATTGGGTACCTGCTGGCTACAAGTTAAGGTGTCACTACAGAACAACCCATTCCAACCCATAATATTTTGGCTAAAAGGTATTTTCAGTAAGAACACTAAAGCTAAACCAGTGTCCAGTTTGGAATGTTTGTCCAAATTCCCACAGGTGATATAGGTCTCTTGGTCTACTTGTCCTCTTATTCCTTCATTATGTGACCTTCACATGTCAGATAACCTTGCTGGTCTAGGCCTGTAGTATTTGATGTGTGCAGTGAGCTCTGAGATCTTATTTTGGAGAATAGTCCAGAGACTACTTAGTGCCTTGTAAGAGTCAGTGCCTAGAGATAAGGCGAGCTTTCCTCAGGGGACTTAGGTGGGCTCAGATCTCCCCCACCCCATTCCACAAGCCTGATTACCTAAAACAGACCCAATAGAACCTGAGACACCTAGATAAAATTAGGCCCTTTTCCCACTAATTTCTAGCAATTGTTAAGCATTGCTAACATATTTTTAGTATCAGATTATGTTAGAACAGATTTAAAGCACTTTAAATGCACCCATGAAGGGAATCTAGATCAAGTTCCAGATCTTTGGGAGAGGTAGCTGTGGAAACCCTACTTTGCAGCATTCTGTTACCTTTGTTCCCTCTTGGGGGGTTCAATACTACTGCATATTTATAATTTCTCAGGTGTGGGCCATCTGTTCATTTACAATTCTGCCTGTTTTATCCTCATTTCAGAGCAAAGAAAAGAGTGGGAAACAAGGAAAGAGAAGTCTTGAGCATAAGCCTGGGAAAGCCTAGATCATGCAGTAGTGAGCAATAACCACCAGACCTCAGACTTGTACAACAGAAGTTAATGTTTCACACATACATGCAAAATCCATTCAGAAAAGGAGGCAGCTCTCCACCCAGAAGTGACACCTGTAATTAATGCTCACTGGCCAAAGTGAGCTCACTTTGGCTCACATGCTACTGGCCAAAATAGCCCCTGGCTCCCCCTCAGCACAAGGAGCTGTGACCTTGCCTGCTCCTGTGTGCCTGGAGAGCACAGAAGGACCAGACACTGTGAGCACAGAAGTACAGGTTTGCCTTTACACTTAAATTCCAAGCTGTTTAAACTTCTGGTTCCAGGCAAAGTTGTTACTGGTGATAGAATACATTTTAGCAAAGATGGAAGCATTTATCTATTCTGCATCTTATTTTAGTTATTAGCCTTACTAAACACATATACAAATAAAAGGCAACATCTACATTATCACTAGAAACCAGAGAAGAGTGTAGTCACATTCTCAGATCTCCAAAGAATAGCTTCCAAACATGGGACTGGATTTAGGGAATGTTAGTCAGTTAATAAAGCGCAACATGAGTAAATCATTATGAATCTAAATGGGGGGAAATCCTGAACAATTCCAATAATATCCACTGGTGCCTAGCATAACAGGTCTGGAGCTAAGGATAATCCAGTAGTGAGTCCGTGGCCCTTACCACTTTCAGTGCAGAAACCTTGTGCTCCAGAAGTCACAGCCACAGGGGATCCCAGAACAAGAATGCTCCCCACTAGATTACTGCCTGCCCTAAGGGCCCTGTAGGCAAAGGAAAGGAGTGCCCGGTAGAGGGCTCTCAATGGCTATTTCTCAAGAACCAAAAGCTCTCAGCTGTAACATCTTTTGTTTTAAATTAATATATAATGGACATATAACGTTATGTTAACTTCAGTTGTATAACATTCTACTTCGATATTTGTATATACCACATGATGATCACCACGGTCTACTTAACATCCACATAGTTTTTTTTTCCTGTGATGAAAACTTACAACATCTTGCTAATGCACACAGGGTACTGAGCCTTTTACCTGAGGAATTAATGTTAAAATAATTTGACACTCTTCCCTAAGAAATTCAAACAGGGACCAACCCAATCTCTGACAGAACCCATTTCAACTCGTAGTTTAGGATGAACACAAACCTTATACTTCACTGAAAAAGAAAACAGTAAATATACATGTGAGTGTGTGTGTATGTGTGTGTGTGTGTGTGTGTGTGTGTGCATAGCACACAAATGTAGGAAGATATTCAAAACACATGATAGACATGAATTATCATCATTATTATATTGAATTCTTTTTTTATTATTATATTGAATTCTTGCAAATCACAAAGAAAAATATATACATCTCAAGAAAAAAACAGGCAAAGGATATGCATAGATAGGTAATGCATGGAGACAGGCAAATGACTAACACATGAATAAACAAAAATCAGAATCATCTGAATCACTTGAGACAAAAGACAATAAAATCAGCAGGTTTATGTGTTATGTGAGGTTGAAGGACACAACCAGGCTGAGAGCTAGAAAGAGCTTGCTGTCTCCCACTGCCTAGTCTAAAACAAGGGAAGGTTTACCTGAGGTCACATAAGCATCACATTTATTCAGGTCATTGCCTTGCACTGGCCCAAGAGGAGAAGGTAAAATAGAAAACAAGTCTTTATTCCACTAGCTTTACCTAACTGAGAAATTTTAGCCCAAAGTTGTCACCTACCAAACATTTAACTCCTTGTACTTCTATGAGAGCAACAAATGGTAGGTAAGAACAAGCGTACTTAGAGAAAAGTCATCTTTAACAGAAACCAGAAGGGTGGGATAATGGAGAAGTCTTCCAAATATATCCAACTTTACTGAAACAAAAATATATAACTTAATATAACCATAAAACTCAGGACACCTGGTGGCTCAGTTGGTTGAGCGTCCGACTTCAGCTCAGGTCATGATCTCATGGTCCATGGGTTCTAGCCCCGCATCGGGCTCTGTGCTGACGGCTCGCAGCCTGGAGCCTGCTTCATATTCTGTGGCTCCTTCTCTCTCTGCCCCTCCCCCACTCATGCTCTGCTATTTCTGTCTCTCAAAAATGAATAAACATTAAAAAAATTAATATATATATATATATATATAACCATAAAACTCCCTTTTTTCCATATTTGTATCATAAGATTATGGTGATGATAATGAGGATGACAATGAAGATAACAGTAAATCCAAGTCAACATGTTTTTAAAAAAAGGTAATCTCATACAGTGTTGAGGAGAGTATAAATTAATAAGATATTTCTGGAGAAAACTTTATTAGTACACATCAAAAATCATAGCAAAAATATAGACAATATTTGGCTGAGTATTTTTACATCTAGAAATTTACCACAGGGGAACATTAAAAGATTTTTTTTTAATTTTTTTAACGTTTATTTATTTTTGAGATAGAGAGAGACAGAGCATGAACAGGGGAGGGGCAGAGAGAGAGGGAGACACAGAATCTGAAACAGGCTCCAGGCTCAGAGCTGTCAGCACAGAGCCCGACGTGGGGCTCCAACTCACAGACCGCGAGATCACGACCTGAGCTGAAGTCGGATGCTTAACCGACCGAGCCACCCAGGCGCCCCTAAAAGATATTTTTTAAGAAAGATAAAATCACAACTTGCTTATGAATATAAAATGAATGTATAACAAGGTTTTATTCATCCCATTATTAATGAAGGCATAAATAAGATGTTATTACTGGTTTAAAAGAGGATTGCAGAGAACACACATATGCAGGGCATCAAAAAAGTCTAAATTAATTTACAAAGAGGTGTAAAACTGGTCAGTTTCCACAGAACAATACTCAGTTGCATTCCACAAATTCATTTTTATTTCCACAGAAAAAAAAAAATTTTTTTCATTATTAACTATTTTCTACAATTTGCATTGTTATAAAGTACCATGGAGGCAACAAAGGGCAGAGGTGACTGCAGAATGTTCTAAAAGGGACACCTGGAAATCTTCATTAACTATTCCTGACTTTTTCAGGAATAAGCAGGACAAAGATGTATCAAGAAAGATTCTCATCAAATACATAGAGTAATAGGAGGAAAAAATAAAAACAATTTTACACGGAATAATTAATTAATGATAAATTTAACTTTGGTACAGCTATAAAATTGAGTGCTGTACAACTATTAAAAATTGCATATAGGGGCACCTGGGTGGCTCAGTTGGTTAAGCGGCCGACTTCGGCTCAGGTCATGATCTCACCATCCGTGAGTTCGAGCCCTGCGTCGGGCTCTGCGCTGACAGCTCAGAGCCTGGAGCCTGTTTCAGATTCTGTGTCTCCCTCTCTCTGACCCTCCCCCATTCATGCTCTGTCTCTCTCTGTCTCAAAAATAAATAAACGTTAAAAAAAATTAAAAAAAAAATTGCATATAAGAAATATATGATTCAATGGGCAAAGGGGCATAGAGAAAATACCTCTGTGTTAACACTGTTGCCAAGATATTAAGTCTAATATAAAAAACAAAAGCCTCAAATTGACAAGTTTTTGCTGTGTTTTCCTTGTTTGTTTATTTGTGTGCATATGTGTGCCTACTTGTTCAGTGTTGTTTATACCTGAGCCTTGTTTGAAGTTGGAGGCTAAGGAATACATGTCTCTTCATAATAAAGAAATAGGAATATTCTTGTTGTTTTTTGCAGGCAATAGGAAAGAAAGAGAAGGCTTTCTAGACAGAGAAAAAGCAAGGTGGTAGCAGTAAGCCAAGTCTAGGGGCAGACAGAGTGAGCAGAGCATGAAGCAGACACAAATTCCCTGTTGCTGATGAAATATTCTCAGAATGATGCTCACATGCTGCTGCCTGTGCCAGCTAATGACTAAGGAATACTTCTTCATGTTTCCAGGAAATCTGCTGCATAAGACAGTGTTGAGATAATTATGTGTATAGTCAAGAAATGGGATATGGTCCATTTAGGGAAAAAGTGGAAAAATAGGAAAGAAACTATAGGAAGAGAAGAGAATGGACTAAATGGTATGACAGAAACATGGAATTGGGGTGAAGGGCAAGGATAAACCGATAACGCTTTTGTCTATTTATTTGATGAAATGCTGGTTTTCCCATAACATGTGATCTGAGTGATCAAACCATCTTTGCCCAATGTGAGAGGATTGTGGACACCTTGAAGACAGATTCCTGTACACATATGCATAGTAAAAACTTATGGGATAAAAGCATCAAAACATTAATAGTGTCCATCTTTGAATTGAAAAAAAATTACTTTTGTGTATCTTTTTTTTTCTATTTTGCATATATTCTTCAGTAGAAACCTTAGACCTGAACTCTGACCCAGAGAGCCTATTGCCCTCTGCAGTTCTCCACATGGGTGTACAAGAAATACCACAAACTCAACTGATTCCAAATCCAGCTCATAGTCCTGGCCCCCACAACTGTTCCACCTCTTGTACAACCAGTCTTGGTGAGTGCTGTCCCATTCTAGAATTCTGAAAGAGTTGGTCTGTTCCTCAACTCTTATTCTCCCTATCTGGTGGGAAAACTGGTCCTGTCGATTCCACCCCTAATGAGCTTTGGTATACATCTTTTGTCTTTAATTGGTAATGAATCTTCATCATCTGTTGGCTAGATGGTACCTATTCTGTTCATGTTCTTTCCAGTCTATCCTCTTTAAATCTTTTTTAAACTGAAATATAATAACATACAATGTTCTATTAGTTTCAAGTGTACAATATAGTGGTTTGATAATTCTATACATAATTGAGTGCTTATAAGTGTACTCTTTTTTTTTTTTAAGTTTATTTACTTGGGGCACCTGGGTGGTGGGTTAAATGACAGACTTCAGCTCAGATCATGATCTCACAGTTTGTGGGTCCGAGCCCTGTGTCAGGCTCTGTGCTGACAGCTCAGAGCCTGGAGCCTGCTTCAGATTCTGTGTCTCCCTCTCTCTGCCCTTCACCTGCTCACACTATGTCTCTTTCTCTCAAAATAAATAAACATTAAAAAAATAAAGTTTATTTATTTATTTTGAAAGAAAGCAAGAGCACATGCATGAGAGCAAGCAGAGAGAGGGGCAGAGAGAGAGGGGGAGAGAGAATCTCAAGCAGGTTCCTCACAGTGGAGCTGTGCTGAGACCTATGTAGGGCTCAATCTCAAGAAACATAAGATCATGACCTGCACCAAAATCAAGAGTAAGACACTTACCAACTGAACCACCGAGGCACTCCAGGACAAATTACTCTTAATCCCCTTCACCTATTTCATTCACCCTTCTACCCACCTCGCCTCTGGCAGGCCCCAGTTTATTCTCTGTATTTAAGAGTCTGGATTTTTGTTTATCTTTTGCTTGTTCGTTTTATTTCTTAAATTTCACATATGAGTTTCTTAAAACTCACATATGAGTGAAATCATATGGTATTTGTATTTCTCCATCTGACTTATTTCACTTGACATATATTTTACTTTAATTTTGTTTAAATCCAAGTTAACATATAGTGTAATAATGGTTTCATGTGTATTAGTGATTCATCACTTACATATAACACCCAGTGCTCATCCCAACAAATGCCCTCCTTAATGCCCATCACCCATTTAGCCCATCCCTTGACCCAACACCCCTCCAGCAACCCTCAGTTCTCTGTATTTAAGAGTCTCTTTGCAAATCTGATCTTGTCTTTCCACTTGTCAAAATTCTTTAGGGAAACCACATAGCGTTTTTTTTTTTTTTTGACAGAAAGAAATAGAGAAAGAGAGAGAGAGCACACAAGTGGGCAAGAGGGAGCAGAGGGAGAGAAAGAGAGAATCTTAAGCAGACTCCACACTCAGCACAGAACCCAAGGCAGGACTCAGTTCCATGACCCTAGGATCATGATCCAAGCCAAAATCGAGTCTGATGCTCAACTGACTAAGCCACTAGGCACTACAAGAAACCCATATCCTTTAAGCTCCTTTCCAAACTCCTTAAAGCAGCTCACTAGTCCATCACATCCCTCTCATGACCTCATCTCATTTCCCCCTACTCCCCATCTTGCCCTTTAGACCTGTGCATACAGGGTGAATTGCAGGTGTGAAAACACCCTGAATATCTCTACACAAACTTTCTCTACTTTCTATAGAGCTCCTTATCCATCCTTTGCCTCACCTTTCAAAATCCAGCTCACATACCAACCATTTCCCAAGACTTAATGTGGCCCCACACTAAAGTAGGTGCTCCACCTCTGTGATCTTTTTTGTGAATCACTGTTATAGATTTATCAACCTATATTTTAATGAATATTTTGATGCCCTGTTTCTTCAGTCAACTGAAGGAGATACCTTGAAGGCAGGGCTGTGGTGTGCAGCTGTGTGTCTCCCAGGACCAGGCATAAGTCTTGCCATATAGTGGCAGTTCAATAAATGGCTATAGAGTGAAAGACTCTGGCATACCTTCCATGAAAGAAAATGAGATTTTTGAGCATTGACAGCCTTCTTCGTGTGTGTGTGTGTGTGTGTGTGTGTGTGTGTGTGAATTGTTTATAGGTAAGTACCTATGTATAACTAATATTCTTCTAAACTTTCATTTTATTTTTTTAAACTGTCTAAATTATTATGAGATGCTTGTTGAGAAGGTATCTCCAGTACAATGATTATGGAATGAGGAGAGAGAATACCATAAATCCTTGTGCCTAGCCAGGAAGAGGTTAGAGAAATATCCTCCAAGAGTCACTGGGCCTACTGCTGATGCTGGGAAAGTGGGACGGGTTGGGCTCTTCATGTAAATCTTTTATCAACAATGTGAAGTGTTCCATTCCTTGCCTCAATTTTAGGTCTGTCTTCAGAACTAGGAAAGTTCCTGCAATGAAGGAGTTGGACAAACTTGATCTAGTCTGAGATTTCCTGTGGTCTGTCCTAGACTAAGCTGTGGCAAGGACAGGTGACAAGACAGCAATGTTCCACTTAGTAGAGGGGTGAGAATAATTAATGAATTGTCATCCTTTCCTGCCAGAAGTCTCCTTCACAGAGGAACTGGGCTTGCTAAGCAGAAGCAGCCCCAGCTCTGGTCATTGTGTCTGTGTCTGTGTATCAAGCTCTCTGGCATCACCTCACTGGGTAATAACAGTAGCAGTGAAGATTGCTTTGCAACCATCTAACTGGCCACATCATAGCCTTTGTTCCAGACCACAGCAGAGCTCACACTTGCACAGACCACAGACGCCACATGCTCAAGTTCTGCCTTGGAGCAGGGAGCTGAGAGTCTCTCTTCTGGTGTGTGAGATCTCCAGGAGTCATTTGACTTCCAGAATGACAGTATAGTCTTCTGCAAAATGAGAAAAACCCATAAACCCTTCTACTGCCCCATTCTCCCACCAAACTTGGAGATTTCTAAAGTTGGTCTATTGGAAGCATATCAGAGACTGCATTCTAGACCTTTAATTTTGTAGATAATGAAATGGAGGCCCTGATAAGGGTCATCAAACCTGCAATGGGTTATTCGTACTTAGAAGGCACTGATTATCCACTGCTGCCTCCACGTGGAGTCCTAGCTCTTTCTCCTGATTCCAGACATCTGAGGCAGGCCCCACCTGCTCTGGCCAGTCTCTTCAGACCATTCTTCACCTCCCATCCCTCTGCAACTCATTTAAAATATGGCATTTTCTAGGTAAGGTGCACTCCCTTTGCCTCCATCTGTGGTCTCAGGCCTTTATTAGCCTTGGTGTCCCTCACTGGGCACTGAGCTCTCACTTTAGGCTCCCTTCCTGCCTTCCCTCTGCTCCTGCCTTGCCCTACTTGCCTATGTCCCTGTACATGCCGTGCTGTTGCCACCTGCCCTGTCTGCCTCTCACCTGCAGGAAGCACCTCTCAGTGGGCCACCAAATCTGATTCATCTCTACATTTCCCAAAGTCCTTGATGAGCATATTTTCCCAAGAGGACCAAGGGTTATTGTCAGCTCAGTAGTGATGGATTAAGTGAGTGCATACATGGGTGGTTGGGATGGAGGGGGAGGAGTGACAGCCAGAGCTAAGGTGTATGTGGGGAGGTGCAAGCGCATAGGTGAGTGTGAGAGAGTGGGTGATGAAAGGATGAGTGAGCTGGGGTGGTTGGTAAGTGCATGAGCAAGGTGATGGAGGCCTGGATGCATTACATAGCAGCTGAGTGGGCTGGTGGACAGTGGGTTGTTTATGGAGGGTGAGGAGACAGTGAAATGGGGGAGAGAGCAATGTGATAGGTTCCAGGCCAGAACCAGAGCCTTCTGCTCCCTGCCAGGTGTTCTTTCCAGCACCCCATGCTGCATCAGCATTCCCTCTGAGTGCTGGTTTTTGTCAGTCTGCACCTTCTTGTCCCTCAGTTTACTCAAAAATGTGCCTCAGGGTCATGTGGAGGTAGAAAATCCCAACATACAAACCTAATGGATCTCCTTCATCCTTGTACAGACCAAAGGCTGGTGAGAAGGTAGCTTCTGCTAGATCGTAGCACACAGCCTGGGCAGGGGAGAGGGGCTGGGGCTAAGGGCAGGCATCCCATGTCTGTCAGATGCCCTTCACACTCAGTTGTGGCACCAAAGCAGAGCTACAGATGGCAGGGGTACACACATACCTCTCTCTCTCTCTCTCTCTCTCTCTCTCTCTCTCTCTCTCTCCCTCTCTCTCTCCTCTCCCTCTCTCTTGCTCTCTCTCTCTCTCTCCTCCCCCCATAAACTCATAGACTCAAACTCCTAAAGTGTAAAATCATAACCACCCCCCCCCCCACTCAGAGAGAGAGAGAGAGAAGAGAGGGGGGAAAGAAAGAGAAGAGAAGAGAAGAGAAGAGAAGAGAAGAGAAGAGAAGAGAAGAGAAAGAGAGATACACAGGTCCAATGATGACAGTAGACATGAGTTTTCTGAGACCAGAAGTGGCATCTAAGCCACCTGTGAGTCTGTGGACACAGCTCAGAACTGGCAAAGGAAGGAATTACAGACTGTGAAATAGAGGTTAAAGAAAGCAGCTTGCCAAAGTCTGAAAATCCACTGGAGAAAGTAACCACCTCTCCTGATGTAATGTTCTCACCCACATGCTGAAAACCCCGCAGGGACCTAGCACTGTAATTTTAGTTTTAGAAAATGTAACTGAAAAACTGAGGGCATTAAAATGAATTATAACAAGTTGGGTGGTGTTTGGAATCTCAGCTCATAATAACATTGAATTCACAAGCAGCATCAGTGGGCGAGAATGGCTATTTCCCCAAAGGTGAAGCCTTAAGAAAACACATTTTGAAAGTTAATGAGTGGGAGAAGAGGCAAAAAGAAACACAATTAAAAAAAAAACATATGGAGGAAAGAATTCTCAACAGATTCCCATGTAGAATTAGTAAAGCTGATTGCCTGATACTTGTGTGACAAGGACAGACCACTGACTGCTTAGGCTTGTCCCAAATTTATGAAATCATATTTATGGTCAGCTATAAATTTCATTGCTTTTATTAATGCTTGAAATGTTATTTACTTGATTGAATTACAGTCCTGGCCATTAACACTTTGGAATAACTGCCCAGTTAATTAACATGGAATTATAGTGACAATGCCATGCTTATCCTTAGGAGGGCCATGCCAGCATGGATGAGTTCATGGTGATGGATGCACTCACAGTAAATGAGAACAAGCAGTGTCGGAGCATCAATTAAATGGTTTACACACTTTTTTTGTGGACTTCTCACCAATCTCTCTTCTATGTAAAGGAAGATGCAACATCCTTGAGGGCTGCCCAACACCCCTTCAGTGGACTCCAGATCTAAAGGGGGAGGGACTCAGTGTTTCCTAGATGGCAACAAGTGGCTTAGGTAAGGTATCTCATTTAACCTGGTTACTGGAAGATGAAAGTTTCTAGTCTATATGTGACACTTAGAAAACAGAAGAATAATTGGAGCTAGCTCAAATCTTACAGCCTGTAGTGGCAGAGTGCAGTTGGACTCATATCACTCTAGTTAATCAACCACCATGTCCATCATTAGCTACACTTTCCAGAGCTTTCTGAAGCATCAAAATGAGAAGCTAAGGAATATGATATAGGGTGATGTGTTTTTAATTTCCACAATGTGGCGGTGTCTCTTTCCATCCCTATGGCCTCTGCCCTCAGCAAAATTGCCATAGGGACCTGTGAGCATGTTTTGGACCACATATCAAACTATAAAACTCCTTACAAGGAAACTGCCCTCTGGTGCAGAGCCAAACCATGGGTTGCCTTCATGAGCTCTGCTTCTCTTCCAATGAACAGCTTCTGTTACAGTTACCTCTAGATTTTTTTTTCTTTTTATAAGAAACACACACAGTATAATAACCATCTGGCCCCTTTATTTCTCAGTGGTGCTGTGTGTGTTCAGCACTGACCTCACTGGCCTTGCTTTTGGCTGGAAGCAATCCTCTTATTAAATCAGAAACCAAAGAGGACCCCTGCCCCTTACCCCTGACCCCAAGACAAGCCTGAGGCTGACCTCATCCTGACATCACCAGGCTGTCTGGCATTTAAATGCCAACATCTCTACAGAGAGCTGTGATGAAGGCAGTAGGCTGTGCACAACTTTTTATACTTCATTTCCCATTTACAGAAAGAAAAGAAATGGGAAAACGTCAAAGAAAATGCAGTTCTGACACACAGGGCAGAATCTGTGCAGAGAGGGCAACTGTCAATGGGATGGGACTTCAGAAGTCTCTGAAGAGGATGGAATGACTCCCAAGTCACTTCCATGTCCTCAGAATGCTGCCTGCAATCTCCCTGTCAGAGTGGCTGGCCTTTGCAGAGTATCTGCTATGTGCCAAGGACTGTGCTTGACCTTCTGCATGCCTTATCTCAATTACTCAAATCTCATACCTATCCTGAGAACCAGCTTGTGTATCAAAGAAAGACAGGCTTGGCCAAGTGGAGAGAAGGCCAGATGACCACCAGACCTGTGGTCTTGGCTTGGTGGATTCCCTACTGCACAGAGCCTGGTGAGCAGCCTGCAGCTTCAGGACTTGAGTCCAGTGAGTGGAACATTCATTCATTCAACAAATATTTGTTGAATACTTCTATGGCAAGTTACTATCTAAGTTCTGAGGATTCACTGGTGAATATTGGAGTGTTGTCTTCATTGTGGGGTTTCAGCAGTAAGTACAGAGACAAATATAAAAACATCATTTCAGACAACATTTGCCATGAAGACAATAGTATAGATGAGAAAGAGTGGGTGGGATGAGGAGGGCACACTTCATCTATCAGCTCATAAAGTGACATCTAGAATGTCAGTTGATAAATCCACCATAAGAACCAAGTGTAAATGGGCTGGGACCTTGCCCTGTAACCAGTGCTTTTTCTGTCTTAGACCATGGAATGCAGAACAGTAATGAGAAAGTGCTTGGCCAGCTGGAATTCATACCAGAAAGTTCAAGACAGGAATACTATATCCACAGTGGCCTGAGCTGGGCCAGCCTAGAGTCTATGGTACCAACTTTGAAATATTTAGATTTCCATAGTACCACACTGGCATGTGGACTCCCTGCATTGGTCTCCACTATTTTGGTTTTGTGGTTCCTTGACAGTCATGTCTCCTGATGGCTAACCCAGCCTTTCTATAAGTACAGCAGACATTTTAACAACACAGGTTTAAACAGCACTAGTCTATTTCTATGTGAGTGTTTTTCAATAATTACAGTACAGCATTATAAATGTATTTTCCTTCTCATTTTCTTAATAATAATTTCTTCTCTCTAGCTTACTTTATTGTAATAATACATACAGTATGTGATACATAAAACATACAAATTATGTGTTGATGATCCATTTATGTTATCAGTAAGGCTTCTGGTCAACTATCAGCTATTAATAGTTAAGTTTGGGGGAATCAAAAGTTATAGGGGGTTTTCAACTGTGTAGACATCAGCACTCTTGGTCCTCACTTTGTTCAAGTGTCAGCTTACTTTTTCCTTCCATTTCCCTGGCTTCTTCCCTCAACAAGTCAAGGGCTATAAACACAGACTTGCATGCATACAGGTTATTTAGAACATGATCCTGAGGTCAGGAATGTGAAAAGAGGAGGGAGGGGAATGTCTCAGAGAAGAAAAGAAAGTCAAGACAAAGATGGATGTGGGATTGATGATCACTAGTGCAGGATCCCAGTAAATATTTCTTTTCAAGCTCTTGACCTCTCTTGGTGAAATGTGGCCCAACGTGTTAACTGTGTGGTATTTTTGGTTTGTGCAAGCATTTGAGGCTGAGATGCATAGATACCTTCAGCTGCGAAGTTGTGACAACAGAAAATCCCAAGGCAAGGATAGACAGGTCTAAAACAGAGGTTAGAGTAAGGTGCTGTCAAGTAGCATCTATGTGAAACTACCCCAAGCAGCACAGTCCTAGTCACTGCAGTAGTGGCTGCAGTGGGATAGGGCTAAGGTGAGCTGGGTGGTGCACAAGGAGTTCTACACATGTCATTAAATCCTTCATTTTTAAATCAAGGTGTTAACTTGGGATTTGGCCAATACACTACTCTAAGCAGTTAACTCGAGTTTATTTGCCTGGTGGTTGTTCCATATTTTGAGGCTGATTTGTCCTATTTCTACTCTTATGCATACAGACCTAGAAGTTTATTCCTACTAGGGAAACCAGAGTCCCTGGTTTAGATATGCCGCATTGCAACAGATAAATACAATGAAGTTAAGAAACATTAAGGAGTTGGCCTCAAATCACTGAACCCATAGGTGCTGAGCTCACATCCAGACTTATTTTTTTCTATTCACTCTGCTTCTTGGCCTGTTAAACTCACAAATTTCATGTTTTTAATTCAGATTGCCTCAAAAAATTTTCTGTTTTCTTTTTTCTTGATCTATTCAAAATTGTCTTCTTATTAGTGTTAGTAAGTCTTCTGATGCCTCCTCATTGCCTGTAGAAGAGGCTAACAGCACCTTACCATGGCTTTCGTGCTTCTCCAAGATCTTCCTGCCCAACCATTTGCTTCCTAGTAAACACTCCATGGAGTGTCATGAAGCAGTGAGTTGCCCTTGGAAACTTTCAAGACCTTCATAGTCCCCTGCCTTTGCCATTCTGGTACTTGACATTCCTGCTACTTCTATATCTCCCAAAACAGTGGAAGTGGTTTTGGAATCAGGCAGTGGGTGGAGGCTGGATGAATTTTGAAAAGCATGATAGAAAAATCCTAGGTTATTTTTAATAGAGCATTTAAATATGAACACTGCTGAAGTAAATGAGAATTTTTTAAAGTCCTGCAGATCCTAAATTGTGGTAAAAATACTGTTAATAGAAATCTGTACTTGGAAGATACAAGATGAGGGTCCAGAAGAAGGCAAGGGATATGTTATTGGAAACTGGAGTAAGGGGAATCCTTGTTATGTGATGTTAGAAATCTTAGCAACACTGTACCTTGCAAAATCTAAGATTCATAGAGTGAGGAGGACAAGCTGAGTTGTGGCTTATTTGAAGATGGAGGGAATGATATGATGTGGAATGCAGTTGGTCTTAAAGAGTTGAAAGACAATGCCAGCTGATAGCCACAGGAACTGGGTACCTCAGCTCTACACCTGCAAGGGACTGAATTCTGCCAGCAGATTAATGAACTTAGATAAGAGTTCAAACTGGCCAATACCTTGATTTCAGCTTTTTGAGTCTAAGCGGAGGAATTAGGTGAACCCACCTAGACTTCCAGCCTATGGAAGCATAGACGATAAATGTGAGTTGAATTAAGCCACTGGTTTTGTGGTAACTTGTTACAGCAGCTATAGAAAAATATTACAATGAAATTTATATCACTTCTTAAATCTGTTGTACTTTACATCTGCTTTGGAAAATTCTCATCCATTTCCTCATCCATTTCTTCTGATCCATTCTTTCTTTAAGATTTTTTTTAAAATTTATTTTGAGAGGGGAGGGGCAGAGAGAAAGAGGGAGAAAGAGAATCCCAAGTAGGCTCCATGCTATCAGTGCAGAGCCTGATGTGGGGCTTGATCTTATGACCCTGGAATCATGACCTGAGCCAAATCAAGAGTAGAACTCTTAACTGACTGAGCCAGCCAGATACCCCACTGAGTCATTATTTCTGTCCTCTCTGTCTAGCCCTCTAATTAAAGGAATATTGGATATTTTCATTGTGATCCTTAGGTTTCTTATGTTTTCCTTTTAAGTGTGTATTTATCATTTTTTCCTTAATAATAGTCAGACATCTAGGTGGTAGAATTTATTCTACTTGCTTGTCTTCTAGTTCATCAATCCTACCTTCAGCTTTGCCCAACTTACTGAGTTTTTTAATTTCATTTTTTTATCCTTCAGTTTTAGAAAATCCATTTTATTCTTTTTGATATATTTCAGTTCTCTACTTAATTTCCTATCTTATCATCTATTTTCTTGGCTATATTATTAGGGTTATGGCTAAGGTTATATTATAATTTTTGTATATTTTCCATTACTATGCTTCCATTGTCGGCTTTTTTTCTTCATCTGTTTATTTGTTCATTTGTTTGTTTGTTTGGTTGCTTGCTTGGTTGATTGGTTGGTTTTGATCTCACAGTATTAAAGTAAAAGCCAGTAATTATGCATACAAAATCAAAAAGACTGTAGATGATGTCATCTTTCCTCAGGCTTAGTTCAGCCTATCCTCTGACAAGTAGTTAGAGTAGAGGCAGACCATTTCAACCCAGCAGGTGCCTGAGCACTCACGAGCCTAGCTTTCAATGTGTGTAAGGCCTGGTCTATTTCCAGTTTACTCTCACTGATAGAGTAAATTCCACCAAGGGTCCCAACTGAGATTCTTCAATTTTTGACTCTTCTGCTTTTCACTATTTTCTGCTAACCTTCTTAGGTTCTTAAAGAATCAGCAAATTCTTTAAGTGCAGGCTCTGCACTTCCCTGCTCTCTGAGGTCTTGGTTTCTTTGGCAAACTTTGGCTCTAATTTTTTCTGCCATTTTCAAAAGGCTCCAAAGTATCTTCTGAGTTGCTGCTCTTTGCTTGACTTTCTCCTGGGCTGTTCCTCCTTTCACCCAGTGACATGTAAAGAATGCAATCTCTAGGCTGTTAGACTTACCTTAAAGAGCTTGCCTTCTCTTCAGGTGTTGGACCCTAAAGTCCAGCCTCTTCTTACTCTATTGCCACGTTAGTTCTGTATCCTTGGGAACATTTAATAGGCCAAACCTGGAAGTACCCCATATCACATTTGTTCATAAAGTTTGTTTATTGGCTACACTTCAGTCAAACGATCTCCTCAATCACAGGGAAGGTGTGCAATGTCATGGTCTAAATATAATAAGCATTGGTGACTTTAATAACAATGGAAGTGTGTAAGATGAACCAAATGACCCCTAAAGGTACTTTCAGGCCTAGTGATCTCTGTTCAATTCCTGAATGTGTGTGTGTGTGTGTGTGTGTGTGTGTGTGTGTGTTTAAGAATTTCCTATTGTATGCTGACACACAGAAAACATAAGAAGACAAAGGCATTCTTTTCATTCTTTTAGGAATTAAACGCTGCATTCACAATATCATTGAATTTGCTTGTCTGAAGTGTGAAGATAATCCTTATGACTTAGAATTTACAATGGGCTCTCTTAAAAATATCATACCTGCACAAATTAATTCAGTGAGTCCTCTATTCAGATTCAATGAGCTGGAATAAATGTTCACTGGATATTGGATAACTCAAAAGTTTCATCCAGCATGAGGCTAAAATGCCTTTGTATCCAAGGAGAATATGAGCTTATTTGAAATTTTCATTATTGTTAAATTATAGCTTAAGTCTTAACTCCATGTACTCAGCACCTCAGGACTTTTAGTGGGTACTGGGGCGTGGTGTAAGAAAAACAAAATCAACATATCTTTCCTTAAAAGTAACTTACTCTAGCTAATGAAACTTGGGCAAAGGAAATAATGATAGAATAATATGGTCAGAAAACATCAATATTTGAATCTGAATAAAAGAATCATGAAATGAGGACTATTATTAATTTTAAAAAAGCAATTATAGACTTTATTTTTAAGAACAATTTAAGGTTTACAGCAAGAACTGAGCAGAAGTGGAGAGAGCTCCCGTGTATCCAACTTCCTCACTTCTAGCATTATTAACACCTTGCATTAGTAGCATACATTTGTTACATTTGATGAACATTAATATATTATTATTAACTAAAGTCTATATTTTACATTAGTCTTCACTCTTTGGTTTTACTTTTTTGTTAAGATTTTATTTAAATTCCAGTTAGTTAACATACAGTGTTATATTAGTTTCAGGTGTACAATGTATTTATTCAATACTTCCTTACAATACCTGGTGCTCATCATACCAAGTGCACTCCTTAATCCCTATCATATATTTATGTTTCATAGTTACACAGTTACAGGTTTTTGACAAATGTACAATGTCATGCATCCACCATTT
The DNA here is from genome assembly GCF_018350215.1 of Panthera leo. Classification (NCBI taxonomy): domain Eukaryota; kingdom Metazoa; phylum Chordata; class Mammalia; order Carnivora; family Felidae; genus Panthera; species Panthera leo. The sequence continues at coordinate 108,795,238 of NC_056686.1, forward strand.
ACAATAATCAAAACTCCTAAAAACCCTACTCCCTAATCCATAAAATGCCCTAAACATCCTCTGTGTTCCACCTATTTATCTTTCCCTCCCTCTTTCTTAAACCCTGGTGATCACTATTTATTTTTATTCTTCTACTTTTGCCTTTTCATTAATGTCATATAGCTGAAATCATACAGTGTTTAGGCTTTTCAGACTTTCTTTTTTCACTTACCAATAAGTATTTAAGTTTCCTTCATGTCTTTTCATGGCTACTTCATTTATTTCTACTGTTGAATAATCTGTTGTCCAGATGCACCATGATTTGTTTACTCATGTATGTATTGAGGGATATTTTGGCCATTACCAAGTTTTGGCATTTATGAAAAAAGCTGCATAAAAGTTTGTTTGCAGGTTTTTGTGTGGACACAAATTTTCAACTCTTTGGGTAAATAACAAGGAGTACAACTACTGGATGGCATGATAAACTATGTTTAGTTTCACAACAAACTTTCAAGCTGTCTTCCAAACTTCTGTATCATTTTGCATCACCACTGATGTAGAACAAGAGTTCTTGTTCCACATTTTCCCCAGCATTTGGTATTTTCAGTGTTTTGGATTTTGGCCACTCTAATAGGTGGATGGTAGCATTGCATTGTTTTCATTTTTATTTTCCTAATAATTTCAAATGCTAGTTCCCATCCATTTAGCTTCTTTGGTGAGGCATCTATTAAGGTATTTGGCTCACTTTTTAATTATGTCCTTTGTTTTCTTATTGAGTTTTTTAAGACTTCTTTGTATATTGTGAATAATAGTCCTTTACCAGATAAGTGTTTTCCAAGTATTTTTTTTCCCCAGTTTCTGGTTTGTCTTTGCACTCCGTTAACCATGTCTTTTGCAGATATGAAGTTTTTATTTTACTGAAGCTCAAATTATTACTTTTTTATTTCATGAATTGTGCTTTTGGTGTTGTATCTAAAAAGTCATCACCAAACCTAAGGTCACCTAGATTTTCTTCTCCATTATAGTTAGGAGTTTTATAGCTGCACAATTTACATTTAGGTCTATGATCCATGTGGAGTTAATTTTGTGAAAAGTGAAAAGTCTTTGTCTAGTTTTAATTAATTATTTATTTATTTAGTTTTGCCTGTGGATGTCCAGTTGTTCCAGCACCATTTGTTGAAAAGACTACTTTGTCTCCATTGAATTGCTCCTGCTCCTTTGTCGAAGATCAGTTGACTGTATTCATGTGGGTCTATTTCTGGGCCCTTTATTCTGTTCCATTGTCCTGTCTACTCTTTCACTAAGCGATTGAAATGAGCCACACTGTCTTGAATACTGTATCTGTATAGTAAGTTTTGAAATCAGCCAACAGTTCTGCAGTTTTTGTTCTTTGATTAATGATTTTCTTTTTTTTTCTTTCTTTCCTTTTTTTTCCAGAGAGTTTGGTGATTAGAGGTTAATTTTCACTTTAATTTTCAGAGCACAAGTAAAATACTTTAGTAATATTCCATGCATATAGTATGAAGGTCCAGATGCCTAACTGGATACTCAAAGCCATCTATAGTCTAGCTCCAGCTTATTGTTCTTCTAAAATTATCTGTCACTCCATCCATACCCACTCACTCCCTGTTCCTCAAATTCTCACAGCTCTCCTCCTTGTGCACATTGTTCTGTCTTATAGGAATGTCCTTCTGTTTGTGCCCACCTGGATAAATTGTCTGGTCCTATTGAATTTATCTGGGCCATCCCTTGTGAAGTGGTTTTTGACCCTTCCCAGTCTGTCTCAGTACTTTCATTTATTTTTTAATTCACAGAACTCTGTTCTGGGTACTGTAGCTGGCCTTGGGATACAGTGACCTAGTCTTCCTGGACTTTATATATTTTTATTTAGTTAGCTATTTTTATTTTTTGAGACAGAGAGTGAAAGCGGGGTAGGAACAGAGGGAGGGAGGGGGAGAGAATCCTAAGCAGGTGCCACACTCAGCTTAGAGCCCCATGTGGAGCTCCATCTCATGGCTGTGAGATCAAGACCTGAGTGGAAATCAAGAGTCAGAGGCTTAACCACTGGAGCCACCCAAATGCCCCTGGATTTTATATCTTGATGAAAGAGCAACTAAAGAAAATTAAATAACACAAACACAGATGATGATAAGCACTCTAGAGACATATATAAATGGCTGACATAAAGAACAAAAGATGAATGGAATCTTATTTTAACAAAGAAGGTCAAGAAAGACTTCTCTGAGAAGGTGGCATTTGTACTGAGACCTGAAGGGTGAAAAACCAGCCATGTTAGAAAGGCAACTTGCCAAAGGGCCTGTACAAAGGGCCCAAAGGGAGAAAACAGCTCAGTGATTGCAGGAACTGAGGACAAGGGTGACTGGTGGCAGTGAGCAAAGAAGGCATGAGATGAGATTGGATATGTATTCAGGACTCAAATCAGGAAGTACTTTAGACTCCCCAAGATAGAGAATCAATTTTATTGTAGGCACTATAGACTCACTGAAGGGTTTAATGTAGGGTAGTGAAATGATCTGATTTACACTTAAAGAAGCTCTCATTGTCTGCTATAAAAATGATTATAGGGAAACAGCTATCAGGGTGACATAATTTACTACCCACTGAGACACTTTTCAGTGTGAAAGCAGAATTATTAATTATTCTGGGTCATTAAGCATATACCAGGACATATGTTGACCCAAGAAATAGTAAACACATAACAATGCCAGTAGTACATGTCTCTGAGATATTTGGTGGCAAGGTAGGAATGGGGAAGGATTTGGGTATGTGTACTCAGGAGCTTAGAGATGAAGACTGGGTGACAGATATATCTCTGGGCATCAAAAATAACATGGATTTGAAGTTGTATTAGTGGCAGTGATCACATAGAGTGTGAAGAAAAATAATACAAAAGAGCATGAGATTAGGCCCAAAGCACTAGAAATATAGAGGATAGATAGAAAAGCTCTCAGTGAGTCTGAGAAAGAGAAGCCTTTGCAATGCACTGTGGAAACATGGTCTCCAAGAGAAAAGGATGTTTCCTGAAAGATTTCATTGGTACATATTCCTGAGTAAAGAGCGGGACTATGCTGTCAGGTCATCTGTAGCCTGAGAACAGCAGCTCTTTTTAGGTGTAGGCAGAATGAAGCTCGTTGGAAGAGAATAAAGAGTGAATTGAAGGCTCGGAGGTAAAGACGGTTTGTTTAAATATATATACATAAGAAATCTGCCATAAAGAGAAAAAAAAGAAGAGAGAAACAGTAGCTAGATGAGGATGTGAGGCTTAAGAGATTTTTGGTTTTTTAAAGAGGAAAGTTAAAAGAATGTTAGTTTTCTGATAGGTACTTTCCTTTAACACCCATGGAAATTGATTTATTTGGCTGTCTTCCCCACTTTCATTTGAAGGTGATTTATCACCGGGCACCTGGCTGGCTCAGTCAGTTAAGCATCTGACTTCAGCTCAGGTCATGATCTCATGGTTCGTGGGTTTGAGCCCCATGTTGGGCTCTGTGCTGACAGTTCAGAGCCTGGAGCCTGCTTCGGGTTCTGTGTCTCCCTCTCTCTTTCAACAATAAACATTAAAAAAAATTAAAGGTGATTTATCACAAAGTTTCAAAAGTCTACCAGAGCATCTAGTACAAAACAAACTGTGAATGCCATTGGATGAGGAAGAGCACCCGAGGTTCAGAACTCAGTGACTGAAGATGGAAGATTACCAACTGCTGCTAGGGGGCCATTTTCAGGGAAAAGCGTGCAGGGTCCCATGATCATGCAGAGAAGTCAGGACCCCGAGTTGCTATTGGATGGACTCAGCATATGCCCAAGATGTGGCTCTGAGAAGTGACTCAGAATGGTAAATTTTCAGAGGAAACTTTGTGGCTGTAGCACATCTTTCGGTTTCTTTCTAAAGGCAACCCTTACTTTCTTGTTTATAGAACTCCAGGTTTTTTAGAGCACCATTATGTCTGGACTCAGGAATTTTGGTAGATATGTTCACTTCTACCTCTTGCAGCTAGGGCTGGGCCATGTGACTGAGCTCTACTCTGGCCAGTGGTGTATAAAAGGAAATCTACCCTGAAGCTTTGAGAATGACTTATTTTCTGAAAAAAGAAGAGTCTTGTCTTTATTTACATCCTTGGTGCCTAAGATTCTGGTATGAAAATGTAATTCCTGGATCTTGAGATTCTGAAGTGACAAACATGAGGACAAAAGCCAACATACCTGAAGGAAATGGAGTACTTGATGAAATCATTGAATAAACCCTGAAATTGCCCATCAGATAACTTACTATTAACCAAACAGTGCTCATCACGACAAATGCCCTCCTTAATACACGTCACCCATCTAGCCCATCTCCCACCCACTGGATGTTGTATGTAAGTGATGAATCACTGAATTCTACTCCTGAAACCAATACTGCACTGTATGTTAACTAAAATTTAAATTAAAAAAGAAAGAAAAAATATAATGTGTTGACATTTATAAGGATCAATGTATTATTTTTAAGAGAGTTTTTTTAAACAAAAAAGGAAATTTAATTTTATCACATGATTTTCAACATTTTTTGAAATAATTAAATGATAAAAGAAGATGTGGTATATGTATACAATGTAATGCTACACAGCCATAAAAAAGAATGAAATCTTTCCATTTGCCATGACATGGATGAAGCTAGAAAGTATAATGCTAAGTGAAATGAATCAGTCATAGAAAGATACCATATAATTTCACTCATATGTGGAAATTAAGAAACAAAACAAGCAAAGTGGGAGAGAGAATGAGAAGAGAGAAGAGAGAAACCAAAAAACAGACCTTTAACTGTAGAGAACAAGCTGATGGTTACCAGAGGGTAGTGGACAGGAGGACAGGTGAAATAGGTGATGGGGACTAAAGAATGTACTTGTGATGAGCACTGGTTGATGTATGGAAGGTTGGATCACTATATTGTACAACTGAAACTAATATAACACTGTACATTAACCTTACTGGAATTTTAAAAGAAGAGGAAGAAAGAAAGAAGAAAGAAAGAAAGAAAGAAGAAAGAAAGAACAGAAAAAGGGGGGGGGGGAGCAAATGGTTGATACTCCTAAAGCTCAAGATGCTTCGTTTTCTGTTTCTTTGCAGCTGAACACTTTATAATTGATATAATTAAATGTCTTACCCTTGGTTTTATCTCAGTATTTCCTGTTTTTGTTTTCCCAGAAGGTTTATTATTAACTAGAAGAGAGATATTGGAAGTGAGAGTAAAAACTGGGCTCAAACATTGCTAGCTGGGAAGCTTTGGCAATTTGATTAACTCCCTTAAAATTTTAATACAAAATATAAATGGAAAAAATAAAATTCAGATGACCTAGTAATTTGGGAAAGGATTTTTTACTAATAATTTCTAAAAATTAAATTTTTAGATTACTTTTGTGTGTGCCTATGTATTTATTTGTATGTATGTATTTATTTGTATTTACTTATTTGTAAATATTTACATGTAAATAAGTATATACAAATAAATATAGAAATATTTGCTATCGTTATTTACTGGAGCTGAGACATGCAGGCCGCTAAGGTTAAGATTGTAAAATACACTCCATGTTTTTTTTTTTTTTCCCTGAACAGATAGTGCAGGTCAGTAAGGGAAATTGGGTACTTCAGATTAAGTACAACCTAAGAATCCAAACTGAGACAGGATCAGAAACAGGGGCAGTGCTGACAGCCACGGGCAGGGAGCACTTTTGCTCTGAAATAAGAAGAGTCACAGGTGTATCTTTGTCAAGCTTGATTATAAGTTTATGTCAACTTCTTTCAAGAAAGCAAGAATTCAATTAAGGCAGTCCCTGATTGAGCAGCATAGGTTCTCTCTTCAGCTCTTTCTGAACAAGTTACAGTGGAGTGTGTCTTAAGAGGCACTCATGAGCAGGTCTTAATTTGAGATCTTAGCACATCTCAGGCTGATCAAGCAGCCCACCACCAGCCCTTTCTCCCCAGACCCATAGATGGCACAGATCCAATCTCAGCTCTTAAATAGATTTGTGGGCTCTCCAAATAACTCAGGTCAATTGCAGGTCACTTTCCTATTTGTGGATAAAAAGAAAATAATGACTGCAATCTTTATTTATTTAAATTCAAGTTAGTTCACATACACTGTAGTATTGGTTTTAGTAGACCCAGTGATTCATCACTTACATATAACACCCAGTGCTCATCCCAACAAGTGCCCTCCTGGAGAATGCTCATCACCCATCTAGCCCATCCCCCCATTTACCTTCCCTCCAGCAACCCACAGTTTGTTCTTTGTATTTAAGAATCTCTTATGGTTTTCCTCCCTCTCTCTTTTTATCTTATTTTTCCCTTCATTTCCCCTACGTTCATTTTTTTTGTTTCTTAAATTCTACACATGAGTGAAATCATATATTTTTTTCTTTGCCTTACTTATTTTGCTTGGCATAATTTAATTTTGATTTTAAGAAGAAAAGAGGTTGATGAAGTAGAACAGAAATAAATACAAGGCAGTGAGTTCATGAGGTGTGAAGTAGAGGCCACGACCTGCTTTTCAATCACAGCAGCAGTTCACCCAGCAGTTCACTCCCAAATATGCCCTCTGTGGGAATTCCTCTGTGGGAATTACACGAGGTCCCAAGCAGGATAAGAGAGAAGAAACCCAGACCAAGAAATACTGTAATGAAGTCACAACACACAATGAGGGGAGAAAAAAAGAATAGCTACAATGAAATAACAGCTTAACTAACAGAGACTTCCCTTTACAACATCAGGAACCATAACATAGTATCCACAAAGTGATTATGAGTAATTGAAGGTTACTAAAATAAAGACTTTTTTTCTAAAACAACCAAAAAGAAAAAAAAAAAAAAAAAAAACCAAAGTCAAAAAAAAAGTTAACCACCAATAGACTGAAAGAACTAACAAAATATATGAAAAAAAAAAAACCTAAATCTTGAAAAGAAAGGACAAAAATTAGGATATAGAGAAAAAAAGGAAGTGATTCAGATAGGATATATCTAGTAAGATGAAACCATTGAAACCTTAAGTAAGAAGAATATGCGAAATTGAAGAGATGAATCAGTTTGAAGCAGGGTTTGAAGTCTGTCCATTTTTTTCTGATTGAAGGTAGAAACTATAGATCAACTTTACACATTTTCAAATGAAATATACATTTTCAGAAGTAAGGGGGGACCAAGGGAAGATGGCAGCGTAGGAGGACGCTGGGCTCACCACACATCCTGCTGATCACTTAGATTCCACCTACACCTGCCTAAATAACCCAGAAAACGACCAGAAGACTAGCAGAACGGAGTCTCCAGAGCCAAGCACAGACGAGAGTCCCACAGAAGAGGGTAGGAAGGGTGGCGAGGCGGTGCGCGCTCCACGGACTGGCGGGAGGGAGCCGGGGCGGAGGGGCAGCCTGCCGGCCAGGCAGAGCCCCCGAGTCTGGCTTGCAAAAGCGGAGGGGCCAGGCAGAGGGTGTTCCAAGAGCAAGCACCACTTAGCATCTGGGAGGTCATAAGTTAACAGCTCTGCTCTGAAAGCAGAAAGCTGGAAGGCTGGAGGACAAAGGGAGGGAGAGTTTCTGAGCCCCCGGACAACAGAGCTCAGTTTGTTGGGGAACAAAGGTGCTCACCAGCACCATCTCCCTCACCCATCCCCCAGCCAAAATCCCAAAGGGAACCAGTTCCTGCCAGGGAACTTGCTCGCTCCGTGCAAACACCCAACACTGTGCTTCTGTGGAGCCAACCCTCCGGCAGCGGGTCTGACTCCCTCCCGCTGCCACAGGGCCCCTCCTGAAGTGGATCACCTAAGAAGAAGCAAGCTAAGCCTGACCCTCCTGCCCCCGTGCACCTTGCCTACCCACCCCAGCTAATACACCAGATCCCCAGCACCACAAGCCTGGCAGTGTGCAAGTAGCCCAGACGGCTACGCCACCCCACAGTGAATCCCGCCCCTAGGAGAGGGGAAGAGAAGGCACACACCAGTCTGACTGTGGCCCCAGCGGTGGGCTGGGGCAGACATCAGGTCTGACTGCGGCTCCACCCACCAACTCCAGTTATACACCACAGCACAGGGCAAGTGCCCTGCAGGTCTGCAACCCTCCAGGGACTATCCAAAATGACCAAACAGAAGAATTACCCTCAGAAGAATCTCCAGGAAATAACAACAGCCAATGAACTGATCAAAAAGGATTTAAAAAATATAACAGAATGTGAATTTAGAATAATAGTCATAAAATTAATCACTGGGCTTGAAAACAGTATAGAGGACAGGAGAGAATCTCTTGCTACAGAGATCAAGGGACTCAGGAACAGCCAGGAGGAGCTGAAAAACGCTTTAAACGAAATGCAAAACAAAATGGAAACCATGACAGCTCGGCTTGAAGAGGCAGAGGAGAGAATAGGTGAACTAGAAGATAAAGTTATGGAAAAAGAGGAAGCTGAGAAAAAGAGAGATAAAAAAATCCAGGAGTATGAGGGGAAAATTAGAGAACTAAGTGATACACTAAAAAGAAATAATATACGCATAATTGGTATTCCAGAGGAGGGAGAGAGAGGGAAAGGTGCTAAAGGTGTACTTGAAGAAATAATAGCTGAGAACTTCTCTGAACTGGGGAAGGAAAAAGGCACTGAAATCCAAGAGGCACAGAGAACTGCCTTCAGACATAACTGGAATCGATCTTCTGCATGACATATCATAGTGAAACTGGCAAAATGCAAGGATAAAGAGAAAATTCTGAAAGCAGCAAGGGATAAACGTGCCCTCACATATAAAGGGAGACCTATAAGACTCGTGACTGATCTCTCTTTTGAAACTTGGCAGGCCAGAAAGGATTGGCACGAGATCTACAATGTGCTGAACAGAAAAAATATGCAGCCGAGAATCCTTTATCCAACAAGTCTGTCATTTAGAATAGAAGGAGAGATAAAGGTCTTCCCAAATAAACAAAAACTGAAGGAATTTGTCACCACTAAACCAGCTCTGCAAGAGATCCTAAGGGGGATCCTGTGAGACAAAGTACCAGAGACATCGCTACAAGCATAAAACATACAGACATCACAATGACTCTAAACCCGTATCTTTCTATAATAACACTGAATGTAAATGGATTCAATGCGCCAACCAAAAGACATAGGGTATCAGAATGGATAAAAAAACAAGACCCATCTATTTGCTGTCTACAAGAGACTCATTTTAGACCTGAGGACACCTTTAGATTGAGAGTGAGGGGATGGAGAACTATTTATCATGCTACTGGAAGCCAAAAGAAAGCTGGAGTAGCCATACTTAGACTGAATAGACTTTAAATTAAAGGCTGTAACAAGAGATGAAGAAGGGCACTATATAATAATTACATGGTCTATCCATCAGGAAGAGCTAACAATTATAAATGTCTATGCGCCGGACACTGGAGCCCCCACATATATAAAACAATTACTCATAAACATAAGCAACCTTATTGATAAGAATGTGGTCATTGCAGGGGACTTTAACACCCCACTTACAGAAATGGATAGATCATCTAGACACACGGTCAATAAAGAAACAAGGGCCCTGAATGACACATTGGATCAGATGGACTTGACAGGTATACTTAGAACTCTTCATCCCAAAGCAACAGAATATACTTTCTTCTCGACTGCACATGGAACATTCTCCAAGATAGATCATATACTGGGTCACAAAACAGCCCTTCATAAGTTTACAAGAATTGAAATTATACCATGCATACTTTCAGACCACAATGCTATGAAGCTTGAAATCAACCACAGGAAAAAGTCTGGAAAACCTCCAAAAGCATGGAGGTTAAAGAACACCCTACTAAAGAATGAATGAGTCAACCAGGCAATTAGAGAAGAAATTTAAAAATATATGGAAACAAATGAAGATGAAGATACAACAATCCAAATGCCTTGGGATGCAGTGAAGGCAGTCCTGAGAGGAAAATACATTGCAATCCAGGCCTATCTCAAGAAACAAGAAAAATCCCAAATACAAAATCTAACAGCACACCTAAAGGAAATAGAAGCAGAACAGCAAAGGCAGCCTAAACCCAGCAGAAGAAGAGAAATCATAAAGATCAGAGCAGAAATAAACAATATAGAATCTAAAAAAACTGTAGAGCAGATCAACGAAACCAAGAGTTGGTTTTTTGAAAAAATAAACAAAATTGACAAACCTCTAGCCAGGCTTCTCAAAAAGAAAAGGGAGATGACCCAAATAGATAAAATCATGAATGAAAATGGAATTATTACAACCAATCCCTCAGAGATACAAACAATTATCAGGGAATACTATGAAAAATTATATGCCAACAAATTGGACAACCTGGAAGAAATGGACAAATTCCTAAACACCCACACTCTTCCAAAACTCAATCAGGAGGAAATAGAAAGCTTGAACAGACCCATAACCAGCGAAGAAATTGAATCGGTTATCAAAAATCTCCCAACAAATAAGAGTGCAGGACCAGATGGCTTCCCAGGGGAGTTCTACCAGATGTTTAAAGCAGAGATAATACCTATCCTTCTCAAGCTATTCCAAGAAATATAAAGGGAAGGAAAACTTCCAGACTCATTCTATGAAGCCAGGATTACTTTGATTCCTAAACCAGACAGAGACCCAGTAAAAAAAGAGAACTACAGGCCAATATCCCTGATGAATATGGATGCAAAAATTCTCAATAAGATACTAGCAAATCGAATTCAACAGCATATAAAAAGAATTATTCACCATGATCAAATGGGATTCATTCCTGGGCTGCAGGGCTGGTTCAACATTCGCAAATCAATCAACGTGATACATCACATTAATAAAAAAAAAAGAGAAGAACCATATGATCCTGTCAATTGATGCAGAAAAGGCCTTTGACAAAATCCAGCACCCTTTCTTCATAAAAACCCTTGAGAAGGTCGGGATAGAAGGAGCATACTTAAAGACCATAAAAGCCATTTATGAAAAGCCCATAGCTAACATCATCCTCAATGGGGAAAAACTGAGAGCTTTATCCCTGAGATCAGGAACACGACAGGGATGCCCACTCTCACCGCTGTTGTTTAACATAATGTTGGAATTTCTAGCATCAGCAATCAGACAACAAAAGGAAATCAAAGGCATCAAAACTGACAAAGATGAAGTCAAGCTTTCAGTTTTTGCAGATGACATGATATTATACATGGAAAATCCGATAGACTCCACCAAAAGTCTGCTAGACCTGATACATGAATTCAGCAAAGTTGCAGGATACAAAATCAATGTACAGAAATCAGTTGCATTTTTATACACTAACAATGAAGCAACAGAAAGACAAATGAAGAAACTGATCCCATTCTCAATTGCACCAAGAAGCATAAAATACCTAGGAATCAATCTAACCAAAGATGTAAAAGATCTGTGTGCTGAAAACTATAGAAAGCTTATGAAGGAAATTGAAGAAGATATAAAGAAATGGAAAGACATTCCCTGCTCATGGATTGGAAGAATAAATATTGTCAAAATTTCAATACTATCCAAAACTATCTACACATTCAATGCAATCCCAATAAAAATTGCACCAGCATTCTTCTCGAAACTAGAACAAGCATCCTAAAATTCTTATGGAACCACAAAAGGCCCCGAATAGCCAAAGTAATTTTGAAGAAGAAGACCAAAGCAGGAGGCATCACAATCCCAGACTTTAACCTCTACTACAAAGCTGTCATCATCAAGACAGCATGGTATTGGCACAAAAACAGACACATAGACCAGTGGAATAGAATAGAAACCCCAGAACTAGACCCACAAACGTATGGCCAACTAATCTTTGACAAAGCAGGAAAGAACATCCAATGGAAAAAAGACAGTCTCTTTAACAAATGGTGCTGGGAGAACTGGACAGCAACATGCAGAAGGTTGAAACTAGACCACTTTCTCACACCATTCACAAAAACAATCTCAAAATGGATAAAGGACCTGAATGTGAGACAGGAAACCATCAAAACCCTAGAGAAAGCAGGAAAAGACCTCTCTGACCTCAGCCGTAGCAATTTTTTACTCGACACATCCCCAAAGGCAAGGGAATTAAAAGCAAAACTGAATTGCTGGGACCTTATGAAGATTAAACGCTTCTGCACAGCAAAGGAAACAATCAACAAAACTAAAAGGCAGCCAACGGAATGGGAAAAGATATTTGCAAATGACATATTGGACCAAGGGCTAGTATCCAAAATCTATAAAGAGCTTACCAAACTCCACACCCGAAAAACAAATAACCCAGTGAAGAAATGGGCAGAAAACATGAATAGACACTTCTCTAAAGAAGACATCCGGATGGCCAACAGGCACATGAAAAGATGCTCAACGTCGTTCCTTATCAGGGAAATACAAATCAAAACCACACTCAGATATCACCTCACGCCAGTCAGAGTGGCCAAAATGAACAAATCAGGAGACTATAGATGCTGGAGAGGATGTGGAGAAATGGGAACCCTCTTGCACTGTTGGTGGGAATGCAAACTGGTGCAGCCACTCTGGAAAACAGTGTGGAGGTTCCTCAGAAAATTAAAAATAGACCTACCCTATGACCCAGCAGTAGCACTGCTAGGAATTTACCCAAGGGATACAGGAGTACTGATGCATAGGGGCACTTGTACCCCAATGTTTATAGCAGCACTCTCAACAATAGCCAAATTATGGAAAGAGCCTAAATGTCCATCAACTGATGAATGGATAAAGAAATTGTGGTTTGTATACACAATGGAGTACTACATGGCAATGAGAAAGAACGAAATATGGCCCTTTGTAGCAACGTGGATTGAACTGGAGAGTGTGATGCTAAGTGAAATAAGCCATACAGAGAAAGACAGATACCATATGTGTTCACTCTTATGTGGATCCTGAGAAACTTACCAGAAACCCATGGGGGAGGGGAAGGGGAAAAAAAAAAGAAGTTAGAGAGGGAGAGAGCCAAAGCATAAGAGACTGTTAAAAACTGAGAACAAACTGAGGGTTGATGGGAGGTGGGAGGGAGGGCAGGGTGGGTGATGGGTATTGAGGAGGGCACCTTTTGGGATGAGCACTGGGTGTTGTATGAAAACCAATTTGACAATAAATTTCATATATTGAAAAAAAAAAAAGACTGCAAGAACCAAAAAAAAAAAAAAAAGAAATATATATTTTCAAAGGTTAAGTGTGGCCAACAAAAAAACCAAAAATGAGATTTATAACTCTAAAGTAACTATAGAACCTTCATTAATCTAGTAGGCTGAAAAGGAGGAAGAAGGAAAAATCACAAAAATTTCAGGGAAAATACCCAGAGAAAGAATAAGTTGCAAAGTCATAAGTATATTTACAAAATAAAGTGATTAAATGTTATAGTTAAAAACAATGCCTCAAATTATATATTAAAACAAAATCTAGTGTCCCCTAGGTGGCTTACTCAGTTAAGTGTCCGATTCCTGATTTCAGCTCAGGTCATGATATGAAGGTCATGAGATCAGGCCCATGTCATGCTTCATAATGAGCATGGAGCCTGCTTAAGATTCTTTATCTCCCTCTATCTCTGCCCCTCCTCTGCTTGCCTGTGTGCTCTCTGTCTCTCTGTCTCTCTCTCTCTCAAAAATAAAAATGAAACACATTTAAGAACAAAAAATCTCATTATGTGTCAGTTATAAGGGACACACTTGAAACATAAAAACAAAGAAAGTTTAGAAAAAAATATGCACAAAGATAGTCAAGGAAAATACCAACAAAAATTGCAGTGATACTAATAAAAGCAACATATACTTTAAGGGAAAAACACCATTAAAGATAAAGAAGTTTGCTAGATGATAAAAGGAAAATATACTCAGGAAGATATAACAATTCTGAACTTGTATTCATTAATTTACATTACAAGTCCAAAAGCAGAGTGAGAAGTTCTAACATAAATCTCTCAGTAACTGACTTACCTCATGGAAAAAAAAATAAAGTAGCAAGATTATAGAATTTTTTAAAAATGCAATTTAAAAGCCTGATTTAAAGCCATTCCACCTCAATAATGTTAAAATGCAGCTTATTCTTTTAGCAAACTTTAATTGTATTAAACCATACACTCTATCACAAAAGCTCCACAAATGTAAAATAATTGGTTTTTAAACTATGTTATAGACCATTTTCACTGACCGATATAAAATTATGTAGTAAACCAATGGGAAAAAAAAAACTTTAAAAGATTCATGTGTTCAGACAAATAACAACACAATTTCTCAATAAATCATGGGTCAAAGATAGTAGAAATTAGAAAATATTAGAACAGAATTCTTGCAGAGCCACTTCCACACTGATTAATCCAGTAGTCAATTCCCAAACCTCCTTTTACTTGCTTTTCATAGCATCTGATGGACCACTTATCTCAATGAAACACTTTCTCTGCTTGTCCTTTAAACACTTCGTTCACTCTCACCAGCCTCTCCTTACATACCTGTGCTTCTTCCTCTTTTCTCTCTAACCTCTTACCATGTGGAACCTCAGAAGTTGGCCATTGAACTGCTTCCATTTCCTGTCTCCACTTGATCATCTCATGCTTTGCATGTCTTTAAGTACCACCTCCAAGATGATTACTCCTACATTGTATCTCCAGTTGGACCAGTCCCCAGATCCCAGACACTTATCTGTTTCATGTGGATGACTAGAAGCATCTCAAGGCCAACCCACCACAACCTAAGCCTCCTATATTTCCCCCACTCTGATCCACCTATAGACTTCCCATTTCAGTTCATGGCAACTAGGCTCTGAACCATTAATCTTTATGCATTATCTTTCTCACATATTCTACATCCAATCTTCAGAAAGTGTGTTAGCTACTCTTTCTTTTTTTCTTAATTTATCTCCTTTTTAAAATATAATTTATTGTCAAATTGGCTTACATACAACACCCAGCGCTCATGCCAACAAATGTTATCCTCAATGCCCATCACCCACTTTCCCTTATCCCCCATCCTCAGTGGGGGATACCCTAAGTTTGTTCTCTGTATTTAAGAGTTTCTTATGGATTGCCTCCCTACCTCTCTATTTGTAACTTTTTCCCCCCTACTGTTCCCCCATGGGCTTCTGTTACATTTCTCAAAACCCACATAGGAGTGAAAACATGTGTTATGTGTCTTTTTCTGACTGACTTATTTCACTTAGCATAATATCCTCCAGTTCCATGCATGCTGCTGTAAATGGCATGATTTTATTCTTTCTCATTGCCAAGTTGTATTCCATTGTATATTTAAACCACACCTTCTTTATCCATTTCTCAGTTGATGGACATTTAGGCTCTTTCCATAATTCGGCTACTGTTCAAAGCATTGCTATAAACATTAGGGTATATGTGTCCCTATGCATCAACACTCCAGTATCCCTTGGGTAAATTGCTAGCAGTGCTATTGCTGGGTCATAGGGTAGTTCTATTTTTAATTTTTTTGAGGAAACTCCACACTGTTTTTCTGAGTGGTTGCACCAATTTGCATTCCCACCAACAGTGCAAGAGTGTTCCTATTTCTCCACATCATTGCCAGCACCTGTACTTTCCTGATTTGTTCATTTTAGCCACTCTGGCCTGTGTGAGGTGGTATCTCTATGTGGCTTTGATTTGTATTTGCCTGATGATGAGGGACATGGAGCATCTTTTCATGTGTCTGTTGGCCATCTGGATGTCTTATTTAGAAAAGTGTCTATTCATGTCTTCTGCCCATTTCTTCATTGGATTTTTTGTTTCTCAGGTGTTGAGTTTGATAAGTTCTTTATAGATTTTGGATACTAGCCCTTTATCTGATATGTCATTTGCAAATATCTTTTCCCATTCTGTCAGTTGCCTTTTAGTTTTGTTGATGGTTTCCTTTGCAGTGCAAAAGGGTTTTATCTTGATATCAAAATAGTTCAATTTTGATTTTAATTCCCTTGCCTTTGGAGATGTGTCAAGTAAGAAATTGATGCAGGTGAGGTCAAAGAAGTTGTTGCCTGCTTTCTTCTCTAGGATTTTGATGGTTTCCTGTCTCACATTCAGGTCTTTCATCCATTTTGAGTTTATTTTTGTGTATAGTGTAAGAAAGTGGTCTAATTTCATTTTTCTACATGTTTCTGTCGAGTTCTCCCAGCACCATTTGCTAAAGAGACTGTCTTTTTTTCCATTGGATACTCTTGGCGCAAAAGCAGATCCATAGACCAATGGAATAGAATAGAGAACAGAATTGGACCCACAAATATATGGCCAATTAATCTTTGACAAAGCAGGAAAGAATATCTGATGGAAAAAAAAGATACTCTTTCAAAACATATCCAAAATTTTATCATCATGTTGACTGCTATTATCCTGGTCTAAGCCACCAGCCTATCTTTCTTGACTTAATCGTCTGTTCCTGTTGTTTCTACATTTACTTTCCCACCTTTACAGTTTAGTTTTCATTGAAAATTAAATCTCATCACTCCTTTGCTCAAAATCTCCAATGGTTCTTTATTTTGCTTAAAGTCAAACCTGGAAGCCTTACAATGGGCCACAAAACCCTAAAGATCTCCCTTTCCCCATTCTCTCTTTGGTCTCCCTGCAGCTCCTCAAATGCAGCAGATGCAGACCCATCTTTGCAGGCCTCAGCATCTGCTGTTCCCTCTGGTTGGAATGCTATTTCTATATATTTGTATCACCTTCATACTTCCTTCAAATCTGTCCCCAAATGTCACATTCTCATACACTGATCTTTTGAACCCAGAGCTCCCATTTCCTTTGTTTTGCTGCATTGTTTCTCCATGTTATTTGTCATGTAACAGGGGACATGGAGGTCCTTAGGTTAGTGTCTGCTTATCCCCCTAGAAACAGACTCTGGGGTGGCAGGAATTTGGCTGTCTTTCCCTGATGAATCCTCAGCACCCAGAGCAAGACACCCATCTCATAGTAGGCACCTAATTACTATTTATTAAATGAGTAAAATAATGAATAATAATGAAGATGCTATATAAAAATGTGTGGAATACCACTGAATAGTACCTAGAAAGAAATTGTCTTAAATGCTATTTTAGCAATGAAGGATATTCACATCTAAACATCCCAACTCAGGAAGTGATAAAAATGACAGATTAAACTAACAGAAGAAGTGAAAGGAATGAAATAAAAGTTAAAAGGTAAACGGATGAAATTAGGGCATTAAGAAAACAAAAAAGCTGGTTATTTGAAAAGCTCTATCCAATAGTACCTTCTGTGATGTGAAAATGGTCTGTGCTCTTATGATAGCCACTAGCCACATGAGGATATAGGGCACTTTACACGTAGCTGTTAGTCTGACCAAGGATATGAATTTTTTTAAATTTTATTTTAATTAATTTAACTAGCCATATGCAGTTATGTGACGCTGCATTGGGCAGCACAGTTCTGGAATAATCTTGTATGATAACCTCCAGTTGACATATATAAAAGTTGTTATGAAATCAGAATGTGAGATAATTAGATATACCCTCAATGTATCATCATTAAAATGTATAAATGAGATATGATATACCAATATAATATAACATTATTCAAAATTTATTAACTAGAGCTATTAGTTTGAGCAATATGCAAATGCCAATATTCTGTTTTAAGGGTACAAAAACAGGAATTTCAAAGAATTCAACCTAATATATCTATGAATATATTTAAATTTATTATGTATTCAAAATATTTTAGTAACTATAAAATGTAAATAAGAAAGTATCATACTATATATTTAAAAAAATTTAAACTACAAATTAGTGCTTTATGTTTTCAGGATAGTAATATATGCAGGAAAGTTGCTTTTTTTATTTGACACAAACACTACATTCACAGATGTTACTATACCTCAGGCAGGGGTACACATGGCCCTGAGATCATTTCTTAAAAATCCTGAAGATAATGGGAAACATAATGAAACTTGCCAAAGCTGGTGGTGAGTAAATGGTGTTCATTATATTATTCTCTACAATTTCTTGTGTGATTATAATGTTTTATAATAAAAAAAGAGAAAACAATGAAGAGAAAGAATATGAATACAAGTACTAAAGTGTCTAATGCTCTGTCTTCAAAACCTCTGACATAAAACCTTCTGGAACACCTGACTCCAGGGTTGAAGCTCCTGGTGAGCATGTCAGTGATGACCATGTCTTGTAGATGCATCAGATGCAGCAGGTTGGAGAGCACAGCTTAGTCTTTTATTGAGTGAAATCCTTTTGATGGTCTGGGGATGCTAGAGGAAGCAGCAGGGGAAGTATGGACAGGCTGGACACCTCTTGGTGTCTGCCCCTGGTGTTTGCTGGGAGACCACTATGACAGTTTCACCTCAGCTGTCTGAAATTCACATGGCAGTTAACAGCCTGGCCAAGCCTGCTGACAACATGGAGGAAATTGCCTCCATCATGATGGCTTCAAATCATCAACTTATATAATATACTTACCATTCAGCAAAGCTCAACCCAATTCCTGTTTGTTTTATGAAATCGTTTTCTACCCCGCAAGCCTCTCCCTTGTCCAATGTCTCCAAAGTGTCTACTTCATTCACACTTGTCAAAAGCAACTTAGCTCTCCACCGTCTCCTGTAGGGACCATGGCAAAGTCATCTCAATGTTACACTTTTGCTATGACAGAGCTCACATCACCATTCTGCATGCCCCTTTGGTAGAGAGTTCCTCAGTCTTGTGTTCTCTTGCTAAGGGGGATGACTCAGATAATTAGAGGGAAGCCATGCACAGGGATAAAGCTGCTGGTGAGGATGATCCTCCCACCGCACCCCAGCTGTACCTACCCATTCAGTAGCAGGCAAGGAGGACTTCCTTCTTGCCCCAGAACCTGTGCCTGGGAGCCCATAACATGAAGGGACAGAGCCAAATGAGGACTCCTATGGGTAGGCAGATCCCAGGAAATAAGGAAACAGTAACTGAGCCACATGCACCCAGTTCTTGCTCCCAAACCTAATCACTTCTTTCCTTGTAGAGCAAACGTGTGGGGGTAGAGAGGAGCTAACCTGTAACTCAGTGCAGGCTGTTCTGCAAGGCAGCCACAGTGAAACTTGCCACAACAAAGGAATGATAATTGGCACCAAGTAAAGATTCAATAGCGACAGGAGTTGTTTTTATTATTGTTCTCTTCTATGTCCAGGAAATGTGCTAGGAACTTTGCGTTCATTCCTTCTTTGACCCCTTCAACAGCATGAGGTAGGGTTTTCTTCTCCCAGTAGGGATGACAGTAACAGTGTATCACAGAGCTGTGACTGGAATCCAAGTCCAACTCAGAGCCAGAGCTCCTGCCAGTGAGCAGGCTGCCCCTGGGACTGCAGGTGTGTCGTGTAAGTGATTGGGGTGGTCCACTCCCAACAGGGGTGATGCAGCTGTGAGTTGGCCTGCACTGAGGCCCTGGATGCAGCAGTGGGGAGAGGGAAAAGGGAAGGGAGTCATACTGGCCAGCAGAACCCAGTGTGGGACCTTTGCCTCCGCTCCTGTCTCTGGAGACAGGTCAACATTGGGCAGGATTCAGGACTGAACTAATGTGTTCCTGTTTCCATAGTCAATGACACCAAGGGTCAGTTGTTCTGGTGGAGTGACTGGGTGCCCAGAGCCGAAGATAAATTATCACACAACAAGTCTGTTTAACGAGCATGGCCATTTGGTTTAGAGCATAATGAAAATAAATCTCTGCAAAGCATTTTCAGTTGATTTCCCCATTTAGGTTCTGTCATATTAGTATGGCTTACTGGTTTACAAAATAAGCCTACACAAAGGCACAATTAGAACCTCCTGTAAAATCTTTTCTTCTTCCCTTGTTGATTGCAAAATATGGCTTTTCCTTATTCTTATCAGCACCCTGGCATAGAATGCACATGTGTTCTATGGATTTAAGTATCTTTTACCCAAGCATCAAGGATGCTTGGAAATGAGAGTCTGAGCTCTGCCATCTCCTGAGCAGGGTGCAGGACATGGCATTGGTGTCATTCTGAGTGTGCACCTGCCACCTTTGAACATCTGTGTGTGGTTAAAGATACCACTTGTCTAATTATGAAGCTAGATACACAAAGAGAAAACACACATCCCATCCCATAGTTTAACACATACTTACAACTTACAAGGGACTCAGAATTCTGACAGTTATGCACAAAGTGCCTTCCCTTTTTAGAAATGTTTTTTAAAGTGTTTATTTCCACAAATTATGCCAGAGATGGGGGAAATAGAAACATGCCAGGGAGGCCTGGCTGGCTCAGTTGGTAGAGCATGCGATTCTTGATGTCAGGGTTGTAACTCTGAGCTCCATGTTGGGGGTAGAGATTATTAAAAAAAATGTTGATGGGTGCCTGGGTGGCTTAGTTAGTTAAGCATCCAGCTTTGGCTCAGGTCATGATCTTGCAGTTCATGAGTTTGAACCCCACATTGGGCTGTCAGCACAGACCCCACTTTGGATACTCTGTACCCCTTCTCTCTCTGCTCCTCCTCTGCTTGTGCATGCTCTCTCTCTCTCTCTCTAAAATAAATAAATAAATAAATAAATAAATAAATCAACAAACAAAATAGTAAAAAGAAAGAAAAATGCCAAGCCTGTTTCCCAGCATTACAAAAATTTTCATATGGAAAAGTTAAAAGAACTTTATAGTGAACATCTGTGTAACTATCACCTAAATTCCACAATTAACATTTTGTTTTATTGATTTTAACCAGTTTATTTCCATCTATCCATTTATTAAACCATATTTTTTTTATTCTTTTCAAAGTTCAGATATCTTGATAGGTCATCCCAAATGGTTCAGTGTGTTTATCAGTCACAAGGGCTCTATATTTGTTTGTGGCTCTTTTTTCATAGCTAAAATTTACATAGAGTAGAATTCAGGGACTTTAAGGATACTGTTCCATGAGTCTTTGCAAATGCATACAGCCCTGTAATGTAAGTCTTCATTAAGATATAGAACATTACCCCATCCTTGTGCCCTTCACAGCCCCTCTCCACCCCAGTCACACAGAGGCAAACACTGTTCTGATTTTTATCAGAAAAAAAAAATTTACTGTTCTAGAATATTTCCATAAAAGGATTACACTGTATGTAGCATTCTATATAAGGCTTCTTTTATTCAGCACCCTGTTTTTGAGAATACTTCATATTGTTGCATCTTTCAGTTTGTTCCTTTTTATTTCTGAGTATTATTTCACTATATGAATATACCAGTTTGTTTATCCACATGTACGTTCATAGATATCTGTACTATTTCCATTTTTGTGCTATTTTGAATAAAGTTAACATGAAAGTTTTTGTATGAGGCCTTTTGTGGGAGGGGGGCATGTTTTTATTTTCTCTGGATAAAATTAGGGTTTCCAGATATAGCAAATAAAAATACAAAACTGGTATATTTGAATTTCAGATAAACAATAATACATTTTAATATAAGAATACCCCCATGCAACATTTTACCAGGATATGCTTATACCAAAACCAAAACAAAAATAAAACAACTTTTTTCCCCCTGAAATTCAAAATTAACTGAGCATTCTGTACTGTAGCTGGCAACCCTACCAGGAACAGAACTGCTGTGTTGAGTAGGTAATATTTAACTCTGTGCGAAATTACAGTATCTTCTTCTTTAAAAAAAAAATACAAGGTGGCTATTCCATTTTACACTTCCACTGAAAATATAGGAGTGATGTGGTTTCCCCACAACTTTACCATCTTGTTTTTTTCCATCTGTGGGGGTGTACTAATAGTATGCCATCATATTCTCAGTGTGCCCCCATTCTAGTGAAGGGAATGGTGCATATAAGAGAGTCCTGAGGCATTCTGGAAGTTAGCAATATAATTGAAAAATCTGTTGTCATTACTCCATCAAGGTATAAATGGAAAAACGAGACACTGAAAAGTCATAAGGGTAACAAGGAACTGAGGATGTCACTCACTGCAGGCAAGAACTGAGTGAAGATAAAATAAAATAAAACCTGTGGTCTTCCATGAGGCAGCAGAGGGAGAAAGAAGGATGAAGAGGGAGAATGAAGCAAAGCATGTGGTGTGGGGGAGGCAGAGGGACTCCATCTCAAGCACAACACTGGGGTAAGAGGCTTGAGGTTGATGTGGTGCAGATGCCAGAAAGCAGAGGTGCTTTAAGCCAGTGGTTCTGAATGTGGTTCCCAGATCATCATGGGCAGCAGCACTTTGGAATGTTAGAAATGCGCATTCTCAGACCCCTCCCTAGACCCAGGGGAAGGGTAGGGTGCAGTGTTTGTTTTCACATGCCCTCTAGGTGACTCTGATGCAAACTCAAAGTTTAGATCTCCTTCTTCAAGCCTAAACCTTTCCCATCTTAGTTAATTTGATCCTTTGTTAGCCTATGCCATCAAATCTAAGATGTTATTAATTATAAAATCATTTTGTGTATCACTTTGAAAGAAAAGGTGATTTGAGAAAGTGTTAATTGCAAAGTCCTCTCTATTTCAGAGATGTTAAATGTGGGGGAAATGTGCATATTAGAATCAATGAAATATGTCATTCCTGATTTACTAGGACAGAAGTGTCAGGATCAAAGGGAGAAGAGGAAAGTTGTCCAATAAGATGCAGGTAAAGGTTAACCTTAAAGAAGTGGACCCTTGCTCACATGGCAAGTTCACATCCTGTAGCAAGGTTTTAACCATGAGGTCATGAGCTCAGTATTATTGGGAAACATGGAGTAGGAGAGTAGGAGAGCCCACCTGGTCTAGAACACTGAAGCATAAAAGTCTCGCATGAGACCAAAGGTCAAGGTCAAGTAGTAGGGCATTTTGGCACATAAACCACCTACTGACACAGCCCTTCTAGACTTACACCTGACTCAGAGGGAGAGGAGGTTGGCAGCAAAACTCATTCTCAGACTGACATCTCCAAAAGGCACAGAGTGCAGAAAACAGCATATTTCTGCGGCCTCTCTGAAGATCCCACAACTGAATGTGAAACGTGATGTTATTTTCTGATCCTAGGGCTGTGGGGAGCTAGACTCCCCTTCACTCTGATCTGTGAAGACCTGACAGAGCACATGTCATTCTGGCACTCTGGGCATCAGGAAGTACATCCACCAGATGTCTAGGGGTGAGAGGATAGTGAAGAAAAACATGACAGACACCACCACAAAGTAATCAGATGGGAGATTCCTTCTCTGACCACTACCTGAGAACATTCAGACCTTGCTGGAAAGAATTAGAAGCAGCTGGCATGAGAACTCTGTGCTTTCAGACTGAAGAAAACTCAGTGGCAGTGTGCCATTCTAGATACACAGCCAACATCAGGCTCTGGGGCCTCACCCACGCCACCTAGTGTGACCTGGAAGAGATTTCTTACCCTAAGGAAATAATGCCACCATAAGTCAGTCCAGAGGGTAAGGTGTTAAGTCCCAGGCAAGATTTCTGATCCATTCTCCCCCAATTGACCATGTGGGTTCAAACAATCTTAATCAATTGCATTTAATCATAGCTAAATTATTTCATTTATTCAAAGAATATTCTTGTAGCACAAGTAGTTCATACATTATGCACCTTCAGCCACCTGAACCCCAAACATTTCATTCTCTAATATGGTACTCCAAACTTAGTGGCTTGGAAAGCTAAGTATCTGGGAATTGGATAGGCACAGTGGGTGATTCTCAGGGTCCCATAAGCAGGTGAAGTAAGGGGGTTTCCAGGCTGGAGTTGTCTTAAAGGTTTCCTCACTCACTCACTTACGTGTATGGAGATGATTCTGGGATTTAGGGGCATGTTGTTGCCTAGAACATCTTCATGTGACCTCTCTGTGTGGCAAGGGCTTTCTCACAGCCTGGCAACTGGATTCCATGAGAAATTTTGAAAAAGATAGAGCCAAGTTATACTTCCTCTTGTGACCCCAGCGTCATCGAATTCTGTTCAAAGTGAATCATTGAAGCAGTTCACATTCAAAGAGAGGGAATTTAACTTTTTTATGTTTATTTATTTATTTTAATAGAGAGAGAGAGCACAAGCTGGGGAGGGGCAGAGAGAAGGAGAGACAGAATCCAAAGCAGGCTCTGCACCATCAGCACAGAGCCCCTCAGCTGGGCTCAAACTCATGAATGGCGAGATCATGGCCTGAGCTGAGATCAAGAGTCCTAGGCTTAAAGCATAAGAGACTCTTAAAAAATGAGAACAAACTGAGGGCTGATGGGGGTGGGAGGGAGGGGAGGGTGGGTGATGGGTATTGAAGAAAGCATCTTTTGGGATGAGCACTAGGTGTTGTATGGAAACCAATTTGACAATAAATTTCATATATTAAAAAAAAAAAAAAAGATTCCTAGGCTTAACTGCACCAACCAGGCAGCCCTCAAGGAGAGGGAATTTAGATTCCATCTCATGTAGCAAGATGTGTTAAATGATTGTAGGACATGGTTTAAAGTCACCACAGGTTTTTTAAAAAATATTTTTAAAACTTTTTAATGTTTAATTTTAAGAGAGAGGAAATTTAGACTCCATCTCATTAGGGAGATGTAGGACGTGGTTTAAAGTCACCACAGGTTTTTTAAAAATATTTTTTAAAATTTTTTTAATGTTTATTTTTAAGAGAGAGAGAGGGAGACAGTGGGAGCAGGGGAAAGGTAGAGAGACTGGGAGACACAGAATCTGATGCAGGCTCCAGGCTTTGAGCTGTCAGCACAGAGTGCGACACGGTGCTTGAACGTGGGGCTTAAGCCCATGAACCATAAGATCATGACCTGAGCTGAAGTCTGACACTTTAACCCACTGACCCACCCAGGCGCCCCAGTCACCACAGGTTTTAAAAAACCTTGTGCATCATACCTCCATAAGGATAACAAAACGGGGTCATGGGCTAGGGCTGTACTGCCCAGAATGTACGTATTTAGAGAGTCTGACTTACAGATATCATCAGATCTGTGTTTTCTGCAAGATTCTACAGAATACAAAGGCTGCCATTAAACATGACAGGGGTCATGACAGTAGTCCCTCACTCTGGTCTGTTTGGGCACATGTTGTGGTCACTTTCCCAATCATTAATAAGGCAAAAGAAATGTGTGTCATCCACTATTTGCCATATTTTGCACAGCAGCAGGAAGTGGGCAAAGGGCTCCTGTCCTTGGTAAGGTTTATAGTGGGGCTGAAAATGTTCTAAGTGGCTAAATGGGCTTCTGTATAACCCCTACAGAACCGAAGGTCATCACAGGAGGCATCTGTGTGCAGGACAGGTATTAAATCTAAAGAGACATATCCTTACTTGTTGCCACTTTTGACATTTCCTAACTCTCTGACCCTAAATTTGACTCATGAGGCAGGCCTTTCCCTGGTAAGAGGGGCCACTCTCTAGGACAGTGAGAGTAAATGCCTGTGGCCTGTGTTGTCACCCCCTCCCTCTGAATTCTTGGCAAACAGTACTTAGCAGGTCATTTTTTTTTCTTTTTGGTGTGCCCCAAGGTGTGTGTGTGTGTGTGTGTGTGTGACAGAGAAAGAAAGAGTGACAGAAGGAGGAAGAGTAAGAGGAGAAGGGGGGGTTGGAGGATGGGGAGGGGATTGGGTAAGAAGAGGGGAAAGGGGAGAGCTCAAAGAAAAAGAAGAGGAGCAGGCCATGGACAGAAAATTCATTGGGAAAAGAATGAACATGCTTTGAGCAGGTAACTTAACTTTTTGGAATCCAAATTTACTTAGTTGTTAAAAAAAAAAAAAAAGATCTGAGCCTACCTGTGGATTTCCTGTGTGAATTAAATGAGTGGCTAAGGGATTTGTTTTGGAAGTAGAAGCTATTGATGTCATTTGCAACCAGCACCACCCCTGAGAGGGGGCAGTAGAAGCCCCAAAATGCACAGCCTTTCCGTAAAGAAAGCTTCTGGCTAAGGGATTCCAGTGTAGAAATAGCTGGCATTTCCCATCCTCTGGGGGGATTCAGATCCAGTGAAAACATCCAAGGCTGAGCTGCCAGCCCCTCTGTCTATCTCTCAACTGAATATGTGTCTTTCTTTCCTTAATTACCTCCCTGGGGGCTGAGCATACTAGTTCTCAAGCTAAAAGGCCTGAGAACTGAAAAATGGGAATTTTAATGAAAAAGCAACCAGTCTTCAAGCGGTACTTTTTCATAATAAGGACTTGATGCATGCCCTTTACCTATTTATAACTCCTGTTCCAGTCCTATTCTTCTAACAGCATCTTTTTGGGGTTCTGTTGAAAAAACATTTTCTGCAGAAGCAGAACTGAGAGAGCAACAAGGAATTGATGAATCAGTTGTTTTTGTTGATTTGTTGTCTTGTTTTCTTAGGTGGGTTGGGGGTTGCAGGTAGAAGATAGAGATGGGCAGAAGCAAGTCTGCCAAATTCCAGGCTTTTAACAGACATGGCCAAGAAAATGTCAGGCCCAGCTTGGCAGCCAGAGGACACAGGGCCAGGCAGCCCTCTTGCTGCCAGGTAGGCACCCAGCTGTGACCCCCTTACTATCAAAACCTTCCTAGTCTGGACCCCAGTGAGCAATGATGAAGATTTTTTTCCTTGACTACACTCTGTTCAGGCCGCTCTGAACTTTTCAAGTAATTATCAGCTTTTTGACTTCCATGTTTATCTCTGCATTGTTAAACTTTAGTAAGAATCCTGCTAAGTTGTTTTTAACTAGGATCCTCCACCTCAACCAGACCACCCTGCAAAGCTGATTACCTTTGATGTCGAATGAGTTTCCTTATCTCCTACTATCCTCCAGGTGAGATCTGATCACAATAGCCTGTCTCTAGCAAAAATCCTGTTAGGTCACTTTAGCCAGAATCCCGCCTGCCCCTGATGTTTTCTTATAGAAATTTTTTATAAGATTCCTACCCTGATCCTAGGTTATAAATCCTCTCTTTCCCAGGCTGTATTCAAGGTTGAACCCAGTATCTCTCCCCCACTGTAAGACCCCATTGCAGTGGTCCCTGCACCTGCCATAATGGCCTCCTTTTAATAAAATTGGCCTTATTGTGCTTTAACAGGCATCGTGAATATTTTTTGTCCTTGAACAGATTTTTTTTTCTTTAATGGTAGAGAAAGACTCTTAGAAATGCTCTAAATCATCTATTCCAATGGCATTTGTTAACAGACATAGAACCTGGGGGTTAGAGTAGGGAGAGGTAAACCCAAAATTCCTTGGCTGCTTAGATGAAGCTCTTGGTTTGGAAACCATATCCAAACTCCAAGTGTAGGAAAGATACTTGAAAACAATAAAAAATAACTAACATCTAAAAAATATTCACTTTATAGAAGCCTTGTGCTAAGTATATTAGACCACATAGGTCCTTTTAATAACTCTTTGTGGTAACCATATGCATTAACTTCATTTCATACAGGAGGAAACAAAAACAGAAATGTTAAAGCGATTGCCCATGTTTAGATGCTGCTCAGTAAGAAGGCCAGGATTATTCCAGTGGTTTGTGCCAGAACTTGCATTTGTATCCCATGTAGTGTAATGATAGTCATAATAACAGCTACTATTGCTGATATCCTGGTATGGCAGGCTGTATACCAGGGCCCTATATACCCTATCTCATTCAGTCTTTACATCAGCCCTGTAACATGCACTTTTTACAAATGAGAAAAATGGGGCTTAAAATGTAAAATCTAAGACCTTCTTCCAGTTACTTATTTTTCTTTAAGTTTATTTATTTATTTTGAGAGGGAGAGAGAGTGAGCATGAGCAGTGAAGGGGCAGAGAATGAGGGAGAGAGAATCCCACGCAGGTCCCTCGCTGTAAGTGATGAGGGCCTTCAACCCATGAACCATGAGATCATGACCTGAGCTGAAGCCAAGAGTCAGATGCTTAACTAACTGAGCCTCCCAGGTGCCCCTCTTCCACTTAGTTCTGATGCTCCAGAATAAGCAATGTCCCGGGACGGCAATGGCACATATCTACATCACTTTTTTCATTTCTGCATGTGTTTCTTGTTTCTTTGTTCTCAGTTGTACATGAAAATCTCTACTCCAGAAACAGTCCTTTGAGCTGTTTTCAGTCTTGTGGAATCAAGGAAAATAAAGCTTTTAAAAAATGTATCACTACACATCTAATGTGTATCTAGTTTAAGTTCTTTTTTAGATTTGGCTTGAAACACCAAGCAGAATAATCATAGCCTATTTGGAACATCAAGAAATGAGATAAAGTTACTGAACAGGGTAAGAAAAGAAATGTCCTGTTGTATAATAAATTTGTCTGGCCTGTCTTCAGTTCTTGAGAGGTAACCTCTAAGTCCTTAGAATTACATGAGTTATGGGAGTTTTTGTTATTCATGGTGGTCCCCTCAAACCCTAGACACTTGAGTTTATGCTAATGGGGTGACTTATGGTGAGGCCTTAGATAGTTTCAGAATGGGAAGTGGCCATACCACAAAGACCAGCCATGTGATTGGAGGGTTGGGGCTTTGAGCCACTAACATCATCCCCATGGGGAGAGGCAGGGTGCTGGGGATTGTGTTCAATACTATGAGCAATGATACAGTCAATCATGTCTATGTAAATATTCTGGATACCAGGACATAGGTGAGCTTCTCTGATTCATGAAATGTATTGGTGTTAGGAGGGTGACACACCCAGAGGACACAGAAGCTTTGTGTTTGTGATCCTCTCAAACCTCACATTGTGCACCTCTCCTTTTTGCTGGTACAAATTTATAACTCTTTATTGTAATAAAACGGTAACTTTAAGTAGACTATGTGAATTGTTCTAGCATATTATCAAACATGAGGAGAGGTAGGAACCTCACATTTCTAGCTATTTGGTCAGAAATGTGAGTTTGAGGATAGTGTCTGCAGTGAGAGGAGTCTTAAGGAGAACTGAGCCTTTAACCTATGAAGTCTGGTCTCACCATGGGTAGTTAGTGTCAGAAATGCATAGCATCTCCATTTCCTCCCAAATTAGAGGTGGGAAGAGCCTCTCAGAACAAAGGACAAAGGCTGAAAGTTCACCTTCCTTATATCCTAGAGATATTGTCTCCACTACAATAACAAGGTTGTGAAGAACTAATAGAATTAATGTAGATAATGAACACAGGATGCCTGGGTGGCTTAGATCGACTTTTGGTTTTGGTTCAGCTCATGATTTCGTGGTTTGTTGGTTCAAGCCCCACGTCAGGCTCTGTGCTGACAGTCCAGAGCCTGGAGCCTGCTTCAGATTCTGAGTCTCCCTCTCTCTGCCCCTCCCCCACTCACACTCTGTATCTCTCTCACTTTCTCTCTCTGTCAAAAATAAACATTTTTTTAATGTAATGAATGCTATATGCTTAATAGATTTCCTAGCATATAGGAGACACTTAAATATTGGAGTAAGAAAACGTTGATCAACTCCATAGCATAGTGAAGATAGTTTCTCCTAAAATTCTGTCAAAGACCTCTGTGTAAACTTGTTTCACTTCTGGAGCCCAAAAACTTCAGTCCATCAGAGAGAGGGATCCAGTGTCTATTAGGGAGAATGGGAGGTGGGAATCAGGAGATCCCTCATGACACAATGGGGTGCTGCTTCACAGGTATAGCAAAGGTGAGAACTAGATTGCAAAAGCATGCAGCAAGAGTGTTGAGGTTGTAGATAAGAGTATGAGAAACTCCCTTCAACCCTTGACTAAAGAGAGAGCACAAAGGTAGGGCGGTGGCTTGAGATAGGAAAGAAATCACATCTTAGTTCAAATATTTCCAGGAAAAAGACTGACTGGATCTCATTATACTGTATTCAAGTGATTTCCATAAGTAACAGACTTTAACAACTCCAAAATTGTTTTCCTATGGGATGACAAATTCCTAAATTATTTTGCAATGAAGTGATGCAAATCTAGCCTCCTACAAATCTGGAGCAACCATGACTAGAATTTTTTGTTCAAGTCCCAAGGAAGAAATGAAATCCCAGTAAGTGGCAATTGCTGGTCACATGTCAGATGTCTCCCAGGCAAGAATTACTAGTCTGATTTTATAGGTGGTAACCCTGAGGTTTGAACAGTCTCCTTTCTATGTTCCCAATGGCAAAGGCAGTTAGTGGAAGGGTCTGTTAAATTTCTTTCCAACTTTCCACTACCTCACCGTATTTCCCTAGAGTTGGTAGGAGGAGATTTGGATATCTGAGCAATTAATTCAGATTCTTCAGTCCATGAGGAAGGAAGAAGAAGGTTTATAGAATTGTGCAGAACATAAAGAAGAAAACATGGATTAGTCCCAAATCTTAGAGTTCCTACTGGTAATTCTGAACTTGCCAAAATAATCATTTCCAAGAATTTTCAGAAGCCTGAAAACACTAAGAGATTTAAGCTATTTTTCTAAACATATTGATAACTGAATTATCTATAATTGTTAAGGAAAATGTTTGTGTTTGAGCTAGACTCCTAAACTGTTGCAAGAGTCATGAGCATCCACATGAGGTCTTATGTAAACTATTTCTCTGCCCCACCCACAGATGGGATTTTTAACTGACAGGACCAGTTAAACGTAGGCGTGGGTAGTCCAAACTCAATCTGTTTATATGCAGCTTAAATGCTCTGGCTTTTGCATTTAATACCTACAAAGAATTAAGTATGAGAGAATATTTAGTACTTTTCATATCTAATGCTAACTTTCCAGTAAACTCTTTACTTTTTCATCCATGTCTCAGGGGACCTGGCTAGTACGTTTCGTTTTAATCATGCCCAAGGTGTTGTCCAGCCATGGGGTTTGGTTCTGAGGCAGTTTGAAGGAAAAGATACTACATACAAAAGCTGGAGGAGGTGTCAAAGGCCATGTGCAAAGGCAAGAGTAGGACTGTGAGCCAGAAAGGTGTCAAGCCTCGGAGAGGACACAGGCAGACCTGACTGGTCAGGGAAGGTGGGGCCAAGCAGCTCAGATGGCTGCTGCAAGTGCAAGGGTGTTTTAGAGTCAAGCACACCCAGCTTCAAAATCCACACCTCTCTCACACCTGCTGAGTGCTGTAGTCACATTACCCAAGCGGCAGTATTTCATTCATTTGGCACATTCTATCCTCCTCTTTTTAACATTTTTAAATTTGGGATGTATCTTACTACTATAATAACCCTGACTCTTTTGCTTCTTACTCATGCATAAAAGTATGCCTTAAAATTGTTGGTATCAATTTAAATGAATAGGGGATCTTAACTCCAGTTTCCTTATATATAAAATGTGAGAGATGATACTTAGCTCACAGAATCCATAAGAGAAAAAAATAAGAAGATAATATATGAGATGACATGTGTGCCATAAACAAAAATCATACATATTATCATTATGTTATCAGTATCATAATTATTGAAGTGGCTGTGATTGACATGGCAGATTAGCTTAAAGGCCCCATTGTTGAGAGGGACACTTCTAACAACTTTACTCTTAACCTAAATTTTTTCTTTGTCACCTCTGAATATAGTCAGTTGTCCATCAGGTTTCAGATGAGGTCTCCATTTTTCCTCCATCCATCCACTCTCTAGATCCATCCATCCATCTACCCATCTATCCATCAAGTCATTGTATTACTGTTTATTGGGTTCTCCTTTTCATTTTCTTTTAATATTTAATCTCAAAACATACTTCTTCATCAAAACCAGTCTTCACAAGTCCATTTCAGTTTCCTAATGAGAACAAGCAGCCTTTCCTTGTCTAACCTCTCTTGGCCCTTATAGTCAGTTATTTTATCACACGTCTTCTTTTGTCCCCCTCCAGATTGAATGAGGCCCTTTCCATCACCTTCTCAGAGAGTTCTTCTCTCAATGCCTATTTCTCATTTTAAGAAATAAGCCCTTAGACTAAAGGTGAGGAGAAGTAATATCAGTGGCAGCTCTTTAGCGGAGAGAGGCACTGTTTACCTGGTGCCTGGTCCATCCAAAATTCCTTCCCTGAGATGAAAGAGGAACTCTGCAGGAGTGTTCATAGGTTAATAGTCTGGAAGAAGAGGCAGTTGAGTAACTCATTCGGGAGTGCTATTACCTGAGAAAATGAAAAGAAATTAGAGAGATCCCCTTTCACCCTGACTTCTAGATTTTGAAACTGTCCAAAACAACCTCCATGGTGGGAAAATATCTGTAGGATGCATTTGACATTTGCAAGGAAGGACTCCCCCCCCCTTTCAAAAATCTCAAATTAAGCATTGCCTCCAGGGCCCCTTTTTGCATTTTAATTCTGAAAGTATTAAGTATGCTCTGTTACTCACTTGTAAAGACATTATGCAGGGGTAAAAGAGGAAGGAGAGAAGCTCTTACATTAAATACTTTCTCTATCACTGTAGCACTAGCAGCCTGTTTGCAACCATATTGGGTTGCAATTATAGATAGAGGCTTACTTGGGTTGGGAAGCCCATGAAAAACCCTAATCCAGAGTTTCCTAGCTTGTGGCTCCTTGTTGTATGGCTCTGTGGGATGATTGTATGCTCCATACTCAAGTAAGTCAAGAGATGTTAAAATGACTACAATTCCACAGGCATTTTTATTGCATAAATTTCTAGGGTTTTTAGCATTCCATTGTCTTTTTTAAACCTCTAGGAAGAAAATATCAAATATTTTGTAAACTTATTTGAACAATGGCCACTTTTCTGGCAGCCCCATTAGCATCCCCGAAGAGCAACATGGAAATGCTAAATAAGCCAACCCTGTACTTTTATAGATGAAAAAGCCAAGCCTGACCTTTAAGAAGGTACATTAGCTCACCAAGGTTGTACAAGTAAAGCAATAATGAAAACTCAACCATTACCATGCTCTACTCACTGGATAATCTGCTTTGTCAAACATATAAATACGCCTTATTTGAAGACACAAAGAATGGAGAAGAATATGCGTAATTCCCTAGAGATATGGTCAATAAAATAGAAAGATGGGGAAAATAAAAGAAAATTAAGGAATGATGTCCTGAGCCCCTTTATGCTGAAAACTCTGAAGTCTTGCTTCTGTTCTTTGTCTTTTCCACTATCCCAAATCAAAGTACAGATCTCTTCTAATGGAACTTAGAAATAATGTCTTAGTTGGTTTCTTTGCTTTAAAATTTTCCTCAAAAATAGATCTACCCTATGACCCAGCAATAGCACTGCTAGGAATTTACCCCAGGGATACAGGAGTGCTGATACATAGGGGCACTTGTACCCCAATGTTTATAGCAGCACTTTCAACAATAGCCAAATGATGGAAAGAACCTAAATGTCCAT
The DNA here is from genome assembly GCF_018350215.1 of Panthera leo. Taxonomy (NCBI): domain Eukaryota; kingdom Metazoa; phylum Chordata; class Mammalia; order Carnivora; family Felidae; genus Panthera; species Panthera leo. The sequence continues at coordinate 108,828,276 of NC_056686.1, forward strand.
CAACTGATGAATGGATAAAGAAATTGTGGTTTATATACACAATGGAATACTACGTGGCAACGAGAAAGAATGAAATATGGCCTTTTGTAGCAACATGGATGGAACTAGAGAGTGTTATGCTCAGTGAAATAAGTCATACAGAGAAAGACAAATACAATATGTTTTCACTCTTTTTTTTTTTAATTTTTTTTCAACGTTTTTTTATTTATTTTTGGGACAGAGAGAGACAGAGCATGAACGGGGGAGGGGCAGAGAGAGAGGGAGACACAGAATCGGAAACAGGCTCCAGGCTCCGAGCCATCAGCCCAGAGCCTGATGCGGGGCTCGAATTCACGGACCGCGAGATCGTGACCTGGCTGAAGTCAGAGGCTTAACCGACTGCGCCACCCAGGCGCCCCTGTTTTCACTCTTATGTAGATCCTGAGAAACTTAACAGAAGACCATAGGGGAGGGGAAGGAAAAAAAGTTAAAGAGGGAAGGAGCCAAAGCATAAGAGACTCTTAAAAACTGAGGACAAACTGAGGGTTGATGGGATGTGGGAGGGAGAGGAGGGTGGGTGATGGGTATTAAGGAGGGCACCTTTTGGGTTGAGCACTGGGTGTTGTATGGAAACCAATTTGGCAATAAATTTCATATTAAAAAAATCCTCTTTCTAGTTTTCCCTATATACAATAACAACAACAGCTAACATTTATTGAACACTTACCATTTACAGGACTAAGAGCTTTACATGAATGATCTCAATTAGCCTCCACAACAGCCTTTTCAGACAGGTGTTTTTATTAGTTTCATTTTCCATATCAAAATATAGAGAGGTACATAGAGTTTAAGTAATTTGCCCAAGTTTACAAGGGTAGTAGGAGGTAGAGTGGGGATCAAATATAAACAGTCTAGTGCTTTGGATCATGAAGCATTTAATATTGATCTTCTAGCTTGGTTTCCTAAGGTCTCTCTTCTGCTGAAGAATTCTCCATCATTCTGTACTGCCTAAAGAATGTCTCATTGTCACCCTCAAGGTTCTTCACAGCTTGAGCCAATCATTCTTTTACCCATTTTCCTCCATTTATGGGCACCCAAGACTCACCACCACCAGGCTCCTACCCTTTTGTGGTACAGCATGACCCATTCCCAACCCCAGACTATTGAGCATTACTAGCTTTCTCACAACCTAATTTGCTTCCTCCATGTCTTGCCAGGCACAGTTTGGGTTCGGCCTCCTCCTTGAAGGTATAGCTGATAGCCTCTGTCCACATCAATATCATCCTTCTCTGAAATTCTGGTGCCTGAAGAAAATAATTCCTTTTATTTTACCCTCATGATATTACATTTGCTCATTCCAACAGTCTAGTCATTTATTTTTTCATATCTATTTTCCCCAAGCTAGACTCTACCCATAATGTGTGTGGTAGAGAATAAGCAGTCAGAAAATATTTCCTTAATAAATCTATTAACTCCTACAGGATGTGTCATCATAGAGTCATATGATATACTGTAAGATTCAAATGAATTGACATAATGACACTACCACCATTTTTATTATGAGTGTCCCCATGTGCCAAATCTAGGATACACATACAGATAATATCAGTATTTTACAAAGGATACTGCTGAGTCTGTGAGATTGTGCTTGACTTGTGTCAGCAGAGTCAAAGTTTAGACACTAAGTCATTTAAATTTCAGTATGGTGCTTATTTATCTGTGTTCTGTCACTTCTCACACATAAACATTGTTCAACAATATCCTACTGTATCATATTTTGGGGGGCAGAAGGAGTGAAATGCACATAATAAAAAATTCACCATTCTAAAAACATCCAACTGTGATAAAATACACATGAGATAACATTTTCCATTATAACTATTTTTAAGTGTACAATTTTGTGGTATCAAGTACATTCACCTTATTGAATAGCCAACGCCATGGGTAAACCTTGACAATATTATGCTAAATAAAATAAGCCAGTCATAAAGAATAAATACTGTGCCATTCCACTTATATTAAATACCTAGAGTAGTCAAACTCTGTACCATGAAACATTTACTCTCCATTTCTCCCTTGCCCTAACTCTTGGCAACCACCATTTTACTTTATGTCTCCATGAATTTCTCTATGAATTATATGTATATATATCAGATTTTTTTTTACCCATTCCTCCATCAATGCACACTTGTGTTGCCTCCTCTTTTTGCTATTATAAATAATACTTCTATGAAAATGGGTGTACAAATACTGGTTTGAGTTCCTGCTTTTTTGGGGAGGGGTCGATATATATGCAGAATTTAAATTGCTCGATGATATGGTAATTCTAGTTTTAATATTTTGAGGAATTACCATACTGTTTTGCACAATGGCTACACTATTTAATTTCCCACTAGCAGTGCACAGAGATTCCACATCCTTACCAACATACCTTATTTTCTGTTTTTTGTTTGTTTGTTACTTTATAACAGTCATCTTAATGGTTGTGAAGTGGTATCTCATTTTGAGATATTTTAAACTTTTGAGAAGTTTAAACTGTAAAATAATTCAGTGGTATTTAGTATATTCACAATATTGTGCAATCGTTACTGCTATCTATTTCTAGAATATTTTATTGCCTTAAAAGGAAATTCTGTGCCCATTGACATCAACTCCCTATTCCACTGATAAACGCTAATCTGCTCTCTATCTTTTGAATTTGCCTACTCTTGGCATTCATAAAAATGGACTCACACAATATGTGACTTTTGTATCTGGTTTCTTTTATTTATCATAATATTTTTAAGATTCATCTATGTTATAGCATATATCAGTACTTGTGATGGCAAATTTTGGGTCAACTTCGATAGGTTATAGTACCCAGATATATGTTGCTGAGATGTTATTTAAATGAAATAAACATTTAAATCGGTAGATTTTGCCTAAGTAGATTGCTCTCATAATATGGGTGGGCCTCATTCAACCTGTTGAAGGTCTTAAGGAAGTGACTGACCTATCCTAAGAAAGAGGGGAATCTGACAGCACACTGTCTTCAGACACAAGTAGCAAAATTAACTGTGTGGCATTAAAGACATTCACATTGTTGGCAATCATCACCACCATCCTTTTCCATAACTGTTTCATCTTCACCCTGGGTCTCCAAATTTGCCAACCTACCTGCAGATTTTGGGTTTTCCATCTTGTGTAATTGTATGAGCAAATTCCCTTAAAAATTCTCTATCTCTATCTATCTAATCCTCTGGAAAATTATGAATACTATAGTACTATCTTCCTTTTTATGGATAAATAATCCATCATTGTATGAATATACTACATTTTCTTTATAGGTTCATCACTTGATAATCATTTTGGTTGTTTCTAACTCTGACTACCATGAATAGTGCTGCTATGGACCTCTCTGTACAGGTTTTTCTTTCACATTTGTTTTCAATCTTTTACAAAATATATACCCAGGAGTGAAATCACTGGGTTATATTTTAATTCTGTATATTTAACTTATTGAATACATCTAATTCGAGGCATCTAACTACCAACAATTTTTCTATAGAGTTTGCACCATTTCATATTCCCAATAAGAATATGTGGTAACTCCAATTTATCTACCAATAAGTCAAAAAAAGAAATAAAAAGGGAGATTATAAAATACTTAGAAATGAACAAAAATAAATGCACATTATACCAAAACTATCAAATGTGGTGAAAGCTGGGCTAGAGGAAAATTTATAGCAACAAATATCTGTTTTTTTTTTCAATGAAATCTCAAATCAATAATCCATCCTTATACTTTAAAGAACTAGGAAAAGAAGAGAAAACTAAACACAAAAGTAGCACAATGAAGGAAGTTGTAGAATGGAAATAAATGAAAGAGAGTAGAAAAACAATGACAGAATCAACAAAACCAAAAACTAGTTTCTTGGAAGATCAACAAACTTCACATACTTATTTTGATTGTTTGATTGACAAAAAAAAAAAAAAAGAGAGAGAGAGAGAGCAGACACAAATAAATAAAACCAGTAATGAAAGTGAGAAAATTACTGCCAATGCTATAGAAATAAAAAATATATGAAAAATACTATGAACAATTGTACAGCAACAAATTACATGACTTGGTGAAAACTGGCAAATTTCCAGTAGTAATCAAATTACCAAAACTGATTCAAGAAGAAATAAAATTTCTTGACAAGTTTGTCATTTGTAATAAAAACACTCCAACAACAACAACAAAAGGTCCAGGACTAGATGTCTACATATCCACTACATGTCTACATGAATTCTGCCAAATGCTTAAAGGAAAATTAAAACCAATCTTTTCCAAACATTTCCAAAAACTAAATGAGGAACTAACACTTCTTATTCATTCTATGACTTCAGCATTATCCTGATAGCAAAGCCAGACAGACTTTGTAAGAAACAGACAAAACCAAAAACAAAAACAAAACAACAAAAGCTAATAAATATAGTTGCAAAATCCCCAACAAAATACAAGCAAATTGAATCCAATAGCATATTAAGAGAATTTTATACTATGAACAAGTGGGATTTATCCCAGAAAAATAACGGTCATTTAGCATAAGAAAATCAACCAATGTAATGTATCATGTTAATAGAGTGAAGGAAAAGGAAATGATCGTCTCAATTGACACAGAAAAAGTATTTTACAAATGCTTTAACAGCAACATCTAATGATTAAAACCATTTCAGAAAACAAGGAAGAAGAAAGAACATCTTCAACATGATTAACGGTACTTATGAAGAGTCCATGGCTAATATCCTGCTTAATGGTGTAAGGACTTAAGACTTTCCTCCTAAGATCAGAAATAAGATATGGATATCCACTTTCACCACAGATATTCAACATTGTACTAGGAGTTTCAGCCACAGTAATTAGAAAAGAAAAATGAAAGACATTCAAATTGGAAAGAAAAAGGTTAAATTTTCTCTATTCAGAGATAACATGCTCATATATATATATTATATATAATATATATAATATATATAATATATATATAATTCATGCTCAAATATACATATTCATGCTTATATATATTATATATATATATAATATATACATAATATGTTTGTATATATTATATATATTATATATATATATATATATATATATATATATAAATCCTAAAGAATTCACAAAATATTAGAGCTAATAAAGAATTTGGTAAAGTTGCAAGGTACAAGATGAACATATTCAAGACAATTGTGTTTCAACACAACAGCAATGAAAAACCTGAAAATGAGATAAAGGATATAATTCCATTTGCAATGGCATTCAAAAGAATAAAATATCTAGGAATAAATTTAATCAAGGAGATACAAGACTTGTACAAAATCATGGTCAAAGAAATTAAAGAAGACTTAAATGAACAAAAAGCGTGTTCATGGATTTAAAAACACTATTGTTAAATGGCAATTATGCCCAAAGAATTTACAAATTCTATTCAACTCCTATCAAAATCCCAATCAACTTTTTTTTTTGAAAAAAATGGAAAATCTGATCCTCAAAAAATATGAAATTGCAAGGAAACCTGAATAGCTAAAACAATCTTTAAAAAAGGAGAAAACTGGAGACTCTCACTTTCCAATTTCAAAACTTACTACAAATATACAGTAATCAAAGCAGTGTAGGACTGGCAAAAAATATTCATATACATATAAGAGAGCAGAATTGAGAATCCAGAAACAAATCCGTACATCTATAACCAAGACCATTCAATTCAGGAAAGAACAGTCTTTTCAACAAATTGCACCAGGACAATTGGATATCTACTTGCATAAAAAATGAAGTTGAACTCCTATTGCATACCATACACAAATTTTAAGTCAAAATGGATCAGCAACCAACTATAAGAGCTATTACCATAAAACTCTTAGAAGAAAACATAAGAACAAGTCCTCATAATCTAGGATATGGCTATTAATTCTCAAATATGACAAAAAAGTATGAAGCACCAAAAGAAAGAGTAGTTGAATTTGACTTCATAAAAATTAAAATTTTGTGCATATAGGACGTTATTAAGAAAGTGGAAAAGACAACCCACAGAATGGTGTAAAAATATTTGCAAATAATGTATCTGGTAAGAGTCTAATATCCATACTATATAATGGAATCTTACAACTCAACAACAGAAAGACAAATAATGCAGTTGAAAATGGGCAAAGACCTTGAGTAGACAGTTTTCTGAAGAAAATACACAAATAGCCGTCAAACACATAGAGAGATGTTTAACATCATAGATCATTAGGGAAATGCAAATTATAACCACAGTGATGTACCACTTCACACCCACTAGGAGGACTATAAAAAATGAAAATGACAAGCATTGTGGAAGATAAAGAAAAATTGAAACCCTCATACATTGCTGGTAGAAATGTAAATTAAGTCAGCCACTGTGGAAATTGTTTTGCAGTTCCTCAAAAAGTTAAATATAGAATTACCATATGGTGCAGCATAGATATGTACCCAAATGAATTAATAAAAGGTATTCAAACAAATACACGTACACACATGTTCATAGTAGCACCACTTATGATAGCCAAAAGGTAGGAAAAAAGCAAATGTTCATTAACATGTGAATGGATAAAACAAATTGATGTATATACATATCACAGAATATGAATCACCATGAAGAGGATTGAAATACTGATGCATGTTACAATGAACCTTGAAAACATTATGCTAAGTGAAAAAAGTCAGATGCAAAAGTTGCCTATTGAATGATTCTATTAATGTGCAATGCCTAGAATAGGCAGGTCCACACAGATAGGACATGTGATGTTGGTTACCAGAGGTTGATGGGAGGGAGAGAGGAGCAACTGTTTAATGGGAGGCGGGTATGTGATGATAAAAATATTTGGAACTAGGTGGCTGCATAAGATTATGAGTATGTTAAATGTCACTGAATTATTCAATTAAATGCTTAATTTAATGGTATTTGAATTTCACCTCATAAAAAATAAAATAAAAAGTTTAAAGAAATTATCTGTGTTCCTATTTTAAAGGGTAGTAGAAGTAAAATTCAGATGCAAGCCTGTTTCATGTTAAGTCTGTCTTTTTCCTATGCTAGGCTGTCTTTTTTTTTTAAGTTTATTTATTTTTTTTATTTTGAAAGAGAAAGAGAGCACAAGCAGAGGAGGGGCAGAGAGAGGGGGAGAAAGAGAGAATCCCAAGCAGGTTCCATAAGGTCAGTGCAGAGCCTTACATGGAGCTCCATCTCACGAACTGTGAGATCATGACCTGAGCTGAAATTAAAAGTCATACTCTCAAATGACTGAGCCACCCAGGCACCCCTTCTAGGCTGTATCCATTGCTTATTATGAAAGACTCCTCAAATGATGAAATTAAAAGAAAAAGAAATACCAGAACTTCCAAGTACTCTAATGTGAGGTAAATAAAAGCAGTGAGACTTACACAAGAAAGAATAAGGTCAAAGTTCCTCTGGGGACAAACTTTAAGAATTTGCTCTTGGCAAAAGTTTCAGGTTCATCTATAATAATTGGTCATATTTGGTTGTAATTTTGTATTAGAATATGCAATTTGCAAATATTTTCCCCAATCTCTATGTTGCCTTTTTATTTTGCTAATGGTGTCCTTTGCTATTGAGAAGATTTTTAGTTTGATGAAGTCCCACTTGTTTATTTTTACTCTTATTGTCTAAACGTTTCATGTCATCCACAGAAATCATTGCCAAGGCCAATATAAAGGAGTTTTTCCTTATGTTTTCTTCTAGGAGTTTTATGATTTCAGGTTTTATGTTTAAACTTTTAATATAGTTTGGATTCACTTATGGTGTAAGATAAGGGTTCAGTTTCATTATCTTGCATGTGGATATCCAGTTTTCCCAGTACCATTTATTGAAGAAACTCTCCTTCCTCACCATGTATTCTTGGTGCCCTTGTCAAAATTAGTTGGCCAGAGGCACATGGGTGGCTCAGTTGGTTGAGTGTCTGACTCTTGATTTTAGCTCGGTAATGATCTCATGATTTATGAGTTTGAGCCCTGCATTGGGCTCTGTGCTGACTGCACGGAGCCTGCTTGGGATTTTGTTTCCCTCTCTCTCTGCCCCTCCCCAGCTTGCTCTCCATCTCTCTCTCAAAAATAAAATAAAAATATTTCATTCTTTCTCATTGCCACGTAGTATTCCATTGTGTATATAAACCACAATTTCTTTATCCATTCATCAGTTGATGGACATTTAGGCTCTTTCCATAATTTGGCTATTGTTGAGACTGCTGCCATAAACATTGGGGTACAAGTGCCCCTATGCATCAGTACTCCTGTATCCCTTGGGTAAATTCCTAGCAGTGCTATTGCTGGGTCATAGGGTAGGTCTATTTTTAATTTCTTGAGGAACCTCCACACTGTTTTCCAGAGTGGCTGCACCAGTTTGCATTCCCACCAACAGTGCAAGAGGGTTCCCGTTTCTCCACATCCTCTCCAGCATCTATAGTCTCCTGATTTGTTCATTTTGGTCACTCTGACTGGCGTGAGGTGATATCTGAGTGTGGTTTTAATTTGTATTTCCCGGATGAGGAGCGACGTTGAGCATCTTTTCATGTGCCTGTTGGCCATCCGGATGTCTTCTTTAGAGAAGTGTCTATTCATGTTTTCTGCCCCTTTGTAGCAACATGGATGGAACTGGAGAGTGTGATACTAAGTGAAATAAGCCATACAGAGAAAGACAGATACCATATGTGTTCACTCTTATGTGGATCCTGAGAAACTTAACAGAAACCCATGGGGGAGGGGAAGGGGGAAAAAAAAGAGATTAGAGTGGGAGAGAGCCAAAGCATGAGACTATTGAAAACTGAGAACAAACTGAGGGTTGATGGGGGGTGGGAGGGAGGGGAGGGTGGGTGATGGGTATTGAGGAGGGCACCTTTTGGGATGAGCAGTGGGTGTTGTATGGAAACCAATTTGACAATAAATTTCATATATTAAAAAAAATAAAATAAAAATTAACTAAAAATTAAAAAAAAAATTAGTTGGCCATATATGTTTGGGATTATTTCTTGACTATTTTGTTTCATTGGTATATCCATCTGTTTTTATGTCAACACCATATTCTTTTGATTACTATAGCTTTGTAATGTAATTTGAAATTAGGAAATGTGCTCTTCTTGCTCAAGATTGTTTTATCTATTTTGGGCCTTTTGTGGTTCCATACGAATTTTAGGATTATTTTTTTTCTATATGTATGAAAAATGCCATTGGAATTTTGATAGGGATTGCATTGCATCTGTATATCATTTTGGGTAGTATGGACATTTTAACAATATTAATTCTTCCAATCCATGGACATGAAAATTTTTATATTTATTTGTGTCTTCTTCAATTTATTTCACCATTTTTTTTTTTATTTTTCAGTGTACAGACATTTTATCTCCTTTGTTAAATTTGTTTCTAAGGCAAACCGTGGGTTGGGAGAAAATATTTACAAACTACATATTTATAAATGATAAGAGGTTAATATCCAAAATACACAAAGAGCTCATACAACTCAATAACATAAAAACAAACATTTTTATTTAAAAATTGACAAAGGGACTTTCCAAACAAAAACATAAAAGTGGTTGACAGGTTTATAAAAAGTGCCCAACATCACTAATCATGAAGGAAATGCAAATAAAAATTACAAGGGGATATCACTGTATTTCTATTACGATAGCTAGTGTCAAATACTACCAGGGAATATAAACTGGTGTAGCCACTACGAAAAACAGCATAGGAATTCTTCAAAAAGCCAATAATAGATCTGCCATATGATCCAGCAGTTTCTGTTCTGGGTATTCACCCAAAGGAAATAAAATCAGTGTTTCAAAGAGATAACTGAGCTTCCATAATCAGCATTATTCACAATAACAAGATAAGAAAACAACCTCAATGTTTGTTGTAAATGAATGGAAAACAAATTGTGAGATCTATCTATGAGATAGATCATCTGTATCTATCTATCACCTAATCTCACAATTTATCAATATACCACATATATAATTAAATATTTTTAGACTTTAAAAAAAGGCCTGACATTTGCAACACCATTGATAAAATTGGAGAACATTTTGCTAAATGAAATAAGTCAGATACAGAAAGAAAAAAAAATCTTATTTCACACACACTTGAATTATAAAAAAAAATACATAGAAACAAAATATAGAAGTGGTTACCAGGAGCAGGGGGTGGGCGAAATGGGGAGATGATGATTAAAGTGTACTAAATTGAAATGATGTAGGAAAAGTAAGTCTAATGATGTAATGATGTCTATAGTTAATACTACTGTATTGAATATTGGAAGTTTGCTAAAAGATTTCAGATGCTCTCAACCACACACATACAAAAAGTAATTATGTGAGATGGTGTGTTAATCAGCTTGACTGCAGTGATTATTTTTCTATGTATAGCAAATCTTTATGTTGTATACCTTAAACACACACAGCTTTTATTAAAACCATGTCAATGATTTTAATTATAGCTTTTTATTGTCAAAATTCTATCTCTGTACTCAGTATTTTCATTCTATGTGTGAATAGAATAATGTATTTATTTTCATATTACATCTTTTTATTTGGGATATCACCATATCAGGAAACAATGACCAGCCAGAAGGCTTGGACTGTAAGGGTCCTTAGATAAATGCCTTTCATTATTCTGCCCAGCACATGTTTTCATATGAAACCATGGAGGTACAGGAGGATTTGCCTTGGCATAATTTTGACAACTCAAAGACAGGCTTCCCTCAAACAGTCAGTTTTACTAGGGTGCATTTTTAAAAGAGTCTAAGTATACACTTTATTATCTTTAAATTTAATTCATTTAAGTGTCACAGATATAAGGATCTACTATTGGGGCACATTTTAAACCGCATTTAAAAAATATTTTGGCTCTACATTTCCAATTTTTGAAATTTATAATAAGGAAATAAACTAATGAGGGGCGCCTGGGTGGCTCAGTCGGTTAAGCATCCGACTTCGGCTCAGGTCATGATCTCGCGGTTTGTGAGTTCAAGCCCCGTGTTGGGCTCTGTGCTGACAGCTCAGAGCCTGGAGCCTGCTTCGGATTCTGTGTCTCCCTCTCTCTCTGCCCCTCCCCTTCTCATGCTCTGTGTCTCTCTATCTCAAAAATAAATAAAACATTTTAAAAAAAGGAAATAAACTAATGAGAACAAAAATAGCCCATAATGTTATTGATTCATTTAAGATTATCTATTTGATGAAATAGAATGCATCCATTACAACTCATGTTTTGAAAATATATTTAATTCGATGGGAAAACTATTAATGATATAAACACTAAATAATAATGCAAGACTCCAATTTTGTTACACACATATGATAACGGGAGAAATTGAAAGACAGAGAGGAAGGGAAGGGTAGGGATGCATTCCTGTGCTTGCAGGAATTCCAGATTAGCTACAAACAGACACAGCAGGTAGGCAGGTGTTAGATATCTTTGAACAGGCTGAATAGAAAATCTGGGCCTCAGAACAATCCAGAAGAAAAAGAAAATAATAATAAGTTACCCAACAGCTCCCTACTATGCTCGGTTTCTAACTGGTCAGTTTTCCCATGGGCAGGTACATTAACTGGACTTAAGCCTGCTAAGGTCAGAAGTGGTGACATGAGCAGAGTTCTCTGGCCTCAGAGGTGGGATCCTGTGGTTCACAACTACTCTGACATCACAATGGAACTGACAGGAAGCAATAAGCCTAGACTCCAGGGGGACTCCTGAGATAGAATCTAAGAAGTCCGTGAAACATCACTGACATATCACCTCAGACTTTGAAGTACTCTCTGCCCATTTTTTGAGCACACCCTGGCAACTAGCTATGCTACCACATACTGTATTGTCACATGGAATGCTATTGGTTGGAAAGAGTTACCAGCAAGTTGGCACGTTGCCTCTCAGAGCCCCACAAAGCTGGTCACAGATTCTGCTGCTTTTGTTTCTCCAAACCAATATGGTATTCCATGTTCCCTGAACTTTTGACTTGTCCTAAGGCAAAATTTTTTAGACCCAAGCTGACATTTTTCTTCTCTTACCTTGCAGTCAACAGGAAAACTTTATCTCTTTCCTTTTTAGAAGTTATATATGGGCATTCATCTCACAGGTAATTTTTAAAAATAGCTTTATTAAGACATAATTCATATAACATGCAACTCATCATTTAAGTGTATGATATTTTTAAGTTTTTTATTTAAATTACAGTTAACATACAGTGTGATGTTAGTTTCATGTGTATACTTACATTCAACACCTGATTATTATCACAACAACTGCATCTGTTTATCCCATCTCCCAACCACCTCCTCTCTGGTAACCATCAGTTTGTTTGCTATACTTAAGAGTCAATTTCTTGGCTTCTCTCTCTCTCTCTCTCTCTCTCTCTCTCTCTCTTTTTGTATATGCACAATTTGTTTTGTTTTTTAATTCCAGCTATAAGTGAAATCATATGGTATTTGTCTTTCTTTGATTGACCTATTTAATTCACTTAACATAATACCCTCTAGCTCCATCTGTGTCATTACAAAATGGCGAGATTTCATTCTTTTTTATGGTTGAGTAATATTTCATTACATGTATATGTCACTTCTTTTTTTAATGTTTATTTAGAGAGAGACAGAGACAGAGAGACAGAGAAAGAGAGAATGAGTGGGGGAGCAAGAGAGAGAGAGAGGGAAAGAGAGAATCGCAACCAGGTTCCATGACACTGGGCTTCATCCCAGGACCATGAGATTATGACCCAAGCCAAAATCAAGAGTCAGTTGCTTAACTGATAGAGCCACCCAGAGGCCTCATATACCACTTCTTCTTTATTCATTCATCGGTTGATGGGCATTTGGGCTATTTCCATAATTTGGCTATTATATAATACTGTTATAAACATCAGGATGCATGTATCCCTTTGAATTAGTATTTTTATATTTTGGGAGTAAATACCCAGTAGTGCAATTGCTAGATCACACAGTAGTTCTGTTTTGAACTTTTTGAGGAAGTTTTATGCTGTTTTTCAGACTGGCTTCACCCATTTGCATTCCTACCAACAGTGCAAGAGAGTTCCCCCTTCTCCACATCTTGCCAACACCTGCTGTTTGCAGGTTGCTGATTTTAGCCATTCTGACAGGTGTGAGGTGATATCTCATTGCAGTTTTGATTTGTATTTCCCTGATGATGGTTTATTTTGAGCATCTTTTCATGTCTCCATTGGGCATCTGTGTGTCTCCTTTGGAAAAATATCTATTCATGTCTTCTGCCCATCTGTTAATTGTATTACTCTGTGCTCTATACAGAAAACCCAAAAGACTCCACCCAAAAGTTGCTAGAACCTATACATGAATTCAGTAAATTCATAGGATATAAAATCAACATACAGAAGTCTGTTAAATTTCTTTGTTTAATTATTTTTTGTTTTGTTTTGTTTTGTTTTGTTTTGGAGAGGGTGCACAAGTGGGGGAAAGTGGAAAAGGGAGAGAGAGAGAGAGAGAGAGAGAGAGAGAGGAGAGAATCTTAAGCAGGCTCCATGCTGAGTACATAGTCTGACATGGGGCTTGATCCATGACCCTGTATCATGACCTGAGCCAAAATCAAGAGTCCAATGGTCAACCAACTGAGCTACCCAGACACCCCAGAAATTGGTTGCATTTCTGTACACCAATAATGAAACAGCAGAAAGAGAAATTAAGGAATCAGCCCTATTTACAATTGCACCAAAAAGCATAAGATACCTAGGAAATAACCTAACCAAAGAGGTGAAAGACCTGTATTCTGAAAATTACAAAACACTAATGAAAGAGATTGAAGAGGACACAAAAAAATTGAAAGGCATTCCATGCTCATGGATGAGAAAACAAATATCATTAAAATGCCTATATTACCTAAAACAATCTACACATTTAATTCAATCTCTATCAAAATACCAAGAACATTTTTCACAGACCTAGAACAAACAATCCTAAAATTTGTATGGAATCAGAAATGCCCCAAATAGCCAAAGCAACCTTGACAAAGAAATCAAAGCTGGAGACGTTGCAATTCTGGACTTCTAGTTATATTACAAATCTGTAGTGATTAAAACAGTAAGATACTGACACAAATAGACAAATAGATTAATGGAACAGAATAGAAAACCCGGAAAGGAATGCACAGCTTTATGGTCGATTAATCATTGACAAAGCAAGAAAGAATATCCAATGAGAAAAAGACAGTCTGTTTAACCAATGGTGTTGGGAAAACTGGAGAGCAACATGCAAAAACAAACAAACAAACAAACAAAAAAACAACAGACCACTTTCTTACAACATATACGAAAATAAAATCAAAATGGACTAAGTACTTAAATGTGAGACATGAAACTGTAAAAATCCTAGAGGATGACACAGGCAGGAATGTCTCTCCCATTGTCCTTAGAAACTACTTCCTAAATATATTTCCTGAAGAAAGGGAAACAAAAGCAAAAATAAACATTTGGGACCGCAACAAAATAAAAAGCTTCTGCACAGCAAAGTAAATGACAAAACTAAAAGACAACCTACAGAATGAGACAAGATATTTGCAAATGACATATCGTATAAACGGTTAGTATCCAAAATATATACAGAACTTATAAAATTCAACACCCAAAAAATGAATAATTGAATTAAAGGCATTATTTAATGATTTTTTTATTATATTCACAGCTGGGAAACCATCATGACAATTGATTTTAGAATATTTTCATTACTCCCAAAACAATATAATACCCACTGGTATTTATTCTTCATTTGTCCCAAGACTCCTCAGCTCTACACAACTACTAACCTACTTGTGCTATAGTTTTAACTATTGTGGACATTCCATAGAAATGGAAGCATATAAGATGTGGTCTTCTTTGACTACTATCTTTCCATTTAGAAAAGGTTGTCCAAATCACCCATTCTGTAGCATGTATCAATACATTATTATTTTTATTGATAAATAATATACACTTATGTGGATATAACTCCATTTTATTCACTCATTCATGAGTTGGTGGACATTTGAGTTTATTTCCATTTTTTTTGCTGTTATAAAGACTGAAGAATGTTCTATAGAGGTTTGGTGTGGACATGTGCTTTCATTTCTTTTTAGTGTGTACCTAGGAGTGAAACTGCTGGGATGTATAGTCAATATACACTTAGCATTTGACAATGGCCACACCATTTACAATTGCACCAGCAATACATGAGGGCTCAGATTTCTCCAACCTTTGTCAACACTTGATCTCGTATGTTGTTTTCATTTTAGCCATTCTAATTCATGTGAAGTAATATTCCATTGTGTTTTTGATTTGCTAGTTAATTAATAATAAGCATCTTTTCATATGCTTATTGGCCACTTATATATCTTCTTTAGAAAGTTATTGATTAAAATTCTTTGCTTTTTATAATTTGGTTATTTGTATTATGATTGAGTTGTCAGTATTCTTTCAGATTCTGTGTTTCCCTCTCCCTGCCCTCCTCCACTTTCACTCTGTTTCTTTTCTTCAAAAATAAACAAACATTAAAAAATTAAAATAAATAAATAAACATTAAAAATGTTTTAAAAAGTTTATTATTGAGAGAGAGAGAAAGAGAGAGAGAGAGGGAGAGAAGGAGAGTGGAGGAAGGGCAGAGAGAAAGGGAGAGAGAGAATCCCAAGTAGGCTCTGCACTGACAGCAGAGAGCCCTATGCAGGGCTTGAACTCACAAACTGTGAGATCATGACCTGAGCCGAAGTCTGATGCTTAACCAACAGAGCCAGGCAGGTGCCGCCAAATACTACTCTCATTCTGTTCATTAATTTTTAATGTTAATGTTATAATTTGCACTATATATATATATATATATATATAATTTGCATTATATATATGCAAAGACAAATATATATAATATATATAATATATCATATTATACATAATATATGATATATTGTACATAATATATATGATATATTATATATAATATATACAATATATTTGTATTTGCATATATATATATTATATGTGTGTGTGTGTGTGTGTGTGTGTATATATATATATATATATATATATATATATAATCTTGATAGAATACAAAATTTCAGGTAGCCCCTGATAAGTTAGGACAGATATTTGTAAAAATTTGCAAATGAGGTCTGTGCTTTTCCATCTGGTTTGTGGGTGGGAAATGGGAACTGGACTGAGAGTGCTCAAGATCCCGGTTGCACTAGGAAGGAATACTGGGAAGGGTGAGTAAAACATCACAAAACTTTCCTGTCATTTTGGACACAACTTCCTCTTGATCATGTGTTTGCTTTGTTGCTTTAAACCTTTGTTTTACAAAGATCTTATTAAGTTGGTTCAGATATCTTCTTTAGGCAGGAGAACTGGGAGCTTCCTACTCTCCCATTTTACTGGAGCACTTTTCTGTTGTTGTTTACTTTCTTTAATTTTTTATTGAAAATAACACAGTATTATGTTAGTTTCAGGTGTACAACATATTGATTTAGCCATTCTATCCATTACTCAGTGCTCACCATGGTAAGTGTAGTCACCATCTGCCATTATACAACATTATTATATTATTGACTGTATTCCTGTACTTTTCATTTCTGTGACTTATTTATTTTATAGGCAGAATTCTGTTTCTCTTAATCTCCTTTATTTCACCCATCTCCTCACCCACCTTCCCTCTGACAACCACCAGTTTGTTTTCTGTATTTAAGAGTCTGGGTTTTGTTTTGTTTGGTTTGGTTTGGTTGTGTATTTGTTCATTTGTTCTTTATGTTCCAATGTGAGAGATATATGGTATTTGTCTTTCTCTGACTTATTTCACTTTCAGGCTCTGTTCATTTTTCTTTTTTCCCCTCCCTATTATTCCAATTGCATAATCTTTCTATTGATATATGTTCAAGTTTATTGATTCTTTTTAAAAAATAATTTGAGTATTATTGATAGAGTATTACATTAGTTTTAGGGGTAGAACATAGTGATTTGGCAAATTTATACATTATGTTATGCTCACCACAAGTGTAGCTACCTTCTGTCACCATACAACAAACACTATTACACTATCACTGATTATATTCTCTATGTTGTGCCTTTTATCCCCATGATTGATTCATTCCATAACTGGAAATCTGTATCCCCCATTCCCCTTCACCCATTTTCCCATATCCCACCCCCTTCCTCTCTGGCTACCATGAGTTTTTTCTCTGTATTTATAGTTCTGATTTCACTTTTTGTTTGTTTATTCATTTTTTTAGATCCCACAATAAGTGAAATCATTTTGTATTTGTCATTCTTTGTCTGACTTATTTCACTTAGCATAATAATCTCTAGGTCCACCCATTATGTCCCAAGTGACAAAAGCTCAACCCTTTTTATAGCTATATAATTTTCATGTGTGTGTGTGTGTGTGTGTGTGTGTGTGTGTGTGTGTGTGTGTACACCACATCTTTATTATCCATTTGTCTGTTGATGGACACTTAGGTTGCTTTCATATTTTGACTATTGTAAATAATGCTGTGGTAAGCATAGGGATGCATATATCTTTTCGAATGAGTGTTTTGTTTTTTTGGTTTGTAAACACCCAGTAGTGGAATTATTGGATCATATGGGATTTTTATTTTTAATTTTTTGAAGACTCTCCACACTATTTTCCACAGTGGCTATACCAATTAACATTCCAACCAGCAGTATACAATTGTGATTATTTTTTCTGCACATCCTTGCCAACACTTGTTATTTCTTGCCTTTTTTATTTCAATCATTCTGACAGGTGTAATGTGATATTTCATTGTGGTTTTAATTTATTTTTCTATGATAATTAATGATATTAAGCATCTTTTCCTGTGTCTGCTGGCCATCTGCATGTCTTTTTGGGAAAAAAAAATGTCTATTCAGATCCTCTGCCCATTTTTAATCAAATTATTTGGGGTTTTTTGGTGTTGAGTTGCATACTTTATATATTTTGGATATTAACCCCTTACCAAATATATCATTTGCAAGTATCTTGTTCCATTCAGTAGGTTGCCTTGTCATTTTGCTAACGGTTTCCTTCACAGTGAAAAAGACTTTTAATTTGATGTAGTCCCAATAGTTTATTTTTGCTTTTGTTTCCCTTGCCTCAGGAGACATATCTAGAAAAATGTTGCTACAGTGAATTTCAGAGAAATTACTGCCTGTGTTTTCTTCCAGGAATTTAAAAATTTTATTGATTTATTTTGAGCCACAGGGGCAGAGAGAGGGGCAGAGACAGAGAGAATCCCAACTAGGCTCTGCACTGTTAGCATATAACCCGAGGTGGGGCTCCATGAGATCATGGCCTAAGCCAATCAAGGGTCAGACACTTAACTGAGTCACCCAGGCACCCCACTTCCAGGATTTTCATAGTTTTAAATCTCACAATTAGGTCTTTAATGCCTTTTAGTTTATTTTTGCATAAGGTTTTAGAAAGTGGTCCAATTCTATTCTTTTACATGTCACTCTCCAGTTTTCTTTCTTTCTTTCTTTCTTTCTTTCTTTCTTTCTTTCTTTCTTTCTTTCTTCATATCTATTATCTATCTATCTACCTATCTTTCTATCATCTACCTATCATCTATATCTATCTATCTATCATCTATCTCTTTCTTTCTTTCTTTCTTTCTTTCTTTCTTTCTATCATCAATCAAGTTTTTATTCAAATTCCAGTTAGTTAGCATACTGTGTAATATCAGTTTCAGGTGTGCAATATAGTGATTTAACACTTCGATACATCACCTGTTGCTCATCACAAGTGTACTCCTTAATTCCCTTCACTTACTTCACCTATCCCCCCACCCACCTCCTCTCTGGTAATGATAATTTTGTTGTCTATAGGTAAGAGTCTGTTTCTTGGTTTGCTTCTTTCTCTCTCCTATTCTCCCTCTCTCTCTCCCTTTTTCCCTTTGCTTATTTGTTTTGTTTCTTAATGCCAGATCATGCCTACTCTTGAGCTCCTCTAGTGCATTTTTGTTTAAATTATAATTTTCAACTCTCAAATTTTTATTTTTGAATACTTTCTATTCATTATTTATATTATGTATGTGATGAGACATTATTATCATATCTTATTCATATTTGATTATTCTTTTATTTGGTTCTTTGAATATATTTTTAACAGTTTATTTGAGTCTTTCTCTCCTAAGTCCAACATCTGGGCCCTCTCACAGGCAGCTTCTGTTGTCTTCTTTCAGTTTCCTGTGTTGGGTCACACTTTGCTTTTTCTTCTATGTCTCACAACTTTTAGTAGAAAACTTGGTATTTCAGATAATATATTGTAGCCAGTGAAGATATTGATCTCTTCTCCCCATTATCCATGTTACTTGCTTTTTATTTGCTTAGTGTTTTCACTGGCCTTTTTCAATAAAATCCATTTCCCACACAGTCTGTGGTCTCTAATGTCTATCTTTAGAGGCTTTTAGCCTTGGACATGTACACTCACCCTATAATAAGAGTGGTTTTCGTAGGCCTTTCTTTTACTGTCTCTTTCTCTGATCTTGTTGTTAAACTACCTCTATATCACACATGGCTTTTGTCTAATTATTGACTGATTGCTTTGGTATTTATGACAATGACCTGGGACATACATTGCTCTACAGTATAACTCAATTAAATTTGAACCACTTTCCTGGAGTCATGTCTGAGTTTAGTTTTGGGGGCTTATTTTTAATGAACTTATTCTTTGAGGCTTAATCCTAGAAGGGATTTTCCTGGTTCTTGCTATAAAACTTTTATCTTGAGTATGATTTAGCTTGTTGCAGACTCTTCCACCAAAATATTTGTTTTCTGACATTGCCTTTAGACTTGAACTTCCCCATGCTCCATTTCAGTAAAATCACTTTCTTTGGGAAGAGCTACTGAGGTCTTTGCTCTTATTGCCTCCCTGTCCTCCTGCACAAATCCTCTGTGCTACTGTTTCTGATTATAGGGTGTCGACAATGGCCCACTTCTATAAAAGTGACACCCTTTCTTTACCAGCAGAGAACTGAAGAGGAATAGTAACATCTGATCTTCCCGCTTGGCATTTCTGCTAAAGAAACTCTACCCTATGAAGGAACTGGGACAAGATATATTGATGTCCGGTATTCTCAGGTATCCTTGTTGAAGGTAGAGTTTTCACCCTCCAATTGGGAGCTAGGTAGATTAAGAGATTCTTACATATTCTGGCAGCTCTTGTTTGGAATAGACTTTCTGTAACATGGAACGAGAGTGGATGAGAAATTCTAGTGTTTTGCATCTCCAAGGAATATGTTATCATACTAAACTTGGAGCTGGGGACAGGGAGCCTTATGTTATTAGCTGCACTCTCTTGAGAGAAAACTTCTGTCACATTGAACTGATGGAGTGGGAGTGGGTCATGACTCAAATGCCACAGACTCTTATTCTTCTTAATGAGCTCTAGTATTTTTTCCTGAATAAATGTTTCTCAATTTCCTATATGTCCTTAGATCAACTTCCATACTTTAAATATGTTTAAAAAATAAATTTTTCTATTTATGGTTATTTCACTGAGGAGTGTGTCCATAGAAATCTTCATCATGTCATTCAGGAAGCCCACCTACTCCCTTACAAATTTTTTTTCCCCCAAATGGCCATGTTTTTGTTTTTGTCTTTTTCTTTTTTGTTTTATTTATTTATTTATTATTTTTCATTTTATTTTTTTAAAATTTACATCCAAATTAGTTAGCATATAGTGCAACAATGATTTCAGGAGTAGATTCCTTAGTGCCCCTTACCCATTTAGCCTATCCTCCCCTCTCACACCCCCTCCAGTAACCCTCTGTTTGTTCTCCATATTTATGAGTCTCTTTTGTTTTGTCCTCCTCCCTGATTTTATATTATTTTTCTTTCCTTTCCCTTATGTTCATCTGTTTTGTCTCTTAAAGTCCTCATATGAGTGAAGTCATATGATATTTGTCTTTCTCTGAGTGAATAATTTCACTTAGCATAATAGCTTCCAGTTCCATCCACATAGTTGCAAATGGCAAGATTTCATTCTTTTTGATTGCCGAGTGATACTGCATTGTATATATACACCACATCTTCTTTATCCATTCATCCACAGATAGACAGTTGGGTTCTTTCCATACTTTGGCTATTTTTGATAGTGCTGTTATTAACAACCTTACAAATAATATTTAATCCCTACTTATACATTAAAAAATAATCTCCAACTTTTCTAAAAAAGCAGAATTTATTTTTGAAACAAAACTGTAATAAATGAGCATCAGAAAAATAAAAATCTGACATTTTCTGTGGAGGAAGTCCACAAGATAAGCATGACTTTATACCCAAGTCATCAAAAGTATATCTGTACACTTAACATGAGATGGAGGAAAGAAATAGACTCCTCTGATGAGAACATTTCTGTCAATTACAACACAAGAAAGTGAAGGGTCTAGTCAGTGTACAATTATGGCTGCCACAACGATGGTTAAGAGAAAGTTTCAGGCCCTGAAATTCTGAGACCATATGAATCTAAAGCTTAGTGGGATATTACTTAAACAATAATCTATACCAATTTACTCATTTCACAGGTGAAAATGCTGTGGAACACACAGGTGGGTTGTCAGAGCTGAGACAAGCCCCTCAGATTCCCAGTTCTGGGTATATGCAATGGGAAACATCATTGGACCTACTGTTACTCTCACCCGTAAAATACATAGAATTATATGAAGAAGCAAGTTAATTGTTTTTTTTCATATAATTTATTGTCATATTGGTTTCCGTACAACACCAAGTGCTCATCCCAACAAGTGCCCTCCTCAATGTCCATTACCTACTTTCTCCTTTCCCCCACCCACATCAATCCTCAGTTTGTTCTTAGCATTCAAGAGTCTCCCTCCCTCTCTGTAACTTCCTCCCCCCTTCCCCTCCCCAATGGTCTTCTGTTAAGTTTCTCAAGATCCACATATGAGTGAAAACATATGGTATCTGTCTTTCTCTGCCTGGCTTATTTCACTTAGCATAATACTCTTCAGTTCCATTCACGTTCCTGCAAATGGCAAGATTTTATTCTTTTTCATTGTCAAGTAGTATTCCATTGTATATAGAAACCACATCTTCTTTATCCATTCATCAGTTGATGGACATTTAGGCTCTTTCCATAATTTCACTATTGTTGAAAGTGCTGCTATAAACATTGGGGTACAAGGGCCCCTATGCATCAGCACTCCTGTATCCCTTGGATAACTTGCTAGCAGTTCTATTGATGGGTCATAGGGTAGATCTATTTTTAATTTTTTGAGGAACCTCCACACTGTTTTCCAGAGTGGCTGCACTAGTTTGCATTCCCACCAACAATGCAAGAGGGTTCCCATTTCTCCACATCTTCTCCAGCATCTATAGTCTCCTGATTTGTTCATTTTAGCCACTCTGACTGGTGTGAGGTGGTATCTGAGTGTGGTTTTCATTTGTATTTCCCTGATAAGGAGCGACGTTGAGCATCTTCTCATGTGCCTGTTGGCCATCTGGATGTCTTGTTTGCAAAAGTGTCTATTCATGTCTTCTTCCCATTTCTTCACTGGATTATTTGTTTTTCAGGTGCGGAGTTTGGTGAGTTCTTTATAGGTTTTGGATACTAGCCCTTTATCTGATATGTCATTTGCAAATATCTTTTCCCATTCTGTCAGTTGCCTTTTAGTTTTGTTTATTGTTTCCTTTGCAGTGCAGAAGGATTTTATCTTGATTAGGTCTCAATAGTTCATTTTTGCTTTTAATTCCCTTGCCTTTGGATATGCGTTGAGTAAGAAATCACTGCGGCTGAGGTCAAAGAGGTTTTTTTCCTGCTTTCTTCTCTAGGGTTTTGATGGTTTCTTGTCTCACATTCAGGTCCTTCATCTATTTTGAGTTTATTTTTGTGTATGGTGTAAGAAAGTGGTCTAGTTTCATTCTTCTGCATGTTGCTGCCCAGTTCTCCCAGCACCATTTGTTAAAGAGACTGTTTTTTCTTCCATTGGATACTCATTCCTGCTTTGTCAAAGATTAGTTGGCCATACATTTGTGGGTCCAATTCTGGGGTCTCCATTCTATTCCATTTGTTTATGTGTCTGTTTTTGTGCCAATACCATACTGTCTTGATGATTACAGCTTTGTAGTAGAGTCTAAAGTCTGGGATTATGATGCTTCCCGCTTTGGTCTTCTTCTTCAGTATTGCTTTGGCTATTTGGGGTGTTTTGTGGTTCCATACAAATCTTAGGATTGTTTTTTCTAGCTTTGAGAAGAATGCTGGAGCAATTTTGATTGGGATTGCATTGAATGTGTAGATTGCTTTGGGTAGTATTGACATTTTAACAATATTTATTCTTCCATTCCATTAGCATGGAAATTTTTTTCCATTTTTTTCTATCTTCTTCAATTTCCTTCCTAAGCTTTCTATAGTTTTCAGCATACAGATTGTTTACATCTTTTGTTAGGTTTATTCCTAGGTATTTTATGGTTCTTGGAGCAATTGTGGATGGGATCAGTTTCCTTATTTCTCTTTCTGTCGCTTCATTATTGGTGTACAAAAATGTTACTTCTTGCAAAGACTTAATTTTGCATCTATATTCTGGCACCTTTTGGCAGGTAAACTTGATGAGTCACTCATCTGAATTGGAGAAATACGCAATATTCAGCAACTTAAAGCTCGAAAATAAGGGCCTGGGTGGCTCACTCGATTAAGTGTCTGACCTCAGCTCAGGTCATGATCGTGTGATTTGTGACTTCAAGTTCTGTGCAGACAGCTCAGACCTGAAGCCTGTCAGATTCTGTGTCTCCCTCTCTCTCTGCCCCTACCCCACTCACGCTCTGTCTCTCTCTGTATCAAAAATAAATAAACATTAAAAAAATTAAATTTCAAAAATAGAATATTAGAATAGGAAATAACTTCATAAATGCCAGACTACTTGTCTGTACCAGGATTTCTAGCCATAGACAACAGAACACAGGCTGGCTAACTTAGAAAGGTAGTTGATCAGTATAAGATTGCATAGTTTAAAAGATCAGTAGGAAGGCTGGGGAAGTAGGCCTAGCCAACAAGCAGGCACAGGTGGAGACAGGTCCAACCAAGAATCCAGGTGATATCACAGTATGGAGACTAGTTAGTTGACAATGACACTACCTATGGCACCACCCCCAACCAGACTGTCACTGCCATACTCTGCTCTCCTCATGACCCTGCTGATCATTATCTCTGCCTTCCCTGAACTCTGGTCTATCCCTCAAGATTACAACCATTCAGGCCTAGGTCTTCCAAGGCAAAGGGGGTTGGAATCACCTAGCTACTCCATCTTTCATGGTGGGGGAAGGGTATCTAGATGCTAAGCAACCCCAAATGACAAATTCCCCCTACAACAGTTATTGCTACTATGATCCAATCGATCCCTCCTCACCCCTGAAAAGCTGTCCAGAAAGTTTCACCTTGCTCTGAAATACACGAACACTGAGACCATCCAGACTAAGTATTTTTCCCAGACCACAAAATCAGAGGCTCAGGGAGCAAAGCCAGGAGCAGAGTGACCCTGGTGTTCCTTCCCTTACATAACAGACCACAGTCCCACCTGCCAACTCTGCCTTCTCTTCCATTCTGAAATCCATGTCAATCCATGTAACCTCTGAGGTAGCAAAATGCATGCTGTGCATCGTACAGACACCCCACACATAAAATCATGCATTATCACAGTCCTGTACATGTCATAATTTCACCCTGTTTTCTAGTATCCTCATTGTTGTAGGACAGAAAGAAGGTGACAGATGTACGAAGACAAATCACATTCTAAGGAAGCCAAAAGGGAGTCCTGGTTATGAGGGAAACTGGGGGGGCAGTTATGGACACAGATGTCCATCATTCTGCTAAGGTTTTACTTAGTGTTTCCTAGGAACTCAGCCCTGGGATTCAACAGCTGAGGGAAAAGAGAGACAGAAAATATGACCCTTCCACCTAGGGGCTCACTCTTTAGGAAAATACAATCTGGATTTTAAAAAATACATAGGGGTGCCTGCAGGGCTCAGTCAGTTGAGTCCGACTCTTGATTTTGGCTCAGGTCCTGATCTCATTGTTCATGAGATCAGGCCCTGTTTCAAGCACTGTGATGACAGCACAGAACTTGCTTGGGATTTTCACAGAAACTGCTTGGGATTTTCTCGCTCTTGCTCTAGCTCTCTGCCCCTCCCCCCCCCCCCCCCCCCCGTCTCTCAAAATAAATAATAAATATTAAAAAATACACAAATAATTTCAATGGTTAATAAAGACTCAGCTCAGCAGGGGAAAACATAATTAAAAAAATTAAAGTATCTCTTGAATTTATTTTCTCTTGTATTCTTTTTAGCATTTTTACTTTTAAAATTAACATTTACCTGACTTAAAACCTCAAAGTTATTTTTTAATTAGTTTTTTTTTTTTTTTTTCAAAATTTAAATCTCAAGTTTTTAAATACAAGGTCTTATAGGTAGTATCTTTTGTTTCTGAAGCTGGACAACTTCTAGAGCTCATCTATCAGCCTAATGAATTAATCTTTTTTGGAGACTGAAATGCCATCAATATTTTTTGATATCTTTTCCAACTCAAAACAGCTAGATTTGATACAAGTTCAATGTCATTCCTTCAAAATTTAACTCATCTATTTGGGCTTGAAGTTCTAAAGAAAACACACCTGACTTTGTTCATAGAGTAAAGATATATTTTGCTCACGAGAAATTTTGGATTTCAATAAGACTCACTCTGCTGAAAAAGATGTAGACATAGCAATGAGCAAACCCAGCATTACCCCCAGGTCATGTTGGCAGGGAATGCAAAGTACAGCAATCTCCTTTCTATTTCCCCACTGTTGGTTGACCAAAAGCTTCTTTAGCTTTTCAGAGACTGAGTTCTACACTGATGTGATGGAAGGCCTGCCACAGAGTTCCTCTGGAGCTCTTCACAATGACTGTGTGCCAATTCAGATCGACACTGGTATGTTCGGGGATGGCTTCTGAGACAGTTTATATTTTCACAGTATATACAGCAAAGTGCTCAATGGTATTTTGATTTTGAAGTTTCTTCCTACTCCGCCTTATGAAATGTCATTACTGCAGTTACATGTCTTTCTGTTCTTTTCTTGGATCTAACCCTCTGGAAAAGTAACTACAGAAAGAGGAAACCAACTCTTGTTATGTAATTTGCTACTGGTATTGGTGGAAAGCCCTTTTGGTCTTCTTTGAGTAATCTGGTTTGGTGTTGAATTGGCAATTCCCTATATAAATATTGTCTGGGATTGCTCTGGGGATATTGTTGTATGTTATCTTAGCCCCCTTTGCCATGGAAGCACTACATCACTCTTAGAAAAACCTGAAGAAATACCAGTTTCCAATTTATATTATGAGAACTTAGTATTTCTCTGTCCTCTACTGTGGGTCCTGATCACCAAATGCAGAGAAAACACCCACTCAGCACCCTTACACAGATGTACACATTGTGACAGATGGTTCACTTTTTATTATAACTTCTGTAGGCTCACAGAGAAAAAGAGAGTCCTGTTTGGGCTCTGATGTTCAGTCAAAGTTTCTTAGAGGGGTCGATAAGACTATAGAAGTGGAAGCGGAAGCTGATTTCATAATTCTGAAACAACCACACAAGCAAGAAACTTAATCAAATGTCTGGACATATTAAAGCTTGTAGACTGTTAGAAAATGTTGAATCTGCATCCTAAAATAGTTGATTACCACGCTTACAGCACGTCAGTCATTATTCCTCTGACTCATAACTTTGATGAATTAATGGATAATAAATATGACATATTAAAAAAAAAGCGAACTTTGTTTATGAGGAAAACACTTCCAGAATGGTGCAGTCAGGACCAGTGAAAATCTGTTCTTCCATAAAAGCCATGAGAACACCAGCAAAAAATTTTAAAAGCAACTTCTTCAGAAGTCTGGAAATTAACCAAGACTTTCTGTATCTGGGGGAAATGGTTGAATATTAGTAATGACAGAGAGCTTTGTGAGATTTAAATTTACCTTATTTCCATTCCACTACCCCCAGTTTTGTGGTAAATGTGGAAACTGACAGATATCATAGTGGCCTTGGAAAATATCAGCCTAGTAGCCACTAGACAGGATAGATGTAGAATTCCAACAAAAGCCCTATTTGCTTAAAATTATAATTATGTAAATGGTCTGGCAGTTCCCTGGAAAACTCCACTCATAGGTTTTGTTTTAACTTGACCTACCCAGAGCACATTCAGTACCAACAGCCTTTTCCCAAGGTCATCTGTCAAAACACTCATTGAAAATTGTTTAACAATGTAGCTAGTTGATGTGGCAATAACAGTTGGGGCTAAACAAGCCACCAAAAACCTTAAAAGGAACAACAGGAATGGGATGTCCAAAAGTGTCTCTGAAAAGGTCTAACAGATTTGTAGAGGTCTAGAAGTTTTCAAGCATTTTCACACATCTGCATGCCCAGGAAAATTCTGGGACAGCCCTAGTCTGTCCCTTGTGCTGACCTTGGGGTTCTGTATGTGCAAGAAGTAAAGGGTAAGGTAAAGTTGTCAACTGCCTGGTTGGGTGCTAAATGTGTGCCCTAATCTGCACACAGAGCCCCTTGCCAAATGCTCATATACTGATCAGATCAAAGTATTTAAGGAGATACAATCTTTAGCTGACCACTGAGATAACCAAGCACAAATGCCAGTGGCTATACACACACAAAAATGGACTTTACAGAATTAGTTTGAGAAAGCCACTTAACAAACAACTGTAACAAAGGAGTCATACTAGGCTAAGAATAGAAATATTGATCAATTGACTATTTCAAGAGTCTATAAATAAACCTTTACATTTATGTTCAATTAATTTTTAATAAGGGTGCCAAAACAATTAAGTGGAAAAGTAGCGTTTCAACAAAAATTTTGTTAGGACAACTGGATATACACACACAAGAGAATGAACTTGAACTCCTATCTTTCCCTATATGACCTACTAGTGTCTAAATACGTCTTTTCCCTCCACGTTATTCTGGAAAAAATGCCATATAATGTTATTTCATCCAGACTTTTGTTTAAAACATGGCCATAATACAATTAGTATACTTTTTATATAAAAAAATTAAACTTGGGGCACCTGGGTGGCTCAGTCCTTTAAGTGACCAACTCTTGATTTGGCTCAGGTCATGATCTCATCATTCATGAGTCAGAGCCCTGCATTGGGCTCCATGCTGACAGTGTGGAGCCTGCTTGGGATTCTCTTTCCCTCTCTTTCTGCCCCTCCCCTGCTCACTCACTCACTCTTTCAAAAATAAATTTTAAAATCTTAAAAAAAAATTAACTCTTTAAAATAAAAAAAAATAGTCAGTGTTCAAATTTTTCCTGTTTACTTATAAATATACTTTTATAATAGGATTTGAATCGGGAATCACATTTTCCATCTTATTGATATATAGGATCTGCCCTCCAATTCCTATTTGTTTTTTCCTTGCGATTTTTGTATTCAAGAAAGTAGGTAATATTATTGAACTTCCCACACTCTGGATTCTGCTGATTGCATCACTGTAATGCTGTTAAGTATGTTCACTTGTTAACTGAATTTTCTATAAACTGGAAGTTAAATATAAAGACTTGCTTTGATACACATTCAACAATGTGGTGTGGCATTGTGTTTTCATCAGAATCTTTGGATGTGGGCCAAGTAATTCTTAATGTCTTTCCTGCTTTTATTTGCTTTATTATGGCCCATTTTGTTCTCTTCTCCCTGGACTAAATGCTATGCTTATTAGACTTTTTGAAATTGTTCCATAGATTTCCAAGTCTCTATTTATTTTATCCATATTTTTTCTTTGTTATTTAGATGTGGTAATTGTTATTCAAGATTCTTTCCTCTGTCATCTCCATTCTGCTCTTGAGCTCATCTAGCATTTTTCTTTCAGATGCTGTAGTTTCAATTCCTGATATTTCTTTTATTTCATTTTTATAATTTTTCTTCTGAAAAATGCTTGTTTTTCTGTTGATTTCAAGTTTTTTTCTTTTATCACATGAAGTAAAATTATTATATCTACCTTATTTTTTTGTCTTTATTTCAACATCTGGGGCACTTCAGGGCTTGCATCTGTGTCTTTTCACATGATAATTAACCAAATTCTCCTAGTTTTTTGTTGCTTACATGTTGTAAAATTTTGAATTGTATCCTGAGCATCGTTAACGTTTCATTTGGGGGAGTCTGAATTCTGTTATGAATGTCAGATGTATTTTTCCAATTTTATTAATATATAATTGATATGACATTGTGAGTTAAAAGTACAATGTGTTGACTTGGTGTATGTTGTTAAGATGATTATTACCATAGATTTAGCTAACAAATCTTCATGTCAGATAATTATCATCCCTTGTTTGTAGTAAAAACATGTAAGATCTACTCTCTTAGCAACTTTCAATTATATAATACAGTCAGTTCTATTAGCTGAAATCACCATGCTGTACATTAGATCCCCATAGAATATGTAACTGAAAATTTGTAACCTCTGACAAACATCTCCCAATTTTCCCGTCTCAGCCCTTAGTAGCCACCATTCTATTCTCTATTTCTTTTCTTTTTTATGAGAAAGAGAGAGAGAGGGAGAGAGAGAGAGAAAGAGAGAGAGAACACAAATGGAGGAGAGGGGCTCAGGGAGAGAGAGAGGGAGAGAGAGAGAGAGAGAGAGAGAGAATCTCAACAAGCTCACGGAGCCTGACATGGGCCAGATCCCACAATCCTGGGATCATGACCTGAGCCAAAATCAAGAGTTAGATGTTCAACCAACTGTTTTTGTGTTTCTAGTCGTGTTCTCTATTTCTACGAGTTTGGATTTTATAGAATCCACATATAGATGAGATCATGCAGTATTTGTCTTTGTCTTATTTATTTCACTTAGCATAATGCTCTCAAGGTCCATCCATGTTGTCCCAAATGACAGGATTTCCTTTTGATGGCCAAATAATATTTTATTGTGTGTATATGTAAACATATATATAATACTAATAAGTTAATGTAATATGTACATACAGAAACCACATTCTCTTTATGTATTCATCCATTGATGAACAATTAAATTGTTTCTATGTCTTGGCTATTATAAATAATTCTGCAGCAAACACTGGAATATGGATATCTCTTCAGGATCCTGTTTTCATTTTCTTAGAACACATACCTAGAAGTGTGATAGCTAAATTATATGGTAGTTCTATTTTTAATTTTTGGTTAAACCTCCACATTGTTTTCTAATGGCTGCACCAATTTACATCCCAGGAATAATGCACAGGGTTCTCTTTTCTCCACATCCTCATCAGTAACACTTGTTATATCTTGTCTCCCTGATAATAGTCATTCTAGCAAATGTGAGGAGATATCTTATGGTGGTTTGGATTCTTATTTCCCTGATGATAAATAAGGTTGAGCATCTTTACATGTGTCTGTTGGCCACCTGTAGTCTTTAGAAAAAAAGTTTTAGTTCCTCTACCCATGTCTTAATTGGATTGTTTGTTGTTTTGTTATTAAGTTGAATGGGTTCTTAATATATTTTCTATATTAACTCCTTATCAGATACATGATTTACAAATATTTTCTTCTATTTTATAGGATGCCTTTTATTTTTTTGATGGCTTCATTTGCTGTGAAGAAGCTTTTTGGTTTGGTGTAGTCCCTCTTGTTTACTTTTGATGTAGTTGCCTTTGCTTTTGTTGTCAAATGCAAAAAATCATAGCCAAAAGTGATGCCAACAAGTTTACTGCCCATGTTTTCTTCTAGGAGTTTAATGGTTTCAGGTATTACATTCAAGTCTTTCATCCATTAAAGATATGTGTAAGATAGTGGTTCAGTTTCATCCTTTTGCATGTGACTGCCCTGTTTTCCCAACAATATTTATTAAGGAGAATATCCTTTTCCCATTGTATATTTCTTGTTCCTTTGTACTAAATTAGTAGAACATATATGTCTGGTTTTCTTTCTAGGCTCTCTATTCTTTTTCATTGTTCTGTATGTCTATTTTTATGCCAATACCATACTGTTTTGATTACTGTAACTTTGTAATGCAATTTAAAATAAGAAAGTGTGATGCTTCCAGCTTTTTTATTTCTCAAAACTGTGGTGGCTATTGGGGGTCCTTTGTGGTTCTATACAAATTTTAGAATTATTTTTCTAGTTCTGAAAGAAAAAAA
Organism: Panthera leo; assembly: GCF_018350215.1. Taxonomy (NCBI): domain Eukaryota; kingdom Metazoa; phylum Chordata; class Mammalia; order Carnivora; family Felidae; genus Panthera; species Panthera leo. Next base: position 108,859,402 of record NC_056686.1, read on the forward strand.
AAAGTTTTGATTGAATCAGCATTTGGCTTTGGGTTTTACAGACATGTTAGCAAGATTAATTATTCCAATACATGAGCACAGAATATCTTTCCATTTGTTTGTGTCTTCTTCAGTTTTTTTCACCAATATCTTGGAGTTTTCAGTGCATGTCTTTTATGTCCTTGGTTAAATTTATTCCCAGGTATCCTAGGTATTCCTTTTGATACAGTTGTAAATGGGATTTTTAAAAATTTCTATTTCTCAAAGTTTATTACTAGTGGATAGAAATGAAACAGATATTTTTGTGTCCTGATTTTATATCCTGCAACTTTACTGAATTTATTTATTAGATCTAGCACTTTTGGGGAGGAATCTTTAAGATTTTATATATAATATCATTCCATCTGCAAGCAGTGAATATTTTACTCTTTTGTCTCCAATTTAGATGTCTTGTATTTATTTATTTTTTTCCTCACTTGCTGTGGCTAAGATTTCCAATACTATGTCAAATAAAAGTGGCAGAAATGGACATTCTTGTATTCTTCTTTATCTTAGAAGAAAAGCTTTCAGCTTTTCATCATTGAGTATTATGCTAACTGTGGGCTTGTCATATGTGTTTTTTTATCATGTTGAGGTATGTAACCTCAATAAACCTCTTCGTTCAGATTTTTTATTATAAATGGATGTTGGTTTTTTAATGCCTTTCATGAATGCATTGAGATGATCATATCATTTTTATACTTCACTTTGTTAATGGGATGTATCACATTGATTGATTTGCAGATGTTGGACCCTCCTTACATCCCTGGATTAATCCTACTTGATCATGGTGTATGATCTCTTTGATGTATTGTTTAATTCAGTTTGCTAATATTTTGTTGAATATTTTTGCATCTTTATTTATCAGGGAATTTGGCTGGCAAATTTGTGTGTGTGTGTGTGTGTGTGTGTGTGTGTGTGTGTGTGTGATCCTTGTCTTGTTCTCAGATCAGGGTTATACTGGCCTTGAGAAATGAGTTTAGAAGTATTCCCTCTTTTATTTCTTTGGAAGAGTTTGACAACTATAAAATTAATCCTTTTTCAAATGTTATTTCTTTGACAACATGGTCGAAGCTTGGTAGCTTGGTAGAATCCTCCAATGAAGCCATCTGGTGTTGGATATTTTTTTGGTGGTGGTGTGTGTGTGGGGGGGGGTGATTACTGATTCAATCTATTTACTAGTAATCAGTCTGTTCATATTTTCTCTTTCTGCATGGTTCAGTCTTGTTGGGTTTTATGTTTCTAGGAGTTTATCTGTTTCATCTTGGTTGTCAATTTTTTTGTAATAGAATTGTTCATAATAGTCTCTTATGATCCTTTATATTTCCATGGTGTCTGTTACATCTCTTTAATTTCTGATTTTATTTATTTATTTATTTATTTATTTATTTATTTATTGTTGATGCTGTTATGAATAGATTGATCTCTATTTTTTCACATATTCTATTGCTATTGCATGCAAACAACTGACTTTTGAATATTAACTTTGTATTCTGAAATTTTACAAAATTTGTTGATTAGTTCTAATCATTTGGGGAGATCTATATATATATAATCATAGCATCTTCTTCATTCCTGATTTGAATGCCTTTTTGTTTTTCTTTGCTGAGATCTGTGCATCCATATTAATCAAGGATGTTGGTCTCTAGTCTTTTTTTCCTGTAGTGTCCTTACCTGGCTTTGGCATAAGAAAATGTTGGCCTCATAAATTTCATAATGTTTCATTTATTTTCAATTTTTGGAAGAGTTTGAAAAGGGTTGGCATTAATCCTTCTTTATTTTTTTTTTTTAACGTTTTATTTTATTTTTGAGACAGAGAGAGACAGGACATGAACGGGGGAGGAGCAGAGAGAGAGGGAGACACAGAATCGGAAGCAGGCTCCAGGCTCTGAGCCATCAGCCCAGAGCCTCACGCGGGGCTCGAACTCGCGGACCGCGAGATCGTGACCTGAGCTGAAGTCGGACGCTTAACTGACTGAGCCACCCAGGCGCCCCTTTCCTTCTTTAAATTTTTGGTAGAATTCACCAGCATAATTATCTAGTCCTGGGCTTTCTGTGTTGGGAGGTTTTTGATTACTGATTCAATATTTTTACTTGTTATTTGTTCAGACTTTCTATTTTTTCATGATTCAATCTTGGTAGGTTGTATATTTCTATGAATCTACCTATTTTTTCTAGGCTATTCAATTTACTGTAATATTATTTTTAATAGTAGTTATTTTTGATCCATTTTATTTCCATAGAATCAGTTGAAATGTTTCATCTTTCATTTTTGGTTTTCTTTAAGTTCTATTTTTATTATTTAGCCTAGTGAATATTTCTGCATATTGTTTTTCTTAAAAAAATGCTTTTCGTTTTATTGAGCCTTTCTGTTGTTTTTCTCTATTTTATTTTTTTTTTTCTGATTTTTGTTATTTTCTTTACTAATTTGGGATTAGGTTGTTCTTTTATACTTTCTTAAAGTGTAAAGTTATGTTGCTCACTGGAGATCTTTCTGTTTCTTTGATGTGTGGTTTTATAACTATAAACTTCTTAGAACTGCTTTTAGTAGTGTCACATGTTGTATTTCAATATTTATTGAAATTGTATATTTATTGAATTGTATAATATGTTGTATTTCAATATTTATTGACCCTCTAGTTGTTTAGGAGTGTTTTAATTTTTAATTTAGTTAATTTAATTGAAATTTAATTATATTTAATAATAATTAAATAATTTAATTAAATTTAATTTTTATATTGTGAATTTTCCAGCTTTCCTTCCATTATTTATTTATGGTTTTGTGTCTTTGTGGTTGGAAAAGATAATTAGTACAATAGCAATCTTCTTAAATCTGATGAGGCTTGTTCTGTGATCCATCCTGAAGAATGTTCTGAGTGCCCTTGAGAAGAATGTACGTTCTGCTGTTGTTTGATTAAATACTCTGTTGATGTCTGTTAGGTCCTTTTGTTTTAAAGTATGGTACAAGTCCAGAATTTCCTTGGTGATTTTTCTTTCTGGATGATCTATCAATTGTGTAAAAAGTACTATTAAAGTACCCCACTCATATTGTATTGTCATCTATTTCTCCTTTTATATGTGTTGGTATTTGCTTAATATATTTATATGCTTCAATGTTGGGTCCATATGTACTTGTTATATTGTTATATAATGACCTTTTGTGTTTCTTGTTACTGCTTTTTGAATTAAAGCCTATTTTGTCTGACATAAGTACAGTGCCCTGCTCTCTCTTGGTTTTCACTTGATGGGATATAGTTTTTCAACCTTTCACTTTGTACCTATGTGTTTCTCTAAAACTGGAGTAAGTCTTGTAGGTAGAATATAGTAGGATCTTGTGGCGTTTTTTTTTTGTTGTTTTGGTTTTTTTGTTTGTTTGTTTTGTTTTTTTATCCATAAATCCACTCTATGCTTTTGATTAAAGTTTGATCCATATACATTTAGAATAATTATTGATAGGTAAAGACTTACTAATGCTATGTTATTCTTTTGATCTGCTTTGTAGTTCTTTCTGTTCTTTTTTCTCTCTTAATATCTTTCTGCGTGTTGATAAATCTCTGTAGTGGTGTTTTTTTAATTCTCTTCCCTTTATATTTTATGAATCTATTGCAGCTTTTTGCTTTGTGGTTGTCATGAAGTTTATATAAAACATCTTATGGATATAATTGTTATTTTACACTGATAACTTTAATCTCTAAGAAGCCTAAACTTTTACTCCTCTCCTTTTATGTTTTTAATGTCACAATGCACTTCTTTTTATATTGTTTATTAACAAACTACTGTAACTGTATTTTTAATACTCTTGTCTTTTAATCTTCCTACTAGAGTTAAGTGGTTAACACTTCAACATATAATACTATTGTATCTGAATCTGACCCCATACTTACTTTACTAGTGTGTTTCCAAATGTTTTCACATTACTAATTAGTGTCTTTTCCTTTCATCTTGAAGAACTACTTTCAGCATTTCTTATAAGGAATGTCTAGTTGTGATGAAATACCTCAGATTTTCTTTGTCTCAGAGTCTTTATTTCTTTTTCATTTCTGAAGGAAGCTTTGTTGCATAATATATTCTTCATTGGCAGGTTTTTTTTTTTTTGTTTAGTTTTTTGTTTTTTGTTTTTATTTTTGGTTTTTTGCAGTACTTTGAATATATCATTCCACTCTTTCCTGGCCTGTAAGATTTCTCCTAGGGAAATCACTGACAGCCATATGGGAGTCCCCTGTTGGTGGGAATGCAAACTGGTGCAGCCGCTCTGGAAAACAGTGTGGAGGTTCCTCAAAAAATTAAAAATAGATCTACCCTATGACCCAACAATAGCACTTCTAGGAATCTACCCAAAGGATACAGGAGTGCTGATGCATAGGGGCACAGGTACTCCAATCTTTATAGCAGCACTTTCAACAACAGCCAAATTATGAAAGAGTGTAAATGTCCATCAACTGACAAATGGGTAAAGAAGATGTGGTTTATATATACAATGGAATACTACTTGGCAATGAGAAAGAATGAAATATGGCCATTTGCAGCAACATGGATGGAAGTGGAGGGTATTATGCTAAGTGAAATAAGTCATACAGAGAAAGACAGATACCATATGTTTTCACTCATATGTGGATCTTGAGAAATGTAACAGAAGACCATGGGGGAAGGGAAGGAGGAAAAAAGTTACAGAGAGGGAGGGAGGCAAACCATAAGAGACTCTTAAGGATTGAGAACAAACTAAGGGTAGATGGGGGGTCAGGGAGAGAAGAAAGTGGTTGATGGGCAGGGAGAAGGGCACTTGTTGGGATGAGCACTGGGTGTTACATGGAAACCAATTTGACAATAACTTATATTAAAAAATAATAACATAAAATAAAATAAATATTCTCTTTGTCTTTGGTTTTAAGCAATATTTCCATGAATGCATTCCTTTCTACTTACTCTGTTTAGAATGTAAGTCTTCTTGAATATGTGTTTATGTCATTAACCAGTGTTAGAATGTTCTTACACAGAATGTCTTCAATTTTGTTTCCCTGTCATACATCTGTCTTGTGAGAAGCCACAGCAAATGTTTTAGATTTTTTTCCTTATTTCCTCTGCCTTTGACTACTTCTCTATTTTTTATTACTCGTATTCTCCTGGTGCTTCATTCTAGATATTTTTATTCCTTTCTTCAGTTGTGTCTAAACATTTATCAAATCAACCCACTGACTTCTTTATTTCAGTTATTTTATTATTTATTTCTCAAATTTTTATTTGATCCTTTATTATAGTTTCTAATTTCATGCTTAAATTTTCAAGCATTGCTATTTTTACTTATTTCAACAAATAAAGTATATTTTAAAGTCTCCATTTGATTTATTCATATTGCTTCTTTCCTCACATACTTGCTTACTTTACTTATATGATGAATATTTTGTTATTTCATTTCTTAAAAAAATTTGAGGCCTCAGATGGTATTATATTATTTCAGAAAATTTGCGTATTTTATATTCCAAGTAATATGGGGTTACCTCAATCCAATTTTAAGTTTTGAGATTGCTTAAATCTGAGCTTCAAAATCTGAGCTTCCGGGGTGCCTGGGTGGATCAGTCAGTTAGGCATCCCATTTGGTTCAGGTCATGATCTCAAGGTAAATGAGTTCAAGCCCTGCATGGCGTTTTGTGCTGGAGCCTGCTTCGAGTTCTGTGTCTCCCTAACCCTCTGTCCCTCCCATGCCCTTGCTCTCTCTCTCTCTCTCTCTCTCTCTCAGAAATAAACATTTTTTAAATCCCAGCTTGGGGGCACCTGGGTGGCGCAGTCAGTTAAGCATATGACTCTTGATTTTGGTTCAGGTCATGATCTCACAGTTTGTGTGCTATAGCCCCGCATCAGGCTCTGTGCTGACAGTATGGAGCCTGCTTGGGATTCTCTCTCTCTCTCTCTCTCTCTCTCTGCCTTCTTATTGGCACATGCCCTCTCTCTCTCAATCTTTCTCAAAATAAATTTTAAAAAATTAAAAAAAAAATTCCAAGTTGCGTTTAGTTCAGCCTCATTGCTAAAGGGCATTCTTTTGGTGTCCCAACACAAACTGAATGTGGTTTATCATGGCCTTATATCAGATGACCATAAAAATAACTTCTATGAGCCACTTCTTTGAAATGAACAAACAGTCCCAGGGGAAAAGACCCAAATTCTACACTTACTTTCCTGGGCCTCCATCTTCTCCAAGACTATTGCATGGTAGTCATTTACTATTTTAGGCTTTTCAATATATTTGAACAGTCTTTAAATATAATTTCTTTAGTTTTTGATTGTCCTTAATGAGGGAATTGGTGCATATAGCTTAGTGCACCCGTCCTGCAGTATTCTCCAGGATGAATCTCTAAACTTTCAGGTAAGTGTGACTAGTAAAGGACATTGAAGACACATCCAAAAACCAACTACTTTATATTTTATTCAGTGATCAATAATGATTAACTTTTCTCTTCATTCTTTAGCACTAATGTTCCAAATTTTATGTGGACAGGTTAAAATATATATTTCCCCATTGTTTTTCAGCTACAAATTCACTGAAGTGATGTGTGAAACTTCTGGCTTCTTCTTTTTTAATTGAAAGATAGTTGACATACAATATTATGTTAGTTTCAAGTGCACAAAATAGTAATTCAACAACCTATACATTGCACTATGCTCACCATGATAAGTGTAGTCTCCATCTATCAGCATACAATTATTCTAATACTATTGAGTGTTTTCCCCCATGCCATACTTTTTATTTATTTTATAACTGAAAGTTTGTGCATCTTAACTTCTTGGTTTATTTGAAGGGAATGGCCATGCCTCCACTTCTGTTTCTTCCCCTTTCTTACTAGATGAATGTGAATGTGGTACCATGCTCTCTCTGACCATATGGGCAAGGTCTTGGTCTAGAGATTCTGTGAAACTGTCCTACTGGCCCTATGCCACACACCCAGATTGCTTCATGAGAAAGGAATGCATTTCTATTTCATTTAAGCTATTGAAGGTAGAAATTTGACTTGTCACCCTGTCCAATCTGTACCTTGATCAGTATAAATTGTATCCCCCAGAGTGGGTTGCTGCTAAGATAAAATCAAGTACATGGAAGGGCGCTTGGGTGGCTCAGTCGACTCTTTATTTTGGTTCAAGTCATGATCTTGTGGTTCACAGGTTTGAGTCCCATGTTAGGCTCCTTGTTCACAGTGTGGAGCCTGCTTAGGATTCCTTCTCTCCCTCTCTCTCTGTCTTCTCACACTCGTCCTCTCTCTCTCTCTCTCTCTCTCAAAATAAGTAAATAAATAAACTTAAAAAAATCAAGTACCTATAGCATGTAGTATTGCCTGAGAGTAGGCAACCTAGAGAAACCTGAGATGACAAGAAAATGGATTCCCTTACAAAGAATCCAGAAAGAAATGCAGTCCTGCTTATAGCTTGCTCTCAGTCCTATGAGGCATATCCCAGGTTTCTGAACTGTCGAAGATTAATATAGTAAATGTGTGCTGTTTTTCAGTCAGTAAATTTGTGGTAATTTGTTATGATAGCATAGGAAATAAATAAACTGAAGTAGGATTCAGACCCACACCATCTAACTCCATGTTCTAAGTTGTTTCCTTTACCTGGTAATTTTCATTATGCCAAAAGATCATTTGGTGAAACTGTCTTTTGTAGAACCTTGCACAGGAAACCATGTTATAACAAGCCTGCTGACAACACACAAAAAACGTTGATCTATTTTTGGCTGCTTCTTGCTGTCCTCACCAAAGCCTTCAAGGAAGACAAAGTTGAGCCTTGAAGAAATGTCTCTGAGGAAGCGGCCTTGCCAGTAGATAGAATGTGGCTTCAAGCTATCATGTGGCAGTTCCTGTTAAGAACCCCAGCACTGGGTGTTATACATAAGTGATAAATCACTAAATTCTACACCTGAAACCAATTTTACCATATATGTTAACTAAGTAGACTTTAAATAAAAATTCAAATAAAAAAGAAACCCCAACTAAACAATGTGACTATCACTGTGGCATAAACCAGATAGATGTGAATTCCCATCCAAGCCTATGGCTTCAAATGACCTCCAGACAGCCACCATTAACTGAGAAAGAAAGAGACATGGAAGAACACAGAAGGCATTAAACCAACACCATGATTTTGGGAGTACAAACTATATAGAAAAAAGATGTCTTTGGCTGTTGATGCTAATAGACTGGATGCATAAATAATGTTTGAAATAATTTATTTCTTTTTTTTTTTTTTTTTTTTTTTTTTTTTTTTTGTTTTTTGTTTTTTTTTAATTTTATTTTATTTTTTTAATATATGAAATTTACTGTCAAATTGGTTTCCATACAACACCCAGTGCTCATCCCAAAAGGTGCCCTCCTCAATACCCATCACCCACCCTGCCCTCCCTCCCATCCTGCCCTCCCTCCCACCCCCCATCAACCCTCAGTTTGTTCTCAGTTTTTAACAGTCTCTTATGCTTTGGCTCTCTCCCACTCTAACCTCTTTTTTTTTTTTTTTTTTTCCTTCCCCTCCCCCATGGGTTTCTGTTATGTTTCTCAGGATCCACATAAGAGTGAAACCATATGGTATCTGTCTTTCTCTGTATGGCTTATGAAATAATTTATTTCTTAAGTAATTCCAAGTCTGGCCTTGGGATTCTAGGACGCCAACATTCACTTCTAGGAAACCACTTATGAATTATAAGAGGTCCCCTTAAAGGGTATTTCCTCTAATGTCCATTTCAACTTGGGTGTGAAGAAGAAAGATAACAGCTTCTAGGAAGACAGATCTCAGGGTGGCCAGATGGACATTCCATGGAAAACACTCCACTGCTGATGCAGCAAGTGTTAGCAATTCCTGAAAACAGTGATCCCTTTAGTAAATGGATGGGGATTTGTGTTACATTCTTAAAACAGAGATGGGTATTGGACTGGGGAAAGGGTATTGGACTGGGGAAAGGGTACTCATGGGTATCTGTGTGTTCAAAGATGTGGACTGATCCCAACATCCAATACAGAACTTTTGATTTCCCTGAGCCCATGGTTGCCCTTGGAGCTGGCCATGGTCGCAAACACAGTTTCACCTGACCATGAGAATATCCCTGTCTTCTCCTTCCTTTTTTCTCCACTCTCCTGTCGCTGGGATGTGGATACAGTTCTGAACCAGGCTTTGCAAATGAGTGTAGTATCTTGGGATTGGCAGAGGACAAGATGAAAGGAGCTTGATATCCAGTCCTACTGATCCATCACGCTTGCCTTGGATTGTCTCTACTGCTACTTCAGAGAAAAATAAACTTCTGCCTTGTACAAGCAACTCGATTTTGAAGTTAATATTTATAAATCAATATATGTTTCCTGCTTTTGATTTTGTAAGAAAGCAAATAGCTAAATTTGAGAACACATAAAATTGCAGTTACTAAATGTATGTTTTTATTTAGCATCCTCTTCCAAGAAATGGGCAATGGGTATAGAATTCTTTTCCACGTGAAAGTACTCTGGTTGTCTGGAAGAAATGTATTTATATGACTTTTTAGAATGAGGCCTGGGATAAAAAGATATCTCTTTCTGATATTGAAAATGCCAGTAAAAGCCATTTATATGATTTCAAGAAGCTTGTTCAAGTTCTATATCACATAAATAGATTGAGTAGCTCAAAAAGCCACAAACTATCATTTTTAGAACTAAGGAAATTTTAAAGCTCAAAATAATCAGTTTTTGTAAAAAGACAAAAATTGGGCCCAAGCTACTCAATCATTGAGTTTGACTCATCATCACCATATAATGTTTCCTTTGCTTTACTCTTCTGATGAAGAAATTGAGGATATCTTACAGGAAGTATTTAAAAACCACAACCAGTTCCTGTAGCAAGTCATAGGAAATGAAATCTATAGTTTAATGTAATCACATAAGGGAATAGGAATTAATTTGCTACTCTATTTCAACCTCTTTGTCTCCTCTTTAGTGTCTGATGAAGCTCTTAAAGTACTTTTTAAGAAGAGTTTTTACTTAACATTGAGCTTAGAAATTTGTATTGTGAGTGTGTGTGCAGGAAGTCACTAACTTATTTAACCTAATTACAGAAGCAACATCCTATTTCCCAATCCCCTTAAAGTAAGCCCTGTCCTTTCTTTAAATTTTCCTTATTTAGGTGCCTGGGTGGCTCAGGCAGTGAAGTGTCAGCTCAGGTCATGATCTCATGATTTGTGGATTCCAGTCCTGAATCGGGCTTTCTGCTATTAGTGCAGAGCCTGTTTGGGATCCTCTGTCTCTCTCTCTCTCTCTCTCTCTCTCTCTCTCTGTCTGCCCTCCCCTGCTTGCTCTCTCTCCCTCTCAAAAAAAGTAAACATTAAAAAAATAAATACATTTTTCTTATTATTTTTTGATAATTTCATTAAAATATGCTTGTGCTCCACATGATATGTGCTCCACATATGCTTGTGCTCCACAGAGAGAGAGAGGGAGAGAGAGAGTCCCAAGCAGGCTCCATGCTGCTAACACAGAGCCTGACATGGGGCTCGATCTCACAAACCGTGAGATCATGACCTGAACTGAAATCAAGAGTTGGACACTTAAGCAACGAACCCACCCAGGTGCCCTTAATTTTTTTATAAATCAAAGCATACTTCACAAAGCAAAAACTTCTCTGGCTTGCTTAATATATATATATATATATATATATACATATATATATATATATGTGGCCCTGAGTGCTGATATATGCCACTGGATTAATTTCTTTTCACTGCTGATTACTATCCCATATATGACTATATTGTTATTTAATTGTTACATATTGGCCAACATTTGATTTATACCCACTTGTTTACTATTTCAAATGGTGAAATTGTAGTTTTTTATATATACTGGTGCATGTATTCAAGAGTTTCTCAAGGAAGTAAAATTGATGGTTCATAGTGCACATTTTTAACACTAACAGATTATGACAGGCTGAACAATTAATGCATCTATGAAAGTTCCACATATATATGACAAAATGTGATATTGTCAGACTTTTCAATTTTGTTTCTAAGCTGGTGGATATTAAAAGGCATCTCATTGTGGTTTTCATTTACGTTTACTGATGAGGTTTCTGATTATTGGCCAATTGATTTCTACATTGAAGTCCTTGTCATTTGTTTGTTCTTGTCATTTTTATTAGTGTTTTTTTTTAAATAATTTATAAAAGTTTGTATGATCATTTACCAGTCCGTGGCACACCATCTCACTTTCTGAAATATTTATGTGATAGAATGTATAAAGCTTTATGTTTTGTGGTATTTAATTCTTATTTAAGAAACTCCCATGCTCCTACTCCAAGATGAAAATAACCTTTCTTTATACAATCTTTCAAATGTTTTTGTATTGTCCTTCATATGTAAGTTCTTACCCATCTGGAATTGTGCAGATGGTGTGGCATGGAGGGAGGGTGTGTCATATAATCTATTTTGATCCAATTTATTTTTCTATCTGGATAACCAAATGAATCAGCACTTTTTATTAAGAACTCCATCTTTTCCCCACAATTCTCCCATAAATCAGGTTTTCCTATGTGATGGGGACTGCTCAACTGGTCCATTTGTCTATCCCTGTGCTAATATCACTGTTTAAACTACTCTATTATTTGAGCAAGCCTTGGTATCTTGTAAGACATGTTATCCTGATATGTTATTCTTCTGGGATTCCTAGACTATTAGAATTCTGTATTTTAATGTAAATTTTAGAACTAGACTTTAAAGGAATGTGCATACACATACACACACACACACACGAAACAACTTTAGTATGTTGGTTGGAGTCATCTTGAATTTATTTGCTGATTTAGGGATGATTAGCATCATCTGAGTTTTTTTTTTTTATTTTAAACACCACATAAATTTCCACTTATTCAAATCTTAATATCTTTTATGAAATGTGTATATTTTTTTTTCCATAACATCTTACACTTATTTTGTTAGATTTTTTTTCCTGGTAAATGGAAACTCTTTTCACTATGAAGTGTTATCTTTACTGCAAGGGATGCTTTTCCTATGAAGTTTTATGTAACTAGAGCTGAAACAACTTTCTTTTGTGCCAATATTTTTTGGATGCTAAATATAAATATTTCTACATGTTTTTGCTTAGGTAAAGATGGAATTGACTTTGTATATTGATTTTGTATTTAGCAACACAGCTAAAATAACTATTCTAATATTTTAGTATAGAATAATCAGGGTTTTTCTATACGGACAGTCTTAAGATAGGTACATAATGAGAGTTTTGTTACTTTTATACTCTTAAAATATATTTTCATCTATTTTTACTTTACCCAATAAGCTAGGAAGTTCAGTAAACTTTTAAAAAAATAAAACAATGATATTGAAAACCTATGTTCTGATAATAAAGACCTTACACACTTTTACCATAAGATGTTTGTTTAAGAACAATGTCAGAAGAAATTTGTTTGTAATAGGATTTAAATAATGAAGTTCACCAACAGGCACATGAAAAGATGCTCAACGTCGCTCCTTATCAGGGAAATACAAATCAAAACCACACTCAGATATCATCTCACGCCAGTCAGAGTGGCCAAAATGAACAAATCAGGAGACTATAGATGCTGGAGAGGATGTGGAGAAACGGGAACCCTCTTGCACTGTTGGTGGGAATGCAAACTGGTGCAGCCACTCTGGAAAACAGTGTGGAGGTTCCTCAGAAAATTAAAAACAGACCTACCCTATGACCCAGCAATAGCACTGCTAGGAATTTACCCAAGGGATACAGGAGTACTGATGCATAGATGCACTTGTACCCCAATGTTTATAACAGCACTCTCAACAATAGCCAAATTATGGAAAGAGCCTAAATGTCCATCAATTGATGAATGGATAAAGAAATTGTGGTTTATATACACAATGGAGTACTACGTGGCAATGAGAAAGAATGAAATATGGCCCTTTGTAGCAACATGGATGGAACTGGAGAGTGTGATGCTAAGTGAAATAAGCCATACAGAGAAAGACAGATACCATATGTTTTCACTCTTATGTGGATCCTGAGAAAGTTAACAGAAACCCATGGGGGAGTGGAAGGAAAAAAAAAAAAGAGGTTAGAGTGGGAGAGAGCCAAAGCATAAGAGACTCTTAAAAACTGAGAACAAACTGAGGGTTGACGGAGGGTGGGAGGGAGGGGAGGGTGGGTGATAGGTATTGAGGAGGGCACCTTTTGGGATAAGCACTGGGTGTTGTATGGAAACCAATTTGACAATAAACTTCATATATTGAAAAAAAATAAATAAAATAAATAATGAAGTTCACAAAGGGACTCACTTAAAAAAAAACAAAGTATTTTCAACTTTTTTTCACAAGTGTTTTTTGTTTCTTAGGACAGCCCTATTGAAGTATAATTGACCTAAAAACAAGTCGTATGTATTTAAAATATACAATAAAATAAGTTTTAACAACAACAAAAAAACCCCAGATGTTTGCTATACATGTTTTAAATATACTTTTAGTTTAAAAAAGTTTTGGACTTAAAGAAAAATTGTGAAGATAGCATGAAAACTTACCATACATCTAACACCCAGTTTCTCATATTAACATATTATATTAGCTTCATCTATATAATTCATAGTTTTCAGCCTTTGTTTTTTATTACCTGGACATTTTTTAGGAGGATTGGTCCAGTATTGTGTAGAATGTCCTTCAATTGGGATTTGTCTGATGATTTTCTCACAATTAGATTGGAATAGAATAAGGGTTTTTATTTATTTTATTTTTTTCAGTTTTATTTATTTGTTTATTTATTATGTATTTATTTATTATCTTTTAACTAGGCTCCATGCCCAACTTGGGGCTTGAACTCATGACCCTGAGATTGCGAGTTGTGTTCTCTACCAACCGAGCTAGGCATGCACCCCACAAGTAAGGGGTTTTGGAAGGAAAACCACAGATGCAAAGTGCTACTCTCATCACATCATGTGAAGAGTACTATGGATATAATTTATCACCAGAACTTATCACTGTTGATGCTAACCTTGATAATGTGGCTAAGGCAGTGTTTGGCCAGCTTCTCCCCTGTAAAGTCACTCTTCTCCAACCTTTTTCCAGGCTGTACTCCTTGCAAGTCTCTATACACACAGGAACTGGGGACATGTGTTCTACTTCCTTGAAATGGGAATATTTACATAAATTATTTGGATGGAATTTTTCTGCAAAGTAGAATTTTGTATTATCACTTATCTATTTATTTATTCTCATTTATTTATGTCAATATGGAATCATGGATAGTTTATACTCCGTCCTGCAAACTACTACTACTTTTTAAATTTTGTTGAGGAGGGGTTTGGGTTCCTTTTATTGTATTATGCCATTAGAAACCAAAATGTGGGCCCCTAGGAGTGCTCATTGTTATCTGGAGTTGTGTCATTGTTCTAGGCCCTCAGCTGACAGAGCAAGTCATGGGTATATACTAACCCATATCCATAAATATATGGATGTTCACTTATAATCTATAAATAAGGTGACATATACCCATCTGTATCTATGTTAATCTAAGCATCGATTCATACTGATTTCTCAAACTCTTATTCTTTACCATATGAATTATTCTATTATTGTGATTATTCTACTTTCCCCTTGGTTATTTGTAACTTCTCACCCAAACATTGAGAATCCTGGCTCCCAACACCTGCCATCTATTTTCTTAATTGTTCAATTCCTATAGAGTGGTTTCAGAATTGCTAATCCATGCCTACATGGGAAATAATTTTATCAAGTAGGGATATATAGTTGTACAGTTTTTGTGTTTGGTCTTAGAGACTTCACTCATTTCTAAAGTTATCCGACACCTTTACCTGACACTCTCTTCAGTGAGGTCGTTTCATCCATTTGTAGCACAGTTATTTGCAATACAGTTGCATTGTCTTGTTGCATTCTGCATTCTATCTTGAATTCCTTAAACCTACTGTAACATTTTTTAAAAATTTTTATACATTCACACAAATTCTGTGGGTTTTGACAAATGTAGTGTTGTATGTCCACATTAAAATATCATAAAAAATGGTTTTGCCTTTCAAAACATCTCTTTTGCTTCATATGTTCAATCCTGTGTCCCCACACCAAAACAAAACAAAGCAGAACCTGGAAACCACTCATCTGTCATCTCTATAGTTTGCTTTTTCCTGAATATTGTGCAAACAGAATCATACAGTATATAGCCTTTTCATTTGACACTATGCATTTAAAATTCATCTCTCCTTGAATATTTTGGTAACCCAATCTTTTATTAAAAAATTTTTGGGGAGGCACCTGGGTGGCTCAGTTGGTTGACCTTCCAACTTTGGCTCCAGTCATGATCTTGTGGTTCTGTGGGTTCTGGCCCTATATCAAACTCTGTGCTGACAACTCAGAGCCTGGAACCTGTTTCGGATCTGTGTCTCCCTCTCTCTGTCCCTCCCCTCCTAAAATAAATAAACATTAAAAATTTTTGAAATAAAAATTTGAAAACTATTCCATTGTATGGCTATACCACACATTGATTTTTCATTTGCCTACTGAAAAACATCTTAGTCATTTCCAGGTTTTGGTAATTATGAATTATATTATTATTATATAATATTATATATTATTATTACTATTTAATAATAATATATAATTATAATATATATCATGTAAAATATATATATATATATATATATATATATATATATATATATATATATAATTATATATTATTACAAACCTTTGCCTGCTGGCTTTGTGTGAATATAAGTTTTAAGTAAATTGGATAATGAATAAAATACAATTGCTGAATTCTATAGTAAATCGATGTTTAGCTTTGTAACTATATGTTAATTTGGATGTAAATTTAAAAAAATAAAAAATAAAACAAGTTAATAAAAAAAGGAAAAAACATAAAATGCCAAATTATTTTCCTGTCTGCACAATTTTACAATTTCACCATCAATAAATGAGAGTTTCTGTTGCTGTACATCCTTGCCAACAATTAGTGCTTCCAGTCAATTTGCTTTTTGTATTTTAGCTATTTTAATAGATGAGTAGTGGTATTTCATTGTTTTAACATGCAATTCCCTAATTGTAAATGATGGTGAACAATTTTTCATATGTGTACTAATCATCTCAAAAACTTTGGTGAGATACCTGTTGAAATCTTTTGCCCATTTTTCAGTTGCATTGTATTGTTGAATCTTATTCCAAATATCTTTAATAGATTCCTTTAGTGAGATCAAGGAATTTTTCTTTTTCTGCTAGGAATTTTAATAAAAAATGGGTTTTAAATGTTATCAAAATGGGGCGCCTGGGTGGCTCAGTAGGTTGAGCGTCTGATATCAGCTCAGGTCATGTTCTCACAGCTCGTGAGTTCGAGCCCCGCATTGGGCTCTATGCTGACGGAACAGAGCCTGGAGCCTGCTTTGGATTCTGTGTCTCCCTCTTTTTCTGCCTCTTCCCTGCTCATGCTCTCTCTCTGTTTCAAAAATAAATGAATGTCCTCCTTAACATAAGAGACTCTTAAATATGGAGAACAAACAGAGGGTTACTGGAGAGATTGTGGGAGAGGGGCTGGGCTAAATGGATAAAGGGCATTAAGGAATCTACTCCTGAAATCATTGTTGCACTGTATGCTAGCTAATTTGGATGTAAATTTAAAAAATAAAATTAAAAAAGTAAAAAAAATAATAATAAAAAATAAAATATTTTTAAAAATTCCAAAAAATAAATGAACATTAAAAAATTTTTAAAAATAATAAATATTATTAAAATTGTTTGTGTTTTTGTAAACTAGAGGTTATGATATAATCAATTTCCAATCTGATAATATAATATATTACATTAATTGATTTGTTAATGAAAGCTAAAATTGCATTTTTGGGATATTTTGTAACTTGATGTATTCCCTTTTTTATACATTGATGATCAATTATGTTTATTTAAGTTTTTTAATATATTTTCGTTGGAAAAATTAGTATATCTACTGGTTATATATATTTTTAGTGAGTTTTTTGCATCTTGTGTCAATTTTGATAAGTAACATAATTCTGGAAAGTTGTCAATTTCATCTATGTTAAATGTTATATATAATGATATGAAATTTTTTTAAATATCATTTTATTACCTTTGTTACATATTTACTGTTTATCCTGATTTCCTCTTTTTTATTACTATTATCATTTATGTGCTCTGCTCTCTTTTTCCTTGGTCAAATTCACTATGAGTTTAATGATTTTTCTGATTGTTTTCAAAGAACATACTTTTGCCTGTTGATTCTATTGTGTTTTCTTTTTATAAACTTATGCTCTATTAATTATATTTGCTTCCTTCCATGTAATTTTTATCTTTATTTGTTATCTTTCTAAGTTTTAAACTAGACATTTATTTTACTGTTACTTCTTTTTCAAATTTACACTATAAACATTTAAGGTTAAAATAATTTCTTTAACTATATCCCACAAGATTTAAAACATAATGTTTTCTAAAATTTATGTCTAAATATTTATAATTTTTATGATCACTTTTATCTGACTTATGAGTTCTTTAAATGTATGTCTCAATTCCAAATGTATGGGATTTTAAAGCTACTTTTAATATGTACTTCTGACATATTCATTTTGACCTGAAAGCATGCTTATTATGCATGGGAGTTATCTATGACAAAATCAAACTTTACAAAATTAAGTGGCTGACTTTTGTTGTATAATCAACCTTTACAAAACTAAGTGGCTTATCATAATAAGCTTTTATTTAGTTCATGTGTCTTGACAGGGATTTCTCATGATTCTGGAGGATAGCTGGTTATTTTATTTAGAATGACCTTTATTTGGATGACTAGCCTGACTCAACTCCAGACCACATCTTTTGGAAAGTTCCCATGTTGATGGCAGTGGGCAAAAGAGAACATGGAAACATACAAAAGCAAGGCACAATCTCAGTCCAGATTAAAATGTGAGTGAACTGGAGTTCACCTCTAAGAGGAATGACATAGGATAGGGGAAGAGATAAAGTACTGGACATTTTATTAATGCAATCAGTCTATACAGCAAGTTACCAATCTTATACATATTTTTGAAGGTTTCTTTTAAGTAAGTGATCAATTTCTATAAATGACCCCAAAATTTTAAAAGACTAAGCAGTCTTTATTTGAGAGATGTATAAGATGCAGAAATGCCTATCATATCAAACTTTTTAAAATTTTAAGAAGGATTTAGATATGAATTTCATTAATTTTACTTATTTATTTTCCAGTTTGATTGAGATATAATTGACACATAATATCATATACATTTTAGGTGTACAAAATAATTTGATATATTTATATGTTGTAAAATTATTAGTGCATTAAATTTATATAACATGCATCACCTCACATTTTTTCTTGTGATAACTTTTAAGATCTGTTCTCTTAACAACTTTCAAATATGTAATACAGTATTGTTAACACTTGTCACTGTGCTCCACATTACAGTCACATGACTTATTTATTTTATGACTGAAAATTTTTATGTTATGACCCCCTTCATTCATTTTTCCCATACCCTATCTTTTGCCTCTGGCAACCATCAATCTGTTGTTCTCGGTATCTATGGCTGTTTTGTTCTCTGTATCTATGGCTGTATCTATGTTTGTTTATTTGTTTTAGATTCCACACACAGTGACATCATGCAGTATTTGTCTTTCTCTGACTTATTTCACTTAACATAGTGCCCTAAATGTTTATCCACATTATCCTAAATGACAGGATTTCCATCTCTTCTATGGCTATGGAATAACCCAGTGTGTGTGTGTGTGTGTGTGTGTGTGTGTGTGTAACATCTATTTATTCATTAATAGACACTTGGGTTGTTCCCATGTTTTGGTTATTGCAAATAGTGTTGTAATGAACATGGTGCAGATATCTCTTTGAGATAATGATCACAATTACTTCAAACTTACACCCAGAAATGTAATTTCTCTGTCATATGTTGTTTTTTTTTATTTTTTTATTTTTAGTTTTTGATGAAGCCCCATAGTGTTTTTCATGGGGGCTATGTCAATTTAAATTTAAGCCAACAGTGTACAGGGGTTCTCTTGTTTATGCATCCTTAATAGCAATTGCTATCTCTTCTTGTCTTTTAGATAATAGCCATTCTAACTGGTATAATGTGATATCTCACTATGACTTTGATTTGCATTACCTAATGATTACTGATGTTGAGCATTTTTCCATGTGTCTGTTGGCCATCTGTATGTTTTCTTTGGAAAAACTGTCTATCAGGTCTTCTGACTGTTTTTTAACTGGATTGTTTGTTTCATATTTTTTAAATGTTTATTTATTTTTGAGAGAGAATGATTTATTTTTGAGAGTGTGAGCAGGAGAGGGGCAGAGAGACAGGGAGACACAGAATCCAAAGCAGGCTCCAGGATCTGAGCTATCAGCACAGAGCCTGACGTGGGGCTTGAACCTATGAACCATAAGGCCATGATCTGAGCTGAAATCTGATGTTTAACTGACTGAGCCACTCAGGCACCCCTGTTTCTTTGTTTTTGGTGTTGAGTTGTATGAATTCTTTATGTATTTTGGATATTAACCCCTTATTAGTTACATCATTTGCCAATATCTTTTTCCATTGAGTAGGTTGCTTGTTTGTTTTGTTGATAGTTTCTTTCACTGTTCACAAGCTTTATAGTTTGATGTAGTCCCAAATGTTTAATATTGCTTTTGTTTCTTTCACCTGAGGAGATAATTCCATGAAATGTTGCTAAGACCAATGTCCAATAAATTACTGCCTTTCATGGTTTCAGGTCTTAAATTTAGGTCCTTTAGGAGTTTCATGGTTTCAGGTCTTAAATTTAGGTCCTTTAGCAATTTTGAGTTTATTTTTGTATATGGCATAAGAAAGTGTTTCAGTTTGGGGGCACCTGGATGGCTCAGTCAGTTAAGCATCTGACTTTGGCTCAAGTTATGATCTCACAGCTCGTTGGGTAGAGCCCTGTGTTGGGCTCTGTACTGACAGCTCAGACCCTGGAGCCTGCTTGGAATTCTGTGCCTCTTTCTCTCTCTGCCCCTCCCCCACTCATGCTCTGTCTCTCAAAAATAAACAATAAAACAATAAAAAAAGAAAGAGGTTCAGTTTTGTTTTTTCACCTATAACTGTCCTGTTTTCCCAACACAATTTATTGAAGAGACTTTTTCCCATTTTATATTCTTTCCATTTTTGTTATAGATGAATTGACCATATAAGTATGGCTTTATTTTGAACTCTAAATCCTGCTCTATTGATTTATGTGTCCATTTTTGTGGCAACACCATGTTGTTTTGATTACTATAGATTTGTAAGGTGGCTTAAAGTCTGGAATTGTGATACTGTCATCTCTATTCTTCTTTCTCAAGATTGCTTTGGCTACTGGGGTCTTTGTGATTCCATAAAAATTTTAGGATTATTTATTCTAGTTTTGCAACAGTGACACTGATATTTTGGTAGAAATTTCATTAAAACTATAGATTGCTTTGGGGAGTAGAACATTTTAAGCATATTAATTTTCACAATACATAACCATGGACTTGTATGCATTTGTTTGTATCATTTTCAATTTCTTTCATTAATATCTTATAGTTTTCAGAGCACAGGTTTTTCATCCCCTTGGTTAAATTTATTACTAGGCATTTTATTCTTTTTGATGCAATTTTAAACGAGATTTTTAAAAAATTACTCTTTCTGCTGGTTTGTTATTATTATTTAAAAATGCAACAGATTTCTGTATATGAAATTTGTTTTATTACAACTTTATTAAGTTTATTTGTTATTTCTAATAATTATTTTTTAGTCTTTAAGGTTTCTCTACTATCATGTCATATAGAAATACGGACGGTTTTCTTCCTTTCTTTTTTTTTTTTTTAATCAATTTGGATATCATTGATTTCCTTTTCTTGTCTGATTGTTTTGACTAGCACTTCCAGTACTATGTTAAATAAAAGTTTTGAAAGTGAACATCTTTGTCTTCTTCCTTATTTTAGTAAAATCCTTTAGTTTGTCGCCATTGAGTATGATGTTAGCTGTGGGTTACTCACATATGGTCTTTATTATTTTGAGGTACCTTCCTTCTCAATCCACTTCATTGAGAATTATATCATGAACAGATATATTTGTCAAATAATTATTCTTCCTCTATTCTGATGACTGTATGGTCTGTATCCTTCATTTTCTTTTCTTTTTTTTTTTTAAGTTTATTTATTTTTGAGACAGAGAGAGAGAGACAGAGCATGAACAGGGGAGGGGCAGAGAGAGAGGGAGACACAGAATCGGAAACAGGCTCCAGGCTCTGAGCCGTCAGCCCAGAGCCTGACGCAGGGCTCGAACTCATGGACTATGAGATCGTGACCTGAGCTGAAGTCGGACGCTTAACCAACTGAGCCACCCAGGTGCCCCTCCTTCATTTTCTTAATATGGTGTATCCCACTGATGGATTTGCAGATATTGAATCCTTGTATCCCTGGAATAAATCCCACTCAATTGTGGTGAATGATCTTTTTTTGTATTATTAAATTCTGTTTGCTAATACTTGGTTGAGGATTTTTTAATTAATGTTCATTAGGGATATTGGTCTGTAATTTTCTTTCTTTCTTTTCCTTTTTTTTGGGGGTGGGGTGCTGTCTTTGGTCTTCGTATCAGGACAATGTTAGCCTTGTAGAATGTATTTGGAAGCATTTCTCCTGTTTATATATTTTTTGAATAGTTTGAAAAGACTAGGTGTTAACTCTTTAAATTTTTCCTAGAATTCACCTGTGAATCTATCTGGTCCTGGACTTTTGTTTGTTGGGAAATCTTGGGGTATTGATTCAATGTTTCTTTGTAGTAATCAGTCTGTTCAGATTTTATATTTCTTTTTATTTTTAATAAAGTTTATTTATTTATTTGAGAGAGTGTGAGTAGGGATGGGCAGAGAGAGAGGGAGAGGGGGAGAATCCCAAGAAAGTTCTGCACTCTCAGTCCAGAGCCTCATTCAGAGCTTGAACTCATGAACCATGAGATTATGACCTAAGGAAAAGTCAGGAGTCAGATACCCAATCCACTCAGCCACCCAGGTGCCCCTATCTCTTCTTGATTTAGAGTTGGAAGATTACATGTTTCTAGGAAGTTATTAATTTAGTTTTAAATTTTTATTTAATTCCAGTTACTTAATATATAGTTAATATATAATATAATATAATATAATATAATATAATATAATATAAAATATAATATTATATATATATATAGTTATATATAGTTATATATTATATAATATATAATATAGTATAATATAAAATATAATATATAGTTAATACTTAATATACTTAATATATAGTTAATACTTAATATACTTAATATATTTTAATAATTAATATATTAATACTTAATATATAGTTAGTATTATTTTTCAGGTGTATAATATAGTGATTCAACACTTCCATACATAATCCAGTGCTTATCACAACAAGTGCCTTCCTTGATCCCCATTACTTATCTAACCCATCCCATCACCACCACCTCCCATCTGGTAATCATCCATTTTTTCTCTATAGTTAAGAGTCTATTTTTTGGTTTGCTTCTCTTTCTTTTTTTCCCTTGCTAATTTATTGTTTCTTAAATTCCACATATGAGTGAAGTCATATGGTATTTGTCTTTCTCTACCTTATTTATTTCACTTAGCATAATACTCTCGAGTTCTGTCCCACAGCAAATCTACACATTTAATGTAATCCTGATCAAAATACCAACAGCATTTTTCACAGAGCAAATAGTTCTAAAATTCATATGGAACAACCAAAGACCCTAAATAGACAAAACCACCTTGAGAAAGAAAAGCTGGAATCATCACAATTCCAGACTTCAAGTTATATTACAAAGCTGTAGTAATCAAAACAGTATGCTACTAGCACACAAATAGACACATAGATCAATAGAACAGAATAGAAAACCTAGAAATGAAACCACAACTATATGATCAATTAATCTTTGACAAAGTAGGGAAGAATATCTAGTGGGAAAAGTACAGTATCTTCAACAAATGGTTTTGGGAAAAGTGCAAAAGTGCCTCATGCAAAAGAATGAAACTGGACCACTGTCATACACCATGTACAAAAACAATTTCAAAATGGATTAAAGATCTAAATTTGAGACAGAAAACAATAAAAATCCTAGAAGATAATACAGGCAGTAACTTCTTTGACATGGGCCATAGCAAATTCTTTCTGGATATGTCTCCTATGTCAAGAGAAACAAAAGGAAAAATAAACTTTTGGGACTGCATCAAAATAAAAAGCTTCTGCATAGTGAAGGAAACACAGCAAAACTAAAAGGCAACCTACTGAATGAGAGAAGATATTTGCAAATGACATATCAGATAAAGGGTTAGTATCCAAAATATATGAAGAACTTACCAAACTCAACACCCCCCAAAAAAGAACAATCCAATTAAAAAATGGACAGAAGAGACATGAATAGACATTTTGTCCAAAGAAGGCATACAGATGGCCAAAAGACACATGAAAAGATGCTCAATATCACTCATCATCAGGGAAATGAAAATCAAAATACAATGATATATCACCTCACACTTGTCAGAATGGCTGAAATAAACAACACAGAAAACAACAGGTACTGGTGAGAAAGGAGAACCCTCTTACAGTCGTGGTAGGAATGTAAACTGGTGCAGCCACTCTGGAAAACAGTATGGTGTTTCCTCAAAAAAGTTAAAAATATGATCAACCAATGGCACTACTAGGTATTTACCCAAAGAATGACAAAATATTAATTCAAAGGGATATAGACTCCCCAATGTTTATAGCAGCATTATCTACAATAATCAAATTATGGAAGTAGCCCAAGTTTCCATCAACTGATGAATAAAGAAGATGCTTTTTAAAAAAGTTTTCAACTAGAGTTGTAAGTAAATTATGAGGCATCATTTTAATGACTTCGTATTTATCATTACCTGTGAATTTTACACATATATTATATGTCTTTATGATATTAACCAGCATCCTTTTATTTTCTTTTTTTAATGTTTACTTATTTTTTTTAATTTTTTTTAACGTTTATTTATTTTTGAGACAGAGAGAGACAGAGCATGAATGAGGGAGGGGCAGAGAGAGAGGGAGACACAGAATCCGAAGCAGGCTCCAGGCTCTGAGCCATCAGCCCAGAGCCCGATGCGGGGCTCGAACTCACGGACCGCGAGATCGTGACCTGAGCTGAAGTCGGACGCTCAACCGACTGAGCCACTCAGGCGCCCCAATGTTTACTTATTTTAAGAGAGAGAGAGGAGAGAGGAGAGAGACAGAGACAGAGAGAATATGAGTGGGGGAAGGGCAGAGAGGGAGGCAGAATCTAAAACAGCCTCTGTGCTGCCCCAACGTGGGGCTCAATACCATGAACCATAAGATCATGATCTGAGCCAAAATCAAGAGTTGGAAACTTAACCAACTGAGACACCCAGGCATGGCAATATCCTTTTATTGTCATGTGAAGAATGCCCTTAGCACTTCTTATGAGGCGAATCTAGTTGTGACAAACTCACTCGACTTTTTTATTTAGGAAAATCTTGATCTCATCTTTATTTCTAAAGAACAGATTTTCCAGTATGTTATTCTTTATTGATAGTGTTATTCTTTTAATATTTTGAACATGTTATCTCATTTCTTCTGGCCTGCACAATTTCTATTGAAAAATCTGCCTATAGTCTTATGGGTGGATGGGGGAATGGGTTTTCTTGTATGTGAGAGCAGCTTTTCTCCTACTGCTTTCATTTTTTTATTTATTATATTTTTATTTTATTTTATTATTTTTAATATGAAATTTATTGTCAAATTGGTTTCTGTACAACACCCAGTGCTCATCCCAACAGGTGCCCTCCTCAATGCCCATCACCCACTTTCCCCTCCCTCCCACTCCCCATCAACCCTCAGTTTATGAATTGATTCTCAGTTTTTAAGAGTCTCTTATGGTTTTCCTCCTTCCCTCTCTATAACTTTTTCCCCCCTTCCCCTCCCCCATGGTCTTTTGTTAAGTTTCTCAGGATCAATTGCTCTTTGAATTTGACTTTTGCCATTTTAAATATAATGCATTCAGTGTAGCCAATATATATGTTTAATGGGAATTCTAGAAAGAAAGGAGGAGAATGATGGTGAAAATATTTAAATAGACTAAAATTTGTTTTCATCTGAGAAATGTATGAAACACAGCAGATTTGGTAGTCTTATTAAGCAGCAGAATACAAAATAATTCCTACATACATTATGCTAAATCTGTAGGCAAAACACTGAAGATTTTACAGGAGGCAGAGAGGAAAGCAGATTACCTCAAACTGGTGGAAATTAGACACTCAACAACAGTAAGGGAAGTCAGAAGATGTTGGAATCATATATTCAATATGATGACAAATGTATTCTGCTGGATATTTATTTTCTTTTTCATTCATTCTTTCTAGAATATATATTTCTAGACATACATTACATTGCAACCATTTCTCCTAAATTCTATTTCAGTTTCTCTATTTATTGGTCTCTCTGTGCATTATTTTGCATGATTCTTCACATTCCAATTCCAGTTTGCTAAATAACTCTTTATTTCTAATGTTGTTGAACATTTCCATTGATTCTTTTCAAAATGATTCATTTATTTCCTCAATTTCTATTTTGTTTTCTTTTCATATATGCTAGCTTATTTTTATATTTTCTTATTTTTATTGATATTTTTAATCTTCCACTACATTTATTTTTAAAAGTTTATGAAACCTACTTTTAAATATTATCTTTGTTTATTGCAATTTCTGAATTCTCTCATTTCTGATACCTTTGCCCATTGTTTTTGCTTATTTTGCCATGTACCTTTTTTCTTTAAATTTTTTATCAGTTTTTATTGAAATTTTATATTACATAATACTTTTATGTGTATTTGGTTTTAAATATTTTATTTGTTATTTTTATTATTGAAGTATAGTTGACATATGATGTTATGTCAGTTTCATATGAATAACATTGTGATTCAAAAATTCTATTCATTACACAATGCTCACTACAACAGTATTTACCATCTGTCACCATACAACATTACTACACCATTACACAAACTAGATAATTATTTTATCTTTTTTGTATTTATATTTATTTATTTAGTATGGTGTCTTTTAATAAACTATTTATCCCCAAACAATATTTTTTTAAAAAATTTATTTATTTAAATTCAAGTTAGTTAACATACCATGTAGCATTGGTTTCAAGAGTAAAACCCAGTGATCCATCACTTACATATAACACCCAATGCTCAACCCAGTAAGTCCCATCCTCAATGCCCACCACCCGCTTAGCCCATTTCCCCACCTACCTTCCTTCCAGCAACCCTCAGTTTGTTAAGAGTCTCTTACATTGGGGCACCTGGGTAGCTCAGTGTGTTAAGTGTCTTACTTTGGCTCAGGTAATGATCTCATGGTCTGTGAGTTTGAACCCTGTGTCCAGCTCTGGGCTGACAGCTTGGAGCTTAGAGCCTGCTTCTGATTCTGTTTCTCCCTCTTTCTCTGCCCCTCTCCACTCATGCTCTGTCTCTCCCTCTTTCTCTCTCAAAAATAAACATTAAAAAAAACAATTTAAGTCTCTTATGGTTTATCTCTCTCTGTCTCTGTTTTTATCTTATTTTTTCCTTTCTTCCCCTATCTGTTTGTTTCTTAAATTCTACATCTGAGTGAAATCATATGATATCTGCCTTACATTTTTTTTAATTTATTTTTTTTATTGTGGCTATTCTTTAAAGGCTGATTTTTCCCCCATAGATTCTTCTAAAGAAGATTTGTATCATTAACTTCTCCCAGACCCATGGGGCACTACCAACTTTAGATCACTTTAAACCAAATTTAAGAAGAAGAGAAAGAAAAGAAGAAGGAAGGAAAGAAGGAAAGAAGGAGAGAAAGAAAGAAAGAAAGAAAGAAAGAAAGAAAGAAAGAAATTGTTATTGTGCTATAATATTTTCTAATTCCTTGAAAATAGGGTAAGAGAAGAAACCAGCAGCACTTCAGCTAGGGTTTAAATCCCATAGGCTTGGCCTGGAAGATGTGTGACATCATTGTCTTTTGGGTTAAAATCTGACCAGCAAAGCAAGCACATGATAAATAGCATCTCTGTGGAAGAAAGAACCAGAACAAGAAATAACACCCAATTTTCAGTCTGAGGTCACAAAGGATATGAAAATCCACGTTAGGTGAGAATGAAAAGGCAGATGGTGGGAAAAGTGTGCAGCCAGCTGTGGGTCAGAATTTCCTGAGCCAATAAGGACGAAGCTAGTAAGGAATACAGGCCTCCTAATACTAGCACTACTGCTTCTAAACACCACAATGCCCCATACTATTGAGAATGGTGGAAAATACAAGTTTTCTATATCATACTGCATAATTTCTAAAAACCTTCATTCTGCAAAATCACACATGTGGAGGGGAAGATGTATTCAGCCAAACCACTGAAAACCTATGCTATTTTTAAGCAGACCTACAAAAAATAACATCAGTCTGAATTAAAACACTAACCTCCTTTTAAAAATATTAACAAACTGAGGGTTGATGGGGGGTGGGAGGGAGGGAGGGTGGGTGATGGGTATTGAGGAGGGCACCTTTTGGGATGAGCACTGGGTGTTGTATGGAAACCAATTTGACAATACATTTCATATATTGAAAAAAAAAAGAATTGGATGTTAAGAAACATTCTATCCCCCCTTTTGGAAAGCGTCCAATTAGCACACCATCCAGAGGGGGGGAGATTGGGGGGTGTTATACAGGAAATATTTTCTTTGATTTATTTATTTTAAAACCTTCATTTAATTTCTAACGTTTAATAAAAGCAGATATTGACTAGAAAAAAATAAAGATATATTAACTCTCTAATGAAAAGAAGAACTACAGTCAATTAAAACTTAACCTGAAAAGAGCACATTGATAGAAGCAGGTATAAGGAACAGTAAAGGCTGTGGAGTAATGGAAATAAAGGCAAAGTGATATCATTATCAGGAGATTCCGATGGCAAAGCGCTGCTGGTTTTGTACACTGTGAAGCCATCCAGAGGTGGGTGACACTGGCTCCTGTGTTAGATTCTGAGAGCACTACGTGCAAAACTAAGACAAAGCACAGGGCCAAAGCCAGCTAGAAGGGGTACTTCAGGTGGCTAGTCTGTAAGCATGTGTTCCTCCCCACCCCCAGCTGGCTACACCCACATTTCTGAATGTCCTTAAGGCTCAACTGCTATTAGTTGATGGTACAAAACAATTAAGGGCTCAGGAAAATCACATGTGAACTAAAGCAACTCTGTTTATACTGACATCTTTTCTTATTTACTAATCATATGTGAGCTTATTTCCTATGCAGAAAGATATTCTGTAGCAGAACAAATAGTACATAATTAAATACCCAAGCCCTATGCTTTTCTAAGTAGGTCTCATTAAAATTCGGCTTTGAAATAAAAGAAAAGGAGTTAATTTACTTACAGCAAATGGATATAAATCTTTTTGTTCACAGAATACTCAGTACATATCGTTATTTCTATCTTATAAACTTAACACATTTATTTATAACATTTCTTATCTTTCTCCTTTCCCAAATCTGAACTTCTTGAATGTCGGGCCATGTCATGTTACATTCTTCCTGGTGTCACCCTACCTCCCACAGGGCCAAGCAAAAGTGTTTAATAAAATGCTTTCAGAATAAGCACATATGTGATTAACTGAATGGGCAACTTGTGTCCCCTCTGAAACGAGGTTCTGTGTGGTGTGGTAGTGTAGAGTGCAGGTGTCTCCTTACAGAGTGTAATTCTACAAGACACCCTTATTTTTAGAGCACCTACTATGTGACATGTGGTAATGTAGACACCACTATCTATAATTCCCACCATGGATGTTCAAGTTATAAAGGAGGAAATCGAGGCTTAAGGAGAAGCCAAGTGAACCCCTCTGATGTCTGCTGTCCACAAAGCCTCACAGGCTTTATTCTTGACCTGGAATCATTCCTAAAATATCTTTAGTTTCTCTGCCAGTGATCAAAAAATGATTTAAAAGGGGGACACAAATATTTTAAAGAGTGAGACATGACCATATAGTGAAAAGAAAACAAAATTGCAAAGAAAAAACTGGGTTTGAATTCCAGGCATTCTTCCAAATATACTCCTCTCAGACTTACTTATGAGATAACCAAGAAAAAACCATGAAAGGAAATAATAATATCCCTTCAGAGCAGAAGTCTAAACAAATTTACATATACATGTAAATTTATACATGTATACATATGCATTTACATATGTATAATTTATATGCATATTATCTCAGTATGAATACATGTATGTAAACACATTGTGCAGTATAAGCATATATATGCTATATATATATATATATATATGTAAATAAATATGTTATATGTATATAATATGTATGTAAATTTTTGTAGTATTTACTATGAGGGGGATATTATTGTTTCTTTTCCATGGGTTCCTCTTGCTTATTCCCATAAATAAGTCCTTAGGCCAAAATTCACCCCCAAACCTCTCTACCCATGAGGAAATGCTGTTTGAGCTCCACTACAATGTCTCCCTGTGGGCATATGCTGTGCCACCACTCCCATGAGCATCCCAGTGCTGCGTTGCTGCATCCTGGCACATGTCTGGCTCCCATGTTTTCTCTAGAAAACATAATCAATATCTCTGACAACAATCACACTAGGTAGTAGAGAAGTGGAAACAAATTGGCTCTATAGGGACTCATTTGATCCTTTTTCATGATTTCCCAATTGAATCACAGTAGTAACTCAAGCATTTTTTGACTTGTATGTTTGTTTTTCAATTAAAAATCCTAAATAGTAAGACTCACTTGTGATGATGTGTTTGTTTAAAGCAATGTTCAAAAGTAATACCATGCTAGAATTAGCAAATCATAAACTCTAATACAAATCTAAATTGATAACATGTGAAGAGAAATGAAAAGTGAGAGATGGGTTCATGAACAGCACTATAGATTTCCTTTCTTGAAACAGTTTGACATTGTTCAATTAGAAAAAAGGTAGGCTCTTCCACCTGTTATTAACAGTTCTCAGCTGAATTGATGATGTTGAGTTATGCTCAGTGACATAGGGCCTGGTGACAGCCTGAAAACACTACAATGTTGCCTACTGAACAAGGCACTAATGTTGTAAACAAATACCAAAGTTACAGCATTTTCTTATAGAATATTCTGACTTCCCAAGTCCTTTCTCACCCTGACCCTGGGATGAAATGTGAATCATAGATAAACAGTGATACAAATCTGTCAGAAGATTGACTGCTGATTCTGAGGTCCAGAAGGAAACTAGACATGCAGACGTGCCACTTCTAGACCACTTACATGGGATATGTGCACTGCCCACATAAGGTTCCAGACTTGCCAACCTTGCTTCACACCTACTTGTTTCACACTTCAAGATATAATTCTCCCTCTTTTCTTTCAATTCCAGTAATGACCCACCTTCTCTCTCACCTTCAATCATTTCTTTACACACACTCTTTCTTATGCCTGGGATTATCTCCATGTACACTTTTCTTTACAACCTTCACAACAGTAACCTTCTTTATGGAAGTTGTCACTCCCTATGAAGTTTATTTCTGGCCCCTGATCTGTATGTTCAGCATTTCTCCTATAGTGTCCCAGTGTCCTGTCTTGTTTTTAACTCTATGCCATTAGTATTCATTCCCAAGGGCTCCTGTAACAAAATACCACAAACTTGGTGGCTTGGAACAACAGAAATCTATTCTAACATTTCTGGAGGCTTAAAGTCCAAAATCAAGGTGTTGATTGGACCATTCTCCTTCTGAAAAATCTAGGGAGGAGAGGATTCTTTCTTGTATCTTCCAAGTTCTGGTAGCTGATGCATTTCTTGCCTTATAGACACATCACTCCAATCTTTGCCTCCATCATCACATGGTGTTCTCCATTGTGTCCTCACATTGTTTTCCCTATGTGTATGTCTTTGTGTCCAAACTTCCTTTTTCTTATAAGGACACCAGTCATTGGGTTAGGACCCACTCTAATCCAGTACGACTAAATCTTAACTTGCTTATATCTGCAAAGACTCTATTTCCAAATAAGGTTCTATTCTCAGGTTCTGAGTAGACATGAATATTGGGGTTACAGTATTCAATCCAGTACACTAGCAATTATATTTCCCAATTCACATGTGCTTCTTTACCAAACAATACTCTCTGCTAGGGTGATATTGAGGTTTATTATGTTTACTATTGTAACCAGTGTATTTACAATTCTTGATACATCCTATGTGCTTAGTTGATAGTGACTGAATGAATAAATAAATGGATCCCAATCCAAAGCAATGTCCCTAAAAGGGAAGGTACCATACTGGACATTGAGACTCATAATTCAGTGATTGTAGTGAGGAGACCTAAATGCAAATCTTAAGTCCATCAGGGGTGGACCAGCACAGGGAGATGTAGCAACAACCAGAGCTCAGGTGAGAATTGGATCAAAATGGAAATACCTGAGTATGCAGCAACGACGTAGCTCAACAAGGCATAGGCTGTTCAGCCCTGCACATCCTAAAGAAAGGCCTATTCAGGACTATCCCTTGACCACTTTGACAGTTTCCCTGCTTGGGAATACTTCACATATATGGTCACATATCATTGCTGGGATAACTAAGTATGTTCCTATGCAATTCCACTGAGAAAAGCTTAGAACCTTGGGTTTGGTTTCTTCTGGAATTTGCCCATGTACATTTCCTCTTTGTGGATTTTAACTTGTTTCCTTTCACTCTAAATAATAAAAATAAAGAAAATAATAAAAATAACCATGAATAACCATAGGGTTTCTCAGTCCTATAAATTTAAGCAAATTATGGGGCCTGGGGATGGTCTTAGGGACTTCCAACACAATAATAGCCAAGGCACAATAATATACCTGAGACGGATAATTCTAAAGAACAAGACGCTTGATGCATAGTAGCTGCTCAATGAAGTATTAGTTGAATAAGTGAATGTCTATGGTGCATTCGTAGGTCAGCCCTCTTGATATTGGGGGTGGCTTAAAGTTTTCTCAGGCTGATATCAAAGTCTGGGCTCAGGGGTACCCTGCCCCTGTCTTCCTCTAGGCTGAAAAGCCATCTCTGTATGTTTCCTTTCCTGTGCCTCCTCTCTTAAAAACTGTATCTCACACCTTCAAGCTTCTTGAGAGCAGGAGCCATGGCACCTCTGATGGATCCCACTAGTGCTGCATTTAGCACAGAGTGGAATGCAGAGGCAAGCAAAAGTGCTGACCCAAGACCTGCCTGCCTTCTGATCTGTTGTACTTCTCCCCTGATTTATCTCTATCAGGGTGGGTGGCCCATGGTGAAGAAAGAGTCAGGGAAAGGAAGACAAGAGAGCGTGTCTGCTGTCTACCTTGACTGGGAGGTGCCTTCAGCAGAAGTAGCTTCAGCTCTTGAGCTTCAGCTCTTGACGCTGACCACTGGGCACTGGCAGCATGCTTCCTTCTTTCTTCCTTCAGGCTAGCAGTGGAGGCAATTCCATGCTTTGAAAATCTCTGGGTTGCCTTGCCTCTGGTTACAGGAGCTTCAGAACTCAGACTGATTCTCTTTTCCTGTTGGGCATGCACTGATATGCATCTATCTCTAGGCCCAGAGCATCTCTAGGTTTCCCAGTGCATAGGCTATAGGTAGCAGGTAATCAGCAGGGTCAGGGTTCCTGAGCAGATTATTCAAGAGAGGGAGTGTGTGATCAGTCTGAGGCAGATTTCAAACCACAGACAATATGAGGGTGGCCAAGGGCATTTTTTTGTTAATTCATATCACTTTAATGACTATTGCTAAGCATTCCAGGCATAAGCAGAGACATAGAAATATAAAGGTACAAGGAGAATTTGAGAACCTCGGTCATGTGTGGTGGCGGTGGTCTACCACAACTTAACTAAGCTGGAAATTCATCTCCCAGGTTTTATTTCCAGTGTGATTTCCAGTTATAATTGGCCTCAAGGGATATTTTGCTGCCATATTTTTATGCTCTATAGATAGGGGCTGGGTGTGTAGTTCATGTATGCTGTCACTCAACTCCTGGCTCACCTGGTTGGCATGGGGCAGCATTGAGACCCATATTACACATCCGGTTTTAGTGGGCCTCTTCCTTCAGCTTCTCCAAGCTGAAGGGACAACTCCATGGCAAAGGGAGACAGTTTTTCCTGCATGTGACCTATGGCATTAAGATTGGAGGTGGTATAGTTAGACATGTATTCCAGTGTGTTCTTCCTGATTTAGTTGTCTTTAACCCTTGACCTTGTCTATACCCAGTTTCTTGTTTTTCCACCACTGCCCTGCCTGGCTGACACATAAGTGGGTAGCCTTAGGCTCAATACCTGATGCAAAAGCAGTAACCTCCTCAGACTACCCCACCAGTTCTCCTCCTTATAACAAATTCCTCATTCTACATTGCATGTCATTATTTTTGCTTCTTTGATGGACACTTATCTGGTACAGAATGGATAATTGTTTAATTGGGCAAAAGTAGAGGATGTATGCATAGAAAAAAAAGGAATTAATCAGATCTAGGCCCAGGATAGTCATGTATACATATTTTCTCAGCTGTCCAGTGTTCTGCATCATGAAGACCATAATAACATCGACTCACATTTTCCTTCATGCTCTGATCCAGAACACAAGTCTGCTTCTCCAGAATCCCCTGGGAGTGTCAGCTTCCAGGGCTGCAGCAGCATCAGGAGGGGCTATTATTTATGACTGACCTACTGCTTAAACAGAGTTCAGAGGATGGAATCACAATTGAAGAAAGGCTATCACAGAATCAGAGCCCTCAGCCCATAAGTTCTACTTAAGCTCAGAAATAACTTGGAGCCCAACAGGGACCTATAATTGATGAGTTCTGTCAGCCAGCATGTTTTCCCACTGAAAATGAGCTCCACGTGGAAAGGTTGATTTATTTGTGTTTTATGGCTTATTTTGTGGTGAAGAAAAATCAATAAAGGCATTCATTTTTACATTTTAAATGTCCCAGGCAAAATCAGAGCATTATCAAATGTATGCTTTATGTTCTTCATTTCTAAAGGTGAATGGGTATAAGGAATTAAACTTTGATTTGAAAATTACCCAAAGGCTCTTTCTTTTCTCAAGTTCTGCTCCTTTAAGGGAATCAGAGTGGTGGGAGGCCTCATATGCACTTCCTAGAGTATTGCCTGCCTACCTCAATCACTGGAGCTGTGTGTTCTGCAGACTTTGGCACTGTGCCCACCGTTTGCCACTTTTGCCCACATTCAGAGAGCAGGACAGAGGGTCTATTAATGGACTCTGTACCCAAGAGTGGAGCTGGGCCTTTAACACAAAGACCATGGGACCAGCTGCATATTAAAGCCTGAAGAGGATATGGTGTGATGCTCAGAGGCACAATGCAGTGTGTCAGGGTCAGGAGAACTCTTATCTGACTTTTACCTTAGCTTACCTGAGAGATGAGGAAGCCCAACTAGGGCAATTTTAGTGCAGGGTGGAGAAGATAAGGTAAGAATTCAGAGGTCCTTTCAATTCCAAATACTCATGACATGCATTTGGAAGCTACAAGGATGGGTGAGTCTGAGAAGACTCAGAGACTGCTACCTGGTGAAACTAGGTGGCTGGTATAAACAATTATCTGTATACTCAATTAGAGTTACAAAGGAGTTTCTCATGCATTATTTAATGTAATTATAAAAATTTCTTTATAAGTTAGGTATTAGAGGAAAAGTAAACTGTAGGAAGGAAACAGTTTATATGGGACACGTGGGTGCCCATGAGATGTCCAGGTGGATATACCCAGAAGACACAGGACATTAGGGTCCACCCATTAGATGTCTAGGTAGTCTATCAAAAGCCTAATGTCAGGATCTGGATGTTTGGCTCAGAGGCTTGGGCTAGAGATTATGTTTGGGGTTGTCAGTCTATAAGTGATGTAGAAGTAATGGACATACCTGACCTCACCCAGAGAAAGGTTGATGAGGGACAAGAAATTAGTGAAACCAGAACCTTAGATTCAATGTTCCTTTGAGCAGGATGAAAGAGACCAGCACAGATAAAAGCTGAGGGAGAATTAAGACAGAGGGACTGTGAGAAGAGAAATTTCAGAAGGCAACTTGCTGAGCACCTCACCTGGATTTGCTTGAGTCAGAAAGCAGGTACC
The DNA here is from genome assembly GCF_018350215.1 of Panthera leo. NCBI lineage: Eukaryota > Metazoa > Chordata > Mammalia > Carnivora > Felidae > Panthera > Panthera leo. Next base: position 108,894,570 of record NC_056686.1, read on the forward strand.
GTCCAGATCAAGGTACTGAAAGCTTCCTGATATTTCTCTGGTTTGTCTGGAGAGAGATGTGTTCCAGCCTTAACCAGAGGAGAAAGCCAACCCTACTCGGCTGAAGGGCATTAACAATATCACAAGGTGGACATTAATGTTATATTCACATGTTGGGGAAGCACAGGGATCCAGAAAACAACACCTCACAATACTGAAAACTAACCACTTCCCAATCTGTGAGTTATCTCACCTAGGACCGATGGAACTGAGCCAAGTGTCCTCACAGGGAAACACATGGCTCACCTTCTGCAGGAAGACGAATGCCATTCCTGACACTTGGCTAAGATGTGCAGGATTTGTTTATATAGCAAAATCGAGTTATTGTCCCTGCTGAACAGGTGCTGCATTTTATATCACACAAAGAATGGCTCCAATCCTTATCACTCCTTCATTAAGCAATCCCACACTCTACTGTTACTTACATTGTTATGGAACCAGGCTGGAACACTGGAAGAAAAACCAAGTGGCACTCAGAGATCTTGGTGGATCAGAGATTTATTTAACACTGGCAGGCTCAAAGGAGACCATTTCTCCAAAGATCTGAGCACCGAATGCAAATGGGAAGGGTAATTTATAGTTGTCAGCTTCCATATCTGTGCAGGTTTTCAAGTGCACAGCAAACAAAGGAAGAAGAACCTGGAGGAGAGGTCTCTAAGTTAGAGACCAGAGTTTGTTTTAGCCCCATCCGCCATCTTTGGAGTACTTTATTCACTTCTCCAACATTCCCCCTTTGATGCCTTTTAAAAAACTTTTAGTAGGCATCACCTTTTAGTTTTACAGGTTGGTGCTTGTGGAAGGCTAAGATATGTGCTGCAGTTTGGGGAGCAACAGTGTTTTCAATAAAACGTACCATGGCATTCAGTATACAGGGGCTGATGGATATAATTAAATTTTGGAGAGGAGGGGCCCCACCAGGGCAGGAAGCCAGGAGGCCCAATCCATGAGATCCTATCCTTTCCATTGATTGATACTTTTCTGTTGTACGTTGAATTCTTAACCTTAGTTGTAACTATTCCTGACTGGTTTACGAAATAGTAACATTCCTCACCCAGAAAGATGCAAGCCCCTCCTTTTTCTGAAGTGAGGAGGTCAAGGGCTTGCTTATTTTGGAGAGTCACTCTTGCCAGAGAGTTTATTTGGCTTTATAAGGTTACCAGAGAATCTGTCACCTGTTCCATGTCTTCATTTAGCTCTTGATATAGTCTATGGTATAGTCCTATGATGAACCTATGCTCCCTATTCCAGTTCTTATTCCTGTCATAATTCCTGGTCCTCTCAGAATGGGTAGCAGGATTGCCTATTTAGCCCAGGACTTGGGGCTAAAGGCTGTTAAGAACTGATCTTCAGTGTATATGGATATCTCTAGGGTTAGAAAGACAGAATAACATAGCTGAGTCCAGTTGGCCTCTAAGCATCGGTAGGCCAAATTAGAACACAGATAGAACACCTCAGGGGTTAAACATGGGTTGTATTCCACTTTAAGGTTATATTTCTTCCACATAGAGAGGTACCATTCATACCTTCAGGGACCATACAGATTAAATTGTTGGCATTTGTGAGAGAGATCCCAGTGTTCAGGGGTCCAATTAAGACAGAGGTGTTGGTTTTGAGATTTTCAGGAGCTTCCCAGATCAAAGGGATAGGAGTGGCTAAGTAAGCCCTCTGGCTGAAGGGCAAGCACATCCAGCAGGTTTGGGTGTGATTAGCTATTTTATGGAGGATTTGTAGAGTAGTGTTGTCCAAATGCTGGAGTGGGGAATTGGTAAGCATCTGATTGAGGGCTGAAAGGTTCAAACCCTGGTAAGCTGCCTGGGGAGTGGTCGCCTTTATGGCTTGTATTACCCTGTCCAGGGTATCCTTTATAACCTTTTGAAGGGCCCTGTCTTGTACCATTCCCCTGTTCAAGATCCCCCATTGAGGAAGGTAAGTGTAGCAAGCTTGCTTCCTTCTCTGCAGGCCCTTGTTGTGACATAGGTGCCTGACATTTTGGGTTATCTCTATGGTCCAATACTCAGTCCTTGGGGCACTGGGTGACTGACAGAGAGTGGGTGTTTTTCCCTTGTAGCAATCCTTGTGGAGGGAGGTGAAGGCGCTGGATGCCCTTGACCCCCTTATTGTCATATAACAATCCTGGGGGCAAAGTGGATAAGCAGCAGTTGTAAGGGTGAGAGAGGTTATCATAATATACAGTCAATACTTAATAATCCTCCCATCCAGAGGAGGTATGTGACACCCAGCATGCATCTTTTGTCCCATGTCCAGCTTGTTGGTGCAGTCTCTATCAGCCCAATAGTAAGAAGTAATATCAGGGCTATGACACCAGTAAGGGGCAAGGGCTGGCAAAGTTGCATCCAAACCCCTGTGCTCAGTCCACGTGTTGATTCCTCAAGCTTCTTCCATGTGCAGGCCAGCCAGCTTCCAGGGTGTGGCTGGAGCAGGGATGGAGATCTCAGGGGCCAGTGTCTTTTTGAGGGTCAGCTTAAGTGGGTGATTGGATCTGGATCACTTCATCAGGTTGAGGGTTCCTCAAAGTTGGTCTTCTTAACTCTGGAGTGATGGACCCATAGGGTGATACCTGAAACTGAATCCTCTATTTGGTTGCATATCTGTAAAGTCCACCTCCAAGTCTTCGAAAAGGGCGGGTTTCTGGTAACTGTCAGATCAGGTTTAGGGAAGATATGGTATGCATAGAGATCCATCCTGTTTTTCAGTTGTTTAAGTAATCATATGCCCATGGGGTCTTATTATCCCCATAGAATAACAAGCACAGAAGATTGCCTATACATGAAACACTGTGACAATTTTTCTGAAGTTTACCTCAAGTTGTCTAGTTTAAGCAAACAACAAACATTTAAAGATAATCATAACTAGAATTTAACATCCATAACGGTGCATTGTTGAAACATAGTTGTTCTCTCTAAAGCCCCTCATTTCCAGAGATACCCAAATTGAGACCAATGCATTTGTAGAACAAATCCAGTCTTAACAAATCTGGCTTAATTGGTTACATAAACTAAGCAAGAATAGTGATTGATCATGAGGATCTTTTAAAGTTTACTTTGCTGGAACTTTTATAAGGAATCTCCAGGTTGAATTTTAGTAGCCTCTCCAGGTCAGAAGCCAAACCAAATAGTTGCCATCACACAGGCCTGAGATACCTGTAGAATTCGGTGAATTCCTCTTCATGAGGTCCCCAAGATATCCTGAGGTTCCTGCACCCGCCAGGAAGTGACCTTCTTTACTCACCGGGTGAGGCTGCTGGGAACTCTGTAAGCAAAGCACCAGGCCAACATTTCCAAGGGGCTTTATGGCTCCATGTTTTATAAAGCCAACCCTAGTTCCTTAAAGCTGTCTGGTCATATCTGAGTTTATGAATGTCATTCTTAAAAATGACATTCCAGTCAAAGCCTTGGTAAAATAACCAGTATTTCCAATGGTGACCTGTTACAAGGTGAACAGATTCTTATTAAACTTATGCAAACAATTGTAATTGCCATGAAAGAAAGAACACTCATTGAGAGTTTTTGAATTTCAGGGGAATTATGTACAGAGAAAAGATACATGCTTCAGTTTACAAGTGAATACTTTATGACTTTTTTTATATCATAGATATCTTAAGAGAAAGTTTCCTTAATCTGGAAGAGGAAAAATTAGAGAACCAGCAATATTTTCAACAAGAATCACAAACTATAATCTTCCTCAGTTCATTTAATCCCATGTTCCTAATTCTTGTTCAATTTGAATGAAGCTTTGTAGTTCTGGAAATTCTTACCCATTTTAGTATTAATCCTAAAGATGTTGAATATCTGTATTTGTCCTCAAAGTCCTTTTTGTAAATCTCCTTGAAGGAGAAACATGTTTTTTGAGAGAATAAGAACGATTATAAATGACAAAAATCTCAGAAATAGACATCGTTAAAGATCTGATGAGAGTTCATTATGATGCAATTGACAAAGAAATTCTGTTATCTCTGTGACATATAACATTTCATTTAATCAGAATACTAAATGATGACCTTATATCAGAACATTAAAACTTTAGGAATTGCATATATGTGGGCAGTTACAACATTTACCTGTGCAATACAACTTAAGGTTTACCATTGTAAGACAGTGCTTTTCCAAGTAACTTAGCATCCCAAATAAAAGGGCCTAATTGATCAATAAGACTTCATTTACCATTTAAATCCTGAGAAGTTTGTTAAAACCCCAGGAAGTCATAAGTACATCCTAAATAGGATTACATATCATTACACATCTTAAAATTTTATTTATTCAACCAAAGTGTCAATAAAAGATCCCAAAGGTGAATGTATAGCATTATATAGTTGTTATCAAAACCTAGCTTCTTTAACATTCAGAAATTTTAACTAAGTGGTCAAAGACCTGATAAAGATGAAATATAAAACTTTGATTTTCCCAGAGGATAGACCTTTGTTTGCATTGTCTTATCAAGAGCAGATCAACAGTTCAAGAAAACTTTGTCATTTGAGCAGAGAGAAGAGCAGAATTTCAACCTTATGTCAGTGTATTTTTAAAAATTCCATTCATCTCAACCTTCTACAACTTTCTTTTGCTTTCAAATTTTGTACCAAAGCCATTTCTTTTCAAATAACCAGTCTCATTTAGGAGAAAAAAAAAATTACTTTCTTCTACCCTCAACAAAACTGTATTTCCATTCCTTATGTCTTTCTTATATACCTCCTACTTTCCTACATACAGGGTTGCTTTCTTTATTTTCATCAGTCTTAAGTACACTTAGCAGAATTTTAACTCTTAGGAAACCTTAGTCTCCAATTGAGTACTTAGTAGCCAACTAAGAGATGTTTACATCAGAACTTTTTAGATGGTAAATTCATGAACCAATTAAGTACAAAGCATGTTTTGCTTAGTACTTAATTTTTGCTTAGTACCTAATAGGTCTGAATAGCCTTAATTTCTCAGCAATAAGAAGTTAAAAACACAAACCTATGTTCAATAATCAAAGCTTTAGCATTCCATCCCATTTGGAAAGTTTCAGGTTACCAAGACCTTGAAAGTTTTCTTAACAATTACAGACAAAATTAACTATCATTAACAAATTTCAACAGAGATAACATGAGTTTATTTGACCTTTGCCGATAACTTTAAAGACACGTCCACTCGGGGCGCCTGGGTGGCGCAGTCGGTTAAGCGTCCGACTTCAGCCAGGTCACGATCTCGCGGTCTGTGAGTTCGAGCCCCGCGTCAGGCTCTGGGCTGATGGCTCGGAGCCTGGAGCCTGTTTCCGATTCTGTGTCTCCCTCTCTCTCTGCCCCTCCCCTGTTCATGCTCTGTCTCTCTCTGTCCCAAAAATAAATAAAATAAAAAAAAAAAAGACACGTCCACTAAACTTAAATTAGTTTAAACATCAAATATGTTTCACCTGTGTCCACCTAAAAGTCAATCAATTTCTCTCCATTGTCAATTTTCATTTGGGGCACCAGTGGAGGTATCTGAAATGGGTGGTCCAAGGGGGGGTGCACTTTGCTCCTTGACTTGGAGGGTGAGAGGAGGAACCAATGGTGCCTGAGACACTGAGGATTGTATAGGACCACACCCAAGTTGGTGCAGAAACATGAGGGGGAGGGCAAGGCAGAAGCAGCAACTGTTTGGGAATATTCCTTAAAGTCCCTGTCCTGAGGTAGACTAACCATAATTGGCTCCAATTATAGCCATTAACCTTGGAAATGAGAAGAATCCCTCACATCTATTAGGCACAGGAACAGGGAGAGTCAGTGTCCCCTTTTAGTCTGATTCTATCTTGGCTAGGCCAATAAGGTACCCTTCTTGAGGTTCCCCCTGATATCGGCTGGGTTTTTGGGACTTTCCCTGGTTGGGACACTTATTCTTTTTAATGTCCTTTCCCCTTGCAGTAGGTTCATTGACCCCTTGCTAAGGAGGTTCTGAGTCTCCCCATTTTGGGCAGCTAGACCTTCCCTGTCCTTTAGTGGTGGCTCTTTAGTGCCTCTGGAGCAAACAGTGTGTAAACCTTGCATAATCTCTTACAATAATCCCGGGGGGGGGGGGGATCCTCTTGCTCCTGGACATGTTTATGGCCTTCTCAGCCTCTGCTCTGATCCCTCAGAGAGCCTCTTGGTACCAGTGGATGTGGACCGGCATCTGGAGAGCGCCTGTGCTGGCTGAGGGAGCAATCTGGCCGCTGGCTCTTATGAGGGAGGGTTCTCCAGGTCCAGAAGGGGAGGAGAAATGGGCTGTGGCGGTGGAGGTGGAGGCATCTGTGGCGGCAGCGAGACAGACGGGGGAGGAGTTTCAAGCTTAGAAGAGGGAGGGAGAAGGAGCCTAATGAGTCATGAGGAGGCAGAACACTAGGGGAGCAATGGATTGCTTCTTTGGCTCCCTGGGTGAGTTTCCAGATAAAGTGGCTAAAACCTTTGCCTGGCTCTGCTTACTATGGATGAATTGCACCCAAGGTGGAGGATTTCTGGCAATTCCAAGCCAGGAGTCGATGTATGGGAATTGAACAGGGTGACCTGGGTCTGGAGACAACATACCAGATGCATCAAGATATCCAAGGTTCCCCCAGATGGCCCCACACACACCAAAAGTGGGCCTTTCCAACTCACAAAAGATCTCCAATGTGCCAGAGGCTATCCCAATTGTATAGTATCCCCAAAACCCCCTCCTTGCTCCGACCTGACCTCACAATGCTCCTGTGAGGTGGAATCACAAAGACAGAGGGACAGGGGCACCCCTTCCAATGAGGAGACCAGCCAGATGCCCGTCTGGCTGTGTCCCGAAGGAAACCAGGTGACACTCAGCCACAGTGGTCCCAGCCCTGTGACCCATGATCAGAAACCATTGATGCCACCACAGACCATGTGCCATCCACCATTGAATCGCAGACAGGCCCACTCAGACTCCGTGGGCCCCTGGGGACCCCAAAGGCACCCACTTGTGGAGCCACAGAATTGAACTTGTCAGGCAAGCTAGAGTGAGTAGCACATTCACACTCACATACACACCAGAGGTTATTACATTCCTTCCCATAAAATTCCTACCTGTGAGACTTCTGAAGTCTCGGGGAGTGATCAGGTCCCCCTTCCACTCTTAAGAGTGGGCCTGACTAGATTGGGCCTTACCGGTTCCTACTCAGGTCCAGGTCCTTGCCTGCCAAGTCTCCTCAAATCCGGCAGGAATGGTGGAGTGGGGGCCAGCCTGAGGCAACTGAGCAGGAGACTGCTGAAATTCAGGCAGGGCACACCCTCTCCCTTGCAATCCCTCATTCCATTCTCCCAAACCAGTGGGAACAATGGGTCAGCACAGTTGGGTTTCCCGGTCAGGGAACCAAATATGTTATGAAATCAGCCTGGAATGTTGGCGGAAAAACCAAATGGCACTTGGACATCTTGATGGATTGGAGATTTATTTAACACCAGTGGGCTCAGAGGAGACCATTTCTCCAAAGATCTGAGCGCTGAATGCAAGTGGGGAGGGTAATTTATAGTCATCAGCTTCCATATCTGTGGGGGTTTTGACGCACGCAGCAAACAAAGGAAGAAGAACCTGGAGGAAGGGTTTCTAAGCTAGAGACCGGAGGTTTTTTTTTTGCCCCATCAGCCATGAGTACACTTTGGCATACTTTATTCACTTCTCCAACAATACCTCTCTTTGATTACTTAGTCTGAGGTGTCCACCCCATTTACCAAGTGAAAGAGTAGGGGATGAGCAGTCATGGTACATTGCTTCTTGGAAAAAGAGTATCAAATAAAATCTGTAGGCTGAGATAAGGAGGTTCTGAATTGTCTGTATGCTGGGCACGCAGCTTTACATGTCTTCTACTGATTCAGAAAACAAGGCCATTAGTCCAATAAAAAATCTCTCAATCTCATAGGGCCATTTCCAAGACATCCTGGATTTGGGCCAGGAGCAGTGCATACCAACTCTGTCCTTGACTCTAGCAATGGGAAGATATTTGAAAGCATTGAAGTAAACAAGAGAAAAGATGGGGCAAACCACATAACTTGGTTGTCAAACTGGCTAAATCACTTCAAATTTAAGAACTGATAAATGACCAAAACAGTGCAGCTCCTAAAATGTCTCACTCTCTCAAAAATAAATAAGCATATAAATGTTTTCATAAAAATATTTTTTAGTATAATTTATTGTCAAGTTGGCTAACATACAGTGTATACAGTGTGCTCCTGGTTTTGGGGGTAGACTTCTGTGATTCATTGCTTACATACAACACCCAATGCTCACCCCAAGTGCCCTCCTCAATGCCCATCACCCATTTCCTCCTCTCCCCTACCCGCCCTCCATCAACCATCAGTTGATCTCTGTATTTAAGAATCTCTTATGGTTTGCCTCCCTCTCTGTTTGAAACTACTTTTTCCCCTCCCTTCCCCCATGGTCTTCTGTTAAGTTTTTAAAGTTCCACATATCAGTGAAAACATATTTGTCTTTCTCTTGTTAGAAAATTCTAATCTTTTTGTTATCTTGGCATTGACATCAATCAATTGTAGTTTTCCATTCATTTTGAAATCTTCCTGGTTCTTGGTATGATGAATAATTTTTAATTTTTTTAATGTTACTTATTTTTGAGAAAGAGAGACAGACTGTGAGCCAGGGAGGGGAAGAGAGAGAGAGAAGGAGACACAGAAACCAAAGCAGGCTCCAGGCTCTGAGCTGTCAGCACAGAGCCTGATGCGGGGCTTGAACCCACAGACCATGAGATCATGACCTGAGCCAAAGTCAGACGCTTAACCGATGGAGCCACTCAGGTGCCCCTTGGTATGATGAAAAAATTTTAAATTAAAACCTATTATTTTGTATTTAATAAATTAATAAATAAACAAGCATTAAGAAAATAAAAGAAAAAAGGAAGAGAAAGAAAGAAAGAAAGAAAGAAAGAAAGAAAGAAAGAAGCTGTCAGATATGCAGGAGGTCAAAATTATACTCCCAGGTCTCTTTTTGAAAAAGTTATCTGAAGATAAACTCGAACTGAATAATAAATAAATAAATAAATAAGTTAATTCTGAATCATCAAGGCAGATATTGTTGCTATGAAATGCAAAGGCAAAACATTATTCTTGGAAAAGCAGAAATTAAATGTAAGAAAAATTAATAGTAGCAGTTTGAGGCTTACATCCTACATTATATCAATAAAGACCACAAACTAGAAAGAAATTTGGGTGCATAAAATTCTGGTAAATATCCTGTCTTACATTGGGAGACAAAAAAGTATTTTATTTTTGTCCTTGATAATTATAGAATCGTAATCAAAAATAACTTTGAAACCTTAATGATAGTCATGACTAATATTAAGAAAAAGATATATCTATTCTAAATCTCAGAAGGAAATGACAAAATTATATTATCAAATATGTTATCGAAAATGTAAAACAACTGATAAAAAACCAAACATTTTAGTTTTCACAGTAACCATAAATGAAGTTAATTCTCCCAGTTGAAGACATATTCTAAAATTGGCATGGCTAAACTAAAAAGTCCAACACTATTCATCTTAAGAAGTATGATTAAGGGATCCTGGGAAGATGGCAGCGTAGGAGGACGCTGGGCTCACCGTGTGTCCTGCTGATCACTTAGATTCCACCTACACCTGCCTAAATAACCCAGAAAACCGCCAGAAGACTAGCAGAATGGAGTCTCCGGAGTCAAGCACAGATGAGAGGCCCACAGAAGAGGGTAAGAAGGGTGGAGAGGCGGTGCGCGCTACACGGACTGGCCAGAGGGAGTCGGGGTGGAGGGGCGGCCCACCGGCCAAGCAGAGCCCCCGAGTCTGGCTTGCAAAAGAGGAGGGGCTGGACAGAGTGTGTTCTGACAGCAAGCAGGACTTGACATCTGGAAGGTTATAAGCTAACAGCTCTGCTCAGAGAACGGGAGGGCTGGAGGACAACGGGAAGGAGAGTTGTTGAGCCCCTGATGACAGAGCTCAGCTTGGTGAGGAAAAGAGGTGCTTGCCAGGGTCATCTCCCTCGCCCATCCCCCAGCCAAAATCCCAAAGGGAACCAGTTCCTGACACGGAACTTGCTTGCACCGCAGAGGAAACACCCAACGCTGGGCTTCTGAGGATCCATCTCTCTGGCAGGTCTGACTCCCTCCCAGTGCCACAGGGCCCCTCCCGAAGCGGACCTCCAAAGGAAAACCTAGCTGAGCCTGCCACTCCTGCCCCCATGCACCTTACCGATCCACCCCAGCTAATATGCCAGATCTCCAGCACCACAAGCCTGGCAGTGTGCAAGTAGCCCAGATGGGCCATGCCACCCCACAGTGAATCCCGCCCCTAGGAGAGGGGAAGAGAAGGCACACACCAGTCTGACTGTGGCCCCAGCGGTGGGCTGGGGGCAGACATCAGGTCTGACTACGGCCCCATCCACCAACGCTAGTTATTCAAGACAGCACAGGGGATGTGCCCACAGTCCCTCACCACTCCAGGGACTATCGAAAATGACGAAACGGAAGAATTCCCCTCAGAAAAACGTCCAGGAAATAACAACAGCTAACGAACTGATCAAAAATGATTTAAACAATATAACAGAAAGTGAATTTAGAATAATAGTCATAAAATTAATCTCTGGGCTTGAAAACAGTATAAAGGACAGCAGAGAATCTCTTGCTACAGAGATCAAGGGACTAAGGAACAGCCAGGAGGAGCTAAAAAATACTATCAACGAGTTGCAAAATAAAATGGAGACAACTATGGCTCGGATTGAAGAGGCAGAGGAGAGAATAGGTGAACTAGAAGATAAAATTATGGAAAAAGAAGAAGCTGAGAAAAAGAGAGATAAAAAAAATCCAGGAGGATGAAGGGAAAATTAGAGAACTAAGTGATGCACTAAAGAGAAATAATTTATGCATAATTGGTATTCCAGAGGAGTAAGAGAGAGGGAAAGGTGCTGAAGGGGTACTTGAAGAAATAATAGCTGAGAACTTCCCTGAACTGGGGAAGGAAAAAGGCATTGAAATCCAAGAGGCACAGAGAACTCCCTTCAGACGTAACTGGAATCGATCTTCTGCATGACATACCATAGTGAAACTGGCAAAATACAAGGATAAAGAGAAAATTCTGAAAGCAGCTAGAGATAAACGTGCTGTAACATATAAAGGGAGACCTATAAGACTCGTGACTGATCTCTCTACTGAAACTGGGCAGGCCAGAAAGGAATGGCAGGAGATCTCCAATGTGAGGAACAGAAAAAATATGCAGCCGAGATTCCTTTATCCAGCAAGTCTGTCATTTAGAATAGAAGGAGAGATAAAGGTCTTCCCAAACAAACAAAAACTGAAGGAATTTGTCACCATTAAACCAGCCCTACAAGAGATCCTAAGGGGGATCCTGTGAGACAAACCAGAGACAGTGCTACAAGCATGAAACCTACAGACATCACAGTGACTCTAAACCCATATCTTTCTATAATAACACTGAATGTAAATGGACTAAATGCTCCAACCAAAAGACATAGGGTATCAGAATGGATAAAAAAAACAAGACCCATCTATTTGCTGTCTACAAGAGACTCATTTTAGACCTGAGGACACCTTCAGATTGACAGTGAGGGGATGGAGAACTATTTATCATGCTACTGGAAGTCAAAAGAAAGCTGGAGTAGCCATACTTATATCAGACAAACTAGACTTTAAATTAAAGGCTGTAACAAGAGATGAAGAAGGGCATTATATAATAATCACAGAGTCTATCCATCAGGAAGAGCTAACAACTATAAATATCTATGCGCTGAATACAGGAGCCCCCAAATATATAAAACAATTACAAACATAAGCAACCTTATTGATAAGAATGTGGTCATTGCAGGGGACTTTAACACCCCACTTACAGAAATGGATAGATCATCTAGACACACGGTCAATAAAGAAACAAGGGCCCTGAATGATACATTGGATCAGATGGACTTGACAGATATATTTAGAACTCTGCATCCCAAAGCAACGGAATGTACTTTCTTCTCGAGTGCACATGGAAACTTCTCCCAGATAGATCACATGCTGGTCACAAAACAGCCTTTCATAAGTATACAAGAATTGAGATCATACCATGCATACTTTCAGACGACAATGGGATGAAGCTTGAAATCAACCACAAGAAAAAGTCTGGAAAACCTCCCAAAGCATGGAGGTTAAAGAACACCCTACTAAAGAATGAATGGGTCAACCAGGCAACTAGAGAAGAAATTAATAAATATATGGAAACAAATGAAAATGAAAATACAGCAATCCAAATGCTTTGGGATGCAGTGAAGGCAGTCCTGAGAGGAAAATACATTGCAATCCAGGTCTATCTCAAGAAACAAGAAAAATCCCCAATACAAAATCTAACAGCACACCTAAAGGAAATAGAAGCAGAACAGCAAAGGCAGCCAAAACCCAGCAGAAGAAGAGAAATAATAAAGATGAGAGCAGAAATAAACAATATAGAATCTAAAAAAACGGTAGAACAGATCAATGAAACCAAGAGTTGTTTTTTTTGAAAAAATAAACAAAATTGATAAACCTCTAGCCAGGCTTCTCAAAAAGAAAAGGGAGATGACCCAAATAGATAAAATCATGAATGAAAATGGAATTATTACAACCAATCCCTCAGAGATACAAGCAATTATTTAGGGATACTATGAAAAATTATATGCCAACAAACTGGACAACCAGGAAGAAATGGACAAATTCCTAAACACCCACACCCTTCCAAAACTCAATCAGGAGGAAATAAAAAGCTTGAACAGACCCATAACCAGCGAAGAAATTGAATCAGTCATCAAAAGTCTCCCAACAAATAAGAGTCCAGGACCAGATGGCTTCCCAGGGGAGTTCTACCAGACGTTTAAAACAGAGATAATAGCTATCCTTCTCAAGCTATTCGAAAAAATAGAAAGGGAAGGAAAACTTCCAGACTCATTCTATGAAGCCAGGATTACTTTGATTCCTAAACCAGACAGAGACCCAGTAAAAAAAGAGAACTACAGGCCAATATCTCTGATGAATATGGATGCAAAAATTCTCAATAAGATACTAGCAAATCGAATTCAACAGCATCTAAAAAGAATTATTCACCATGATCAAGTGGGATTCATTCCTGGGCTGCAGGGCTGGTTCAACATTCGCAAATCAATCAACGTGATACATCACATTAATAAAAAAAAAAAGAGAAGAACCATATGATCCTGTCAATCAATGCAGAAAAGGCCTTTGACAAAATTCAGCAACACTTCTTAATAAAAACCCTCGAGAAGGTCGGGATAGAAGGAACATACTTAAAGATCATAAAAGCCATTTATGAAAAGCCCATAGCTAACATCATCCTCAATGGGGAAAAACTGAGAGCTTTATCCCTGAGATCAGGAACACGACAGGGATGCCCACTTTCACCGCTGTTGTTTAACATAGTGTTGGAAGTGCTAGCATCAGCAATCAGACAACAAAAGGAAATCAAAGGCATCAAAATTGGCAAAGATGAAGTTAAGCTTTCACTTTTTGCAGATGACATGATATTATACATGGAAAATCTGATAGACTCCACCAGAAGTCTGCTAGAACTGATACATGAATTTAGCAAAGTTGCAGGATACAAAATCAATGTACAGAAATCAGTTGCATTCTTATACACTAACAATGAAGCAACAGAAAGACAAATAAAGAAACTGATCCCATTCTCAATTGCACCAAGAAGCATAAAATACCTAGGAATAAATCTAACCAAAGATGTACAAGATCTGTATGCTGAAAACTATAGAAAGCTTATGAAGGAAATTGAAGAAGATATAAAAAAAAGGAAAACATTCCTTGCTCATGGATTGGAAGAATAAATATTGTCAAAATGTCAATACTACCCAAAGATATCTACACATTCAATGCAATCCCAATCAAAATTGCACCAGCATTCTTCTCAAAACTAGAACAAGCAATCCTAAAATTTGTATGGAACCACAAAAGGCCCCAAATAGCCAAAGTAATTTTGAAGAAGAAGAGCAAAGCAGGAGGCATCACAATCCCAGACTTTAGCCTCTACTACAAAGCTGTCATCATCAAGACAACATGGTATTGGCACAAAAACAGACACATAGACCAATGGAATAGAATAGAAACCCCAGAACTAGACCCACAAACGTATGGCCAACTCATCTTTGACAAAGCAGGAAAGAACATCCAATGGAAAAAGACAGTCTCTTTAACAACTGGTGGTGGGAGAACTGGACAGCAACATGCAGAAGGTTGAAACTAGACCACTTTCTCACACCATTCACAAAAATAAACTCAAAATGGATAAAGGACCTGAATGTGAGACAGGAAACCATCAAAACCCTAGAGGAGAAAGCAGGAAAAGACCTCTCTGACCTCAGCCATAGCAATTTCTTACTTGACACATCCCCAAAGGCAAGGGAATTAAAAGCAAAAATGAACTACTGGGACCTCATGAAGGTAAAAAGCTTCTGCACAGCAAAGGAAACAACCAACAAAACTAAAAGGCAACCAACGGAATGGGAAAAGATATTTGCAAATGACATATCGGACAAAGGGCTAGTATCCAAAATCTATAAAGAGCTCATCAAACTCCACACCCGAAAAACAAATAACCCATTGAAGAAATGGGCAGAAAACATGGATAGACACTTCTCTAAAGAAGACATCTGGATGGCCAACAGGCACATGAGAAGATGCTCAACGTTGCTCCTCATCAGGGAAATACAAATCAAAACCACACTCAGATATCAACTCACGCCAGCCAGAGTGGCCAAAATGAACAAATCAGGAGACCATAGATGCTGGAGAGGATGTGGAGAAATGGGAACCCTCTCGCACTGTTGGTGGGAATGCAAACTGGTGCAGCCGCTCTGGAAAACAGTGTGGAGTTTCCTCAGAAAATTAAAAATAGACCTACCCTATGACCCAGCAATAGCACTGCTAGGAATTTACCCAAGGGATACAGGAGTACTGATGCAGAGGGGCACTTGTACCCCAATGTTTATAGCAGCACTCTCAACAATAGCCAAATTATGGAAAGAGCCTAAATGTCCATCAACTGATGAATGGATAAAGAAATTGTGGTTTATATACACAATGGAGTACTACATGGCAATGAGAAAGAACGAAATATGGCTTTTTGTAGCAACGTGGATGGAACTGGAGAGTGTGATGCTAAGTGAAATAAGCCATACAGAGAAAGAAGATACCATATGGTTTCACTCTTATGTGGATCCTGAGAAACTTAACAGAAACCCATGGGGGAGGGGAAGGAAAAAAAAAAAGAGGTTAGAGTGGGAGAGAGCCAAAGCATAAGAGACTCTTAAAAACTGAGAACAAACTGACGTTTGATGGGGGGTGGGAGGGAGGGGAGGGTCGGTGATGGGTATTGAGGAGGGCACCTTTTGGGATGAGCACTGGGTGTTGTATGGAAACCAATTTGACAATAAATTTCATATATTAAAAAAAAAGAAACATTAAAGAAGGTTTACAGACTGAAGAAACATACCAAAAAGAAATTAGAATCTTAAGAAACAATATAAAGTGTCATAAATTCTAAATATGTACATTGAAAAGACATATGCATGTAAATATAAAAGATATAAAGGACAAACGTCTTCTAAGTTTTATTAAAAATATATAATTGTCTGCTTAAAGCAAAAATAATCATAACATTTTTCTAGACATATACCACATATAGAAATAAAAATTTGACAACTCAGAAAGTTCAGAAAAGGGGATATATTTTTATATACAAATGGGTCTATTATTTGAGAGAAATTTTTGATAAATTTAAGATGATATTATAAATCCTTGGTCAGCTACATTAAAACAAATTAATAAACAAAGTGCATAAGCTAATAAGTCACCAGTATAGATAGTAAGGAATAGCAAAACTTGTTCAATGCAAAACAGGAAGGGAAAGAGAGAGATAGAACAAAAAGCAGATATAGAAAACAAATATCAAGATAGTAATGACCGCATTTAATGTAAATTGTCAAAATATTGCAATTAATGTCAGATTATCAGACTGTTTAATAGGACAAGATCAGCTATTTTAGTATAAAATATTATATTTAAATATACATATGAGCTAAATAAAAGAATGAAACCAGATACAGTAGGCAAAGACTAATCCTAAGAACTGTGAAGGGCCTATAATATTAATGTCAAAGAAAGAAGACTTCTAAATAAAGAACATTACCAGGAAAAAGAGGAAGATTTTATGAAAAAAATGGCCAATTCATTAAGAAGACATAACCACTTACAATGTGTAAGCGCCAAATGGCAAAGTTTAGAGACACATGAAGCAAAACCTGATACAACTTTAAGTAGACATAGAACACTATAGCAAGAAATGTTAACACTACATTTTTAGGAATTAGTAGAATAGGTAGCCAGAAAGTTGAAAAGGAGATAAAAGACTTGAATAACAATGCCTACTAAACTAGTCTACTTGACATTTATAGAATATCCTTAAAATGGTAGAAGAACACATCTTTTTTAGAGAATAACTAAATTTGTTTGTAATTGAACCATTCACCAAGACAGATCATGTCCTGAAATTTAAAGCAAGTCCCGATATACATTAAAAAAGAAAATCATGCAAGGAACATTCTGGCCATACCGATGTTAAATTGAAGTCAATAACAGAAACATATATGTAAAATTGTCAAATACTTGGAAATTCAGTACCATATTTCTAAAATATTTCTAAAAAATTCAAGGAACAAAGAAAAAGTTACAAGGGAAAATTAAAAGAAATTTTAAAATGACTGAAAATGAAAGCATATCAAAATTAAAATTCAGGTCAGTCAGAACTCACTGGTAAATGTCTAGCTTTAAGTGCCTATGTGAGAAATGAAAAATGGTATAAAGGCAAGAACCTAAGCTTCTAGCTTAATAATTTAGAGGGTGGTTCAGTAGGTTGAGCGACTGACTTTGGCTCAGGTCATGATATCACGGCTTGTGAGTTCGAGCCCTACATCGGGCTCTGTGCTGACAGCTCAGAGCCTGGAGCCTGCTTCTGATTCTGTGTCTCCTTCTCTCTCTGTCCCTCCCCCACTCATTCTCTGTCTCTCTCTGTCTCAGAAATAAATAAGCATTAAAATAAATAAATAAATAAATAAATAAATAAATAAATAAATAAAAATAGCAAATGAAATGCAAATAAAGGAAAGGAAATAATAAAAACAAAAGTAGAAATTAATAAGGAAACAGACAAACTATAGTGAAAATCAATGACACTAAAAAATATTTCCTTTAAAATATAAATAAAATAAATAAACTTATAGCTAGACATCAAGGAAAAGTGAAAAAAGATAAAAATAACTATATCAGGAATCAAAAAAGAACATCACTATATATTCCTCAGGCATTAAAAG
Organism: Panthera leo; assembly: GCF_018350215.1. NCBI lineage: Eukaryota > Metazoa > Chordata > Mammalia > Carnivora > Felidae > Panthera > Panthera leo. The sequence goes on from NC_056686.1 coordinate 108,911,968, forward strand.
GATAATAAGTAAATGTTATCAATAACTTTATGCTGATAAATTTGACAATATAGATGAAGTGGTCAAATACCTAGAAAAATATTACTTACAAAAATATGAAACAGAAAATCTTAATATATGTATTTTAGTTTTTAATTTTGTTAAATATTTACTTTTGAGAGAGAGAGCTGGTGTGAGCAATGAAGGGGCAGAGAGTGAGAGGGAGACAGAGGATCCAAAGCAGGCTCTGCTCTGACAGCAGAAAGCCTGATGCGGGACTGGAACTCACAAACCTTGAGATCATGACCTGAGCCAAAGTCTGATGCTGAACTAACTGAGCCACCCAGGCACCCCTGAATAGATGTATTTTAAAAAGAAAATTGTAATTACAAATATTTTCACTAAGAAAAAAATTTGCTCAGATGACTTCACCTATGAGTTATACCAAACTTTTAAAGAAGAAATAATGTCTTTTTAGAAATACAAGAAAAGAGAAAATCCTTGCTGATTTATTTTATGAGGACATTATTATCCTGATGACCAAAACAAAAACATTTGAAGATAAGATGACCAAACACCAATATCTCTTGTATACATGAAAATACTTTTAAAAATTAGCAAATGAAATTCATGACATATAATGACCAACTTGTGTTTATCCAAGGAATGCAAGGTCGGTTTAACATCTGAAAATAAATCATTGCAATTAACTGTATTAGTAGAATAAAAAGAAAATCCATAACTCAACAGATGCAAAAAATTAAAAATTTTCAACGCCAATTCGTGATGGAAACTTTCAGAATACTCAGAATAGAAAACACTTTCACAAGTTGATGAGGAGCATCTTCAGAAAACCTTTAACTAATACTTTATTTAATGATGAAGGACTCAATGGTGTTATCTAAAAACTGGCACTACATGCAAAAATGTCTATAGTCAGCATATGTATTCAATGTTGCAATCCCTATCAAAATTCCAGGAGGCTTTCTGTAGAAATTGACAAGCTGTTCCAGAACTTAAAAGGAAATTCAAATGTCTTAGCATGTCTAAAACTGTCTTTAAAAAAGTTAAAGTTAATCTCAAGACTTATTATATATATATATATATACATATATATATATATAATCTCGACTTACTATATATATTTATATTTATATATTTATATTTGTATATAATATACATTTAATCTCAAGACTTACTATATATATTTTTTTTTAACTCAAGACTTACTATAAAGACAGTGTTACTTTTACACAAAGATAGACAAAGCTCAGTGGACCATGAATGATTTTTAACAAGAGTTTAAAATTAAAGTAATTAAATGGAAAGAGAATAGTCTTTTCAGAAAAGTGGTGCTTGCGATCTGGGGTACCCCTATTAAAAAAAAACTACACTTGTAACATATACAATAATTACTTTTTAAGGCTCTTAAATATAACCTGAAAGCTTAAACTATTAACTTCCAGGAGAAAATGTCAGAGAAAATCTTTAGGCCCATGGGTCAGGCCAAGTTTTCTTAAGTTGGATCCCCAAAATACAAACCTAAAAAGAAAAAGAATGACAGAATGTAATTTATCAAAATTGAAAACTCCCAGAAAACTAAAATCATGATGGGATACCACTACAAATATATTATTAATCTCAATGGAAGAAAACCAAACAGACAATACCAAATTCTGGTAAGGTTGCAGAAAAACAGGAACACCTGTTAATTTTTGACAAGAATGTGAAATGGGACAATTACTATGGAAAAATTATTGACAGATTCTTATGAGCTTAAACATAGTTACCACATAGCTCAGAAATTACTTTCCTTGGTATTTGCCCAGGTGAATTAAAAATGTATATTTATACAAAAACCAGTCCACAAATATTTATAACAGTTTAATTTATAATTTCCAGAAACTGGAAATAACCAAGATGTCCTCCAAAAGGTGAACAGAGAAACTGTGTTACCTTCATTAAGTAGAATAATACTGAATAACTAAAAGGGACAAGCTAATGATTTATAGAATACTATGCATGAACATTACTGAATTTTCTAAGTGAAAAAAAAAATCATACCTAAAGGCTACATATTGGGATTACATTTTTATGACATTCTGAAAAAAAGACAAAACAATAAGGGATGGGAAACATCAGTGGTTGCCATGGATTAGAGAAAGGAAAGAGGTTGACTAAAAGGGAACTATGCAAAGAAATCTTTAGGGTGATGGAACTATTCTGAATGGTATCATGAGGCTGGACATATGATGCTATGCATTTTAAAAATACCCCAAAATGAGAAATAAAGCTGTCTCTATTTTTAGATGACACATTGTCTTTTTAGAAAATCATGAGAAGCTACAAAGAAACAAAACAAAAGAAGCAAAAACAAAACCTTCCTAAAACTAGTGTTTCAGCACTCATAGGATATAAGATTAATAAAGACTAATATAGAAAAATCAATTGTATTTCTATATGCTATCAAATTATGCATGGCAATGAAATTAAAAATACAACAGCAATAAAATTATAAATCTGAAAATCTAACACAAATGAAATATTGAGTGTATATCTAACAAGTCATGTGCAGGACTTACATGCTGGAAACCATAACAACTAAGGAAAGAAATTATAGAACATCTAAATAAATGAAGATAAATATGAATTGGAAGCCAGCATAGAAAATGTATTGATTTTTCTAACAATTCTTATCAAAATCACAAATGATTTCTTGATGACAAAGTTTAGGTTTTTCTAAAATGTTTATGGAAAGAAAAAAGATCCAGAATAGCTAAAAATAACTGTGAAAGAAGAATAAAATGGGAGGAATTGGTCTACCAATTTCAGCACCTACATAGCTTCAGAAATCGAGTTGGTGTGTTATTGAGGGAAGCTATACACACAGGTCAGTGAAACAGGATACAGCTCATAAATACATCCAAATTTTTCCACAAATATATATAGAGGAATATATATAAAGGAATTCAATATATAAATATTGAATATTGAATATATATAAATATATATATAAATATATATAAAGGAATTCAATGAAGGAAAGATAGTCATTTCAACACAAGGTGTTGGGGCAATTGGTTATCCATTGGCAAAACAAAACAAAACAAAACAAAACCTAGACCTAGGTCTCAAACCTCTACAAAAATGAAATCAGTTAGATATTAGACTTAATATATAAAAACTATGTAACATTAAAGAAAAATAGGATAAAATATTTAAGATCTAAGGCTAGGAGTTTTTTTGAATTGGCAATGAAAGCAAGATACATAAAAGAAAAGAAAATAAATCTCATCAAAATAAAACCTTTTCTCCCCCCAAGTTTTATTTAGAGTCCAGCTGGTTAATTTAGAGTGCAATATTAGTTTCAGGTGTAATCAACAGTTGGTATTCACCACAAGTGCCCTCTATAATACCCATCACCTGTCTAACCCAGTCCCCTGCCTACCTCCTCTCCAGTAGCCCTCAGTTTGTTCTCTATAGTTAAAAGCTGTTTTCTGGTTTGCCTCTCTTTTTTTCCCCCTGTGTTCATCTGTTTTGTTTCTTAAATTACACATATGAGTGAAATCATATTCAAATTTTAGGGTTGTTTGTTCCACCTCTGCAAAAAATGCTGGTCGTATTTTGATAAGGATTATATTAAATGTGGAGATTGCTTTATGTAGTATAGACATTTTCACAATATTTGTTCTTCCAATCCATGGGAATGGGATATTTTTCACTTCTTTGTGTCATCTTCAATTTCTGTGTTCAATTTCAATGATCAGTGTTTTATTGTTTTCAGAGTAGAGGTGCTTCACGTCTTTGGTGAGGTATTCCTAGGTATCTCATTATTTTGGGTGCAATAGTAAATGGGATTGTTTTCTTAACTTCTCTTTCTATTGCTGAATTTTTGGTATACAGAAATGCAACAGATTTCTGTACATTGATTTTTTTTTATCTTGTTGATATATTCAACTGGTTGAATTTATCATTTCTACCAGGTTTTTTTGGTGGAATCATATATATATATATATATATATATATATATATATAGTCATCTGCAAATGGTGAAACTTTTAATTCTTCCTTGCTACATTGGATTCCTTTTGTCTGATTGCAGAGGCTGGGACTTCCAGTACTATGATGAATAAAATTGGTGACAGTGAACATCCTTTTCTTGTTCCTGATCTCAAGGGGAAGGCTCTCAGTTTCTTTCTATCTAGGATATTATCTGTAGGTTTTTCATATAAGTACTTTATTATGTCGAGGTATGTTCTCTCTAAACCTACTTTGTTCAAGTTTTTTTTTTCATCAAAAAAAACTTTGTTAAATGCTTTTCCTGTGTCTATTAAAGAATCATATGATTTTTCTCATCTCTTGTTGATGTGATGTATCATGTTGATGTGATATATCATGTTGATGGATTTGGGAATATTGAACCACGCTTACAACCCAGGAATAAATCTCACTTGATCATGGTGAATGATTCTTTTAATGTAGTGTTGGATTTAATTTGCTAGTATTTGGTTGAAAATTTTTGCATCCATGTTTATCAGAGGTATTGGCCTGTAGTTCTCTTTTTTAGTGGAGTCTTTGTCTGGTTTTGGCATCAGGGTAATGCTGGCCTCAGAATGAATTTGGATTTTCCTTCCTTTTGTATTTTTTGGAATACAAAGAATACTTTGGAATACAAAGTCTGAAAAGAATAGGTATTAACTGTTCTTTTAATGTTTGGTAGAATTCACTTGTCAAACCATTTGGTCCTAGACCAGATTGTTTGTTGGGAGTTTTTTGTTTATCAATTCAATTTCTTTGCTTGTTATAAATCTGTTAAGATTTTTTATTCTCCCTGTTTCACTTTTGGTAGTTTATGTTTCTAGGAATTTATCCATTACTTCTAGGTAGTCCAATTTGTTGGTATATAGTTTTTCATAATATTCTTTTATACTTATTTGTATCTGTGGCATTAGTTATTGTTTCTCTTTTTTTATATCTGATTTTATTTATTTGAGTCTTTTTTTTCTCTTGACATGTCGGCTAGATGTTTATCAAGTTTATTGAAGTTTTCAAAGAAACAATTCCTCATTTCATTGATCTTTTTTTTTTAAGTTTCTGTATTATTTTGTTTATATTTATTTTTGAGACAATGCATGAGACAGAGTGCAAGTGGCAGAGGGAGAGAGGAGACACAGAATCTGAAGCGGGCTCCAGGCTCTGAGTTGTCAGCACAGAGCCTGATGGAGGGCTCAAACTCACAAACCATGAGATCATGCCCTAAGCTGAAGTCGGATCCTTAACCGACTGAGCCACTCAGGCACCCCTCTGTAACATTTTTGTTTTAGTTCTAATATTATTTTCCTTCTTCTGGTTGTAAGTTTTGTTTCTTGTTCTTTTTCTAGCTCCTTTAGGTAAGATTATACTGTTTATTTCACATTTTTTGCTTCTTGAAGCAGTTATACTTTACCATATACTTTCCTCTTAGAATTGCTTTTGTTGCATCCCAAAGGTTTTGGATCAATATGTTTTCATTTTAATTTTTCTCTGTGTACTTTTTTTTATTTCCATTTTTGTTTGTTTATTTCCTAGTTGACCCACTCATTATTTATATTTAGCATATAATTTAACCTCCATGTATTTGTGTCCTCTCCAGATTTTTTCTCATATTTTACTTCTAGTTTCATAGCAATGCGATCAGAAAAGATGCATGGTATGATTTTGATCTTGAATTTCTTGACGTTTGTTTTGTGGGATAATATGTGATCTATTCTGGAGAATGTCCCATGTCACCCTAAAAGAAATATGTCTGCTTTTTTAGGATGAAAATGTTCTGAATATATGTGTTAAATCTATCTATTCCAGTATGTTACTCAAAGCCATTTTTTTTCTTTTGAATATTCTGTTTAGATGTCCATTGATGTAAATGGGGTGTTAATGTTTCCTATTTTCATTGTATTATTATTAATTATTTCCTTTAAATTTTTTATTAACATTCTTTGTGTATTTGGGTGCTATGATGTTGGGTGCATAAATATTTAAATTCTTATATCTTCTTATTGGATTGTCTCCTTAATTATTATGCAGTGTCCTTATTTCTCCTCATTACAGTCTTTGTTTAATTTTTATTTTTTCGAACGTTTATTTTTTGAGAGAGAGAGAGAGAGAGCAAGGGAGGTGCAGAAAGAGACAGAGACAAGAGAGAGAAAGAATTCCAAGCTATCAGGGCAGACCCCGATGCAAGGCTCAAACCCACGAACTGTGAGATCATGATCTGAGCTGAAACAAAGAGTTGGATGTTTAACATTTGTGTATTCTTTTTTTTAATTTTTGTGTATCTTTGTGTATTCTTTTTTTAATTTTTAAAACTTTGTTAACATTTATTTATTTTTGAGAGACAGAGCATGAGCAGTGGAGGGGCAGAGACAGAGGGAGAATCAATATCCAAAGCAGGCTCCAGGCTCTGAGTTGTCAGCACAGACCCTGATATAGGGCTCAAATCCACAAACCATGAGATCATGACCTGAGCTGAAGTCGGACACTTAACCGACTGAGCCACCCAGGCACCTCTGCAATTTTTGTTTTAAAGTGTTTTTTGTCCAATATAAGTATTACTAATTTAGCTTTCTCTTGACATCCATTTGCATGATAGATGTGTCTCCAACCTCTCACTTTCAATCTGCCAGTGTCTTTAGGTCCAAAATAAGTCTTGTTGGTAACATATAGATGGGTTTTTTTTTGTCGTCCTTTGTCTTTTTATTGGAGCATTCAGTCTATTTACAGTCAAAGTAATTATCGATAGATATATATTTATTGGCATTTATTATTTGTTTTGTGGTCTGATTCTTTCTTGTCATACTCTCATTCATGGTTTGCTGATTTTCTTTAGTAATATATTTGTTTTTTTTAATGTTTTTAATGTTTATTTATTCTTTGAGAGAGAGCATGAGCAGGGAAGGGACAGAGACAGGGAGACACAGAATCTGAAGCAGGCTCCAGGCTCTGAGCTGTTAGCACAAAGCCTGATGCGGGGCTCTAACTCACAAACTAGAGATCATAACCTGAGCCAAAGTCAGATGCTTAACTGACTGAGACACCCAGGCACCCCATTAATGATATATTTCTATTTATTTCTTTTTATTATTTGTATGTTTGTTAATGGTTTTTGATATATGATTACCATTATGTTTGTATATAACCTCTTCTGTATTTTAAGTTGATGGTTGTTTAAGTTTGAACCTATTCTTTTCTCCTCCTCGCATTTTATATTTTATTATATTTTGTATCCTTTTTTGTGAGTTCCTTGACATATTTTTTACAGAAAAATTAATTTTTACTACTTTTGTGTTTCCTACCTTTATTAGGTCACGTTTTGTCTTTCTTTCCACTCAGAGTACCCTTAATATTTCTTTTAGGGCTGGTTTAGTGGTCACAAACTCCTTTAGGTTTTTTGTTTAGTTTTGTTTTGTTTGTTTTTGTTTTGGGGGCCTGAAAAACTCTTTTTTTTTTTTTTTATTTATTTTTTTTTTTTATTTATTTTGGGACAGAGAGAGACAGAGCATGAACGGGGAGGGGCAGAGAGAGAGGGAGACACAGAATCGGAAACAGGCTCCAGGCTCCGAGCCATCAGCCCAGAGCCTGACGCGGGGCTCGAACTCACGGACCGTGAGATCGTGACCTGGCTGAAGTCGGACGCTTAACCGACTGCGCCACCCAGGCGCCCCTGAAAAACTCTTTATCTCTCCTTCTATTCTGAATGATAGCCTTGTAGTATAGAGTGTTCTTGGCTGCAGATTTTTCCTTTTCCACATTTTGAATATATCATGCCACTGCTTTCTGGTTTGCAAACTTTATGTTGAAAAATCTCCTGGTACCCTAATGTGTTTTCCTTTGTAAGTTACTGATTTTTTTTATTTTCTTTTTTTTCTTTTCTTTTCTTTTCTTTTTCTTTTTTTTTTTTTTTTTGCTGCTTTTAAGATTTTTCCTTTATTACTATATTTTGCAAATTTAATTACAATACGTCTTGGTATGGGACTGCTTTTGTTCACTTTGATGTGAGTTCTCTGTGCCTCCTAGATCTGGATATCTGTTTCCTTCCCCAGATTAGGGAAGTTTTATTTCTTCAAATAAATTTTCTGTCCCCTTTCCATTATTCTTCTTCCCCTTTCTTCTTCTTCCTCATTCTTCTTCTTCCCCTTTCTTCTTCTTTCTTTCTTTCTTCTTTCTTCTTCTTCTTCTTCTTCTTTTTCTGGGACTTTTATAATATAAATATGATTATGTCTGATGGAGTCGCTGAGTTCCTAAGTTCTGTGTAATTCTCTTTTTGTCAGTTTGACTACTTTTCATTACTCTGTCTTCTAGGTCACTAATTCATTCCTCTACTTCTTCCATCTTGCTCTCCATTCCATCCAGCATGTTTCTTGTTTATTTATTGAGCTCTTTATCTCTGCAATGTTATTCTTTATCTCTGTGTTAAGAGTCTCAGTGATGTCTTCCAATCTTTTCTCAAGTCCAGTGAATATCCTTATGATAATGCTTTAAATTCCCCATGCTTTAAATTCTCCATCTCCATATAAGTAACAGGCATGTTACTTATATCGGTTTTGCTTAGCTCTCTGGCTGTGGCCTTATTCTGTTCTTCTATTTGGTATAAATTTCTCTGTCTCCTCATTTTGTATGCCTCCCTGTGTCTGTTTCTGTGTTGTAAGAAAGTCAGATGTGTCTTCTGCCCCTTGAAAGTAGCTTGTTTATGAAGAAGAATTACTAGTATACCCTGCAGCTTAGTGTCCCATGTTTACCAGAAACTGGCACTTCAGGAGCGTATTCTCTGTGTGTTGCTTGTGCCCTGCTGGTTTGTCTATGTCACTTGTCCTCTCAGTTCAATATTCACTGGCTTTCTGATTGTTGTGGGCTGTTCTAGGTCTTAGGATCCAGGTAGGTCAGCTGTAAGTGGCCATGTTTGCTGGAGAACTTGGAAACAAGGTGGTAGTGTTAGAAAACCTTGCATTGGGCCACTAGTCTTATGCTGGATCCCCCACAGTGGTGGTGACTAGGTGCTGCACATCAGCGTGGCTGGGGAACAAGGTTGGGCATGGTGCTTAAGGATGGCTGGGGGATGTATGGCTGGGTAGAGAATATGGTGACAGCTGTGCAACGGTGACTGAGCAGGGCATGCACACAGTTTAAAAAAAAATTTGCCCCGAGTCCCGGGCCACATCTACAAGTGTCTGTGCAGCCCCACCTTCCATAGGTGGTTCTGTGTTTATGCCAAAGGCAAGGGAGGAAAATGGCACCTGTCAGCTCCCTCATTTTTGAAGTTCCCCAACACTATCTGAACTGAGTATTAACAGATGTGTGTCCCATTTGCCCCGCCCCCTCCCATGATTTGTAAACTGTCATTTTTATGTTGCTTTTCTAAGCAGGCTGCTGTCTCTATAAGAGGAAGTCCCCAGCTATCATTCACCCTCCTGGCTTGCCCAGTGCTGAGTCAGCTGGCTTTTAAAGCTCCAGACTATAAGTCTGACTGGTTTTACAAACCAATGGAATTCAGCTTCTCTGGTTTTTAAAGCCAAATAGCCTCCCCTGTGTGAGCTCCCTGGTGCATGGGCCTGTTTCGCTGCCCTTTTCACATGCACAGTTCCTTCCCTCCTGTGGGCAGCCTCTTTCCACCTTTCTGACCTTCCTAACCTATCAGACTCAGCTGCTTCTCTATATTTAGTGATGGAGTTTGTTCTGCCAGTCTTTGGATCATTCTCCAGTTTATTGAGATTGGATATGGATGATATCTAGTAAATGTGGAACACGGTGAGCTCAGAGTCTACCTACTCTTCCATCTTCCCAAGCTCCTGAAACATTTTTCTTAATACCGATGCCAATGAAAAATTAAACAGCACAAAAATACGAAATGAGGGAAACATCCTTAACTTGATAAAGTACAACTACAAAAACCTTCAGCTAGAATCATATTCAATGGTGAAAGACTAAATGCTTTCCCATAAGACTAGAAAGAAGGTAAGGATCTCTGTATTCACCCAATATTATTTATCCAAGTATTAGAAGTTTCAGACAGTAAAATAAAGGAAGTCAAGGAAATAAACTTCACAAGAATCATAATGGAAGACATAAAACTGTCTTTCTTTGTAGATAACACAAGAGTCTATGTAGGAAATCTCAAGAAATTGAGATTTAAAAACACTAAAAAAAAACTATATTTCTGTACACTAGCTATTAATGTATAGAAAATGAAATTTAAAAATACAATAAAATTTAAAACAAATAATAAAATGAAATAGGTATAAATCTAACAAATACTTGTGGGATTTATATATTGAAATCTGTATTATCTAAGAGGAGCTAAATAAATGGAGATATACATCGTTTTCATGAATTGGAGGATTCAACATAGAAAACAAGGCAATATTCTCAAAATTGATATGCAGATTTAATGAAAATTCTATCAAAACCCAAGTAACTTTTTTTTGTCATTTTGATGGATATAGGTAAGATTATACTAAAATGTATTTTCAAGAGCTAAGGAACTAAACTAAATAAATAATTTTGAAAGAGAAGAATAAAATAGGAGAAATCAGCATACTTAATTTCAAGAGATATGATATTTCTATACTATCAAGACTGCATGGTATTTGTGGAGAGATAGTTGTAGACACCAGTGAAACAGAACAGAAAACTCAGAAATCAACTCACACTACTATAGGCAATTGATTTTTGACAAAGGTGTGAGAGCAATCTAATAAAAGAAGAATAACCTTTTCAACAAATGGTGCTGGATAAAGACTATACCAATAAAAACTATACAAAATAAAATGCAGAGAGAAAGATGTGAAGCCCAGAGGCAAAAGATAAAAGGAATCTTAAACAATACAAAAATTAACCCCAAATAGGCCATATTTTCAAGTATAAAATATGAAAATATAAAACTTTTAGAAGAAAATAGAGGGAAAAAATCTGAATCCTAGGACTTGGTTAACAATTCTTAAACATGATGCCAGGGGTCCCTGGGTGGCTCAGTCGGTTAAGCGTACAACTTTAGCTTAGGTGATGATCTCATGGTCCGTGGGTTCGAGCCCTGTGTTGGGCTCTGTGCTGACAGCTCAAGAGCCTGGAGTCTGCTTTGGATCCTGAGTCTCCCTCTGTCTCTGCCCCTCCACTGCTCATGCTCTCTCTCTCTCTGTCTCTCAAAAATAAAAAAAAATTAAAAAAAAATTAAGCATAATGCCAAATGCATGATTCATAAAAGAAAATAATTAATTGGGTTTAACCAATGTTGAGAATTTGTGCTCTGTGAAAGACCAATAAAGGATAAAAAAGACAAACTACATTCTTGGAGAAAACATTTGAAAATATTTTATTTGACAAAGAAGTGGAATATATAAGGAGCTCTCAAAAGTAAATAGTAAAAATCCAATTACAAAATGGGCAAACAACATGAAGAGGCATTTCCTCAAAAAGGATTTACATATGGCAAGTGAACACATGAAAATATGTTCAACATTGTTAGGTGATTGGGAAAACGTAAATTAAAATCACAATGAGATATCTCTATATACCTGTCAGAATTGCTGACTTAAAAAATACTGACAACACCAAACACTGAAGAGGGTTCAGAAAGGTTAGATCATTCATACACTGCTTGTGGTAATATAAACTGCACAGCCACTCTGGAAACCATTTTTTGTGGTTTCTTAAACAACTAAACATGCAGCTATCATAAAACCCTGTGATTGTTCTCCAAGCATTTATCTCAGAGACAAAAACATATTACCACAACAACCTATACACAAATGTTCATAGAAAGTTTATTTTTAATTGCTCAAACTAGAAACAACCAAAGTGTCCCTCAACAGGTAACTGATTTTTAAAAATTGATGAATATATACCATGGAATATTTCTCAGCAATGAGAATGAACACAATGTTGATTTATGCAACAACTTGGATGAATCTCAAGGGAATTTTTGTTGTGAGTCAAAAGTCAGTCTCAAAAGGTCACATACCATATTATTCCTTTCTCAAAATTACAGTGTTATAGAGATGAAGAACAAATTAGGGATTTCTAAGGGTAGATGTGGTGGAAGAAAGAGGGGAGATACAATTATATAAGGACAACAAAGGAAACTCATCTGTTCCATACTTTGACTGTTATTGTTCTCATAGGAATCTACGTATATGACAAAATAGCATTGCATCAATCCCACATTTTGGGTCTTGATATTATGCTATAGATATGTAAAATGTATATTATATATGTAAGTTATGCATGTTATGGGAGTTGCATAATATTGGGGAAAACTGGGTGAAGAGTTTATGGGACTTCTTTATTATAAATGTAACTTTTTGCAAATATAAAATAATTTAAAAATAAAGTTTCAAAATGGCAGAGAAAAATGACTGATCTAAGAATAACAATCACAGAATTCATTAGAAAGGGACATTAAATCAATTGTTATAAGTGTAGTCCATATACTCAATAAACTACAGACAAATGCTAGTTAGAGACATGGAATCTATAAAAAAAAAGGCTGAAGTCAAACTAGTGATAAAAATAATGATGTGTGAAATGAAACAGACACTGGATGAAATTAACAGCAGGCTAGATATTGCAGAGAAATGATTAATGAACTTGAAGGTATAACAATCAAAATTATACAAAATGAAACATAGAAAGAAAAATAAATTGAAAGTGCAGACTATCAGTGAACTGTGGGAATATTCCAAGGGGCGAAATATATGTAATTAGAATTAACAAGGAGGATAGCAGGGGCAGAAAAATATGTGAAGAAATGACTAAAATTTATAAGTTAATGCAAACTATAAATCTATGCATTCACAGTCTTAATGTCACAAGCATAAGAAACATGAAAAAAAAGTGCACCAAAGCAAATCATAATCAAATACCTTAAAGCAAGTGATAAAGAAAAAAAGTATTAAAGCAGCCAGATAAAAATAACACACACCTTGTGTGTGCAGTGAAAAGTGGAACTAAGATAAAGATGACAGAGATTTCTCACTGAAAATAATGTAATCTAGAAAACAGAGAAGTAACAGCTTTGTAGTACTTACCAAAAACAGAGAAACAAAACTCCCCAAAACTAAGAATAAAAATAGAACACTTTTTCAATCAAGAAGTGTTTATCCAGAAAAATATCTTTCTGAAGGAGGCATGGAATACTTTTTTTAAATAAAAAAAACTGGAAGAATTAATGTTTTATCTTATCATTGAGCTCAAAAATTTTCAATATATTCTAGGTATATGTTCTTTGTAAAATGTATGTATTGAGAATCATATTTTCTCCTACTCTGTGGTTTGTCTTTTCCAACTTATCTTTCCAGGATAAGAAGTTTTTATTTTGGTAAAGTCCAATTTACAAAATAAAAACAACAGATATTTCAAGATCTAATTCAGGACAAGACATTGTATTTAATCACCATGTACCCTCAGTCTCCTATCTGTGGCTGTTTCTCAGTCTTTGCGTTTTTGTGATCTTGGCACATTTGAAGTGTCAGGTATTGTATAGTATGTGTTTTAATTTGTGTGTTTCTGATATTTTCTCTTGTGTAGACTGGGGTTATAGATTTAGGAAAGAATACTACAGAGGTGAAGTGCTCTACACACCTCATTACATGAAGAGATATGTGATAGTAACATGACTTGTTACTTGTGATGTTAACCTTGATCACTTGGCTAAGGTGTTATCTGTCAGTTTTCTTCACTGTAAAGCTACTACTTTTCTCCTTCCATGCTTCATTTATTTTAAACAAGTCATTAAGACCAGTCCACGCTCAAGAAGAGCTTCATTTCTTGGAGGCAAGCATATCAAATAATTTGCAGATATATGATAAGACCACTGAAGTAATTAATAAATATATTTTTAATAATTTGAAGCTCTGCAAATATCCATTTTTCCTTAATATCTAGCTTTCTAATTTCAGGATTCATTAGTAGATATTGCCTGCATCAGTTACTATTGTTCTAATGGTGATTTTCTACTTCTCTGATTCTTTGTACATGTATTACTTTTCATCCTTCTGTAAGGAAGATTTGTTCCTATTCCCAGTTTATATATTCAATAATTTATTTAAATTAACATGGACTCACTCACATATATTTCTTTTCTACTTCAAGTTATAATCCAGTGAAACATTATTTTTGTTGCATATATTATTTCAAATTTAGTCTTTGGAACTCTTTCACATTACCACCCATTTCTCTTTTTTTTAAAGCACATCATTATTTTTTGGCATTAGATGCTCCAGACTCATTTTGTATTTTTTATGTCCCAGCCATAGTGTGGTTCATTACTCCAGGAAGCTTTAATTCCTTTTATTAGAACATGGCACTTAAATCAAGATATGGGTCCCAAGAGTGCTCCATTGTTACCAAGGTGTTATTGCTTTGAGGCCCTCTTAGTGTACAGAGCTAGGAAACATATATGCACACTATGTATATGCATATATATATGTGTATATATATATATATATATATATATATATATATATATTTCTATATCTAGTTATGCACATTGATATGAGTTAATACTAATATCCCTGACTATAATCAAGCACCAAAGGATTCATTCTAACCTTCCCAGCTTTGCTTATTTATATTTTTCCAAACATAAATATTTGGTTCCCATTATCTATAATTTATTGAATTCTTTTTTAACTCTAGTATACATGTAATGTAGTTTCAGAATTGCTAACCTATACTGGTATGAGAAACATTTACCAACTAGAATACAGTGTTTATGTAAGTTCATTTTGTCTTTAAACGTTGTGTGGCCAGTCAAAATAAAATTTTCCAAAGTTACTTAGGTTAAGTCCTTTTTCCCCCAAATCCTTGAGTGAGATTGTATCATATTTCCAATATAGTTAGATTAATTTCTCATAAGTCTATATTCCATATGGGAATTTCCTAACATCTTGGTTAATGTTGTTTTTCTTTTCTTTCCAATTTGTATACGATAAAAACTCACTCTGGCCCACAATTTTATACTTTTCCTTCCATTCAAATTTTTAAATAAATCTTTTATTTTAAGATAATTGTAGATTCATATGCACTTGTGAAAAATAATACAGTTACTTCTTGTGTACACTTTACTTAGCTTCCTTCAATGGTAGCATTTTGCAAAACTATCACACATTATGACAATCATAATCTTGACATAGATACACTCAAGTTATGGAACATCTTTACCACTCCAAGTATCACTCGCATTGTCTTTTCACAACCACACTCACTTCCCTCCTGCTCATTTTCACTTAGTTACACTAGGGACCACTATTCTAGTCTCTGTTTTTGTATTTTTTATTCAATAATGTTATATAAATGGAATAATGCAGTATGAAACATGTTGAGATTGGCTTTTTTTCCTCTATAATAATTCCCTTGAAATTCAAGTTATTGCATGTGTCAATATTTTGTCCTTTTAATTTCTGACTATTCCATTATATGTATGTAGGAAAGATTGCTTATTTGCCTATCAAAGGACATCTGGGCTCATTCTAGTTTTTTTGGGGATTAATAATAAAACTGTTGAAAATATTCATGCACAGGCTTTTGTGTGAATATACATTTTAATTTCTCTGGGATAAATATTTAAGAAGGTAATTTCTGTGTTAATAGTTGTGTATTTAGTTGTTCAAGAAAGTGCCAAACTGTTTTCCAGAGTGTCTGCACATTTTACATTCCAAACAACAATGTAAAACTGAAAGAACACATTTTAGAACTTTGTGTTGTCATTATTTTTTTATGTTAATCCTTCTGATACGTGTATGCTATATATAAATCAAAAGATTCCACAAAAAACTGGTAGAAATTCAACCAGTTGAATTTATCAACAAGATAAAAAAAGTCAATATATAGAAATCTGTTGCATTTCTGTATACTAAAAATGCAGCAATAGAAAAAGAAGTTAAGAAAACAATCCCATTTACTATTGCACCAAAGATAATGAGATATCTAGGAAAACGTCACCAAAGAGGTGAATCACCTCTACTCTGAAAACTATAAAACACTGATTATTGAAATTGAACACATAAATTGAAGATGACACAAAAAGTGAAAAATATCCCATTCTCATGGATTGGAAGAACAAATATTGTTAAAATGTCTATAATACATAAAGCAATCTCCACATTTAATATAATGCTTATTGAAATAGGACCAGCATTTTTTGCAGAGGTGGAACAAACAGCCCTAAAATTTGAGTGGAACCACAAAAGACACCAAATAACCAAAGCAATCTTGGAAAAGAAAAGCAATGCTAGAAGAGGCGTCACCATTCCAGACTTCAATTTATATTACAAATCTGTAGTGATCAAGACTGTATGGTACAGGCACAAAAAGAGACACAAAGATCAATAGAACAGAATAGAAAATCCAGAAATGAACCCACAACTATACAATTAGTCTTCAACAAAGCAGGGAAGAATACCCAATGGGAAAAGAACAAATGGTGCTGGAAAAACTAGACATCTACATGCAAAATAATGAAACTAGACCAATTTCTTACAACCTACACAAAAATAAATTCAAAATAGATTGAAGTCCTAAATGTAAGATTGGAAACCGTTAAAATCTAGAAGAGTAGACAGGCAGTTATTGCTTTGACATTGGCCATAGCAACTTCTTTGTAGATATGTCTCCTGAGGCAAAGGAAACAAAAGCAAAAATAAACTACTGGGATTTAATCAAAATGAAAACCCTCTGAAGAAGAAAGGAAACAATCAACAAAACTAACAGGCAATCTTTGAAATGGGAGAAGATATTTGCAAATGACGTATCTGATAAAGGGTTGGTATCTGAAATATATAAAGAACTTATCAAACTCAACACACCCCAAAATGAACAATCCAAGTTAAAAATGAACAGAAGGCATGAATAGTCATTTCTCCAAATAAGATGGCTAGCAGACACATGAAAAGATGGTTACCATCACTCATCATGAGGTACATACAAATCAAAGCTGCAATGAGATAGGGGAGGGGCCAAGATGGTGGAACAGCATGGAAGTTCACATCTCTCATCTCTGAAATGCAGCCAGATCAACACTAAACCATCTTGCATACCTAGAAAACTGATTTGATGATTAACACAGCAATCTGTACAACCTGAACCACAGAGCTCAGCAGGTACATGGCCAGGAGAGGTGAACTGGGAGAGAGAGAGAAGCCATGGAGGGCAGGGAGCTATTTTTGCTTGCAGAGAGAGTTTGGATACAGGGGGAGAGTATTGGAAAAGCACCCCCCCCAAAAGCAGGTGGAGAGAAAGAGGAAGACTGGAAACAGCCACAAGGGACTGAACAAAAAAGGGAGAAAGGAGAGGGTCTAAATTCCATTAAGACTCTATAAACCGGGGGGAATGCAAGAGTCTGAAATTCTTCAGTTCAATACCTGGTGGTGCTCTTCTGGAAAGGGTGAATCTCCAGGAGCAGAGTGTGAGGTCTCAGGGGTCCTTGGGCCACACAGGGAATGGCTGTTCCTTAGTGCAAGGACATTGGTAGAGGCTGTTTGACCTCCCCACAGGCAAAGGTCCCAGTGAACCCTAGAGAACAACCACATTTTCTGGTGTTGGAACAAGAACATTAAGGGTGAAGCTTGGCACCAGATGTGTGTTGTGATTTACCACAATCCCTAAAACACTGCTGCTACACAATAGCACAAACTTTTTCTGGGGTGGGCTGGTATCCAGCCAGAGTCTCTGGGCATTGGCAGCAGCATAGTCTCAGAACATTCCTGGGGGTGGGCTGGCACTTGGCCATTGTTCAGCGAGGTCCTCCCTCAGAGAGTCAGAGCAGGTCAAAACCACAGTCCCTCAGAAGCGAGGGATTGGGAAACACCGCCCATCTGAGATAAAACTCAGGAGGGATGTGCTGCCTGGCAACATGATGGCTTGATCATGGACAGTGTAGAAGCGGGGAGTGGATGGAAGCCAGAGACAAAGGAGGGGTGCTTGATTGTCGGTCAGGGACAGCACAGAGTTCTGATACTAGAGACTGGGTAGCTGGGTGATGCCATTTTCACCCTTCCTGCACATATGTATACATGCCTCCATGAGCCAAAACAATCCACTCCAGTAAGTTAAGCAACACCATCTAGTGGAGAATGGACTGCTACACTGAACCCCGCCCAACTGGGCCAAACATGTTCTTGAGGAACACCACAACTCTCTCCTCCTGCTTAGTTAATAGACTATAAAGTGCTTCATAGTTTGACTTTATAGGAAACCGGATGTAATTTCAATCATATTACATTCTGTTCACTGGTCCATCTGTTCAATTTTTTTTCTTTTTCTTTTCTTATTCTTGAATACAGAAAGAGAAAAACTTTATTTTTATTTTCCATTTCTGGAGAAAAGATTTTTTTTCTACTTTAATTTTAATTTCTTTAATTTTTTCTACTATATTTTTACTTTTTGGTAAATTTTTAAAATTCCATTTTACTTTCATTTCATCTTATTATATTTTATTGTATTCATTTTTTCAAGTTTTCAAAGGTTTTCCTTTTTTTTCTTTCTGTTTTCTTTTCCTATCTTTCCTTTTTTTTCTATAATCTATCAAGCTTCCTTCAGCAACCAGACCAAAACACACCTAGGATATAGTCTTCTTTATTTGACTTTTTTGTTTTTAACTTTTAATTTTTTACTTTATAAATTCATTTTCTTTCGTCAAAATGATGAAATAAAGGAATTCACTCCAAAAGAAAGAACAGAAAGGAATTAGAGCCAGGGACTTAATAAACACAGATACAAGCAAGATGTCTAAACCAGAATTTAGAATTATGATAATAAGAATACTATCTGGGGTTGAAAATAGATTAGAATCCCTTTCTGTGGAGATAAAAGAAGTAAAAGCTAGTCAGAATGAAATTAAAAATTTTATAACTGAGCTGCAATCTCAATTGGATGCCACAGAGGCAAGGATGAATGAAGCAAAGCAGCAAATCAGCAACAGAGAGGACAAACTTAAGGAGATAATGAAACAGAAAAAAAGGACACTAAGGCAAAAGAGCATAATTTAAGAATTAGAGAACTCAGTGACTCATTAAAAAATAATATCAGAATCACAGGGGCCCCATAAAATGAAGAGACAGAAAAAGGGGTAAAAGTTTTATGTGAGCAAATCATAGTGGAAAACTTTCCTAACCTGGGGAAAGACACAGACATCAAAATCCAGGAAGCACAGAGAACTCCCATTAGATTCAACAAAAACTGAATATCAACAAATCATATCATAGTAAAATTCACAAACACTCAGAAAAGGAAAGAATCATGAAAGCAGCAAGGGAAATAAAGTCCTTAACCTACAAGGGAAGACAGATCAGGTTTGTGGAAGGATAACAAATACTTGGAGTCTAAAGAATATCCTACTAAAGAATAAATGGGCTAACCAAGAAGTTAAAGAGGAAATTCAAAAGTACATGGAAGCCAATGAAAATGATAACAACACATCCCAAAAGCTCTGGGATGCAGCAAAGGCAGTCATAAGAGGGAAGCCTATGGCAATCCAGGTCTTCCTAAAGCAGGAAGAAAGGTCTCAGATACACAACCTAAGCTTACACCTTAAAGAGCTGGAAAAAGAGCAGCAAATAAAACCCAAAACAGCAGAAGACAGGAAATAATAAAGATTAGAGCAGAAATCAATGCTATCAAAACCAACCAACCAACCAAGCAAACAAACAAACAAACAAAAAGCAGTGGAGCATTTCAATGAAACCAGGAGCTGGTTCTTTGAAAGAATTAACAAAATTGATAAACCCCTAGCCAGTTTGATCAAAAATAAAAAAAGGAAAGGACCCAAATAAATAAAATCAATAATGAAAGAGGAAAGGTCACAACAAACACAGCAGAAATACAAACAATAATAAAAGAATATTATGAGCAATTATACACGAATAAAATGGGCCATCTGGAAGAAATGGTCAAATTCCTAGAAACATATGAACTACCAAACTGAAACATGAAGAAATAGAAAATTTGAACAGACCCATTAACAGGAAAGAAATCAAATTAGTAATCAAAAATCTCCTAAAAAACCAGAGTCGAGGGCCAGATGGCTTTCCAGGGGAATTCTACCAAACACTTAAAGAAGAGTTAACACCTATTCTTTTGCAACTGTTCCAAAAGTTGCAAACGGAAGGAAAATGTCCTAACTCATACTATGAAGCCAGTATTACATTTGTTCCAAAACCAGACAAAGACCCCACTAAGAAGGAGAACTACAGACCAATTTCCCTAATGAACATGGTTGCAAAAATCCTCAAAAAGATACTAGCCAACCAGATCCAAATGCAGAGAAAACATTTGACAAAATACAGCATGCTTTCTTAATAAAAACCCTCAAGAAAGTAGGAATAGAAAGATCATACCACAAGATCATAAAAGCCATATATGAAAGACCCACTGCTAATATCATCCTCAATGAGGAAAAACTGAGAGCTTACCCCCTAAGGTCAGAAACAAGACAGGGATGTCCACTCTCGCCACTGTTATTTGACATAGTATGGAAGTCTTAGCCTTAGCAGCAGACAACACAAAGGAATAAAAGGCGTCCAAATCTGCAAGTTTCACTCTTCACAGACGACATGATACTCTATATGGAAACGCAAAAGGTTCCACAAAATAACTGCTAGAACTGATCCATGAATTCAGCAAAGTCGCAGGATATAAAATCAATGTGCAGACATCAGTTGCATTCCCATACAACAATAATGAAGCAACAGAAAGAGAAATCAAGGAATTGATCGCATTTACAATTGCACCAAAAACCATAAAGTACCTAGGAATAAACCTAACAAAAGTGAAAATCTATATACTGAAAACTAGAAAGCTTATGAAAGAAATTGAAGAATACACAAAAAAACTGGGAAAACATTCCATGCTCCTGGATTGGAAGAACAAACATTTTTAAAATGTCAATACTACCCAAAGCAATCTACATATTCAATGCAATCCCTATCAAAATATCACCAGCATTCTTCACAGCGCTAGAACAATCCTAAAATTTCTACTGAACCAGAAAATACCCTGAATAGCCAAAGAAATCTTGAAAAAGAAAACCGAAGCTGGAGGCATCACAATCCCAGACTTCAAGATATATTACAAAGCTGTAATCATCAATACAGTATGGTACTGACAGAAAAACAGACACTCAGGTCAATGGAACAGAATAGAGAGCCCAGAAATAGACTCACAAACATATGGTAAACTAATCTTTGACAAAGCAGGAAAGGATATCCAAGACAGTCTTCTCAGCAAATTGTGCTGGGAAAACTGGACAGTGACATGCAGAAAAATGAACCTGGACCACTTTCTTACACCCCACACAGACACACACGCAGACACACAGGCACACAGACACATACAAACACACACACACACACACACACACACACACACACACACACAAAGAAAAAAAAAAAACTTAAAATGGATGAAAGACCTAAACATAAGACAGGAAGCCATCAAAATCCTGGAGGAGAAAGCGGGCAACAACCTCAGCTGCAGCAACTTCTTACTCAACACATTTCCAGAGGCAAGGGAAAGAAAAGCAAAAATGAACTATTGGGACCTCATGAAGATAAAAAAACTTCTGCACAGCAAAGGAAACAATCAGCAAAACTAAAAAGCAACTGACAGAATGAGAGAAGATATTTGCAAATGATATATCAGATAAAGGGTTAGTATCCAAAATCTATAAAGAACTTATCAAATTCAACACCTCAAAAATGAACAATCCAGAAAAGAAATGAGCAAAAGGCATGAATAGATAATTTTCCAAAGAATACATCCAGATGGCTAACAGATATATAAACAAATGCTTAACATCACTCATTATCAGGGAAATACAAATCAAAACCACAATGAGATACCACCTCACACCTGTCAGGATGGCTTACGTTAATACCTCAGACAACAACAGGTGTTGGAGAGAATGCTGAGAAAGAGGATCTCTTTTGCACTGCTGGCCAGAATGAAAACTGGTGCACTCTGGAAAACAGTATGGAGGTTACTCAAAAAATTAAAAACAGAACTATCCTATGATCCAGCAATTGCACTACTAGGCTTTTATCCAAGGGATACAGGTATGCTGTTTTGAAAGGGCACATGTACCCCCATGTTTATAGCAGCACTATTGACAATGGCCAAAGTATGGAAAAAGTCCAAATGTCCCTCAATGGATGAAGGGATAAAGAAGGTATATATATATATATATATATATATATATATATATATATATATATACACATATACACACCACACACACAATGGAGCATTGCTAGGCGATCAAAAAGAATGAAATCTTCCCATTTGCAACTACATGGATGGAACTGGAAAGTATTATGCTAAACAAAATTAGTAAGTCAGAGAAAGACAAATATCATACGATTTCACTTATATGAGGAATTTAAGATACAAAACAGATAACCATAAGGGAAGAGAAGCAAAAATAACATAAAAACAAGGAAGAGTACGAAACAAGAGACTCTTAAATATAGAGAACAAACAGAGGGTTTCTGGAGGGGTTACGGGAGGGGGGATGGTCTAAATGGGTAAGGGGCATTAAGGAATCTACTCTTGAAATCATTGTTGCACTATATGCTAACTAACTTGGATGTAAATAAAAATAAATTATTTAATTAAAAAAACTAAAAAAAAAAATAAAACCTCAAAGAAAGAAAGAAAGAAAGAAAGAAACAATAGAATAGTATAGTGGACAAAAAAAAAATTGTGATGAAATACAATTTCACACCTGTCAGAATGGCTAAATTCAACAACCCATGAAACGACAGGTCTTAGTGAGAATGTGGAGAAAGGGGAACCCTCTTGCACTGTTGGTAGAAATCAAACTGGAGGAGCCATTCTGGAAAACATTATGGAGGTTCCTCAAAAAATTAAACATAAAACTACCCAATGATCCAGCAATTGTACTACTAGGTTTCACCCAAAGCATACAAAAACACTAATTTGAAAGGATACATGAACCCTAATGTTTATAGCAGCATTATCCACAATAGCCAAATTATGGAAAGAGCCCAAACATACATCAACTGATGAATGGATAAAAAAAGAAATGGTCTATATGTAACGGAATGTTACTCAGCCATAGAAAAAGAATTGTATTTGCCATTTGTAATGACGTGGATGAAGCTAGAAAGTATTATACTAAGCAAAATAGTCAGAAAAACAAATATCACATGATTTCACACATATGTGGAATAAACAAGCATAGGGAAAAGAAGAGATAGGGACTGGGAAACCACAAGAACTCTTACCTATAGAGAAATAACTGATGGTTACCAAAGTGGAAGTAGGTGGGGTGATGGATTAAATAGGTAATGGGGATTAAGGGGCTCATTTGTTGTGATGAGCACAGGGCATTGTATGGAAGTGTTGACTCAACTATATTGTATACCTGACTAATAACACACTGTATGTTAAGTAATTGGAATATAAATAAAAACTTTTTTAAAAACTTAAAAAAATAACATGTTAAAAATTAAATAAAAAATAAATAAATTACAAATTCAACTTTCTTTTTTTTTTCAATATATGAAATTTATTGTCAAATTGGTTTCCATACAACACCCAGTGCTCATCCCAAAAGGTGCCCTCCTCAATACCCATTACCCACCCTCCCCTCCCTCCCACCCCCCATCAACCCTCAGTTTGTTCTCAGTTTTTAACAGTCTCTTATGCTTTGGCTCTCTCCCACTCTAACCTCTTTTTTTTCTTTTTTTTCCTTCCCCTCCCCCATGGGTTTCTGTTAAGTTTCTCAGGATCCACATAAGAGTGAAACCATATGGTATCTGTCTTTCTCTGTATGGCTTATTAAACTTAGCATCACACTCTCCAGTTCCATCCACGTTGCTACAAAAGGCCATATTTCACTCTTTCTCATTGCCACGTAGTATTCCATTGTGTATATAAACCACAATTTCTTTATCCATTCATCCGTTGATGGACATTTAGGCTCTTTCCATAATTTGGCTATTGTTGAGAGTGCTGCTATAAACATTGGGGTACAAGTGCCCCTCTGCATCAGTACTCCTGTATCCCTTGGGTAAATTCCTAGCAGTGCTATTGCTGGGTCATAGGGTAGGTCTATTTTTAATTTTCTGAGGAACCTCCACACTGCTTTCCAGAGCGGCTGCTCCAGTTTGCATTCCCACCAACGGTGCAAGAGGGTTCCCGTTTCTCCACATCCTCTCCAGCATCTATAGTCTCCTGATTTGTTCATTTTGGCCACTCTGATTGGCGTGAGGTGATATCTGAGTGTGGTTTTGATTTGTATTTCCCTGATAAGGAGCGACGAATTCAACTTTCTTTAAGCTATGGGAATAATCACATTATCTCTTTCAAAGTGCGTATGTTCTGGTAATTTGTGCTTTTTAGCAATTGTTCCATGTTGTGTACATTACATATTAATATATGAAGAATTTTTATAGTCTATTCTTATTATTCTCTTAATGGCTGCAGAGTTTGTTTTGATACCCCCTGTGTCATTCCTTTTACTGGTAATGTGGTAATGTGTATGTTTTCTCTCCTCATTGCTTCCTCCTTCCCTTCCCCCCCCACAGCCTTTCTCTCTTTAACACACACGCATACACACACACACACACACACACACACACACATGAGAGATTTTCAATTTTATTCATTCTACAAAGAGTCAACTTTTTGTATAATTGATTAATTTTATGTTTTTTTCTGTTTTTAAATTTCTTGAGTTTCCCTTTATTCTTGAAGGAGAATTCAGAAATTGAAAATAATTCTGGGGTGGGGGGCATCTCGGTGGCACAGTTAGTTAAGCATTCAACTCTTGATTTCAGCTCAGGTTCATGAGCTTGATCACTATGTGGGGCTGTGTTGACAGTGCAGAGCCTGCTTTGGATTCTCTCTCCCTCATTCTTTAACCTTCACCCACTACCACTGTCCTCCCCCCTCTGAATGAATGAATGAATGAATGAATAATAAATAAACAAACTTTTAAAAATTCTGGACAGTTTTTTTTTTCTTTCAGTGCTTAAAAAAAACAAACAAAAAAACAAAAAACAAAAAAAACCATGTGCCACCTCCATCTGGTCTCCACAGGTTTCTGATGAGAAACTGAGTGTCATTCATTTTTTTTTTCTTGTTGCTTAAATGCATTATGTGTGTGTGTGTTTGTGTGTGTGTGTATGTGTTTAGTTTTCAGACATTTGACTAGATGTTTGCTGACATGGATATCTTTAGGTTTACACTGTTTTAGTTTTATTTATATTTTGAACAAGTAGGTTAATATCTTTTGCCAAATTTGGAAATTTTGCAATCATTATTTCTCTGTATTTATTTTTGGCTCCACATTCTTTCCCCTCTTCTTCCTCCTTCTGTGGACCTGATCATAGAAATATTAGATCTTTTGTCACAATCTCACAGGTATTTGAGGTTCTGTTAATTTTTTAACTATTTTCCTTCTTTTGTTCAGGTTGTAATTTCTGCTTTTCTTTCTTCAAATTCCCTGATTCTGTGTCATCACCACTTTCCTGCTGAAGTCACCTACCAAGTTTTTTGTTGCGACTATTGTATTTTTAAATGCTAAAATTTTCTTTTTGTTCTCCTTTATATCTTTTTTTTCTTTTCTGAGACTCTATTTCATTTGTTCCTAGAATGTTCATAATTGTTTGCTAAAGCATTTTTAGGATGACTGTTTCAAACTTTTTGTCAGACAATTTCAACATCTCTGTCATCTTGGTATTTGGATCTGTTGATTGTCTTTTATCACGCAAGTTGAGATTTTCCTGGTTATTTATATTATAAGTGATTTCAATTGTATCCTGTTGACTTTGGATAATATGAAACTCTTGATCTTATTTAAATCCATTTAGCCATCTTTTGATGCCACATTAATGAAGAAGAGGTCACTACCTGGGTCCTGCTAAGGTGGGGGGTAAAATACCAGGTTTTTCACTCTGCCTACTCTAAACTTTGGTGGGGAGAGATGCACCTCATTACAGCCAGACAGAGGTAGGTGTTCTGTTTCCCCACTAGGTCTCTGCTGGTATCACACTTTCTGGGAGAAAGTGCCTTGTTATTGCTTTCCATTTGGCATACACTGATACCACGGTGGAGTGATTGCCCTTATTGCTATCAGTCAGAGTTGTCAGTCCCAGCTTCCTACATGACTTTTTAGACACCACCCTGATGGGTGGGCCATTTTTGTTTGTGCCCATTGGCATTTCTCAGATGAATTTCCTCAGCACATAATCTGTAATATACAGAGCAAAAAGAATACCCAAACAACTCACTACTTTATCATGCTTTGGTTCCTGAGTCCTCTAGCCAGTTTGTCTCCTTCTCTCAACTTTTAAGCCTTTTGATATTTATATCTATAATGCCCAGTGTTTTCAGTGTTCTTGAGAAAGAAGTAGGGAGAAATGTGTTTAATCAGTCTTGTGCAGGAACCAAAAACACTAAGTCAATTTTGATCCCCCCCCCCCATTATGGGGTGTGATTTTCTGCTTCTTTGCATTCCTAGAATTTTTTATTGGATGTCAAACATTGTAAATTTTGACATTTTGGGTACTGAATAGTTTTGCATACCTATAAATACTCTTGAATTTTCTCCCCCCAACCTTTCCCAGGACACAGTTAAGTTGACTGGAAACAGTTTGATTATTTTATGGCTTGTTTTTAGTTCCCATAGAGTGTTGTCTACACCCAGTTTTTATCACTATTGAGAAAAGAACCTTCGTTGTACTCTGAGACACCATTAGTCACAAGATTTTCCTACCCTAGCTTTTGAGAACAAACACTGTATTGGACCCTATTTAAGCTCCAGGCACTCTTCCCCCTGATTTTTTCAGATAGTTCTTCCTCAGGCCTTGGATAGTTTCCTCATATGCAGGCATTCGCTGATCATTATTCAGGTTAACACTGGAAGATAGCCTTTGTAGATCTCTATGCTTCTCTCTGTGCATCTCCTCTTTGGTACTCTGCCCTGTGAACTTAGGCTGCCTTACCTTCTCTTGACTCTCAGTTCTGTTGAATCAGGGAGACAACCAATTTCTTCTTGGTTCTCTGTCTTTGCACTGTGGGCCAAACTCTTTCTCCAGGTGGTAATCTGGGATAACCTTAGCGCTGGCGTTGTTGTTATTGTATCCCCACCACCACCATTTCTCAGGAATCACTGTCCTTCAATGCCTTATTGCCCATTGTCTTGAGAGTAATTGTTCCATATAGTTTTCCTGTATTTTTAAAAGATGTTTCAAGAAGGAAAATAAGTCCAATTCCAGTTACTCCACCTTGGTACAAACAAAAGTCTTAAAGAAGGATTTTTAACCTTGGACAGAATACCCACCACTTAAATATTAATAGAGCAGCAGGCATCATAAATGAAGTACTAGGCACTTAAAAGAAGTTCACAGAGTCCAGCATGTCCTCATAGCTCTTCACACAGCTGGGTCTCCATTGGAATGCATATCAACACTCAAGCTGGTGTATGCTAGGGACAAAATTCTTGATATTAGGAATTTAACTTTCTGGCTATGTAAAGATAAAAAGAATAAAGAACCTCAGTGTAGATGTTTCAAGTTGAGGCATTCATTTTTTCCAGAGAATTGTATATCACGGGGCATTCAAACACAACTTGAAAATTGAGATCAGTTGGAGTAAGTTTTTAAGGGATAAATTGAGGGGTATCTGGGTGACTTATTTGGTTAAGCACCTGATTCTTGATTTCAACAATTTCAGCCCAGATCATGATATCACAGTTCCTCATTGGGCTCCATGATAAAAGTGTAGAGTCTGTTTGGGATTCTCTCTCTCTCTCTGTCCCTACCCCACTTTCTCTTTCTCTCCCCTCCCCTCTCCCTCTGTCTCCCTTTTTCCAAAATAAAATAATAAACTTCAGAAAAGGGGGTCAGTTTATAGGGAGGTCTTTCTGAAGTTGCTCCAAGATGGATACCAAAACTCAAACTCACACCCTTGAGTTTCCCTAAAAACAAACAGGGAAAATAACAAGAAATGTGCTTAGAGAAGGCAGGGGGTGAGATAGAAAATACAGATAAATTTATTCATTCATTCATTTATCATCCATGTACTTATAACATATTGATGTTATAAGTGATGATTGATCTATTATATTCATCCATTATGTAGCAAGTTTTATACTAAATATTTGGCAAAGGAAGGGGAACTTCTTCTGCTATAATTTCAGCGTTCCCAACTTTATGGTCACCAGACCTCCCCATACAACATATTTCACCCCCACCATGTGTATACAATAGTCCTCTCATGGTCTCTGTACTACTACCACATTGCCATCTTTCCTGAGGGTCCTGCCCACCAGAGGGGATCTAGGCCTCCTAACGTTCTAACAGTCACCTCTTTAACCTGGCCCTGTGTAGTGATTTCATGAATTCTAAGCCAAGACTGAAGTCTGAAGGGACTTTCCAGTAAGTGAAATTATGAGGAGTCAAGTGGGAAAGAGGGTCTAAACAGAACTCACAAAGAACAAATAATTTTTCTGCCTCCAGAATACACACTTTTCTCCAAAACCTGAAATCTACCTTTGGATAAAGTCTTTCTTTACAAAGAAAGCTGACTTTTCTTGATTTTTCCAGATTTCTGTTTGTTCAGCTTTTTGTTTGAGTGGGGGTGAGGATAAGCACTTCGATTTGAATAACAAATCCTAAACAGGATTTTTGTGAAAATTCAGGAAGCTAATCTATCTAAAAATCTTGCAACAAAATGGAAACCCACTATTTGCTCAGTTGGATTTTAGCCAAAGGGAAAAGTCTCATGAAAATATTATTCTACATTTTTCCCAAGATGAAAATTTTCCAAAGCTATGAGGTTTACAAAGTAAAATAGTAATGAACCCACATGATGAACTTCCCATTTCTTTTGCTTCTGGAGAATTGGCAGGTACCATACTACACTGTTTATAGAGTGTAGTCAACCAAGACACCTCTAACTTTCCAGAGAACTCTAAATCTTGGAGTTAGAGAAAGAAAAATTAAAGTTGCCACCTATCCCAGACCAGCTGTGCCTCCTCACTGCCAGATTATTCACATAGAATGTGAAAAATATTGCCAGGCTCCCGGGTTCTCCATCTGCCACCAGCTCAGCACATGCTTGTGTGGAAGCTCCTGGCAGAGCCCCTGATTTTCTACACTTTTCCATTGAGATTACTCTCATTCTAACCAATGCCCTTGTTTTAATCCTGGGGATCTATGTGCTAAAGCTTCATATACATCTTGGCTAATACTTTACTATAGTGGCCTAGAAAATCAAGACAGTTCAAAAACTAGGCCATATATTATTTGTACAGGAAAGTGACTTGCATATATTGCTATTTGATGTTTCTAGTTACTTCTATCTGTACATAAGCTTCACTTCAGTTGAACTCCTTTTCTGGCCCAAAGTTCACCCTTAACTATAATCTATTCCTTTCCATCCTGCAGTATGAGGAGAGAAGCTCTTGCCCCCACACCTGGGGCAGGAGGGAAGAAGTTTCTGCAGATTCACTGACCAGATCCCCATCCCTGTTTTCATCATAGACACAACACTACAGGCTCTCCCACCCACACGCCATCTTGGCATGGCAGTATTCTGTCACATTCATGTAGCTCTGTTTTGCCAGCTTTGGACATATATACCTGAGTGCAGTTTGGCCTGATAAAGGGGACCCACACCCTGGTGTTCTAGACACACCTGGTTCAAATCCAGTTTCAACCTAAATAAGTGATTCTGGCTAAATAACATACTCTCTCAAATCTTACTTCCTTTGCCAGTTAAATAGGGATAGTAAAATGAATTATTATGGATGGTTTTGAGGATTAAATGAAATAATATGTGCCTAATGGCTATAATGCCCAATAATGTTAATTTCCCCTTCTTCTTTCCTCTAAACTAAGTATTGAAGTCAATTCCACTTTGCCTCACAACTCCAACAATTGGTGGCAGCTGCCCAACTGTTTGGCTTTGAAGGATCCTCAGGCCTGCATATGGATCCTTCAGGAAAGACTGTACATTTGCGTGGCCAAGGGGAAATGTAGGATGGTGCCTGACTTTTGCTCAACATTCTACATAAGACCATCCATTCACTGAAGGCAGACCCCAGTGTTTACTTAACTGTGCTCCTTACCACCAAGCAAATTGTAGTGACTTGTGTTGGTTGAATCCTTGAAAGAGTGAATAATGTTTCAATGGATGAGTGGATGGACAGATGAGGAGACAATGTGTGAATGAATTAATTCTAATGCATACTTTTTGCCTGCTTCTGACACTGGGAATTTTTTTTGCCCTGCTAGATTCTTGTCTCATAATGCCATTCCATGTCATAAACCAGATTTTCCTATGGAAACTTTTTATTGGCATCCTGGGTTGTGTCTGTCCAGGTGTTGTCAGCTCATGGCCTTGTTTCTAGGACCAAAGGACACTTATAAGAGATGACCTTTGGTAACAATAACCTTGATGCTGCTGCTGCTGAGTGGCACCATTTCTTCAACTCTACCACATTCTTCCTCCATGTAGACATTTTACCTCAACTGTCTGCATGTAAGAAAAAAATGATCAAACACTTCATTATTAAAGCTATCTCCAGACCCCAGCTAGACTAGCAGGAAATAGTGAGTTTGGCTTAAATAACATCAGCCCAGTGGCTCCCAACTCTAATCTAAACCAAGCTGGTGATTATCAAACCTACTTGGTGGTGGTGGTAGGGGGGAGGGGTAGTGTGAAAAGTAAGTCTTCCTTGACACCATCTATGAAGATTCTGATTCTTGGGATCTGTATGTTCAATAAGCTCCCAAGTGACTTAGACACATGACAAGCACCAGAACTTGCTCTATTTGTACCTACCAGCACGAAAACACTAGTTTCAGGATGGGAGAAACTTCCTCCATGTACAAAAGGGCCTACTTGGAAGTCCACAAACAAATCCCTCGGGATAACATGAAAAGTCAGGGCAATTCCAGCATCTGACACCAGCTGGTAATTCCTACACACTCTTATCCCTCAAGTAGGTTTGAGCTGTCTACCTTATTGTGCCTTATTTTGGTCCTCACCTGTGGCATTCAGATTATACTACCCAGGAGGATAAATTGCTCATATATGAGACTCTGTATTTACATGTTAATTTTCTCCTACACAAGGGAGTCAGTTTCCTGCACTTTCCTTCAATATGGATATTTCTCTTTTGATGAATTCTTTCCCTGGGGGCTTACTATCTTTTCTGCCTGCATGTATCTCAGAGACCCACAGTAGCAGAAACACACCTAAAGAGAGAATATTTTTACAAGCCGTGGGGCAGTAGCCATAATAAATTACCTCATCTTCTATCACAGTTCAATATTAGAACTCAGGACTGGAATTTTTATATTCCTTTATTTGGCTACACAGTAATAGGGCTTTACTTTGTATGTGACTATGGTGAAGCATATCTGGTACCCTCAAAAAGATAGCAATGTGTCCAAGCAGAGATTAGCAGGTCCCAGGGTTTAGAGATGAACACAAGCTACTAACTCCAAGAAGTGACATGAGTCAGGACTAGGTCAGAGAATGGGTATAGTACATGGAAACTTGCAAATCAGCAGAACCTGGGAATAACATAGCTATTGGCTCCCTGATTACAGAGGGAGTGGGCGTTGTATAATGAATGCAGATGAAGCCCTGGCATGGAGATCCATTGTGAATTGGTGATGATGGCAAGATCAAACTGGGGACCTGGAGGTCCTAGCATGGGGTAAGACATCAAGGCGAGTTTTGGCAGATGCAGGCTGGCATCCTTTAGACAGGTGTGAACCTATAGAAATCATTGTAGGGGCAACTACAACAAAGCTTGAAAAAGGGAAGGTCTAAGGGTAGGAAGGTAGGGCAAGAGAAGTATGAGCAGAGTCTCAGCCCTGGGATTGGCTTTCTTGGGCAAATCTTTTCTTTCAGGAGGGACTTGAAGCATGAAATTGGACCTGACGTTCTGGGCAGCATTTCACCATAGAAGCAGGTTGAAGAATCTGAATACAAAACTGGGAGTGAGCTATTCCTTATTTCTCCCCTTTGGTATCAGCATATCATATCTTAGTCCATGTATTTACTTTTAACTTATTTCTGTCAGCCACAAGTAGCACATGGTGGGGTCTTGCACTTTTTATTTCAATCTTCCCATCTATGCCTTTTAATTGGGGTAGTTGGCATTTCCATTTAATGCAATTGTTGATATGCCTAACTTGAAATCTAGCATGCTGCTATTTTTTTTATTTTTGTATCTTCTATTTTTATTTTTTGTTGTTTTTTGATTCACTTTTCCTTCTTTTTCTGCCTTCATTTAGATTTAGTATTTTTATGATTCCATATTATCTTGTTTGTTGTCTCATCAGCTATAATGTCTTGTTTTGTTACTTTAACAGTTGCTTTAGGGATTATAGCATAAATCTTCACTTCATCACAATCTACCTTTAAGTGATATTGTAACATTTCATGTGTGGTAATCAATAATGTACTTTCATTTCTCCCACCTGGACTTTGTGCTATTTTTGTGATACATTTTACTTTTACATATGCTATTAACCCCCCCAAAATACATGGTTATTATTTCTGTTTTATCTTTTAAAGAGATTTTAAAAACAGGAAGAGAATCTCATTCATTTACCCATGTACTTACTATTTTCAGTGTTGTTAATTTTTGTGCAGAGAGCTATGCTGTCTTCTAGCATGTTTCCCTCTACCTAAAAGGCTTATTTGAACATTTCTTGTGTAGCATCTGTTGGTAATGGATACTTTTTGGTTTCATGTATCTGAAAAATATTTTATTTTACCTTAGTTTTTATAGGATATTTTTACTAGATATGTAATTCTTTAAAGATATATCTTCTTCTAGAACAAACAATCCTAAAATTTGTATGGAACCACAAAAGACATGAATAGCAAAATAAATCTTGAAAAAGAAAAGAAAAGCTGGAGGCATCACAATTCCAGGCTTAAAGTTATATTACAAAACTGTAGTGATCAAGACCTTATGGTACTGGCACAAAAACAGACACACAGATCAATGGAAAAGAACAGAAAATTCATAAATGAACCCACAACTAAATGGTCAACTAATCTTCAGCAAAGCAGGAAAGAATAGCCAGTGGAAAAAAGACAGTCTCTTCAACAAATGGTAATGTGAAAACTGGACAGCAACATGCAGAATAATGAAACTGGAACACTTTCTCACAACATAAACAAAAGATAAATCCAAAATGGATTAAAGACCTAAACATGAGACAGGAAACCATCAAAATCCTAGAGGATAACAGAGGCAGTATCTTCTTTGACATCAACTGTAGCAACTTCTTACTAGATTCCTCTCCTGAGGCAAGGGAAACAAAAGCAAAAATTAACTACTGGGACTTCATCAAGATAAAAAGCTCCTGAACAACAAAGGAAACAATTAAAAAAACTAAAAGGCAACCTTCAGAATGGGGGAAGATATTTTCAAATGACATATCTGATAAAGAGTTAGTATTCAAAATATATAAAGAACTTTTCAAACTCAACACCCCCCAAAAAATAATCCCATTAAAAAATGGGCAGTAGACAGGAATAGATATTTTTTCCAAACAAGACATACATATGACTAACACACACATGAAAAGATGCTCATCACTGATCATCAGGGAAATACAAATTAAAACTACAATGAGATATCACCTCACACAAGTCAGAATGGCTAAAATTAACAACACAGGAAACAGCATGTGTTGGTGCGGATGCAGAGAAAAAGGAACGCTCTTACACTGTTGGTGGGAATGCAAAGTAGTGGAGCCACTCTCGAAAACAGTATGGAGGTTCCTCAAAAAGTTAAAAATAGAACTACCTTATGATCTAGCAATGGCACTACAAGGTATTTATACAAAGGATACTGATTTGAAGGGATACCTGCACCCTGATGTTTATAGCAGCATTATCCACAATAGTCAAATTATGGAAAGAGCCCAAATATCCATCGACAGATGAATTGATAAGGAACATGTGGTGTGTGTGTGTGTGTGTGTGTGTGTGTATACACACACAGTGGAATATTACTCATCCACGAAAATAATGAATTCTTGCCATTTGCAATGACGTGGGTGGGACTAGAGTGTATTACGCTAAGCAAAACAAGTCAGAGAAAGACAAATACCATATCATGTGTGGAATATCACTCATATGTGGAATTTAAGAAACAAAGCAGAAGAATGTAGAGGGAAAAAAAGAGATAAGCAACCCAGAACACAGATTTTTAGCTACAGAGAATACACTCATGATTACCAGAGGGGAGGGGTGTGGGGAAGATGAGTGAAATAGGTGGTGAGGATTAAGGTCGACACTTGTGATGAGCACTGGACGTTATATATAAGTGCAAAATCACTAAATTCTATACCTAAAGTTAAAGTTACACTGTACATTAACTAACTGGAATTAAAAAAATTTTTGAAAAAGAAAAAAAAATTAAAATAAAGATATGTCTTCTTGATTGCATTGCTCACAAAGTGAAATCTGATTCTAACCTTATTATTATAATTACTTTTTTTCTCTGCAGTTGTTTGTCTCCTGCTGCAGCTGCTTTTAAGGCTTTTATTTTTCTACTGTTGGTTATGAGCAATCAATTATGATGTACATTCATGAAGTTTAGTTTTTATTTTCTTGTGGTATATTGATCTTAGATATGTAGGTTGATAAATTTAATCAAATTTGGAAATTTTTCAGTCATTCTCCCTTCAAATATTTTTACCCCTCCCTTTTGCCAGTCACACATCATGTACCTTTTCTCTTTCAGTGGATCCAACTCCATTGCATTAGGCTGCTTGCAGCTGTCCCTCCATTCACTTACACCTTTTATATTCTAGAATTTTGTTTCTGTTTCATTTTGCAGTTTCTACTACTATTTCTTCATGTTTATCAATCTTATTTTTCTGCCATATTTAATGATATTAATCTCATCCAGTCTAGTTTTCATTTTAAGCATTGTAGTTATAAACTCTATAAATTTAATTTGGGTATTTGTAATATCTTTCATAGTTCTATGTAACATTTTATCATACGAAATACAGTTAAGATAACTGCTTGGCAAACTTGTCTGTTAATTCTAATATCCATATCAATTCTAGGTCAGTTTTGCTTGGTTGATTTTCTAAGTCATTATTATAGATTTGTATTTACTCAATTGTTTATATCCTGGATAATATTTTATTGGATCCAAGATATTGTAGATTTTACATTTTGGGTTGCTGAATATTTATTTTATTCATATAAAATATGGTGGTGATAGTGTTGGTGGTGGTGTATGTGTGTGTAAGTTACTTTGGTTCTTTCTTTTCTGTTAAGAGTTGCTACAGGGACATCTTGTGGCTCAGTCAGTTGAGCCTCCGACTCTTGATTTCAGCTCAGGTCACAATCCCTAGGTCATGCAATCCATGCTCAGAGTGGAGCCTACTTAAGTTTCTCACTCTCTCTGTCCCTCTCCCCTGCTTGTTTTCTTTCTACCAGAATAAAACATTTAAAAAATTAAAACAATCATTAGAACTGGAGCAGTGCTCTGTCTGGGGTTCATGATTCCTTACCACTAAGACAGTATCTTTCTGAGTTCTCTACTCATTGTCCTGTGAATTATGCGTCTTCTAATTTGGCCTGAGGGACAGACATTATCCCCAGGTATTTGTTGGCATTGTATCCTCTCATTTTTGTGGGTGGTTCTTTCACTGTTTTTGACTAGTTTCCTCACATGAAAATTATTCAGTACTCCGCTGAATAATCAAGTGGAACCTTCCAAAGATATCTATGGCTCTCTTTCTGTGTGGCTCTCTCTTCTGTGGTATGCTGTCCCATGAACTCCAGCTGCCTTGGTTCCCCTGGACTCACAGCACTATCTCATCAACTCAGGGAGACCTTCTTATTCTTTCTCTGCTCCTCCTTTTTCTCCTGACACCAGGAAACTCTCTCAAGGCAGTAAGCTAGAGCAATTGTAGGGCTCATCTCATGGTTTTGCATTTGCTATGGGCCTTTGTCCTTTTCTGCTTAGTGTCTTATGCCTTAAACATGGTTACTTAGTATATTTGGTGCATTTGTTGCTGTTGTTTCTGATGGAAAGATAACTCTGGCTCCTGTTACTCTTCTAGGCTAGAGGCAAACGTCCCAAAGCATCATTTCTACACTGTAATTCATGTATGTTTATGTGCCACTAGAACACTTCAGCTAAACTCCCACTGAAGTTTATGTTCTATATCCAAGTAACAGCAGGATTTATCATTCAGTTAGCATCTACTGTGTGATAGACATTGGTGTATTATTTCTAATTCTTATGGATGGCTCTTTTATTTAAATATTCTTATCCTCACTTTACTGATGAGAAAACAGGTCCTAACAATGTTAACAATATGTCTGTAGTAGGAGTTAAAAGGTGGTTTACCTTGATCACTGTAAGTGTGAAACCACATCTCCTCTCCTACTTTAGGTTGCCTAAGTTGTGAAGAAACAGTTTCTGAATACTCTGTGCCCAGTAGCATACTATATCAACTTTAAATCAAATTTCCAGTAGTGCCCAAGTGGACTCCAAGACAGAATCCAGGCTTATCAAGGAAGACATACCTAGACCCTTGCTGCCCATGACATACCCTTGATATGGTGCAGACTAGAGGATTTTTCTCCTCATTGGCCTGGAACAACAGGAGCCACACACAGCTCAGGTGCTTCTCTGCAGGACACAGGAATGCTTAGTAAGGCCTTTGGTGCAGCTACCAGATTCCTGGCCTCCATTGCCCTCTGATGTATCTGTTTCTGTCAGATGAAAGTCAGCTGTCCTCAATGGACAGTGCATGCCACATTCCATGAGCTGACCTGGTGAGAAACAGTTTCTGCCCAGAATGGGATGTGTAAACCTACCAGGCTTCTGAGATTACTATAATCAGGGAAAGTCTCTTCCCCTCTTCTTGCCTTTTCTGTGAGTTGATTGCCTATGAGGACACTGAAAGATGCTCCAGACAATTTCTGATGATAACAAATGGTAACCAGCTCAATAGAAGAGCCACAGGACCTGGGTGGACCTCTTTTAGGGAAAGAACTCTGGAAGAAATACTAATGGATCAAGCTCTCAGCTTGGCCTCTGAATCAGAACTTCCTGTCTGAATATAATGGGATGAATGCCTGTCTTGCTCAGTTTGTTCAATGGCCATGAAGTTTAATGGGGGTGTTTACCTATTCCATTTATTCTACAAGTATTTAGTGATTTCTATGGCTTTTTAAGCCCTGTGAACATATAGGGAAAAAACAAAGTTGTGTCTCTGATCTGTGGAAGCTCACAAATGAGTGAGGTAGGGAATCAGGAAATTTACTGTATTTTGTAATGTGGTCTGAGCTACATTGCATGTGTGTAGTGACTTTCCAGCAGCACATAATGAACAAAGGGAGCCCTGGGAATAATATGGTCATCCAAGGATAACACTTAAGCAGACTATGGAAGGAGTTGTAGTTAGCATGATGACGAAGCTAAGGCAGAAGTATTAGGTCATGCAAAATCCTAGAGGCTCCCCCAAAGCTGTGACATGTGCATATACAGGGGCCTCATTTCCTTTCCTTCTTTATTTCCATCTTCATTATCATGTTGGAAACAGTAGCATGCTCATATTCCTCTCCATGTAGGAGAAAGCTGCAGAGTCCTCAGCTGAGAGCAATATTGCTAATTCAAAAATGGAACTCATAATCTGTCATGGCTATTGTATCACCAGAGCTTGCTTACCAGCTGTTCCTGTGTATATCCAGCCATTATTGATTTCATTATTTGCCTTTCATTGTAGGATTTTGTTCTTTTGGCTCACATAAAATTAAGATATTTATAGGAAGAAGGAGCTGAGAAATCATCTCTTTCCCCTTTCTCTTTGCAGGAAACTATCCTATAATACCCTTGTCAGACTGTTACACTGCCACAGCTTGAGTCCCTTCCCTAGCAAAGATGGGACTCACTATTTCATTGAACCACTTCCTGGTGAGAAAATTTGGCTCATGGAACGGCAATTCATTTGTCCTACTTCTGTCTTTGGGGATCATAAAGGATATTTTGCACTTTTTTTCTACATGACAATCTGGGAGACATCAACAGGATTTTGTTCAACAGCAATTTATCAAATGTCAGTGACTTGCCAGGTACTGTGCTGGGTGTGATAGGTATCCCCATAGGAGTGCATGGAAGGCTGATCTTCATTATTTAAGGTTTGCTAACTTTTCTGTTCACCCACCAGGCACTCTGGTGCCCCTGTCATATCACTTAGAGCTTCACTGACTTCAGACACAGCTACAGTAGATGGTTCCCAGGGAGCTCAAACTCACTTCTTGAATTATGTCTTCTTAACTTTTTCATCCAGGATCTTCCCAAGATTTAGGGGTTCTCTGGATAGGCGAGAAGTGAGTCCAGAGGAAGGTGCCTGTGGGTTACATTCACTTAGTGAGAGCCAGGCCAGTGATTAGTGCTTTCTGTCCTTACTTCCAAGGGGGTGGATTCCAGGAGGCATTCTTTTTATTTTTAATTTTTTTTTACATTTATTTAATTTTGAGAAACAGAATGAGAAAAAGCGTGAGCGGGGGAGGGGCAGAGAGAGAAGGAGAAACAGAATCTGAAGCAGGCTCCAGTCTCTGAGCAAGAGGTCAGCACAGATCCTGATGTGGGGCTCGAACCCACAAACTGTGAGATCATGACCAGAGCCAGAGTCGGACGCTCAACTGACTGAGCCACCCAGATGCCCCAGGAAGCATTCTTTTAAAATCATTCCTTCAGCCCTCAGCAGCCACCTCACTAACACATCCTATCTCCTTTTTCTTCCTGCATCTCACTCTCCCTTCCTGAGGTCACTTCCCAAATAAACCACATCTAACTCAGTCTCAGACTTTGCTTCCAGGGAACCCATGGAAGGAAGGGAGGGGCTGTATAACCACATCATTTCCACCCTCTGCCCCATCAAGTTCCCATCTCCATATGCACCTGCCTTAGGCCATCTCAGGTCAGCCCTCATCATGGGTGCCTTCTGAACTCTGTTCTGTGCCAGTTCTGAGGGGTATTTCTCTGCCCCTCAGAATCCAGAAGGACATATTGTCAGCAACATTACTGAAAGCATCTCAGCGTCTCAGCACCAGTATAGTTGTCACATCTTTCAACCTTATTCTTCAGTTAGTCATGATTTTTATACATGTACATTTTGCACACACCCATAAAAAATGCTTATTAACAATGTGACCATAAGGGATCATGTGCTGCAGTGCCTTCATTTGGAAAATAAAGTGATAAAAAATAGCTTTCAGGATTGTTATATGAGCCACACACATCTATAGCCACTTAATGTGCCCAGCCCAATGCCTGGAAATCATTACCACTCCTTTCCTTATATTAACACCCCTTATGCCCTTCTTCTTCTCATATTTAAGGCCTGGAATGATGTCTGTATGTTGGCATATTGCCAATAATACCCTTAATTGAAATGTGTGATTGCAGCAACTTTTTCATCATTTCTAGAAGACAAAAGAGGATCTGTGGAAAAGGAGGAAACAAGGATATAAAGGTGTTTGAAGTTGGAGGCTGCCTAATAGTCCTCCTTTCAGGTTCTCAGATCCTTGCCAGATATTTTCAAATCAAAACCAGAAAACTGCTGCCTTCATCTGTGAAGTAGTAATAAAAATAAATA
The DNA here is from genome assembly GCF_018350215.1 of Panthera leo. Lineage (NCBI taxonomy): Eukaryota > Metazoa > Chordata > Mammalia > Carnivora > Felidae > Panthera > Panthera leo. Next base: position 108,951,609 of record NC_056686.1, read on the forward strand.
TTAAACATTAAAAATCTCATAATGCCCATTAAGGCAACATTTTCTACACTTATAAATGAGGAACTGAAGATTAGAGAAGTTAAGTCACTCGCTCAAAGCAACACAGCTTCTCAACTTATCTGCCTTCAAAGCCTGTATTTCCTCCATGTTGAGTGTTTCTTGGTGGATTTCTCAGGCCCAGAATTGGCCTTTTCTCCTTGTATATTTATTGCAGACCATGGCATCGTGTAATCAACACTGAAAAGAGAATTTCTGGCACTCCTTTTTTCATGCCAAGTGTGGTAGCATTTTGCTTGGCCAATTTGGGAAACTTCTATGTTTCTGTTTTATGGGCTCCATCACTGATGGGTGCCTCTGAGCTTGGTTATCCACTCAGCTTTGTGGGCTCCACTTCATGAAAGGAGGCCGTGGCAAATCTGTGCTGTCATTTGAGGTGTAGGGTGAAGCATGCTGGAAGTGACTGCAGTGGGCTGGCTTTTGATGCAGAAGTGCTGCCTGGCAGGTTATTTTTAGAGCAGGAGGAGTGGAGACATGGCAAATGCAATCCTAAAATAAGAATCTTTTCAGATGCACATAAGTGAAGTAGTTAATCAAAGCCAGGAGTGACAACATGTCCAGGGGGGTCCTTTTATGCCTCATGGTGTATATATATGAGTGTGGTTTGGGTGTGTTTTCCTGGTAACATAGGAGAGGATCTGATAGCACTACAGGCTTCACATCCTCTGTGAAATGCAGCTGTGTGATTTAACTTCTTGGAGCTCTTGGAAGAGCTGGGATCAACAAGCAGGGACTGTACTTCACTCGGGCATGGAGACCTTTCCTCATTCATCCTTAGTTTTCATCATTGGCTACTTTAATACAATTCAACCCAACAAAAACATTTGGAGCAATCATTATGTAGGAAGGCTACTCGGACAAATAATAAAAGGTTTCTCTCCTCATGGAGATTAAAAGCAGCAAGCGGGGGGGGGGGGGGCAGAAGGACTACTTGATTACAGTAAATAAGAGCTTTTGGAAGAGAGTGGCAGTTCACCTGGGCATGGCAGGCTTCACTGGGGAGGTGTCATGGAGAGTATGCTCACAAGGATGGGTGTGACTTCAAGTCAAAGACAGGGGAAGATGAAGCATACATTTCTCTCTGTGTCCTGGGCCAAATGTGTTTAGAGATATAAAAGCTCAAAGGCCAAATAGAGATATAAAAGGCCAAATGTGGCAGCAAATGTGTTTAGAGATATAAAAGCTCAAGGCACACTTCAGTGACAGGGAAGGTTTGAGTATGACTAGAAACTAGGTCCAGATTCACCAACTTCAGTAAGGATCATCTGAGATGCTGCTGTCATTGCAGGGCTCAGGCTTCCTTGTCAGATATTCTGATCCAGATAAGGAGTTAGTTATGAATCTGTATTTCTAACAAAATCCTCCATGAGCACTGTCCAGTGTAAGGAACTGCAATTTGAGAAAGAACAAGTTTGAGTATGACTAAAAAGTGAAGTGATTAAGATGAAGAGGAGTGGAGGATGGGGTCAGAACTGTGAACTTTAGAGATATTCGGTGGTGCTTTAACTCTATTATCTGTGTCATTAGAGAATGATTGAAGTTTTTAGAACTACATAGAAGTCTGTTGTATTTGCTTAGATAGAAAGTAAGAAGAACCATAAACAGAGCTTTGTGACTGAGGAGGAAAAGGAAGGAAAGAATTCTAGGAAGAGTACCAAGGTTAAAATAAACAGATTTTAATTTTGGACTCCCAAGATCTCAGATCATGTCTGCCAGTATCTACATAGCTTTGGGCTGCCATACAGCTTCTCATTCCTTAGGACATTAGCAGTTAAGTGAGGATTGTACAGATGTGTGCTTTTTCCTATATTCTTCTCTATAATTTGGAGACCTAAATGTGTTACTCTTGGCTGAAGGCAGAGTCAGATATTTCCTCAGGCTGTCCCCTAGAAACTGAGTGTGGGCATGTGACTTAGGTTTGGCCCTGTTATTGCCCCACCTGGGTCTTTGAAGTTTGCAGGAATGAGGAAGTCTGGAAGAACTGAGACAGTAATATGGAGAATCCATCAGAGCCTAAGTTGGTTCAGGCCTAAGTGAACCTAAGTTGGTTCACTGCTCTCCAGCCCACCTAATTTCCTGCTTCTCTAACAAGGCTGGTTCTTCATCTTTCTCAATGATTTTGTGAAGAGCTATCCAGCTTTTCTTTTCTTCTTAATTCTGTATAGTAATTTACTATTTCTTGTTACAACTAAAAATTCCAACTAATGCATAATATGAACGAAACAAATGTATTATTCATGAAGTTATTTTATAAATTCTGGCCTATTTTCTGTGGGCTTCTGAATCTAAACATTTAGAAAAAACTGATTTATTTAATCTAAAAAAAAAAGAAGTTTGGGAGAGATTCTGGAAGGTTTGGCAAAATTGGTTTCAGATGTGTTGTGAGTTTGAGGTACCATTGGGACAACCATCCAGGCAGATGGAAAAGTGAATGTATTAATCAAGACTGATTAAATTTGCTGCAATAACAAACCTCAATATCAACATGTAACAAAATTTTATTTATTTCCCATGGCAACAGGGAAAAATAAAACATGGAAAATACAGGACTGTGTGCCCTCAAAGAGGTGAAGAGTAACTCTCTATGTGGGCTACACATACTGACCTCTTACCATAGGTTACAGCATGGAAATAAAGGGAAAGAAGATCTTTACAGTAGAAACTTGACAGACACCACCTCAATGAAGTGACCAAGACCAACATCAACAGTGATGAGCCATGCTGATAGCAAGTACTCTTGATATATGACATGATGATAATGACCCTCTTCTACAAAACACACTATCCTGGTCCAATCATGAAAAAATCATCACATAAACCCTAACTGAGGGACCTTCTACAAAATGTATTACTGGTATTTCTCAAAAATGCCAAGGTTATTGAAAAATAAAGGAAAGTCTGAGAAATTGTCAGAGCCAAATGAAAGCTGAGGAAACATATGATTAAATCTAACATTTTATCTTGGATGAGTTCTTGAAGTAGAAAAAAAGACATTAGGTAAAAACTAAAAAACCTGAATAAACTATGGACTTTATTTATTTTAAAAATTTTTTAACATTTATTTATATTTGAGAGACAGAGAGAGACAGAGTATGAGCAGGGGAGGGGAAGAGAGAGAGGGGGACACAGAATTTGAAGCAGGCTGCAGGCTCCGAACTGTCAGCACAGAGTCCAACACGGGCCCGAACTCACAAACTGTGAGATCATGACCTGAGCTGAAGACAGACGCCCAACCGACTGAGCCCCCCAGGTACCCCAACTATGGACTTTAGTTAATAATAATGTGTCAGTATTGATTTATTAACTGTGACAAAGGTACCATACTAATGAAAAATGTTAGTAATAAGGGAAACTAGGTGTGGAATATATGAGAACTCTGTGTAATCTTCATAATGTCTTATATATTTAATACTATTTATATTGTAAAGTTGATATTTAAAAGCTTGGATTTTACATAATTTGGCCCAATAGTGAACTATGTCACTTTTGCTCACATTATTTTGGCCAGAACTAGTCACGTGGTTCCATCTAACCACTAGAGGGCTGAAAAAGTGTCTCACTGTGAGCCCAGGAGGGAGAAGAGACTCAGGGAAGGGTAAGCAACTGCAAGTGGGTGAGGAAGAGTTCAATGTAGAAGAGTTACCTACAGAAAGGTGATGGTGTTTGGGTGTTCTCTCCAAAGTGAAAGTGTAGAGGTGCAGAAATGGAGACTAAGGAGTGATCTTTGGGGGATGAGTGCTAAAGCTCAGCCAGCAGAGGAATGTGCAACAGGGGGATCAAGAAAGTTAAAAGGAAATGAGGAACAAGCTCCAGGGAGTCCATGGAATGAAAGTAAGCAGGCTAAAGAAAAAGGAGAGGATGTGACACATATTAACAAACAGAAGGCCACAGACCCCTTCGGAAAGCCTATTTCAGTGGGTTGAAGAGTATATGGAAGGAAAAAAAGGAGAATGTATCAGTATAAATTAATATTTCAAGAAATCGTAATAAGGGAAAATACAGTAGCCAAAAAGTCAAAAGACATAAAAATAGGAGTATCTTATGCCTGAGATTTTTTTTAAATTTAAGTTTATTTTATTTTTGGCAGAGAGAGACAGAAAGGAGCAGGGGAAGAGAGAGGGAGACACAGAATCTGAAGTAGGTCCCAGGCTCTGAACTATCAGCACAGAGCCTGACGTGGGGCTTGAACTCATGGACCGTGAGATCATGACCTGAACTGAAGTGAGACACCCAACCGACTGAGCCACCCACGTGCCCCTCTTATCCCTGAGATTTAAAAAAAAAATCTTGGAAAGAAAAAAAGAGACTGACTTTTTTTCTGTTTAGAATGACATGTGCATTATTGACCTTGCCTCTCCTAACTTCCTCTGCATGATATTTCAAGAGCAAGAATAATGTAGAAACTACAACTGAAAATTGGTCTTTTCCTTAGCCCCATCCCAAGGGAGAATCCATTAAGGACTCTAAATATGGACTAGAGCTTCTGGAAGACAATGGGCAAGGGTGGGGTTCTGGGTCACTGCATCCTGGGAGGTGTAGCCTCTATCTGTGGTCCGTGGGTGTGGCAATGCACTGCAAAGATTTTACATTTTCCATGAGTTTAGAGAAACAGGGCATGGAATTAAGAAAAGATTACACCTTCATCCAGAAGAAAAGCACCATATAAATGTCTTCTAGAAACTAGAAATTATACTGATAGCCATGTGCATAAATTTTCCTCCACCCCCAGCTCTGAGAAAGTGGGTACTAACAACACATGAATGGAGAGCAGATACTTCCTGAGTTTAAAATTACGATGTTTTAAATGAAAAATAGACTGGATGAGATTAACAGCACTAAATATGGCACACACACACACACACACACACACACACAGACTATTGAGCATAAAGAGTACCAGAAATTGCAAAATTAAATAGAAAAAAATTTTGTAAATGAAAAAAAGGATGTTAGTGAACTGAGGAACAGTTTCAAGCAGCCTAATATACAAAGAATTGGAGTCAATGAAAGAAAGAAGGTATGTAATGTGTGATGGGAGGGAGGAAGAAATATATTTGAAGAAAGAATGCCTGAAATTTTTCCAAATTTGATTAAATCTATCAACTCACAGATCCAAGAAGATCAATAAGCCCAAAGAGCATGAAAAATAAACTACATGAAGGCACATCCTAAAATGATTCATTGTGAGAAATAAAAAGTTTACACACTATCATTTGGTGTCCTCAACAGGATGGAAGCAAATAGCTTCTTTGAAAATGTAGCTAGAAGATAAGTGGCTGAATAAGATAAGTAGCTGAATAGGAAAGGAAATTAAGAGGGATAGTAGAAGAGTTCAAGGAAACTAAACATTGAATAGTAGCATTAAAAGATACTTTAGAAGCAGAAGAGTACATAACTGACATTGTGAAAAAGTAAAATAATGTCAAGAACAAAACTTGAAAGTAATTTCCATAAGGAGAAGAAGAGACAAACAGGTTAAAAATAATGACACATAAGATGCTAGATGTTAAGAACTGAAAAGGGAGACTCAACATAAGAAATGTGCGGTTCATAGGAATAACAGAAGTGACAAATAGGAACATGACTGATTAAAATGTCTTTGCTAAGATATAATATTGGTCATATGGCCTATAATTACATTGCTCCTGGAAGAAGTCATCCATTCATCCAGACAGATAGTGAGTGTTGCCCATGCCCAGCACACTCTAGATATTGTGTCTGTCCATGAGTCCTGTTATCATGGGCCTCACTGGAAATGGAGAAAGACTGGAAACAAGCAATTAAAAGAACAAGATAATTACAGTTAGTGGTAACTTAGGGTAATAATATAAATATTTATCATTAAGTGCAACATAACCATAACCAATCAGAGTGAAGGTCATGATCATTTAGAATAGATGCTTCAAAAAAAAAATTTAGCTCACCAGTTCCAGTATATAGAGGTTGACTATAAGTGCTGATTATTGGTGATAGGGGGAGAATAAGCAATAAAGAGGGCTAGCAATAGGGCTGAAGAAGATTCTGGAAAGATGTCTCTGAAAAGGTGGTTTGGAGCTGGACCAGGCCTGGCAAGCATCGTTGGGTTGAGATTTCTAGACAGAGGGACAGGTAGAGCTGGACTTTATGGTGACAAAGAACCAGCAGAACACCCTGGTGGAGATCATGTTGGCATAAGTCAGAGAAAATAAGTTGGCAGGGATGGCAATAAAGGAGATCAAAAAAGGCCATCGGAAACCAAAGTGCATGCCATCCTACCAGACATGGAGAGGAATACAAGTTCTATTCTAAATGCCATGGAAGAAAAATCACAAGTTTCTAAACAGACAGGTAGCAATACAATTTACATTTTAATGAGATCCACTTGTCTAATATTTAAGAATGGGTTGCAGGGGAGCCAGAGTAGAGAAATCAAAAAAGATGATCTTTTGAATTGCAATTATGAAGGTAAAAATTTTATGAGCATCCAGAGATGAACAAGTCACAAATACATTCAAATTTAATTGGCCTTAGGCGTCTCCTCTGAAACATAAAATGCAGAAGAAAATAGAGAAACTCAGAAGAGTTTGGGGGGGGCCACTGAATAACTTTATAGGAGCTAGCAGTGCAGCACCCTCTTCCTGCCCTTTCATCTGCAATGTCCGGCTTCCAGGCCACTTGCTCTGTACTGACTATGGTGGGATCTTGTATGGTTTGTGCACCGCTTATATCTGGCTCATCTTCCCAAACAGACTGAAGATGGACACTTTGTCCCCACCATGTTCTCTCACTCAGAGCTCCAAATAAAGCACTCTGCAATTATTAGGACAATCAGACTTTTTATGAGGGTTCCATTTTCTGACTGATTGAGATAATTAGGGATCACAGAGTCTGGGAAGACATGCTTCACAAAGTGGAATAAAGGTTGAATTTTGCAACTAAATAATAGTAATAGTAAATAAATAATGGATATCATGAGTCAAGCCCTGCTCTATGTTTGGCTCTCAAGGTAGATATTGAAATCCCAATATTTACAGTAGAAACTGGGAATTAAAATGGCAACTAAGAGAGGACTGGAGGAAGATGGTGGCATAGGAGGACGCAGGGCTCACTGCATCCTGCTGATCACTTAGATTCCACCCACATCTGCCTAAATAACCCAGAAAACCTCCAGAAGAGTAGCAGAATGGACTCTCCAAAGCCAAGCATAGACAAGAGGCCCACAGAAGAGGGTAGGAAGGGCGGGGAGGCGGTGTGCGCTACACGGACTGGCAGGAGGGAGCCAGGGCTGTGGAGGGGCAGCCCACTGGGTAAGGCAGAGCCCCCAAGTCTGGTTTGCAAAAGCAGAGGGACTGGACTCCGTGAGTTCTGACAGCCAATGGAACTTAACATCTGGAATGTTATAAGTCAATCTCTGCTCAGAGAGCAGGAGGGCTAGAGGACAACAGGAGGGAGAGTTGTTGAGCCCCGGAAGACAGAGCTCACCTCGGTGGGGAACAAAGGCACTGACCAGCACCATCTCCCTCGCCCATCTCCCAGCCAAAATCCCTAAGGGAACTAGTTCCTGTCTCAGAACTTGTTTGCACCACTCAAACACCCAATGCTGTGCTTCTGTGGATCCATCCCTCTGAGGCGTTTGCCTCCTTCTTGGTGCCACAGGGCCCCTCCTGAAGCGGACCACTGAAGGCAAAGAGGGCTGAGCCTGCCCCTCCCACCCCTGTACACCTTGCGGATCCATCCCGGCTAATACGCAGATCCTATAGAAGCAGCACCACAAGCCTGGAAGTGTGCAAGTGGCCCAGACAGGGGTCACAACACTCCACAGTGAGTCCTGCCCCTGGGAGAGGGGAAGATAAGGTACTCACCAGTCTGACTGTGGCCACAGCAGTGGGCTGGGGGCAGACATCAGGTCTGACTGCGGCCACACCCACCAACACATGTTAATCCAAACAGCACAGGGGAAGAGCCCAGCAGTTCGGCACCACTCCAGGGACTATACAAAATAACGAAATGAAAGAATTCTCCTCAAAAGAAACTCCAGGAAGTAGCAACCGCTAATGAATTGATCAAAAACGATTTAAGCAATGTAACAGAACATGAATTTCAAATAATAGTCATAAAATTAATCGCTGGGCTTGAAAAAAGTATACAGGACAGCAACTATTGCTACAGAGATCAAGAGACTAAGAAACAGTCAGGAGGAGTTAAAAAATGCTATAAATGAGCTGCAAAATAAAATGGAGGTGACCACAGCTTGGATTGAAGAGGGAGAAGAGAGAATAGGTGAATTAGAAGATAAAACTATGGAAAAAGAAGAAGCTGAAAAAAAGAGAGATAAAAAAATCCAGGAGGATGAGGGGAGAATTAGAGAAATAAGTGACATAATTAAATGAAATAATATACTCATAATTGGGATTCCAGAGGAGGAAGAGAGAGAGAAAGGGGCTGAAGGTGTACTTGAACAAATCACAGCTGAGAACTTCCCTGATCTGGGGAAGGATAAAGGCATTGAAATCCAAGAGGCACAGAGAACTCCATTCAGACGTAACTTGAATTGATCTGTATGACAAATCATAGTGAAACTGGCAAAATACAAGGATAAAGAGAAAATTCTGAAAGCAGCTAGGAATAAACGTGCTCTAACATATAAAGGGAAACCAATAAGACTAGTGACAGTTCTATCTACTGAAACTTGGCAGGCCAGAAAGGAATGGCAGGAAATCTTCAATGTGATGAACAGAAAAAAAAAAAAATGCAGCCGAGAACACTTTATCCAGCAAGTCTGTCATATAGAATAGAAGGAGATATAAAGGTCTTCCCAAACAAAAACTGAAGGAATTCGTCACCACTAAACCAGCCCTACAAGAGATCCTAAGGGGGATCCTGTGAGACAAAGTACCAGAGACATCACTACAAGCATGAAACCTACAGACATCACAATGACTCTAAACCCGTATCTTTCAATAATAACACTGAATGTAAATGGATTAAATGCTCCAACCAAAAGACATAGGGTATCAGAATGAATAAAAAAAACAAGAACCACCTATTTGCTGTCTATAAGTCACTCACTTCAGACCTGAGGACACCTTCAAATTGAAAGTGAGGGGATGGAGAACTATCTATCATGCTACTGTAAGTAAAAAGAAATCTGGAGTAGTCATACTTATATCAGACAAACTAGACTTTCAATTAAAGGCTGTAACAAGAGATGAAGAAGGGCATTATATAAAAATTACAGGGTCTATCCATCAAGAAGAGCTAACAATTATAAATATCTATGCACTGAATATGGAAGCCCCCAAATATATAAAACAATTACTCATAAACATAAGCAACCTTACTGATAAGAATGTGGTAATTGCAGGGGACTTTAATACTCCTCTTACAACAATGGATAGTTAAGACACAGGATCAATAAAGGATCTAGACACAGGATCAATAAACAAGGGCCCTGAATGATACATTGGATCAGATGGACTTGACAGATATATTTAGAACTCTGCATCCCAAAGCAACAGAATATACTTTCTTCTCGAGTGCACATGGAAACTTCTCCAAGATAGATCACATGCTGGTCACAAAACAGCCTTTCATAAGTAGACAAGAATTGAGATCATACCATGCATACTTTCAGACGACAATGGGATGAAGCTTGAAATCAACCACAGGAAAAAGTCTGGAAAACCTCCCAAAGCATGGAGGTTAAAGAACACCCTACTAAAGAATGAATGGGTCAACCAGGCAACTAGAGAAGAAATTAATAAATATATGGAAACAAATGAAAATGAAAATACAACAATCCAAATGCTTTGGGATGCAGTGAAGGCAGTCCTGAGAGGAAAATACATTGCAATCCAGGCCTATCTCAAGAAACAAGAAAAATCACAAATACAAAATCTAACAGCACACCTAAAGGAAATAGAAGCAGAACAACAAATACACCCCAAATCCAGCAGAAGAAGGGAAATAATAAAGATGAGAGCAGAAATAAACAATATAGAATCTAAAAAAACGGTAGAGCAGATCAATGAAACCAAGAGTTGGTTTTTTTGAAAAAATAAACAAAATTGATAAACCTGTAGCCAGGCTTCTCAAAAAGAAAAGGGAGATGACCCAAATAGATAAAATCATGAATGAAAATGGAATTATCACAACCAATCCCTCAGAGATACAAGCAATTATCAGGGAATACTATGAAAAATTATATGCCAACAAACTGGACAACCTGGAAGAAATGGACAAATTCCTAACCACTCACACACTTCCAAAACTCAAACACGAAGAAATAGAAAGCTTGAACAGACCCAGAACCAGTGAAGAAATTGAATCAGTTATCAAAAGTCTCCCAACAAATAAGAGTCCAAGACCAGATGGCTTCCCAGGGGAATTCTACCAGACGTTTAAAGCAGAGATAATACCTATCCTTCTCAAGCTATTCCAAAAAATAGAAAGGGAAGGAAAACTTCCAGACTCATTCTATGAAGCCAGGATTACTTTGATTCCTAAACCAGAGACCCAATAAAAAAAAGAGAACTACAGGCCAATATCTCTGATGAATATGGATGCAAAAATTCTCAATGAGATACTAGCAAATCAAATTCAACAGCATATAAAAAGAATTATTCACCATGATCAAGTGGGATTCATTCCTGGGCTGCAGGGCTGGTTCAACATTTGCAAATCAATCAACATGATACATCACATTAATAAAATAAAAGATAAGAACCATATGATCCTCTCAATCGATGCAGAAAAAGCATTTGACAAAATTCAGCATCGTTTCATAATAAAACCCTTGAGAAAGTCGGGATTGAAGGAACATACTTAAACATCATAAAAGCCATTTGTGAATATCCCACAGCTAACATCATCCTCAATGGGGAAAAACTGAGAGCTTTTTCTCTGAGATCAGGAACACGACAGGGATGCCCACTCTCACCGCTGTTGTTTAACATAGTGCTGGAAGTGCTAGCATCAGCAATCAGACAAGAAAAGGAAATCAAAGGCATCAATGTTGGCAAAGATGAAGTCAAGCTTTCACTTTTTGCAGATGACATGATATTATACATGGAAAATCCGATAGACTCCATCAAAAGTCTGATAGAATGATACATGAATTAGGCAAGGTTGCAGGATACAAAATCAATGTACAGAAATCAGTTGCATCCTTATACACTAATAATGAAGCAACAGAAAGGCAAATAAAGAAACTGATGCCATTCACAATTGCACCAAGAAGCATAAAATATCTAGGAATAAACCTAACCAAATATGTAAAAGATCTGTATGCTGAAAACTATAGAAAGCTTAGGAAGGAAATTGAAGAATATATAAAGAAATGGAAAACCATTCCATGCTCATGGGTTGGAAGAATTAATATTGTTAAAATGTCAATGCTTCCCAAAGCTATCTACACATTCAATGCAATCCCAATTAAAATTGCACCAGCATTCTTCTCGAAGCTAGAACAAGCAATCCTAAAATTTGTATGGAACCACAAAAGGCCCCGAATAGCCAAAGTAATTTTGAAGAAGAAGACCAAAGCAGGAGGCATCACAATCCCAGACTTTAGCCTCTACTACAAAGCTGTCATCATCAAGACAGCATGGTATTGGCACAAAAACAGACACATAGACCAATGGAGTAGAATGACAACCCCAGAACTAGACCCACAAAAGTATGGCCAACTAATCTTTGACAAAGCAGGAAAGAATATCCAGTGGAAAAAAGACAGTCTCTTTAACAAATGGTGCTAGGAGAACTGGACAGCACCATGCAGAAGGATGAAACTAGACCACTTTCTTACACCATTCACAAAAACAAACTCAAAATGGGTAAAGGACCTAAATGTGAGACAGGAAACCATCAAAACCCTAGAGGAGAAAGCAGGAAAAGACCTCTCTGACCTCAGCTGCAGCAATTTCTTACTTGACACATCCCCAAAGGCAAGGGAATTAGAAGCAAAAATGAACTATTGGGACCTCATGAAGATAAAAAGCTTCTGCACAGCAAAGGAAACAATCAACAAAACTGAAAGGCAACCAACAGAATGGGAAAGGCAACCAACAGAATGGGAAAGGCAACCAACAGAATGGGAAAAGGCATTTGCAAATGACATATCGGACAAAGGGTTAGTATCCAAAATCTATAAAGAGCTCACCAAACTCCACACCCAACAAACAAAGAACCCAGTGAACAAATGGGCAGAAAACATGAATAGACACTTCTCTAAAGAAGACATCCGGATGGCCAACAGGCACATGAAAAGATGCTCAACGTCACTCGTCATCAGGGAAATACAAATCAAAACCACACTCAGATATCACCTCACGCCAGTCAGAGTGGCTAAAATGAACAAGACAGGAGACTACAGATGCTGGAGAGGATGTGGAGAAACGGGAACCCTCTTGCACTGTTGGTGGGAATGCAAACTGGTGCAGCCGCTCTGGAAAACAGTATGGAGGTTCCTCAAAAAATTAAAAATAGATCTACCCTATGTGCCCAGCAATAGCACTGCTAGGAATTTACCCCAGTGATACAGGAGTGCTGATACATAGGGGCATAAGAGACTCTTAAAAACTGAGAACAAACTGAGGTTTGTTGGGGGGTGGGAGGGAGGGGAGGGTGAGTGATGGGCGTTGAGGAGGGCACCTTTTGGGATGAGCACTGGGTGTCATATGGAAACCAATTTGACAATAAATTTCATATTTAAAAAATAACATAAAATAAAATGGCAACTTACTTCCCCAAAAAGTCAGAATGCCCTAGTTTATGTTGTTCCCAATGGAGGAGAGGAGGGTTGTGGCTTGAAGAATCACCATTGACTAATGTGTGGCATCCAAGGAAGCAAAATATAAAGGGGAACCTTTCAATTTGTGAGCCATGCTTTCTATGCTGGACTTAAGAGCTCATTTTGGAAAATTAAGGTTTAAAGCAGCCAGATGAGGATTTTAGTATTAGTATTGCCCACACCAATTAGGTTAGGGCTGCAGGAGGCCATCAATAATTATTGCATGCATAAATTGACTCGAATTGACCAATATTAGAAACATAAATTTTCTTTTTTTTTTTACTTTTGCCTTTTATGCTGCCTGTATAACTCTTTTTTCAAAATAAATAAATGTAACTTTTCCTCTCTGATAAATAACATTTGTAAATGCTTTACTTCCCTCATTGTTCCACAGGTGACCTCTGTTACCTACAGATTTGTGTTTTCCCCAGTGAGATGACCAGCCCTTGACCAATCAGATAATTGCACCAGACAAGCATGCTGCCCAGATCTTAAGAGGGAAGAATAATACAAGTACACTGTCAGTGGTCGTGGATTCAAAGCTATGACCCTGCACTTGAAATAGCACAAAAAAATATATGGAAGAGGATCCTCCATGGACCTTTGGGGGGAGAAAAACAAAAATCCTTTGTTTTCATTTAAATCCTGCTCTAGACTTGTCTGTGCTATATCCTGCCCTTGCAGAGGCAGCCTTTTGCCCACACCCCAAGGAGATTTCCCCTGGCCAGCTCCCATTCCACAGAGTCATGTGGATGTCCTGTTGAAGAAAGTGATTACATTTGTGTGCATTGTTCATATCATTAACCAGGTACAACGGAGCTGTCCCTATGGGGTAAGCCATGAAAAATCCTGGTACCCAGAAGCACAGAGACTTGGAAAAAATTTTAATGCAGAAATATGGGGAAAAGACCAAAATTCTTGCATAGGAATAACCAGTGATTCCCAGAAGATATATCTCAGGAAGCACAGAAAAACTGAGGTTGCTCCTACCTACCACTCTTTATCCAGGAAGAAAAAGTCTAAAATAATGGATGTCAGGAAGAGCTTTTCTGAGTGTAATTTAAATAAAGCTCTTAGTACGTTTCTTTTAGAATATTAGATGTTGAATAACTAGTAGTCTTTCCTCTTCTTTGGAGATTCTGGGTGGCAGCAATAATATATTTCCAGATGTTAAAGTAGTAATTAACCAAAAATGCATACTGCAACGAATCACTGCCTTGAACATGTAAATGGTACTTCTTAATTTTGTGCACTTCATAACTTACGCAATTTTACCCAGTGGCCCAGGTAATGCATGACAAAAAGTCTTATTATAAGACTTGGAATTGCCTCAGTAAATGAGACAAAGGAAGAACAAAATCAGGGTATACAGCTTGAGGATGTGTGAGTTGTCAATAAATGCAGGAAATTATTACTTAAATTAAGATAAAATACAAACTAATGTATTATTTCCAAATATAATAATAATAATAATAATAATAATAATAATAGATAGTATTTCCAAATATTTGCACACATATATGGAGAACCAAGACAGGAAAACGTGAGTCAAATGAAATCAGGAGTATATGGGGAGTAGGATTCCTAATGTATTTAATTTTCTTCCTTATACTTTTCATATTTTTTAATTTTAACAAAAAAACAAACACCATTTTAATAATCACAATGATAGGGGCATCTGAGTAGCTCACTCAGTTGAGTGTCCAACTCTTGATTTCATGCTCAGGTCATGCTCCCTGGGTCATGGTGTTGAGCCTCGTGTCAAGCTCCATGCTGAGTGTGGAGCCTGCTTAACATTCCTTCTGTCTAAAAAAAGTAATAATAATAAAAATAATCACAATAGCAAATGTCATCAGTAAATAGTCTATCAACTGATAAAAAAGTAAAAACAATTAATAAATCCTATATTGAAAAATATAGCTATTAAAATATTAATGGATAAAATAACATCTAACTTGGACACATTAAAGAAACTATGAATGACTCTCAACTCATCAGAACACAGAATAGAGAGATGAAAAAATAAAGGATATATCAAGATCCTCCAGTATATACCAAACACAAATACCAGAAATAGGGACAAAGAAGAAAGGCAGACTAACAGCAATCAAAGTTGAATAAAACATTACCCCTTGAACAAAAAATTTGTGCTTAATTCTTAAAATATAGATAAAAATTTAATAATAATCTAGACCAATCAGAAAAAAAAATCATATAAAGTTGAAAGAGGAAAAGGTAAATAACACAAGAGAAAGGAGGGTGGTAATTCAAGATGACAGCCAAGGAAGACACTGAACTCATCTCCTCCTATGTACATACAAAATCTATGGCTACAAATTGAAAAAAAAATCCTGCTAATAAAAGAGCCGAACAGCTTTCTCTACAACAAGGGATTATAGGGTCACATTGAGATGGATAGGAGAAGCAGAGGCATGGTGTAAACAAAAACCCTATCCTTGTGTGGTGTCACACAACAGAAGGGAACTTCACTGGCCCCAAGCTTTTCCCTTAAGAGTGAGAGGTTTGTGCCACACATCAGGCACCCTAACGTTTGGGATATGTCAAGAGAGACATAGCCTGCAAAATGTCTGGATTTGAAAACCAATGAAGCATATATCCAGGAAACCTAGGGGCTGTGAAGATCTAAGATACTCCTTTCAAGAGGTTTGTTCATGAACAAAAGTAGTAAAATAAAACATAGGTGCAATAATTATTTAAGGAAAACATAAAGTAAAATACATAAAAAGGAATACATAAAATATGACATAACAAACATAAAATATGGGAGGGAGTAAAATATAGAGCTTTTAGAATGCATTCAAATTTAAGTTGCTACTAACTTAAAATAATCTAATACATACAGCGATAGTTATATGTAAACTTCATAGTAACCACAAAGCAAAAACCTACAACAGATATACAAAAGATAATGAGAAAAGAATCTAAACATAACACTTCAAAATTATCAAGCCATAAGCAAGAGATGGTACATGTACCCCAATGCTTATAGCAGCACTTTCAACAGTAGCCAAATTATAGAAAGAGCCTAAATGTACATCAACTGATGAATGGATAAAGAAATTGTGGTTTATATACACAATGGAATACTACGTGACAATGAGAAAGAATGCAATATGGCCTTTTGTAGCAATGTGGATGGAACTGGAGAGTGTTATGCCAATTGAAATAAGTCGTACAAAGAAAGACAGATACTATATGTTTTCACACTTATGTGGATCCTGAGAAACTTAACAGAAGGCTATGAAGAAGGGAAGGAAAAAAAAGTTAGAGAGGGAGGGAGGAAAACCATAAGACTCTTAGGGTTGATGGTGGGTGGAAGGGAGGGGAAAGTGGGTGATGGGCATTGAGGAGGGCACCTGTTGGGATGAGCACTTGGTGTTGTATGGAAACAAATCTGACAATAAATTTCATATTTAAAAAAGAAAAGAATACAGATAAACTACAAAAACAACAATTAACAAAATGGCAATAAATTCATATCTACCAATAATTACTTTAAATGTAAATGGGCTACATTTTCTAATAAAAATAACATAGAATAAATGTCCAAACATTTCCCAATTTCCATGAAAACATAAATCTACAAATCAAAGATCTCAACAAACTCTGAGATGTTAATCCACACCAAAAAAATGCATTCTAATCAAATTGTCAGATGACAGAGACAAAAAACAAAACAAAACAAAAACCACAAAACAGCAGCAGAAAAGCAGTTCCTCAGGTACAAGGTATCCATAATAAAATTTAGAGCTGGTTTTTCAACAAAAACCATGGAAGTTAGAAGGAAATAGGATGATATATTTAAAGTGCTGAAATTGATGCAGAGGAAGACAGTGGAGTAGGAAGAACTTGAACTCACCCCGTCCATGTTTACAACTAGATCATCCATATCCGAATAATTAAACTGGAGAGCAATCCAAAGACTGGCAGAACAAACTCTAAAACTAAATATAGAGAAAAAGCTATGTCTGAAAGTTGAGAAAGTGTATAAATGTAGTAAACACAAAAGCAGTAAAAAAAAGTCCTATAAAAATAAGTCATGGAACTCATGGATATTTAATATACCTAAAACCTGGGGAGGATAGACATAAACAATGGGTGCAAAACAACCATCAAAAATATAGACTGCTATACAGAAAGAACACAAATACATGGATGTTAAATAACATGCCATTAAACAATGGTTGGGTCAACAAGGAAATAAGGAGAAATGAAAAAGTGCATGGAAATAAATGAAAAAGAAAACAAAACAAATGCAAAATCTTTGGGATGCAACAAAAATGCTTCTAAGAGGGATGATAAGTCTACATCAAAAAGCAAGAAAAATCTCAAATAAACTACCTAACCTTACACCTAAAGGAGCTAGAAAAAGAACAGCAAATAAAACCTCAAAGCACTAGGAGAAAGGAAATTATAATTAGAGTATAAATAAATGATATAAAAAGTAAAACAAAGGGGTACCTGGGTGGCTCAGTCGGTTAAGCGTCCGACTTCAGCTCAGGTCATGATCTCACAGCCCGTGAGTTCAAGCCCCACGTCGGGCTCTGTGCTGACAGCTCAGCCTGGAGCCTGTTTCAGATTCTGTGTCTCCCTATCCCTCTGCCCCTTCCCTGCTCGTGCTCTGTATCTCTCTATCTCAAAAATAAATAAAAACATTAAAAAAAAGTAAAACAAAGAAACAAACAAAACAAGAGAACAGATCAATGAAAACAGGAGCTGGTTCTTTGAAAAAAATCAATGAAATTGATAAATCTCTAGCAAGACTTCTCAAGAAAAAAAAAGAGAAAGGACTCAGAGAAGTAAATTCACAAATAAAAGAGGTGAAATAACGACCAACACCAAAGAAGTACGAACAATTATAAGAGAATATTATTTAAATATTATATACCAACAATTTGGACAATGTAGAAAGATTGGATAAATGCCTAGAAACATACTTCTGAAACTGAAACAGGAAGAAATAAAAAATCTGAACAAACTGATAACCAGAAAAGAAATAGAATCAGTAACCAAAAAAAGCTCCCAAAAAACAAGATTCCAGGACCAGATAATTTCACATGATATTCTACAAAACAAGGAAGAGTTAATACATGTTCTTCTCAAACTATTCTAAAAAATAGAAAAGGAAGAAAAACCCGAATTCATTCTGAGACCACTAAAAAAAAAAAAAAAAAAAAAAAAAAAAAAAAAAAAAAAAAAGAACTACAGCCCAGCATCCCTGATGAAGATAGATGAAAAAATCCTCAACAAAATACTAGCACACAGATTTCAACATTACACAACAACAACAACAAAAATTATTCACCACAATCAAATGGTAATTATTCCTGGGTTGCCATGGTGGTTCAATATTCCCAAATCCATCACCATGATACATCGCATGAACAAGAGAAAGGATAAGAACC
This sequence comes from Panthera leo, assembly GCF_018350215.1. Taxonomy (NCBI): domain Eukaryota; kingdom Metazoa; phylum Chordata; class Mammalia; order Carnivora; family Felidae; genus Panthera; species Panthera leo. The sequence continues at coordinate 108,969,861 of NC_056686.1, forward strand.
ATATGATCATCTCAATACACACAGAAAAAGCATTTGACACAGTACAACATCCATTCATGATAAAAATCCTTGACAAAGTATGTTTACAGGGAACATACCTCAACATAATAAAAATCATATATGAAAACCAGTGAACATTATCAGGAACAGAAATGAATGTCCACTGTCACCACTATTATTGAATATAGTGCTGGAAATCCTAGCCACAGCAATCAGACAACAAAAAGAAACAAAAGGCATACAAAATGGCAGGAAAGAAGTAAAACATTCACTATTTGCAGATGACATGATACTATATAGAAAACCAAAAAGACACCACAAAAAAAAAAAAAAACTGCTAGACCTGATAAATGAATTCAGTAAAGTTGCAAGATACAAAATCAATATATAGAAATCTGTTGCATTTCCAAACACCAAAAATGAGGCAAGAGAAAGAGAAATTAAGAAAACAATCCATTTACAATTGCCTCAAAAACCATAAGATATATAGGCATAAACCTAACCAAAGAGGTAAAGGACTTGTACTCTGAAAACTATAAAGAACTCATAATAACTCATAAGAGAAATTGAAGAAGACACAGAGAAATGGAAAGACATTTAATGCTCATGGATTAGAAGAACAAATATTGTTAAAATGTCTATACTACCCAAAGCAATGTAGCAGTCTAAACATTTAATGTAATCCCTTCCAAAACACCAACATTTTCCACAAAACTAGAACAAGAAATTCTAAAATTTGTGTGGAACCATTAAAGACCTGAAATAGCCAAAGGAATTTTTAAAGAGAGAAGTAAAGCTGTAGGCATCACAATTCCAGATGTCAAGTTATATTACAAAGCTGTAGTGATGAAAGCAGTATGTTACTGGCACAGAAATAGTCACACAGATCAATGGAACAGAATAGAAAACCCAGACATGAACCCATAACTATATGGTCAATTAATCTTCAACAAGGCAGGAAAAATATCCAATGGGTAAAGGGCAGTCTCTTCAGCAAATGGTATTGGGAAAGTGGACAGCAACATGCAAAAGAATGAAAGTGGACCACTTTCTTTTACAATATAACAAAAAAAAAAAAAATTCAAAATGGATTGAAGACCTAAATAGGAGACCTGAAACCATAAAAATCCTAGAAGAGAACAAAGCCAGTATCTTCTTCAACATTGGCCATAGCAGCCCTTTTTCTAGATCTGTCTGTTGAGTCAAGAGAAACAAAAGCAAAAATAAACTATGGAGACTACGTCAAAATAAAAAGCTTCTGCACAGCTAAGGAAATAATCAACAAAACTAAAAGGCAAGCTAATGAATGGGAGAAGATATTTGCAAATGACATAGGCAATAAATGGTCAGTATCCAAAACATCTTAATAACTTATACAACTTAACACCTAAAAAGTAAATAATATAATTAAAAATGGGTAAGAGCACCTGGGTGGCTCAGTCAATTTAGCGTCCAACTCTTGATTTCAGCTAAGGTCATGATCTCATGGTTCATGAGATAGAGCCTGTGGTTGGGCTCAGTGCTGACAACATGGAACTTGCTTGATATTTTCTCCCCTCTGTCTCTGCCCCTCCACTGCTCATTTGTGTGTGTATGTACATGCTCTCTTTCTTAAACTAAAGACACTTAAGAAAATAGGTCTGGCTGATGTGAATGTCTATGGCTCTTATTTGTATTTAGCTAATTTTAAAAACATTTCTAAAAATGATTTTAAAATGTCTTTTTTTGTTTTTCAGTTTCGTATCTGATATACAAATTTCTTAGAAGTTATCTCTCTCATCTTTATGTCAAGAAAAGTCTGAGCAAACAGCATTCATGACTTTCCCTGCACTCATCAGAAAACTAAGGTTATAAGGCAAACATTGACCATAAAGTCTTGAGATGGGAAAATTCAGAGAATGACAGCCAAACATTGCTTAACAGCCAGGAGCAAAAGAAGCCACTGGAGTCATAAAGTGGCAGAAACATTTAAATTGCAATTTTGATAGGGGTGCCTAGTTGGCTCAGTCAGTTAAGTGTCCGAATTCAGCTCAGGTCACGATCTCATGGTTTGTGAGTTTGAGCCCCACATCGCGTTCTGTGCTGACAGCTCAGAGCCTGGAGCCTGCTTCTGATTCTGTGTCTCCTTCTATCTCTGCCCCTCCCCCACTTGTGCTCTGTCACTCTCTGTCTCTCAAAAATAAATAAACTTAAAAAAAATTGTTAATTAAAATTTTGATAAATACCTGAAGGCTAAGTATGGGCTAACTTGAAAATGACAAACTTCTGGGCCTATATACTTAGGAAGATTCCAATACTTTCATGGTTTTACCCTCAGCACTCCACCAAGTTCTCACAGTGAAGCTCAGCGGAAGAAAGCCACCTCATTCTGACAAGGGGGGGAGAGGGAGGAAATGTCCTAGGGAAAAAAGCCAAAATATCCATCAACGGATGAATACATGAAGACAGACCAAAGAAGAAGTGGTATACATACACAATGGAATATTACTCAGCCATAAAAGAATGAGATCTTGCCATTTGCAGTGACGTGGATGGAGCTAAAGAGTATTATGCTAAATGAAATAAGTCAGTCAGAGAAAGATAACTTTACTCCTAATGGCAACAAAACAAATGACCATAGGGAGGAAAAAGAGAGAGGCAAACCAAGGAACAGACTCAACTATCCAGAACAAACTAATGGTTACCAGAAGGGAGGTTGGGGTGATGGGTTAAATAGGTGATGAAGATTAAGGAGTACACTTGTTGTGATGAGCACCAGGTGTTTCTTCACCAGAAAATAATATTACACTGTATGTTAACTAACTGGAATTTAAATAAAAACTTAAAAAGAAAAGCCTTGTTGAGTACACCCAGAACATTCTCCATTACAAAGACCGGCCATCCAGGGGAAATGGCTTTGCCAGAGCATTATCCTAGCTGGAGAAAGAGTTTTGCTTTCACTTCAGTCCCTTCTACTTCCCAGTTTCACCTCAGAGAAAGAAATAAGCTGGAGAAACTTCTGAACACTCCTAGCCAAACCCAATAATAGATTGATATTTAATCATGATTATAGAATGTTTCCCTTCCTTCATATATTTCTCTCACACCAACTGGGCTCTAATATAATAACAGATACAGCTGAAAGAATGACCAGATGCAGACTTGCCATGAAGAAGAATACGTAGGAAAGCCCAAAGTCAAAATAGGAGACAATTAAAAAAATAGAGGACTTTGCAGCCTCTGACACTAATAGCTATAGAAAGATGAAGCCTAGCCTGACTCCTGGTCAGATTAACATCAATCCTCACAGTAAAGTCCTGTTTACCTCAGTTTCTAGTACCTGATGCAACATATCCAGCTTTCAACACATCATTACAAGGCATGCCAAAAGAAAAGAAAATACACAAACTGAAGACACAAAGGAAGCATCAGAACCAAACTCAGCTGTGATACATGTGTTGGAATTATCAAATACGGATTTTATTTATTTTTTTTCCAATATATGAAATTTATTGTCAAATTGGTTTCCATATAACACCCAGTGCTCATCCCAAAAGGTGCCTTCCTCAATGCCCATCACCCACCCTCCCCTCCCTCCCACCCACCATCAAACCTCAGTTTTTTCTCAGTTTTTAACAGTCTCTTATGCTTTGGCTCTCTCCCACTCTAACCTCTTTTTTTTTTCCTTCCCCTCCCCCATGGGTTTCTGTTAAGTTTCTCAGGATCCACATAAGAGTGAAACCATATGGTATCTGTCTTTCTCTGTATGGCTTATTTCACTTAGCATCACACTCTCCAGTTCCATCCACGTTGCTACAAAAGGCCATATTTCATTCTTTCTCATTGTCACGTAGTATTCCATTGTGTATATAAACCACAATTTCTTTATCCATTCATCAGTTGATGGACATTTAGGCTCTTTCCATAATTTGGCTATTGTTGAGACTGCTGCAATAAACATTGGGGTACAAGTGCCCCTATGCATCAGTACTCCTGTATCCCTTGGGTAAATTCCTAGCAGTGCTACTGCTGGGTCATAGGGTAGGTCTATTTTTAATTTTCTGAGGAACCTCCACACTGCTTTCCAGAGCCGCTGCACCAATTTGCATTCCCACCAACAGTGCAAGAGGGTTCCCGTTTCTCCACATCCTCTCCAGCATCTATAGTCTCCTGATTTGTTCATATTGGCCACTCTGACTGGCGTGAGGTGATATCTGAGTGTGGTTTTGATTTGTATTTCCCTGGTGAGGAGCGACGTTGAACATCTTTTCATGTGCCTGTTGGCCATCCGGATGTCTTCTTTAGAGAAGTGTCTATTCATGTTTTCTGCCCATTTCTTCACTGGGTTATTTGTTTTTCGGGGGTGGAGTTTGGTGAGCTCTTTATAGATTTTGGATACTAACCCTTTGTCCGATATGTCATTTGCAAATATCTTTTCCCATTCCGTTGGTTGCCTTTTAGTTTTGTTGGTTGTTTCCTTTGCTGTGCAGAAGCTTTTTATCTTCATAAGGTCCCAGTAATTCATTTTTGCTTTTAATTCCCTTGCCTTTGGGGATGTGTCGAGTAAGAGATAGCTACGGCTGAGGTCAGAGAGGTCTTTTCCTGCTTTCTCCTCTAGGGTTTTGATGGTTTCCTGTCTCACATTCAGGTCCTTTATCCATTTTGAGTTTATTTTTGTGAATGGTGTGAGAAAGTGGTCTAGTTTCAACCTTCTGCATGTTGTTGTCCAGTTCTCCCACCACCAGTTGTTAAAGAGACTGTCTTTTTTCCATTGGATATTCTTTCCTGCTTTGTCAAAGATGAGTTGGCCATACGTTTGTGGGTCTAGTTCTGGGGTTTCTATTCTATTCCATTGGTCTATGTGTCTGTTTTTGTGCCAATACCATGCTGTCTTGATGATGACAGCTTTGTAGTAGAGGCTAAAGTCTGGGATTGTGATGCCTCCTGCTTTGGTCTTCTTCTTCAAAATTACTTTGGCTATTCGGGGCCTTTTGTGGTTCCATATGAATTTTAGGATTGCTTGTTCTAGTTTCGAGAAGAATGCTGGTGCAATTTTGATTTTGATTGCATTGAATGTGTAGGTAGCTTTGGGTAGTATTGACATTTTGACAACATTTATTCTTCCAATCCATGAGCAGGGAATGTCTTTCCATTTCTTTATATCTTCTTCAATTACCTTCATAAGCTTTCTATAGTTTTCAGCATACAGATCTTTTACATCTTTGGTTAGATTTATTCCTAGGTATTTTATGCTTCTTGGTGCAATTGTGAATGGGATCAGTTTCTTTATTTGTCTTTCTGTTGCTTCATTGTTAGTGTATAAGAATGCAAATGATTTCTGTACATTGATTTTGTATCCTGCAACTTTGCTGAATTCATGTATCAGTTCTAGCAGACTTTTGGTGGAGTCTATCGGATTTCCCATGTATAATATCATGTCATCTGCAAAAAGTGAAAGCTTGACTTCATCTTTGCCAATTTTGATGCCTTTGACTTCCTTTTGTTGTCTGATTGCTGATGCTAGAACTTCCAGCACTATGTTAAACAACAGCGGTGAGAGTGGGCATCCCTGTCGTGTTCCTGATCTCAGGGAAAAAGCTCTCAGTTTTTCCCTGTTGAGGATGATGTTAGCTGTGGGCTTTTCATAAATGGCTTTTATGATCTTTAAGTATGTTCCTTCTATCCCGACTTTCTCAAGGGTTTTTATTAAGAAAGGGTGCTGGATTTTGTGAAAGGCCTTTTCTGCATCAATTGACAGGATCATATAGTTCTTCTCTTTTTTTTTATTAATGTGATGTATCACGTTGATTGATTTGCGAATGTTGAACCAGCCCTGCAGCCCAGGAATGAATCCCACTTGATCATGGTGAACAATTCTTTTTATATGCCGTTGAATTCAATTTGCTAGTGTCTTATTGAGAATTTTTGCATCCATATTCATCAGGGTTATTGGCCTGTAGTTCTCTTTTTTTACTGGGTCTCTGTCTGGTTTAGGAACCAAAGTAATACTGGCTTCATAGAATCAGTCTGGAAGTTTTCCTTCCCTTTCTATTTCTTGGAATAGCTTGAGAAGGATAGGTATTATGTCTGCTTTATATGTCTGGTAGAGCTCCCCTGGGAAGCCATCTGGTCCTGGACTCTTATTTGTTGGGAGATTTTTGATAACCGATTCAATTTCTTCGCTGGTTATGGGTCTGTTCAAGCTTTCTATTTCCTCCTGATTGAGTTTTGGAAGAGTGTGGGTGTTTAGGAATTTGTCCATTTCTTCCACGTTGTCCAGTTTGTTGGCATATAATTTTTCATAGTATTCCCTGATAATTGTTTGTATCTCTGAGGGATTGGTTGTAATAATTCCATTTTCATTCATGATTTTATCTATTTGGGTCATCTCCCTTTTCTTTTTGAGAAGCCTGGCTAGAGGTTTGTCAATTTTGTTTATTTTTTCCAAAAACCAACTCTTGGTTTCGTTGATCTGCTCTACAGTTTTTTTTAGATTCTATATTGTTTATTTCTGCTCTCATCTTTATTATTTCTCTTCTTCTGCTGGGTTTCGGCTGCCTTTGCTGTTCTGCTTCTATTTCCTTTAGGTGTGCTGTTAGATTTTGTATTTGGGATTTTTCTTGTTTCTTGAGATAGGCCTGGATTGCAATGTATTTTCCTCTCAGGACTGCCTTCGCTGAGTCCCAAAGCATTTGGATTGTTGTATTTTCATTTTCGTTTGTTTCCATATATTTTTTAATTTCTTCTCTAATTGCCTGGTTGACCCACTCATTCTTTACTAGGGTGTTCTTTAACCTCCACGCTTTTGGAGGTTTTCCAGACTTTTTCCTGTGGTTGATTTCAAGCTTCATAGCATTGTGGTGTGAAAGTATGCATGGTATAATTTCAATTCTTGTAAACTTATGAAGGGCTGTTTTGTGACCCAGTATATGATCTATCTTGGAGAATGTTCCATGTGCACTCGAGAAGAAAGTATATTCTGTTGCTTTGGGATGCAGAGTTCTAAATATATCTGTCAAGTCCATCTGATCCAATGTATCATTCAGGGCCCTTGTTTCTTTATTGACCATGTGTCTAGATGATCTATCCATTTCTGCAAGTGGAGTGTTAAAGTCCCCTGCAATGACCACATTCTTATCAATAAGGTTGCTTATGTTTATGAGTAATTGTTTTATATATTTGGGGGCTCTGGTATTGGGCGCATAGACATTTATAATTGTTAGCTCTTCCTGAGGAATAGACCCTGTAATTATTATATAATGCCCTTCTTCATCTCTTGTTACAGCCTTTAATTTAAAGTCTAGTTTGTCTGATATAAGTATGGCTACTCCAGCTTTCTTTTGGCTTCCAGTAGCATGATAAATAGTTCTCCATCCCCTCACTCTCAATCTAAAGGTGTCCTCAGGTCTAAAATGAGTCTTGTAGACAGCAAATAGATGGGTCTTTTTTTTTTATCCATTCTGATACCCTATGTCTTTTGGTTGGCACATTTAATCCATTTACATTCAGTGTTATTATAGAAAGATATGGGTTTAGAGTCATTGTGATGTCTGTATGTTTTATGCTTGTAGTGATGTCTCTGGTACTTTGTCTCACAGGATCCCCCTTAGGATCTCTTGTAGGGCTGGTTTAGTGGTGACAAATTCCTTCAGTTTTTGTTTGTTTGGGAAGACCTTTATCTCTCCTTCTATTCTAAATGACAGACTTGCTGGATAAAGGATTCTCGGCTGCATATTTTTTCTGTTTAGCACACTGAAGATACCGTGCCAAGCCTTTCTGGCCTGCCAAGTTTCAAAAGAGAGATTAGTCACGAGTCTTATAGGTCTCCCTTTATATGTGAGGGCACGTTTATCCCTTGCTGCTTTCAGAATTTTCTCTTTATCCTTGTATTTTGCCAGTTTCACTATGATATGTCGTGCAGAAGATCGATTCAAGTTACGTCTGAAGGGAGTTCTCTGTGCCTCTTGGATTTCAATGTCTTTTTCCTTCCCCAGTTCAGGGAAGTTCTCAGCTATAATTTCTTCAAGTACCCCTTCAGCACCTTTCCCTCTCTCTTCCTCCTCTGGGATACCAATTATGCGTATATTATTTCTTTTTAGTGTATCACTTAGTTCTCTAATTTTTCCCTTATACTCCTCGATTTTTTATCTCTCTTTCCCTCAGCTTCCTCTTTTTCCATAACTTTATCTTCTAGTTCACCTTTTCTCTCCTCTGCCTCTTCAATCCGAGCTGTCGTCATTTCCATTTTGTTTTGCATTTCTTTTAAAGCGCTTTTCAGCTCCTCGTGACTGTTCCTTAGTCCCTTGATCTCTGTGGCAAGAGATTCTCTGCTGTCCTCTATACTGTTTTCAAGCCCAGCGATTAATTTTATGACTGTTACTCTAAATTCACTTTCTGTTATATTATTTAAATCCTTTTTGATCAGTTCATTAGCTGTTGTTATTTCCTGGAGATTCTTCTGAGGGCAATTCTTCCATTTGGTCATTTTGGATAGTCCCTGGAGTGGTGAGGACCTGCAGGGCACTTCCCCTGTGCTGTGGTGTATAACTGGAGTTGGTGGGCGGGGCTGCAGTCCGACCTGATGTCTGCCCCCAGCCCACCGCTGGGGCCACAGTCAGACTGGTGTGTTTCTTCTCTTCTCCTCTCCTAGGGGTGGGATTCACTGTGGGGTGGTGTGGCCTGTCTGGGCTACTTGCACACTGCTAGGCTTGTGGTGCTGGGGATCTGGCGTATTAGCTGGGGTGGGTAGGCAAGGTGCACGTGGGCAGGAGGGGCAGGCTTAGCTCGCTTCTCCTTAGGTGATCCACTTCAGGAGGGGCCCTGTGGCAGCGGGAGGGAGTCAGATCCGCTGCCAGAGGTTTGGCTCCGCAGAAGCACAGAGTTGGGTGTTTGCAGGGAGGGAGCAAGTTCCCTGGCAGGAATTGGTTCCCTTTGCGATTTTGGCTGGGGGATGGGCGAGGGAGATGGCGCTGGTGAGCGCCTTTGTTCCCCACCAAACTGAGCTCTGTCGTCTGGTGGCTCAGCAGCTCTCCCTCCCTTTGTCCTCCAGCCTTCCCGCTTTCCGAGCAGAGATGTTAACTTATGACCTCCCAGAGGCTAAGTCATGCTTGCTGTCAGAACACAGTCCGTCAGGCCCCTCTGCTTTTGCCAGCCAGACTCGGGGGCTCTGCTTGGCTGGCAGGCTGCCCCTCCGCCCTGCTCCCTCCCGCCAGTCCGTGGAGCGTGCACCGCCTCGCCTCCCTTCCTACCCTCTTCCGTGGGCCTCTCATCTGCGCTTGGCTCCGGAGACTCCGTTCTGCTAATCCTTTGGCGGTTTTTGGGTTATTTAGGCAGGTGTAGGTGGAATCTAAGTGATCAGCAGGACGCGCGGTGAGCCCAGCGTCCTCCTACTCCGCCATCTTCCCAGGTTCCTTCTCAAATAGGGAATTTAAAATACACATCATTCATAAGAAAAAGTGTCCAGTGGAAAAAGTCGACAACATGCAAGAAAGTAAGTGAAAGATGAAAATTCTAACAAAGAATTAAAATAAAATATTCAAAATAAAAACATGTCCAAATAAATAAAGAATGTTTTTCATGGGCTTATTATGAAATTGGGCACAGTCAAAAAAAAATCCATGAGCTAAAAGATATGGCAAAAGAAACTTGCCAGAATAAAATATGAAGAGAGGTAAAAAGAACCAAAACAAAACAAATAACAAATAGAAGAGCATATCTGAGAGCTGCATGGCAATTTCAAAATGTGGAACATAGGTGTAATTTGAATGCCAGAGGTAGAGAGAACATAGCATTAGAAAGATTCAAAATAAAAAAGGCCAAGAAGTTCCCAAAATTAATGGCATCCAATCAGATAACCAAGAACCTCAGAGAAGTACCAGGAAGAGTAAGTTCCAAAGAGCACCTATACCTAGGTAGCTAGAGAAGTGGGGAGGAGGGGCTTCACACCTTACCTACAGAGCAATAAGGAAAAGAATTATAGTAAGCTTCTTGTCAGAAACCATTCAAACAAGAAAAGAATAGAGTAAAATATTTCAATTGTTGAAAAACAACAACTTCCCCACCAATAATTCTGTATTCATCAAAATTACCCTTCAAAAGTGAAAGGGAAATAAACACTTTCACAGAAAAACAAATATAATTTAATTTATTGCCAGCAGACATGTTCTGCATGAAATATTAAACATTCTTCAAGAAGAAGAAAAATCATATAGTCAGAAACTAATATCTATATAACAAAAAGAATAGTGTCAGAGGAGGAATAAATGCAAGTGAGATAAAATCTTAATCTTATTTTTAATTGATCTAAAAGATAACTGGCTAAAGTAATAACAGTAATGATATATTAGGTATTTATAGCATATAGATAAGTATATAGAAAAACAACAGTACCATAAGGATGTAGCAAAGAAATCAAGAATACTCTGTTATAAGATAACTATACTACATGTAAAGTATGTTACTTGAAAATCTGGAGAAACTACTAGTTAAAAATAAGTGTAATTGGTATGCTAAGTGGGAGGTGAAATGGGATGATATAAAAGAGTCAATTGAAGAAGCAAAGTAGGTAAAAAGGAGGGAGGACATAAAAAATGTAAACAAAGAACAAATGAAACAAATAGAAAAAAGTTGTAAACAATAGGTTGATATTAATCCATTTACCAATAATCACTTAGAGTGGACTAAAAAATGACATAACTATATGTTGACAAGAAACCCAGATTAAATATAACAATTCAAATATATTAAAATAAAGGAATAGAGAAACATATACAATGCTAATACTAATAGAATCAAAGTAGCTCTTACAATTTCACACAAAACAGACTTCAGAATGGGCAAATATATCAGGCATTAGGAAAGGCATTATGTAGGTTAAGATAACAGAGTCACTTCTGCACAAATATAAAATAATCCTTAATGTGGATGTACCTAACAATAACACATCAAAATGTATGAGACAAAACTTATAAAACCACAGTGTGAAATAGAAAAATCCACTATTATAGTTGGAGTCCTCAACACCCCTCTTTCAGTAATTGATAGATCCAACAGGCAGAAAATCAGTAGGGAAATAGTTGACCTAAAAGGCACTATCAATCAACTTGATCCAATGGCATTTATAGAAAAATCCATCCAGCAGCAGCAGAATACACACGTTTCTCAAGCTCACACGAAATACCACCAAGACAGACCACATTGTGCTTCCTAAAATGCACCATAAGACATCTTAAAGGATAGAATTAATACAAAATGTTCTCACATTACAGTGGAATTAAACTGGACTCAGTAACAAAAAGATAGCCACAACATCCCTAAATACTTGTAAAGTAAATAGTATCTTATAATTTAACACATGGAAGGAAGACAAAGTCTCAAGATAAATTTAAAATATATTGTGAACTAAATGAAAATGAAAATACAATTATCAAAATTTGTAGTTATTGAAGCAAATGCAGTGCTTATATGGAAATTATAGCATAAATGCATATATTATAAAAGAAGAAAGATGGAATACCAATAATATAAGCTTTTATCTTAGGAAAGTAGAGAAATTTATGCTTAAAGCAAAAGGAGAAAAAAATTAAAGCATAAATAAGTGGATTTGAAAACAATAGGGAAAATTAATGATGTCAAATGCTAGTTCTTAGAGAAGATCAATAAACTTAATTACTAATAGCCAGGCTAACCAAAAAAAATAGAGTATGATACAAATTTCCATATTAAAAATGAATGAGAGATCATCACTACTCATCCCATGAAAAGTAAAAGGCTAATAAAGAAAACTACAAGAAAAATTATACCCACAAATTTGATACATTAGATTAAATATACCAGTTATGTAAAATCTTCCTGGGAAAAATAGATAATTGTTAAAGACCTATGTTCATTTAAGAAATTTCATCAATAGCTGATAAAGTTTCAAAAAAGAAAGTACTGGGCCCAGATGTTTTCACTGCTTAATATTTAAGAAAGAATTAATTCCAGTTTTATCCAATGTCTTTCACAAAATGTAAGTAGAAAGAACACCCTGTAACTCATTTGTGAGACAAGTGTTACCCTAATTCCAAAACAAGATAAAGACATTTCAAGACAGCAAAAGTGCAGACCAGTATCTCTTATGAACATCCTCAACAAGTTAGACAATATTCCTCAAAAAAAACATTAGCTGACAATATTTTTAAAAAGTAGAAAAAAGTATAAAAATAAATATACACCATGACCAAGTGGTATCTATTCCAGGTATGCACGGGTATTTCAATGTTTGAAAAATCAAACTAATCCGCCTCATCAACAGACTAGAGAATAAAACTCATATGAACATATCAATTAATGCAGAAAACCATTTGATATAAGCTAAAACCCATTCATGGTAAGAACTCTCAACATATTAGGAATCGAGGGAAACTCTATCATTTGGTTAGGAATATCTATAAAAAAGTAAAAAAGAGTAAGCTCCCTCCCCCACCCCTGAAACAAACAAAAAAACCCTAAAGCTAACCTCATACTTATTGGTAAGAAAGTGGAATATTTCCCCCTAAGAACATGAGCAAAACAGGGATATCCTTCTTTCCTCTTGCTGCTCCTACTCAATATCATACCAAAATTTCTTATAGATTAGTCTATGGGCTAAAAAAAATACTATAAAAATACAACAGACTGGGTGGCTTAAATAATAAACATTTATTCCTTTTCACAGTTCTGGGGACTGGAAGTCTAAGATCAGAGTGGGGTTCTAGTGAAAACCCTCTTCCCGGCTCGTGGATGGCACCTTCTCAACTGTGTCCTCCCACGGCAGAGACAGAGCTAGGAAGCTCTTCGGTGTCTGTTCTTGTAAGAATACATATTCCTATTGAATTAGGGCCCCAGTTGACCTTAATTGTGTAGCCTTAATTAAGGGCCCATTTATAAACAAAGCCATACTAGAGGTCAGAGCTTCAATATATGAATTTGGTGGGGGTACACAAACATTCAGTCTGTAACACCTGATTAGTACAGTAAAACAAAAACTGCAAATAAAAGGTACATGTTGGAAAATGGTATTAAAAAGCAATATTTTAGGGGCGCCTGGGTGGTTCGGTCGGTTAAGCATCCGACTTCGGCTCAGGTCATGATCTCACGGTCCGTGGGTTCGAGCCCCGCATCGGGCTCTGTGCTGACAGCTCAGAGCCTGGAGCCTGTTTCAAATTCTGTGTCTCCCTCTCTCTCTGACCCTCCCCCGTTCATGCTCTGTCTCTCTCTGTCTCAAAAATAAATAAATGTTAAAAAAAATTAAAAATAAAATAAAATAAAAAGCAATATTTTAGCATAAGGTATATTCTTTGCTACTAGTGTCTGATTACTTCTAGGCTCCTTTAGCTGACAGAACCAGGAAATACATGTGTGTATACTAACCTGTGTGTATACATATATCTATATGTATTTCTCTATGTAACCATCTCTATATTAAGCTGAGCATGACTTCATATTGTCTTCAACTCTAATCATATGGGTCTTTCTAGCCTTCTCTCCTTATTTCTAATTTCTCACTCAGCAGTGAGATACCTGATTCTTTTCATTCACCAACAATTTACTTAATCTTTGTTAATTTCTAAATATTTCATTTTTATGGTAACTGCAAATATATCATTACATAGGCAGGGAGTGGGAATTCTAGCTCCATTTAGATTTTGTCTCATATAAAACATATTTTATTTTGCTTAATAGAAAGGGTAATTACACTTCTTTCAAAAAATCATATGCATTAACTTGTATTACCCTCATTTCCTATAAATGTTTCTTTCACTTTGTGTTTGTTCAGTCCTTTGATTTGGCAACATGGAAAGCAGTGAGGAGTCACTGAGTTTTCTGGCAAATACTGCTGATTGTCATCTAAAGAGTCCTGCAGGGACAAAGAAAGCACCTCTCTCTCTCTCTCTCTCTCTTTCCTGATCTTGTGTGCTATGCCTAGAACACTCCACATTTATTACCAGAAAATATTCAGTACACCAAATGGGTGAAATGGAAAGGAGAATGAGGAGGGAAGCTGAGTAGAAGACTGATCACCATGACCACAAAATTTGTTTTCAGCAGCTTCCAACTTCCACATTCTGTATCACCCTCTCCAATCCTAATGAAATACCGTTGTCTTGTCTATATCAGTTTCTTTTTCCTAAACTCACCAATCCTGCAACTCTCCAGATAAGAAGCTATTTGCACTTCCTCATTTTGGCAGATAGTGTTAAATAATGTCTTCTAATGACTGCATTAAAAGGAACCCTACAGGGTAGTTAGTAATCGGGATAAAATATACAATACTGCAGTAACAAACCACCCTGCAAGTCTCAGTGACTCAATAGTATAAAAGTTTATTTCTTATTCAAGCCAGTCTGAAGTATGATATCCCCTGTCTTGAAACTATTCCATGTGAAACATGGCCTCCAAGATCACTGTGCTAAAAACATAAAAGGGCTAAGAATCATGGAAGATCTTTATAAGAACCAGGCCTAGAAGGGGCTTCTATCACTTCAGCCCAGTTAGATAATCCTAGCATAACTACAGTAAGACTAGGAAATGTATATGTTCTATGTCTGGAAGATGGCAACATGTGTTAAACACATTGTTTGCATCAGCCACAACGGGCAGGAACCAAGAGTTTGAGTTTTTACTATCAAACTGCTATATATTATCATGGAGCATTCAGAGCTCTAATTTTGAAATGTATTTACTCATTGATTCATTTTACCATCTTACAATGACCAGGCAGAGATCTCTGCAAAAACCCAAACTGCAAAGGTAGATAGGACATGGTCCTTGTTTTGCAGGAGTTGGCTGGTAGGAAAAATTTTAAGTGAAGTAAATCTTACAACAGAAATATGTTCAGTGTATCTTGGGATCACAGAGGAAGGTGTAACCAACATTCACTGGGGGAACGCAGGACTAACTTCACAGGAGAGGAATTGGCAGTATCTTCAAAAATAATTGAGCATCTTCCCAAAATATAAGGCCACCTTCAGCGTTTCATATACATAGAAGGGTATGTACAAAGGGTTAGATCCTAAAGTATGGTATATGTAGAAATCAGGAAATAATATAGCCTGATGTGGATCTAGAATGTTCAAGGGCTCATGTGCAGTGGTGATGTGTGTGTGTGCACATGTGTGTATAAGTTGAAGATATTATGACACTTCTTTCCTAAATACTTCATTAGGCACTTCCTGAAAATAAAGGCATTCACTTATTAAGCCAAATACCATTATTATACCTTAAAAACAATTATCCAATATAAGTTAAAACTAACTCTTTTTCCAAATTTCTTCCATTTTCCAAATGGAAAAAAAAAAGTAGTTTACTTTCAAACCAGGATCTAGTCAAGGTTTGTGCATTGCCTTCTGTTGTCATGTCTCTCTAATCTCATTTAATATGCAATAATTACCTCACTTCCTTTTTATTAAGGGCCTTGGCTTTTTAATAAAACCATTGCATGTATACACCATATTTTGCTTATCCATTCATCCATCAGTGGACTTCTAGGATATTTTAATGTTTTACCTATTGTAAATAAGGCTGCCATAAACACGGATGTACAAATATCTCTGTGAAACCCTATTTGCAACTCTTTTGAGTATATATCAATGAGTGGAATTATTGGTCACATGGTAATTCTATTTTTCATTTTTTGGGAAATTACCATGTTTTCCATAGCAGCTGTATCATTTTACATTTCTACCGACAGTGCACATGGGTTACAATTTCTCCATAACCTCACCAATACTTGTTATTTATTTATTATTTTATGTTAGCCAATCTAACAGGCATGACATAGTACCTCCCTGTAGTTTTGATTTACATTTTTATAATTATTAATGATGACCATATGTTCATTGATTATTGGCCATTTGTATACCTTCTTTGGAGAAATATCTACAAATTTTTTCTTATTTTTGAATTGGATTGTTTAGTTTTTGTTGTTTTTTAGTTTTAGGAGTTCTCTTTATATCCTGGATTGTAATCTCCTATCAGATGTATGATTTGCAAAAATTTTCACCCACTCTGTGCATCATCTTTATTCTGTTGATAGGAGTTTTTGATGCAGAATTTTATTAATTACCTTAAAGTTCATTTTTTTTTACTTTATCTTTTGTGCCTGTGCCTATCAAGAAATTATTGTCAAACCCAATGTCATGAAGATATTTTTTAACATTTTTATTGTTTTAAGTTAACATTTAGAGTTTGACCCATTTTGACTTCTTATGTAACATTAGATAGTAGTCCAGCTTCATTCATGGGTATACAGTTTCCCAGCACCATTTGTTGAAAAGACTGGCCATTCACCATCAAATGGTGTTGGTGACATTGTCAAAATTCACTTGTTGATATGTACAAGGGTTTATTTCTGCACTCTCTATTCCATTGATCTATATGCCTGTTTTTATGCCAGTACCACACTATTTTTATCACGTTAGCTTTGTAGTAAGTTTTGAAAAAAGGAAGTATGAATTCCTTAGGTTTGGTTTTCTTTTTCAAGATTGTTTTGACTCTGGAATTCCTTGAGATTCTGTATGGATTTGAAGATGGGTTTTTCTATTTCTGCAAAAAATTGCCTTTATAATTTTGGTAGAGACTATATTGAACCTGTAGGTCTCTTTAGGTAGTATTGATATCTTAACAATATTAAGTCTTTCAGTCGTAAGCATGGGGTATATTTATTTATTTCCTTTTATGTTTAATTTATTTCAACAACGTTTTATAATTTTCATTTTAAAGTCTTTCACTGCCTTTGTTAAGTTAAATGTCGAGTATTTTATTCTTTTATATACTATTGTAAGTGAAATTATTTTTCTTAGCTTTCTTTTCAGACAATATATTGGTAGGTATAAAAGATAAACGGATTTTTATGTCCTGACCTTGTGTCTTGCTACATTGCTGAATAATTTAGTATTTCTAACAGTTGTTTTGTGGAATCTTTAGGGGTTTACATGTATAAATCACTTATCTGCAAACATAAATAATTTTACTTTTTCCATTCCAATTTGGATGACTTTTATTTCTTTTCTTGCCTGGTTGAAGTGGCTTCAACTTCCAGTACTACTTTGAACATAAATGGTGAAAGTAGTCATTCTTGCCTTGTTCCTGATCATTAGGGGAGAGTATTCAGTCTTTCACCATTGAGTATGATGTTTGCTGTGGGTTTTCATATATGACTTTTATTACATTAAGGCAGTTTCCTTCTAGTTCTAGTTTGTTGAGTTTTTATTATGAAACTGTGTGGAATTTTGTGATATGCCTTTCTGTATGAGTGTTTTGTTTTGTTTTTTTCTCATTCTGTTGATGTGGTATATTACATTAACCAGTTTTTATATGTTGAGCCATCCTCATTCCAAGAATAAATCCCATAGATCACCACACATCATGGTGTAATATCCTTTTAAATATGTTGCTTAACTCAGTTTTCTAATATTTTGCTGATAACTTTTATACCAGTGTTCATCAATGTGGTTTTGTTTCTTGCAGTGTGTTTGGCCTTAATAGCAGGGTAATACTGGTCTAAAGAATGAGTTAGGAAGTGTAACTTCCTCATCATTTTTTTTAAAGGTTAATAAATATCTGTATTGGTTATTCTTTAAATGTTTGGGAGAATTCACCAGTGAAACCATCAGGTTCAGTGATTTTCGTTGTTGGGAATTTTTTGATAACTGACTTTATCTCTTTATTAGTAATAGGTATATTCAGGTTTTCTATTTCTTTATGATCAAATCTTCATAAGTTTAGGTTTCTAGGATTTTTTTCATTATTTAAGTTATCTAATAAATTGGTGTACTGTGTTCGTTTTATTTTATCATAATTCATTTTATTTCTGTAGAATAAATAGTGATTTACACTCTTTAATTTCATATTTTAGTAACTTGAATCTTATCTTTGTCCTAAACTCATCTAACTAGAGGTTTGTCAATTTGCTGATCTTTTCAAAGAACCCAATTTTAGTTTCATTGATTTTCTCTATCATTTTTCTATTTTTCTATTTGATATCTCTCTGCTCCAATCTTTACTATCTCTTACCTTCTGCTAAATTTGCATTTAGTTTGTTTTTCTTTTCCTAGTTCTTTAAATTTAAGTTGATTGAATATTTCTTGTTTTTTCATGTATGTGTTTGTACATGGAAAATTCCCCCTTTGCACTCCTTTTGCTGTGTTTCATAAGTTTTGCTGTGTTGTGTTTTATTTGTTGTTCATCTCTAGGTATTTCTAAATACTGGTCATTTCTTCTTTGTAATTTTTCTTCTAATGTCTTCTTTGACCTATTGATTGTTTAAGGGTTTGTTGTTTAATTTCAACAAATTTGTGAACCTTCTAATTTTATTTATTTATTTTTAATTTTTTTAACGTTTATTTATTTTTGAGACAGAGAGAGACAGAGCATGAATGGGGGAGGGTCAGAGAGAGAGGGAGATGCAGAACCTGAAACAGGCTCCAGGCTCTGAGCTGTCAGCACAGAGCCTGACGTGGGGCTCAAACTCACGGACCACGAGATCATGACCTGAGCTGAAGTTGGACACTTAACCGACTGAGCCACGCAGGTGCCCCAAATTTTATTTTTTTTAAGGACTTTGATCTCTATCCTCATCCCATTGTGGCAGGAGAAGATACTTTGTATAATATATATCTTTGTAAATATATTGATTTTTAATTGTGGCCTAACATATAATCTCTCCTGGAAAATGTCCCATGTGCTCTTGAGAAGAATGTGTATGCTGTTGTTTTAGGGTAGAATGTTCTGAATATCTGCTAAATATGTTAATTAAGCACTCATTTTTTTTTCTTATTCTCAGATTGTTCTATTCATTATTGAGAGTGGAGTGTTGAAATTTCTAACTATCATTGTAGGACTGTTCATTTCTCCCTTTGATTACGTCAATTTTGCTTCATATGTTTTGATGGTATGTTATTAGGCATGTAGATGTTTATAACTGTAAATCTTTTTTTCTTTATTGAAACATTTATTAAACATTTATGTAATGTCTTTTTTTGTCTCCTATAAAATTTTAAAATTTAAAGCTTATTTTGTTTCATATTAGTACATTCACCACTGTTTCTGCTGGTTATTATTTGCATATGATATCTTTTTCCACCCTTACACTTTAAATCTATTTGTCTTTAGATACACAATATCTAAATAAATCACATATAGTTGAGTTATTTTTTACCCATTCTGCCAATTTCATCTTTGATTGGAGGGTTTAATTCATTTAAAGTTAAAGTGATTACTTCTGTTATTTAGTTATTTGTTTTCTATATGTCTTTTTTGTCACTCATTTCTTGCATTACTGTCTTCTTTTGTATATAGTTGATTTTTGAAGTGAATCATTTAAATTACTTTCTCATTTTCTTTTGTGTATATTCTATAGTTATTCCTTTGTGGTTACCATGGAAATTACATTTAACATCCTAAAGTTGTAATACTCTAACTTGACTTTATACTAGCTTAACTTCACAGAAATCTGCTCTTTTATAGCTCTGTATTCACCTCTACAATTGTTGATGTTACAAAATTACATCTTTATTCATTGTGTGATAAAAATATAAGCTAATAATTCTTTTAAATGAACTAGTTTTCTAAATTATGTAGAAAACTAAATGTTGACTTATGAGCCAAAGTGTAATAATAATAAATTTTAGACTAATTGTATTAGACTAACTGTATTTAGACAGTAGAATTTTAAATCATGTAGAAACTGAAAATTAAAATCAAAAACCCTTGTTAAAATAATACTAGTTTTTATAATTGACCATGTATTCATCTTTATTGAGATACTTATTTCCTCATATAGCTTGAGTTACTGCCTAAAATCCTTTAATTTAACCACACAAGACTCTGTTGAATATTTCTTGTGGAGTAATTCTAGTCATAATTAAATCTCTCAGCTTTTATCTGAGAATGTCATAATTTTCCTCACTGTTGAAGGATAATTTTGCTGAAGAAATGATTCTCAATTGACAGTTTTTTTTTTCTTTTAGTACTTTGAACTGCTTTCTGTTTTCCAAAGTTCCTGATGAAGAATCTGATAACTTTCTTATTGAGGATCCTGTGTATGTAACACATTACTTCTCTAATGCTGTTTTAAAGATTGTCTCTGTCTTCAGCTCTTGAAAGTTTGATTATAATTTGTCTTGTTATGGGTCTCTAATTTCATCTCACTTGGAATTAGTTGGACTTCTTGGGGGTTTATGTTTATGTATTTCATCAAATTTGAGAAGTTTTCAACAATTTTTTCTTTAAATATTTTCTACTTCTTTTTCTCTCTTTTCCCTTTGAAGTTCTCACAATGCATATGTTGATCTCTTGTTGCTGTCTCACAGTTCTCTGTTCAAGTTTCTTCAATCTTTTCTTCTTTCTACTCCTAAGACTTGATAATTTCTACTATTCTATCTGAATTTGTTCTATGATTCTTTCTCCTGCCTATTTACCTTCTCCTTCGAATTTCACTAGGAAATCTTTATTTTCAGTTATTTTCCCCTTAAACTACAACATTTCTTTTTGGTTCATTTTCAGGCCTTCTATCTCTTAATTAACATTTCCATTTTTCACACGTGATTTCTTGACTTTCTCCACATATTTCTTTAGTTTTTGAGCATCTTTAACATAGTTTGTCTAATAGGTTTTCCATCAGACCGTTCTCAGGAAGTTTCTACTGATTTCTTTCCTTTTGAATGGACTGTATTTTTCCTATTTTTTGGTATACCTTGCTATTTCTTTTGTTGAACACTGGACATTTGAACCTAATAATGTGTAACTGTGGAAATAAAATAATCTCTGTCTCCCAGGGTCTGTTGTTTTATTATTTTTATTTATTTATTTATTGTTTTAGGTTGTCTCTGCACTGAGGATCAGTATGAGATGTAAACAAAACATCTCAGAACTTTTCTGAGCTTGTGGCTTTCCCTGGGCATATGTGATACTTTCCCCCATATATTCAGTTACTTTGAATGTCCTAGTCTTTAATGGCTGGCAACCAAAGGAAGAAAAGTTGTTTTTTTTTTTTAATAAGAGAAGGGAAGAAAGTCCACCAGCCCTTTAAACCCCTAGAAGTCATTTCAGCCTGAGGAGGGTCTTGTAACAAGGGGAGAGTTGTAACAAGGTCTTCCTACCATTTTGTCTGCAGTTCTGTGATGAGAGGAAGCAGTGATCAGAGCACAGATCCTTGATATTTGGAACACAGGGTATTCTTCACCCATCTTGGCTTTTGCAAGCTGTGAGAAGGCTATTTATTACAGGAACATGTGCACAGCAGCTTGCCCTGGGGATGGACGTGGAGGGTGGGCAACTGCTACTGTGTTAAGAGTTGTAATTGACATAAATGAAAATTTATCATCCAAGCCTTCCTCTGGAAGTTGCAAGCTTTCAACACATTCCAGAGTTTAAAAATACTTATATCAGAAAGATTTTCCTGGTGTAATTGTCTAGATGGGGAAGACGAATTCCTAGTGTTCCTTACATACTCATCATCCCAGAATAATTCTCCTCACCAAATGGTTTTAGGTCCTATTGATGATCCTAGATGGATGTTAAAACTGATGACTTTAAAATTTTATCATTTTATCTATATTAGCAGCATGTTTCTCTAAGTAAGAACTTTGCCACATCAGCTGAGAGTAAACTATAGTTCCTTCAAAAATAGGCATAAATGCTTGTTATTTTACTTTTAACTACTAATTTTAATAGCTATTAATTAGTGTAACAAGAATTTGCAATGGCGGCAATTTGTTTTATTTATTTATTTGTTTATTTTATTTTATTATTTTAGAGAGAGGGAGAGAGCATAAGTAGGAAAGAGGGGCAGAGGGAGAGACAGGATCTCAAGTAGCCTAAAGCAGGGCTCTATCCATGACCCTGGGATGTGAGAGGAAATCAAGAATCTGATGTTCAACTGATTGAACCACATAGGTGCCCCTTATTTTTTTTATTATTATAGATTAAATTGATGGTTTTTTTTAACTCAATCAATGTGTTATAATCTTCTTTATAGTTTTTTTTGTAAATTAATTTTCAAATTGACTCAACGTTAGAAAGTTGGAGCCTCTTTAATCTGGTTCCTTTGTCCTTTTGCCATGTACCCTTTGGCCTTTGAATATTTCTTTGCTTTTTACACAGGGTGTCTCAAATTCTCCTTGCACTCTCTATGCCCCATACGTTTAATGAACCGTTTCATCCAACAGCTCTGATTTCTCTTAGGCTGTGGTGTTGTTTAAAAACCAAGCTGGTTGCTAAAGCTGCTCAGGCTGCTCACTGTTACTGTTACTGTGGTGTTCTTGTTTCCAGTCTCTTTTAGTACACAGACTTGGGAATAGTCTGTTATTTAGGAGGATAATGCATGTGTGTGTGTGTGTGTGTGTGTGTGAGTGTGTGTGCGTGTGCACATACCCAAAACTGAAGAGTGTTGAGATACATTGTTAGGGTGACCTGGATAATAAGCTGAATAGGGTGTTAATTAAAACAATGCAATGAGAATAGAAACAATTTTGAGAAAATGTGAAAGTACTTTATAAACTTTAATATGATTGATAAATATACCAAATTTGACAAATATAATAAAATTGTTATAATGATAATAACAATGGTTATTGAATATGGTTGAATAAGCATCAATTTTTTTAACTAAAAGACATGAATTTAGTTAATAGCTTGGTCATCAACTCGTTTTATAAATTACCTCTAGGAACAGCTCATGCCTTGAGTCTGATCTATTAAAGTTAGTATAAATACCTTACTGGGTAGAAGTTCAGTGAGGTGTATAAGCATTTTGAAGTCTCAAGTGTTAAATATAATAAAATATTATTATAATCTATGTACTACCTCTTGCAATGTATAACACACTCCAGGACAGAGTAAACGTCTTATATTAAGAACAATTAATTAAACTAGTTGGAGATAGAGGAGAAAGGAAATGGGAAGAATATAATTATGGAAAAAGAGGGAGAAAGAGTGGAGTTGAAGAATAGTAGAGGAAAAGAAAGATAGAGGAGCGTATTCAGGAATTCTCCAACAATATCAGTGTGTTACTGTACCTACTCAGGAAAAGACCTGGTTGGCCTGTGTTTTCTGCACAAGACTGCATCATATTGAGAGAAGAAAGAGCCTCATGGCATACTCTGCATAGTGATTATAGTTATGAAACAAGCTTGCTTTTACCATAGATGCAATGGAGTTCTCCAGAAAAGCATCCATAACTCCTTAGTAAGGACAAGCTTACTGAGTTGGGTTGATGAAAAAGAAACAGAAGAAAAGTCTTTGTTTTGGTTTTAAGAGCTTGGCCTCTTCTCAAGAATGTTGATAACCATAAAAGGGAAATCATCCCTTTTACCGCATCACCTCCTCAATTTCCCAGGACTTGGTATGAAATAAAATGTCTCTGCATCCTTTCCTTGTTTCTCAGTCCCAATGTAATTGACACAAAATATCTTATGCATTGACTGTATAATCTCTAGTGAAGGGGTCTATGGATTTCCAATGTGGAAGCAATCTTATTGTCCATCAATTGATGAATAGATAAAGAAAAAGAAGATGTGGTATATATATGGATATTATTCAGCCATAAAGAGAATGAAATCTTACCATTTGCAATGACATGGATAGAGCTAGAGAGTATAATGCTAAGAAAAATAAGTCAGAGAAAGACAAATACCATTGTATTTCACTTATATGTGAAATTTAAGAAACAAAACAACCAAGCAAAATGAAAAATATTAGAGAGAGAGAGTCAAAGCAAGAAACAGACCCTTAACTGTAGAGAACAAACTGATGGTTACCAGCAGGGAGGTGGATGAGGGAATGGGTGAAATAGGTGATGGGGATTAAGGAATGCACTTATGGTGAGCACTGGGTGATATATGGAATTATTAAATCACTATATTGTGCACATGAAACTAATATAACACTTTGTGTTAACTAACTTGAATTAAAATAAACACTTAAAGTAATATATATATATATATATATATATATGAAGTTTTCATAAACTTACATGTAGAATCATATGGAAATTGCCATATGTTTAATTCATTGAAATGGCACTACATATAATCATCTTTCAAGTAACATCTTTCATTAAAATATAATTGTTTGTAAACATATGTGTAGAAGTACATAAGAATATCCCTGTTTATAACTCATTAAAACTACATTAAATATTAAAAATTAATAAAATAAAAGATAAAAACATTTTTATAATATGTTAGTTTAAAAGCTAGCATTATTATTTTATTTGTAACTCCACATTTTGTTTTCTATATGATTTAAGAGACTAATGCATTTTTAAAATTATTAGTTTATGTTTAGGGACAGGCAATTGATAAACATGTAATTTTGTTACATCAACAACCGAAGGAATGTGAATCAAGCTTTTAAAAGAGAAGATCTTTTTTATGTTATTGAAGTCAAACTGGTAAAAAATTCAAAATAGAGTGTTATAACTTTAGAATGTTAAATATAATCCCCATGGTAACTACATGGAAAATAACTAGATAAATATGCAAAAATAATTTTTAATCACAAAACACGAAAGGTGACAGTTATACAAAACATGCAAGGAGAAAAGTTATAAGATATATAGAAAACAAATAGCAAAATGACAGCAGTCCCTCCTTATCAATAATCACTTTAACTTTAAATAAATTAAATTATCCAATAAAAAGACAGAAATTGTAGAATCAATAAAACACTTGATTTAACTGTTGTATAAAATATGTTATCTAAAAGAAACTCATGTTAGAGCCAAAGAAATCTAGAGTAAATTTTAAGGAATGAAGAAATATTTCATGCAAATAGTAACCAGAAGAGAGCACAGTGGCTATACTAAAATCCAACTACATGGACTTTAAATTAAAAAAAAAAAAAAACACGAGACAAAGAAAGAGTATATTACAATAAAAATTTCAGTAGAGCAAGAATATACAGCCATTGTAAACATTTACGCACTTAATAATATGAAATAAAAACATGAAGCAAAATTTGCAGAATCAAAGGAAAAATAAACAGTTGTATATTAATAGTACAAATTGAGTCAGTGATAAAAAACCTAATGAAGATTTGAAAACAATGGCTTCACTGGTAAGTTTTATTAAACATGTGAAGAGCTACCACAACTCCTTTTAAAACTTTATTTTATTTTATTTTATTATTTTATTTTATTATTTTTTTAAGTATATGAAATTTATTGTCAAATTGGTTTTCATACAACACCCAGTGCTCATAAAACTTTTCTTTAAAAAATAAAAGAAAACATTATCTGACTCATTTAGAGACCAGTATTACACTGATATCAAAGCCATGAAAGACACAACAGGTAACAGAAACTACAGACCAATACCCTTTATAAACATTAATTCAAAAGTCCTCAACAAAATTCTACAAAACTGAATTCAGCAGCATATTAGAATGATTAAATGCCATAAGCAAGTGGGATTAATTCCTACAATTCAGGCATGATACAACACAGGAAAATTGATCGCTGTAAAACACCACATCAAGAAAATGAAATTTAAAAACAAATGATCACATCAGTTGATGCAGAAAAAGCTTTTGACAAAATTCAACACCCTTTCATGATAAAAAAAACTCAACAAACTGGGAGTAGAAAGAAACTGAAAGACATAAATGAAAAATCCACAGTGAACATCATCTTCAAAAGTGAAAGACTGAAAGCTTTTCATATAAAAACAAATCAAGTATGCTCAAATTCACCATTTCTATTTAACACACTAAGTCCTAGCCAGAGCGACCAGCCAAGAAAAATAAATAAAAGGCATCCAAATAGGGGCGAAAGAGTAAAATTATTTCTGTTCACAGATAATATAATTTATAGTAGAAAATCATAATGTTCCACACACACACACAAAAAAAACCTTTTAGAACTGATAAGTTAATTCATCAATGTAGCTGAATACAAAATTAACACATGAAAATCAGCTTAATCTCTCTACACTAACAATGAATGTTTCCAAAATTAAATTAATAAAACAATTCCTTCTATAATAGCAATAAAAAGAACAAAATACTTAAGGATTTAATCAAGGAGATGAAATTCTTGTGCAATGACCACTACAAAACACTGCAGAAAGATATTAAAAATATATATAAATAAATGCAAAAACATCCTATATTCACAGATAAGAAGACTTAATATTAAAATATCAATATACACAAAATGACGTACAGATTTAATGCAATAATTATCAATATCTCTATGATTTGTTTTTACAGAAATAAGAAAACTCATCTTAAAATTCATGTGGAATTTCAAGTCATTCCAAATAGGCAAAACAATCTTGAGAAACAAAAACAAACCTAAAGAATTCATACTTCCTTTTTTTCAAACTTACAGCAAAGCTAAAGTAATAAAAATAGTGTGGTACCAGCATAAAAACAGACATATATATCAATGGAATAGAGCAGAGAGTGCAGAAATAAACCCTTGCATACACGGTCAAGTGACTTTTTACAAGGCCACCAAGACAATTTGATGGTGAATGGCCAGTCTTTTCAACAAATCATGCTGGGAAACTTTATATCCACATGTAAAAAATGAAAGTGGACTACTACCTAATGTTACATAAGAAATTAACGGAAAATGGGTCAAAACCCTGAATCTTAGACTTAAAACTATAAAAATGTTAGAAGAAAACATAAAGGAAAAACTTCATGATTTTGGGTTTGGCAATAATTTTTTGCTAATGATACTAAAGGTACAGACAACAAAAGATAAAATGGATAAATTGGACTTTATGTAAAATTTTAAATATTTTCATCAAAAACCACTCTCAACAGAATAAAAAGGTGATGCACAGAATGGGAGAAATATTCATAAACCATATATCTGATGAGAGGTTAAAATTCTAGAGAGAACTCTTAAAACTCAACAACAAAATATTTCAAACATCTCCATTCAAAAATGGTCATGGACTTGCATATAAATTTCTCCAAAGAAGATATACAAATAATCACATGAAAAGACGTTCAATATCATAATTATTAGGGAAATACAAATTAAAACTACAATGAGATGTCACGGCATATCTCTTAGGATGGCTAATATAAAAAACAAAACAATAACAGTAGCAACAACAACAACAAAATATATGTTGGTGAAAATATGGAGATGTGGACAACTTGGAACACATGAGCATTGTTGGTGGAAATGTAAATTGGTACAGGTGCTATGCAAAAGAGTATGGCTGTTTCTCAAAAAAATTAAAAATAGAATTACCATGTGACCCAAGAATCCCACCATGGTTATATATACTCAAAAGAACTGAAGACAGGGTCTCAAAGAGATATTGGTACCTCTGTGTTCCTAGAGGCATTATTCATAATACCCAAAATGTGGAAGCAGCCCAAGTATCTATTTAGGGATGAAGGCAATGTGGCCATACCAAAATGGCAGACTAGGAGGTCACAGCCTCCATCCCCTGACAACGACTGACAACAGATAGCTATCCATGAACAGTTAGCTTATAAATTTTCTGGAGTCCACTTCACAAATTTTAGCAACACAGTGAAACAAACAAATATACAGATAGATAGATAATACATAGATAGATATAGATATAGATATAAAGATATATATGAGTAACTATACACAAAAAAAGAAGGAATAACAACTTCATTTTGTCTGCATTACACCCCTCCCCACCCCCCAACATGCTGACATTGTTCAGCATGGAGAACAAATCCCCAATAAGAAAGAGTTTCCCTCACCAGGAAATGGAATCAGGGTGAACAACCAGTTTCCTCATCCTTTTGGGGCACCACACAAAGGTATTGCTTTGGTTTCACCCCACCTAGAGACCTAGTAGCTTATTAAGCCACTATGAAGGTTAAAGACAAAAGTAGTGGGGCGCCTGGGTGGCGCAGTCGGTTAAGCGTCCGACTTCAGCCAGGTCACGATCTCACGGTCCGTGAGTTCGAGCCCCGCGTCAGGCTCTGGGCTGATGGCTCAGAGCCTGGAGCCTGTTTCCGATTCTGTGTCTCCCTCTCTCTCTGTCCCTCCCCGTTCATGCTCTGTCTCTCTCTGTCCCAAAAATAAAATAAACGTTGAAAAAAAAAAAATTTAAAAAAAAGTAGTA
Organism: Panthera leo; assembly: GCF_018350215.1. Taxonomy (NCBI): domain Eukaryota; kingdom Metazoa; phylum Chordata; class Mammalia; order Carnivora; family Felidae; genus Panthera; species Panthera leo. Next base: position 108,997,934 of record NC_056686.1, read on the forward strand.
AAATCAATCCTATCTGCAATAATTAGTTAAGAAACACATAAAATGAAAAAATGTAAATATCACATAAAGTGTGAATAGGAGAGTAAAAATGTATTGGTTTTAAAATGTGTTAAAACTTAAGTGACCATAACTTAATATAGACTGCTATATACATAGTGCATCATAAATTAACTTCATGGGAACCACAAAACAAAACTTACAACAGAGAAACAAAAAATAAAGAGAAAAAAATCTAAACATAACACTAAAGAAAACCATCAGGTCACAAGGAACTAGAGCAAGAGAAGAAGAAAGGAAAAGAGATTACCAAAAAAAAAAAAAAAATCAGAAAGCAATTAACAAAATGGCAATGATTACTTATCTATAAATAATTTTTGATTTCACAATCAAAAGACATAAGATGATTAGATGGAGAAAAAAATAAACACTTGTCTAAATACACACTAACTGAAAGTGAAGGAATAAAAAATATATATATTCCCTGAAAATGAAAGTGAAAAGAAAATTGGGGTAGCAATACTTACATATAACAAAATGCACTTTAAAACAAAGTCTGTAGCAAGAGACAAAGAAAGATAATACATAGTGATAAAGATTTCAACCCAATGAAAGTATATAATAATTATAAATATCTATGCATCTAACATGGGAGCACCTAAATACATAAATATAATACATATTTATTATCAGACATAAAAGGAGAAATTGACAGTAATACAATAACAGTAGTGGATGTTAACACCCACTTACATCAATGGACAAATCATCCAAACAGAAAATACATAAAGAATAGTGGCCTTTAGTCCATGGATGCAGGGATGATTCAATATCCATAAATCAATAAACATGATATACCACATTACAAAATGAATATAAGAGTTATATGATCATCTCAAAAGATACAGAAAAAAAATTTGACAAAATTTAATATGGATTCATAATAAAAACTCTTAGCAAAGTGAGCATAGAGGGGACATAACCTCAACATAATAAAGTTCATATATGACAAACCCACATCTGACATCATACTCATTGGTGAAAAGGCAAAACTTTTCCTGTAAGATCAGGAATAAGACAATAATACTCATTCTCACCACTTTAATTCAACATGGTATTGGAAGATTAAGCATGCCAATCAGACAAGAAAAATAAATAAAGTCACCCAAATTGGTAAGAAATAAGTAAAACTTTCACTATTTTCAGATAATATAATATATGAATAGAAAACTCTAAATACTCCATCAGAAAAATTAAAACTAATAAATTAATTCAGTAAAGTTACAGGATACAAAATTAATGCAAAGAAATCTATTGTATTTCAATACACTAATAACAAAACAACACAAAAAGAAATTAAGAAAATAATTATCATTTAAAATTCCATTAAAACAAATAAAATATCTACAAATAAATTATATAAGGAAGGTACATATCTATACTGTAAAAACAAGACATTGATGAAAGAAATTGAAGATGGCATAAATAAATGGAAAGAAATACCAGGTTCATAGTTTGAAAAAAAAAAGTGTTAAAATGTCCATACTAACCAAAACAATTTACAGATTAAATACAATCACTGCTAAATTACCAAAAGCAGTTTTTACAGAACTAGAACAAATAGTCTTAAAATTTGTATGGAAATACAAAAGACCCAGGATAGCCAAATCAATTTGATAAAAAAGAAGAAAGCTGTAGGTGTTATGTCCCCAGATTTCATATAATATTACCGTAATCAAAACAGTATGCTATTGCCACAAAAATAGCCATATAAACAAATGGAACATAATAGAAAATTCAGAGATACATTCAAGCTCATATGGTCAATTAATCTAGAACAAAGGAGGCAAGAATGGGAAAAGACAGTCTCTTCAATAAATGGTGCTGGGAAAATTTGACAGCAACGTGGCAAAGAATAAAACTGGATAACTTTCTTACATCATATACACAAATAAACTCAAAATGTATTAAAAGCCTAAATATAAGACCTTAAACCATAAAACTCCTAAAAGAAAACTATAGGCAGTAAACTCTTTGACATAGGCCTTAGCAATATATATATATATGATATATATATATACATCATATATATATATAGCAATATATATATGATATATATATGATGTATATATATATACACATCATATATATAGCAATATATATATGATATATATATATGATATATATATATACACATCATATATATAGCAATATATATATGATATATATATATATGATATATATATATATCTCAACAAAATGAAAAGGCAACATACTGAATGGGAGAAGATATTTGCAAGTAATATGTTTGATAGGAGGTTAATATCCAAAATATATAAAGAATTCATACAACTCTAGAAAAACAAAAATCTGATTTAAAAATTGTCAGAGGACTTGAATAGATAATTTTCCAATGAAGGCACATGAATGGCCAACAGAACATGAAAAGATCCTCAGCATCACTAATCCCCATGGAAATGAAAATCAAAACCACAATAAGACATCAACTCACATCTGACAGAATGACAAGAAAAGAAAAGGAAAAAGAAAGAAAGGGAGTTGGTGAGAATGCAAAGACAAGGGAACCCTCATGCACTTTTGGTGGGAATGTAAATTGATGCAGCCACTGTGGAAAATATTATGGAAGTTCCTCAAAAATTTAAGAATAGAGCTACCGTATAGTCTAGCAATTTCATTTCTGGGTATTTATTTAAATAAAACAAAAACACTAATTGAAAAATATACATTTATGCATGTTTATTGCAGCATTATTTACAATAGACAAGATATGGAAGCAATATATGTGTCATATGATAGATGAATGGATAAAGAAGATAGGTGATAGATTAGATAGATGATAGATAGATAGATAGATAGATGATAGATAGATGATAGATAATAGATGATTAGATAAATAGATGATAGATAAATAGATATAGATGATAGATATATAGATTATAGATAGATGAGATAGATACATACAGATATAGATATAGATATAGACAGAATGAAATATTATTTAACCATAAAAAATAATAAAATCTTGTCGTTTGGGAGAACATAAATTGGCCTAGATAGTATTAAGCTCAGTAAAATAAGTCAGACAGAGAAAGACAAATAACATATATTTCCACTTTTATGTGGAATCTAAACAGCAAAACAAAACAAAACAAAAAAAAAGAAATTGACTTCTAGATACAGAAAAGAAACTGCTGGTTACTAGAGTAGGGAGATGTTGGGGGCAGAAGGTGAAATAGGTAAAAAGGAATAAGAGGTACTATCTCCTAGTACTAAAAATTATATCACAGGGATATAAAGTACTGCATAGGAAATAATTTAAATATTATTCTAACAATTTTGTATGGTGACAGGTGAGATTTAGACATCATGATCATCATTTTGTAATATATATAAATGTCAAATAATTATGTTGTACACCTAAGATTAACATAATATTGTAAGTCAACTATACCTCAATAAAAAAAGAAATGGATATATAATATTACTTAATGAAACCTGAAATATATGTAATATTGAATACTCCCTTCCAGAAAAATATTTCTTCACATATATATTAGTAAAGTTCTATTGTTTTCTTGATATAGGCTCTTCATTTTCTTGATATAGTCTCTTCTAAGTTAAAACACACAAACCAACCAACAAACAAACAAAACAAATAAACAAAAAGAACCAGATAATTGTGATTCAGTCTCAAGAAAAAAAATATATATATTAGCCCCACAATGCATGAGGACAAGATATCTCAGCAGACACAAGGAAAATATAGAAATTAAACAAATTATAATCCCCAAACTGAATAATACAGAATATCCACACACACACACACACACACACACACACACACACAATCACTGTATGGATTTAAAGCAGAATGGAAATGACAGATGAAAAACCAAAAAAGAAATTTCAAAATACAACAATGAAATTATATAATGTAAAGAAGTGATTTAAAAAAATATTTTCAGGGGCGCCTGGGTGGCGCAGTCGGTTAAGTGTACGACTTCAGCCAGGTCACGATCTCGCGGTCCGTGAGTTCGAGCCCCGCGTCAGGCTCTGGGCTGATGGCTCGGAGCCTGGAGCCTGTTTCCGATTCTGTGTCTCCCTCTCTCTCTGCCCCTCCCCCATTCATGCTCTGTCTCTCTCTGTCCCAAAAATAAATAAAAAACATTGGAAAAAAAAATAAAAAAAAAAATATTTTCAAAATAGAGGGTTTGGAAGATGGTGGCAGAGCAGGAGAACCCTAGACTCACCTCGTCCCAGGATTACAACTATATAACTATAACATTATCTAAATATTCCCAGAAATTGACCCGAAAACTGGCAAAACAAACTCCACAATTAAAAGGAGAGGAGAGGCCACATTGAAGAAGTGCAGAGATGTGGGTTAGGAGAGAAACAGATTGTGATTGTTGTAGTGGGGAAGGAGCTGAGGTCACTGAGAAGGGTGAGACATAGAATAACACACAAAAGAGAATGGGAAAACAAATCCCCATAGAAATTGGCTTGGAAAGCAAGAGTAGCTGAGTGTTGTGACTTCTGGCAACCACCCAGCCTTAAAGCCTGGAGTTTTAAAGGTCAGCGAGCTTGACTGAGATAGTCCTGAAGGGCATTGAGTTGCTCTTGGGGAGAAGGCAGGCAAATAATCCAGGGGCACACAGCATGGAAATAGGAATTTGAAGAGTGACTGGGGCATACAGTGGGGAAGTTAGTTGTTTATATTGGAGCACATCCCAAGAGACAGCATTCATGGACAGATCCTGTTAGGAACAAAGGAACTGGCCAGCATCATTTCACTTCTTCATACCTCAGAATAAGTAGAGAGCACCTGTAGAAACCAGCATAGCTCAGACACTTGCTATTTAACTTGCGTTCACCAAGCCCCACCTCTTCGATGTTCTGGTAACCCTTGCCTCAATCCCAATGTGGCTGGCCTCCTACCCCAGAAGCTCAGCCCAAACCCCTGCTCACACTGTGTCTCCCAACATAGAAGGTTTTGCAGAGCCTTGGTTCTGGCAGCAGTGGTGATAGGTCTTAATTCACAAACAGACCAGAGCACACCTAGTTAAAATGCACCACATTAAGGCCAGGTACCAAATATTGCCCACAATAGGCAAAGAGAGTCTGCAGATGGCTGGCCTAAAGGATAAATAGACCAGGACAAAAAAGCAGAGCATATGCAGCACACATTAGAGACATTCCTGGAAGCTTAGGTCCTGGGAAAGAGAGGACACCACATGGCAGGCACTACAGGACCTCTTCTTCATAAAGCCATTACCATCAAGAACCAAAATGTAGCTGACTTTCCTATTACAGAGAAACAGGCATAGTGATTTACACAAATGAGATGACAGAGAAATTTATCTCAAATGAAAGAACAGGGCAATGCCATGGCCAAAGATTTAAGGAAAACAAATATAAGTAACATGACTGAAGATAATTTAAAATAGTAGTCATAAGAATAATCATTGGACATGAGAAGAATGGAAGATATGAATGAAAGACTTAACACAGAGATAAGGAATAACATTGCAGAGATAAAGGGTACAATAAATGAAATGAGAAGCATGCATGGTGGAGTGAACAGGAGGCTGGAAAAAGCAGAGGAATGAATTAGTGACTTAGAAGACAGAGTAATGGGGAGTAATCAAGCTGAACAAAAGAGAGAGAAAAGAATTACACAAAATGATAATAGACTCAGGAAACTCAGTAATTCCACAAATGTATTTGTATTATAGGAGTATAGGAATACATTTGTATTATAGGAGTCCCAAAAGAAAAGAGAGAAAATGGGGTAAAAAAAATCATTTGAAGAAATAATAGCTGGAAACTTCCCTAATCTAGGGAAGAAAACAGATATCCAGACCCAGGAGGCACAAAGAACTCACATAAAAATCAACAAAAGCAGATCCACACCAAGACATATTATAAGTAAATAGGCAAAATATAGTGATAAAGAAAAAAAAAAGCAACAAGACAAAAGAGGTCAGTATCTTACAAGGGAAAAACACATAAGGCTAGCAGGGAACTTTTCAATAAAAATATTCTGAGCCAGAGGGAGTGGCATGATATATTCAGTGTGCTGACTGGGAACAACCTGAAGCCAAGAATACTCTATCCAGCAAAGCTAGCATCAGAATAGAAGAAATAAAGGTTTCCCAGACAAACAAAAACTAAAGGACTTCATGAACACTAAACCAGCCCTGCAAGAAATATTAAAGGAATCCTTTGAGTTGAAATGAGAGACTAAAAGTGACAGTATAAAGGTAAGCACACAAAAGCAGTAGAAATGAATATTCCTGCAAAAATCAGTAAATGCACAGAATAAAAAGATATAAAATATAGCAACATCTATCTAAAAAGTGAGAAGGAGAGGAGTAAAGAATGGGTTCAAACTTAAATGACCATCAACAATATAGACTGCAATATGCAGGAGAGGTTATATAAAAACCCAATAGTAGCCATATATTCAGAACCACCAATAAACATACAAAGAATAAAGAGAAAGAAATCCAAATATGTCACTAAAGAAAATCAGCAAAACATGAAAAAGAATGACAAGAAAGGATTAGAGAAAAATCTTCAGAAACAACCACGAAAGAAATAATAAAATTACAATTAAAAAATCTATCAATAATTACTTAATTGTAAATGGACTAAACATTCCAATCAAAGACTTAGGGTGATAGAATAGATGAAAAAACAAGACCCATCAATATGCTGCCTACAAGAGACTCATTTCAGACCTAAAGACACATGCAAATTGAAAGTGAGGGGATGGAGAAACATCTATTATGAAAATTCATGTCAAAGAAAGCTGGAGTAGCAATACTTATATTGGGCAAAATAGACTTTAAAACAAAGAGTGTAACAAGAGACAAAAAAGAACAGTACATAATAATAAAAAGGACAATCCAACAAGAAGATGTAACAATTGTAAATATCCATCCAATATAGAAGCATCCAAATACAGAAAACAGTTAATAACAAATTTAAAGGAATTAACAGATACTAATATAATAATAGTAGGGAACTTTAACACCCCACTTGCATCAATGGACAGACCATGTAAACAGAAAATCAATAAGGAAAGAATGGTTTTAACGTTTATTTACTTTTGAGACAGAGAGAGACAGAGCATGAATGGGGGAGGGTCAGAGAGAGGGAGACACAGAATCTGAAACAGGCTCCAGGCTCTGAGCTGTCAGCACAGAGCCCGACGCAGGGCTCGAACTCACGGACAGCGAGATCATGACCTGAGCCGAAGTCGGCCGCTTAACCGACTGAGCCACCCAGGCACCCCAGGAAAGAATGGTTTTAAATGACACACTGGACCAAACTTAACACATATATTCAGAACATTTCATCCTAAAGCAGCAGAATACACATTATTTTCAAGTTCACATGGGACATTATCCAGAAGAGATCACATATTAGCCCACAAAATAAGCCTCAACAAATTCAAGATCTATGTCATACCATGCATCTTTTCTGACCACAACACTATGGAACTAAAAGTCAACTGCAAGAAAAATTCTGGAAAGAGCACAAATATATGGAGGTTAAATAACATGTCATTAATCAATAAATGGGTCAATCAGGAAATAAAAGAATAAATGAAAAATACATTGAAATGGGGAGGGGTGTTAAGATGGTGGCAGAGTAGGAGGATCCTAGGCTTGCCTCATCCCTTAACACAGCTAGATACTATCAAATCATTCTGAAACCAAGAAATCAACCTGAGGACTGATAGAACAAACTGCACAAATACAGGGAAAGAATAAGCCACACTGAGAAAGGTAGGAAGTGTGGAGGCTGGATTTGAGGAATAAAAAGATCACTAGTGCATAGGAAGGGAGGGAGATTTGGTCAATGAGAAAGGCGAAATAGAGTGGATCACACAGGGATATGTGCAAGGACAACATTTCCCCAAATCCACTGGCTGGTAAAACAAGAAGGACTTATTTTTGTGAGTTTTTTCAACCAGCAGGGCTCAAAGATGAGTTTTAGAGGGTGGCAGGCTTGGCTGGGATAGAGCTCTGAGGGTACTTCCCTACTCCTGGAGAGAAGGTGGGCCAGCAACCCCAGGGCAGAAGATGCAATCTGGGGATACAGCCCCAACTGCACTGCACTGTTCTAGGAAGACAAGCAATCCAGAGGCAGACAGTGTGAAAACAGAGATCTAAAAATTGTCTGGGACAGTATGGAGGTTCCTCAAAAAGTTAAAAATAGAACTACCCTATGATCCAGCAGTTGCACTTTTAGGTATTTACCCAAAGAATATATAATACTAATTTAAAGGGATACATACACACTGATGTTCATAGCAGCATTATCTATAATAGTCAAATTATGGAAGCAGCCCAAGTGCCTATCACTGATGAAGGGACAAAGAAGAAGTGGTATATATATATAATGAAATATTAGTCAGACATGAAAAATAATGAAATCTCGCTATTTGCAACGACATGGGTGAAGCTACAGAGTATTATGCTAAGTGTAATAAGTAAGTCACAGAAAGACAAATACCATATGATTTCACCCATAAGTGGAATTTAATAAACAAAACAAATCAGCAAAGAGGAGGGGGAAGAGAAAGAGAGAGAGAGAGAGAGAGAAGAGAGAGAGAGGGAAGGAGGGAGGGAGAGGGAGGGAGAGAGAGGGAGACAAACCAAGAAACAGACTCTTAATTATACAGAACAAACTGATGGTTATCAGAGGGAATATTGGTAGGGGGATGAGTTAAATAGGTGATGATGATTAAGGAGTACATGTTAATGAGCACTGTGTGATGTATGGAAGTGTTAAATCACTATAGTGTACAGCTAAAACTAATATAACACTGTATGTTAACTAACTGGAGTTAAAAACTCAAAAAACACAAAAAAATATTTTAAAATAACCCCCCAGTAACTATTGGACTAACATATACAAAATTATAATTCCTGGTGTACAAAAAGAGAGAATGGGAAAGGAAACTATTTAAAGTAATAATAATTGGTAATAACCAAACATTCCCAAATGTTTAATGAATTCAGATGAAGTAATGCAAAGGGCAACCAACAACCTCTGAGTGATTGTAAGGGAAAGACAAACCGGTCTGTATCCTAAGGACTGGATAAACTCCATACTGGTAAGATATTTTGTCTTATCCACTGAACATCCACTCAGGATAGCTACCCTGATCTGGCATTTCCTGATTACTAAGCCATCAATAGAAGGCAACACAAATATGTTCATTCCATTCATGGATCAAATGAAGTTTCCCCTGAAAATATCAGGCAATCCAGAATTATTTGGAAGGGGAATGGAATGGAATAAGTAACCAGCATAAGCATTCTCCTTTACTGACAATCCGGAATTATTTGGAAGGGGAATGGAATGGAATCCCCATAGGGAATAAGTAACCAGCAGAAGCATTCTCCTTTACTGATAGACCTGATAGTCCCCTTTTGTACCAAGTGATACCAAGGCCAGTGGGCAGAGTCACTATGAGGCATTTAGCTACAGCAGGTAGTTATGTTCAGCAAATCTCTTTGTTTCCACTGGTCAGAGGCACTAATACCCTACTAAGAGACATCAGGGTAATCAGGTGGAACCACCCACAACAAAGGATCTTTGGCCTTATGAGACCATACTCTCTGTCTTCTTCTGCTCCCAGAGACACCTGGGCAAGCAGGTACCAAGTTAGAGAGATCTCATCACACCCCTCCACTACTGAGATACAACCAGTGGTCCAGCCTGTAGAATCTCCCCCCACCCACACAGGCAGCAGCAATAGAAACAAGTGGGAGTCCACGGGCTGCCTGGGTGGTTCAGTTGGTTAAGTGTTCAGCTTTGGCTCAGGTCATGATCTCAGAGTTCCTTGGTTAGAGGTTCACATCAGCTGACAGCTGATCCTGGAGCCTGCTTCGGATTCTGTGTCTCTCACTCTCTCTGCCCCTCCCTGCTCTCTGTCCCTGTCTCTCTCTCTCTCTCCCTCAAAACTAAATAAACACACACACACACACACACACAAGAAACCAGTGGAAGTCCTAATGGTACCATAAAAACTAATATACCACTAAAAGAACACAGCAAAGTCTCTGGGAATAAAACTGCCTTTGGAAATAGAGACAATAAATGGAGGGGGAAATATGTACACTAAACCTAAACAGAATGAATGCTTGATAAAGTGAAAATAATAATAAATCTTATAGCTCTCTAAGATAATAGAAAACAATTTCCAGAATACAATAAAGATTTACCAATCTGAAAAAGAACCATGATTGTACCTCTATGAGGAAAGACACCATCAGGAGGAATCATATGTTGGAATTATTTGAAAAAGGGTTTAAGCAACCATCATAAAACTGCTTCAACATTCAATTATAAACTGTTTTGAAACAAATAAACCACAGGAAAGAAATGGTTGTTTTTAAAAGAATCAAATAGAAATCATAGAACTGAAAAATGCAATAAGAGAATTAAAAACAAAGAAACCTCACTGGATGATCTCAATAGTAGAGTAAAGATGACAAAGGATAGAATTAGTTAACTTGAATAGAGAACAATATAACTCACCCAATATGAATGACAATGAGAAAAGAGATTGGAAGAAAAAACTGTAAGTGACATATGAAACAATAACAAAAGATTGAGCATTTCTATTGTCAAAGTTCCAGAAAAAGAAGAGAAAACTTACCAAATTGGTGAAATAAGTGTGTGTGTGTGTTTGTGTGTGTGTATGTATACACTGGTTACTACTGTATATTTGATACATTATATATTATATATTTATACATTTATAATATATATGTGTATATACACAACATAACATAGAGAACAACCAGTACAAAAACCTATTAAATAGATAAAATTGAAAGCAGTATAAATAAATCAATATGGAATTGTAAATAAATCTACATGAAATGTGTATATATATATATATATATATATATATATACATATATATATACACACATATACACAGGTAACTTATAGGAAGTCTACTAGAAATATAAGCTTATATTTGCTTATAAAAAATACTTCACATTCAATGACACAGATTGACAATAAAACAATGAGAAAAGCCATACTATTCAAACATTAATCAAAAGTAGCAAGAATGGGTTATATTAATGTTTGATAAGTTAAACTTTTAAAAAAAGAATATTGCTAGGAACAATAGGGAGGCGTTATATAATGATAAAAGGATCAATCCACCAGGAAGATATGATAATACTAAATTTGGTTTATTCCCCAAAGAGCAGAGCCTCAAAATACATAAACAAAAACTGGCAAAGCTAAAAGTAAACATAAAAAAATTCACAATTATAATTGGGGATTTAACACTTCCACCTAAGAAGCTGATAAAGTCACTGGATACACAAGATCTGAACAATAAAATCAAGCATCAGTATCTAACTGACATATATAGAACATTTTACCCAACAATACAATATACATTTTTAAAGCACTTATGTAATTATTCATCAAGATAGGTCATATCCTGTGCTATAAAACCAACCTTAAAAATTTTTGAAGAACTGATAGCATACAGAGTATGTTTCTCGCCATAATGTAATCATACGGAATCAAAACAGAAAAAAAGAAAGGAAAATCTCTAAAAGTATAGAGATTAAAGAACATAATTCTGAGCAATTTTCTTTAATACAGAGATGTCTCAAAGGAAATTTTAAATACACATAGAACTGAATAAAGTTTTTAAAAAAGCACAACATATTTCATTTGTAGAATGCGGCTAATGGGAAATTTATACCACTAAATGCTTAGTTTAGAAATGAAAAAAGATCTATCAAAAAACAGAAAATGTAGAGCAAAGCAAATCTAAAGGAAGAAAAGAAATAACAAAGGTAAGAAGAGAAATAAATGAAAAATAAAATACAATAAAGAAAATCCATAAAACTATAAAACAAAAACTGGTTCTTCAAAAAATAGCATAATTGCCTATGATTGACAAAAATAAGAAGAGAGAACACATTAGTAGCAAGAGGAAAATAATAGATATCACTATAGATCTTGCAGCCATTAATGAGATAATGAAGGGAATATTACAAACAACATAATACTCATGAATTTAACAATTTAGAAGAAATGAACCAAGTCTTCAAAAAAGAGAAACTACCCTAATCTTGTATAGATCTATAATAATCAAAGAAATTGAATTATAGGGAAAATTAAACTAAAAATAAGCAAAATAAAGGAAATTGAAATGATAAAAAAGTAAAATTGAGTAAATTAAAAATAAAAAATAGAATTCATAAAATCAACAGGTGATTTTTTATAAAGAAAAATAAACTATAAATATTGTATTGATCAAGCCAAGAAAGAAGATACAAATTACCTATAGCAGTAATGAAATAAATATCACCACTACAAATCATATGTCATTAAAAGGATAATTTATTTACAATAAATGAGAAAACTTAAATGTCATGGCAAATTTTTTGAATGATACAAATGACTTAAGGAAAAATAACCTTAAGTAACCTTAATAATCCTATGTCTTTGAAAAATAATAACAAAAGTCTTTCTCACAATGAAAATTTCTGACCCAGAAATCTTCACTGATGAATTCAATTAAATATCTCAGAAAGCTATAATACAATTTCTACAAATACTTTTTCCAGAAAATAGTAAGTGTGGGAACAATTTTCAAATTATGTTATGAAGACAGAATTACCTTAATGCCCAAATCAAGAAGAGACATTAGTAGAAAAAATAATCTATAAAATAGTAACTTTCATAAACAGTTGCAAAACTCTTCAACAAAATGCTAAAAGTTTGTTCAAATTCCAGGAAATAAAAAAAATCCCCATTTCAACAGAAAATTCATACAATCATATCAACATATTAAAAAAACACATTTGACCAAATTTAGCATTCTTTATGATAAAAGTTTTTCAGTAAATTAAGAATAGTAATGCATTCCCTTAACTGGAAAAGATTACCTATGAAAACCTATAGATAATATCATAATTATGAAAGACTGAATACTTTTGTCCTAATACCAGAGATAAAACAAAGATGTCCACTTCTACTATTCTATTCATCATGGTGCTGGACATCCTCACCAATACTATTTCCTTGCATGTCCACCACCACTGTCAACTCAGTTAGGCAAGGCTGGGTCTCCTTCCACCACTAGGACCTAGCACAGGTAAGGTCCCCAATAAATTCAGTGTTTAGAATGAAAAATCCACAAGAGCAGGGATCATTGTTGGCTTGCTGATGCAACTTCAGTGCTGGGCATTCAGTACACTCTCAGTAAATATTTGTTAAGTGAACAAATGACTGGAGGGAAAAATCAATATATGTTGAGGAATGAATTATAAAGAGAAAGAAAGAGGAGCCTAGGGAAGGTTGCATCATTTCTATTTAGAGCTTGTAAACAAATCCTCATGGAAAGCAGCTTCTTTACTGTCCTTGACCTCCCACAGTTTTCAGAAACCTGCTACCCCACCATGGGTGCTTGAAATTCCTGCATTTGACAAACTGCCAAAATCGGGCCATATTCCACCACTCTATAATTTACAGAATCAAATAGCCTACTAAATTTTCTGCATAGCATCACCCTCGATGTATCTAAGAAGAAAATTGTGTTATCAATGGATTTCTACACTCTGTGTTCCTTGGGCTGTGAAATGCTAATTTCATAATTTAGAAAAGAAGCCAAAGAGAACAGTGAGTAAATCACATGAATCACTTTCCCTTTTCATATGGTCCATCTCACCCATATCATGAGGCCTAGACCTCGACAACTCTGGGTTTGGAAAGGCCAGGAACATGATGTCTCTGTCCAAAGGGCTTCGTTGTGGTTATTCCAGTCTTAGATGAAAGCCTGTATGTGGGGGCTGGGGTCCCAAAATCCGAAATAAGAACAGAATGCTTAACCTATCATAGCAGGAAGGATAAACCAAGCAAAATCTGTTACAAAAGCTTCAGCCCAAATACTGGAGATAATATTCTCACTCAATATCCATCCATGTACCACACAAGCCCTTACTAAAAACCTAAGTGCTCAGCCTGTCCTAGATATTAAATTCATGTGAGATGCAAATTCTCACAAGTTAAAGAGTGAAATAGAGATTGAAGTCGGTAGGCAAAATAATGCCCCTTTACACATATCCATGCCCTAATCTTTAGAACCTGGGAATGTGTTACCTTACACGGCAAAAGAGACTTCGTAGATGTGATTAAGTTGCAGACCTTAAGATGGGGAAATTATCCTGAATCATGCAGGTGGGACCAGTCTAATCACATGAGTCTTAAAAGCTGAGAGCCTTTTCTGGCTGTTGTCAGAAAGATGGCATATGACAAGGACTTAACCTTCTATTGATGGCTTTGAAGATGTAAAAAGGAGCCACAAGCCAAGGAATATGGGTGATGATTTCTAGAACTTGGAATGGACCTCAGTTTACAACCATGAAGAATATGGAGGCCCCAGTTCAATAACCACAAGGACTGAATTCTATCAACCACACAAATGATCAAGGAAACCAGTACTCCCCTAGAGCCTTCAGAAAGGGATGGAGCCCTGGTGAGACCAATGTTGAACTCCTGACCTACAGAACTGTGAGATAATAAATTTGTGTTGTTTTAAGTTGCTATAGTGGTGAAAATTTGTTACAAAAGTAATAGAAAACTAATATAGCAACCAAAAGTTTGAAGATAACTATAAGCAAAATCAAAGCAAAAGCAAGCTGATAATTTATAGGAGGTGGAGAGAATTCTTAAAACATTGAGTGCGACATGAGACTCATTGTCCTTGAGTTCAGTTGATGAGGTGGATACTGGATGAAGTGAAGACGAGTGTACCCATCAAAATGTTTCTATCTTATCCCCAATCTCTTAGGGCACTTGATGTTTGTAATGACCAAATGAAGAGGAAAAAAAATGGTATAGTTAATAGGAACTGAAGCAGAAAGTGGGTGTAGAATTCACAGAAAGCAATAGAGAATAAGTCCAAGCAATGATGAGGCAAAACTAGCTGTTCTCCCATAAAATTGCTGATTTCTAAGGTAGCAGTCCTCAGCTTAGGTTGCAAATTAGACACACATGGTGAACTAAAAGAAACCCAAAAACCAACAACCCTGATGTTGATAGTCTACTTTTAAGGGACTAAGATTCAGTTGGTCTGGCTTGCAGCTCAGTGATGGATATTTTTTTAAGCTGTGGTGGCAATGCTTATGTACAGTCAAAGTTGAGAAATACTGTTTTTTTATTTTTTTAATATTTATTTTTGAGAGAGAGAGACAGTGAGACAGAAACACAAAGAGACAGTGGGGGGGGGGCGGTGCAGAGAGACAGGGAGACACAGAATCTGAAGTAGGCTCCAGGCTCTGAGCTGTCAATACAGAGTCTGATGTAGGGTTCGAACACACAAATCGTGAGATCATGACCTGAGCTGAAGTTGGATGCTCAACCAACTGAGCCATGCAGGCACCCCAAGAAATACTGTTTAAAGTTTATCTGAAACTTGGACTTCTGAAATTGATTTGATATACACTACAGATGAAGATCAATGTAGGAAATCTGGAGAAGAAGACATGGTGGACTAGAAAGAGGCTACAGTTAAGGGAAGATAAAATGGGAAAGACCAGGGCAGAAAAATGGGAGCAGACAGCAAAAAGGATCAAGCAGCCTTTTGCCACAGCTGGCCCTGCTCTGTGGACCAACACTAATGCACCAGGGCAATGTAAACAGCACAAAAAAAAAAAAACAACCTTGCCTCCTGAAATTTCCCCAGTGGGTTTTCCTTTCCTATTTCCATCCCTCCCCTCAGGACTCCCACGGCTTTGGCTTTTGCCTTCCTCCTGGCCCACTCAGGATGATCCTGATTTGAACTTGACTCAAATACCTGATCTTGACATGCCTGTCATATCCTCCAGATATGAGGGGTTTGAGAACCCTATCCCTGTAGGAGCAAATTAGGCAATGAGTAGAGTTTTCATAATCTATTTGTAGGGGGGAAATCAAATTGCATTCTCCTGTTGAGTACAAAATATTTAGAAAAACTTCAAATGACTGAAGATGCCAGTTCCCACCCATCTGATATGGCTAAGGAAGGCATAGGGTCAAATCAGCTTCTGAGTCCCATAGCAACTAAAGGCCACATATGCAACCACTTTCACTCATCCATTCCCTCACCTCAGGAATGTCCAAAGAACTGGTATGTACAAGGCACATCAAAACATAGTAATTACTCAGTGCTGGTGGAGAAAACACACATAGAACTTGTACTAGGGAAACTTACAGATATGTGATGCCAAGTTCTGTAATGAACATCAAGCTGAGGAAGTACAGAATATCATGGAGGAACATCTCCAAAACACAACTATGAGGCAATTCAATATTGATCAGAGGTCAGAATGAACCTTAGGCCGTTCAATGAGAAGAAATCTTAAAAAATTACCCTATACATTTTTTTTACATATAATAAAATTCTAGTTCAGAGGGGAAATGTTGCCCAAGGTAACCCAGAAAATTAGGAAGTTTTAAGCCCTTCATGTTTCTACCCTACCACAAGATTTATCTTATAATTCAGCTTCTGAGATCATTCCACTCAGCAGTTTCTAATCTGCTCCATACGCTATACCATTTCCTACAGGTGGGAAGTATGCCAAAGCAGGGTTTTGAGAGCAACTTCTTGATCTTATCTAGCTTCCACTGGGTTTTGCAGCTGCACCTACACCACAGCTCATCACAGGTATAGCCAGATAGGACATGTTATCTGGAATTTTATTCCCATTATTAGAAAAGAGCTCTGAGCTTCACCCTTGAAAAGACTGAGTAAACAGGGAACCTGGGTGGCTCAGTCTGTTGGGCAACCAACTTCACTCTGGTCATGATCTCACAGATAGTGAGTTCGAGCCATGCATCAAGCTCTGTGCTGACAGCTCAGAGACTGGAGCCTGCTTTGGATTCTGTGTCTCCCTCTCTCTCTCTGCCCCTCCCCTACTCACGTTCTATCTCTCTCCTTCAAGAGTAAATAAAAATTAAAAAAAAAATACTGAGTGAACAGAGGCTGTAGGAAAGTGAGGGGAAGCAAGTATGAGATCTCAGTGACCTGTGATAGATCTGGACAGGGACAAAAGTGATGGATGGCCAGCACTCTGGGTAGTTGCCTGCATTGGAGGTACACTCACCCTGGATCTTGAAGTCTTGACTACAGAGCTCATCCAGGGATTTTTATAACAAAGTTGACCAACTTCACACATACATTAAGGGCCTGGACACAAGTTTAGGTCAGTCTTTTTCCAATAGGCCTGCTCTTACAGTAGGCAGCCCATTTAATTTATATCGAAATACTAGGAAATTCATATGTAATTTCCCCAAAGAATTTGCATATTAAAAAAATAAAATTTGGAAAAGGCAATGCTTAGCCTAAAGGTCTGAGTCTCTGACTGCTTCTTGAAATTACGTGTTGTTTATTTATTACTCTTTTAGGCAATTTTTTCTGTCATTAGAAGAGTTTCCTAAACATTATTACCATTACCCACATATACGAACTACAAGATAATCATCATTCAACACAGACTTCCCCAATTATTCATGCCCTGGTTAGACCATAAAGGATCATTTGGCCTGATTAGCTATTCTCAGCTTCCAGTCAATTAGCTAAGTAATCTCTGCTTGTCTTACTTTGTTAGTGTTCAGCACAGAGCTGGAGGAAAGTGCTTCAGGAAGGACATTTTGGCTACTTTTGCATTCATAGAGCAGCCAGTAGAGCTTTGTTAATAAAATTAGCAGCCATCCTAACTCCCCTAACCTTTGAAAGTTCATCTGTGATAGATCTGTGCTATCTATGATCTTACTCAACTCAAGCCAGGGGGAAAATTTGGTCTGCATTTCATTTTTCTAAAAATTAACACTTCATTAGAGCAAGAAAAACTTCTTTCTGTATTCCTGTAGAAAATTAAAGCTCAAGGCAATTAATACCAGGTCACAAATCCACTGGGGCATTATGAGCTCTGGACTGCAGTCCCTGCAGTATCTGATGCACCCAACTTCCCACAAGGTCCTCCAAGAAATAATAATGACATTATTTTGGATAAAGATTTTCGATGTTCAAAGTCCCAAGCCAAAATTATTTCATGTCTAAAAAAAAATGAAGAATTAGAAAATATTCATTGTACAGTTCATTTTCCTTTCTAATCCCAAACATACTTGTCAATTTAAGGCAGCTGTCTAGGAAAAAAAAATCACTGCTTTCCTCTGCTCACACACGTTTTTGATGCCATTTGTGTGGGCTTATTTCCACATCAATCAATTCTCTGACACCAGGTGGGTATCCTACAGTTCAATTCAGTTATGACACTATCTAGCCTAGATTATAATCAGACCTCACAAATTAAAGGCTTAGTTCTACTAAACTATCCCTAGTTCACAAGTCAGTCACAAGTCCCAACTATGCTTGGTAATTCTGACAGACCAACTATAAATGAAGGTTTCCACGATACTATATAAGACACAGATGAATAGCCTGATAAAGAGATACACAGGACGAGGTATGGGAAGGAGTGTAGAGCTTCTGTACCCTCTTTAATATGCCAATCTTCCAGAATCTCCACGTGTTCAGCTCAGAAGCTCCCTGAACCCTGTACTTTTGGGATTTGTTTGGAAGTTTCATCCCATAAGCATAATCAATCATTAACTCAATCTCCAAATTATCTTCCCTTCCTAGAGGTTGAGGAGGTGGGGCTGAAAGTTCAAAGCTTCTACCCATGGCTTGATCTTTCTGGAAACTGGCTCCCATTCTGAAGTTTCCCAGGAGTCTACCAAAAATCACCTCATTTAAAAAGAAGCAGAAGGAGCAGAAGCAGAAGTGGAAGAGGAGGAGAAGAAAGAGAGGAGGAGGAAGAAAGAGAAGAAAACTCCTATCACCCAGGAAATTCCAAGACATTCAAAATCAGGGTCACAGACCAAATATTAGAACAAAAGATTTCCCCAGAACTCTTATCGCTTAGGAAATTTCAAAGATTTTAGAAGCTCTGTGCCAGGAAGTGGGATCAGATATACATATATACATGTACATACAATATAATGTATAATTTTACAGCAGTGTTTCTCAAAGTATGATTGCTGACCTTGTAATCGAGTTATTCCAGTTTTAAAAGTCTTTCATAGGAAATAATGAGGATAATGACATATATACATACAAGTGTTAACTGTAGCAAAGTTTATAAACACTTAAATATACAAAATTCGAAAAAAAATGTTTTAAAATGGAAGATTAAAAATCTTGGAAAATTTGGCCCTCCATGAAAGCAATTAAGAAGTTGAGAAAATGATCAAAAACATTTTCAGAGCTCTGGAAGTCAATCAAAGACTTATAGCAACGCTAGTAGGACAAGAAAACCTGCTGAATCTTGGTAGCATTTTAAAGTACACCATTCCTATCACCCATTCCCAGCTCAGTGGTAGCCTTAAGGGAGCAGAAGAAACTTTATTTTCAAAGAACTTTCTTTCTTTCTTTCTTTCTTTCTTTCTTTCTTTCTTTCTTTTCTTTCTTTCTTTCTTTCCTTTTCTTTCTTTCTTTCTTTCTTTCTTTCTTTCTTTCTTTCCTTCTTTCTTTCTTTCCTTCTTCCTTTTTTCCTTCCTTCCTTCCTTTCTTCCTTCCTTCCTTCCTCCCATTCTTCCTGTCTTTCTTTCTTCCTGATCTGTCTAGTGGTTTCCTGGAAGACCTGACTTGAAAAGCTTTTTTATTGATCATCCAATGCTAAAAGCATTTTCATGACGGACAGTGGCAATTTTTTTTTAAATATTTACTGTCAAGTATTTTTAAAGTATGCCTAAACGAAATGATGGGTAATAGTCAAGGCAAACAATAGACTAACCAAAAACCCAAACAAGAAGGAAAAACTAAGGTGTGAGATGTTCATAAGGCATTGAAAACCTCAACAAATGCCTGGAAATGTAGAATGCACATGTAGAGTCATGCATTTGTTCAAGAAGGACCTGAAAATTCCTTAAGCTCTTACCTCTAGATGATCTTGAAGTTCTGCACAAACAGGATGTGAAAGTTAAGGCAGGATTATAAACTGCTTGTCTGAGTGTCAAAAGTATACCCCAATAAACACACAGAGCCTCCTGGGAAAGACTAAGAGATGTGTTTCTTTTAGGAATTTAAGGAAATTTCTGTCCATCATTAGATTATCAGTGATCTAATCAAGTAGAAACAAGTAGTAGTAATCTAACTAGTAGAAACTGGTATGCTGACTATAGAGAACTAATTCAGAAGTCATTTACCAAATACCAGCCACTACAACAAGCGGCAGCAAAAACATACTCTGGAGAGGGAGGAGAATATTATTTCCAGAGTTGTCACATTATATTGTTTGAAATTCCACTTTTCAACAACAGAAAAAAATTCAAGACATGAAATTAAAAAGTATGGTCCACAACAGGAAAAAACAATCTGGTGTCTGCAAGCTGGAGGACCAGAAAAGCCAGTGGTATAATTGTTTGAGTTTGAATATCTGAGAATCAAAAGGGATGATGATGTAAGCCCTGATCTGAATCCAAAATCCCAAGAACCACGAGTGCCCTCATCTGAGGGCAAGAGAAAAATGTCTCAGCCCTAGCAGAAAGAGAGCACAAATATGCCCTTTCTCCATTTTTTAAATGGTTTAAATAGTTACTTTAAATGGTTTAAAAACTAGTCAGGTCCTCAGTATATTGGATGATACCCATTTACATTGGGGAGAGACATCTGCTTTACTTAGTTCACCAATGCAAATGTTAATATCTTCTGGAAACATCCCCACAGACACATTCTGAAATAATGTTTTACCAAGTAAATGGTCCAGTAAAGTTGACACATAAGATTAAACATTATGGCAAGGATGTGGAGAAGTCAGAACTCTCACACATTGTTGTTAAAGGGATGTACGATAATGAAGCCATTGTGGAAAGAAAGTATTTCAGTAATTCCCAAAATGTTAAACAAGGTCATTTCCAATCTTAGATATATATACCCCAAGAGCAATAAAAACATATGTTCTCACAAAAACTTGGACATAAATAACAT
The DNA here is from genome assembly GCF_018350215.1 of Panthera leo. Taxonomy (NCBI): domain Eukaryota; kingdom Metazoa; phylum Chordata; class Mammalia; order Carnivora; family Felidae; genus Panthera; species Panthera leo. Next base: position 109,018,983 of record NC_056686.1, read on the forward strand.
TATTAATAATCCAAAAATTCAAACAACTGATGAATTTATAAACAAAATGAAAATTAAAGATTGACCACTAATGAGGGGTTTATTTTTGGTGTGACAGAAATGTTCTAAAATTAGATTGTGGCAATGGTTATATAATTCTATGAGTATACTAAAAAATGATTTATATTCTTTAAATGGATAATTGTTATGAGTTGAATCTCAATAAACCTCTTTTTAAAAATGTGCTTTAACATCAAAAAGAAAAAATAAAGGACAATTTTTTGTCTATGTCTTGCTAGATGCAGATACTATTTGGGCTATAACTTGGTAGGTAGCAGGGTACAAACACTGGGTTGCACAAAGGTAGGGTTCATAGAATAGAGAGTAATTACAGAAACTAAAGTGGGTCACTAAAGTCTGAGTGTAGCAGTCTGAGCAGCCACACTTTAGGATTAGAGTTAGCAGAATTATAAAGGAAGTAGAGGGAGAGAATATGACATTCTGGCTGGAAACACATGGGAAGCTCTTTTGACAGCTTTCTATAGCCAAGAGGACAAATAATACCAAAGTGGATATAACAGGGCCACTCTTGATCTGAATAGGGCAGTATGCTGGTTCCATGACTTTTAAACTGAGGTTAAATCCAAGGTAGTGAAATTTTTTGTATAGTGCTGGCAATATAGCTACAAATCACAGGCTAAAAGGAACATACACTCCAAGTCAGGAGACCTAGTGACTTTAACAATCAATTTGGGACAAAATTTATCCTACAGCATGTCAGATTACCAATCCTCCTTGTGCCCTTCTTCAATCGTGGGAAAATTGACCACTTCTTGAGTCTTTACTGGACCCATCCATAATCATATAACACATAAAGCACTTTGCTGCATTTGTGTTTGCTGGACTATTTCCCCTTTTAATCTATTCTTTAAATAACAGCAACTGTTTCACTTGCCTGGACATATGTGTTTACACATCCCGGACACCTAGCAAGGCACCTGGCATGTTTATGGATGGACCCTGAGGAAGAGGTCCAGGAACTCTACTGTGGCCCCAGCCTGTAGGTTTGTTAGACCCCTTGACTCTCAGAAACAATAAATGCCACAAGAGTAATTTGGTCATTCTTTTAAGACCCATCACCAGCTGCATCACAGTACTATGTGTTAATGTGCCTCTTTGTCATTACACATGAGTGTCTCTTCCCTTTGAATTTTAATACCCATGTTCCTAGACAGAACCAAGAGTAGAAGCAGTGGAGACAGTTAGTGAGTGCATGTGAATATAAATTCTGTAATAAAGCCATCCATATTTGTGTTCCTTTCCTAGTTGTTGGCTAATCTAAGCAATTTGCATATATTCACTCATCTTGTACTACCAATAATTCAATGACATTAAGCAAATCATTTACATTCTTTGTGCCTCAATTTCCTCATTTGTAATAGGGATATTAACATTACCTACCTCATGGAAATATTGTTAGTATAAAATGAGTGAATATACACAAAGCACTTAGAATAACCACCATGTGCATTAGATACTAAGATTATAAGTAAAATATCTATAATAATAGGAATTCTTTATAGGGTTGCTATTAAGCTATCACACAATATTGGCTATAATCATTTCCCACCTACTGTCAATGTTACTTATCTGTACAAATCAGGAAATTAAGTTTGAAGTTACAAAGGATTTCTATTTTATTCCAGTTTTTGAAAATTAACTTTATAATTTATATAAAAAACACATCTCCTTACTTCTCCTTGAAGGAAAAACAAAACAAAACCAAGCTTAATACTGAGCTACAAGATGTTGCATTACTATCATGCTTTACATACTGCAGTGAAGTTAAAGAAGAAAAAGAAAATGGTTACTCAACCAAGCAGTTAGAGTCAAGGAAACCAATTCCAAAGTTGTCACTCTGCTCTGCTTTTCCATTGCAGGCACTCACAAAAGCAGAAACAATGGCATTATAAATTATAATCATGCAAACTGCCCATAACTGTGAAGTGTGTGCCATGGTGGAAAAGTATAGGTTTAGGGAGCAGGTTAACTTAGATCCAAATCTGGGATTTTCTCTTACTAAGTATATGGCACCAGGAGAGTTATTCAAATTCTATGAGCTTCCATTCTCCTGAAATAGTTAGTTTGTGAAATTATTATGAAAAAATACACAATGAACCTGAAGTGTTTTGTACATCAGATACTATTTAGTAAATGTTTAAAAGATCATAGCTATTCTTATTAAATCTAATTGTATCTTTAAAAATCAAGGTAGTAGAATCTTGCTGCTGTCTGACCCAACATTGCTTCTGGCTGTTTGGTTGATGTAGGCCTGAGATTTTCCAAATTAGGCAGGTCACAGTGTTTTCCACTCCAGCTGGAAAACGTAGGATGAGAGGTATAGCAGGTGAGGTGAGGGAACCTAGAAATAGCATACTGAAGCAGTACGAGGTGAGACTCAATGCTGATTCTTGTGTTTGGGTTTACCCACTATCCACCAAGATACTAAGTCATGAAACAAACAGCAATTCGGGGTGTAGATCTCTTGTATAAATTGTCCCACTGGGTTCAGTTGGTTATTCATGTCTGAAGCTCAGGAAAATGCTTTCAGCTGGAGATCATGATTTGGGTAGAATCTTTATCTGGGGAGTGTTGGGGGATATCAATAGGACAACCAAGGATTTGGAACGAGACCTGTCAAAGGGGAGTGTTGGGGGATACCGATAGGACAGCCAAGCATTTGGAACAAGGCCTGTCAAAGAGCATTATCCACTGGTGGGGCTGGAGCAGGGGAAGCTGAGCCTATAGAGAAACTGAGAGGAGATGGACAGAAACCCAGAGAACCTGAAGACTGCAGGTGCACAGACCAAGGGAGGATTCTGAGTCCTGGAAGGAACACAGGACCTAGGTACACCAGAGACTCTACTTGAAAAATGTAATTAGTATACAAACAATCAGCGTGAAAAATCTCAGAAAGGAAGATTCAGTCAGTCCTTAAGGCAATGGGTGGAAATGGTAGGTAAGAAAGAAGGTGGGCATGAGTGAGGAGGAACAGAGTGAGACCCAAGATGAACCAGTAGTGAGAATGGACATTTTTATGAAGGAAAATAGGGCTTAAAGCATTTGAAGTGAAATGAGGATAATCATCTAAAATATACAGGGATACACAAAAGATGATAAAGTAAAATGAGTATAGACTAAATATTAAAAATGAGCTCTAAAGCAAGAGAATAAAGATTTTAAAGGAGAAGAAATCAAACTTGCAGGAGAAATGCTGGAATAAGAATGTAAACACTGTTGGCCACAGCCTCAGGGGAGTTCCACAGATTATGCCACACATTGGGCAATCACTAAGATCATCCAGAGGTGGGAGGACACAGACATTTGTTGGGGGGTTGTTTCGCTTTTATGCAAGTAATTCTATGATTGGGAAATTTTTCCCACTATTGAAATGACAAGAAAATGCTCTTAGAAATGTCAATTCTTGACAAAAATAAGAGGGAATGCTTTTCTGGGGAAAAGAGCAAAGAGCAGTTAACTGGTCAGCAGGAGAACTGAAATGGAATTCTTTCATCAGTGGATATAACAATGCCTATGCCACGAAGTTATGAGAATTAACTAAGGTAGGGATTGCAGAACACTGAAAGCTGTGCTCAGCTTGTGGTAGGCTACCAAGAAAGGCCATTTTATGCTTCCTTATCACATCCTAGTGCATTGCCGCTCTTGACAAGAGTCATCTTATATAAAATTAAAGACAAGGGAATGGACTAGAAAGTATTCTTGTTCATTTAATTGAAGAGGTATTATATGCAGATGGTGAAGCAAACAAAGAACAAAAAATCTTACATACTATGAAGGTAAACCTCTGTCCGCCACGGGGAGAAAAACAAAGTGAAAAGACAAACAGGGAAAGAATATCTACAACCCATAAAAAATACACGATGAATATCAAAAGCGGAAGAACTCCTATATATCAATAATAATAGACAAGCAATCCAACAGAAAAATGAGCAATTTGAATAAGAATTGAACAAAATTTGAATGGTCAATAAACATGAAAATATGCTCAACTGCTTTAGTGATCAGATAAATGCATGCATACTAAAACTACAATCAGCTTGCATTTTACACTCACCAGATCTGTGCAAAGTAAGTCTGGCAATACCTAGTATTGGTGACATTATAGAGCAAAGCGAGTTCTTATATCCTGCTGTTGGAATAGTGAACTGGCTTTTAAAAATTCCATTTAGTAGACTAAAGCTTGGCATTACCCACTGATGATGGAGAAGATTCTCCATTTTGACTATGACATAGTAGCTTGTTCAGATTAATCCTCATTTTAATAAAAAATGTAGAAAAATACAAACAAAAAACAAACAAAAAACCCTCCTTTTAAAGCTACCAATATACCCAGGGTTTGAATAATCAAATCCAAGAGAAAGGAAACACATGAGGGCCTCAAATTTGCAATGTTATTTTACCCTTAGGGCATTTGCAAATTTTCAGGGGGCATAAAGACCACACAGAGAGCAAGTTTCTCTGTCTTTCAGCAGTCCCACTGAGATAGAGAACCACAGATTAGAGTTCAGGGCTACTAACACAGCCAGGATCTCAAGGCCCTAACAAACCTGATCTAAGTACTCATCTCAATGATCTCAAAAGCCAGAAGAAAAATAAAAAGAAAAGAGAAAGTGAAAGGAAGAAAGCAACAAAATGAGAAGAGAAAATGATGAAAAGGAAAACAAATGGAAAAAGACAACAAAGCAAAAAGGCATTTCTACAAAGACTAATAAAGTGATAAATTTCCAAAGAGAAAGACACAGACATAGAGGTAAAAGAGAAAAAAGAGAAGATACAATGACCAAAATCAGGAATGAATACAACATCATTATAGATTCTGTAGACATAAAAAATAATTAGAAGGCATTATGAGAAAGTTTGCACCAAAACTTTAAAAATTCAGATGAAATGGAGAAACACATTAAAAATAGGCTTACCAATGGTAGCCAAGAAGACATAGAAAATGTGAATAGTTCTATATGCATTAAATAAATTAAATCAATAATTTAAAATTTTTTCCATGAAGAAAATTTAGACACAGATGGCTGAATGGTAAATTCTTCTGAATACTTAAGGAAAACGTATTAATTTTACACAAAGTCTGTGAGAAAATGGAAAAAAAAAGAATTACTTTATGAGGTGATTTTTGAAGCCAAATTCAATTTATGCAGTCATCAAAAATTGGATGTCAAAATCTGACAAAGACGTAAGAAAGAAAATTATAGATGAATTTCTCATTTAACTTTCTCATTAACATAGATGCAAAAATTTTAAACAAAATATGCAGAAGCTGAATGTAATAGTATATAAAAATATAATCAAGTTAAGGTTTATTCCAGAAATGTGATTTGGTTTTAACATTAAGAAAATAATTAATGTAGCTCATTACTTTTATAGAAAAACAAGAAAAATATACGATCATTGTAAAGGCTACAGTAAGTGTATTTCATAAAACTTAACACCCTTTCATAATTAACAAGAAAAACAAGAAATGTAATACAAAAATTACACTTATGGGTGAAATATTGAAAAATTTACCTCTGAGATAAGGCACAAGACAAAGTTGTCCACTTCTTTTTTTTTTTTAATGTTTATTTGAGAGAGAGAGAGAATGAGCAGAGACGGGGCAGAGAGAGAGGGGGACAGAGGATCTGAAGCAGGCTCCATGCTGACAACAGAGAGATTGGCACAGGACCGACCTCACGAATCATGAGATCATGACCTGAGCCAAAATCAAGTCTGATGCTTAACTGACTGAGCCACCCAGGCGCCCGCAAAGTTGTCCACTTTTTTTCAACAATTATATATTTCTATACAGTATAATAAGGGAAGACACATAAAAGGTACAAGATTTTGAAAGGGAAAAAACTAAATGTCATTATTTAAAGATGACACAATTGTGCATACAGACAATACAAAAAAGATATGCATATAGATTATTCTAAGAAGCAAATTTAGCACCTGTATAAATTAGACATATTTAGCAAATATTTGCCTCTTCTGCCCACCTTCTGGAAGAAGTAGACCTGCCTGCCTCACAGATGTTGAACAAAGCTATATAACTTACGTTGGCCAATGGAATATGGGCATAAGTGAAAGTGTGCTTAGGCTTTCAGGATTTCATGTGTTTTTATCCAGCCTTCTGAGAACTTTCCTCCTCCTCCTCCTCCTCCTCCTCCTCCTCCTCCTCCTCGAGAAAAGCACATAATAGGTAGTGTCTGTCCATCCAGCTTGTGCCCCAGAATGAGATATTTGGAGTTGTTCCAAACAATTTGTGGATTCTCATCCAAAGCAGGGTAATCCCAGATAATTGTAAATCATACACCTTCATGCAGAGCTTCACCAATTTACCTGCTGCCACTGAATTTTAGGGTGATTTCTTATGCAGCATTCTTGTACTTATTAGCACATAGCATCATCTATTATGATTATAATAAAAAGATGTTGGATACAATGTCAATATGTAACATTTCATTGCAATACTATATGCCATTGAAAAGCAATTCAAAAAGGATATTTTAAAACATGATGCCATTTATAAAAGCATAGAAATCAAGTTCCTAGGAATAAATTTAATAAAAGATGTGTAAAACCTCTGAAAAGAAGACTAAAAATATCAATGAAATAAAAACAACGAAGAGCTAAATAAATGGAATAATAACCCATGTTAATATATTATCATGTTAATATATTATAAGACCGTTAAAAGATGTCAATTTTCATTCATAGTATTTTATGGACTAAATTCAATCCCAATCAAACTCTCATCTGATTCAAAATTTATATGAAAATGCAAAAATAAAAATAACAATAAGAGAAAATACAGTTCTCAAGAAGAACACGCTTAGAGGACTTACACTACTATGTCTCAAAGCTTTTAGTAACTTAGAGTAATTAAAACAGTGCAGTATTGGAGAGAGAGGGAAGATGGCGGCGTAGGAGGATGCTGGGCTCACCGCGCGTCCTGCTGATCACTTAGATTCCACCTACACCTGCCTAAAGAACCCAGAAAACCGACAGAGGATTAGCAGAACGGAGTCTCCGGAGCCAAGCGCAGATGAGAGGCCCACGGAAGAGGGTAGGAAGGAAGGCAAGGCGGTGCGCGCTCCACGGACTGGTGGGAGGGAGCTGGGGCGGAGGGGTGGCTCGCAGGCCAAGCAGAGCCCCCGAGTCTGGCTGGCAAAAGCAGAGGGGCCGGACGGACTGTGTTCCGACAGCAAGCGCGACTTAGCGTCTGGGAGGTCAGAAGTTAACAGCTCTGCTCAGAAAGCGGGAAGGCTGGAGGAAAAAGGGAGGGAGAGCTGTTGAGCCCTCGGACGACAGAGCTCAGTTTGGTGGGGAACAAAGGCGCTCACCAGTGCCATCTCTCCCGCCCATCCCCCAGCCAAAATCCGAAAGAGAACCAGTTCCTGCCAGGGAACTTGCTCTCTCCCTGCAAACACCCAACTCTGTGCTCCTGCGGAGCAAAACCTCCAGCAGCGGCTCTGACTCCCTCACTGCCACAGGGCCCCTCCTGAAGTGGATCACCTAAGGAGAAGTGAGCTAAGCCTGCCCCTCCTGCCCCCGAGCACCTTGCCTACCCACCCCAGCTAATACGCCAGATCCACAGCACCACAAGCCTGGCAGTGTGCAAGTAGCCCAGATGGGCCACACCACCCCACAGGGAATCCCGCCCCTAGGAGAGGGGAAGAGAAGGCACACACCAGTCTGACTGTGGCCCCAGCGATGGGCTGGGGGCAGACATCAGGTCGGACTGCGGCCCCGCCCACCAACTCCAGTTATACACCACAGCACAGGGGAAGTGCCCTGCAGGTCCTCACCACTCCAGGGACTATCCAAAATGACCAAAAGGAAGAATTCCCCTCAGAAGAATCTCCAGGAAATAACAACAGCTAATGAACTGATCAAAAAGGATTTAAATAATATAACAGAAAGTGAATTTAGAATAATAGTCATAAAATTAATCGCTGGGCTTGAAAACAGTATAGAGGACAGCAGAGAATCTCTTGCTACAGAGATCAAGGGACTAAGGAACAGTCACGAGGAGCTGAAAAGCGCTTTAAACGAAATGCAAAACAAAATGGAAACGACGACAGCTCGGATTGAAGAGGCAGAGGAGAGAATAGGTGAACTAGAAGATAAAGTTATGGAAAAAGAGGAAGCTGAGAGAAAGAGAGATAAAAAAATCCAGGAATATGAGGGGAAAATTAGAGAACTAAGTGATACACTAAAAAGAAATAATATACGCATAATTGGTATCCCAGAGGAGGAAGAGAGAGGGAAAGGTGCTGAAGGGGTACTTGAACAAATTATAGCTGAGAACATCCCTGACCTGGGGAAGGAAAAAGACATTGAAATCCAAGAGGCACAGAGAACTCCCTTCAGACGTAACTGGAATCCATCTTCTGCACGACATATCATAGTGAAACTGGCAAAATACAAGGATAAAGAGAAAATTCTGAAAGCAGCAAGGGATAAACGTGCCCTCACATATAAAGGGAGACCTATAAGACTCATGACTGATCTCTCTTTTGAAACTTGGCAGGCCAGAAAGGCTTGGCACGGTATCTTCAGTGTGCTAAACAGAAAAAATATGCAGCCAAGAATCCTTTATCCAGCAAGTCTGTCATTTAGAATAGAAGGAGAGATAAAGGTCTTCCCAAACAAACAAAAACTGAAGGAATTTGTCACCACTAAACCAGCCCTACAAGAGATCCTAAGGGGGATCCTGTGAGACAAAGTACCAGAGACATCACTACAAGCATAAAACATACAGACATCACAATGACTCTAAACCTGTATCTTTCTATAATAACACTGAGTGTAAATGGATTAAATGCGCCAACCAAAAGACATAGGGTATCAAGAATGGATAAAAAAACAAGACCCATCTATTTGCTGTCTACAAGAGACTCATTTTAGATCTGAGGACACCTTTAGATTGAGAGTGAGGGGATGGACAACTATTTATCATGCTACTGGAAGCCAAAAGAAAGCTGGAGTAGCCATACTTATATCAGACAAACTAGACTTTAAATTAAAGGCTGTAACAAGAGATGAAGAAGGGCATTATATAATAATTACAGGGTCTATCCATCAGGAAGAGCTAACAATTATAAATGTCTATGCGCCGAATACCGGAGCCCCCAAATATATAAAACAATTACTCATAAACATAAGCAACCTTATTGATAAGAATGTGGTCATTGCAGGGGACTTTAACACCCCACTTACAGAAATGGATAGATCATCTAGACACACGGTCAATAAAGAAACAAGGGCCCTGAATGATACATTGGATCAGATGGACTTGACAGATATATTTAGAACTCTGTATCCCAAAGGAAAAGAATATACTTTCTTCTCGAGTGCACATGGAACATTCTCCAAGATAGATCACATACTGGGTCACAAAACAGCCCTTCATAAGTTTACAAGAATTGAAATTATACCATGCATACTTTCACACCACAATGCTATGAAGCTTGAAATCAACCACAGGAAAAAGTCTGGAAAACCTCCCAAAGCATGGAGGTTAAAGAACACCCTACTAACGAATGAGTGGGTCAACCAGCCAATTAGAGAAGAAATTAAAAAATATATGGAAACAAACGAAAATGAAAATACAACAATCCAAACGCTTTGGGATGCAGCGAAGGCAGTACTGAGAGGAAAATACATTGCAATCCAGGCTTATCTCAAGAAACAAGAAAAATCCCAAATACAAAATCTAACAGCACACCTAAAGGAAATAGAAGCAGAACAGCAAAGGCAGCCGAAACCCAGCAGAAGAAGAGAAATAATAAAGATCAGAGTAGAAATAAACAATATAGAATCTAAAAAAACGGTAGAGCAGATCAACGAAACCAAGAGTTGGTTTTTTGAAAAAATAAACAAAATTGACAAACCTCTAGCCAGCCTTCTCAAAAAGAAAAGGGAGATGACCCAAATAGATAAAATCATGAATGAAAATGGAATTATTACAACCAATCCCTCAGAGATACAAGCAATTATCAGGGAATACTATGAAAAATTATATGCCAACAAATTGGACAACGTGGAAGAAATGGACAAATTCCTAAACACCCACACTCTTCCAAAACTCAATCAGGAGGAAATAGAAAGCTTGAACAGACCCATAACCAGCGAAGAAATTGAATTGGTTATCAAAAATCTTCCAACAAATAAGTCCAGGTCCAGATGGCTTCCCAGGGGAGTTCTACCAGACGTTTAAAGCAGACATAATACCTATCCTTCTCAAGCTATTCCAAGAAATAGAAAGGGAAGGAAAACTTCCAGACTCATTCTATGAAGCCAGTATTACTTTGATTCCTAAACCAGACAGAGACCCAGTAAAAAAAGAGAACTACAGGCCAATATCCCTGATGAATATGGATGCAAAAATTCTCAATAAGACACTAGCAAATTGAATTCAACAGCATATAAAAAAATTATTCACCATGATCAAGTGGGATTCATTCCTGGGCTGCAGGGCTGGTTCAACATTCACAAATCAATCAACGTGATACATCACATTAACAGAAAAAAAGAGAAGAACCATATGATCCTGTCAATCGATGCAGAAAAGGCCTTTGACAAAATCCAGCACCCTTTCTTAATAAAAACCCTTGAGAAAGTCGGGATAGAAGGAACATACTTAAAGATCATAAAGGCCATTTATGAAAAGCCCACAGCTAACATCATCCTCAACGGGGAAAAACTGAGAGCTTTTTCCCTGAGATCAGGAACACGACAGGGATGCCCACTCTCACCGCTGTTGTTTAACACAGTGCTGGAAGTCCTAGCATCAGCAATCAGACAACAAAAGGAAATCAAAGGCATCAAAATTGGCAAAGATGAAGTCAAGCTTTCGCTTTTTGCAGATGACATGATATTATACATGGAAAATCCGATAGACTCCACCAAAAGTCTGCTAGACCTGATACATGAATTCAGCAAAGTTGCAGAATACAAAATCAATGTACAGAAATCATTTGCATTCTTATACACTAACAATGAAGCAACAGAAAGACAAATAAAGAAACTGATCCCATTCACAATTGCACCAAGAACCATAAAATACCTAGGAATAAATCTAACCAAAGATGTACAAGATCTGTATGCTGAAAACTATAGAAAGCTTATGAAGGTAATTGAAGAAGATTTAAAGAAATGGAAAGACATTCCCTGCTCATGGATTGGAAGAATAAATATTGTCAAAATGTCACTACTACCCAAAGCTATCTACACATTCAATGCAATCCCAATCAAAATTGCACCAGCATTCTTCTCGAAACTAGAACAAGCAATCCTAAAATTCATATGGAACCACAAAAGGCCCCGAATAGCCAAAGTAATTTTGAAGAAGAAGACCAAAGCAGGAGGCATCACAATCCCAGACTTTAGCCTCTACTACAAAGCTGTCATCATCAAGACAGCATGGTATTGGCACAAAAACAGACACATAGACCAATGGAATAGAATAGAAACCCCAGAACTAGACCCACAAACGTATGGCCAACTCATCTTTGACAAAGCAGGAAAGAACATCCAATGGAAAAAAGACAGTCTCTTTAACAAATGGTGCTGGGAGAACTGGACAGTAACATGCAGAAGGTTGAAACTAGACCACTTTCTCACACCATTCACAAAAATAAACTCCAAATGGATAAAGGATCTGAATGTGAGACAGGAAACCATCAATACCTTAGAAGAGAAAGCAGGAAAAGACCTCTCTGACCTCAGCCGTAGCAATCTCTTAGTCGGCACATCCCCAAAGGCAAGGGAATTAAAAGCAAAAGTGAATTACTGGGACCTTATGAAGATAAAAAACTTCTGCACAGCAAAGGAAACAACCAACAAAACTAAAAGGCAACCAACGGAATGGGAAAAGATATTTGCAAATGACATATCGGACAAAGGGCTAGTATCCAAAATCTAAAAAGAGCTCACGAAACTCCACACTGAAAAACAAATAACCCAGTGAAGAAATGGGCAGAAAACATGAATAGACACTTCTCTAAAGAAGACATCCGGATGGCCAACAGGCACATGAAAAGATGCTCAACGTCGCTCCTTATCAGGGAAATACAAATCAAAACCACACTCAGATATCACCTCACGCCAGTCAGAGTGGCCAAAATGAACAAATCAGGAGACTATAGATGCTGGAGAGGATGTGGAGAAACGGGAACCCTCTTGCACTGTTGGTGGGAATGCAAGTTGGTGCAGCGGCTCTGGAAAGCAGTGTGGAGGTTCCTCAGAAAATTAAAAATAGACCTACCCTATGACCCAGCAATAGCACTGCTAGGAATTTATGCAAGGGATACAGGAGTACTGATGCATAGGGGCACTTGTACCCCAATGTTTATAGCAGCACTCTCAACAATAGCCAAATTATGGAAAGAGCCTAAATGTCCATCAACTGATGAATGGATAAAGAAATTGTGGTTTATATACACAATGGAATACTACGTGGCAATGAGAAAAAATGAAATATGGCCTTTTGTAGCAACGTGGATGGAACTGGAGAGTGTGATGCTAAGTGAAATAAGCCATACAGAGAAAGACAGATACCATATGGTTTCACTCTTACGTGGATCCTGAGAAATGTAACAGAAGCCCATGGGGGAGGGGAAGGAAAAAAAAAAAAAGAGGTTAGAGTGGGAGAGAGCCAAAGCATAAGAGACTGTTAAAAACTGAGAACAAACTGAGGGTTGATGGGGGGTGGGAGGGAGGGCAGGGTGGGTGATGGGTATTGAGGAGGGCACCTTTTGGGATGAGCACTGGGTGTTGTATGGAAACCAATTTGACAATAAATTTCATATATTAAAAAAAATAAAATAAAATAAAACAGTGCAGTATTAGTGCCATTGCAACATGTAGATGAAGAGAGCAAACCTACACATACAGCAAGAATACAAAACCAAATGTTCTCCCACACAATCACGTCTAATGACAAAAGTAGTAATGCAAGATAAGGTAGAATTATGGTCCTTTCAAATGGTCCAATCAAATATTCAAATAGGAAACAACAAATGTTTACCTATTTTACATCAAGAACACAAGTTCATTTCTGATTGGTCAGAAACCTGTATATGGTAGGTAAATACATTTCCTATAAGGACATATAGGAGAATATTTAAGGAGGAAGCAAAATTTGTTCAAACAGGAAAAATAAATCCCTAGCCACAAAGGAAAAGATTGATAAATAATACATTAAAATTAAGAGTTTCCATTTATTAAAACAACATTATAAAAGCAAAAATTGAAGCCATATTTGAAGACTCCTCACTAATACATCTATAAAATAAAGGATATAAAAAGAACTGCAAATCAAAAAGAAGGGGTCAGACAACCTTTTACAAACATTGGAAAAAGCTTTTGAACAGATATTTTATAAATGTCTAATGGGCATATGAGATTGCTAAATATTTTTAGTCTTCAAGGAAATACAAATTAAAACTACAATAAGATACAAATACATACTCATAAAATAACTAAAATGTGTCATAAAATGTCAATGCCAAATAATATTGAAGATATGGAGGAATTGGAAATCTCTTTCTGCTACGGGAACGAATTTATGTAGAACAACTACTTTGGAAAACTGCATAGCAGTACCTACTAATGCTAACTAAAGGTAAAACCTATGCCCTAGAAATTTCCTGCTCCTGGATATAGGAAGGCAGCTCAACCTCATGGAAGAATATATATTTATGGGCAGAAAAGACACTACTTGTGGATACTCAAAGTATGTGTCACATATGTTTACTGAAAGACATGTACAAGAATGTTATAGCAGTACCATTTGTAATAGTCAACAGAGTATTTAGTCATAGCTATGGTGGAATCATTGATGTCAAATTCTCCTTCTCAAAGCCATTATAAAAACTGGATAAGATATATAATACAACACCTTGTAGACATTGGACAATGACTAAACCAGGAGTATTATCCTTGAGAGAAAGAAAGCAAGCACATGAGAAGAATCCCACATTCAGCTGGACATAATGGACACAATCTCTTTTTACACCTTTCTCTTGATGCAATTTTTTCTAAACAGAGAATAAGGAAATAGAGCCCAATCTGTTTTGTAAGTCATTAAAGCTAAGTATCAAGCTGATGAAACTGTCAGGATATAGAGGACAGGATATCAGAGGAGAGAGCACCACAGACAGGGATTCCCACAATTCAGTCAAAAATTCCCATTGAAATCATAACCACAATATAAGCTGCCCATGTCCATGGTGGTAATCTGGAAGGCTTAGCAGAGAAGAGTTACTTGGAGGCTGAAGAGCTATGCATAGATTTTAGAGACTACGTAGTCCTGAGAACCTTAGTCTTGTTGAGTTCAGGGAAGATAGAGTGAACAGAAAAAGAGGGTCCAGAAACACCACAGTGTAGAAGCAAGGAACACCCATTAGACATACAGGAAAAACTGAAATGTGCCTACCTCAACAAAATCTCAAGCCAAATCTCAACAAAATTAAGATTTAATTGGCTTTCAGAACAAAAAACATGAGCACCTTTTGGAGGAAGATCCTATAATTCATAACTTTTAAAATGTATCATCCACAGTGAATGGTCTATAATAAAAAAATATACCAGACACTAGGTTATGATTAAGTAGGCAAATGATTGGAAATCAGTGGTTGGAATAGAAGCAGACCTAGATATAATGCAGATATTAAAGTTAGCAAAACCTCCAAAATAATTATAATTAATATATTAAAGAAAATAGAGCAAAATATGGACAAAATTGATTAAAAATAAGCATATATAGAGAATTTGAGTCTATAAATATCAAATATATATTATGGAGCTCAAAAATACAGTATCTGAAACTAAGAATTCATTGGATGGATTTAATAAAAAGAAACCACAGCAGAAGACAAGACTAGTAAATACAAACACAGGTAAATAAAACATATTCAAAATAAAGCAAAGAAAAATAAAGAATTTAAATGCTCTAACTGTTCATCAATAGGGGGATAAATAAATAAATAATATATATTTATACAATATGTAATATTGTATAATAATATAATATAATAAATAATATATAAAATTTAATATATAAAATATATTTTATTCATAAATAATATATAATATAATAAATAATATATAATATACAATATAATATATAATATATAATATAATATATAAATATATATAATATATAATATTATATTATATATAATAATTATATATAATATACTATATATAAATATATATATATACATATAATGGTATATACATATGGTATACATATGGTATACATATGTTATATATGTATACCATATGGTAGTATACATATGGTATACATATGTTATATATCAGTGTAAATGAATGAAATATAGATAAAGTTGACCTGAACAACATGTATAGTTGATAGTTGATACATATATCACACAAAATATGTGTTAATTAACCATTTATGCTATTGGTAAAACTTCTGGTCAACATTAGTCATTATATTTGGGAGGAGTCAAAAGTTATGTATGGATTTTTGACAGCATGAGGATTGATGCCCCTAGCCCTCTTGTTGTTCAAGGGTCAACTGTATAAATAATATAGAGCAGATCTCAGCAATGTAATTATGAATATGGACAGTAGTATAATGTCATTTGACTAAATTTAAGCAAATATATACAACAATTTTATATTACTTTTGGTTACAGAATAAGAGTAAAATAACAGACTATAAAGGTGTTTAGCAAATAGTTTATGAGAGTGAAGAGAAGTAAGTAGGTTTGAGACAGGGGAGTGAATTAATGTGTACTAATTACTATTTTATTCCTTTTAAAAAGACAATTTGCATAACAAAACTTTTTTAAAAGTTCTGTGTGGTGGACTCAAGGTTGTATGATAATGTATTTTTGTACTGTTCTATATCTTTTTTTAAATTAAAAGAATAAATATAAGCAAAAGTATGCAGTATACCTGTAGAAAAATAGTCAATGTAAAACATGTAATTCCCCTCTGCCCTTGAGACCCTTGCATTCCATTCCACAAAGATTCTAAATTTTACCTGTTATAATCCTTTTCCAGGAAGCTAACAGAGATTGTGCTGCTCCAGAATGAGAAAGTAAGCCAAAATAGAGGGATATGTGAGACAGAAAATACAAGAGGTCCAAAAAACAAAAAAGAAAAGAAAAGAAAAAAAGAATCAAAGGAATCCCCAGAATGATGGTGAAGAGAGATTCTAGGGCAACAGCTATTCATAACCTTAAAAGAAAACCAAACCGTATAGGGGAATATCATAAGACTCCTGGAGATATTTCTTCAAGAAGAAAGATGGAAACCAGAACAGCTGATGCTTTGATGAAGTAAAATGTGGGCAATTGGTAACTTGAGGTGGACTTAGGGCTAAGTATACCGAAGCCAAGAAATTAAATGAAAATAAGAATTATCAAATCCAGGAAAAGCAATAATTTGTAAGAAATGAAAATAATAGAATACCATAATACTCAACTGTGTATGCCATTTCTATAGCTATAATTTTCTAAATTCTGATTGTTAATGTAATTAAAAATATAATACAACTATACTGGGATGATAAGAGGATGAGGAATGTCCATTTATGGAATTAGATGAAATATATTAAAATCATAATATTTTATAGTAGGAAGTTAATGCATAATATCTTAAACAAAAGGAAAAATAAAAGAAAATAGAACCATGAGCTTGCTGTTCAATCATATATTGCTGTATTTATCAAAATAATTAGCTAGAATAGTAAATAATTAGTTAAAAGATTATATGCTTTGGGAAGGGTGTAAGAAGGAGAAGGAATTGAGTGACTGATGCTTTCCATAACTGACTCTGTAGAATCATGTGATGATTCACATAATTATGTGAATTATATGATGTTAACCTTGTCTAAGAATATCTTTCAAAAGAATAGAAAGTTTTAAAAAGTTACTAAAGATAATATCATTACTTTCCTTTTCTACAGTGCAAATATCATTTTCTCCCTATCCATTATGCTACAGTTGTCCTGTGTTTTCGTTCTGTGTTTTGATTCAGAGAGAAAATTATTAAGAAATTTCTAACATCCATTTCCTGCCCTTGTATTTCATTTTTTTTTTTTCAACGTTTATTTATTTTTGGGACAGAGAGAGACAGAGCATGAACGGGGGAGGGGCAGAGAGAGAGGGAGACACAGAATCGGAAACAAGCTCCAGGCTCTGAGCCATCAGCCCAGAGCCTGACGCGGGGCTCGAACTCACGGACCGCGAGATCGTGACCTGGCTGAAGTCGGACGCTTAACCGACTGCGCCACCCAGGCGCCCCAACCTGCCCTTGTATTTCAAATATTCCTTGTGCTATCACTTTCTTTCTTTTACATATTTGGAATTTCAGTTAGTGAGCGTTTGTTTGGTATAAACTCAGTTTTTTATAAGTTTTTTGTTTTCATTTTTTGAGAACTTTTTTTACCTTACCTTCATTCCAGAAAGATATGATTGCTTTGTGTACAGGTCTGTATTGACATTCTCACCAAGTTGAACATAGCATTTCACTGATTATAGATATGAATTTATTTTTCATGCATCTTGCTTTGGGATGTTTCTTGGTCCCGTTTATCATTTCTGGCAGTTTCTCAAACTTTATCTCTACTTTCCCTTTCCCTTTCCCTCACTCTTTAGTTTCTCCTTCTGGGTTCCTAGTAAGATCGACTTATTTTGGAGATTTACCTTGTGTCATCCATGTTTCTTAAATTCCATTAAAATTTTTTGATCTTTTTGTTTGCCTGTGTTGTGTTCTGTAAAATTTTTTCAAATCCATTTTCTGTTTTATTTATTTTTGTGCTTAATCTGCTATCTAACTTAAAAATAACTTTTTATTTAATTATTATAATTTTTAATTTCTATAATTCTGTTCACACTTCTCTGGCCAATTTCATAGTCTCCTAATCTTTACACATATTTTCAGTACATTCTTTATATACTTATTTTGTATTCTATATCAAATAATCCCAACATCTGGGGTGTTTGTGGGTCTGATTCTTCTGTTTGTTGTTTCTATTGACACTCTTTCATAGTGTTTTATTCTCTTATATCTTTGGTTATTTTATTTTATATATTTATTTTTATAACATCATGTTTATTAATATATCATTTGTGTAAATTCTTTGGAGCCTCTGTTTAAATTGCTTTCTTTCTGGGAGAATTTCATTTTGTTTCTATTAGGGCCAGGAGAACTAACAACATAGAATAAAATCAGACTAAGTTCTTTGTTTATTTCAGTCACAAAGATTCTAATTCTTTACTGACATCCCTGTGAGCTTTAGCTTCTACTATCAAATTCTCAGGAAAGGAAATTTGTATACCTTTAAACCACAGAAATGCTAAAAAAATAAATAAAAATTTAAAAAAATATCTGCATGGGGAAAGATGCTTTTGTTTCTTAGTTCAGTCACTATGGCTGCATCCATTTCATTTGAATGTCTCATTTTTATGAAGAAATATTCCACTCAAATTTCTCACTCATGAGTACCACAGACTTTGTCTTCTATACTGTGCAATAGAAGCCCTAGTACAATAGAAGCTGAGATCACTCCTTCCCACAGGAAGAAGCAGGTTCACTTCTTTGCCTCTCTGAATTTATTCTCTGCTATTCTTTCTTTTTATTTCTCCCTCACTCTCTCCCTCTCACTCTCTCTCTCCCTGTGTCTCTCTCTAGGGGAGAAATGGTTTCTTGAGGCATTTTCCATATTTCTAGCTAGTTCTTTTTTGAAGAATCATTTTTAAATATTTCATACAGCACTTGTTTTAGAACTGAATTTTTGAGAATACTTAAACTTCCATAATAAAAATTATTATTTCTAAAAATGCCAGAGAAATCTATCCATTCAATAATGTGCATCTCATAGTGGGGCACTATGGAAGAAATACCCACAGGCCCTTGCTATCCAGAGTCATTTGGGAGTTTTAAATGCACCACGGGTGGATGGGAATGAAGACTGACAGTGCTTGCTTAGTATGTGAACATATAGATTCCAAACACATTAGCCCCTTTTTTATGCTGTGAGTTCTTCCTATCCAAGATAGCCAATAAGATGTAGATAATTGTTTTCTGCTTCTATTTTATTTGTTTAAAATAATTACTGTAATAGGAAGTACATTCACATGTTTCAAAATTCAGGAGGTACAAACAATATACAGTAAAAATTCTTTCAGTATATATTAATAATGAAAGAAACTATGTGTGTGAGAGGGTAGGGAGTGTATGGGAAATCTCTATACCCTCCTCTCAGTTTTGCAGTAAACCTAAAACTGTTCTAAAAAAGTAAAGTCTATTAAAAAAAAAACTCTCATCCATTTTTCTGTGAATTCCAATCTCTTCTCTACAAGCAATGTTAATGTTTTTACGATGGAAGCTTTAGCACCCTCAATACTAAGATATATGTTTTAGTGGGAACAACGATTTAGTAAACACCTAGTTTCTACAAGGATTTATGTTATTTAACTACTACCCATCAGATAAAAGTTAAAATAAAATAAATAGATTAAGTAATATGCGAGAAGTCACAGAACTTTTAAATGACAAAACAAAGGGTCACACTAAGCCCTGACTGATTTCAAAGCCCATACTCTTCTTATTTTCCTACGTTGCCCCCCATATACGGGTGTTTCTTGATCACCACTTGATGAAGCAGAAAACAAAACCCCTTATTTGAAGTTGCCAGACACTGATTCTCCTGCCAGACCTTTGCTTTGGCAGGAACACAGAGGTTAAACAAAATCCAGAACTGTTCTTCTCTTTATGTTACGTGTTTTAGGACAGTATTGTAGAAGTGAGGCAGACTTCACACAAGCTGCACCTGCTGTACCAGTTAGCTCCTCCCTCTCCCAACCCAGGCATGTGCACCACTTGTCAGGCTCAAAGCAAGACCTGACACTGAAAGAAAGAAAGATGTTGGCTCAGTTATATTAGAATGACTGCCTTGGAATCATTCAAATTACAGTGTCGGTTGGAAACCAAATATTAAGACTGACTTTTTTTCAATATTGCCTGGGTGGTCTTATACAAGGCACTCAAATTGCTGGGCTCAGTTTCCTCATTTCTAACCTGAAGAGTCAAACTAATTGATGTTCATGGTTTTCCCAGGCCATACTTCCATACAGCAGGAGAGTAAAATATTCCCCCCACTCACTCCCACCGACTTGGGACAGAGAACTCTGTCCAGAAAGGGCAGAATCTCCTGGAGAGGAAATGGTCAAGGGCAGGGCTATCTTCCCTTCACTAAATGAATCTCAGCATCAAGAATTTTTCCAGAGAGGAGACCAATCCAGGGGTTCCCAATTAAGATTTAGTTTGTCTGAAAATTAAAGTTCCCTTTGGGGTGGAGTGGGGAAGTGTTCAAGTTCACCCACTAGCTGGTTTCACTGATTTCTCTCTTTTTTTGTCTTTTTTTCTGAAGCAAGACTATGTGCTTTTAGAAATCAGAGCTAAATTCAGGTCCTGGCTCCACCATACCTGCCTCATGTAACTTTTAGTCTCAGCTGTCTCAGCTGGGAATGAGCATTGGATAAGCCTCATAGTGTTGACTGGGATAATGAAATAAAGCCTCTGTCTAGAATTTTCCCACAGTATCTGTTATATGTCCTGCCCCCAGTACACCCTGCATTCTCTGCTTCTGCAGACTTTCCTTGGGTGTGCTGTCTTCTGGTTCATATACCCATTCATGCTGCCTCTCTGGCTTTGCACTGGTTCCTTTTGAGCACATGCTGGAATGAATCATTTCTTCTATCATATAAAGAAGAGGTTCTCTCTGCAGGCTGCACCTTAGAACCACCTGGGGGCTGTTGATACATATAGATGTCTGGGCTCTACCTCCAGAATTCTGATTTAATTGCTCTAGCATCAGGGCTCTGCTATGAAGTGAAGGTTTGTGTCCACAAAAATCAATGTCGAAGCCTTAATTCCCAATGTGATGGTTTTA
This sequence comes from Panthera leo, assembly GCF_018350215.1. Classification (NCBI taxonomy): domain Eukaryota; kingdom Metazoa; phylum Chordata; class Mammalia; order Carnivora; family Felidae; genus Panthera; species Panthera leo. The sequence continues at coordinate 109,039,972 of NC_056686.1, forward strand.
GGAAGGGAGTCTTTGGGAGGTAATTAGATTAAGATGAGGTCATGAGGGTAGGGCCATAACAATGAGACCGGTGCTCTTATAAAAATAGAAAAATATACCAATGCACCAGGGTGCCCTCTCTCTCTCTCTCTCTTTATCTCTCTCACTCTTTTTCTCTTCCATGTGAAGACACATCTAGCAGACATATCTGAAATTGAACCAGGTTCTCGCTAGGCATTGGGTCTGCCACACCTTGATCTTGGACCTCCCAGCCTCCAGAAATGTGAAAAACAAATGTTTGTTGTTTAAGCCACCCAGTCTGTGGTATTCGGTCATAGCAGCCTGAACTGATGGGAGATTCCATACTGTAGCAACACTAATGGGAACCACAGCTTTAAGGTTTCCAAGGTTCCTTCTGGGAAGGCAAATGACGGAATCCGTGCAGACTCAGTGTTCACCTGTGTGACATAAATGTGTTTAATCAATCTTAGTTTTGTGCCACTGCTGGAGGACTGGCAACAGGGAGCCATACTGAATGGGGTCGGAGAAAGAGGTGACATACACAGAATTTATCACCTTTCAGGAAAGGTTAGGACAATGAATTTCACCCTGCTCAGGGAAAAAGGGCACCAGCAGCCATTATACAACTTTCTCTTGAATTTTACCTCATTGGATATCTCGGACCTATGAAAAAGCAAGTGCACTGGCTCTCCACTAAATACCTATGTATTTTTTTCTGCTAATCTCTGCAAGTATTAGCCCAGAAGGTAGACATTTTGATCTCTGTTGAGGAAGATGAATTAAATTGTTGAAGATCCTGTGGGTAAATGTTCTGAAGTAAGGATTCAAAAACAGCTCTGTTTAGTTTCAAAGTGGATGCCTTTTCAGCTCTGTTGCATGACATTCTAATCACAGAACAGGAAAACCAAATCTTTGAGACTTGGTATATTATTTAAATAAATACAAACATTTTCTGCAACTAGTAACAAGAAGTTTGGACTCTCACATTTCCAATTTTCTCTGCAAGTGTGAGGGCACCTACAAAATGATCAGATTCAAGATTCACAAAGTTTTCTACACTTTTGGTATAAACAAATAACTACAAATTATTTCTGCATTTTCAAACATATGCCCCGGACTCCACTCAGCCCAAATGTGGTATGTTTAAAGATCTATTTCATCCCCTACCTTCTGAAAGAAGTCTTTGTTTATCCATCTACCTATTTATGTTTTTTTCATTAATCTATAGAGTTTTGTGATGACAAAGTGCATACATCAAAGGACAATGGCCAAACCATATTTGACAGTAGAATTCTAACACACAACTTCTGCAGTAAGTAGTCCAGAGCAGTCAGGACTTGATTAATAGCTGACAACTTCCCTAATTTTTGTTCCTGCCTTCAATTTATGACCAACAAATCCCATAGGATGCTCTTCTCTTGGTTAGTCCACCTGAGCTTCTTCATGCCAGCAATCTCTAGTCAGGCAACACCTGAAGCCTTCCCTGTTTCCATTATAAAGTATTCCCACTCTGCCTGCCATTGATTGAGTCTCTGCCAGATGCAAGTGGAGGTGGCTAACTCCCTTGCTATGTAGCAAGCCTTGAATAAACACTCAGCTCTCATTTGGATGGTCTTCTTTGCTTTCAACAATGATTTTAAAGAACCACAGCCACAATGTTAATAATACATGTGATCTTAGTACACTCTGGGACTTGTGTTTTCCCATCCTGACTCTTAGCATCCTCTTAGTGGCCTGAAGCCTGGCTGGACAAGGAGAAGGAGTAGGAGACAATGCCCACTGTATCTAGAAATCTCTGCTGCAACTAAATGTTACTGTGTGAAAAATAGAGCCAGACAAACCTGAATAACCAGCTAGCCCTGGCACCTGCTAACTATGGACTTACACCTCTGAGCATGCATCTCCTCACTTATTCAAAGGAGAAGAGAATGACTTATTCTATAGGGCTGTTGGGAAGAATCAACACAGTCAAAAAATCAAGTGGTCATCAGTATGCTTGCCACAGCAGGTGCTTAAACAATGCTGTCCCTCTATAGTCTTCCCTTCCTAGAATATATCTGTAAATACAAAAATGTATATGTAAACAAGTACCTGATATGAGCTTGCTTTGTTATCATTTATTAATTTCAAATTAAAGGGCGACTTGCCATTCATGTGGCTCTTTTTTTATAGTTTTTATTATTTTTATTTGAGAGAGAGGGAGAGTGTACAAGTGGGGGGGAGGGGGAGAGAGAAAATCTTAGATAGGCTATGCACTCATTGTGGAGCCTGAAGTCGGGATCGATCACAAGACCCTGGGATTGAGACCAGAGCCAAAATCAAGAGTTGGACACTCAGCTGATTGAGCCACCCAAGCGTCCCTCATATGGCTCTTTAATACTATAGGGTCTTAACGTTAACACAATTTATTAACTCAAGACTGTTTCTACAAGACAGTTGGCTAGGTGTTCAAGGTGCACAGTGATGGGTAAGCCATGTCCCCTTCTTGTTCATGTAAGGGAGAAAAACTTTCCCCTTCTTGGCTTCTAGATTCTTTGGCTGATCTAATAATTAAATTGACATAAGACATATTGACAGAAAAAAAAATAGAATTTTCTATGTACAGGAGCTCCAAAGATATGAGGTTTTCAAAAAGTGAGGCAATTGAGGCTTATATGTCACCCTAAGCTGAGAGAAAGGGGTAGGGTTCTGGAACTCCCAGGGAAAGATCACAATTCACAGGAAGATGGGGAGAGCAAATGTTTGGTAAACAATTGTTTTCCATGCTATGCAGAGAAACTGATCTGATGTAAAAAATTATTTCTGGTAATAATTCTTTTCCTGATATAGTCCCACTATCTAAATTATTTTAAGCAGTTAAAGGGGAGGTAAGGAGCACACACACACACACACACACACGCACGCACACAAAAACCTCTTCCTGAGTCTCTTGGGACTGATTACCTTCAGCTCAAAATAATTGATATGCCAAAGTGGCACAGTTTGCATCCGCATATCCTGCCCCCCGAATTCACAATTTAACTGGGGAGAAAGTCATCACCTACACAAATAAAGAAGATGATGTCATAGGATAGGCCTAATTTGTGACAAAGGTGATGAGTGTTACTGTAGTTCACAGGAAGGGACACAGATTTGTTTGGTAACCTAACAGTGATGTGTGGCTGGATGGAGCTCTATCTGGGTGCTAAAGCACACATAGAATTGGCTAAAAGTTACAAGTACAGTTTTTTAAAAATCATTGTGAAAATAATTCATGCTTGTTATATATATCCAATGAAATTTTTGGAAGACACCAGAAAAGCAAGAAAAGAAATTACCTATAATCCACATTTTAGAGATAATCACTAGTAATATTTTGATATATTTACTCTCAGTCTTTCTTTGATATATATAATTTTTAAATTATGTGTTCAGCAGTTATAATTTTGTTAAATGAATAATATATAAGTATATAAAATAAACATATAAAAATAAATATACATTTTATTTTATAAGTATATAAAAATATATATATACACACATATATGTGGTTTCAGTATGATTTTCTCAAATAATTTATGATAGGCTTTATTTGCCCATATTATCAGAATCTCTTATATTTAGAAATTGAAAAGATGTGTAATATTCTTCTTCATTGTTAACATACCAAGTTATTATGTTCTTTGTGTCTTCTATTATTTATACTGTTCCCATATTTTCAATATTTTCATAAAGCTGGTAAATAAGGTGGTAATGTGTATCTTTGCACAAAAACTATTCCTCCGAAGTTTGGATGACATCTTTGGATTTCCCAAACATGAGATTCCTTGTTTGAAGGGCAAAATAATCTTCAAAGTGCTCAGTATGTCCTGGGAAATGTTTTTCACAGGTCAGGCATACCCTGTCTCACTGCAGAGTTTCAAGAGAAGGGGACCACAAGGGAGAGGGGAGGCCACCCTGATGCAGAAACAGCATGAATAAGTGGGTTTCTCAGGGGGATGAGGCGGGATCACCAGCAAGACCCAGCACAGTTCCGGGCACAGAGCATTTGCCCAGTAATTATCCGATGAATAAAGGAAAGCTGCAAAGCTGAAGAACTGTTGACATGTTAGGAAAGGTAGAATGGAATATTCTTTTGGAGGGGATGAAATTTTTGAACAATACCATGGAGAAGTTTGGAGTAGATCGTGACACACTTCAAATACCACAGCGGAGGGTTTGGACTTTAAATCCATACACCAAAGGGAGTCACAAAAGAAGTTTGCAAGGAAAACAATATGATGAGAGTAATGAATTTTGCAAATAACCCTCAGGGTAGCTGTGAGAGGGCTGGACAAGGTCAGCAGCAAGCCGATAAAGCTGTGGTTAGAGCTTGTATGACTCATGATTCTCCCTTAGGCTATGTCAATGATCTAGATGTAAAGTAAGAATATGAGTTGGGGATGGAAAAGAGGTTGTGAAGAAATAAACCTGGGATTGATAACTTATTGGACATGGGAAGGGATAGTGGGAGGAGCCTCAGCAACTTCATCCACAGTAGGGAATCCTTTCTGGATGAATGGCTGGTCCCAGAAGCAAGCTAGTTTGGAGCCCAGTGACAGTGACATTGATGTTACGTGGGCAGCTGGCATCTGGATCTCAAGAGAGATTAGAAATAGACCCAAGGATTTGGGGATCATCTAAGGAAGAGCTATAGGTGAATATCCAGAAAGTGACAGATTTCACTTAATAATGGATGCAGGAGAGCTGAGGTCTAATTACATTTGGGAATTTTTTTTTTTTAATGGATCAAAAGGAAACAAAAAGAAACAATGACATAAGTCATAGGATGTTTGCACAACTGATTATCATGAGGATAGTGACTGCCAACAAGAGGGTTTTATTTGCTACCGGTAAAGATTAAAGATATCTATCATAAAAAGAAAGACTAATGTAACCTAAAAACAAACCAACAAAAAGTCTTTCTCCTGCTAAAGCATCCCAAGCTATAAGAAATGCACTCCATTATGGTTTTCCATTCAGTGCCCACAAGCTGCCGTGTCAAACAAGATGGAGGACAGGAAGCAAAGTTTCCTCCAGGATCACTAACGATCTGTGGAGCCTAGGAGAACCCATCTAATCAGCAAGTCATCTGGAAATCTCAGAGGGAAACAGAGAACAAAGGACTAAAGCATTAAGAACTGAGAAAGGTTCAGAGGATAAATACACATATGGATCCTTGCCAGAGGTGTTTAGCAACCATGCCAGACTGTTGCAACGATTAGGCACTTGCATGACCCTACTGTAGGCATCACTGTGATGATTCTTCATGAGGGTATAGAGTACCAACTCTTTTGGGAGGTGCGGGGACCACCTTGGTACCACCTCAACACGGCCACAACTATATCTATATTCTCAGCTTCCTAATCTGGCCTCAGAAGGGCTGTTCAGCTCTCTTGGGAGGTCACCACCCTAATAGATGCCCTGATAGTGGATGGCTGCAGGGAGTTACAGAACACTCATGCACAATTCAGATGAGCACAGTGTGTCCTTACAGTGAAATAGAAAAATTACATAAAACTATGCATAAGCACAACAAACCAAGAATGTGCTCATGTCAGGAAGGGGCTTTGAGGGAGTCCAGGGCAAGTAAGGGCAGAGACAGTAACAGGCAACCTACTGAGAAATTGCTTGGGCCTAGGCCCCCCACTAGCCACTTCACATATGTCACCTCAATTGCTGCTCACAACAGCCCCACCATCTCCTTGAAAATGGAGACCCTGAAGCATTAAATAGATGGCCAGAGCATGGAGGTTGGGGAGTCCTGAATATCTATCCTCAGCCCTCTTCTGGCTACTACCCACACATTGCTCTTTCTGTGTGTGTATCCTAGACTATAGCAAAACTGGGAAGATAACTTGGTCAGTTTCCTTCCAACAGTATTCCAGTGTTTTAAAAGTTTATTTATTTATTTTGAGGGGGGGGGGGAGAGAGAGGACATGAGCAGGGAGAGTAAGAGAGAGAGAGGGAGAAAGAGACAGAGAGAGACAGAGACAGAGAGAGAGAGAGAGAGAGAGAGAGAGAATCCCAAATAGGCCATGCTGCCAGCACAGAGCCTAACTCTGGGCTCGAACTCACAAACAGCAAGATCATGACCTGGGTGGAAATCCAGAGTTGGGTTCAACTGACTGAGTCACCCAGGCACCCTTCCAATTTTTAATTTAAAGTCAACCTAGCATCAAGAGACTTGGCCTCAGCCCAGGCATTGCCCCTTACTCTGTGGTCTTGGAAAGTTCATTCTGTCCCTCAGGACACTGAGGGCGGGAGAAAAAAACCTGGTGGGAGGAAAGAGCCTGGCATCTGGTTCAAAGATGCAATGTGTAACAGGGTGTGGCCTTCACTCCTGCACCCTGGGATGTGAGTAAGGACCATGATCGCCTGGGTCTGGCACTTCCCTGGTCTGGACATGGGGCTAGAATGCCCATCTTCTGGAGCAGTGGTAGGGATCAAATGTGAAATACACATGTAAGTGGTTGATCAACTCTCAAGGGCTGTCCAGGGGTGAGGTGAATATGTTTCAGAATGGGTAATATGTTATACATATATCTCATCTTGGGCATACATGCATGCATGAGTTCCACCCAAAAATGGTACTTTCAGGGTGCCACACACTCATTACAATAACAGTCTGTCTTTGGGCCTTCCTGGATGTACAGGCCAACCAGGAAGTGAGGCCTCTGAGCTCAGTTTAATTCCCAAGGGATTAAAAGCCAGAGGCATAACAGTGGGAATCATGTAAGCACTCTCAGTGGGAGGGAGAGGGAATACAAAGAGAAGGAGCCAGGTTCTGGAGATAGCTGTGCCTACACAGATCTCTGCCACCTTACTGCCATAGCCAACAAATGACCAAGGGACCAAAACCTCTCTGGGCATCCTTTCTTCACTGGTACATGTGACAACAGCATCTTTATTGCAGGCTCACGTCAAAATCAATTTGGGTAGTGTTTCTAAATGCTTGATACAACACAGAGCCATGTAATAAACAGTGACTGATAATACCAGGAGGAGGGTTCTGATGCTTTCAATTCTTTTTTAAATTTTTTAACATTTATTTATTACTGTGAGACAGAGAGAGACAGAGCATGAGCAGAGGAGGGACCGAGAGACAGGGAGACACAGAATCTGCAACAGGCTCCAGGCTCTGAGCTGTGATCACAGAGCCCAACACAGGGCTTGAACTCACAAACCATGAGATCATGACCTGAGCTGAAGTCGGACACTTAACCAACAGAGCCACCCAGGCGCCCCCTGATGCTTTCAATCTTCCCACCAAAATCCCTGTCAGACAGTAGTCACCCCCCCAGTGACCCCTGGGGACTCAGCCTTATCTTTTCCTATGTCAGACCTGTTCTTGGGTTAAAGTTCAAAGGGGAAGAAAGATGCTAACATGTAGGTTACTGAACAATGGGTTTATTCCTTGGGGATGCCTTTAGAGCCAGATTAAAACGCACTGAAGGGAATGTTTTTCATTCCTTGATAACTAGACCTCCTATGTGACCAAATATCACAGTGTCCAGTTTAGGCAACTCCTCAGTGGCCAGACCTGGGTTGCTGAGACAATGATGTGAGATTATGTCAGTGAAAGCATTTCTCACAAGTGTTCCATGACTTTATTCAAATTTAAACAACAATGAGTTCTTTACAGTTGAATTGACTTTACTGAGAAGGTTACATGAAGGAAGCAGTGCTACCTTACTGTGTAACTAGATGGGACAGAAGTATCTATTCCATCCTTTTCATTATTTTTTGTTTTTATGAGTATAACATCTGTTTATTAAGTGTACATTCATTCATAGGGTTTCAGATTAAATTTCCATAAATGATTAACATTTTTTTTACAAATTTAGTTAAATTCCCTCACACATTTTATAGTATATTTGCAAATTGAGGATGTTACCAGAAAGGCACAAAACCTCCTCAAGGACACATAGATTTGGAATGAAAAAGAACTTGAACATTAGTTTATACCAACCTAGGAAGGCAAGTTATTCCATTATTTTTAGTGGAACATGAGAGAAGTTATGTAATTTGTCCAAGGCAATATAGCTAACAAATGACAGGGCCAGGATTCACATCACAATGGTGTCAAGCATTGGGCTACACTGCCTCTGAGTCAAGGCTGCCTGGAGGGTAAAGTGCACTCATCAACCCATTCCTTGATGGAATGTGGCTAGCTTTAAAAACCAGTGGAAAGTCCTTAAAATTCTCTCTCTCTCTCTCTCTCTCTCTCTCTCTCTCTCTCTCTCCCTCCCTCCCTCCTTCCCTCCCTCTCTCTGAAGTCAGCTGCAAGTCCAGAGTCAGTACCCAGTGGATGTTTTCTGGAATCTGCATACCCTGGAGAGCCGTCCTTTCTGCCCTGCACACATGTCCACCTCAGGCTCAGATTCCCTCCTTTCTTCATGGTCAGGAAAAGTCTGGCTATTTGTCACATCACACTGCTCAAGGAATCCTCTGTCCCTTGCTAGAAAATTTGGGATGAATTTCATAGCTCTGGGGCCTCTTGACACTGAATGATTTGAAGTTTAAAGCTCTGGTTAATGTCACTGAGTACAGCGTGAGAAAAGGTGATAGGGAATCAGGCAGGGGAGCAGAGACAAGTCGACTGAGAAATGGGCATGATCAATTATTTAAACTCTCTTTAAGCATGTGACTTGGCTTTGACTTGTAAGATGAGTATAATCTGTGAGAAACTCCAGGGCACACATGGCAGAGAATTTTTTTTCCAAAGTCGTTCAGATTTCCATATGTAAAAAATTAAGACATTTCTAAATGCTACGAGCAGGCAAGTGGGTGGCAGAGCTGGCAGCAGTGATGCTGTTAGTTTCCTCATGTATGAAATGGGCTAATGGTCCCCACCCACATATGCATCTTGAGGTGCAAGTGAGATGATGAAGGTCCAGAATATGGCAGACATAGACAACATTCAGTAGCTCTCCTTCACACAACTGACCTTTTCTCATCAATACCAATATTCCAGTTCTTAAGGTAGGTGCTGAGAAACCAAACATGGTTAAGAAAAGCTCCAACTTTCAAGCAACTTCTAACCCACAGTCCAGGAAAATGGGTGCTTGCATGCTGCAAGTTGTCCTAGGGTACAGAGATAGGCAAGGCTCTGAGCAGAGGAAACACCATGTTGGTGCACAATGCCTCCAGCACCACACGTGTGCTGAAGGTCACTGCAAAACCTGTGGATCTCACTGTTTTCCCTGGATTCTCCTTTAGGATCAGGAAGAGGCTGCCTGTGCAGACTGACTTAAAGGTGACCAGAAAGTCCACTCCTTAAAACTTCAGTATTCTCTCAGAATTCAAAAAAAAAAAAAAAAAAGGCTGACCAGTAGAAATGTATTCTCGGAGTGGGGGTTGGGTCCAGAAATATGAATAAGACTGTTTCTCTTTGGGGAAATGCCACTTTCCATATCAGTTATTATTAGCACCTTAGTGAAAATCAGTTAATCAAGGGTGTTCCATTGATAAGAAACTTTATCATAGTTTCAGTTTCACAAGCTCTGGGAAGCTCTCACTGACTAGTCTGTTTGGGAGGCTTCAAAGATTCATACTTACATCAGAAAGATTCATCATCCTCTTTGAAGAGCAGTCCCAGATCACGTGCCTCCATTTTTATAGCATGTATCCTCAGAATAGCTCATCAAGACAGACACAGCAGTGGTCATTTCAAATACAGTATAAATGATGCCCATAACAGTGGGGGCTCAAGGCTTCAGAGCCTCAAGTAAAAGTAAGAAAACAAGTAAGAGGCTTGTCAAACCCTAGAGGGAAGATAAATAAAGCTGCAAGATCTTGGTATACATTCAGATCTTTGACTGATTTGTAATCTTTCAGCTGACTGCTTAGGGAGCAGTGCGTGTGTATGTGTGTGTGTGTGTGTGTGTGTGTGTGTGTACTCATCTTACCAGATATATCAATGTCACTAGATACCAATGGTGATTATTGTCAAAAATAAATTATCTGAAAGAGAAGGAAATAGAAAATGACTCACAAATGAAATATAACTCATTTTGTATGTACTAAAATAAATATAATCTGTTCTGTTTTCAATTGAGTATCATCATTTGAACTATGTACTTTTTTGAAACATTTTATCTGAAATAAAAATAAATAAAGACATTGGCATAGCAAGCAATCTTTTTTCAGACAGGGTTTGGAGGGTTTGCTTTTTTGAAGAATTAGTGCAACAGTAATTTTTGATTTTTGTTTGCCAACTTGACATTTATATCATGGAGACTTAGAAAAGTAGGAATCAGACCACAGCCCTCCAAGGACACATCTACAACCTTTCCCTCTTGTGAGTGCCTGGCAGCTTGACTGATACTTCTCCCACACCTGCAGAAAGGGGTGATGCAGAAGAATCATGATCAGATGCTGACGAGGGAACTTGAATGACAAACCCTAGTCGGAGCTCATCTCTGTGCCCCACTGACAGATGTGAATATTTGGCAACACTCACTGAACACTAAGCCAGGAGCTGTGCTGGGCTCTAGGTATGCAGAAGCTGGAAATACAGGAAGCCCATGGCTGCTCAGGGGAGCTCAGGCTTACCTACATCCTTGACAGATACCATGTGGTTGTTCCTGCTACCCAATCCCCAGCCCTGGTGCCCCCTCTAATTTGCCTGGGCCCTAGTGGAAGTACAACCTTCCCTGTGGGGTCATCTGCACCCCATTTTGGCCTCAAGGCCTGTCCTCAGCCTCCCCATGGCCCTTGCAGAGACTGTTGCATGGAAGTTCTCTTTTTTTTCTCTATTTCCCACACAAAGCCAGACTCATCTCTGTACCTCCAGGGCTGGTACTTTTCTGACTAGCCAGCCAGGCTGGCCACACAGACCAAATCCCTGGGCTTGATTGTATGTAGAATCAGATTGTATCCTATGCTTTGCTTAGCCCAATTCCTCTGTCCTCCCACCCTACCTCAACCTCTAATCCTCTGCCTCACATTTTAATTTCACTAATAACCACGTTATACAGTACTTTATACTTTATAAAACACTGTGTGTTTTTCATTTGGTTTAATCTTCTAGATAATCTTGTGACTTCAATGCCCTAAGGGGAAGCTGAAGTCACTCTCAGGAGCTCAGGCTCTGGATGCCCATTTCACCATTCCTCCAACACGAGTGCCCAGTGCTGTCTCCCTGAGAGTCCTGTGCTCCCACTCTTGTCTGATTCCTGAGACCCAGCAACCACCAGGACACCTTTTCTATCACCTATGGGCCCCACACGATAACACTCCTGTCTTCTGCTGAAATCTTCTATGGGGACACCTACTGCTGTAATGGTGGCCTTTGAGACACATGTCGATCTCCAAACACACTCATATGCACATACACACATGCACAGGAACACATACACAGATACCACACATACCCACATTCATACCTAGATACACACATATATACATGCCCACACATACACACACACATGCATACCCATACATATATACAGCTAGACATACACACGCATGTCCATACACACAAACAGCCCCACACACATATACGCACATACATGTATACACACCCACAAATACATACAGATACACACACATCCCCAGTTCCTTGATTTTGATGTACCTGTGTCCAGCTCTCATAATGTACCAAGAACCTAGTATGGAGCCAAGAGTACAGTAGGTGCAAAGTGATGATCAAGTCCATTACATTTCATTTCCAGAACAGCCAAATTTCCAGGGCAGACTGTGCAGCTCAGTGGCCCACGCAGTGCTCACACATACACCTGCACAGGCCCACCTCCAATAAGACATGTTCATTCCTCTCATAGCCATCCTTCTGAGAAATCCTCCTGAAATTTCCCTTTGTGGCATTGCCTTTAACAGAAATTCAGGATCATAGTCAACAAAAAGGTATTGCTGTGTATCTAGGGGAAAAAATCAATCTGTTTTTTTTTTTTCATTTGCATGAGGCCTCTTTTTTATTTTATTTTAAATATAATTTATTGTCAGATTGTTTTCCATACAACACCCAGTGCTCATCCCAACAAGTGCCCTCCTCCATGCCCATTAGTCACTTTCTCCCCTCCCCCACCCCACATCAACCCTCAGTTTGTTCTCGGCCCTTAAGGGTCTCTTATGGTTTGCTTCCCTCCCTCTCTGTAACTTTTTTTTTTAATTGAAGCCATGGTGGATACATTTATCTAAACCCATACAATAGATGAACTCTAATATAAACTATGGACTCTAGGTGAAAATAATATGTCAATATAGGATAATCAGTTATAACAATGTCCCACTGTGATGGGATGTATTGATAATGGGGAGACTATGCATGTGTGAGGGGAGGAGGTACATGGGAAATCTTGTACCTTCCACTTAATTTTGAGGTAAAACAAAAACTGCTCTAAAACATAGTCTATTTAAAAAAATGTGATTGAAACCACAGCTGGAAAGGTACACAAATTATTCAGCTAGTACTAGAATTCATGTCAGCTGGTACTCTCTAGTTTATAAATAAGAAAACCTGTGCATGGAGGGTAACCCCTCTCCCCCCGCCGTGAAGCTAGGCACAACAAAGCCAAGGAAGGAGGTTGGCCTTGTGACATGAGGATGCTGAGACACAGTGAACTGGGGAAATCATTGTATCTCCTAGAAAAATGCTCTCACAGAGCTCAGAGTGGCATGAACAAGGATGTTCACTTCCATATCCTACAAACAACCTTCTTCAATGCTGGAGAGTAGTTAATGAAGTATGATTGCATACAGGGGAATACTATGCAACCATTATGAAGATATGTCTTAGAGTGATCTCCAACTGATTGTTGACAGAAATAAGCAATAGGTAGAATCATAAGTGAAGAAAGACCCTATTTGTAAATAACACACACAAATTGCATGTATATATTTAATGCCAATCCAGACCCCTTCAGGTAAATTTGCACTGAGAGTTTGTAGTGAAGAGGATAATTTTCACATTTTGTATGTGTTTTGAACTTTTAGAATTAGAATTCATTTACAATTTACTTCTGTAAATTATAAAAAGAAGAAATCATTTACTGTAGGTAAAAACTTCACAATGTCATAAATCAATATTTATAAGTTACCAGTTATTGAGTATCAATTGCATGTGAGGAATTGAATATGTTATTGCTTATTTTCATAATCAGGAAAAGTAAGAATTGACATCCCATTCCTCATGTGAGGAATCTGAGGCTCACAGAGGTTTGTTTAACCTCACAGGTTAAACAAATTTACCTGAGGTTATAAGGCTAGGATCACAATTCCAGGATGCTAGCTTTGTGGCCTGGGATTTGTACACCACATGCTGCCATTACTTAACAATATACATCTCTAAGGTGTGTAGATCTTGTCCTAAGCATCAAATCCTGATGCTCACAGTTAAGTATAAGGCTTCAAGATGGACACCAGAGGGCTGATCAATGTGAAGGTAGGACATCACCCAATATGAATCCTAGAGTCTTCCCATTTTTATTTTAGAAGCTCTACTCTAGTCTTTTCAGGCTTTTGGCTCTGTCAGGTAAGATCTTGTTATATACCCCTATACAGAAAGTTAAAAGAATGGTTTCAGTCATTGCCCAGGTTTAAAGGGACCGCTTTCTTATACCATACACAAAAATAAGTTCAAAATTGATTAAAGACCTGAATGTGAGACTTGAAACCATACAAATCCTAGAAGAGAACACAAGCAGTAATTCTTCTGATATCAGCCATAGCAAGTTCTTTCTACATATGTCTCCCAAGGCAAGGCAAACAAAAGCAAAAATAAACTATCGGACTACACCAAAATAAAAAGCTTCTGAACCGCTAAGGAAACAATTAATAAAAGTAAAAAGCAATCTACAGAATGGGAGAAGATATTTGCAAATGATATATCTGATAAAGGGTTAGTATCCAAAATACATAAAAAAATTATAAAACTCAATACCCAAAAATGAATAATCCAATTGAAAAATGAGCAGAAGATATGAATAGATATTTTCCAAAGAAGATATACATATTGCCAACAGATACATGAAAAGATGTTTAACATCACTCATCATCAGTGAAATACAAATCAAAACTATAATGGCATGTCACCTCACACCTGTTAGAATGGCTAAAATGAATAACACAAGAAACAACAGGTGTTGGCAAGGATGTGGAGAAAGAGGAGCCCTCATGTACTGTTGGTGGGAATGCAAACTTGTGCAGCCACTCTGGAGAACAGTATTGAGGTTCCTCAAAAAGTTAAAAACAGAATTACCCTATAATCCAGACATTGCACTGTTAGGTGTTTACCCAAAGAATACAAAAATAGTAAATCAAAAGGATATATTCCCTCCAATGTTCATAGCAGCGTTATCCACAACAGTCAAGTTTTAGAAAAAGCCCGAATGTCCATTAACTGATAAATGGATAAATAATATGTAGGGTGTGTGTCTGTGTGTGTGTGTACTTAAGTTTAGAGAACAACTAATAGTTACCAGAGAGGAGGCTGGTGGGGGATGGGTTAAATAGGTGATGGGGATTAAGGCGTGCACTTGCTGTGATGAGCACTGGATGTTTTATGGAAGTATTGAATCACTAAATTTTACACCCAAAACTAATATTGTATGTTCACTACACCCGAATTTAGATAAAAAGGGTCTAATGCAGAGAGTGCAGTATTTGTAAGATTTCTCCTCCCTCCAATCTGCCAATATTTACTAAATCCTTATATGTGGGGCACTATGCTAGGTAATGGGTCATATATAAATATAAATAGGCCTTACCTTTAAGGAGCTTAATGTGCATTGGGAAACAGTTTAAGTTTCTTTAATTTACAGATGTACTACTTCATGTATATATAAATGCAGCTATGTGTACACCAGGAACAGGGCCACATTAAAAGAGAAGGGACATTCTTGTCCTTTAGGAATTTAGGACAAAGCAGGAAGTGATTGAGCCTCTATAACATTAGATTTTTCATTACTTAGTGTCTCAGCAATTAGGACCACTAGTTTGTGAGAGATGCTTTGCTCAGTGCCCGAGAAACTGACATGTACTACACAGTCTTTGACTTCCAAGTGACCAGAGTCCAGTGGGGCAGGAGTGCCAGCTGGCAAAGGCAGCAGTTCTGTTCTTCCTCAGAGCTGAGGCAGGTGCTTCAGCTTCTGCTGGAGGAGAGCCCATGTGTGGGACAGATCACACACTATAAGGAAAGGCAGGACTTATGAGTGACAAATATACCACAGGCCACCTTCACCCCAAGTCAGCAGCCACTGGAGCTGGCATTCACCTTCCTCTTCCTCTTCTCAGGACTTATCCTGAACACCTGCCCCAATACTCCAAATATGGATCCCCCCCAGCCTGTTGCTCTTAGGGTTCAAATGATCTACATTCTGTCCAGGGGCTTTCCCTCCCTTCCGCTGAGGCAGGATCCAACATTCCTAAGTATTATCTTAACTACTCTTCTTAAGTACAGTTTGAAGTCTTTCTTCACCTGTGCAGTCTAGTTAGGCTCAATAAACAAAATGACCTCCTGGTCTGGCAGACACCAGGACATATTAGCTTTTCTCAGTCCTGAGAACTAGATCTACTATCAAATTTTCTCCACGGTAGAATTCCCTGTCAACTTCATCTCCACATTACATCCCTTCCAGTTCATTGCACACCTCATCTTTTGGATCCCCACATTTATCTGCCTGATCTATCATCATGATAGAATGTGATTCTTTACACAGACTGAACACCCAGTGTGAGGGGGGCCACTATGAATGCCTCATGGAATGCTTGCCCTCTTTTTAATGAACCCAGCTTCATAATGTTTAATAAGATTACTATCTTGCTATACAGAAGTCTTGTCAATGTGGAAAAATAGTCTTTGCTAACAGCATGAAATGTCTCAGATAACCAACATGAAGGATGCCATGTAACAAAGGCACAAAATAACAAAATAATCAGTTTTTCCACTCAGATGCTTTATGATATTTCTCACACTTTTATAAGAGCAGCAACATCCATAATAAATAATGTAGAGGCTTGGCATCCCCTGATCTCCCTGTCACCAGCCAGGACTGAACTGGGCAGTAAAAATGTTTCATTTGGGACACTCTGTACACAGCCATATATTTGTCAATGTTTTTATAACTCTGAGAACTCCATGAATATAAGGAGTCCTCTGTCTTATTACAGACTGAAGACATCAAAGTATATGTAAAAAGACAGGTCTGATGATGCTTTTATTCATTCCCTTATTGCAGTGGCAACATTTGTGCCACTATAGTTAAAGGTCCCCTGTCAATTTTATTGGGTACCAGTACCGCAGGAGTTTATAAATTGGCTATAAAAAAAGTTATTTTAGAATGAAACTAGTGCTAAGATACATGTTTCAAAATTGAATGTTTTCATTTGGCCTTTTGAAAAGTGACAATGTTTTGGGATTCCTAAAAAATATTTGGTTCATTAGATTATACTGTTACATTGTTCTAAACCATCTCTCCTTTACCAAAAATAAGGAATGAAATAGCAAAATCAACCCTCTCATTATCCCCTCCATGTAGATATGTTCTAAGTCACTCTTAGGAAAAAAATACTTAATCTTAGAATTGAGTGAGAACAGAAATGTTCTCATTCATTTCCTTGCTCTTGGTTGGATAAAAATATTACTTAGTCAAGTGAGGTGAAAATCTAGTTTTAAATCATTCAGAGAGAGAAAAAAAAACTTTACCCATCTTCTGTCAAAGTTCTAAATTTTCATACTTATTCTCAAGAAGTAATTAATCTCCTATTTAAACTTTGCCCATGTGATGGTCCTGTGGGCCCCACTTCATAATCCAGACAAGCAGAAGGCTCCCAGATGTGACTCTGAAACACCCAGTGCTCACTACCAGCTGGTACTGTCAGCCTTCCACATGTTTGGATGGAGGGATGGATGGATGGATGGATGGGTAAGGGAAGTGCTCAGAAGCTGGGGCTTTGAAGTAAGGGAGACAACTTGACTTTAGACAAGCCAAATTTCACCTCTGTGTGCTTAACACGCAGCCTCCTCCAGAAGACATGGCTTGTAATTCCTGCATCACAGACTAGCCAATTCAACAAGATAATGCATGCATGGGAAACACTAACACTGAGCCTGGCTCATCCCAGGCACTTTGGGGCATGTGGGCTGCTGTTAATCAATCACCATAATTATTGTTACTATGATGAATATGTTATATTCTACTTTTCTCTGGCCTAGACTTCAAAACTTCTATGCAAAGCATCTTGGTATTTTTATCTAGTAAAATCATTATCATTTCTGGTGATTTCATCTACTTTTCAAAACTTCTTCCTGGACTCCCTTTAAACACCCAAATTCTGGATTTCTGTCTTCCCTTGGTCAGATCAGTCCTCACTGAGTGAAGCTTCAGGTCCCCAGCAGACGTCTTTGGTGGTATGATAAGTCACAGCTTTCTGGGAAAAATCCATGAGTCAGCATCAAATTAGACTTACCTTAACTGTGTGTTTGTTGGGTACAAAGCCTGAGTTTCAGTTTAGGCCTTCAGGCCTATTTGGATTTCTCATGACCAGCCCAGAAAGCAAGGATGAAGCAAACTACATTCAAGTTTTGGAAGTCAGGTTGAAGGACAGACAAGACACGATTTTGCTACATGGGTTTTCGTGGACATAGTTGTTGCCACACTTGGCTTGGAAAGGTGATATTCTTTTGAAGAATACCCCTGTCTCCTAGATCACCTGCTATATAATGTAAGACCTTCATATGTTTCAGCCTTTATTTGGGACATATCTGTATGATAGATCCTAAATATATTATAAGGGTACTTTTAGGATTATATCTTCACCAAGAAAGTGGAAATATAAAAATGTTTAAAAATTTGATCAAATGTGGACAGACTTCTAAATTATTCAATGTGAGAGGGAGGGCCAAACAATTTGGCTTTAAAATCCATCCTTGTATAATTCTAAGCACATAGTATCTAATCAAACATTTTGATGAGTCAACCAGAGAATAAATGGCAAACTTCTTTCTGCCTCAGTTCTATGAATTAAATTTCAAGTCGAACATAATGCATTTCATTAGCCTCATACTTACCTTATCTTGTCCCAAACTCAGGGCCCCTGAATCTAGCCTCTTGGCATTTCCATACTCATCTATAGCTGTGTCTACCATGAAGCTGGGACTGAAAGTACTATTTCCTAGCAAAGCAGATGAAAAGGTAGTAGCCACTCTAATACCATCTTGAACATGGGCCAGCAGGTGAGGTCAGCTGGTACAATTAGGCTGAGTCCCTGCCCTCATGTGCCTAGATCCTGCAAGGGCAAGGGCAAGTCCTTCCCACCTCTGCAAGCAATGCTGCAAAAGAATTGGAAGACAAACCTGCCAGTTTACTCCACTCCAACCTCCAGGAATCTCTGAAACTTCTCTGTGGGGGCCAAGTTTATTTCACTCATCCCAGTACTCAGGATAATTCCTGTGCTTTAGGAAGGGCCTTCAGCTACCAAGATGCGACCTTTGCTTTTCTACGTTGATGTTTGGTTATTCTGTTGTGGGACATATGAGTAGACATGACAGAACAATGGGGATAAGGCTTGTGGATTTCATGCAAAAGTAAAATTGATCACTCTGCCATAAGAGATTTTGAGTCATCTTCTCTACTTAAAAACACTGTTATATAGATTCATTAGCTGTGAAAAATGTACCATGGTAATGTAAGATGTGAACAGTAGGGGGAACTTGGGTGGGGTATATAGAAATTGCAGTACCTTGGGCACCTAGGTGGCTCAGTCGGTTAAGCGGCCGACTTCGGCTCAGGTCATGATCTCGCGGTCCGTGAGTTCGAGTCCTGTGTCGGGCTCTGTGCTGACAGCTCAGAGCCTGGAGCCTGTTTCAGATTCTGTGTCTCCCTCTCTCTGACCCTCCCACGTTCATGCTCTGTCTCTCTCTGTCTCAAAAATAAATAAACATTAAAAAAATAAAAAAAAAAAGAAATTGCAGTCTTTGCACATTTTTTATAAATCTAAAATTATAAAATTTCTTTAAAAGTTTATTTAAAATAGTCTTAATTTATTTTCTCTTGGGATTTTTAATACATAGTTTTTCACATCAAAATTTGAATAATGTCACATATAAAATTTTGAGTCCTATACTAATGTAAACATTTCATGTTGTTATAAACTATTTGCAAATGTTATTGTTAATGGCTTGATCATAATTAAACAGATATATAATAGTTTAATTATACACTTCCCTAAGTTCAACACTTAAAAAAAACACTAGCAATAATTTCTGGGAGAGCTTTGGTTATATAGAGAGTCACTATGTACCAGAATCGTCTATTCCTTCCTTGCTACAGCTTTGAGGTGCATGACCTTTCTGGGTTAGTTTACTGACTAAATTTGTCTTTTTTTTTTTTACTGTTGGGGCTAATTTCTTAATAATGTTTGGATGAAAATTTCTGTGATCTGGCATCCCTCTGACAGCAGTACTCAGAAGTTTTTGTCTATCCCATAAACAAGGCATTCTTTTTTTACATCTGCTGTATTACCTCAATTAAGCCCAGACATGGTCCCAGATACTACATTGTCTCCTAATACAGTGGATCTGGAAATTGTCATCAGCATCCACAGACAGCTGAGAAAAGGAATCAGAGACCAAAGCTCTGCTGAGAGATGAGCTTGAGCCCCAAAACTCCAACCAGGTTATCTGTATGGCTCTTACAAATGGCTCTCACATGTAAGGAGGCCACTCACTGAGGTTTTGGTAACTGCCCACAGCAAAAACAGGATAAAATCAGTCTCCAAATCTCTGGAAAACCAGGTAAAAGATAAAAACAGCCAATGGCTGGACTCAAACCACAGGACTAATGCCACTGGACTTCAATTGGCATCAAGAGAGGACATGACATGTCACAGGAATACAGGTGATGTGCATCAGCCAGGCAACAGAAAAGTCCAGGAATATGACACTATCTCTCTTGTTGAGACACCTCCATAAAATTTTTTGGTCATTTGCTTGGTGATGAAAATCCCCTTTCCCCTTCCAAGGTAAGTATGCTGTCCTGACTACTGACAATTACCAGTGCCAAATTTGCTTTTATAAAAGGCCTGGCACGTTCTTTGCCCTAGTCTTAGGTGGAATTTTTTGAGTAATAAAAATTATAATTCCAGACTCCTCTTAAAAGTCCATTTTGTTTTCTGCTGATGCCTGACAATGGAGTCATGTGATTTGCCTCCTTAATTAGCTGACCCCCAG
The DNA here is from genome assembly GCF_018350215.1 of Panthera leo. Taxonomy (NCBI): domain Eukaryota; kingdom Metazoa; phylum Chordata; class Mammalia; order Carnivora; family Felidae; genus Panthera; species Panthera leo. The sequence continues at coordinate 109,060,181 of NC_056686.1, forward strand.
TTCACGCCCATCCCCAGAATCCTGAAAAAGTTTCATGGGTGTACCAGTGAGCTTTATTTCCTGATGCTCTTTTTTTTTCCCTCTGGCCATTCCAAATGTGTACAGGGTAGAGATTGTTCCCCATTCTGACTTATAATCTACTGTAACTGTTATCTGACAAGAGTCTTTTAAGTGGAATTGCTCTTGTTACTACTATAATAAAATCCATCGAGAAGATGAAAAGCCAGCCATTGTGGGTCCATCTCCTTTTCTTCTTAGGTGAGATTCTCACACATAGAATACAGCGTATTAACATTGCTAATGTTATCCCAGATTTGCAATTTCAGTAGCCAGGACAACTCTGAAACCCTGGGTGGAGAAGCTCGAAGCCAAAGCTGAGCTGCTCACTGTGCCAGGTCCCCTGTCTCCCAGGCAGGCAGCAGCTTGGTGGCCCTACAAGATGTGCTTTGCTTTCTTCAATACCTTGTAGACTACACTGAAGCCATACTAAGGTATTTCAAGGTGTTTGTGAACTTTCACGGGGATGTCTGAGGCTGGAGAAGGAGAAATCTATCAAAAAAAGGGGGGGCTGGGAAGCTCTTGGACAAGGATGTTAAACAAACTTCACCTTACGTGTAATTGACTTGGAGTGATTGACTATATCATTGTGTTAAGAAGGATTCTGTGCTTCCTCTGTGCTCAGCAGAAAAAAAAAAAAAAAAGAGCCACGTGGGACCAAGGGTAAAAGAGTGGGGAGTCAAGGCACACATACATCTCAGCCCTGAATTTTCCTTCCCTGATACAGGAAGACAGACTAGACATTTCCTAGTCTGCACTCACATGAAAGCAGAAAGATAGAAAAACATGACCTGATAAAGAACAATGAGCCTGCTCCTATGTACTATTAGGACCTATGCCAGGTCACAACTGTGATTAAAGGGTAGGATTGTCTCAATCCTGAATTATCATTCCCTCATCTTTTTATTTTATTCAGCAACAGCTTTGTGAGCATGTGATGTGTCAGACATGAATGTAGACAGTAAGACATAGTCCTGACTTCAAATAATGGCTGGGCTGATTTTATTTTTATTCTTCTTACCAACAACTATTTACATTTTAACTTAGGTGCCACAGGAGGAAATCTAGGTATCTGCATTCTCTCAGCAGGAACATATCATGGAACAGCATGGGTCAGACACTAAGACCAGGAGTGGCAGACCCAAAGCACAGCAGGCAGCACCCTGACCTTCCAGGGCTTAGAGTGGGAAAGCAAGGAGGTGTTCCTGGAGGTGTCAGTGGTGAGGCATAGTGAGACACAGAATTGGAGGCACTCTTGCCCAGGGACAGGGTGGGGATTGTATTCAAGAGTGGTTTGTCAAATAGCATCATAAAAGGTAGAATTGGTACTCTCCAGGAAGGAAGGACACAGTCAGTAGGAAGAGAGGTTTAAGCAAAGGTCCGGAGGTGAGGAAATGCATCAGATGTGTGCCATCTTGCACATAGTTTTGTTCCAGCTTACTGCTAGTTATGAGCTGCAGTGAAATAGAGGAGAGCCTGGAGAGGTAGGCAAAGTCACACCTGCAAGCACCTTGCCCCTTGCTCAGAGTGTGCAACTTCATCTTGAATGGCACAATGCAGTCACATCTTGTCTTAGAGAGCATCCTTACTCACAGAATGGAAGAAGGAATCATGGAGGGTGACACTGGAGCCAGAAGGCCCAAGAGTACCCATGGCTGCTGTCCAGAATAGGCAGCACGAGGGTCATGTTCCAGATCTGGCATGGAGCCTGACACATAACAATTGTTATTGAGTTGATGGACTAAAGAGAAGAAGTGGTGAAATGACACTGACAATAGAAATGGGGAGTGGACATTGGTACTATCACTAGGGAATCAGTGGGACTGTAATCAACTGGAAGATATAATGAGGATGGAGGAGAAATTAGGGAACCCTCCCCTCCCTAAGCTTCTTTCCTTCTTTGTGGGATAATGATGCAGGTTTATGTTTTCTACTGCTCCCTCACATCCAATGATCTGTCACTTGCTAAGCAAAATTTTGGTTGTCTGCATGAATTAGCAGACATTATTTGGCCAACAGCAACTTGTACACTCTCAACACAAAGAAATAAGCTAAGTCAAAACGTCTCAAACTCTATACATATAAGAGCCACACACATGATAGGGGCCCATACTAGAGCAGGCCTGAAGTGTCCTGGAAAACATGCATGTCTAACAATGTTAATGGTCCACATCTCCAAAAGCACTTCTCAAAATGGCAGAATCTCAGGGGCTGGGGTAAGCTAAGGGAGGAAAAACTGAGGGACATTGGATGATTTCTGCCCTTAGGTTTAAACTCTCAAGGTTGAGACCCTTCAAATCTTATGAACTTTTGTAGGGACTCAGAGCTCAGATCCCAGGAGGAGAAAGTCTTTTGAGTCAAAAATTTTCTTATTTTCTTTTCTGTGTCTGTGTTTTGTTAAGTCCTTGTCCATTTTTCTTCAGGGATAAGCAGTAAAACCCTTAAAGCATGACAAATCTATATGCTTAAGTAAGAGCAAATGGGAATTGGGGATACTACATCTCCTTCCACATCCAGAGTTCTGAATAAAGAAACTGTTTTCTTGAGGAGAGATGAACCAGGGCATCTTGTAGAGGAGGGTAGCACAGCTGCAGGTTGTGTCAGGGACCAAGAGCAGAGGTACTGTGAGCAGGGCTGAGGAAAAGAAAGTCCAACTGGGGGCTCCTCATGTGAGATCTTCTAAGGGGGCTTGTGCTCTCCAGGGCTCCTGCTACAAACCTTGAGAAGCAGAGAGCTCATGTATGAATTTCTCAATGCCAGCATTCTTCCTAAAAATCCTCCCTCTGGGATTTTTAAATTTACCCTTTTCTTCAATATGTCTGCCCTTATGCAAGGACACCTACCATTATGATGGCCCTAGACAGTGGTGTTGGGTTTCACCAGTGAGCACATTTTTCATGCAAACCTGATGCCCCTTGCAACATGATTTCTGTTTGAAGGAGTCCTGGTATGGGCCCCAGGAATGTTCTCCAATGAACTCCCACACTCCTTTCTTGGACAGGTCTTGTGACATGATGGCCAGAAGTTCTCTCTCTCACCCCTTTTTAGGAGGCTCAAATTCATCAGGTCTTCTTTATAGCCTGTGCATAACAACACACCCAGTACTATGGACTTCCGAATCAGCCTGACTTAGTGGAACATCCTTAAAATGCCTTCACCATTAAACCTGTGCCTTCCTCCCCACCAGCTCCAATGCAGAGTTCTCATGCCCTCTCTTAATGACCTGAAGACAAAATATCAGACTTTCTTCTTGCAGAGACATCAGAATTTTGTTGGAGGAAAAGCAATTGCACATAAAAGGCCAAATGAGGTAACTGACTGGAGTCTGCCCATGGTAAATTTTTCCAATGTCTCTTTGAGGTGGGCATTCTAACACCCCATTTCAAAGGTAAGAAGGTTTAGTCCATCAGACAATGTGCCTAAGATCACACAGGAGGTAAAGATAGGGCTGTGGTTTGAATGCTGACTGAATATCTGTTCCTCCCTCATCAGCTCCCATTACTGACAACAGGGACATCCACACAGGGCCAGGCAGAGGGAAACGACAATCCAGGTACAGAGGAGAGAAGATTGGAACTAAAATTCAATCTCTAGCTGCAAGGAATAAGAACCTTGCCTAATCCACTCACCAAATCCCCTGGGGCAAATGACCTTAGAAATTCCAATCTCAGGAATCACAGCTGCCCAGCCCTTGCCAGCTGCACAGCTGCCCATCACTCCATAGCAGCTCTGGGGGTGCCTTATAAGTAGGGCTCCATGCATTCCCATTTGCCTGATAGTTGATCCATCAAAATTATTAACAGCATATCCTTTTATGCTTAAAAATGCCCTGGTTTGGATGATAAAGTATAGGTTTATCCTGCTTAAAGGGAATTTTAAGTCAACTTTCCTGCATTTATAAGACTTTGCTTCTTGTTGGTGGTCTTGCCTCCTGGAGACTGTGGCTCCTCCTCTCCAGAACACATGTAACCATAGCTTACCAGTGTCCACACCAGAAGCAGGAGTACATAGTCTGCCATGGTCTTTACATGCACAGATTATGTTCCATTAGGTCCTATTCTTCATTCACCCTAAAGCAACCCTTCCCATTCATCACATAGCTAAGTGTCCTTGGAGGTCCTTATCCTCAACTCTTTCCAGCTTGTCATTGTTGGAGTTGGGTCTCCCTCACTGTGAACTCAGAGTCTCCCCTTCGTGGGACTCATCCCTGTTAGGTGTAACACATATATGGAGGGTCCCCACTGTTTAATTTGTCATGTCACTGTCCTCCAAATCTCACAGAGGGTCTGCAACATGGGAAAAGAAGAGCAAAATCTTGTTGAGTGGATGAATCAATGAGTATTTCTTTGTGTCTTCTGTCCTTCAGAGGGCTGGAGCCATTTATCTCTTCTTTTTGTCCCCAGCACTCATACAAGCATCTAAGACAGAATGTGCAACCTGCTGAATTGCATGACACCTGAACCTAAGTTAGGAATGCACACTCTGCTGTTTGCATCTCAAGCCCATCTCAGTCTGAAACCCCTTCCTTATGCCGAAATCATCTTGATCTCATGAGCAGAATATCGCCTAGCATTAGTAGTCAGAAAAAGAGGGCTGAAGGATTTTCTTTATTACTTACGAGCTGTACAGCTTAAGAAAAATCATTTACACTTTCCAGACCTCAGCTGTAAAAAGTGAGGAATATCTGACTTGATTTGCCCCAAGGTAACATAAAGAAGCATACTATCAGTCCCCCTCATACTACCACCAAATCTTCTGTAGCTTTCTGTTGCTTAGAAGATAGCTTGACGCAAACAATCAGGCACCAGATCTACAGATCCTGACTTTCCATCCTTTCTCTTGGCTTACATGGCCTCCTGCTCAGGGCCTTTTCTCTTCCACACTGGAAACAAGCCTCCTGTATCCTCAAATGCTTGGTCTGCATGCTGCTGTCTTCCGCTGAGGTGAATTTCTTTGTCTGCATGTTCTTCACACCTATAAGCATACACCCAACCAGTCACTCACCATAAATTGCTAATGCTGCACCTTTCCCTTTGTGTGTGCTTTGGGAGGCTGCCATGGAGACATGTGCAGGTCTGCCAGCCCCACCATGCACAGAGTGCCCTAGGCATGACAGGCATCCAATACGTCCTTGCTAACTGGAATCTCCAGCTGAGTTCCCTGTGCCATGGCTTGAGCTCATCTTCTCCAGCCCCATGATCAACAACAATGGGGTTCAGGGAAGGCAGTCTTGCAGCTGCAGAGATGGGACAGGACTGACCCTGAGTCACATGCAAATCCCAGGTGGAGGGGAGGGGGGTACACCCAGGCTTCCCCACACTTTAGCCTCTTTCTAATTCACCATAGGGCCTTTTGTTCTGGGTAAAAAAATGGAAAATCATTGATCAAAGTCCTCTGCACAATTACTTGTATTATGACTTTTCATGAGACACCGCTTCTTTTTTTTTTTCCCCTCTCCTCTTCTGACTTCTAGTTCAATTTCTTAAACGGATTGTTTGTTAAGAAAAAATAAACACTGTACAACATAAACTGCAAAGCGTCACCATGATTTACAGCGAAGAGAATCACTTTGAGCAGCAGTAGCTTCCTTGAGCAATAGCCATCCAACACTGGCAGTGAAGGAGGACATGAGAAAATCAGGCTGAGTCTCCCCAAACCCCTGATGGCATGCCTGAGGGCATGAGGGACTGCCGGCATTCACCCAGTATGCTCCATTTACAGATAATGAAACTGAGGCTCAGAGAGGTTTGGGGACTGCCCAAGGTTGCAGAAGGTGAGCACAGACCCAGATGCTCAGGTGTTTTCCATGGCTTCAGGGCCAGTGAGTGACATGGGGCAGGGATCCAAGTTACCACAAATATTTCCATCCTGAGTGTTTCATCCAGAGCTGCATGGGCCCTGAAATGAGGTGCAGAGGACAGTGTGGTTCAGAGACATACTCCAATCTCCCTGTAAGCAAGCATGAGGTCTCCAAAACAGGCCTTAGGAAGGATGCAGGTTAATGCCTTCAGGAAGGAGGGAGATGAAGGCACAGATAAGCCTCAGGTGACCAGAAATGTCAATGTCTTGAACTGTGTTTGAACCTATGTTGTCATGTTCTGCCCACCCCCACAGGGCAGTGGACAAAGTACTGCCAGGGGTTTTTGGCTGGGAAGGAGCTACTTAAAACTTCAGTGATTTATTCTGAATTCCTGAGAAGGAATCATCCCACAGACCCAGGGAAGAAGAGTAGATCCACCCTATTCTTCAGAAAGAAGACATGCCAGGGCCTGCCTTGGACCTCTCCTGGAATGCTCGTTACAGACACAGATGGCATGTCTGCGCCCTGGCCCCATGCTTCCCACATCATCTCCATATCCTTGACCCTCTGGATTTGCATTTCCAACATTTTCCTGAGCACTGCTGAGTGTCTGCTCATCCAAACTACTGTGTAGGAGGGACTGGAGTTTCTTCCAGCAGAGTGGAGGCTGGCAGAAAGGGAAAGACAGAAGCAGGGATTTGGGAGAGAGGGGAGTAAATCCAAGTGGGCCCTGTGTCACAGGGATTTGAAGCCATTCTCTGCTCTTGTCCTCATCACCCTCTTCACCTTTTTTCCAAGCCACATCTCCCTGATGGTAGGAACTTGCTGGTCCCTATCAAATTCCAGAACATCTTACAGATAGAGCAAATCAGACTTTCCAGAAGAGTGGCCCAGGGTCTTAACAAGGATTTTAGGTGACTCTGATGATCAGAAAGCTGGTTCATGTCCCAGGCCTTGAGAGGGCTGTGCACCTATGGACAGAAACAGATGTGCAATGGAAGTCATTGCATTCAGGTAGAAATACGGCTCTTCTTCCACCCTCTCCTTCTTCAGCTAGAACTCTAAGGGCCAGGAGCCACTTCCTTGCAAGATGGTACCTGCCTGTGGTCTCTCTCTTGCCTCAATGACACCAACTAGAGCTGGGGCTGGGTAGTTACAGGCTGATCTTGTGTTAGGCCAGCTTAACACCTGGCTCTGTGCATCTACCTTTCAGCTTTCTCCACCTCCAGGTGAAATTTGTGTCTAGCAGACGTGTGGGTCAGTGGTGGTGGTCACTGCCAGAGCAGCAGGTCTGACATACTTTTTTGGCCTAAAGCTATTTAAGCCTAAATAGCTAAGAAAAAAATGGCATTTTCTACACACACACACACCTGTCCCCCAGCTGACTGGTTATCAAAGCTCCAGGTAAGGATCCAGGGTCCCTTGGTCTTTCCTTGGTGCCTTGTGCTTTTGTGCCTCTAGGGGAAAGAAATTTGTTCTGGGGTAGAATTCTGGCCTTCCTGGGCACTATGGCTAACAGTGGCTTCTCACACACCACATTCTGGCAGTGCACAGGTACAATCCATCCCCTTAGGGGCACTTTGAGGATTAAATGAGTGCATATTTCTCAAGCACCAAGATATACAGGTGCTATATAAATTATAGTTTCCTGAGCCACAATGAAAAGACAGAGCCATATATTTCCCACAACAGACTTATAAGCAGTGTTTCTATTTATTTTTGTATTTTTCTTTCCTGTCTAAGCCAGTGGTTCTCAAACCATAATGTACCTGCTGAGTTTATGAAAAACATAGATTCATAGTTCTCACCTACAGATATCCTCAGTGTTTAGGTATGACCTGGAGCCCAGGAACATGCTATTTTAATGGAGTTTAGGTTGAAGCCCAAATAAGGGAGTTCATGCATGGAAGGATTAGGGGGTCATAATCAAGGCTGTTAGCAACACCCAAGGTTAGGACAGAGCAGGGCTAGTTGTTGTATAAACTGTACTGGACGGAAGCTGGAGGAGCCCAGGCTTTTGCTGAGCGATCTGGCACCTAGCCTCTGGTGGTGTGCCCACCATAAAGCTGAAGCTAGGTTAAAGCAGATGAGCCAGACAATTTCCCCAGCACCCAGCACTCTTCCTGACATAGCACAGCTGCTCAAAATGTATTTGTTGGTGGGAGGAGGAAAGTAAAGAAGGGAGGAAATAAAATTGTAACTCCCAATTTAGGCACTGGATATTGCAAATTATTTTATAATTGCCCTCTTCTTCAAAGTACCTTAGCTTGTGCAACTCCCCAGCTTGGAGTCCTTCTCAGCCATAGACCAGCAGGATGATTTTGGAGAAGGCAGCTCGAATGGTCAGCCAGGCTGAAAATTCAGATGCTTCAGGGAAAGAGGAAGGGTCCAGATATAAGACACATGCCCCGCCACTACCCTGGAGGCCCTCAGACAAGGTGTGAAATGGACCATCAATATGAAAGTGTTTTTCGAAACAGTGATACTCTGCGTATATGTGATAAAGCATTCAACTGTTTGATGACCAGAATATTTTTTAAAAATAAAGTAAAACTTTAGAAACCTTAAAAAGCTATTTGGAAGGGAAACAAAAATAATATAAAAACAAGGAGGGGGACAAAATAGAAGAGACTCATAAATATGGAGAAGAAACTGAGGGTTACAGGAGGGGTTGAGGGAGGGGGGATGAGCTAAATGGGTAAGGAACATTAAGGAATCTACTCCTGAAATCATTGTTGCACTATATGCTAATTTGGATGTAAATTTAAAACAATAAAAAATAAAATAAGTTTAAAAAATGAATAAACATTTTAAAATAAATAAATAATTGTAAAAAAAAAAAAGCTACTTGGCAAAATGCTTAATCTGGTAAGGATTATAATTTGGTAACTAAACATGATCATTGCCTCAAAGATATTCCCTAATTTCCCCCAAAAACAGCTGAAAAGTGTCTCTTTAGCAAGCCTGTGTGCCTGCACTGTAATTAATATTGTATATAAAATGAAGACATAAAGGGCCACAAAGATGTTATAACAAAGCCACCTAATTATACACACAAAACTAGGATTTGGGAAACAGAATTCTCTGGTAACATAGCCCCACTCATAATAATATAATTTTCATCTGCAAAAATTTACTGAAATAGGTACTAGTTATGAAATTCATGTCTTTTTCAATATCAAACATGTTTCATTATGAGAAAACTCATCCTGTTTCTACAGTTTGTGTACTTAAATTTATAACCTAATCAGTAAATTTCACATTGTGTCACTCAGGGATTTGTTAAATTTAATAAATGTATTTGCTGCTAAAATGTAAGAGTAAAAACTAAACACTGACTGGGATAAGCTTGGTTAGGTATGTGCCAATCAAGGGAGAGGAAATATTAAGGCACTTTAGAGAGTTGAAAATCAGTGAAGGGCTGCCTTTGGGAAGCTGGCAGCGGTGGTGGGGGGTGGGGGGTGTCCCAGAGGGCACCAGCAGATTTAATTAATGGATTTCCAGATGCATCCTGAAATGAAATGTCACCAATGGTGCTGTTGCAGGAAGGGCACTCTGATTTTCCTAACATACCCATTTCTTGAGGTGGTGAGAAAGCAAAGAGGAATGATCATTGCAAGTCAACAGGAGGTGTTAAAGATAGGCATTGGGGCACCATCTGCAAAGTTGCCACTCTGGGCATAAGCACTGACACCTGGGTCCTCCTCTCCTCTCCTCTCCTCTCCTCTCCTCTCCTCTCCTCTCCTCTCCTCTCCTCTCCTCCCCTCCCCTTCCCTTCCTTTCCCTTCCATTCCTTTCCCTTCCCTTATCCCCTCCCCTTCTTTTCTTTCTGTCTTAACAGCTTTATTGATATATAATTTACATACCGTAAAATTCACCTAGGTAAGTGTACCATTTAGTGGTTTTAGTATATCTACAGAACTGTGCAACTTCACCATAACTCACTTAAAACATTTTCAGCATCCAAAAAAGAAACCCATTGGTAGTCACTTCCACATCTCCCCATACCTAAGCAAATAGCAATCTGCATTCTGCCTCTATGGCGCTGTCTGTTTTGAACATCTTATATTCATGAAATCATATAATATGTGGTCATTTGTGACTGCCTCCATCCACTTAACATATGTTCTCAAGGTTCACCCATGTTTATCTGCCTCAGAACTGCAATAATCCATTACATGGATATACACCACATTTCATTTATCCATTCATCAGTTGATGGACATTTGGGTTGCTTTGACCTTCTGGCTATTATGATAATCGTGTTATGAAAATTCATGTACAAGGTTTTTGTGTGTACAAATATTTTTATTTATCCTGAATATATTGTAAAATTATTGGTCATATTGGTAATTCTGTTTGACTTCTTGGAGAACTGTCAAAATGTCTTCCACAGTGGCTGCATCATTTTGTACCCCCCACTAGGAATATCTGAAGCCTCCTATTTTTCCATATGCTTGCTTGCCATTAGTATATCCTTTTGGGACAAATTTCTATTCAAGTCCATTTTGAAATTGAGTGGTTTTATCTTTTTTTTGGAATAAAATATTGGAACATTTAGTTCCATTAGCTATTTAAAAAATTTATTTATTTAAATACATTTTAGTTTACATACACTGTAGTTTTGATTTCAGTATTAGAACCCAGTGATTCATCACCTACATATAACACCAAGTTCCACAATCTAATTTTTTATAACAATTTATTGTCAAATTGGTTTCCATACAACACTGAGTGTTCATCCCAACAGGTGCCCTCCTCAATGCCCATCACCCACCTTCCCCTCTCTCCCAACCCCCAACAACCTTCAGTTTGTTTTCAGTATTTAAGAGTCTCTTATGGTTTGCCTCCCTCCCTCTCTGTAATTTTCCCCCATCCCTTCCCCCATGGTCTTCATTAAGTTTCTCAGGATCCATATATGAGTGAACTAATTTTTAAGTAAGGTGTGAGGAAAGGCTCCAACTTCATTATTTTGAATTTGCAATTAGATATCCCATTATCTCAGTACCATTTGTTGAAAAGACTATTATATTTCTTTTATGGTATTTTTTTTTGGTACTCTTGTCAAAAATCTATTGACCATAAATGTAAGGGTTTATTTCTGGACCCTCAAATATTGTGCGGATCTATTGGTTTATCCTTATGCCACATTGTACTATCGTGATCATTGTAGATTTGTAGTAAATTTTGAACTTGAGAAGTGTGGGAAAAGGGAGAAGATGGCAGTGTAGGAGGACGCTGGGCTCACCGCATCCTGCTGATTGCTTAGATTCCACCCACATCTGCCTAATTTACCCCAATAACCAACAGAAGACTAGCAGAATGGACTCTCCGGAGCCAAGCATAGACTAGAGGCCCACGGAAGACAGTAGGAAGGGCAGAGAAGCAGTGTGTGCTACATGGAATGGCAGGAGGGAGCCAAGGCAGTGGTGGGGCAGCCAGCCCACCTGGCAAGGCAGAGCCCCTGAGTCTGGCTTGCAAAAGTGGAGGGGCCGGATGGAATGTGTTCTGACAGCCAGTGGGACTTAACATCTGGAATGTTATAAATTAACAGCTCTGCTCAGAGAGTGGGAGGGAGAGTTGTTGAGCCACAGAGGACAGAGCTCAGCTTGGCAGGGAACAAAGGTGCTGGGAAGCCCTGTCTCCCTTGCCCATCCCCCGGGGCAAAATCCCAAAGGGAACCAGTTCCTGTCATGGAACTTGCTGGAACCACACAAACACCCAACGCTGCGCTTCTGCGGATCCATCCCTCGGATGGGTCGGCCTCCTTCCTGGTGCCACAGGGTCCCTCCTGAAACAGACCACCAAAGGCAAAGCAAGCTGAGCCTGCCCCTCCTGCCCCTGTTGCACCTTGCGGATCCACCCCAGCTAATACACCAGATCCCATGGAAGCAGTACCACAAGACTAGCAGTGTGCAAGTAGCCCAGACAGAGGCCACACCACTCCACAGTGAGTCCAGCCCCTGGGAGAGGGGAAGATAAGGTACACACCAGTCTGACTGTGGCCCCAGAGGTGGACTGGAGGCAGACATCAGGTCGGACTGCGGCCCCGCCCACCAAATCCAGTTATACACCACAGCACAGGGGAAGTGCCCTGCAGGTCCTCACCACTCCAGGGAATATCCAAAATGACCAAACGGAAGAATTCCCCTCAGAAGAATCTTCAGGAAATAACAACAGCTAATGAACTGATCAAAAAGGATTTAAATAATATAACAGAAAGTGAATTTAGAATAATAGTCATAAATTTAATCGCTGGGCTTGAAAACAGTATAGAGGACAGCAGAGAATCTCTTGCTACAGAGATCAAGGGACTAAGGAACAGTCACGAGGAGCTGAAAAGCGCTTTAAACGAAATGCAAAACAAAATGGAAACGACGACGGCTCGGATTGAAGAGGCAGAGGAGAGAATAGGTGAACTAGAAGATAAAGTTATGGAAAAAGAGGAAGCTGAGAGAAAGAGAGATAAAAAAATCCAGGAATATGAGGGGAAAATTAGAGAACTAAGTGATACACTAAAAAGAAATAATATACGCATAATTGGTATCCCAGAGGAGGAAGAGAGAGGGAAAGGTGCTGAAGGGGTACTTGAAGAAATTATAGCTGAGAACATCCCTGACCTGGGGAAGGAAAAAGGCATTGAAATCCAAGAGGCACAGAGAACTCCCTTCAGACGTAACTGGAATCAATCTTCTGCACGACATATCATAGTGAAACTGGCAAAATACAAAGATAAAGAGAGAATTGTGAAAGCAGCTGGGGATAAACATGCTCTAACATATAAAGGGAGACTGATAAGACTCGTGACGGATCTGTCTACTGAAACTTGGCAGGTCAGAAAGGAATGGCACAAAATCTTCAATGTGATGAACAGGAAAAAAAAATGCAGCCGAGAATCCTTTATCCAGCAAGTCTGTCATTTAGAATAGAAGGAGAGATAAAGGTCTTCCCAAACAAACAAAAACTGAAGGAATTCATCACCACTAAACCTGCCCTACAAGAGATCCTAAGGGGGATCCTGTGAGACAAAGTACCAGAGACATCACTACAAGCATGAAACCTACAGACATCACAATGACTCTAAACCCATATCTTTCAATAATAACACTGAATGTAAATGGATTAAATGCTCCAACCAAAAGACACAGGGTATCAGAATGGATAAAAAACAAGAGCCATCTGTTTGCTGTCTATAAGAGACTCATTTTACACGTAAAAACACCTTCAGATTGAAAGTGAGGGGATGGAGAACTATCTATCATGCTACTGGAAGTCAAAAGAAAGCTGGAGTAGCCATACTTATATCAGACAAACTAGACTTCAAATTAAAGGTTGTAACAAGAGATGAAGAAGGGTATTATATAATAATTACAGGATCTATCCATCAGAAAGAGCTAACAATTATAAATGTCTATGTGCTGAATTCGGGAGTCCCCAAATATATAAACAATTAATCACAAACATAAGCAACTTTATTGGTAAGAATGTAGTAATTGCAGGGGACTTTAATACTCCACTTACAACATTGAATAGATCATCTATACCAAGGATCAATAAAGAAACAAGGGCTCTGAATGATACACTGGATCAGATGGACTTGATAGATATATTTAGAACTCTGCATCCCAAAGCAACAGAATATACTTTCTTCTCAAGTGCGCATGGAGCATTCTCCAAGATAGATCACATACTGGGTCACAAAACAGCCTTTCATAAGTATACAAGAATAGAGATCATACCATGCATACTTTCAGACCACAATGCGATGAAGCTTAAAATCAACCATAAAAAAAAGTCTGGAAAACCTCCAAAAGCATGGAGGTTAAAGAACACCCTACTAAAGAATGAATGGGTCAACCAGGCAATTAGAGAAGAAATTAAGAAATATATGGAAACAAATGAAGATGAAAATACAACAATCCAAATGCTTTGGGATGCAGCAAAGGCAGTCCTGAGAGGAAAATACATTGCAATCCAGGCCTATCTCAAGAAACAAGAAAAATCCCAAATACAAAATCTAACAGCACACCTAAAGGAAATAGAAGCAGAATAGCAAAGACACCTCAAATCCAGCAGAAGAAGAGAAATAATAAAGATCAGAGCAGGAATAAACAATATAGAATCTAAAAAAACTGTAGAGCAGATCAATGAAACCGAGTTGTTGTTGTTGTTGTTGTTGTTGTTGTTGTTTTTTAAATAAAGAAAATTGATAAACCTCTAGCCAGGCTTCTCAAAAAGAAAAGGGAGATGACCCAAATAGATAAAATCATGAATGAAAATGGAATTATTACAACCAATCCCTCAGAAATACATGCAATTACCAGGGAATACTATGAATAATTATATGCCAACAAACTGGACAACCTGGAAGAAATGGACAAATTCCTAAACACCCACACACTTCCCAAACTCAAACAGGAAGAAATAGAAAGCTTGAACAGACCCATAACCAGTGAAGAAATTGAATCAGTTATCAAAAATCTCCCAACAAATAAGAGTCCAAGACCAGATGGCTTCCCAGGGGAATGCTACCAGACATTTAAAGCAGAGATAATACCTAGCCTTCCCAAGCTATTCCAAGAAATAGAAAGGGAAGGAAAGCTTCCAGACTCATTCTATGAAGCCAGCATTACTTTGATTCCTAAACCAGACAGAGACCTAGGAAAAAAAAGAGAACTACAGGCCAATATCCCTATGAATATGGATGCAAAAATTCTCAATAAGATACTAGCAAATCGAATTCAACAGCATATAAAGAATTATTCACCATGATCAAGTGGGATTCATTCCTGGGCTGCAGGGCTGGTTCAACATTCGCAAATCAATCAATGTGATACATCGCATTAATAAAAGAAAAGATAAGAACCATTTTATCCTGTCAATCAATGCAGAAAAAGCATTTGACAAAACTCAGCATCCTTTCTTAATAAAAACCCTCGAGAAAGTCGGGATAGAAGGAACATACTTAAAGATCATAAAAGCAATTTATGAAAAGCCCACAGCTAATATGGGGAAAAACTGAGGGCTTTCTCCCTGAGATCAGGAACACGACAGGGATGTCCACTCTCGCCACTGTTGCTTAACACAGTGTTGGAAATTCTAGCATCAGCAATCAGACAACAAAAGGAAATCAAAGGCATCAAAATTGACAAAGATGAAGTCAAGCTTTCACTTTTTGCAGACGAAATGATATTATACATGGAAAACCCGATGCACTCCACCAAAAGTCTGCTAGAACTGATACATGAATTCAGCAAAGTCGCAGGATACGAAATCAATGTACAAAAATCAGGTGCATCTTATACACTAATAATGAAGCAACAGAAAGACAAATAAAGAAACTGATCCCATTTACAATTGCACCAAGAATCATAAAATACCTAGGGATAAACCTGACCAAAGATGTAAAAGATCTGTGTGCTGAAAACTATAGAAAGCTTAGGAAGGAAATTGAAGAAGATATAAAGAAATGGAAAAGCATTCCGTGCTCATGGATTGGAAGAATAAAAATTATTAAAATGTCAATACTACTGAAACCTATCCCCTCATTCAATGTAATCCCAATCAAAATTGCAGCAGCATTCTTCTCGAAGCTAGAACAAGCAATCCTAAAATTTGTATGGAACCACAAAAGGACCTGAATAGCCAAAGTAATTTTGAAGAAGAAGACCAAAGCAGGAGGCATCACAATCCCAGACTTTAGCCTCTACTACAAAGCTGTAATCATCAAGACAGCATGGTATTGGCACAAAAACACACACATAGACCAATGGAATAGAATGGCAACCCCAGAGCTAGACCCACAAAAGTATGGCCAACTCCTCTTTGACTAAGCAGGAAAGAATATCCAATGGAAAAAACACAGTCTCTTTAACAACTGGTGCTGAGAGAACTGGACAGCAACATGCAGAAGGATGAAACTAGACCACTTTCTTACACCATTCACAAAAACAAACTCAAAATGGATAAAGGACCTGAATGTGAGACAGGAAACCATCAAAACCCTAGAGGAGAAAGCAGGAAAAACCTCTCTGACCTTAGCAGCAGCAATTTCTTACTTGACACATCCCCAAAGGCAAGGGAATTAAAAGCAAAAATGAACTATTGGGACCTCATGAATATAAAAAGCTTCTGCACTGCAAAGGAAACAATCAACAAAACTAAAAGGCAACCAATGGAATGGGAAAAGATATTTGCAAATGACATATTGGACAAAGGGCTAGTATCCAAAATCTACAAAGAGCTCACCAAACTCCACACCTGAAAAACAAATAACCCAGTGAAGAAATGGGCAGAAAACATGAATAGACACTTCTCTAAAGAAGACATCTAGGGGCGCCTGGGTGGCGCAGTCGGTTGAGCGTCCGACTTCAGCCAGGTCACAATCTCGCAGTCCGTGGGTTCGTGCCCCACGTCGGGCTCTGGGCTGATGGCTCGGAGCCTGGAGACTGTTTCCGATTCTGTGTCTCCCTCTCTCTCTCTGCCCCTCCCCCGTTCATGCTCTGTCTCTCTCTGTCCCAAACATAAATAAAAAACGTTGAAAAAAAAAAAAAAGAAGACATCCAGATGGCCAACAGGAACATGAAAAGATGCTGAACATCGCTCCTCATCAGGGAAATACAAATCAAAACCACACTCAGATATCACCTCACGCCAGTCAGAATGGCCAAAATGAACAAATCAGGAGACTATAGATGCTGGTGAGGATGTGGAGAAACGGGAAACCTCTTGTACTGTTGGTGAGAATGCAAACTGGTGCAGCCACTCTGGAAAACAGTGTGGAGGTTCCTCAAAAAATTAAAAATAGACCTACCCTATGACCCAGCAATAGCACTGCTAGGAATTTACCCAATGGATACAGGAGTACTGATGCATAGGGCACTTGTACCCCAATGTTTATAGCAGCACTCTCAACAATAGCTAAATTATGGAAAGAGCCTAAATGTCCATCAACTCGTGAATGGATAAAGAAATTGTGGTTTATATACACAATGGAATACTACGTGGCAATGATAAAGAATGAAATATGTCCTTTTGTAGCAACATGGATGGAACTTGAGAGTGCTAAATGAAATAAGTCATACAGAGAAGGACAGATTCCATATGTTTTCACTCCTGTGTGGATCCTGAGAAACTTAACAGAAGACCATGACCATGGGGGAGGGGAAGAAGGAAAAATGGGTAGAGAGGCAAGGAGCCAAAACATAAGAGACTCCTAAAAACTGAGAACAAACTGAGGGTTTATAGGGCGTGGGGGGAGGAGTGGGTGGTTGATGGGTATTGAGGAGGGCACCTGTTGGGATAAGCACTGGGTGTTGTATGGAAACCAATTTGACAATAAATTTCACAATAAAAAAAGGAAAAAAGGAAATTGAGAAGTGTGTGTCCTCTTTCTGGTCTTTTTCAAAAAAAATTTTTTTCTTATTCTGTGTCCCTTACAGTTGCATATGATTGTTAGGATAAGTTTATCAATTTCTGGTAAAAAAAAAAAAATGTCAGCTGGGATTTTGATAGAGACTAAGGTCAGGTCTATAGGTTAATTCAGGGAGTTGCCATCTAAACAACATTAAACGCTCTGATATATAAATATGGTATGTCTTTTCATTTATTTGGATCTTCTTTAATTTTTTTCAATAGTGTTT
The DNA here is from genome assembly GCF_018350215.1 of Panthera leo. Classification (NCBI taxonomy): domain Eukaryota; kingdom Metazoa; phylum Chordata; class Mammalia; order Carnivora; family Felidae; genus Panthera; species Panthera leo. The sequence continues at coordinate 109,077,680 of NC_056686.1, forward strand.
TGTAGTTTTCAACATTAAAACCTTGCACTTCTTTTTACTTGACTTACTCCTAAGTATTTTATTCTTTTTGGTGCAGTGGCAAATAAAACTATATTCTTAATAAAATTTTTGGATTATTCATTGCTAATATATAGAAAAAATTGATTTTGGCATATTGACCTGTATCATGCAAATTTCCTTACTTTGTTTATTGGTCTTGTGAAATTTTTAGTGGCATTCCTTAGAATTTTCTATATATTAGACGATGTCATATTTAAGTAGAGATAATTTTACTTCTTTACAATCTGGTGGCCTTTATTTACTTTTTACGCCAACATCATCAACTCTCAGTGTACACTGGAAACTGCCGGAAAACCTCTTCTGCTGGTAGCAATATCCTACCAGCACCCCCTACTAAAAGGCTTAACGTTGATGTATATCACTGTGGAGGAGAAATGCTTAATGAAACTCCACTCTTGATCACACAATATATATTTAAGGGTGAAATCAGAGCTGAGAGGCAATAAATTGGTAACTGACACACCACCACAGGTAAAATTTCCTCAAGGTGGTGGGGTAGTAAAAAGAACGTTAATATTTGAAGAACAGATACAGTCATCTTATGTGTTAAAATTTTTAATTTTCACAACTTTGAAAAGAGAAGCATATGTACTCCCATTTTATGCTTACGGAAATATAATTATTCTTCAAAAGACATACACCTCTAGTAGGGGTCACATCTCTTATCACCTTGGGCCTCACTGGGTTCTAAGTGTGTGCTTTTGCCATCGTATCACTCTGTCTTTAGTCAATATTTGTTACAAAGACTAAATATTTTTGGAGAGTTCCAATCTAGTAGAGGAAAGAGGTAGAAATGCCTCCCCCAAATATGATGGCAAAAGGATAAGAACATCCAATGTTTCAATGTCAATACCAAGCAAGAAATCCAGTGACCAATGTGACAAATAAAAACAATTCATTGACTGTGCTGAGAGTCATTGTGTTTTACTGTTAGAACTGGTAGAGTATAACTTAGATGGTTTTCTGTGTGTCATACTGAATTTCTCATTTTGGACCAAATTTATTAGAGCTACTAACAAAAATAGATAGAAAGCTCTACCCTGTTTTATGCCACAGTGAGAAAATATAAAAGTATGATATCACATAAAATAGTGGATGCTCAACCTAATGGAAAAGTATAACCTTCTCAAACAGATACATAACTACACGGGACTCTCTGCTTTGAATTTTCCAATTCATAGTGCCATCGCAATTGCACAAAGCCTCCCTCTTCTGCATCTGTCTTCTGGGGGAGAATTTCAGAGATGTAGCGCTAACACTGTCAGTGTCATGTGTCACATTTCAGTGGGTCAGATCTGAAATAACAGCTCTACCCCCTTACAGATTGCTTTTCCCTCAGCAAATTAACAGTTTCATCCATATGACAAATATTCCCTGAGTTGGTAACATGTAATGCATTGGGAAAACACTGGGGGACTCTAAATTGAATCAGAAACCCTGAGCTCAAGGGCATAAATTAAAATCTCCTACAAAGTAGGCAAATGGTAAATGGTTTATGCAAGCCTAAGGAAGGAAAGATTTGATCATGTGGATACTTCTATTTGGTCATTTCCAAAGAGAAATGTAAGCTCAGGACTAAAAATCATGCAGCTATAGAAAAGGTATTGTAATGCATGTCCTGTGCTGTTGCCAAGAAGCTGAAAGAAGCTAGTCAGATTAACGAACCTAATGCATGGTTGCGGACTGGCAAATATCTATTTCTTTTTTTTCTTTTCTACAACCCACAAGTGGAAAATCTCAGAACTGTCCAACTTTATTTGAAATTTCAAACACAGCCACCTCAGCTCTCCCAGGGTCACTGTCCTCAGGAAGTCACAGGCCAGTGCATCAGGAGCTGTGACAGCTGCCTGGGTGCCTGAGGCAGGGTGCTAACAGACTCACTGAGAGGACCCCAACCCTGGGCAAAGAAAGGACCAGGCTGAGTTATAACTTATATTTCCAAACATAGGTGCCAATAACTATTCTTAAATGGGCGCTACAAAAAATGATTAAAACAATTTGAGGAAATTCTTAATCACATGTATGTTCTTAATCACAAATATAATTAGCACTAAGGTAATATTAAATAGTATCTCATGATTGTAGTTTCATACAAAGACAGGATACACTAATTGTGTGCTCCCTAAAGGCCTAGGACATTATTAGCATGTCTCAGATAGATTATCGCATCTAATTTAATCTTTACGAGTGAGTGAGGTATCGTTTCCTTTTTTCTGATTGACAGAGGGAAATTGGAGGTACTGAGTCCCTTAGTGGCAGGTTATAAGCTTTTAAGGGGCAAAGTTGAGTCTAAAACCAGCTGTTACTGATTACAGAGACTGTCTCCTCTATTTTTGCTGCTGATCTCTGTCAACCACATTATATTTTCTGACTGGAGCCTGACAGGCATCTGTGTGTCCTTCATAATTCAGACACAACCCAATTAAGGATCCTTTACCATAATTAGGGCAAATATATCATCTTTACATACTAATCAGCCTCTAGGTTGTTCTACCTGCTCCTTGAATACCATCTGTAGCCTTAGCAGGGGACCTCTGTGTGGGGTTGTAAGGGGGTGAGCCTAGGACAGAGCATGGCCCCAGGGGAACTCTTTCTGTGACTTCCTGGGCCTTCCTACAACCCAGTCAGTTTCTCAGTGCTCCATAATAACACCAGCCCTCCCACCTCACAAGGCCTTGGGAGGATGTGCTCAGCACTCAGACTTTGTAAACAGAAAACTGCTTAGACCAAGGGCTCCTCAGGGGAAGCAACAAGGACCATTTGAGCATAAACACAGTCTTAGCACACAGTAGGTGCTTAATAAGGTCTATAATTAAATAGAACAAAAGTGTTAAAAAATTAGGGATCTTTTTAAATTAACACACAGTAAAATACGCTTTTATTGCCATAAATTTTGTGAAATTTAACACGTGTATAGGTTTGTATAAACATGATAATCAGGATGCAGAACAGTTCCAGCACCCCAGAAAACTCTCTTTGAAGTCACACCGTCTTCCTGTCTATAACCACTGGTCTGTTCTCTGTCACTACAGTTTTGTCTCTTTGAGGATGTCATATAAATAAAATTATACAATGTGTAACCTTTTAGAAATGGCTTCTTTCCTTTATCGTGATGTCTCTAAGAATTAAGTTATTTTGTGTATTAATAGACTATTGCTTGGTATTGCTGTGTAGTCCATTATATGATATGCTACTATTCTATCAGCCAGTAACCAGCTAGAGGGCATTTAGGTTGTTTTCAGTTGTTTTTTATAAGCAGAGCTACCATAAACATTTGTATACAGATATTTGTGCCAATTGTTAGATAACTATTAGTTCACTTGGGTAGATGACTAGGAGTTTGAATATTGGATCATATGAAAAGTATATGTTTAACTTCATGAAAACTGACAAACTGTCTTCCAGAGTGGCTGTACCATATTATATTTCCACCGGCAATCTATCAGTAATTTAGTTGCTGCACATCTTCACCAGCACTTCACAGCATCAGAATTTTTTAATCCATTCTGATAGGTGTGTGGATGTAATTTATTGTGGTTTCAATTTGCATTTCTGTAATGGGCAATGATGTTGATTGAACATCTTGTCATTTACTTATTTGCCATATCTATTTACTCTTTGATAAAGTGTCAACAGTTCAGCTCTGTTGCCTACTTTTTATTTGGGTCATTTTCTTATTCCTGAGTTTTGAGAGTTCTTTACACATTCTGGATACAAGCCCTTTGTTGTACATATGATTAGCAAATATTTTCTCCTAATCTATTGTCTATCTTTTCATGCTCTTAACTATGTATTTTGCAAAACAAAAGTTGTTTTTTTTTCATTTTGATGAATTACAGTTTATTATTTTTTTATTTTATGAATTGTGCTTTAGGTGTTTCTTGACCACCTTTGTTAAAGGTGTGTAAGGGCAAAATCAAGCTTTCTGTATTTTTGCATATGAATATCCAATTGATCAAAAATTACTTGTTGAAAAACACTATATTTTCTCCACTCTGTTTCTGTATTCTTGTCAAGAAATCATTTATTGGGTCTACATAGACTTTTTGATATGTTTCTTTGATTTATTTTTATCTACTTGGAAATAGCACACTGACTACAATACTATAGCTTTAGATTAGGTCTGAGCATCAGGTAATGTGATTCCTCCAACTTTCCTCTTTTTCTTTTTTTCAAAATGATATTGTCTATTCTAGTCTTTGACTTTTCACATTTTTTTTTAAATCAGCTTGTCTATATCTTTAAAAAGTTCTGCTAGGATTTTGTTTGGGATTACACTTAATCTGTAAATCATTTTGGGGGGAACTGACATATTTATATTGTTGAGCATAACCCATAAACATGGTATAACTATTTATTTAGGTCTAAACAAGTACTTTATATATTCTCTCCTTTAATTTGTTAGGTTTGTTACACATATCAATTTTATTGCTTTTTTCTAAGAATAAATTTTTGGATTTATTATTTTTTTAGTTTTCAATTTTATTGATTTCTGTTTTTGGTTACTGATTTCTTCTTTCTGCTGGATTTATTTTTTGTTTTAATTTTTCTAATTTATTGAAGTGACAACTTAAATTTTTCATATGAGAATTTTTTATTGAGGTTTAACTGACATATAACATTATGTTAGTTTCACAATAATTTGATAGTTGTACATACTGCTAAATGATCACACTAAGTCTACTTATCACCAGCCACTTTACATAGTTAAAAAAATATGTTTACTTGTGATGAGAACTTTTAAGATCTAAGCAATTTTCAAATATGCAATACAGTATTATGAATTATAGTCACCATGATGTATATTATATCCCCATGACTTATTTATTTTATAACTGGAAGGTTGTACTTTTTGACCCCTTCACCCATTTTACTCATTCCCCCACCCTGCCTCTGGCACCCACCAAACTGTTCTCTGTATCCATGAGCTTGTTGTGTTTTTGTTTTTGTTTTTGTTGTCATTTTTAGATTTTATATATAGGTTGGATCAAATAGTATTTGTCTTTCTTTGTTTGAAATATTTCACTCCGTATAATGCCCTCAAAATCTGTCTATGTTAGACCCACAGAAGTATGGCCAACTAATCTTTGACAAAGCAGGAAAGAATATCCAATGAAAAGAAGACATTCTCTTTAACAAATGTGCTGGGAGAACTGGACAGCAACATGCAGAAGGATGAAACTAGACCACTTTCTTACACCATTCACAAAAACAAACTCAAAATGGATAAAGGACCTGAATGTGAGGCAGAAAACCATCAAAACCCTACAGGAGAAAGCCGCAGCAATACCTTACTTGACACATCTCCAAAGGCAAGGGAATTAAAAGCAAAAATGAGCTATTAGGACCTCATGAAGATAAAAAGCTTCTGCACTGCAAAGGAAACAATCAACAGAACTAAAAGGCAACCAACGGAATGGGAAAAGATATTTGCAAATGGCATATCAGACAAAGGGCTAGTATCCAAAATCTATAAAGAGCTCATCAAACTCCACACCCAAAAAACAAATAACCCAGTGAAGAAATGGGCAGAAAACATGAATAGACACTTCTCTAAAGAAGACATCCGGATGGCCAACAGGCACATGAAAAGATGCTCAACGTCACTCCTCATCAGGGAAATACAAATCAAAACCACACTCAGATATCACCTCACGCCAGTCAGAGTGTCCAAAATGAACAAATCAGGAGACTATAGATGCTGGAGAGGATGTGGAGAAACGGGAACCCTCTTGCACTGCTGGTGGGAATGCAAACTGGTGAAGCCACTCTGGAAAACAGCGTGGAGGGTCCTCAAAAAATTAAAAATAGATCTACCCTATGACCCAGCAATAGCACTGCTAGGAATTTACCCCAGGGATACAGGAGTGCTGATGCATAGGGGCACTTGTACCCCAATGTTTATAGCAGCACTTTCAACAATAGCCAAATTATGGAAAGAGCCTAAATGTCCATCAACTGAAGAATGGATAAAGTAATTGTGGTTTATATACACAATGGAATACTAGTTGGCAATGAGAAAGAATGAAATATGGCCTTTTGTAGCAATGTGGATGGAACTGGAGAGTGTTATGCTAAGTGAAATAAGCCATACAGAGAAAGACAGATACCATATGGTTTCACTCTTATGTGGATCCTGAGAAACTTAACAGAAGACCATGGGGGAGGGGAAGGAAAAAAAAGTTAGAGAGGGAGGGAGCCAAACTGTAACAGACTCTTAAAAACTGAGAACAAACTGAGGGTTGATGGGGGGTGGGAGGGAGGGGAAGGTGGGTGATGGGTATTGAGGAGGGCACCTTTTGGGATGAGCACTGGGTGTTGTATGGAAACCAATTTGACAATAAACTTCATATATTGAAAAAATAAATAAATAAATAAATAAATAAATAAATAAATAAACATTTAAAAAATAAAAAAAAACAACTGAGAACAATCTGAGGGTTGATGGGGGGGTGGGAGGGAGGGGAGGGTGGGTGATGGGTATTGAGGAGGACACCTGTTGGGATTAGCAGTGGGTGTTGTATGGAAACCAATTCGACAATAAATTTCATATTAATAAAAAAAGTAAATAATAAAGTGCTTTATGAAATAAAAAATAAAATTGAAATTAAAAAAATCCATCTATGTGTCATAAATGCCAAGATTAGATTTCATTCCTCTTTATGGCTGAATAATATTCCTACACACACACACACACACACACACACACACACACACACACACCATATATATACCACATTTTCCTTACCTATCTATGTGTATGTGTATGGTGGATCTATGTCCATCCACCAATGGACATAGGTTGTCTCCATATCTTGGATATTGTAAATAATGCTGTAGTAAACAAGGGGAGGCATATATCTTCTCAGGTTACTATTTGCTGTCAGGATAAATACCAAAAAGTGGGATTCATGGATCATAGGGTAGTTCTATCTTTAATTTTTTGAAAAACTTCCACATTGTTTTCTATAGTGCCTGCACATACTTACATTCCTGCTAACAGTGCATAGGAGCTCCCTTTTCTCTGTACAACCTCACCAATACTTGTATTTCTTGTTTTGTTTTGAAATAACTACTCTAACAGGTGTGAGGCAATATCTTGTTGTGGTTTTGATGTTTATTTCTCTGATGATTAGTCATTTTGAGCACCTCTTCATGTTCCTGTTGGCCATCTGTATGTCTTCTTTGGAAAAAATATAGCTCTGCTGCTCATATTTTAATCAGATTATTTGTTTTTATTCCTGAGTTGTATGAGTTTTTTATATATTTTGGATATTAACCCCTTATTGGATATGTTGTTTGCAAACCTTTGCTCCCATTTGGAAGTTTGCCTTTTCATTTTTTTGATGATTTCTTTTGCCGTGCAGAAGCTTTTTGGTTTGATATAATCCCACTTGTTTATTTTTGCTTTTCATTTGCTTTTGGTGTCAAATCTAAGAAACCATTGACAAGACCTATGCCAAGGAGTTTACTATCTATATTTTCTTCTAGGAGTTTCATGGTTTCAGGGCTTACATTTAAGTCTTTAACCCATTCTGGGTTATTTTTTTTTTGTGTACGGTGTACAACAGTGGTCCAGTTTTATTCTTTTGCATGTAGCTGTCTAGTTTTCCCAACACCATTTATTGAGGAGACTATAATTTCCCTGTGGTATGTTCTTGACTCATTTGCCATAAATTAATTGACCATTTATGCATGGATTTATTTCTAGGCTCTATATTCTGTTCCATTGGTCTATGTGTCTGTTTTCACACTAATTCCATAGTTTTGATTGCTATTATTTCATTTGAAATAAGAGAGCATGATTCCTCCCACTTTGATCTTCTTCCTCAAGATTTATTTGGCTATTCAAGGTCTTTAGATTTCCTTCTTCCAGAAGAACTTTTTTTTAGCATTTCTTGCAGGGTATATCTGCTTCAGATGAAGTCCTTCAGTTTTTGTTATGTCTTCTGGCATGACTTGTAATTTTTTTTTATTAAAAGCTGGACATGATGTATCTAGTAATAGGAATTAAGGTATATAGGCCATTAGTGTGAGGATTTATGTTGATCTGGCTAAAAGTTCAACTATGTTTAATGTTTGTTATAACTGTAAGTTCTATAAGCTTCAAATTCTTCTTGTGTTCTCTTTTTCTCTCCCCTGTTAACTTTGTGTTTTCCCCCAAACTCCCACCCCCACAGAGAGCTTACATCATGCAGCTCTTTTAGCTATAATCCTGTCTTATTATTATACTGGATCTCTGTTGGTGTGGTGGAAAGTTATGGGAGAGTAAGTATTCTACATTCTTATGATTAAATCCTGGTCTTCTAGTGGACTTGTCTCTGACCTGGGACCTCTGAAAGCGTTAGCTTTTTCATTTTTTTCTCCCTTAGGAAGGCTAGAGAAAGCTGGAATAGGAGGCAGGATGAGGCAGGATGAGGCTCTGGTAAACTTTTCCCTGGAGGGAAGCCTATGTTGTGTAAAATGTTTTGGGTATAGTTCACAAAGTTTACTCTTCTCCTTCCACTGCCAGAGCCACAAGGTTTCCTTCTCACATCTTTTCCATGAGAACATGGTGGACTCTAGAGGTAAAACCCACAAAAGTCCAGGGGCTGCTTAAGACTAAAGCCTTCTCTGTGGTGTCTCTTTATTTTTTTTTAATTGTTTACTGGTAGATAAGTTCATTCACATTGTTAAATAAACACAATTGTATAAAAGTGTGCTGTCTGTCCACTTTCACCATCACTCACAGGTAACCACAGTTATTTCTTTCTTATATATCTTTCTCCTTACTTTGTGTATATGCAAGCAAATTAATAGTATTTCTTTTTATTATTTAAATGTTTTTTAACGTTTATTTATTTTTGAGAGAGACAGAGAGAGTGCGAGTGGGGAAGGGGCAGAGAGAGAGACACACACAGAATCCGAAGCAGGGTCCAGGCTCTGAGCTGTTAGCACAGAGCCTTATGCAGGCCTCGAACCCATGAACTGTGAGGTCATGACCTGAGCCAAAGTTGGATGCTTAACCGACTGAGCCACCCAGGTGCCCCAAATTAATAGTATTTCTTAGGACCCTCTCCCATTTATTTAAACATGTTGCATTGCACAATCCATTCTGACACTCACTCCTTTCATCAGATCAATATATCTTGGAGATCTTTCATATCTTTCATGGGAAGCTACCCCATTTCTCTTTTGTAACTATAGAAATCCCATTGTATAAATACACTGTCTCATATTGATGAATATTTGAGTTGTTTTTCATCTTTTTCTACAATAAACTGTTCCTATTAATAACCATGTGCATATGTTCTTTTGAGCACACACATGCATCACTGTAGGAAAAATTCTCAGAAATCGTACTGTAAAGTCAATGATATCTCTACTTTTGCCTTTGCTTAAATATTTCCAAGATTCCCTCCATAGGGTAACACCATTTTCTATTGCCACTGATAATGTGTAAAAGTGAGTACCTTTTCTCCACAGTCAGAGGTTGCATTTTTCAGAAGGCAGCTACTCCCTCCCACACACAGTGGGACAGGTCAGATGAAGTGCTCTACTTGCCCACTTTCAGTTTGCTGCTTTGCCACCATTTACAAATTTCCTCCTGCAACTAGCCCTACTGTGTCTGGAAGTGAAAGGGCAATAAACGAGCTACACTCACAGGAGATTGATACCATCCCAGCTCTATTTTCCTTGAGGACAAATATGAGTCAATACCACATATCTCTTACCTCCCAACCTTGCAAGGAATTCTAGGCTTCTTTCTCTAGATTCTATGAGATCCATCCCTTTATTAGTCACAGAGATGCCTTCACTGAGCATCCCCAGCTGGTGTAGACAGACCCATCAAGCACTGTGGTGTTTTACCTTTATGCCCTCTCACCTTTGTGCCCTCTAAAAATAGCAACAACTTTTAACCAAGTGCTCACAGTGCACAAAGGGCTATGTATACAACTCTGGAAGGACAATATAAGTATGTGTATGGTGGTGGGATATACTCTTATTTTACAAACATTACAAACTGAACTCAGATGGGGGTGGCTGGGTGGCTCAGTCAATTAAGCACCTGACTTGATTTCAGCTCAGGTCATGATCTCACAGTTCATTAGTTCCAGCCCCACATCAGGTTCTGCACTGATAGCATGGAGCCTGCTTGGAATTCTCGGTCTCCCTCTCTCTCTCTGCCTCTCTCTCTCTCTCAAAAATAAATTAACATTAAAAGAACAACCTGAACTCAGAGACTTAAATGGCTGAAGGTCTTACTGCTCCCAATTTTGGACCTGGAAATCTAACCTTTCATTACACAATATGTGCTACCAGACATAGCCATGGTAAGTTGTCTCCAATCTATGTAACCTGAATTCCACCATTCAATGACCAAGAGTTCTGAGATTTATGTGTACTTGATCCCAAAGTACCTGCTCTTAATCCTTTACTACCTTCCCTGAAAAAAAGGCAATACTAGTTTCTTAAATAGTAGTCTAAACTTCTGAAATAAACAAAGGAATGAAGGCAATGACTGGCTGGAGTGGAAGGTTAGATATACAAGTCAATGAATAAGCTTTATGCTACTTTAGAGTACAGAATTTTCAAGGCCCAATTGTTATGCCGATTGGCTCTTGTGGGAGGTAAAATATCCTCCTCCTTGGAGATGAGCTTGAGAAATGGCAAAGGATGGCTCATGACAAGTGATTCAGGACTCTCTGTGACAACACCACAAGTGTTTGGTGCCCACTCTTGCTGGCTTCTCCTTCACAGCAGCAGGATGCATGGCAGGAAGGAACTGTACAGTGTGCAGCTCGGATGCATTGGTCAATGCATTGACCAGCTCTGCCCAGGCATACTAGTGGACATGGCTTTACCTGCAAGTTCCAGCAGGCTGTTTTCCTAATGAAATGACTCTGTTCATGCTGGTCTTATTCCTGCCTCCTCCCCCTCACCACCAGCACTATTGATATGTCCGCAGATAAAACTGAAATAGCAATTCTCAAAAAATAAAGTGTCATGCCACACATCAATTTTGGGGAGGTGATATGGAAGAGGGCCAGGAACCTGTCCTATTTTTTGCTCTTAAAATTGTATAAACCTCTTATATTCAGTCTGGTACAAATCTGGGTTACACCTATTAATGTTCCTAGAGCTGTAAGAAACCTTTTAGATTTATTGTTAGCCACATCTTGAAACCAGTACTGACAGATGAACAAAACCTAATTGAGTCAGGCTGGCCTCTTTTGTTCTGTTGTGTTTAGGGGTTACACTTATGCATGTGCTTTAAAGAAAATAGGACAGCTGCATTGATTCAAACCCACTAAGAAGAAAGAGAGTCCACTTTGCACTTTTCTTTCTTGTCTGTCAATGCTAAATATTCTTTTCAGGTTTTTTTCCCTCTTCCTCACACATATACATATGTACATGGAGGTAAATTGATCTCTGGAGGAGTCATTTCTTCCAGCCTCCTGGGATCTTCTTGATAGGTGCAGAATATTAGGTGAATTACACCTCAGGTATTTGCACTGTCAATATTTTAACAACTATTCACATCTTGAATTTCATTAGAAACTCAGTTTAGGAGAAAGAAGGCTGGACTTACAAGTCCCAAGACTCAGCCCTTGTTCTGTCTCTGTAATAGTGACCATAATCCTACCCAGAATAACAAAACTACTTTCCTTCCTTGAATCAGGAATGAACTGTCATTCAGAAGCACTGTCTTTCAGCCAGGAATCTTCAGGTAAAGAAATGCATGTAGGGGCTCAGACATACCCTGCACTCAAAACTAGGCCCTTGACCTACCCATTCTGCAAACTTAGGCAAAGGGATATCGTCTCTTGAGCCTGCTATTGTCCCCCATGGATTCAGAAGGATGGTGCCTGCTTACAGCTACTATGAGGATCAATGTGATCATATGTGTGCAGTGCTGAGGCAGATGGGCTCTGTAAACAGCACTTGCCTCCAATGCAGGAACCTGCACCCTTCCCTGCCATGGGAGAGGCAGCCTGAAAACTAGTGAGGACACTCTTGAGCTCACTATCTCTCCCACCTGCTGGTGCTGACACCCTGATAAAAATCTCTGTCTGTTCCAATCTGAAGTCTTCTCAGGATAAATACTTTTACCCATCAGACCAGGAGGAACATTTCATTTTGGTTAGATTAAAAAGAAGGTTTCTGAACTCAAGTTCTAGCTCAGCAGGAAAGCCTGCTGTGGTTGATTTGTGATATCTGCCCTGGTCAAGTGATGAGTGAACTGGGCACTTGTGCTACATTTTGTCTATCCCTGACTGATCAGGGGGTGGTGATTTCCTCAAGCTAGTGCGTATATTACTAATCCTGGCATCGTTAGTTCCCAGCACAAGGCCTGGTATAGAAATATGTTATTCTCATTTATTGATGGATGGGATCATGTTGAGTTTATTGAGTTCTGTTATAATAAGATCCCAGCAAATGTCTAGCATGGTACCCTAGACCTGCCATCAGTGGGTATGCTCAGTACCAGCCAAAGACTGAAAATCAAGGAGGAATTCCACAGTGGGAGGTAAAAAAATAGTTGGAATTAGGGTAAAATCCTTTTACCCTAAGGATCCCACCCCAAGGTGGGAGCTAAGTAAGATCAAATTAGGGTAGAGAGGGGCAAATTAATTCAAAGTCCAAACAGAAATTTGGTCTATGAAAACAAATGGAAACAAAACAAATCTGGTCTGAGAGGGCTGGGTAGGTGTAGAGGCTGATTACCAACCAAACAGTGGCAAGAAGTCTTTGGTCCAAGGTTCTGAAAAAGGTCCAAATGCCCCCATCATTCAGCGAAGCCCCCAATGTGTCCCTCTGCCTCAGTGCCCACCAGAGTGCACTGGAGTGTTCTGGTTAGCCGCCTCCCTGTCTGGATGGAGAGCCTTGTGAAGATAGGGTCTCCCTTTTCTTCATGTCTGTTCTCAGGCCTGGTGCAGGTGACACATGCAGGTGCTCAAAGAATACTCTATGGATAAATGAATAAATGAATAAATGGATGGATGAATTCTACAGATACAGGGGATTGTTTTTCATTTGGCGTCCTGGAGACATAGAATGGCCTTCCCCAGGGACACGGAGACTTCAGAGAGTCTTTAGAGACCCCGCCCTTACAGAATCTTAGTAGGGCCTAGATCCAAATGGGATCTTCACTCTCCAGTGGGTATTCAGAAAGAGAATTGGCCCCTGGGGCCACGGGAGTTAGGGTCACTGGATGCTAGTAGATTTATTTAATTCCAAATCCTGCTGGGAGTCTGGGCAGGGATGAAGAGATATTGGTCCATCATTCTTTTACCAGACCAGAGGAAGGTAACAGAGTAGCCTGTGAGTACATGGAAGTCATTATACTAAGAATACTTATCACAATGAGTGCTAGATTTTATATAGTTAGAATTGCTGGAATGGAGTTAGGACTGGGGCAAGGAGTGAAAGTTTGAAGCTCCCTAACCACTGCATGGTAGCCTCTCACTCTGGCTGTGGTCTCCAAAGTTTGGTCCCTTCCTATCTGTCATCCTTGTTCCAGTCTCACCAGGTCAGGGCAACAAGACTGTAATATAGAGCATGGAGTGTCAGAGTTTGAACCTCAGTTTGATCCTCAACAAATCATATTTTTGATTCTGTTTAACCTTCTTGGGTCTTGATTTCTTCATCTGCAAACCATAGATAATAACATCATCCAGCTCAGTGTAAAGATTAAAAGGAATAGCATACACTAAACACCTGGAATGCAGTAGGTTCTCAATACATGGAAAATTTTAATGCCACATCATACCACCAAGCAAGTCATTAGATTTATGAGAGACTCAATTTCCTTAGCTACAAAAGAAGTCCCAAACTCCATTTCTACCTTTGTGATAGTGTTCTTAAGAGTAAGTGGAAAGTAAGTGAAAATAATGCAGTGTCTAATCTGTTAGGTGACATAGTGACTTTCCCACAATTGTCTGGGTTACATTAAGCCTTCTACCCATCTGAAATGATAAACTGAGACACAAAGGAGCAAATGGCTTGCCTGAATTATATAATAAAAGAAAGATGTTTTAGAGGTCAACCATTTTATATTTCTTTATGCGTAATATGCCTAGTGAATAAGTGGTAAACAAGTTCGCAGACTCATTGGTAATGAGAATTGTGGTAGTTACTAAACGTATACATCTTTTTATTTTCATTTTTGTACAGCTAGACATGATAAAACCTATGACTTTCACTATGACTATCATTTCTAAATGATAAGAAAATATAAATAAAAGCTATGAAATGAAGGAGTGAGGCATCAAGGAACTAGTCCTCACCCTTCACATCAATTAATCCCCCAACATCACTGTGAAACAAGAATTATCATTTCTAATATTCAGAGGGAGGGCACTAAGTGCCTCTGCCTACAATGACACGTGTTAAGTTGCAAACTAGGCATTTGTGTCTGGATATTGAACTTTCTCCATTACATTTCAGTGCTTCCAGCTCAAGATGACATTAATCTAATTCATAGTCTGAGTGCTGCTAATATTGAAGAATTATTGTTAATTTTGGTAAGAGTGACACTGGCCTTGCAATTATTTTGGTAAGGAGGAAAAGAAGCTGTCCCTATTTCTGCATCCTCTCTGAGGAGGTTATTGGTGAAATATTGCTGCTCAGGCACTCTTCCCTCTGGTTTCTGTGTGGTCTCACCAGTGGGAGGCAGCATAGGGGATCTGAGAAAGAGGTGGCTTTTGTCCCCTGGTTCCTTCCCTTCTGTAGTCTTAGTGAACACACATTGCTCTCTCTCATCCATAGATCCTGTGAGTGACTCACCTTCTGCAGTCATCACAATTGGCAATCACACTTCAACCCTTGCCCTTTCTGGAGGGCCCATTGTTGATGACCCCCAGATATGTAGCCCTAGTTAATTCCTTAAACTCTTCCCCCACCTAGAAAGTAAGTCTTTAGTAAGTTCTCAGCTAAACCCTTGCAGGTAGTTTCTGTTTCTTACCAGGACTTTTCTTGTTAGAAAAAACAAAAAACCACCACCACCACCAACAACAACAAAAACCAGAAGACAGGAAAAAAGGGGGCAGGTTTTGGTTATAGAAGAAAGAAGATTGACTTCAGGTTGATAATGTTGAAGAGGGACATGAAGACACATAATAAAATTCTCTCTTCATTTTAATTCATTTGAAAATTTCCATAGTACAGTTTTAAAGATTGCACTGTAATGTCATTACATTTTCAATGCCCTCTGTTTGGCAGCTGAAAAGGAGACAGAACATTTGAGGACATAATTGTAAGGCTTTATTAAAGTAATTACAGATAGCTTGGTAATGGCAAACGCACTATCAGACAACTCAGGCTGCTTATAAACCAAATACTTCATTCCTAGAAGGTTCTAATATTTTCTTTGATACCAAAACACAGTTCAAGGAAATCTGAAGATGATATTCTACAGGAGATCGTTTTGAATGACCTGATTTTTCTTTATCAAGAAATGGGAATAAATCAGGTACTGAGACCTTTGTCCCCAGGCCCTCCTCCAATCAAGTCTACCTGACATTACATTTTTTTATCCTTCATTTGCCTCAAAAAAAGCATAATAGCTCACACACATGAGGTTAAGCTCTCAGCCAGTGCTGATTTTTAAAGATGCTCCCCCAAGGCAGGCAGTGGCTGGGGATGGTGGGTCACACAGATGACTATAGCATCACCAGCATATAAATGTAATACATTCCTACTATTCAGGGACATCGAAGGGATTCTTTGAACGTTTCAAATGTGGCTTAGTTGATTGGCAAATGGCTTTGTCAAAAAGTGAACATATTAGGTATTTACCCAAAATATATGAAAATACAGATTCAAAGGGGCACATGCACCCCAATGTTTATAACAGCATTATCAACAATAGCCACTATGGGAAAGCCCAAATGTCCATCCACTGATATATTGATAAAGAAGATGCGTGCATACACACACACACACACACACACACACACACAATGGAATACTACTCAGCCATCAAAAGGAATGAAACCTCGCCATTTGCTATGACATGGATGGAGGTAGAATGTATTATGTTAAGTGAAATAAGTCAATAAGAAAAAGACAAATACTATATCATCTCACTCATGTGTGGAATTTAAGAAACAAAACAGATGAACATATGGGAAGGTGGGGGAGAGAAGAGAGGGAAACAAATCACAAGAGACTCTTAATGATACAGAACAAACTATGGGTTGATGGAGGGAGGTGGGTGGAAGATGGGCTAGATAGGTGATGGGTACTATGGAGGGCACTTGTTGTGATAGGCACTGAGTGTTGTATGTAAGGGATGAATCACTTAACTCTACTCCTGAAACCAATATTGCACTGCATGTTAGCTAGCCAAAATTTATAATTCAAAAAAGTGAACACCAGGATTGAATGTAGAAAATGTCTAGAAGTCTATTGATTTTCCTGCTTTAGGGTCGGGCCATACCTGTGAATGAGATGTCTGATGTTTCCTGGACTTATCACCCCTGACCCTGCTCTTCACCATGGCACCAAGTGCTGTGTTTTCTGCCATGCAAACCACAGATTAACTTTTTGCCTCTGTATTGCTGTGATTTTTTTTATTTGAGACAGAGAGAGAGCATTTGAGTGGGGGAGAGGGGCAGAGGGAGAGAGAGAGAGAGAGAGAGAGAGAGAGAGAGAGAGAGAAAATCTTAAGCAGGCTCCATATCCAGCACATAGCTGGACATAGGGCTCAATCCCACAGCCCTGAGGATCATGACCTGAGCTGAAATCAAGAGTCAGATTCTTAACCTACTGAGCCACTCAGGTGCCCCAAGGATATCTGTGACTTTAAAGTAAGGCTTGAAAATGTAGAGCAGTTAAATAGACACTAGAGGAGTTGCCTGGTTCACTGCGGTATTAGGTGATCAGCTCTGCAGAGGGCAGGAAATTCCCCCTTGTCATGGGAGACTGCTGAGTCTTCCTGTCTTCCACTTTCTTTCCCCTCTGTCCCTGCAGAGGACACCCTCCAGGACTCTCACTGGTTCTTCTTTTCACTTCCTTCTTTCCCTTATTTCTTCATGTTTTTCCTTATCTTTTCTCTTTCCCTTTTTCCCCCCTTTTTTATTTTTAACTTAAAAACAGCATACATGCTCATTTTTTAAAGTAGGCACTATTGACAAAGAATAAGGGCATACTTGGACTTGAACACTCTCACCAAGTCCCTGTTTTCTGCCTGCTGGGTACATGTTCTTGCAGAGCAAGTGACTCCTGTACAAAACAGAACACAGACACTCATACAAATACAGCCTGCTCTGCAAACTATTCATAATAAAAAATTATCCTGTAAAATACAATAACTGCTTTATTTGTTGGATAAACTTTGCTTCAACTATTAAAGTCAAATTTAAAACTTTGCTTACTGATTCTCAACAATATACATAAAATTCTTAGGTGGATTAATTTCAGATATATGTTTCAGTTTTGCATGCATGGCCCTTGTATGCATGTCTCAATGACCCTTAAATATAAAATAGCCTAGTTACCTGGCTTGAACTAAGGACATAAGGCCACCTGTCTTTATTCTATTTAGAAACTGGGTGGATAAAAGATCTTAATTCGATAAGCTAGGCAAATAGCCTCTGTCTGATAATTAGACAAGTTCTCTGCTCTCAGAGTCTGTCCCAGCAGGGGAGGGAACAGATATACCATGTAAGTAAGGGACAGATCCTAAGAGTCTGAGCCCCCAAATCCAGGTAACTATGGCCATCAGTTGAATACAGGATCAAATGTTTGGGTCCTAAGTCCTGCTTATTGATAGGTTCACTGTGGCAGCTATCTCCTCACATTATAAGTAGAGTCTTCCAAACTCAGAGCCAAAGAGATAGCCAAGTGAGGGGCTTTTCTTGGGAATAAGATTGGGGGATTGAAATCTGTCCCCCTGAGGTAGGGATTTAGTGCGATAGTATGCTGGTGTACACCTTCACAGGAAGGGTGTGCCACTGAGGTGAGCTTCCTAGATGGGCCTGGGAAAGTCAGAAAGGCTAAGGTTAAGGGTGGTTGTCAATCCAAAGCCAGGGTTAGAAGGTCAGAGTAAGGATATGAGAGTAAATTCAAGGCACTTGGGAGCAACTGGAAGATGTGGCTTAGGAGGCAGCACCTGCATTGTCCTTCAGGATCACCTAAGGGTGATGTACAGTAGTTCAGCTAGAATAAAGGACAGAGCTGGAGCAGGACAAGGAGATTATTACTTCCTTAGCTGTGCCCTAGTACCCTAATGGAACCTAGCCCCAGGCATGGTCACTCCAGTTTCCAGCCTCCTGGGCCTCCTTTGTCCATCAGGAAAGCAAGGAACAAACTAGGATGAAGGGCAGTCAGGGTTGAGGGCTAAGTGGGACCTAGCCAAGGACCCCTCCTCTCTGTCCTTGTTCCCATGAGAGGCAAGCTGAAGCAGCCTCAAATTCTCTGGCATCAGTGACCTTGCCCACCCCAAAATACTGAAGGATTCACTGCAGGTGCAGTCATGCCTGTGGGGGAAGCCATGCTGTGTTAGTAATTTGAGCTGCTGTAAACATGGAAGCTTGGTATTTGCTGATGTAAAATATACTTGGTAAGGAGTGGAGTGTGAAAGAGTCTTTTTTTTCTCTTAACCCTGTGGCTTCTGAAGTCACCCAATGTGTCACCCTCCAATGAGTAGACAGGCAAGAGAGAACAGAGGATGATATGAGAAGTTTCTATGTTTGAGCCCAAGTGACAGTGTGTTCACTTTCATCCTATTCCATTGACCAAACCTCAGTCCTATGACCCACCTAAGTATAAGGGCCTCTGGAGACATCACCTAACTGAATATATTCCCAGCAAGAAGGGCAGAACATACATTTGGGGGAGTCACCTGCCTCTGCCACACCATAGCACAGAATTCACTCTGGAGACTTGTGTGTGCCTCTTCCTGAGGCTGATTACAATAAACAAATCAATTTATGTCAGCTTTTTTCATCCAGTCTACATCCAAACCAGAGCAGGAAAACACTGGTGGCCTGTGAGCCACATCTGAGAGGCAGACACATTTTTCTCAGAACACACAGGGTATAAAAATATATGTGTAAAGCAAACTACACAAAAGAGCGTAGTTTTTGCTACATTAAAATGTCTGGAAGAAATCTGTGAAGATTTCATAGGAAATTTAGATTTCCTGTCTCAGGTCATTGAAAGGTCCGGCCCCATGCAGCCCACCTTCCTGAGTGGCAGCATCACCTGCAGCAGGTGGTGGCACCTCCTCACTGCTGGGCTGGATTACACCTCAGATGCCACAATTCCTACTGCCCCTCAGAGCCAGCACATTCACATGGGTCATCTCTGTACTTCTGGGCATGTGAGTGTATGTGTAAATTTTTATGACTTCGTATTTTTCTTTTTTTTTAATTTTTTTTAAAAATTTTTTTTTCAACGTTTTTTATTTATTTTTGGGACAGAGAGAGACACAGCATGAGCGGGGGAGGGGCAGAGAGAGAGGGAGACACAGAATCGGAAACAGGCTCCAGGCTCCGAGCCATCAGCCCAGAGCCTGACGCGGGGCTCGAACTCACGGACTCAGGGACCGCAAGATCGTGACCTGGCTGAAGTTGGACGCTTAACCGACTGCGCCACCCAGGCGCCCCTGACTTCGTATTTTTCTGTTGCCTCAACATCCCCACAAAAAAATTATGAGCACCTGCCCATGTGACCAGGTGCACCCGTGTGATAAGGCTGATCCCTGCCACATGTTGCCCTTCTTGCCCTTTTCTGACTGTGATCGAGTGAGACTCAAATGTACCAGTGAAATTCCATTATGCCTTTCTGCTTGTGGTTTCCATCCTGACCCCTAATAAAGGCACTTGCCTATAGGTCGTCCCTCTCTCTCACCTCCTCACCTACATGATTGAGCCCAATCCCAGGGGGATCTTCCCATGCACCCTCCTTCTTTAGGACCTGTGTGTATAATACATATTTAGTTTCATATGTCTTTTGATTGTTGGAATATTCATTAAATACCCCTCAAGGGGGAATTTGCCCTCTCACTGACAACACAGAGGGATGCCCCAATCCATATGACTGTACTCAAGGTGGGATTGATCCTGATAATCGACAGCTGTGAGTTGAGGACTGACAACCTCATCCAGCCAGAAGTCTGGATGTGGGTGCTGTGCCTTGAAGTCCATTTCATGAAGAATGGTAAAAGGTCTGTGGGACTGTCCAGGACTTCATCCCTGGCAGGAAGCGCAGGGCTGGGAGGGAAGAAGTAGCTGGATATAAAGCAAGAGATGTAGGAAAGCCAGAGCAGGTAGGTCTTCAGGTGCAGAACCTTTATTTACCTTGTGGGGCAATAGGAAGGCTCCAAACTCTTTTCAAGGGAAAAGATTTGTCCATATTTGCACTTCAGAAGGCTTGCCTCCTCTGTTGTCTAGGAAAGGATGTATAGGATGAAGAAAAGAGGCTGTCGTGGGGAAATGAAGGTGGGATGAGTGCTTCTTCAAGGTCAGCTGAATGGAATGTGAAGTAGTTTCCATTCTACTGAGATTGGAAAGCCCAGGGAGCCAGGTGCCCATCGATGTCACAGAGTGCTTGTCATTTTCAGTATCAGAGGAGCAAACAGCAACATCTTGCCCAGAACTTTCCATCTGATCACAGCCTGAGGGATTGACTCAGAAGCCATCATCACCAAACGAGCTCCTGAGTGGAGTTTAATGCTTTCCAATGGATCACACACACTTGAGAAGTAATTAATGATTTGATTCATTGTGCTTCAGGGAGCCACTGTCCAACAAAATAATCCAAGTAATTTAAATCTGCAATAAAGTAGGAGTGCGACAACATTTCATGGCTGCACACAGCAATGATTTGCTGGAGAGGGAAAAAAAAGCAAGCATTTTTATTAGAGCCACATCCAAATAATCCATAGGAAAGCAATATTGAGTTCACAAGTGATTTGATTACATTCCTTCACAACAGTCCTCCAAGGCAGAGTCAAGTCCAAATGCATTTCAGTGAATGTGCATAATACCAAAGGTTCCGTAAACCAACACATTTCATCAAAATTACTCTGTGCATGTCTGAGATAGAAAATGTTTGCAGAATGTTAACCGCCTTTTTATTCAGAATAAATTTCTTCTGCCATTAGCATCTGGCATCTGCAAATAATAGAACCCTAAATGCATGCACCCGTGAATTTAAGATCTTCCTCTACAAGCGCCTTTCCAGTGTCCCTGGCTACCAGTGTACATGTGCAGCCCTCTCCCTCCTTCACACACACACTGAGCAAGCTGAGCCTTGCTCTAAGCCACACATCGCCCTGACCTCAATGAATGCTCAGGCTGCTAAGAGAGACCTACCCACTCTGAAGTGGGCAAATGTGATGAGTGTGGGAGGGACAAAGAGGAGCCCTGGTGCAATGGGGCATCAGGAAAGGCTGGTTGGAAGTGATGAGGCTAAGCAGTTAGCTGGGAGCAGGATTGGGGAGGGCAACCAAAAGCTTCTGGTGGCACCCGGTGGACGATTTTGAGGCGAAGCTCACACATTTCTTTAATTGATCATTGACCTCAGATGGACAGAAATGAAATCCCTAAATCAATAATACAGTATATAGAATAGATTCAATGAGCCTTCAAAGCAGGAGATACCCACAGGCTGCACTCAGAGCCCTGCCTACTTTATTTACCCCTCTAATTTATGTTCCTTGAGTGGATACTGTATTCCAACACCGTTCTAGGTGAGAACAAGGTAGGCCCAGTCACTGTCTTTGTGGATCTCACACTTAAGTGGAACAGAGAGACAAGTCACTAATTATTGCAATGAGACCCATGCAGGAAATTGTAAGTGGGGAGGGGATGGTCATTACACCTTCTTTGGATGGTGCGTGTTTAAGTAGGAAGAGGGTATATTTGAACTGAGGTCAGAAAGACAAGGAGGAGCAAAAAACCCTGCTGGTAGAAGGTGCTGTGGGGAGAAGGACAGTACCAAGGCTTGACAATGGAAAAGCTGGGGTGATCTAAGGCCACGGAATGGAACTGGGGAGTGAGCAGAGAGAACATTAGGGGAGAGGGTATGAGATGAGGCTGGAACTTCTGACAGACCTCAGCTAAATTCCTGACACACTCCATAACTCTAGGAGGCTTCTCAAAGCTTCCCAGGGCCATGGGACAGCACACTCCCCCTCAGGGTGGCATCCCTTCCCATAATGATTAGCCATGTGTCCAAGGGTATCTAGAGAGCCCCCTCTCTCCCTGTGTCATTAACAATAGTGCCCTCTCCTCTTTCACTCTCAAATGTGTCTTCTCTGAGATTATAAATTTGTGATCACCTGACCATGAAAAAGGAAATGATTTCCTGACAGACCCTACAACCCACTCAGCTGACTCATTCTCGCTCATCATGGATATGAACATGATTCAATGTCTATATACACCAAAAACATTGCAATTGGGTCTAAATCAGAAAGTTCTGATCAAAAACATGTTTGGAATAGATGTTATGTTTAATTATATCTGAAGAGATAAGATGTACCAAATATGGAGATTACTTATATGACATTATCTCCCGAGCTCAGTTTTAATCCATAGTCATATCTTCCCTCTCTTAACTCCACACTACATGTGCCAGGCTTCATGAGAACAAACTCATTTACCTCCCACAAGATCATGGCCCTCACTTTACCCCAACGACTTGGGAACCTTATTCAGGGCATGTGCTGATGAAGGTGTGAGTCAGGCTACAGGCTCCAGGGTCCATGTTCTCACCCACTTCATAGCTGACACCCCCAGTGACCATATCACAGCCCTTCTCTGGAGCTTCAAACCCCATCCCTCATTGACACTGGCCATATCCATCAGGATGCCTCACAGATATTTCAAATCTAACTCATTCAATCTGGAAGTCTCTGTTTCTTTCTCCCATATTTGCCCCTTCTATATTCTTCTCTGACAAGTTAGCAGAGAAGGATGTTGACAAACCCTCAGAAGAATCCTAACTTAACTAATTTCTTTTTAAGGTCACCCAACTGCCTGCAGTGAATGCCCAGCTACATTTACACTCAGGCTTCCTGTAGAATCCTGCTCCTGGGAAGCTTCCTGTAGAATCCTATACAATCTGTGTATACTGTCCCCCTGGCTGGCCCAGTGGCCCTGCTCAAAAAGTCTAGCCCCATTCCAACCTGTGTTTCTTCCTCAAACCAGCTCTCCTCCTCCATGCAGAGCACTTCCTCTCATGTCTCAGTGCTGACTGTCAGAGCTGGACCCCGTCATATCTGCCTTTCTTGATCAACAAACATAGATGGCTAGAAAGAAAAAAAATGGAAGGGGCTCTGGGGCCACAGTGAGGGGCAATCCTAGCTCTACCTCTAGCTCTGAGTATTTAGGTGAAGAAATTGATTTTACTGAATTGAATCTCTGCTTCCTCATCTGCTAAAGAGCATTTCATGGGTTTTTAGTGAAGTGAGCAAAATGCCCAGTCCAGTTGCCCAATAAGTAGAAGTTATTGACATACTCTTACCCTACCTCAAAAAACAAAGTGAACCCAAATATTTAAATATCTCTCTCTCTCACCAAAATGAGAACTTATTATGTGCCAGGTACTGGGCTATGCACTTTTTAACCTCCTCTTCTCTCTAAGAAAGGTACTCTTGCATCATTTTACCAATGTTTTGTGTATCATTGGTATTATTTGGCACCATTTCTAACAAAGGGAATAAGTCTATTTCTGTATTATTAATTAACTGGCTGAAGATGGGTTGGAGGCATTGAGTAGAAATAGGGTCAATGCCTAGAGAACACTCCATAGACACCATGTGGGACCACCATATTCTAGCCCAGATTAGGAAAGAGAGAAAATCCAAAGACCTTCCCCAAAGGGCAAGGTATGGTCACAGAAGCGTAGCAGTCTGCAGCCACTTGACACAAGCACATGCAGCCTCACACACCCTAGAGTACAAGGAGCCACATAGAGGAGAGAAGAGCTAACAGTGATTTGGTATTTACTACATGCCTTGTGATACATTTGCCACATCAGTGAATCTTTTCATTTACCCCACGAAATAAAATTATGGGGTGCAACAACCACCTTATGAGATAGTCATAATCCTTCTCAGGTAAGTAGTCTTTGACAAACGGGGAAACAAAGACTCAAAAAGATTTGGTAACTTGGGCAAGATTACACAACTAATAAGGCAAGAGCAACATTTTAAATTTGGCTCAGCACCGAATACATAGTAGACCTCTGAGACATACTTGGGTATTTGATCTGACATTGTCTGAAAAATGCTTTAATTCAGAGAAAAAATACGCACCTCTGCTGGCATGCAGCACCATATGCTCGGTCACCTTCTCAGACACAATGAGAATGAGGTGCTACAAAGAAGACTCCATAATGTATGCTAGCCCTTCTTCTGGCATCTATGGCAGAATTAGCAGTACAAAAAGTAAAGAAATGAGAATTTGGAACAGTTCCTGGAAGGACCTCACTCCCATGAATTCATTTGGCAGCATGACTAGACATCCACTCCCCCTGACTTCTTGTCATTTGGAAAGCAGGCTGCCAGGACAAACAGGTTGAGCAGAGTCCTGGAGGGCTATCCTAACCCCTGTCACTGGGCACATCTGAGCAGCGTGGTCCAGGAGACCACGTCCTGAGGGAGGGACAAGCTGAATGACCTCTTGGCAGCATCTAATGTTGAGAGTTGTGATACATGAGTGAGGATTGCATCGGAGGGTCTTTGCCACATCGGTGGACTATCACCCAAGTGCTCACTTCAAAAACCTAAACTTCCTTATCATGCTGTTTCCCTCATGTTCCACATGAAACTGCTTAGCAAGGCTGTAGGCTGTAAAGCATGGCCTGGGCCCAACTGTTTCTCACCATCCCAAATGCAATGACCACCTCTCATCTACCACAGAGAACCTTGCTGCACGCACCGCTCCTCTGTAAGGTGCTCTTTACCCAGCAGATGGGGTCTGCTCTCTAAAAGTTCAACCAAATTACATCTTCTCTAGCTCAATACTTTGATCAATGACCTTACCTCCCACTTTGAATAAAACTTGATGTTTTAGCAAAGCCCAGCCTGCTCTGTTCCTCCTGGGTACTATGACTCAGTCTGTACCACTGTCCTTCATTTGTGCCTGCTTCATGTTCCTTGGATTACTCTGGGCTGACCCATCTCCTCCCTACAGATGCACATGGACATTCAAACTCAAATGCCACCCTGACATTTTACATGACCACCAACTCCACACAGCCCCTCTCCATACCTCTATGTTCTTTTTGCTTCATAGAACTTACAGCTACCTTGTTTATTTGTTTATTACTCACATTCCCCACCAACCAGCTCCTGAAAGATCAAAAGGACATCTGTCGATTCCACAAGTACTTCCCAGGTCTGGTACAAAGTAAGGGTTTAATAAACACTGAATGAATGAGTGAACATGGTGATTTGGCATTTGCATCTTAGCAAGAAAAGAGCATGCCACATACAGACAGAGATGCCAGGGCCTGTGGCACAGTGAGTTGGAGAATCCTTTGCACAATCACAGACATGTAGAATGTCACATACTGTCCCTTCTGGAACATTCCTCAAGTCCTCCATGACTTCCAATGACACCCACTGTGGACCTAATGAGTGCTTATTCACAGCACCTTCCTGACAGCCTCCTCACCACCTCTGCACTCACTGGTGCTTGGTCTCATCTAACCCAGAACCCATATCAATAGAATGACCCACCTGCTTCCTTGTGTGTCTGCTCCTCTGAACTTCTTCATTGATGGGAGCTCCCCAAAGACAGAAGCACATTCCCCAACATGGATACAGACCTGACACATAACAGGTGCTCAGTGCTGTGTTGAGCCCCAAAATCTAGCCACCAACTGCTAAGGTGGAGAACAGGCAGGTCTTGATGAGAGATTATTTTCCTACCTCCATTTTCTTGTGGATCCCCCTGTCTTCCCAACCTGTGAATGTTGATTGCCTTGGCTTTGTCCTCAGTCTCCTTCTGTCACCTCTCCCTCACTCCTTGGCTAAGTCCCACTCATAACTCCAGACCAACATATCCAATCTTCCAGTCAACCTTGTCTCCATCTGACTGACAGGCATTCCAGATTCAGTGTGCCTGGGTCTGGAACCTCTGACCTCCTCCAGCCATTACCTGCTTCCATCACCATCATCCTCAAAGATATTCTTTATTCCCCCCACCCCCTTGGCTCACACCCTCTGTTGGAAATCCTCTGGCCCTCAGGGAATCTTCCCACCTGCACCACATTGCCTGGTCTGGCCACCTTTGTCTCCTGCCTCACTCATGCAGGGGCCTCTTAACCTACTTCTCTGCTTGTCCCACTGGCCCATCACACTATTCCAACATGGGAGCCAGGGAGATCTCTTTCAGAAATTAAATCAAATTATATCAATTCCTCTGTTTAAATCTACCCATCTTATTCAGAGAAATTCCTAATTAGTGGCCACAAACTACTTCTAGGCCATCTAGCTCTGGCTCAGCACATGATTTCCCCTCATCTCAATCTCTGCTCCCCTTTTTCCTACATCCCTAGAGTTTGCCAAGACTTCCCCTCCTGTAGGTCTCGCACTTGCTCTTGCTCTGCTTGGCCTCCTTCCGATGGCCACTCCCTCATTTCATGCAGGCTCTGCCCAATAACCCATCATCAGAAGGGCTTCCCTCCGAATTCCCCTTCTAAAGTAAAAACCCTCCAGTCACTGTCCACCCTCGCTCCTCTTGGTGACACTTGCTGACATGGCATATTACACATGTGCTCATTTACTATCTGTCTCCATGAGAACACAGGGAGGTGTGGCTGGCGGGAGTTATTCAGAGATGATTTCCTGGAGGTCAGTACATTCTGGAGTTAAGACTCAGTGGTAGGCTGTAAGGACCTGGCATAAAACAGTGGGCAGGCCAGGAAGGGCAGGGGACCTGGAGAAGTGAGGAGTAGGAGTGAATTGATTCGGACTCTGATGGGCATGGGTGAGTCTTGGAATGCTCATGTCTCAAGCACAGTCCTTCATGGGAATTCCCATAGAGGGAAACACTAATTACACCTGCCTCTGTCTTTGACCTCACAGTCTCTGGCATACATGTAACACTCTCACAGGCTGTGGTTACCATAACTTCCAACTAAAACATTAATGTGTTGGGGAAGCTCCTGACACTCAGCTCCTTTACCTCTTCCATGCAGGCCCACCCAGTCCTCCTGCCCTGGGCACTCATCACCCTGTCCTCCCCATTTCCAGTTAATTCCCTTTCCTTCTCTTTTTCAGGAGGAAAAAGTGCACAACTAATGGGTTACATCATTTTAATCTTGCTGCAGGTGAGTCCACACATTGTGGACTGCAACATGTACCAAATGCACATGTTTTAAACGTTGTTGACTCTGTGAACCCATGAGTTAGTCACATCTATAAGGTTTACTCCAGGGACTATGTCCTACCAGAGTAATCTGACCCTGCAGGCTCATGGGGAGAAGCCATTTGACATGCCTATTGTGAACCCTCTGTAGTGTTTCATGTAAATGTGCTTTAGCTATGCTCTGATAAGCCTGAATCTTAACTGATTCTGAGCTGAATCAGAAACAGGTCAGGGAAACTGTAAAGTCATTTCCAAGGACTCAGCTAAGCTGGGTTCATCCTGTAAATGTTATTCTTTTTAAATTGGTAAAAAAGACCAGCTTGAGCTATTGAAAAAAAAAAAACAAGCAAATAAACAAAGACACTGATGGATAGGCTAACTGTGGAGAAAACTCTCAGAGGAATCAGTGAAGGTTAAAGATTGGGTGCTTATGTGGGGGTTGGGGGTGATTATTAATCTTCTCTTTTAATGAAAGCGATGGAAGATGACAAGACTTTTAGCAAATTCCTAGTGCTTCCTTTCATTCTGCAAAAGTGTATGGAAAGGAGGGACATCCTCTGTCTGTAATGGCTGAGATGACCCAAACTTTGAGGGACTCCACACTCACAGCTCTGGGTGTAATGCAGAGTCATGCGCCTAGCATTTCTATTCAGTCCTGGAAGGAGACACTCACACTCCAGGAATGTTGCAGGGTTAGGTCTACTGAGGTTTAACCATTAGAGATTGCTGCTATTTAACCATTTGACCTATCCAGCTTGCAATTTTATATGGCTCAACCTAATATTTAAGGTTGGAAATAAAACCAGAGTGAAATAGTAACAACTAAAGGTTGAGTGTGAGCATTTCTTCATTATTATATAGTGATTTTCTTAGAACTGAAACACACATAATTTTGTAAAAATATTAAACCTTATTAAAAATGTGTACTATTTATTAACTCAGAGAATGCCAGTTAATGTTCTACATTAACACAAAGGTGTGTCCATCTAGCTCTGGACGTCTTTGGGGACAGAGTTTGAGTGCTAGTCATAAGCATTGGCATATTGCCAGGACAAGACCATGCCTGACAGAGAGTTGGTGCTTAATGAATATTTTTAAATAAATTAATAATTGATTGAATAAATACAGAATAAATACTACTTTTTCTCCTAAGAAATGATATAATGTGTAGGATCAATATCTCAAGCATACGACTAACTAGGAATTTGAGATTCAGGCAAGTTTCTTTCTTCCTTTTTTTTAAATGTTTGTTTTTTAGAGAGAGAGACAGAGCATGAGCAGAGGATGGGCAGAGAGAGAAGGAGACACAGAATCTGAAGCAGGCTCCAAGCTCTGATCTGTCAGCACAGAGCCCAACGTGGGGCTCGAACTCAGGAACCATGAAATCATGACCTGAGCGGAAGTCGGACGCTTAACCGACTGAGCCATCTAGGCTCTCCACCTCAAGCAAGTTTCTTGATCTTGCTGAGCTTCACATTCCTCAGCTATTCAGTGGAGAAAGAAAAGTGTAATTCCTCAGTCTTATATACTTTCAAGTAGTATTCCTAGCAGAGAGAGCAGTGTAACTGTGGCATGGCCCTATGCTCAGGTCTGGCCTTTTGCTTCACCCTGAGTTGTGAGACAAGGACAAAGGCGTCTGTCACAGGAATTGTTGCAACTGCATCACTGTGGCCCATAATAGGCTCTGGAGACTGCTTCCTAGGATCTCCAAACTGCAGTTCCTTCACTCCCTGCCCTTTTTCTGACGATACCCCCTCAGCTTCTGCATCTGAAATCTAGCCTTTCAGGCTTTTCACCTGGGTAGCAGTTTGGGGTGGCGTTAGGGAAGGCACTTTCAAGATCTCTGAAGTCTGGCATCCTTCTGCAGCCCCAACTTGACCCACAGGAAACTCTCACATTTTTGTTCCCCAGATGGAATGCACCTCACCCAGCTGCAGCCCACACCCCAGGCCCACTGCCTCGGAAATAAGCACCAGCATCTGTGCCTCCATGTGCAGCCCTCATGTCTCTAGGGCATGTACCTCAGAAGCTGCCACTAATTTGATCATAAGAAGCTGAATGAATATAGATAATATTAAGCTTTATGGGATGTCCCTGCTGTGGTGACCAACAGATGCAACAGAGAGACATCAGGGAGGAAGAGACTTGTGGTGGGCAAAGACACACGCTGAGCTTCAGTTTCCCCCTCTATGAAACAGATGTGTTAATAGAATATCATCCTTTTTTGGTTGGCTTGAAGATGTGGAGTAAGTGTGTCAAGCTTGGGTGCTCATTTGCAGCCCCAGTTATTCAGTGAAAGAGGATTATATGAACACAGGGTGATAAAAATTCATGGTCTATTCATATAGTAGAAAATGACAAAGCAAATAATTAGATGACTGTCTTTCCATATAGAGAAAGGTATTATGAGGACTGGAACTTGGTTTTCACCATTCCCAGTATCCACTGTGATGTCCATCCCAGGATGTTGGATGGATAAATGGATGGAGGACTGGAGGATGGGCAGAGGGAGGGATCTTTTTGAGAAGACCCTTGTCTATCCCTTAGGTTATTTCATAGTCCCACCTGCCCAGGCTATGCATACCATGAAGCTAGTTTATTTGGCAAGGAAGGGGGAAAATACATGGTGGAACCTGGAATACAAGGTGTTTTAACAGAAAATGTTTTAAGTTAACCCTTCAAAGGCTGGTTTGGTAACATTCCAGCTTTTGCAAATATCCTGACTCTGATGTGGACTCTCCTGGGTGAGAGGGAGTTTGTCCCCAGTACCCAGATGCAAGTGTTTTACAGCTGCCTTTCTGCTGGTACTATACAGGGCAGGAGAAACTGGCACAAGGTATCTTTAAGTCAACTCTTCTCACCTTTGAAATGTAATTCCACCTCCAGGAATCTATACTTAGGAATAAATCAGAGATACAGCCAAGGACTGATGTATGCAAATACCCCTGGCAACATCATTTGTAAGAGCAACAACCTGTGAGTGACCTAAACATCCAACATGAGGGATTGTTAAATAAACAATGATACAAATCATGCTTAACATTTTTCGAATGTGAAAAACTGGTATACTGTTGATTAAAAAAATAAAGCAGGGCATAACATTGTTTTTATAGAGTCATTCTATGTGTGAAAAATACAACATACAAATTTGAGAAAAAACTTCAAAAAATCAAATTGCTACTAGTGGTTACCCATGAGAGATGAAATAATGAATATCTTTTACTGTTTTCTTTATACTTTTCGGGTTTTGGATATGTGCTACATCCATTACTTCTATAATAAAACATAAATTTTCCTAAAGAAAAATATATGAGCTTTGCGTAGTGAAATATTAGGACAGAAAGGATTTTCTATAAAATACAACTGCATTTTTAATATTCTTCTCCATGGGCTTTGAGTTGTTAATGTATCATCTTAAAAGTCTAAGTCTAAGTCTTAGAAAAGGCAAAAATACCCTTTAGTGTATCTTGCAAAAGGATTATAATTATTAGGCAATTGTTTACTTAATAAGGTTCATATTGATGTCATTCATTTTAAGAAAACTTAAAAGTTAAATATTATAAATATAAAAGATGAAATAAATATGCCACATTGCTTTTGTTATTACACTACATGTTGGACAATAAAGATCATCAGCACCTATTATTTAGAATAATAGAATAATGTTAGAAATCATGGCAAAGATACCAATATTCTTATCATGATTTATCCTCCTGAGATAATCCAAATGTGTTGAATGTCCATCTGTGGATTGACCCTCATGACCTCTCCTCCAAAACTGAGGAAACACATTCTCATTTTTCCATGTTAAGAAACATGGCAAACCTTGTTATATTTTTCTATTTGTCACAGTAAACTCTGCTGTGCCTGTACCCAGTACTCTTTATAATGGACATGTGCCAGAATTTTCAGATTCTAAGAAAAGGGTAAGAGGATGGGGAAAGAACACATGGGGGAGGCATTTAGACATCAGTAAGTTTTCAATATCAGTAAGTCATATATTACGAAAAAAGTACCAGTCTCTAGAAGTCCACCCAGTATTGGGCTCCATGCTGTCACTGGGGACGTGGACATGGGGCTAACCTCAGGGAGCTTACGGTCTGCCACAACAGTGTCCATGGCATCTATGGGGAAAGAGCAAGGTGCTGAGTGAGGCCACGGAAAGAGGTCATGGCATTAGAATCAGGGGCATTCTTGACCAACAGGGGAACAGACTTTGCTTCTTAATTTTCCTTTTCTAGAAGAGATGCTCTCTGCCAGGGTGTGGAGGGAGCCTGAGAGGCTGCTGCTTCAATCTGCTGTGTGTGCCAGCCCTCCTGTTTCACCTCTACTCCAACACATCAGAGGTACCTGGTGACATAAAATTCTGAGCTTTTCAGTGGTTTGCTTGTTTATCCTGACTCATTACCTTATCTTTTCCCACTTCCAGTTTAAGAGCCAGCTTTCTTGGATTTGCTAAATTAGTTCACACTCATTTCTTGCTTTCCTTCTTTGAAATGGATAAAATAATTAGTCCATAAAGAATACTAAGATCCCACCCTCACACCAATCCTTTGTTCCCACAGTTCCCAGAATTCTGGCAGCCAGGAGTGTACACTCCAGGGTAAAGACCAGAATATATTTCTCTAGAGAAGCTGATCAGATCAAGAGGAAAGACAAAGATACTGACATTGGAGGATTCTCCAAGGAAATGTCCCAACATGCATTTCACAGTGAATTTCACAGATGAAGAACCTCATACATGTTGCAGAGCCTTCGATCAGCCTCTCAATGCCTTGCTTTCAATATAGTCAGAAAACCAAATATCACCAGATTCTTAAAGAATGTGATTCACACGAAAATTAAAGACCAAAACTAAGAAAGATTTATTTTGAAATATATCAAAGGAAATAGAAAATATATAAGAAAACAACACAACCAAACTATCATAAATATTCTCAGCAATATGAGAGAAAATACTGTATTTAGAGAAAACAATGTATATGCTATAAAAGAGAAATATGCAGAGAAGATAAAACAGCTTCTAGAGGGGCACCTGGGTGGCTCAGTCTGTTAAGCGTCTGACTTCAGCTCAGGTCATGACCTCAGTGTTCATGGGTTCAAGCCCTGCATCCGGCTCTGTGATGACAGCTAAGAGCCTGGAACCTACTTCGGATTCTGTGTCTCCCTCTCTCTGCCCCTCCTCTACTCACACTCTGCCTTTCTGTCAAAACTAAATAAACATAGAAAAAAAATTTTTAAACAGCTCTTAGAAGCTAAAAATAAGATAGCAGAAATAAAAATACAATAGAAGATTCAGAATATAAAGCTGAAAATATCCCCCAAGAAGGGAAGCAAAAGAGAATGGAAAGTAAGAAAAATATATGATATTTAGAGAACTAGCCTAGCACAGCCAGCATACAAAATACACAAAATAAGGGCACCTGGGTGGCTTAGTGGGTTAAGCTTCTGACTTATGCTCAGGTCATGATCTCACAGTTTGTGAGTTTAAGCCCTGAATCAGGCTCTCTGCTGTCAGCGCAGAGCCTGCTTTGGATTCTCTGTCTCTGTCTCTCTCTGCCCCTCCCCTGCTCACACTTTCTATCTCAAAAATAAATAAACTTTTAAAAAAATATGCAAAATAAGAACTGTAGGAAAAGATAATGGAGAAAATGTAAATGAGGAAATTATCAAAGAAATAATTCAAGGTTGTTCAGACTGAAGAAAACAAATGTCCACATTTAAAAGACCCAAAGAGTGGATAAAATCAGAAACAAAGTGCATAATCATGAAATTTCAGAACACTGAGGATGAAGAAGAGATTCTATACGATTCTAAGCAGAAAAAAAAACAAGGTTAAACACAGAAAATCAGGAAATAGAATGTATTCTGAGTGTTCATTAGCCTCCTTAGAAGATAGAAGACAATAAATGGATGCCTTTTAAATCCCAAAGCAAGTCTACACCTAGCAAACTAAAACTCACATAGAAAGGTGGAAGAAGTAGAATAAAATGTCATGTAGACAGTTTCCAAATCAATCTCAAAGCACTGTTTCTGCAGGAGCTACTGGAAGAAATCTCCACACAGTAAGAGAGTAAACCAAGAAAGAGGAATATATGGATGCAGGAAAGAGTAGAAGGCACCAGGGTAGAAAAGGAACCCCACGTGTTACGGGGACAGAAGACTACAGAAACAGCTGCTGTGTGCCAGGCCAGAGGGCAGCTAAGACAGACTGGAGCAGACCAGAGGGCTCTGTGGAGGTTTCATGAAGAGGAGATTGATAAATAACTGAAATGTCTTAACATTTCAAGGGAGTTTGAGGTCAAATTTTGACAAATGCATAGAAAATGGAGATAGACAGAAAAATATATATTATGAGAAAAAAACGAGAAAAGAGTATGCAGGAAAGAAAAGGCAATCATGTGTGTAATTCACAGCTTGGCTGGAAATGGCACTTGTGTAATTACAATAATATGAACTTGAGAGCGTGGGGTGAGAAGGGAGCTGGTGAAAGAGATGTCCTCATCTAATAATATGAGGAAAATTCAATGCACAATGCTTGAAACTGAGAAACTGAGGCAGAAATAAAAGCATTTTATCTAGAGACATATATATACCAAAACAAAACAGAAACAGCAAAAGCTAAAAAAATGCAAAAGAGTTGCCTCTCTGGAGAAAGGGAAATTGGGGACATAATGGGGAGAGGACCTACTCTTTTATGAATAAATATTCATAGGAACAATTTGACACTTTATTGTATAACTATAATAAACCTTTTAAAATCAATATTTCAATATCCACATTAACCACAAAGAGGAGTACTAAATGCTTCTTCTTTTCTTAATCCAAATGGGGGAAGTTACTTGGAGCAAGATTATTGTCTTACCTTTTGTTCTTTTAAAAGCCCCACAACCCCCAGTCCGTCAGAGAGAAAAATATGTGAAATTAATAATATTGGCTGGTCATGCCTTATTTCACCCATAAACTCATTCATTTGTTCATTGTTCTTTTTGTGCTCTTTCCTTGTGCTAGGCATTGGGCTAGGTCCAAGAAAATCAGACCCATAAACAGGTAGATTAGATAGATATATAGATAAATAGACAGACAGGTAGATTATAGCTAGCTAAAGATGATAGGTGATTGATAGATGATAAATAGATAGATAGATAATGATATAGATAGATAGATAGATAGATGATAGATAGATGCTATGTGTGTAAGTTGAAGCAGATGTTCTCAGTGATCCACCCATGTGCCTCTGACCTTTTAGTGAATTCAACAATTTACAGGTGCCAGTATCTACATTTCTGAATCTAGCTTTCTTTTTCAGAATTGCATAAGGCCACTCTGCCCATAGTGAGAAAACGCACGCACACACACACACACACACACACACACACACACACAGCCCTCATCTAATGAATGTTATCAGTGCATAAATATCCCCAGTTCCCTCATCCCTTGGATGGTAAACTGAATGTATCACACTAGCTCACAATAACCCTGTGGGAGTAAGTCCCAAATATTCAAGGTTTTCTTACTTAAAAAAATGCATCTTTATTGGCTGCCTTTCCTTCCTAATATCCTCACACTTCCCAAATAAACTGCTTGCACTTAAAGCTTTGACCCAGAGTCTGTTTAGGGGAAACCAACAATAAGACATACATAAAAGTTTAGACAATAACAGAGATATACTGGGCATTTGGAGAGCTCAGGGGAGATATTGAACCCAGGCTGGGAATTAGTGGGGTGTGGGAAAGTGTTTGGAGTCAAGGACAGCCCATGGAAGTAAGTGACTCCTGAATCAGAAATTAAAGAATGTTTAGCATTCTGCAGACCCTTGGATGAGAACATGGTATCAGAAGTACACAAATACAGCCCCAATCATAGGACCTGGAAGGACAGATACTCAAGAAGGTAACTGCAGGTGGTCAAATGGGCCACATGCTATGTGTCGTGGGGGCAGAAAAAGCAACTTTTCAGGGGAGTCCCACTGGCATGGGCTATTTGACCTCTTCCTCCCTCTGCATGCACACTCTTCCCCAAGCTCTGTTCATCATTCTTCTACCACTTTTCCTCCTTCCCCTTGAGTTCCTCTCCCTCTGCAAATCGTCACATGTTGGTTCTTCTGAGGGTTCTGCCCCAGACCTTCTCATGTTAGTCATGGATTCTGACCAGTTGATTTTGTCTCCCACCACTGCTTCAATTATCATTTATATGCCAAATACTACTCAGTTACATCTTCATCCCTACGCTATTCTTTATCCTCCAAGCACATATATTCAACAGTACATCTCTCTAAGAATCTTCACCTAGCATTGTGTTTTACATCATAGCAAGTGCTTGAAGTAAATGGTTATTGGAAGGAGGTGGACTTAACTATGCACCTGGCACACAGCTTTTTTCAAACCCAGAACTTTTCTATCTATGGATGGTCGAACATATTTTTCCTTCTTTGTGGAAAGTCCTTCATGTTATGCCTCAAGGTGACTGGGTTACATTATTTCAGGGGACACCATTCATAGACTGTCATGTGCTTTCATTATCATCTAAAATCCACTTCCCCATAAAGACTTGTCCCAAGCTTTCAACATAAATCAGGTCTCCTTCTTATCCTCTTCATACCTTCTTATCAATAAAAACCATCACGCTTTATAATTAGACATTTATTTTTATGACTATATGGTACCATATCTATCTTATTCATTATTCTATACAGACCACTTACCCAGTGTCTATCATATAGTATAAACTCAATAAACATTTATTAAATGAATAAGTCGAATTGAATTCAACCTTCAAATCACTCAATTTTTACTCTGCACCAAGAGAAGGACAGAGGTGAACATCACAACTCCACACAGCACTTGTCCCCAGGAGACTCACAATCAGGTGCAATATGGAGAAATCCATCAATACAAATATGCAAAAGATAGAGATAAAAGAATGAAGGAATAAGAGAGTGGAGTGAAGAGTAGGTGTAAGTGTGGTGTCAGAGAATTAGGAGAGGGGAAAATCAGTGAAGGGACGTAAACCAGCCTTACTCCCTGCACTGCCTTAGGAGGCTCAGGCAGCCCACACCTTTACTCAGTACATAAAATACACTAAATAGAGTTGAGTTCTAAGATGCTACAGCATTAATGATGACATAAAGGTTTTATGGGCAACATGGGCTGTGACCAAAATCTCTCTACAGCAAAATCAATAGAACAGAATTATCATGGTGAGGGCAAGCATCTAGTCTTTTCCAGTGGGACATTTCTGGCTATTTATAACCTCCAAAGAAGAAAACTCACTTGAAAGTGTGAGAGAGAAATCCCCATTTTCTTTTGGAGGTGATTTTTGCAGTTTATAATGGCAGAACCCAATGACAGAGTCATAAGAATCCTTTGATGGTTGTATACAAAACAATGGGAGTTTATATATTAAATCCCTTATTATCTGTCTATAGGATGGAAGGTTAATGTTATTTCTGAAGGTTTTTGGTATGTTGGGGCAAAATCACAAACTGACTCCAATAAAAGACAGTACCTTGAACAAATGCATATGTAAAATGGTGTTAGCTTTTACAGCATAGCATACCACCTCAAAACAGTAATTTAAAACAACAAGCATTGTTATTCATGATTTTGTGGTCAGCTTTGTGGTTACTCATGATCTTCTGGTCTAAGCTGTCTGGGCTAGAGCTAAATGATCTAGGATGTCTTCTCTCATGTGTATGTCATTTAAAGCAGTGGCAACAGCTCCTCCATGCGTCTTCATCATTCATTAGGCTAGCCCAAGCTCATATGGTACTGCACACATTTTCCCAGCAGTATCAAGATAAATCAAGGCCCTGTGAGAACACTTTCCAGATTTCTGTTTGTGACCCATTTAGTATTGACCCTTCAACAAAGCAAGTTATATGGCTCAGCCCAGAGTCATTAGGAGAGATACTGTGCCAGGGTGTCATAGGAAATAAGGGAAACTGCTGTGATAATTTTTGGAAACAAATTACTGCAGAGACAAATTAAGAATGTGTACAGTGAACATTGCTATGATAGAACAGTAAGGGCTACCATTTGGTCTTATACAAATTTTTATCCAGAGATCCTCTGGTACTTGGAGTCCTACATACAGAAACAAAACTCTTCACTTTGCACAAGTTACCAACACAGACCTTGTGTTCAATAACTTTGTTGGCTAACAGCAGCTGATACTTCCAAGAATTCAA
This sequence comes from Panthera leo, assembly GCF_018350215.1. NCBI lineage: Eukaryota > Metazoa > Chordata > Mammalia > Carnivora > Felidae > Panthera > Panthera leo. The sequence goes on from NC_056686.1 coordinate 109,115,246, forward strand.
TACATAACACTATTTTTATTGACACCCAGATTCAGAACCAACTGGAAGATAGTCATAGAAGGAAGAGTAGAATGTGGTTGAGGTTTTCTGGCCAAGTGTGCTTAACTAGCATACCCATTGCCCTGTGCCTCTCCTGGGGGGCTGCCTCTGTAGAATCCATGGTGTGGAGGAGCGGAGAATAAGATTTCTATAGGAAGACCCAAAGAGAGAGAGAGAAAAAAAAAAGAGGATTACATCAAGCATATTCAGCTGCTTCTCTCAAACTTGTAATCATAGAATCCTCCTCCACCCAGTAGGTGCTGTTTCCATATCATACCCCAACCTCACCACTACCAATTGTCATATTTTTACCTTTTTAGCATAGTGGGCATAACTGTTAATCTTACCATCAGCCATCATGTGGCTTCAAGGCAGCACTGATCCTAATATATAAGAACATTTTTCTTTTGCAGACACAATCAGACAGTTGTAAACTTTGTCCCCAGAAGACTTGAAAATAGAACTTGATGTCAAGACCACTCTATACCCAAGGTTGAAATGAATTTGATTTTCCATTTCTCATTCCAAAGTATGTCCAGCCACACAGCCCAATACAGTTAATCAAAGTTTTATAATGATATTAAAAACCTAGAGATATTTCCATCATAAAATGTCAACAACATATTGATAGATGTCCCAAATTTGAATATAAAATCCCTCCCATTATGAAGTTCCAAGCAGAAACTAAAGTTCAAATAAAGTGTAAAAAAATCAATCTCCAAAAGTCAATTTTGTTCTCAAATTAATGTGAAGAGAATATTTTAATTATCAATTTTTCATATGTAATTATAGATTTGCATGCAGTTGTAACCAATAATATAGAGAGATTCAGCCTATCCTTTGCAGTTTCCCCAAGTGATGTAATCACTTACCAAACCATAACAATATCACAACCAGGATGTTAACATCAATGTAGTCAAGATACAGAGCATTTCCATCATCACAAGGATCCTTCAGACTGCCCTTTTGAAGTAACATGTTACCCGCCTGTGTCCTACCCTCATTTCTTTTTAACCATTAGCAATTACTAATTTTTAATTTCTTTATTTTATTTATTTTATTATTTTTGAGAGACAGAGAGACAGAACACGAGTGTGGGAGGGGAAGAGAGAGAGAGGGAGACACAGAATCTGAAGCAGGCTCCAGGCTCTGAGCTGTCCCCATAGAGCCCAACGCAGGGCCCAAACTTACAGACCGTGAGATCATGACCTGAGCCAAAGTTGGACACTTAACTGAGCCATCCAGGTGCCCCTTAACTTCTACAATTTTAAAAGATATTATCCTAATGGAATTATATGGTATGTAATATTTTCAAATTTGGATATTTCACTCACCATAATTTTCTGGAGATTGATCCAAGTTGATGCATGGATCAACATGGTGTAATTTACTGCTGCATAGTATTTCATGGTATAATGTACCACACTTTGTTTCATACAAATACAAATAAACATATATTTACAGCTTTTTATGTAAACATCAAGTGTTCATTTCTCTGGAATAAATGCCCTGGAGTGCAATTGCTGAGTCTTATGATAGTTGCACTTTTAGTATTTTAAGAAAATGACAAGCTGCTTTCCAGAGTTAGTTTTTGTCTCGTTTTACATTCATATCTCTTAAGGTTTTTCACAAAGCAAAAGCGTTTAATCTTGATGAAGTCATACTTACCACTTTTGCCCAGAATGTACATTTTATATCAAATCTAAGAACTCTTTAACTATCCCTAAGTCCTGAAAATTGTCCCCTGTGATTTTCCTGAAGTTTTATAGTTTTACATTTTATATTCATGCCCATGATCCATTTTGAGTCAATTTTTGTATAAGAAGTGATATTTGGATGGAGATTTATTTTTGTTTTTTTGACTATGAATGTCCAATTCCTCCAGCAGTATTTGTTGAAAAGGCTATCATTTCTCCATTGAATTGTTTCTTCACTTTTTGTCAAAAATCAGTTGGCTATATTTGTATAGATATTTACTGGGTTCTCTATTCTGTTCCATATCCATCCTTCCTCAAGGATAGATTCTGTTCCATATCTATCCTTCCTATCTATCCTTCCTCAAGACCACACAGCTTTTACTGAAGCTATATAATTCATCTTGAAATTAAGTAGGTTGGTTACATTTTTCTCCCACAATCATTCTAACCTTTCAGGTTCCACTGATTCTCCATATGAATTTTTGAATAATTTTGTCAATAGCTGCAAAAATGTACTGGGATTTTGATAAGAACTGGGTTAAAATCTATATGTTAATTTGGGGAGAATTGTCATCTTTACTATATTGAGTCTTCTAGGTCATAAATTCCTTCTTAGATATTATTTTGATCTTCTTTGATTTATTTCATCAATGCTTTGTAGTTTTCAGCATACAAGCTATATACAGTGTTGTTAGATGTACAAATAAGTAATTCATTGCCTTGTTAGATTTACAGATTTAGATGATTATGTTTTTAATTTTGGTGTTCATGTGCTCATTGCCAGTATATGGAAATACAATTTGATTTTTTTATGTTTATTTTTATTTCTATCATTTCACTGAACTCACTACTTCTAGGTATTTATTTGTAGACTCTTTGTAATATTCCATATAGACAATCATGTCATCTGAATATAAGGACAAATTTCTTTCTTTCCAATCTGTATGCCCTTTAATTCCTTTTCTTGCCTTATTGCACTGTCTAGAACAAGCAGTGCCTATTTGAACAAGAGTTGTGTGACACTAGTGGGAGCAGACAATTTTGCCTTTTTCTCAGTCTTAGGGGGAAAGTATTCAACCTTTCACTATTGAGAATAATCTTAGCTGTGGAGTTTTTGTAGATGTTCTTACCAATTTGATGAAGTTCCAATCTATCACTAGTTTATTGAAAAGTTTGTTTGTTTTGTTTGTTTTAATCATGAATGGGTGCTGAATTTTGTCAAATTATTTTTTTGCATTATTAATATGTCCATGTGATTTTTACTCTTTAGGTTGTTAATATGGTGAATTACATTGATTGATTTTCAAATATTGACCAGTTTTCTATCCTTGGAACAAACCCTACTTTGTCATGATAAATAATTCTTTTCACATATTGCTGAATTCTATCTTTTAATATTTCTTAAAGATATTTGCATTTATATTCATGAGAGGTATTAGTCTATAGTCTTGTTTTGTTTTTAAACAGTTCTTGTCTAATTTTACCATCAGGATAATTGCTAGCTTCATAAAATGAATTGAGTAGTGTTTCTTTCTCTTCCATAGTCTGCAAGGAATGAGATAGAATGAGAGTTAACACTTCTATAAATGTTCAGAAGATTTCCTCAGTGAAATTATCTGAGGTTGGAGATTTTTGAGTGGAGTTTTTTAGAGTAAGAATTAACTTTCTTATATTTTAAGGCTATTCACACTATCCATTTCATATAGAGTGAGTTGTAGTAGTTTGTGGGTTTTTTTTTTTTTGAATTGTCTAATTTGTACATTTATGTGTGTATAGTTGTTTGCAGCATTTCTTTATTATCCTTTTGACATCTGAAAGAACTGTGGCAATATTTTCTGTTTCATTCATTCATTTTCTGTTTCATGCATTTCAAATTTGTATATTCTCACTTTTTTTATTATTCAGTCTTAGAATATATTTTTTATTTTGAAAAATCCTTCCAAGGAATGAGTTCTTTGTTTCATTATTTTATTATTTTCATTTTCAATTTTATTGATTTCGCTCTTTTTATTGTTTCCTTCTTTCTGCTTGCTTTGGATGCATTTTGTTCTTTTTCTAAGTTCTTGATATTGGAGAAAATATTATTGGTTTGTGATGTTTCTTATTTTTAATATATGAATTTAACACTAAAAATTTCCCTTTCAGCTTTGTTTTAGCTGTGTCTGGCAAATTTTTACATGTATTTTCATTTTCTTTCAGGTTAGTGTATTTTTTAAAAATTCCCTATGAGACTTGGATTATTTACAAGTGTGTTGTTAGTTTCTACATGTTTGGAAATTATCCTGTTATTTCTGTTACTGATTTTCAGTGGTCTGATAACAATTTGTATAATTTCAATTTTAAAAAAAATTGTTGAAGTTTGTTTTGTGGCCCCAGACATTGTCTATTTCAGTATATGTCTATTTGCAATTGAAAAAAATGTTCTTCCACTCTATAAATGTTTAGTAGATTTTCTTGGTTGGTAATGTTGTATTTTTCTATATCCTTGTTTTTCTGCTTGGTTGTTCTATCATTGACAAGAGAAGGATTTCAACACCTCTAACTATAATTGGAAATTTTTTTATGTCTCCCTTTAGTTCTATTGGTTTTTACATTACATATTTTGCAGCTCTGTGGCTTAGTTGGTATACATGTAGGATCACTATATCATCTTGGCAGAATGATCATTTTATCATTACATAACGTACCTCTCTATTTCTGGTAAATTTCCTTGCTCTGAAGTGTAATTTTTCTGATACTAACATAGCCATTCACATTTTCCTTTGATTAATACTTTAATGAGATATATTTTTCTCATCTTTTTACTTTCAACATGCCTGCCATATTTGAAGTGAGTTTCTTGCAAACAGGGTATAGGTGGGTCATGTTTTACCACCCACTCTTCTTATCTCTTTCTTTCAACTGGTGTATTTAGACCATTAACATTTAATGTAGTTATTAATACATTAGGACATATGTCTGTGCTCATTGAGATTTCTTCAAATCTTCAATATCTGAGGTAAAAAAAAAAAAACAGTAAACTCTCTACCATTTTGTTCCTCAGGCCTGAGATGTCTAGTCAGTCTACTTTTTTCTTCACTTTCCACAGTCTATGTTTATTTTCTGTATGGCATCCAGGATTTTTAGTTTTATTTGGAAATAAGAATTTGAGAAAACATGTATTTTGCAATGCCCCAGAAACAAAATGTCCAAGATTTTATTTCAACATTCTACTTACAACTCTTAGATTTATGTCTCATTGTTTGTGTTTTTTGTTTGTTTTTATTTTTTCTCATGTTGAGAATTCTTTAACAGTTGGAGAACATCAATATTCCTACAGCAGCTGAAGCATTGACTGTCTTCAACCAAGAAAGGTGCTGTTCCTTCAGCAAGGCCAAAGTTGAATTGGTCTAGCCCAAGATCTTTGGCCTTATTTTTATAATAAGTACAAACAGTTAACAGAGCATATGCATGTATACAATATTGGCTCCACAATCACAAAATAAGAGGGAAAATAACTATTCCTCAGCTGTTATAATGTTAACCTGGATAATATGTGTTTCTTAGAAAAAATGCCAGATCCCAAACAATATGTGTCTGCAGACCTAAAGGAGTTTGAACAAAGGAAGGTGGTAAATCTCTTTTGTTCTCACCTCTCCTTAGCCCTCAGTGCTGATAGCTAGAATGTATGACCTGTGTGCCCAAACACAATTTGGATGAGTATGGAATACAATAAGCATAAATTTAATTAAAAAATATGATATAATTCAATCAGAAGGATGGGGTCTCATGAGGAGGAAGAAGCAGGGAATAGAGGTGGTGAGAGAAAAGAGTGTCAAATCCTAACCTCATGTGAAGTGTACTAACAAGTGATGCTAAAATGATAAGTACGGAAACAATCATATTGGTGTTGTATTTAGAAATATGACAGTAAATTCAAGAAGAAAGCCAAAAATATGCTGTTTTATTATGATCTTTCTTAGTGTTATTTCATCTTCTAGCCACAGGCATGCATTATAAACCTAAATGTAAAAATTAGTAGATTGATCATGTGGCTTCCCCTCTGCTGATATCAAGTAAGGATTGCCCATAACACCTTGCTACCTACCTCTTTTTTCTCCATGCTAACATTGCTCGCACCATATCATGACCACAGTGACTGACAGGCCAGAACACAGGTCAAGACTGGACAGATTTTTCTGGTCTGCCTATTCTGATCTTGGCTTTGAACCAATGTTCAAGTTAAATCAAGTCAAATCAAATCAGCAAATGTTCATTGTGCACCCCCTGTGAAGTGTACAAAGGAGTATAAACACATGCCTGATGCACAAGGGGCTACAGCTACAACTGAACATTAGGAAGCAAGGATACAAGAGTCTCCAAAATGCACGTTGGTCACAAGAACTGCCAGCTGTAGAGCTAGAAGGGGAATTGGGGAATATCTGGGGCTCCTTCCTCATTTGACAAAGTAGGAAACTGAGGCCCAAGCAGGATCAGGTGAGCTGCAGAGAAGTGAAACTCAAAGCTTTCAGATAGTTCAGAAGTAATAGCCAGCACCCAGGGCTGTGATGGTTCCAGAACATTCCTGGAAGGAGAGAACCTGAATGGGGTCTTTAAAAATGAGTAGGAGAAGAAAACAATTTCAGAAGAGGGGAAGTTGACCCTTGCAAACAGAAAAGTTTTGTTCCTATGAGGAATCTATCTGCTGGGAATGCCTCACCACCAACTGTGCAGAGGGCAGGAGTTGGAGTTGAACTTGATGACCTGCTTGGGTGCCAGTTTTGAGTGAGAAAACTCTTTCCCTGGCTTACAGCTGCTCAGAAGTTCAGGGGCGGCTCTGTTCAAGCCAAAGCCCTATTTGTACAAGTACTCTGGTTTATATCTTGCAAATCTCTGACACCATCACCACCTGGTCAAAGCCACCTTCCTTTATTTCTGGGCTGCTGCAACTGTCTTTAAACTGGTTTCTTTGCATTCTCCCTGACGCTTTGCAATCAGTTCTTCAGAATGCGGCTAAGAGTGACGTTTGAAATAAGCAAACACACATATGTGATAATACCTATGCTTAGCTGTAAACCCTTTAATGGATAAATATTGATGAAAGAAAGAAAGAAAGAAAGAAAGAAAGAAAGAAAGAAAGAAAGAAAGAAAGAAAGAAAGAAAGAAAGAAAGAAAGAAGGAAGGAAGGAAGAAACAGGACGAAAAATGCAGACAAAACAACCTCCTGAACATGGTGCCCAGGTTCTGTCTGATCTGTCACCTCTTCCTCTATGTCTTTAGCCTCTTAGGCACCATTCTTGTTTCTGCTCTACTTATATACTATCTTTAGGCCTTTCCTAATCAGCATATTCCTTCCTGCCATAGGGGCTTTGAACATGCTACTTTCTCCATCTGGAATGGCTAGTTCTTCTCTTCATTCAACTAAGTCAGATATTAGCTGCAGCTGCAGAGCATGTTCTTTACAAAGCTTTTCTTGACCCCTTGACAAGGCCAAACAAGCTTTTCTTGACCCCTTGACAAGGCCAAACACCAGGGCCTTTTTTTTTCAATTTTACACTCAAATATGTTCTTTAATATTCTAAAGGGCTGCATTCTAAAAAAACAAAAACTATTTTTTGCATGATAATTGCATAATTTTCAGTTCACTATCAGTTACTTAACAGAGATAAGTTAATATTTTATCAATGAATGAATGAATAAATAATCTGAAACAAACTTGTTTTTAATTAATGATCAAGCCATTACTGAGAATGTTGCCTCTGTGCCCAGTCCACTGCTAAACAGTGTACAAAGAAGACAAGATTTTCTTCTAAAACTCATTGCCAAAACAAGAATAAGTTGCATGTTTCTGCCTGTAAAACCCAGCACATACTCCTCAAAATAAAATGACTCCTCAGTCATGCTTCTCCCATACTGGAAAAGCACAGCTCTCAGTGGGGAAGGCAAACATTCTCTGAATTAACCCTAAATACTTTGATTTATCACCTTATCCCTTATGCTGCTAGAAGACAGATAGCCTGTGCTTCAGTAGCCTGTGGTGCTGCCTCTTAATTGGGGGGGGGGGGGCAAGAAGGGTCTGTGAATTTCTGAGAAACTTGACACACAGAGGCCCCTGTAGTGCTCTTTCTGAAGCCCAGGTGGAAAACGGATAGGACCTGACAGGACAGGCTTTCTGAGTAGACAGAAAGTTCTTGCAGAGGCCACTCCTGCCAGGATGTCATAGACCTGAGGATGCCAGCAGCTGGTGACCAAAGCTCTGCCCGGTAAGTATAGAGACCTTGTCAACTAACAGCAGAATGGCACGGCACAAGAATATCATAAATGATGACTAAAGGTTAAGGGTTCAGATAACATGGATACATGGCACAAGGCACAATTTACCAACTGAACTGGGGTGTGCTTTTACCTGTCTGAATTTCAGCTTTCTCATATGTAAAATTAATATAAAATAGGGCTGTCATGGCTGTGAAATGAGAGTACCTGTATAAAATGCTTAGTTAAGCACCATGCATAAAGCAACCTTCGATCAGTATTGGAAAGTATTGGTGGAAGCCATGAGGTCCAGCACAGGCTGTATATCCTAATTTTGTGACCTCAATCAAGGTGCTGGGGAGGAAACCTGGAGCTATGGAAAGTAACAGCATCTCAGTGGCAGAGGTGGGAGGCAAGGTTGAGTTCAAATATGACTGGACAATCAATGATAAAGGCTACTGTTTGTGAAATCATGACTCCCTGAAACTTCCAGGCACTTTGCATGTGGACTTTCTATTCTCTCTCAAGGTAGGCAAAATTCTTTGGGTAGAAAGCCCTCATACTGATAACTGCATTCATACTTGAAGGACCAACAGACAACAGCCAAGGTCCCTGAGTAGAGACAGTCCTCAGGCAGTCAGAAATGGTTTAACTTGCTTCATGTTGCCTCTGAAACACAGGGTCCTTCACATTGTCATGCCTCCTTTTGGGTCTCTGTTTCTTCAGCCAGTTTCCCCATGATCTATAAATCTCTTGTTTTCTGTAAACATTGCAAAAGAGGTAAGCAATGCATAAGTGTCTGTTCTTCTCCCTCCTGTCCAGGAATCATCTGTCCTAGTAGGACCTATTCTAGCTGCAAATGCACACAGCTAATTCCCCACCTGGCAAGAGCTGCTGGAAAGCATAAAAAGTGGGTCAGCTCATCAGAGTCATTTGTCCCAAGGGAATACACAACAAAGGGGAGAAAAATGTGTTAATTTGGCCAGAAAAAAAATGTGTTTTTCAATGCATTATGGTTGCAAGAGGAGTTTGAATTAAACTACTTATGTATTCATTCATTCATTCATTCATTCAACATACACTTAGAAAGATCCAACCCTGTGCAGGACCCTAGAAATACCAAACTTAAAAGGGAGGTCCATAATGCAGTACAAAGTTCACAGGGCTTAGGTACCAAACTGACTTAGGTTTGAATTTAATTCTACCATTTATTTGCTGAATAACGTAGAATAAGCTGCTTAACATCTCTGAGCCTTATTTCGTTGTCAGTAAAATGGGAATAATAGCTACTATCCAAGTAATGTACAGTATAAATGTGTCATATGTCTACACCATGCCTGGGAATGATAATAGCTACCATCCAGAGTATTGTACAGTATAAATGTGTCAAATGTCTACACCGTACCCAGGGTTCAATAAATGCAAACTGCTATTATTATTATCATTATCATCAGTATTAATGCTTCTATTCTAAACAAATAATAGATTGTGCTTAAGGAAAAAAAAATATGTCAGAGCTGGCATTTGCTATTATAACCTATTATTTCACAAAATTCTTTTTTTAACATAAAAGGGGGAAAACAAAAGTAGGGAGACATTCACAAGACAGAAAGTCAGGAGTTTCAGTGTCATGTATGCATGCATGGGTTATCCTTTCTCCTACAGCTGTCAGCAAACATCACCAAGAACATACTACTATTTATTATTCAGCTTTGTGGGCCTAAGCAAAGAAAATTTAGTAGGTCTGTAGGGAATATCTCCATTCACTTAGCAGATGGCTGAAAAAGCAGTCAGGGTCAGAGTGCACCAAAAGTTGAACATAAATCAGCAAAGTGAAACTGTAAATACAAAGGCAATTGTGCCCAGGGATGTGTAAATAGAATGACAGCTCATCTCCTCTATTGGGCTCTAAATTTGGCATACAAAAATGTGTTTAAAACAATGTACTAATATACTAGTGAAGTGAGATCACCTTTGGGTGTTCATTATATAGCAGGCATTATGCCAACATATTTATTCATTAAAAATAACCACTTCTAATCTATTGTACTATGTAGCACAATAGCCCTATGAGCATTATTATCCTCATTTTACAATTAAGGGCCCAGAAAGATCAGAAATATTGAGCAATCTTTCCAAAGTCATTCAGCTGGTGAAACCATTCTTTGATCACAGAACTTTCTGACACAACCAGGCTGTTTCCACTGACATAGCTGATTCTACATTGTGGACTCTTCTATGCACCATCATTCTGATTCATTGAGGGAATAAGGAAGAGGATATGTTTAGTATTTTAACACACAACAAAGGTACTTCCTGATTTGAAAGAAAGAGGTGAGGAGAGGAGTTAAATTGGCAGAGGAGTAGGGGGAACCAATGCTTGCTTCATCCCTTGAGCACAGCTAGATAAATATCAGAATCATTCTGAACACCCAAGAAAATCAGTATGAATGCTGACAGAACTAACTGCAGAACTCAAGTGAGAAAATAAACCACATCATGGAAGTTGGAAGATGCAGAGACATGATCTGGGGGAGAAAAGAATCACGGATACTACAGAGGGGAGGAAGCCTCGATCTTGGAGAGAGGAGAGAGAGAAAGTGGTGCACAGGGGATTGCACAAAAGAAATATTTCCCCAAACCATTGACTGGAGTGGATGATTATCACAAGTTTTTACAAACAGCAGAGCCCAAAGTCTGAAGTTTTAGAAGTTTGTACCATTGCTGGGTAGAGGCTGGCAGGCACAGCAGTGCTCCTGTGGGGAAGGAAGACCAAGGCCCAGGATTGCACACAGTGGTTTGAAGATCCCCTGGGTGGCACAGTCAGAGACAGTTCCCCTTCTTGGAGTGCACTGGGGACAGATGATATGGCCTCTTTGGGGACAAAAGAGCTGGTGAGCACCAATGTGCTTCCCAGTTCATTAGCATAGAAACAGAGACACTGGCTGAAGGCAGAAAATCATGGTGTTTACTTTTTTGCTGCACTTTACCATAAGCTCTGAACTGCTGCACAGCCATGTGACTGCTTTTCTGAGACAAACCAGCACCAATCAGCATGGCAAGGCTCTCCTCCAGAGGATCATCATAGGTCTGTGCCACACAGGGTCCCTAAAATTTGGAATTTTGAAACCAAGCTGCGTGCCTGAGATAAAACACAGGAGTACTGTGCCGCCTGGCAGGCAGACAGCTCAGACACAGGTACAGTGAAAGCATGAATCTGATGGAAGCTGGAGACACAAGAGGGGAGATTGTTTACTCTTCTCTGAAGGTTTCCTGGAGAATGTTGGGCATGAACTCCCTGCTCTGGGGACAAGAAAGCGGGCAACACTGTTTTCCCCTAGCCCATCACTGACTGACTTCAGTGAGCAGCACAGCGCCCCCAGTGGAGGCTGGACCTACTTACACCAAGCCCTGACTCCCTGTGCCTGTAGGTATGCCTTCAACAAGGCAAGCACCTAAGAACCAGTGTAGCAGTTCCCTCCCTCAGAAGACCAGCACAAACCCCGTGTAGTTACAAAGTCTACTGATCATAGGGCTACAAAGCTTCAGGTCTAGGAAAAAAATAGGATTTAGCTTTTTTAACCAGTTGACCAAAATCACCGAATTAAAACTTGACACACAGTGGACAAGGTCCAAGCATTCCCCACTGCAGGCAAGAATAAGCTCTGCAGAGGACTGACATGAGGGAAAGAGCAGCCAAAACACAATAGCTGAGTGCACATTCTGAGACATTTCCTGAAGCACCAGGCCCAAGACAATATAGGACCACCTCTTAATATAGCCATTACTCTCAGGAGCAGAAATATAACAGGCTTTCCTAACACACAACACACACACACACACACACACACACACACAGTGACCTAGATGAAATGACAGGATGAAGGAATTCACTTCAAAGGACAGAACAAGAAGAGGTCATGGCCAGGGATTGAATCAAAATAGATATAAGTAAGATGCCTAAACCAGAATTTAAAACAGAAATCATAAGGATACTATCTGGCCTTGAGAAAAGCACAGAAGATACTAGAGAATCCCTTACTGCAGAGATAAAAGAACTAAAAACTAGTCAGAAAAAATTAAAAATGCTATAGACAAGATGCAAACCCAAGTGGATGAAATGACAACAAGGATGTATGAAGCATAGGAACAAATCAGTTATAGAGAAGGTAACATCTTAGAGGGGTGCCTGAGTGGCTCAGTCGGTTAAGTGCCTGACTTTTGGTTTTGGTCCAGGTCATGATCTCATGGCTTTGTGGATGTGAACCACAGAGCAGAGCCTGCTTGGGATTCTCTCTCTCTCCTTTCTCTCTGCCCCTCACCCACTCATGTGGTCTTTGTCTCTTTCAAAATAGATAAATAAACAAAAATAAATTAAAAAAAGATAAAATCATGGAAAATAATGATGAAAAGAAGAGGGAAAGAAAAGTATCAGACCACAAATGTAGACTTAGAGAACTCAACAACTCCATAAAGCATGATAACATTCATATCATAGCAGTCCCAAAAAAAGAGACGGGAAAAAAGAGGGGAGAAGGTATATTAGAGGAAATTATAGCTGAAAACTTCCCTAATCTAGGGAAGAAAACAGTCATCTAAATCCAAAAGGCACAGAAACTCCCATCAAATTCAACAAAATTGATCATTGTCAAGACATACTACAGAAAAAATATTCAAAATACAGATATAAGGAAAGAATCCTGAAAGCAGCAAGGAAAAAGAAATCCTTAATCTACAAGGGAAGACAAATCAAGTTAGCATCAGATCTATCTACAGGAATCTGGCAGGCCAGAAGAGAGTGGCATGATATATTCAACATGCTGATGGGGCTAAATATGCAGGCAAGAATACTTTATTGAACAAATCTGTCATTCAGAATAGATGGAGACATAAATAATTTCCCAAACAACTAAAGGAGTTCATGACCACTAAACCAGCCCTGCAAGAAATATTAAAGAAGACCCATTGATTGGGAAATAAAGAGCAAAAGTAACAATGACTAGAAAGGAACAGAGAAAATCTCCAGAAACAGCAACTTACAGGTAAACAAACACAAAAAATGGCAATAAATTCTTATCTATCAATAATTACTATGAATGTAAATGGACTAAATGATCCAAACATACAGGGCGTCAGAATGGATAAAAAAAAGCAAGACCTATCTATATGCTGCTTACCAGAGATTCATTTTATTTTATTTATTAATTTTTAATTTTTATTTATTTTTGAGACAGAGAAAGACAGAGCATGAACGGGGGAGGGTCAAAGAGAGGGAGACACAGAATCCGAAGCAGGCTTCAGGCTCTGAGCTGTCGATACAGAGCCTGATGCAGGGTTCAAACTCACGGACTGTGAGATCATGACCTGAGCCAAAGTTGGACGCTTAACCAACTGAACCACCCAGGCGCCTCACCGGAGATTCATTTTAGACCCAAAGACAACACCAGATTGAAAGTGAGGGAATCGAGAACAATCAATCATCCTAACAAACATTAAAAAAAAAAAAAAAAAAACTGAGGTAGCCATACTTATATCAGACAAACTAGACTTTAAACCAAAGATTGTAACAAGAGATGAAGAAGAGAATTATATCATAATTAAGGGGTCTATCCAGCAAGGAAATGTAGCAATTGTAATTGTAGATATTTATGGCCCCACTTGGTAACAACCAAATATACAAATCAATTAGTAAAAAAACACACTGATAATAATACAATAGTAGTAGGGGACTTTAACACCCACTTACAGAAAGGGACAGATCATCTAAGTAGAAAATCAACAAGGAAACAATGGCTTTGGATAATACACTGGACCAGATGACTTAATAGATATATTCAGAACGTTTCATCCTAAGGCAGTGGAATACACATTATTTTTGAGTGCACATGGAACATTCTCCAGAATAGATGACATACGGGGTCACAAATCAGGCCTCAACAAGTACAAAAAGATTGACATCATACCATGCATATTTTCAAACCACAACGCTATGAAATTTGAATCAACCACAAGAAAAATTTGGAAAGACCACAAATAAATGGAGGATAAAGAACAGTATAAAACCCTTGGGCTACATCAAAGGCAGTCATAAGAGGGAAGTATATATCAATACAGGTCTACCTACCTCAAGAAGCAAGAAAAGTCTCAAATACACATCCTACCCTTATATGTAAAGGAGCTAGAAAAAGAACAGCAAATAAAGCCTAAAACCAGCTGAAGAAGGGAAATAATAAAGATTAGAGCAAAATTAAATAATATGGAAAAAACAAACAAAACACAGTAGAACAGATCAAAGTAAGATCTGGTTCTTTGAAAGAACTAATAAAATTGACAACCCCCTAGCCAGACTTATCAAAAAGAAAAAGAGAAGGGACCAAGATAAATAAACTCATGAATGAAAGAGGGGAGATCACAACCAAAACCACAGAAATACACACTATTATAAGAGAATATTTTGAAAAATTATGTGCCAACAAACTGGGCAATGTGAAAGAAATGGACAAATTCCTAGAAACTCAGAAACCACTAAAACTGAAGCAGACAAATATAAAATTTGAACATACCCAACATCACTAAATAAATTGAATCAATAATCAAAACTCTCCAGGGGCGCCTGGGTGGCTCAGTCGGTTGGGCGTCCAACTTTAGCTCAGGTCATTATCTCACAGTTTGTGAGTTGGAGCCCCACATCTGACTCTGTGCTGACAGCTCCGAGTCTACAGCCTACTTTGGATTCTGTGCCTCCTTCTCTCTGCCGCTCTCCCACTTGTACTGTCTCTCACTGTCTCTAAAAATAAATAAATGTAAAAAAAAAAATCTCCAAGCAACCAAAAGTCCAGGGCCAGGTAGCTTCCCAGGAATATTCTACCAGATTTAAAAAAAAAAAAATTAAATTCAAGTTAGTTAATTACAGTGTAGTATTGTTTTCAGGATTCATCACTTACATATAACATGCAGTGCTCATCACAAGTGACCTCCTTAATGCTCATAAACCATTTAGCTCATCCCCTCCCCCAACAACCTCTCCTCCAGCAGTGCTCAGTTTGTTCTCTGTATTTAAGAGTCTTTTATGTTTTGTCTCCCTCTCTGTTTTTATTGTATTTTACGTTCCTTTCCCTATGTTCATATGTTGTGTTTCTTAGATTCCACTAATAGTGAAATCATGTATTTGTTTTTCTCTGACTTATTTCACTTAGCATAATACACTCCAGTTTCATCCACGCTGTTGCAAAGATTTCATTCTTTTTCATTGCTGAATAGTATCCAATTGTGTATATACCACATCTTTCGTATCCATTTCATCAGTCTATGGACATTTGGGCTTTTTCCATATTTTTGTTATTGTTGATAGTGCTGCTATGAACATTGGGGTGCATGTGGCCATTCAAATCAGCATTTTTGTATCCTTTGGATAAATACCTAAAGTGCAATTGCTGGATCATAAGGTAGTTCTATTTTTAATTTTTGAGGAAACTCCATATTGTTTTCCAGAGTGTACCAGTTTGCATTCACACCAACAGTACAAAAGTGTTCTTCTTTCTCTGTATCCTTGTCAACAGCTGTTGTTTCCTGACTTGTTAATTTTAACCATTTTGACAGGTGAGGTGGTATATCATTGTGGTTTTGGTTTGTATTTTCCTAATTATGAGTGATGTTGAGCATCTTTCCATGTGTTTGTTATACATCTGGATGTCTTCTTTGGAAAAGTTTATATTCATGTCTTCTGCCCATTTTTTCAATGGATGATTTGTTTTTTGGGTGCTGTGTTTGATAAGTACTTTATGGCTTTAGGATATTAACTTTTTATTAGATATATCATTTTCAAGTGTACTTTCCCATTTTGTAGGCTGCCTTTTATATTCATTGATTGTTTCCTTCGTTGTGAAGATCATGTTTGCTTTTGTTTCCCTTGCCTCCTGAGACATGTCTAGTAAGAAGTTACTGTGGCTGAGGTCAAAGAGGTTGTTGCCTGTTTTCTCCTCTAGGATTTTGATTGTTTCCTGTCTCACATCCATTCCTGTCTTTCATCCATTTTGAATTTATTTTTCTGTATGGTGTGAGAAAGTGGTCCAGTTTCATTCCTCTGTATGTTTCCATCCAGTTTCCCCAACACCATTTGTTGCTGAGACTGTCTTTTTTTTTTTCTGTTGGACATTCTTTCCTGCTTTGTCAAAGATTAGTTGAACATATAGTCGTGGGTCCATTTCTGGGTTTTCTATTCTGTGTCATAGATCTATGTGTCTGTTTTTGTGCCAGTACCACACTGTCATGATGAGTACATTTTTGTAATATAGTTCGAAGTCCAAATTTGTGATGCTTCCAGGCTTGGTTTTATTTTTCAAGATCGTTTAGGTTATTTTGAGTCTTTTGTGGTTCCACACAAATTTTGGGATTGTTTGTTCTAGTTCTATGAAAAATGGGTGGTATGTTGATAGGGATTGCATTGAATGAGTAGATTGCTTTGTGTAGTATAGACAGTTTAACAATATTTGTTCTTCTGATCCATTAGCATGGAATATTTTTCCATTTTTTACATCTTCTTGAATTTCTGTAATGAGCTTTCTATAGTTTTTAGTGTATAGATATTTTACCTCTTTAATTAGGTTTATTGCTAGGGTATCTTATTTGTTTGGTGCAAATGTAAATGGAATCAATTCCTTGATTTCTCTTTCTGCTGCTTCATTATGGGTGTATAGAAATGAAACAAATTTCTGTACATTGATTTCATTTCCTGCAACTTTGCTGAATTCACGTATAAGTTCTAGCAGTTTTTGTTGGAGTCTTCTCAGTTTTCCATGTAGAGTACCATGTAATCTGCAAAGAGTAAAAGTTTGAATTCTTCTTGCCAATATTTATATCTTTTATTTCTTTTTGTTGTCTGATTGCTGAGGTAGGACTTCCACTACTATGTTGAACAACAGTGGTAGATTGGACATCCCTGTCATGTTCCTGACGTTAGGGGAAAAGCTCTCAGTTTTTCCCCATTGAGGATGATATTAGCTGTGGGTCTTTTTTGTCTATGGCCTTTATGATGTTGAGGTATGTTCCTTCTATCCCTACTTTCTGAGGGTTATTATAAAGAAAGCATGCTGTATTTTGTCAAATGTTTTTTTCTGCATCTATTGAGAGGATTATATGGTTCTTATCCTTTCTTTTATTAATGTGGTGTACCACATTTATTGATTTCTGAATATTGAACCACCCTTGTAACCCAAGAATACATCCCACTTGATTGTGGTGAATGGTTATTTTAAAATACCACTGGATTTGATTTGCTACCATCTTGAGAATTTTTGCATGCAGTTTCATCAGGGATATTGCCCTATAATTCCCCTTTTCAGTGAGTCCTCTGTCTTCTTTGGGAATCAGGGTAATGCTGGCTTCATAGAATGAATTTGAAAACCTTCCTTCCATTTCTATTTTTTTGGAACTGTTTGAGAAGAATAAATATTAACTCATTTTAAAGTCTGGTAGAATTTCCTTGGGAAGCCATCTGGCCGAGGACTCTTGCTTCTTGGGAGAATTTTGATAAATGATTCAATTTCTTTTCTGGTTATAGGCCTGATCAAATTTTCTATTTCTTTCTGTTTCAGTTTTGGTAGTGCATGAGTTTCTAGGAATTTGTCCATTTCTTCCAGACTGCCCAATTTGTTGGCATATAATTTTTCAAGTATTCTCTCATAATTGTTTGTATTCCTATGGTGTCAGATGTGACCTCTCCTCTTTCATTCATGATTTTATCTATTTGGGTCCTCTCCCCTTTCTTTGTGATAAGTCCGGCTAGGGGGTTATCAATTTTGTTTATTCTTTCTCTTTTTTTTTTATTCATCTTTGAGAGACACAAAGAGACAGAGCATGAGCAGGGAAAGGGCAGAGAGAGGGAGACACAGAATTCGAAGCAGGCTCCAGGCTCCAAGCTGTCAGCACAGAGCCCTACATGGGGCTCGAACTCACGAACCCCGAGATCATGACCTGAGGAGCAGTCGGGCGCTCAACTGACTAAGACACCCAGGCGCCCCTTGTTTATTCTTCCAAAGAACCAGCATTTCGTTTCATTGATCTGTTCTATTGGTTTTTGTTTGTTTGTTTCTATATTGTTTTTTAAATTTTATTTATTTATTTTTTTTAATTTTATTTTTTATTTTTTTAAAATTTACATCCAAATTAGCATATAGTGAAACAATGATTTCTATATTGTTTATTCTGCTATAATCTTTATTATTTCCCTTCTGCTGGCTTTGTTTTATGCTCTTCTTCTAACACCTTTAGATGTGAGATTAGGATGTGTATTTGGGACATTTCTTGCTTCTTGAGATAGACTTAAATTGCAATGTACTTTCCTATTAGTTTTGCCTTTGCTGTATCCCAAAGGGTTTGGACTGTTGTGGGTTGTTTGTTTGTTTGTTTGTTTGTTTGTTTTTAATTTGCTTCCATGTATTTTTACATTTTTTAAGATTATTTTTTAATTTATTCATTTAAATTCAAGTTATTTAAAATATCTTGTAGTATTGGTTTCAGTAGTAGAATCCAGTGATTCTCCTGGTTAACGATTCATTATTCAGTATGATATTCTTTATCCTCCATGTATTTGAGGGCTTTCCAATTTTTTTTTTTGTGGTTGATTTCAAGTTTCATTGCATTGTGATCTGAAAATATATATGGTATGATCTCAATCTTTTTGTACCAATTGAGGGCTAATTTGTGACTCAGTATGTGACTTCTTCTGGAAAACACTGCATGTGCACTCAAGAAGAATGTGTATTCTTCTGCTTTAGGATGAAAAGTTCTGAATTCATATGTTAAGCCCTCTGGCCCAGTGTGTTAATCAAAGCTATTGTGTCCTTGTTGATTTTCTTCTTAGATGATCTGTCCATTGCTCTAAGTGAGGCATTAAAATCTACTATTATGGTATTACTATCAATGAGTTTCTTTACGTTTGCTATTAATTGATTTATATATTTGGGTGTTTTCATATTGGGGGCATAAATATTTACAATTATTAGTTCTTGATGGGTAGACCCCTTTCGATCTAATGCCCTTCTACATGTCTTGTTACAGTCTTTGTTTTATAATTTATTTGTCTTATATAAGTATGGCTACTCTGGCTTTTTGTGATGTCCATTAGCATGATAGATTTTCTCCATCCCCTCACTTTCTTTTATTTTTAATTTTTTTAACATTTATTCATTTTTGAGAATGAGAGAGACATAGCATGAGCAGGGGAGGGGTAGAGAAGGAGGAAGATACAGAATCCAAAGCAGGCTCCAGTCTCTGAGCTGTCAACACAGAGTCTGACACGGGGCTCAAACTCACAGACTGTGAGATCATGACCTGAGCTGAAGTCAGACGCTCAACTGACTGAGCCAACCAGGTGCCCCTCCATCCCCTAACTTTCAATCTGCGGGTGTCTTTAGGTCTGAAATGAGTCTCTTGTAGGCAGGATTTAAATGGGTCTTGTTTTTTTAATCCATTCTGATACTGTATGGTTTTTGATTGGAGCTTATAGTCCATTTACATTTATAGTGATTATTGAAAGACATGAATTTAGTGTCATTGTGTTACCTTTAGAGTTGCTGTTTCTGGTGATATTCTCTGTTCCTTTGTAATCTTTGTTGCTTCGCTTTTTTGTTTTGTTTTTTTTTTTTTTTCCTTCACTCAGAGGTCCCCATTAAAATTTCTTGCAGGGCTGATTTAGTGGTCATGAACTCCTTTAGTTTTTGTTTCTCTGGGGAACTCTTTATCTCCTTTCTATTCTGAAGGACAGCCTTGCTGGATAAAGAATTCATGGCTGCATATTTTTTTCCATTCAGCACATTGAATATTTCCTGCCACTTCGTTCTGCTCTGCCAACTTTCAGTGGAGAGGTCTGCTGCTAACTTTATGTGTCAACCCTTGTAGGTTAAGGACCTTTTGTCTCTAACTGCTTTCAGAATTCTCTCTTTATCTTTGTATTTTGAAATTTTCACTATGATATGCCAAGGTGTTCACTTGTTTTTGTTGAAAATAAAGTTCTCTGTGACTCTTGGACTTGACTGTTTCTTTCTCCAGATTAGCAAAGTCCTCATCTATAATTTGCTCAAATAAACCTTCTCCCCCTTTTTTGGACTCTACTTCTTCTGGGATTCCTATGATATGGCTATAGTTTCATTTCATGGAATCATTTAGTTCCCTAAGTATACCCTCCTGATCTAATAATTTCCTCAGCTTCATTATTTTCCATAATTTTATCTTCTACATCACCAATTCTCTTCTCTGCTTCTTCAGTCCTCATTGTCACTGCATCCAGTTTGTTTTGCATCTCAGTATAATATTTTTATTTCACCCTGACTAGTTCTTAAGTCTTTTGTCTCTACAGCAAGAGTTTCTCTGGTGACTTCTGTGCTTTTTTCAAGCCCAGCCAGAAGTCTTATAACTATTGTTCTAAATTAATTTTCAGATATGTTGCTTATATCTGTTTTGAGCAAGTCCTTGGCTGTGATTTCTTCTTGACCTTTGTTTTGGGCAGAATTCCTTGTCTTGTCATTTTGGCTAAGTTTCTGTCTTTTGTGTGTTATAAAATTTTCTTATGTTTCCTGAACTGCTATATTAAAAAGGGGTCATATAGGGGCACCTGGGCGGCTCAGTCGGTTGAGCATCCAACTCAGGTCATGATCTCACAGTTCGTGAGTTCGAGTCCTGCATCAGGCTCTGAGCTGGCAGCTCAGAGCCTGGAGCCTGCTTTGTATTCTGTGTCCCCCTCTCTCTTCACCCCACCCCTGCTTGTGCTCTGTCTCTCTCTGTCTTTCAAAAATGAATAAACATAAAAAAAATTAAAAAGGGGTCATACACTGCCCAGGGCCTGGCACTTCAGGAAGTGTTTCTGGTGTGTGCTGTGTGCACGATGTGGTTGCATTTTGTCTACCCTTTCCTACTGGTCAGTCCTTTGCAGAAATCCTTCTTCCTTGCAGTGGTGGAGTGTTTGGATCTTTAACTAGGTGTGCTTTGATTTGCATACCAGTCTGTCTGCCTCCAACTGTGTAGATCCTTCTGCCACTCTGCAGGTCATTTTCCTGGGTGTTCCAAGTGACCAAATGATATGACCTCAACACAGCTGTATTTGAAGGCTATGGAAAGCCAGGGTACCCCTACTTATCTTCCATTGTTGCTCTTTCTTCTACCAGACTTTTAAAGAAGAGTTAATATCTGTTCTTCTCAAACTGTTCTAAAAATAGAAATGGAAGGAAAACATCCAAATTCCTGTGAAGTCCTTGATTCCAAAACCATACAAAGACACCACTAAAAAGGATAATTACAGGCCAGTATCCCTGATGAACCTGGATGCAAAAATTCTCAACAAGATACTAGCAAATTGAATCCAACAGCACATTAAAATAATTATTCACCACTATCAAGTGAGATGTATTCCTGGGTTACAAGGGTGGTTCAATATTCAGAAATCAATCAGTGTGACACACCACATTAATAGAAGAAAGGATAAGATCCTTGCAATACATGCAGAACAAACATTTGAAAAAGTACGGTATCTATTTTTGGTAAAAACCCTCAACAAAATAGGGATACAGGGAACATACATCAACATAATAAAGGCCATATAAAAAAAAGGCCCACAGTGGGGCGCCTGGGTGGCGCAGTCGGTTAAGCGTCCGACTTCAGCCAGGTCACGATCTCACGGTCCGTGAGTTCGAGCCCCGCGTCAGGCTCTGGGCTGATGGCTCGGAGCCTGGAGCCTGTTTCCGATTCTGTGTCTCCCTCTCTCTCTGTCCCTCCCCCGTTCATGCTCTGTCTCTCTCTGTCCCAAAAATAAATAAACGTTGAAAAAAAAAAAAAATTAAAAAAAAAAAAAAAAAAAAAAGGCCCACAGTTAATTTCATCATAAATGCTCAAAACCTGAAAGATTTTACCCTACTATCAACAACAACACAGGGATGTCCACTCTCACCACTGTTGTTCAACATAGTATTGGAAGACCTAGCCTCAGAAATCAGACAACAAAAAGAAATAAATGGCATCCAAAGGAGCAAGGAGGAAGTCAAACTTTCACTATTCACAGACAACATGGTACTCTATGTAGAAACCATGAAAGATTCCACCAAAAAAATACCAGAATTGATATGCAAATTCAGTACAGTCAGAAGATACAAAATCAATATATAAAAATCTGTTGCATTTCTGTAGAGCATTAATAAAGAAGCAGAAAGAGAAATAAAGGAATTTATACTATTTTCAATTGCACCAGAAAACTAAGATACCTAGAAATAAACCTAATCAAAGGAGAAAATGATATGTACCTTGAAAACTATAGAACACTTATGGAAGAAATTGAAGAGAACATAAAAAATGGAAAAAATTTCTGTGCTCATGGATTGGAAGAACAAATATTGTATTTATTTATTTATTTATTTATTTATTTATTTATTTATTTATTTTGAAATTTAGTGTCAGCTTGGTTTCCATACAACACCCAGTGTTCATCCCAAAAGGTGCCCTCTTCAATACCCATAACCCACCCACCCCACCCTCCCACCCCATAAACCCTCAGTTTGTTCTCAGTTTTTAAGAGTCTCTTATGTTTTGGCTCCTTCCCTCTCTACCCATTTTTCTTTCTTCCCCTCCCCCATGGTCTTTTAAGTTTCTCAGGATCCACACAGGAGTGAAAACGTATGGAATCTGTCCTTCTCTGTATGACTTATTTCACTTAGCCTAACACTCTCCAGTTCCATCCATGTTCCTACAAAAGGCCATATTTCATTCTTTCTCATTGCCACGTAGTATTCCATTGTGTATATAAACCACAATTTCTTTATCCATTCGTCAGTTGATGGACATTTAGGCTCTTTCCATAATTTGGCTATTGTTGAGAGTGCTGCTATAAACATTGGGGTACAAGGGCCCTATGCATCAGTAATCCTATATCCATTGGGTAAATACCTAGCAGTGCTACTGCTGGGTCATAGGGTAGACCTTTTTTAATTTTTTAGGAACCTCCACACTGTTTTCCAGAGCAGCTGCACCAGTTGGCATTCCCACCAACAGTGCAAAAGGGTTCCTGTTTCTCCACATCCTCGCCAGCATCTATATTCTCCTGTTTTGTTCATTTTAGCCACTCTGACTGGCGTGAGGTGATATCTGAGTGTGGTTTTGATTTGTATTTCCCTGATGAGGAGCGACGTTGACCATCTTCTCATGTGCCTGTTGGCCATCCGGGTGTCTTCTTTAGAAAAGTGTCTATTCATGTTTTCTGCCCATTTCTTCACTGGATTATTTGTTTTTCGGGTGTGGAGTTTGGTGAGCTCTTTATAGATTTTGGATACTAGCCCATTGTCCAATATGTCATTTGCAAATATCTTTCCCCATTCCATTGGTTGCCTTTTAGTTTTGTTGATTGTTTCCTTTGCAGTGCAGAAGCTTTTTATCTTCATGAGGTCCTAATAGCTCATTTTTGCTTTTAATTCCCTTGCCTTTGGGGATGTGTCAAGCAAGAAATTGCTGTGGCTGAGGTCAGAGAGGTTTTCCCCTGCTTTCTCCTCTAGGGTTTTGATGGTTTCCTGTCTCACATTCAGGTCCTTTATCCATTTTGAGTTTGTTTTTTTTGTGAATGGTGTAAGAAAGTGGTCTAGTTTCATCCTTCTGCATGTTGCTGTCCAGTTCTCCCAGCACCATTTGTTAAAGAGACTGTCTTTTCTCCATTGGATACTCTTTCCTGCTTTGTCAAAGTTTAGTTGCCATACTTTTGTGGGTCTAGTTCTGAGGTTGCCATTCTATTCCATTGGTCTATGTGTCTGTTTTTGTGCCAATACCATGCTGTCTTTATGATTACAGCTTTGTAGTAGAGACTAAAGTCTGGGATTGTGGTGCCTCCTGCTTTGGTCTTCTTCTTCAAAATTACTTTGGCTATTTGGGGCCTTTTGTGGTTCCATATGAATTTTAGGAATGCTGGTGCAATTTTGATTGTGATTGTATTGAATGTGTAGATAGTTTTCGGTAGTATTGACATTTTAAAAATATTTATTCTTCCAATCCATGAGCACGGAATGTTTTTCCATTTCTTTATACCTTCTTCAATTTCCTTCATAAGCTTTCTATAGTTTTCAGCACACAGATCTTTTATATCTTTGGTCAGGCTTATTCCTAGGTATTTTATACTTCTTGGTGCAATTGTGAATGGCATCAGTTTCTTTATTTGTCTTTCTGTTGCTTCATTATTAGTGTATAAGAAAGCAACAGATTTCTGTACATTCATTTTGTATCCGGCGACTTTGCTGAATTCATGTATCAGTTCTAGCAGACTTTTGGAGTCTATTGGGTTTTCCAAGTACAATACCATGTCGTCTGCAAAAAGTGAAAGCTTGACTTCATCTTTGTCAATTTTGATGCCTTTGATTTCCTTTTGTTGTCTGATTGCTGATGCTAGCACTTCCAACCCTATGTTAAACAAGAGCGGTGAGAGTGGACATCCCTGTCGTGTTCCTGATCTCAGGGTAAAGCTCTCAGTTTATCCCCATTAAGGATGATATTAGCTGTGGGCTTTTCATAAATGGCTTTTATGATGTTTAAGTATGTTCCTTCTATCCCGACTTTCTCGAGGGTTTTTATTAAGAAAGGATGCTGAGTTTTGTCAAATGCTTTTCCTGCATTGATTGACAGGATCATATGGTTCTTAACTTTTCTTTTATTAATGTGATGTATCACATTGATTGATTTGCGAACGTTGAACCAGCCTTGCAGCCCAGGAATGAATCCCACTTGATCATGGTGAATAATTCTTGTCATATGCTGTTGAATTCGATTTGCTAGTATCTTATTGAGAATTTTTGCATCCATATTCATCAGGGATATTGGCCTGTAGTTCTCTTTTTTTACTAAGTCTCTGTCTGGTTTAGGAATCAAAGTAATGCTGGCTTCATAGAATGAGTCTGGAAGTTTTCCTTCCCTTTCTATTTCTTGGAATAGCTTGAGAAGGATAGGTATTAACTCTGCTTTAAATGTCTGGTAGCATTCCCCTGGGAAGCCATCTGGTCTTGGACTCTTATTTGTTGGGAGATTTTTCATAACTGATTCAATTTCTTCACTGGTTATGGGTCTGTTCAAGCTTTCTATTTCTTCCTGTTTGAGTTTGGGAAGTGTGTGGGTGTTTAGGAATTTGTCCATTTCTTCCAGGTTGTCCAGTTTATTGGCATATAGCTTTTCATAGTATTCCCTGATAATTATTTGTATCTCTGAGGGATTGGTTGTAATAATTCCATTTTCATTCATGATTTTATCTATTTGGGTCATCTCCCTTTTCTTTTTGAGAAGCCCGGCTAGAGGTTAATCAATTTTGTTTATTTTTTCAAAAAAACAACTCTTGGTTTCATTGATCTGCTCTACAGTTTTTTTTAGATTCTATATTGTTTATTTCTGCTCTGATCTTTATTATTTCTCTTCTTCTGCTGGATTTGGGGTGTCTTTGCTGTACTGCTTCTATTTCCTTTAGGTGTCCTGTTAGATTTTGTATTTGGGATTTTTCTTGTTTCTTGAGATAAGCCTGGATTGCAATGTATTTTCCTCTCAGGACTGCCTTTGCTGCATCCCAAAGTGTTTGGATTGTTGTATTTTCATCTTCATTTGTTTCCATATATATTTTAATTTCTTCTCTAATTGCCTGGTTGACCCATTCATTCTTTAGTAGGGTGTTCTTTAACCTCCATGCTTTGGGAGGTTTTCCAGACTTTTTCTTGTGGTTGATTTCAAGCTTCATCTCATTGTGGTCTGAAAGTATGCATGGTATGATCTCAATTCTTGTATACTTATGTAGGGCTGTTTTGTGACCCAGTATGTGATCTATCTTGGAGAAGGTTCCATGTGCACTCGAGAAGAAAGTATATTCTGTTGCTTTGGGATGCAGAGTTCTAAATATATCTATCAAGTCCATCTGATCCAGTGTATCATTCAGGGCCATTGTTTCTTTATTGATCCTGTGTCTAGATGATCTATCCAATGTTGTAAGTAGAGTTTAAAGTCCCCTGCAATTACCACATTCTTATTATTAAGGTTGCTTATATTTGTGAGTAATTGTTTTATATATTTGGGGACTCCCATATTCAGCACATAGACATTTATATTTGTTACTCTTCCTGATGGATGGACCCTGTAATAATTATATATGCCCTTCTTAATCTCTTGTTACAGCCTTTAATTTGAAGTCTAGTTTGTCTGATATAAGTATGGCTACTCCAGCTTTCTTTTGACTTCCAGTAGCATGATAGATAGTTCTCCATCCCCTCACTTTCAATCTGAAGGTGTTTTTACATGTAAAATGAGTCTCTTGTAGACAGCAAATAGATGTGTCTTGTTTTTTTAATCCATTCTGATACCCTATGTCTTTTGGTTGGAGCATTTAGTCCATTTACATTCAGTGTTATTATAGAAAGATATCGGTTTAGAGTCATTGTGATGTCTGTAGGTTTCATGGTTGTAGTGATGTCTCTGGTACTTTGTCTCACAGGATCCCCCTTAGGATCTCTTGTAGGGCTGGTTTAGTGGTGATGAATTCCTTCAGTTTTTGTTTGTTTGGGAAGACCTTTATCTCTCCTTCCATTCTAAATGACAGACTTGCTGGATAAAGGATTCTCGGCTGCATTTTTTTTCTGTTCATCACATTGAAGATTTCGTGCCATTCCTTTCTGGCCTGCCAAGTTTCAGTAGACAGATCCGTCACGAGTCTTATCGGTCTCTCTTTATATGTTAGAGCATGTTTATCCCTAGCTGCTTTCAGAATTCTCTCTTTATCCTTGTACTTTGCCAGTTTCACTATGATATGTCGTGCAGATGATCGATTCAAGTTACGTCTGAAAGGAGTTATCTGTGCCTCTCGGATTTCAATGCCTTTTTCCTTCCCCAATTCAGGGAAGTTCTCAGCTGTGATTTGTTCAAGTACCCCTTCAGCACCTTTCCCTCTCTCTTCCTCCGCTGGAATCCCAATAATGACTACATTATTTCGTTTAATTATGTCACTTAGTTCTCTAAGTCTCCCCTCATACTCCTGGATTTTTTAATCTCTCTTCTTCACCTTCTTCTTTTCCATAATTTTATCTTCTAATTCAGCTATTCTCTCCTCTGCCTCTTCAATCCGAGCTGTGGTTGCCTCCATTTTATTTTGCAGCTCATTTATAGCATTTTTAGCTCCTCCTGACTGTTTCTTAGTCCCTTGATTTCTGTAGTAATAGACTCTCTGCTGTCCTCCAAACTTTTTTCAAGCCCAGCGATTAATTTTATGACTATTATATTGAATTCATTTTCTGTTATATTGCTTAAATCGTTTTTGATCAGTTCGTTAGCTGCCGCTACTTCCTGGAATTTGTTTTGAGGAGAATTCCTCCGTTTCATCATTTTGGATAGTCCCTGGAGTGGTAGGGAAATGCAGGGCTCTTCCTCTGTGCTGTATGGAGTAACTTGCATTGGTGGGCAGGGCAGTAGTCAGACTTGATGTCTGCCCCCAGCCCACTGCTGGGGCCACGGTCAGACTCGTGTGTACATTATCTTCCCCTCTCCCAGGGGCAAGACTCACTGGAGTGGTGTGGCCTCTGTCTGGTCTACTTGCACACTGCTAGTCTTGTGGTACTGCTTCGATGGGATATGGTGTTTTAGCTGGGGTGGATCTGCAAGGTGCACAGGGACAGGAGGGGTAGGCTCAGCTCACCTTGCCTTAGGTGGTCTGTTTCGGGAGGGGCCTTGCAGCCCTAGGAGAGAGGCAGACCTGTCAGAGGGGTGGATCCACAGAAGCACAGTGTGGGGTGTTTGCACAGTGCAAGCAAGTTCTGTGAAGGGAACTGGTTTCCTTGGGATTTTGCCTGGGTGATGGGCAAGGGAGACGGGGCTTCCCAGCACCTTTGTTCTCTGCCAAGCTGAGCTCTGTCTTCTGAGGCTCAACAACTCTCCCTCCCACTCTCTGAGCAGAGCTGTTAACTTATAACATTCCAGATGTTAAGTCCCACTGGCTGTCAGAACACACTCCGTCCGGCCCCTCCACTTTTGCAAGCCAGACTCAGGGGCTCTGCCTTGCCAGGTGGGCTGGCTGCCCCTCCACCACCGTGGCTCCCTCTCACCAGTCCATGTAGCACACACTGCTTCTCCACCCTTCCTTCCCTCTTCCTTGGGCCTCTAGTGTATGCTAGGCTCCAGAGAGTGCATTCTGCTAGTCTTCTGATGGTTATTGGGGTAAATTATGCAGATGTGGGTGGAATCTAAGCAATCAGCAGGACGCAGTGAGCCCAGTGTCCTCCTACACCACCATCTTCCCAGCTCTCAGAACAAATATTGTTAAACTGTCTATAGTACCCAAATCAATCTACACATTCAATGCAATCACAATCAACATACACAAGCAAGGGGAAACAAAAGCAAATATGAACTATTGGAACTTCATGAAGATAAAAGACTTCTACACAGTGAAGGAAACTATCAACAGAACTAAAGGCAGCCTGTGAAATGGGAGAAGATATTTGCAAATGATCTATCTAATAAAGGGTTAGTATCCAAAGTTTACAAAGAATTCTCAAACTCAACATCCAGAAAATAAGTAATCCAGTTAAGAAATGGCAAAAAAACATGAATTATTTTCCAAAGAAGACATCCAGATTGCAAACAGACACATGAAAAGATGCTCAACACCATTCATCATTAGGTAAAAACAAATTAAAACCACAATGAGATACCACATCACACCTGTTAGAACGGCTAAAATTAACAGCATAAGAAACAATGGGTGTTGGCAAAGATGTAGAAAAGGAGAATACTTTTGCACTGTTGATGGGAATGCAAACTGGTGCAGCACCATAATGGTGCAGGAAGCTTATGGAGATTCCTCAAAAATTTTAAAGTAGAACCACCCTATATTACAGCAATTGCAATACTAGGTATTTACCCAAAAGAATGAAAAATACAGATTCAAATGTGTATACACACCCGAATGTTTATAGCAGCATTATCAACAATAGCCAAACTATCTATGAAAAGAGCTCAAATGTCCATTGACTGATGAATTGATAAAGAAGATGTGAGAAATATATATATCTTATATAAATATATAATAATATGTATAATATATATAATGATACTCAGCCATGAAAAAGGATGAAATCTCTCTATTTGCAAGGACGTGGATGGAGCTAGAGTGTGTTATGCTAAGTGAAATAGGTCAGCAAAGAAAGGCAAATACCACATGATTTTACTCATATGTGGAATTTAAGAATAAAACAGATGAACATACAGGAGGAGGAGAAAGAGAAAAACAAACCATAAGAGACTCTTAAAAATAGAGAACAAACTAAGGGCTGATGGAAGGATGTGGGTAGGGGATGGGCTAGATGGGTGGCGGATATTAAGGACTTCACTTGTTATGATGAGCAATGGGTGTTGTATATAAGTGATGAATCACTGAATTCTACTCATGAAACCAATATTGCACTGTATGTTAACTAACTAGAATTTAAATGAAAATTTGAGGAAAAAATGAAAGAGGTGAACCCTCTTATATAATATCTCAATTTTTAAAAATGGTGTTATGATTCTAAACTCAACTGCTACTGGTCTGCAGTGTTTGGGTGGAAATGATGTTTTGAAAATGCCTCACAAAGAACTATATCTCTCTGATGTACAAAAGAAGGACTTGATATTTCACTAATCTTGGTTGTTGCCTAAAATATCTTTCTTTCATGACCTTTTCTACTTCACTAAAAAGAATGAATACCAAATCCTACTTGACAGTGTTTATAATATTGTGCAGCTCTATGTTACTTCCCATAATAAATAGGTTATCTTTCTAGTTTAATGTATCAAACGATATTGTGTAGGCAAAAGGAATGCCCTCACACTAGACTGATTTAACTTGTACAATAATGATGTGGGACAGGTGCTGCTGCCCCATTTTACATATAAGGAGGTTGTGGCTTATAGGGAGTGAAACACTTCACATTGCGTTAAATAATGAATTTGAATTTTGAATCCAGGATGGACATACTTTTTCCACTATCACACCACTTTCCTTCACACATACCTATTTTTCTTTTATCAGAAATTCCTGATAAACCCCTGAGGACTATAATGTTTTGTGAGCATTATTAAACTTGACCTAACATATAATCATCAATTTTGCCTGGTCACAATGACAGTAATCAATCAGGTGAGACAGGCAGAGCCCACCTCACCATTTAGGACCCATGAAAAAACTATAGCAATTAGCAACTTACTAATGTTAAAAATCTAAGAAATGTTACCACAGTTGTATGACAGCTTTCCAGGCTGCAAACTAGAGATTCATAGCACCTGTTATGATAGTCTCGTTTTCAACCCCCAGGACAGGCTTCAGAAGATTTTGCCCCACAAAGAGGAGGACTTCTTTGCAGTTTCTTCCCTGTCCTTGAATTTTAACTCAATGTAAGGTAGGGGTCAGCTGAAGCTGCCTTGATTATTAGGGGTGCTGACAGTCACTAATGCTTTGTGTCTCTGGGATATAGATTGATGGATTGACACCAATTCTCATTTTCATGGGACAGGGGAGGTTAGCCTGTTTTCCTGAAATAGTTTGCTGGGGCATGGCCCCTGAAAAGCCCTCTGCTCCCTTGGTTTATTCTCCAGAGATATCAAAGGAGACTGTGTATCCCTGGAGTACTTGCCTTCCTTATGGTCACACCATACCCCTCACTTCCACTGCCAGTTTCTTTCTTTGTCATGATGCAGGACTCTCCTGGGTGGTCTGGTTTTGTTGACCGAGTTCATGCCTGCCATCCATGGAATTAGAGATCAGCTTGGCCAACAATTCTCCAGGTTGCTGGTCTCAGGCAATGGAGTTTCTTTCAGTGAAATAACTTCACAGGCTGGGGTAGCAGGTAAAAGAGTGAAGGGCAGCTGACAGGACTGTGCCCAGACACATCAGGGAGGCAGCCCCTGGGATGGGAATGGCCTGGGATCAGACCCCCTCACCTTGGGTATCTAGTTCATCCTCCATTGTACCTTCCCACTTCTGACAGATCTGTTTTCCTCATTCAGTAGCTTAATATCCTTGTTCATGCTCCCACTCTTCACCTTCCATAAGAAAGGGTCTTTTACAGGTGAAACCAACCCATTGGCTTTCCTTTCTGCCCTTTCTCTCAAAAACAATCATTTCTCAGTTAATTTCTTTGCCAAAATATGAGTACACAAGGAGTAAAAAGCATGTGTCATTTGGAACACACAGGCTTGCCCCATAGTTCCATCAGCAAATGCTGCAAATATTATAAACCAGGCCCTGTCCTCTGATTGGCCATGTAAAAGAGCATCAGACACAATTACAGTCAAGAGAGAAAGTATGGTCTAAGGTTGGTATTTTAGTCAGCTTGGGCTCTATAACATAAACCATAGACTAGGTAGCTTTAATAATAGAAACTTATTCTTCACTGTTATGGAAGCTGTAAGCCTTGAGATCAGGGTGTTGGCATAGATCAGGTTCTGGTGAGAGCCTTATTCCTTGTTTGCAAATGAATACCCTCTTGCTGTGCTCACATGGCAGAGAGAGAGAGAGAGAGAGAGAGAGAGAGAAGAAGGTCTCTAGTGTCTCTTCTTATAAGGACATAATCCATCATGAGGGCCCTCCTTCATGGTTTTGTCTAACTGACCCCTCCCCAAGACCTCATCTCCAAACATTACATTTGGGGTTAGGGCTTCAACATACAAATTTTGAGGGAACACACTCAGTCCGTTTACATTCCACCCTTGCCCTCCAAAATTCATGTTCTTCTTGCATGCAAAATACATCCATCCCATTCCAACAGACCCAAATGTCATCATAGAAGAAACTCTAAAGTGCAAGGCCCAAAGTATCACCTAAATACCAGCTAATTTAGGTATGGGTGAGATTCTGGGAGCAGTCTTTCCTAAGGCAAAATTTCTTCCCAGCTATGTGAACTGTGAAAACAGGAGCTTCCAAAATGTAATGGTAGGACAGACAGAAGATCAGAAGTTCCATTTGAAAAGGGGGGAAAAATAGAAGGAAGGGTTGACGGGTCCCAAGAAACTCCAATACCTAGCAAAGCCTATTCCATTGAGTCCTAGGGCTCAAGAATAATCCTCTTTGGCTTAGTGTTCTGCCATCCACACTTCTGTATATTGCCCAAACATAAAGTGCAGTGACCCAAATTTCTAAAAATAGGGCTCATTTTTGTCAGTGATTGAAGGTAGGGGCTTCCAAGATGCTTGTCCTTCTTGACCAACAGTCTTTTCTGCACTATCCAATATCCATATATTAAAAACTGATTGTGTAAACCAGACAAGGAATAATGAGACCCATATCATGAGGCCTACACATGTAAGGAATGACAGTGCAGACTGTTCAAGAAAACAACACTGCATAAATACAAATCCACTCAGGAACTGCAGACCTCTGAGTGAGACAGAGAATGAAGGTGAGGGAAGAGATTTGACAACCTATTCCCTATCAGCAGGCTTTCTGCCATTTCTGTTAATACTCATTTCTGTATAGTTACCTTCCATGATTAGCAGCAAGGCCTGAGTCACTCTTAAGTAACCACCTTGCCAGGCATATACTCACAGCAAACCTCTGAGTTAGGAGATATTATTAGCATTTTGTGAGTAAGGGAACTAAAGAAAAGCAAGATGAAGTAATTCAAGGTCACACAACCAAGAAGTAGCTCAGCCACATTTTTTTCCCTCTGAAATAAGTTTTCAAAATATACTCCCAGTACAATGTCTATGAAAATACACTTTTAGTTATTGAGTCTCTTTCTCTTAAGGTTTTAAGGGGACATTAGCACAGAAAAGACAAAGAAGTCCTACAGTAAATACCTCATTTACTTTTATTTAACCAAGACCAGCTCAACTCATTTCCATGACCTGTGGAGACATTTTATCATATCAAATACACCTTGAAAGACTCTGAACCAACATCCTGCTTCTTACCTCACCTCCCCAAGAAAATACTGCTTCTCTGGTAAATATTTTTGAGAAAAGCAACCCAAGAGTTAACAGATGAGTGAGTAAAAGCCAAAAAGAGAGTTCAGCCAAAAAGCAGTGGGCTCAAACCTGAGCTATTAGCCACATGTGGGCATTCACATTTAAGTTTTGGTTAACTATATAGTTTAATAAAATTTTAAAAATGTCATTTATATCAGCCATATTTCAAGTCTCCAAAACCCAGATACAGCTAGTGGATATTGTAGTTGCCAGCTGAAATAGTTTGCATTATGGCAAAAAGTTCTGTTCAACACGGCAGGGCTGGGGACTTAGGTTTATGCCCTTGGTATGGAAAGGGGACACCACTTGGTAGGGTTACCCCCACTGATTCCAGTTGTTAAGGCTCAAGGCTCTGTCTTTTATGGCCATCCTCAATCAGGGAAAGGGTTTAAATGCTGGCTTGTTTTCTCTCTCTGAAAATGGGACTATTCCCTATACTTTCCCATTTCTTAAGGATGATGGGAATAAAATGTGATAATGTGTACAGAAGCAATTTAGATCCATATATCTTTCTGGCTAAAACTTGAAAGTGTCATTATGTCCCTCCAAGCACTGTGCTTTCTCCATATTTAGAAATATAAATATTCAGATATGTATACAATCCCTTTTGAATGGAGATCTATATTTATATGTAATGACTTTAAAAAATCCTTGTTTTTTCCCAGCTCCATAATCAAAATGATGCTCTTATATCTATCTTGCCTACCACTGCCAAGTAAATTTTCCTAATATATTCATTTTCCCATGTCCTCTTATGGTCTTAGATGCCACCAATGACTCCCTACTGTGTTTAGTTCTGACTCCTCCTCACTCAGATTTTTAGCCATCAGTGCAGCCCCTCCCATTTCCTAGCCCCATTTCGTAGCCTCACTCAGTCCCTGGGTCTCATCAGTAATCAGTCAGCCTCTTCAGTGAACAACACAGCAAAGTTGAAACATGGACTGCCTGCTCCTAGAGGGACAAGGATGGTCAAGAACATCACCTCAGAAAACAGGAGGGGAGACTCAGCCAGGTTCCCACCCTTATGACCTTGCTTACATTCTCACTTTTGTGACATTTTCCAAATTTATCAGGATCCACAGAGAGTGAGTCTGGGAAATAGAAAGTCTGAAGGCAAAAAGCCATGTTTTCTTTATTTTTTTTTCCTAAAGTGAACTATCAAATACGCCATTTTGTCTAAGCACTAACCTTCTCATATTCAAGGGTGATATGTGTCCTCTACTCTAAGCCATCACTCAGCACCCTCAGATCAAACCTCTCTTTGCTCATGTATCTTTCTTAGATTTAACCCTTTCGTGAATCCTTCCCTCTGGGTAAAGTTTCAGACTCTCAGTGTGGCATTCATGACCCCTCATGACCTGTCTCTTCAGGCTTATCTCCACTACTTCTTACACCTGAAATTCAAGCAAGATGAGGGGGTCTTATTGTCCCCAGGTGGATCCCTTCTATTTTTTCTCCAAAGTACCCTGAGCATTCTCCTCCTTTGCTTCTCAACCTTCAGCTTCAAGGTCTGCATTGACTTTCTTTTATTCCCAGGATGAAAACCAAACTTCCCACTACAGCCTCTAATGCCTTCCATGGCTGGGTCCTGTTTTATTCATCAGTCTCATGTCATGCTACCCACCATTGCCTTGATCATGAGACCACAGCCATGTGACCTTTCTGTCCTTGACTGAGCTAATCTGTTCCAACCTTGGAATCTCAGCACTTCCTGCCAATGATGCTCTGTCCAGTCCTCTCATTCAATGCACTCTGCTGTATTCAACTTACAGCAGGCATCACTGCTTGTCATCATTCATTTATTGCTATATTTGTTTAGAATGTGTGCTAAACCCAATTCAAAGTCACAAGAGAGCTGGGACTGAGACATAATAATCTTTGCTGTATCTTAGACCAGTGCCAGAAACAGTGAGTTGCACAATGAAGAGGTTTTCAAGAATTGAATAGGACTGCCACAGAAATAGCAAACAGCTCATTTTTTATTTCATTTATTCATTATTGCATAATACTCAAGAATCCTACTTACCCAGTTGTGACTGTCATCACACTGCTTATTTATCTGTACCCCCCATCCAGACTGTGAACCTACTAAAGTTGAGACAGTGTCCTAGTAATATCTGCACCCACTCTGGTTTCACAGTGCCTGACATACAGGAGATGCACAGTAATCACAAAGCACATGCATGAAAGTAATATTGGCAAACAAAATAATCAAGCACTGAAAAAAGGGGTATCCTCTTAACAAGAGTGAGGAGGAAAAAGGAGAGAAAAGTCAATAAGTTTAACACATTAAAGGTGTAAAATTTTATATGATTATATATTATGAATATATTTCAAATATTGGAATATTAATTAGCAAAATAAGTGAGATAAAATATATACTTTGAAGGAATCCCTTTATACAGAGTTCAAAATAGGAAAATTTATGTATGATATTTAAAATCAGGATTGTCATTAATTTGGAAGAGGGTGCTTCTGTGATGCTAATAGTGTTATGCTTTTTGATCTGGGTCTTGGTTACAAAAGTGTATTTACTCTATTAAAATTAATCATTCTGTGTAGTTACTAATATTTGTTGTTGTATTTCAAAACAAAATGCAAAAAAAGTGAATGTGCAATAAAATTTTCAAATTAACAAAAATTGAAAAATTTGGCCTTGGCCAATGGGATATAAGCAGATGTGACTATACCATATACAGGCAGAAACTTTACACGTGGTTGTGGGGGTCAGGTCCACATTTTCATTTAGTCTCTCCTATAAGAATGAGCATGATTTTTAATTAGGTTGTTATTTCATACCCATCCCTTCTTTATGTTGATGGGTAATAAATATTTGTAGTTGTAAACCACTGAGATATTAACTTTGTGGCAAGGAAAGGAAGGCAATAAACCGAGCTTCCATCTAGGACATTATCCTTTTGTGTGTCTTTAGTACAGGTGT
Organism: Panthera leo; assembly: GCF_018350215.1. Lineage (NCBI taxonomy): Eukaryota > Metazoa > Chordata > Mammalia > Carnivora > Felidae > Panthera > Panthera leo. Next base: position 109,151,138 of record NC_056686.1, read on the forward strand.
GCTGAAAACATAATTTTTCAATTTTTGTTATATTTATAGTTTATTTATTTAATGTATTTTTTCTTTTTAATATAATTTATTGATAAATTGGTTAACATACAGTGTATACAGTGTGCTCATGGTTTTGGGGGGTAGATTCCTGTGGTTCATTGCTTATATACAATACCCAGTGCTCATCCCAACAAGAGCCCTCCTCAATGCCCATCACTCATTTTCTCCACTCCCCCACATCCCCATCAACCCTTAGTTTATTTTCTGTATTTAAGAGTCTTTTATGGTATGCCTCCATCCCTCTGTGTTTGTAACTATTTTTTCCCCTTCCCTTGACACATGGTCTTCTGTTAAGTTTCTCAAGACCCACATATGAGTGAAAAAATATATCTGTCTTTCTCTGACTGACTTATTTCATTTAGCAAAATACCTTCCAGTTCCATCCACACTGCTGCAAATGGCATGATTTCATTCTTTCTCACTGCCAAGTAGTATTCCATTGTATATATAAACCACATAATGTTTATCCATACATCAGTTGATGGACATTTAGGCTCTTTCCATAATTTAGCTATTGTTTAAAGTGCTGTTATAAACATTGGGGTACATGTGTCCCTATGAATCAGCATTCCTGTATCTTTTGGATAAATTCCTAGAAGTGCTATTGTTGGGTTGTGGGGTGGTTCTACTTTTAATTTTTCAAGGAAGCTCTGCACTGTTTTCCAGAGTGGCTGCACCAATTTGCATTCCCACCAACAGTGAAAGAGGGTTCCCTTTTCTCCACATCCTTGCCAGCATCTGTTGTTACCTGAGTTGTTACCTTTAGCTACTCTGACTCGTGTGAGGTGGTATCTCAGTGTGGTTTTGATTTATATTTCTCTGATGATGAGTGATGTTGAGCATCTTTTCATGTGTCTGTTAGACATATGGATGTCTTCTTTGGAAAAGTGTTTATTCATGTCTTCTTCTCATTTCTTCACTGGATTATTTATTTTTCAGGTGTTGAGTTTGATAAGTTCTTTATAGATTTTGGTTACTAACCCTTTATCCAATATATCATTTGCAAATATCTTTTCCCATTCTGTCAGTTGCCTTTTAGTTTTGTTGATTGTTTCCTTTTCAGTGCAGAAGCTTTTTATCTTCATGAGGTCCCAATAGTTCATTTTTGCTTTTAAGTCCCTTGCCTTTGGAGATGTGTTGAGCAAGAAATCAGTGAGGCTGAGGTCAAAGAGGTTATTGCCTGCTTTCTTTTCTAGGGTTTTGATGGTTTTCTGTCTCACAGTTAGGTCTTTAATCCATTTTGAATTTATTTTTGTGAATGGTGTAAGAAAGTGGCCCAGTTTCATTCTTCTGCATGTTGCTGTCCAGTTCTCCCAGCACCATTTGTTAAAGAGACTGTCTTTTTTTCCATTGGATGCTCTTTCCTGCTTTGTCAAAGATTAGTTGGCCATACATTTGTGGGTCCAATTCTGGGTTCTTTATTCTATTCCATTGGTTTATGTGTCTGTTTTTGGGCCAATACCATACTGTCTTGATGATTACAGCTTTGTAGTAGAAGCAAAAGTCTGGGATTGTGATGACTCTGGCTTTGGTTTATTTTTTCAATACTGCTTTGGCTATTGAGGGTCTTTTGTGGTTCCATACAAATTTTAGGATATTTGAATGCCAGTGCAATTTTTATTGGAATTGCATTGAATGTGTAGATTGCTTTGGGTAGTATTGACATTTTAACATATTTATTCTTCCAATCCATGAGTATAGAATGTTTTTCCATTTCTTTGTGTCTTCTTCAATTTCCTTGATAAGCTTTAAGCTTTCTATAGTTTTCAGCATACAGATCTTTTACATCTTTGGTTAGGTTTATTCCAAGGTATTTTATGGTTCTTGGTGCAATTGTAAATGGGATTAATTTTGTTATTTCTCTTTATGTTGCCTCATGGTTGGTGTATAGAAATGCAACCAATTTCTGTACATCGAGTTTGTACCTTGCAATTTGCTGAAATCATGTATCAGTTCTAGCAGCCTTTTGGTGGAATCTTTTGGGTGTTCCATGTCAAGTATCATGTCATCTGCAAAAAGTGAAAGTTTAACTTCTTTGCCAATATTGATGCCTTTTATTTCATTTTGTTTTCTGATTGCTGACGCTAGGACTTCCAACACTATGTTAAACAACAGTGGTGAGAGGGGACATTCCTGTCGTGTTCCTGATCTCAGTGGGAAAGCTCTCAGTTTTTCCACATTGAGGACGATATTAACTGTGGGCTTTTCATATATGACTTTTATAATGTTTAAGTATGTTCCTTATATCCCAACTTTCCTGAGGGTTTTTATTAAGAAGGGATGCTGAGTTTTGTCAAATGCTTGTTCTGCAAGTATTGAAAGTATCTTGTGGTTCTTATCCTTTCTTTTATTAATGTTATGTATCACGATTGATTTGTGAATATTGAACCAGCCTGCAGCCCAGGAATGAATCCCACTTGATCAGGGTGAATAATTCTTTTTATATGCTGTTGAATTCAATTTGCTAGTATCTTGTTCAGGATTTTTGCATCTATGTTCATCAAGGATATTGGCCTGTAGTTCTCTTTTTTTACTGGGTCTCTGTCTGGTTTGGGAATCAAGGTACTGCTGGCTTCATAGAATGAGTCCTGAAGTTTTCCTTCCATTTCTATTTTTTGTAACAGCTAAACAGGATAGGTATTAACTCTGCTTTAAATGTCTGGTAGAATTTCCCAGGGAAGCCATCTGACCCAGGACTCTTATTTGTTGGGAGATTTTTGATAACTGATTCAGTTTCTTCACTAGTTATAGGTCTGTTCAAATTTTCGATTTTTTTCCTTTTTGACTTTTGGTAGTGTGTGAGTGTCTAGGAAATTGTCCATTTCTGTCAGGTTGTCCAATTGGCATATAATTTTTCATAATATTCTCTGATAATTGTATTTCTGAGGAATTCATTGTGATAAATCCACCTTTATTCATGATTTCATCTATTTGGGTCCCCTCTCTTTTCTTTTGGAGAAGTCTGACTAGGGGATTATCAATTTTGTTTATTTATTCAAAAAAACAGATTTTAGTTTTATTCATCTGTTCTACTGGTTGTGTTTTTGTTTTTGTTTTTAGATTCAATATTGTGTATTTCTCCTCTGATCTTTACTATTTCACCCTCCCCCACTCACACTCTGTCTCTGTCTTTCAAAAATAAATAAACATTAAAATGTTTTTTAATAAAAAACTTAGGCATAAATTTTACAAAACATGTGATTAAACTATGCAAAAAATTACAAAATGTTGATGAAAGAAATACAAGGAGATCTAAATTAATGGAGAGGCTTACCATGTTCACATATTGGAACACTAAACATAGTAAATATGTTAATTCTCCTCAAGTTGGTGCATAAGCATAATACATTTAATTAAATATTAAATTATTAAATTTATTTATTTAATAATTTGTTAAATAAATAATTTAATGCTTATTAAATATTAAAAATAATAAGTATATTGTATACAATTAAATATAAGCATATTATATTTAATATAATTTCTATCAAAATCCTAACAAATTGTAGGTATAAGGAAAGTCCAAACACCTAGCATAGGTAAAGCAATATTGAATGCAAAAAGAAGAAAATGGTTGAAATCACTCTAGCAAATATTAAAATTTATTACATAGCTATAGTAATCAAGAAAGTGTGATACTGACAGAAATAAAAATACATAAATCAATGGGATAGAATGGAGGGTCCATAAATAGATCCAAAAATATATATATACCCAACTTATTTTTAACAAAAATATGAGGCAATTGAATGGAGGAAGAAAAGTCTTTTCAACAAATAGTGTGAGAGCAATTAGACATTCATAGGCAAACAAAAGCTAAATCCTACATCTTATACAAATATTAATTTATAACATATCACATATTTAAATTTAGAATGTAAAACTATAAAACTTTTAGAAGAATCATAGGAGAAAATCTTTGGATACTATGGCTAAGCAAAGAGTTGTTAGATTTGATACCAAATCTTGATCCATAGAAGAAAAAATTCACAAAGTGGATATCATCAAACATAAAGAATTTTGTTCTCTGAAAGATTATGTGAAGAGGCTCAAAAGACAGGCTACACACCCAGGGAGAAAATATTTGTGAATCACATCGCTAACAATGGACAAATACATAGAATACATAAAGAACCCTTAAAACTCAACAGTAAAAAAAAAAAAGCAATCAAACCAGCAAATGGACAAAATACATGCATGTACCTTGCACTTATAAATAATATGGATAGAAAATCATCAGTTAAAGGTATGTTCAATAACATTAGCCATCAGGAAAATGCAAATTAAAATTACAAGGTGATATTACTATACATCAGAATCACTAAAATAAAAACTATCAACAACATCAAATGCTGATAAGAATACAGAGAAACCAGATCATCCATACATTACTGATGGGGATGTAAAATGATGTAGCCATGCTGGAAAAGTTTGGCAGTTTCTTATAAACTAAACATGTAGTACTATATAACTTAGGGCAAAATCCTATACATGAATAAATGTGGCTCCATTATTCATATTAACCAAAAACTGGAATCAGTCCAGATATCCTTTAACAATGTAATGGTTAAGCAAACTAGTACATTTATGAGTGGATCACTATTTGTTAATAAAAAGGAGCAAACTATTCATACGTGCAACCATTTGGATGTGTTTCAAGAGCATTAAGGTTAGTAATACAAGGTAATATCAAAAGGTTACATATTATATGGAGATGGATAACAGATTAGTAGTTTCCAGAGAAGAAGGACAGGGTATTTTGATGATGCGATGATAAATAGGAATATAAGGAAATTTCCCTGTGGTAATGGAAAGAGTTTATACTTTATGGTGATAATAGTTACACGAAGGTTTATATGTAATCAAACTGCATGCATCTATGCACACCCAAACCACACACACACACACAGACACATACACACACATACACACAAATGCATGCAAGACCTAGTGAAAACTGAATAAGGTCTGTAGTCTAATAGTATTTTATCAGTGCCAAATTCCTGGTTTTAATATTTACTAACTTTACATAAGATATCACTATTAGGGGAAGCTGAGTGAACAGTTCAAAGGAGTTTATTTTTGCAACTGAATGTGAATCTATAATCATTTCAATGAAAGGTTTGTTTAAAAATTAACAAAATTAATGACCCTCTCACAAGATGATCAACGCAATAATAGAAAAAAGTACAAGTACATACCCAGGAATAAGATAATTATATTACTATTGGTAATTGAAGATAATTGGTATTGAAGATATTTTCCAAAGTTCTTACGGGATATTACAAACTTTGAGTCAATACATTTGAAAATGTCCTGCAAAATCTCATCAAAACAGACATAAGAAACAAAAATCCTAATGTTTTCTATATCCATTAAGGAAAATGAACATGTAGCTAAATACCTTTCTACATAGAAAAACACAAGGTCCAGTAGCTTCAAAAATGAATTCTTCTTGCAAAGAGTAGAAAACAGAAAAAGAGAACTTCCCAATAAATTTTATGAAATAAGAAACTCCTCATGCCAACACCTGACAAGAACATTATAAAGAAGGAAAAATAACAAGACAATGTCTCTCATGAAGTCCTAAACAATGTGTTTGTGGATCAAGTTCAATGAAACATAAAAAGGAACTATTATAATCAAGTTAATTTCATTCCAGGAATAAACAAACAAACAAACAACCCTCAAAGTGTGTAAAACATTCAAAAATCAGTCTACAGAAACCCTACACAGAAATAATACTCATTTATGAAATGTCAAAAATTCCCATCTAATATCAGTAGTCAGCCAATGATTCTTGCTATTCAACACTCTACTGAAAGTTCTAGTTAGTAAACCTAAGGCAAGAAACTAAAATTATAAGAATTTAAAGAAGATAAAACTGCCTTTATTTGCTGGTGAATGATTGTATATATTTAGAATTCCAAAATACTCTACAAATAAAGTAATAAGTGCATAAGTAAATTTAGTATGATAGCTGTATATGATGTAAACATACAAAATCAATGTATTTTTCTACACCAAAAAATAATGGTACACAATAAAATGCTTAAAACAGCACCATAAAAATGGCATTGAAAATATGAAATACATACATATAAATCCAACAGAATATGTGCAAGATCTATATACTGAAATATAGAAAATATTCAGAGAAATTAAAAAAGCTCTACCAGTCAGGGTTTTAATAGAGAAACAGAACAAAATATATATGACCTATTATAAGAAATTGGTTTAGCAATCATGACTAAGCAAGTCCAAAATCCATAAGAAAAGCAATCAGGAAGGGAATTTCATGGGTAGAATTAAAGCTTTCATCCACAGTTGAAATTTTTTTCTTTTAACAAAATCTAAGCCCTGCTTTAAAGCCTTCCAAAAGAGTCAATAAAACTCATCCAGATTATCCAGGGTAATCTCCCTTACTGTCAACTGATTAGAGCTTTAGTTACATCTGTAAAATTTTTCACAGCAACAACTAGATTACTGTTTAAGTGAAAATTGAAGATTATAGCCTAGACATGTTAACACATCAATAAAGCTAACAGAGAGGACCAAATAAATAAAGCACCATGCATAGATTGGAAGATTCTGTATTGTACAAATATCAATTTTCCTCAAATATAGATCTAAAGAAATCTTTTTTTTAATTTGTTTTAAGGTTTTATTTAAATTCCAATTAGTTAACATCTTAATATCTTTGTAGAATCTGGAAAACTATAAGTTGACTCTAAAATGTATATAGAACTTAAAATGACAAGTCTAGCTAAGACAATCTTGAAAAAAATAATTGGGAATGAAAACTACCAGATAGCCATATTTACAATCAAGCTATAATAAATAATAGAGTATGGTATAGATTAACAGACCAATAAAGCAGAATAAAAAGTCAAAGGCAGACTGATATATGGAAAACTGGCAAAGTTGGTAGCAAAGAACACTGGGGAAATTATTGTTGTATGTATACTACTACTTCACACTATACAAAGATATGTCTAAATGTAAATAATAATAACGCTTCTAGAATATAACAAAGGAAAATACCTCCCTGACCTTCAGGTAAGCAAAGAGCTTCTAAATAAGACTCAAAAGTATTAATTATAATGGAAAATACCGATAAAACTGGATTAAACATAAGAAGTTTGAGTAATGAAAAGAAACCATTAAGAGAGTAAAAAACTCAAAATGGGTAAAGATATTTGCAACACATTTAACCAAAAGACAGTTTATGTACAGACTATGTGAAGAAGTCCTAAACTTCAGAAAAGACAATCTGTTCAAAAGTCAATAAGCTTAGACACTTCTGTAAAGAAAATATTAAAAAGCTGTGATGTACATGAAAAGTCCCCAATGTTATTTATTCTCAAGAAAAAGAAAATTAATGCCATTGTGAGATACCAATAAACAGCTATTAATAAGGCTAAAATTAAAAAATAAAGAAAAAAGAAAATGACTGGCACTATCGAATGTTAGCAAGTACACAGAGCAACCACACTCTTTTTTTTTTTTAATTTCTACTCCATGTGTAAAATAGAGTGATTCAACAATTCTATGCATTACTCAGTGCTCATCATGATAAGTGTGCTCCTAATCCCCTTCATCTATTTCGCTCATCCCACCACCCACCTCCCCTCTGGTAACTATCAGTTTTTCCATTTTTCTGATGGTGAGTGATATTGAACATCTTTTTATGTGTCTGTTGGCCATCTGTATGCCTTCTTTGGAGAAATCTGTTCATGTCTTCTGCCCATTTTTAATTTGATTTTTTTTCATGTTGAGTTGTATAAGCTCTTTATGTATTTTGGATCCTAATCCTTTATTGGATTTGAAAATATTTTTTTCCCATTCTTCTTTTGTCAAAGATTAATTGACCATATAATCATGGGTTTCTTTCTGGGCTCTTTATTATGTTCCATTGATCTATTTGCCTATTTTTGTTCTAGTCCCACACTGTTGTGATAACTGCAGCTTCATAATATACCTTGAAATCTGGGATTGTGATACCTCCAGTTTTGCAGCTAGAGCTCTTAAACTAGTGTATTGGGAGTGTAAACCTGTACAGCTTTGGAAAATGGTTTGGCAGTATATATTAAAGTTGAATATACTTATACTCTATTCCAAGGTATCTATTCAGTGAAATGCAAATGGATACTGAAATACATGTCAAGAACAATCATAGCAGCATTATTCCCAAAAGCTCCAAATTTGGGGCATCTGGGAAGTTACCCAAATGACCATTAAACACAGACTGAATACTAAACAATTAAATATAAATATGAATCAATTATAATTACTTTGAGATAGCTCATCAATGTAATGTTGAAAGAAAGAAGCCAGAGACAGATACAACTTGTTTCATTTGTATAAAGTACACAAAAGTTAAAACTAATCCCTGTTAAAAATAAGGATAGCTGTTACCTGGGAAGAGGGAAGAGGTTAAGATCAGAATGAATGATAAGGAGGGTACCTGAGGTGTTAGAAATGTCTATTTCTTGGACAGAGAATCTGTGGATTTACTTTTATTTAGTTGATAATTATATTGAGGTAATTGCAAATTCACATGTATTTGTAAGAAATATACAGCAAGTTCCTATGCACCTTTTACTCAGTTTTCCCTAATGGTAACCTTGTAAAAACATAATGCAATATAACAACATGGATACTGACATTTATCCACTCTCCCAGTTCAGATTGTCCCACTTTAACTGTGCTATTTATTTGTGTGTCATGTTGTATTTTAACACATACACACATACAATTTTAACCTATTGGAGGGTTTGTGTATCTACCACCTCAGTCAAGACACAGAACAGTTCTATCACTTAGGCCCTTTCATGTTTTCCTTTCATAACCACAGACACTTCCTTCCACCAACCCATCCCTAACCCCTCGCAACCACTAATCTATTCTCCATTTCTAAAATTAAGTCATTTAAAAATGTTACATAAATAGAATCATAAATCATATAACATATAACCTTTTAGGGTTGGCTTTGATTGATTAAGTGAGTGATTGATTGATTGATTAACTTAGCATGATTCCTTTGAGAAACATCAAGCTATTATGTGTATCAATAGTTCCTTTTGAGTACAGTTTGCTTAACCATTCTACCTGTTGAGGGACATCTGGATTGTTTCCAATTCTTGCTATTGAATACAGCTGCTCTTAGCATTCATGTACAGGTTAGACAAACACAGTTTTTACTTTAAAAACATATTACCCATTTTTTCCAGTCTCCATGTTTTCAGATGAGATAGGCACTTTTATTAAAACTCGTATTGCTGTGAAGGTAATGTATCCTTTCTCTCTTCCTGCTTCTTAGATTTTACTTTCCCTTTAAAGTTTTGAAGTTTAATTATCATATGTGTTCACTCGGCTTCTTAAATATGTAAGTTTGTGTCTCTCATACTAATTTTGGGAAGTTTTGGTCATTATATCTTTGAATAATTCTTTATCTCACTCTACTCTCCTCCTTCTGGAACTTTATATCCCTTGTCATGATACCAAGGATGGGTTTATTATCATTATTATTACTACTACTATTACTAGTATTATTATTATTTCATATGTCCCCAAGGCTTTGTTCTTTGTGTGTCCTTTAGATTAAGTTCTGTTGACAGGTGCTCAGGTTCATTGATCTACATTCTGTCATTTCACCTCTACTGGGAATCCTGTTCAGCAAATTTTGTTTTAAATTTATTTTATTTTATTTCTTTTATTAAGGTATCGTGTTGAGGTATAATTGGCAAATAAAATTGTATATATTTAAAGTATACAACTGACAATTCCCATTTCATTATATTTTCAAAACTATTATTTCTTCACTAAAATTTTCATTTGCTCCATGAGAATATTTTTTTGAAGATTTTTATTATAGTTGCTTTAAAATATTGGTCAGATGATTCTAACATGTTTCATACAGTGTTGGCATTAGTTGATTGTCTTTTCTCATTCAAGTTGTGATTTGCCTAAATGTTGTAGGGTAGATGACTTTATATGATATCCCAGAAATTTTGACTATTATGTAGGAGACTCTGGATTCCATTTAAATAATATAGTTTAGCAGGTGATTACCCTGTTAGGGTTTAGTACACAAATCCTGGACTGAACTATGGACTGTGTTGCAATGACAATTTAATTTTCAGTACTTTAGGATGCTATTTTGGTCTGCCTGGTTTAAAAGGGATCATTAGAGTACCCACTGTGCACACTCAGAAGGCAAAAAGTATTTCTACAGTATAGGGCACTTGATGTCTTTTGGTGGGGAAGTGGAATCTGAGACCACAGGAACAGAGACTTCTCTGGATGGGTGTTTGCTGTGGTGGGCTCCCCTTTGCTGGTGGGAGATGGAGAGCACCTTTGGGGCTGGGCATTTCATGTAGCAGGATTCCACTAGCCAGTACCCCTTAGCTACCCTGGTGTTTCTGGTTAGCCAATTAATGTCATTCCTGATATGCTAACAACATCCAGTGAAGATAGCCACCATTAAAGAAGAAATCTGTAGGGTAAACACTGGATGCCTCCACATAAGCACAATCTACTCACCATATTAGAAAAAAATGTATCTGTTCATGTTGCTGGTGTGTTTTCCAGACACCTTTTTAAGAGTAGAACCTTGAAGCAAGAAAGACAAAGTCTGCCTTTCCGCAGTGTTTAAGTGCATCTTGTACCACTAAAAGTGCAAGACTTAGTGGAAAACTGCTAAATGTAAGAATATTCCACCTCTCTTTGATGTAGAGTTGTGAGAGACTCATCTTCAACTGAGACTCCCAACAATACCAAAAAATACCCCCTCAGTATTCATATCTTGTAATATACTAATATAAGCAGATATTAACCACTTACTCTATGCCTTAGACACAGCCCTGTTATAAAATCTTCCAGAAAGCTGAATGAGCTCAGGTCCTTGTTCTAAGGTGTCTGTTTTGGGGGTCAGAGGAAGAAATGATGTCAGGCCAGGTGATCAACTGTCATTTATGGCAGGTCTAGGCTTAAGCTAGTTGCCAGCTCCCGCCTCTTTCTTTGGACTCAACTGTTTGTTTCCCTGCTGTATTTAGAGAAGCAAACATGTTCACATTAACAAGTTAAATAAAATTATAAAATAGAATCTGTCAGTCAAAAATTCAGAAAATAGTTGTAGTTTGATTCTTGGAATACTTGTATTTCAAAATGCACACATATGCAGACAGACCCCATTTAGATACTGTGTATAATGTGAACATGCTTATTTGATTAAAACTCTATTATAAAGTATTCAATTGTCATAAAGTTCTTTAAGTAGTGGCTATGCCAAATTAATTCTCACACCGAAGTATCTGAGCAAAGTCACCCAGTCTACCTCTTAATAACCACATGCTCTTGGGTAAGCCACTCATCATCACTGTGTTTGATTTCCTCCCTTATAACGAGAAACATTAATACATGGCTTGTCAACTTTGCTGAGTGTCAGTGAGAATCAAATTGTCTAATATCTTATTAAGATACTAAATAATCCACTGTGGTAATTTTCCATTGCCATCTTTATGCACCCATGTCCAACATCATTGTGTTCTTCTCTTGTATGTGCTTGCCTAGTTTTCTAAGGAGGAAAAGGAGAGATTGACAATTTTAGTTCTGAATGCCAGGTTTCTATCTCACCTAGAATTAATGAAAATACTTCTATGTCACTATAGAAGGTGCCCCCATGTACACACAGTGATGCTAGGAGCCATCTAACATAAATGCAGAAGGAAAAAAATGGAAGTGAAATATTTCCAAATATGGGTTTTATTTTTCCTAAAGAAAGAAATCATAAAGCCTAGCTGACAGCTGTTGACCTTCTTATCAGAGTAGATCTTCTCTGCTCAATCCCATTATAAATGTTATGAATCCAGCCCAAAAGGAGATGTACTATGGCTCAGCACGAAAATTGTTCATTCATTCTCCCTGACTCCTTTTGTCACTAGGTAAGTAAGGGGTAATTATATCACCTGCAGATGGCCCTGCACTGCTCAGCAAGTACAAAATCTTCCATGATGGAAAGAACCTCAGAGAGCCCAATGGATGCTTACAATCACTCCACAACAGCACAGGCTGTCTTGAATAATCTGGGGAGAAGCTGGTGTGGCTCTGCTGTGTACTGCAGGGAAAACGACAGCTGCTTCAGGGAGCTTGAACAATAAATCACAACTCTTGATGGCACTTGTTTTACTGTCTTTTAGTGCCCTTCTGTCAGTCACCCAGCACCATCATTTAATAGAAGTTCTTCACAGGTCATTAGGTGACTCTAAAAGCAAATCCTATAGATGCTGCCTTACAATCCTGATGTCTTCCAGCTTGGGGGTGCAAGCTTGTGGAGAGGAGAGATAAATAGACCACGGGAGGGCCTAGGTTCAGGCACACATAGAGACCTACAGTGTGGAGTAAGGAAAGGGATTTTGGAGATATTAGGCTAAGATCCATAGGACAAGATTTTGGGCAAAACCATAGAAGTCCACTGGTAGAGTGTGCTCATCACAAGAAATGGATACCCAGGACCCCTGAGGACAGCACTTTTCTTTCCCCTGTAGGCATCTTATTCCTATCTTGGCAGTCTATCAGTGTACCCACCATGCAAGCAGCCTAGAGTTCAGACTACTTTGAGGCATTTCCCAGTTCCTTCAATATTCATGAAAGATTTTGGTAAGGTTGGTTGTAAGTATGTAGATGTCTAGTATGATCTGTTTCTCCATCATATACACCTTCTATACTATAAGTATCTTATTGCACATATGATGAATGAAATGACCACTGTGGGTTGTGCACAGACTTTCCTTTTACCTAAACCCTTGGGAAAATATTGGAAATGCCAGTCCAATTTCCCCTCTTTCTTTCCTTCCCCTGCCTTTTAAAGGACTCTTGATCTCCAACACTTATTGTGTAATTTTTGTCACACAGACTTGGAGGATGGAGAAAGTCAGCATCATGGAGGTGATCACATAGGAAGCTATACTGAGGGAGGCTAGGTCAGTGTTCCCAGACAGAGCTGGGACATGTGGAGAGGACAGAAAGCAGGGTGTCCTGGCTGTGGACAACAAGGAGGTGATGTCATGTTTTGTGTAGGGGCAGGTATGGTGAGTAAAAGGCACTAGAGAGGGTAAGGTATAAAAACAGGGAATTTTATAAAGGGACATTGAATATTGTTGATGTGTAGCTTTTACTCCCCTTTGAAGAGATGCTGATGAGGAAGGTTTGTGTTGCTTCTTAGCTGAGACTCTAGAACTTGACACCACTCAGAGATAGAATGCTTAGTTCTCAGACCTATTTTCTATGCAAAAGGCAGTATAGGTTTGGGGAGAAGCCATTGTCTCAGTTGAATCCAGGTTGTAAAGGTCCAGGACAGTCTCTGAGGACTCTCATCACCCTGAATATGAGGATCTGTCTAGGCTGGAGATCACCTCTTAGTCAGAGTGGAGGACCCGCTATGATGGGCAGAACCAGATACTTCTGGGGGGTAAATGAAGGGGTAGGGGGAGATGTCAGAGCTGAGAAGTGACTGGTTCCCATGGGGTGAGTCTCATGGAAGGACTTCAGTCATCTTGTCAGAATTCCCTCCAGAAGGCTGCCTGATGTTGCAAAGAGGCCCTGGCAATGAGAAGCTACAGTGAAAGGAATGCCTTCCTCAGGGCTTCACCAAAGAGGAAGACACCAAGCCTGAGCCAGTCTGCAAAAGAACCAACAAATGCTCCCATGCTAAAGGACTCAAGCCAAAGGCAAACAGAAACAGTAGACTCCACATCTGCCATGCATGAGCCATCTGCATATATTCTCCTTCTTTCCATGAGACAATGAGAGAAGTACCCAAGAGCCATCCATTTCCCCTCCCCAGCCTATCCACACCAAAAGTCAGACCCACACATCCATCCTGGACTGGGTGGATGGAAGGGAAGATTTGTGAAGTTTTATTTAAAGCTAAAAGGAACATGATAGAATCTTAACTGCAATGGGACTCTTTATCAAAGGTCAGTGACTGGAAAGTCCTGGAAACCTTGATCTACTTCTAAGGCAGCTACTTTGCAATGGAAAGGAGAGGTTCAACCAGTAGTCACTGGAAAATGGTGAAACCATGTTCTAGGTAGAAGCAGAGCTGGCACTCCTAATTACACCAGCCACATTTCTTCTCATGCCCCCCCCCCCCCGCATAGGATCATAACTCCTTGAAGGAAGGAACCCTATCTGCATCTTCTCTCAAACACTTGCAGAAGTCTTTACCAGACTGTCATTCTGCAGACATTAGAGTTATCTGACTGTGTCTCCTCGGAACTATGAAGCTTGAAAGCAGAGGCTGTTTTTTTCTGCTGCATCCCCATCTTCAAGAACAGACTTAGAACAGAGGTGTCACTGAATAAATGCTACCTGGACTGTAGAAATTACAAAAGACAGATATCAACTGTGAAGAACTGAATAATGGTCCCCAAAGAAGCCCATATCTTAATCCCTGGACCATATAAATATGTTACCTTTCATGACAAAAGGGACTTTATAGACATGATTATATTGACAAACTTGAGATGAAGAGATTATTCTAGATTATCCAGGTAAACCCAAAGTAATCACAAGTGCCTTTTTATGAGAGAAGCAAAGGAGCCAAAATTAAAAAAAAAAAAAAGAGATGTGGTGGCAAAACAAGAGGTAGGGGGGATGAGCTTGAAGTTGGAGGAAGGGGCTATAAAACAATACCATGGGCAGTTTTTGGAGCTGGAAAAGGTAAGGAGTTGGACTTCCCCAGGAACTTCTGGAAGGAATATCATCCTAGCCAACACTTTGATTGTAGACTTCTGGCCTCCAGAGCTGTAAAACAGTAAATTTATGTTGTTTGTAACCACTGAGTTTGTGGTCATTTCTACAACAATAAGAAGCCAATATACCAAGGGACCACTGGAGGTATTGCTACTAAAGACCCAAAAAAGAAAGTGCCTGAAATGACATGACACTGGTATTTTGTGCAGCACCCTAAGAAGTAAACAAGAAATAAGGACTGGGACCTGCCAAGCCCCACACTCTCATTATCATGGTAACATTTCGCTAGAACTCTGGCATGTGAACATATGCTCTCTGGATGCCTATTTTCTTACTTAAATTTCTATGACATTCTCTTGTTAGCTTTTTCAAGCACTGTCTTCCCTTATTTCTGTGTTTATGATGGATTTCTTTTTTTTTCTTCCCTTTGCCTCTGTTTCCTCTAACTGTGCTTCCTGTTTGTTTTGATATTTGTCACATTACAGGTTATATCAGATGTCTGATAATCCTTGATTTTCTGCTTGTATTTAAAAGTAAAGAACTGAAAAGCCTCCAGGGAGTTCTGAACACTATACCACAGGGTTGCGAACCTTGACACTGCTACTGTTTTGGAAGCAAGAAGATAAGGGAATCCAGTCCCATGGTGAAGCAGTCCATATGTCAGCCTTCCAGAACATACAGCATAGAACACAGACCGGGGAAGGGAGAAGAGTGGATGGGGGCAGAAAACAGATGATAGCCAACATAGGTATCTTCATTCGCATTTTCAGAGAAGAAAACCGAAGATCTAAGAGATAAACTTGGCCTAGTTATAGCTAGTAAACAGCAAAGAAAAATTTAATCTGGGAGGCCTACATGTATGTGAGAGTGGAGCTCTTTTACCTCTAACAGGGGGAAGGTCAATCTGGAACAGAAACACTGAGTACATGGAAGGGATATTTGAGTATACATATTTCATTGACTGTATGAAATTCAGCTTTGGGTTTAACTCACATTATTGACCATTTACTACATCTAAGGCCCAGACCCTGATATTAGGTGAGCAGCTACTGCAGGCAAGGCACACTCAGTCCATAATCTCACCGTTATACCACACAGTCTATTATAGACTACACACCGCAAAGTGATTGAAGCCTCCTTCTCTGCAGGGGACATGAAAAACAATTCAATATCTCCCCTGGATTTCTAGACAATGTTAAACTCCCTTGTCCATCAACTGACAAATGGATAAAGAAATTATGGTTTATATACACAATGGAATACTATGTGGCAATGAGAAAGAATGAAATATGGCCTTTTGTAGCAACATGGATAGAACTGGAGAGTGTTATGGTAAGTGAAATAAGTCAGAGAAAGACAGATACGATATGTTTTCACTCTTATGTGGATCCTGAGAAACTTAACAGAAGTCCATGGGGGATGGAAAGAAAAAAAAAAAAAAAGAGGTTAGAGAGGGAGAGAGCCAAAACATAAGAGACTCTTAAAAACTGAGAACAAACTGAGAGTTGATGGGGGGGATGGGAAGGGGGGGTGATGGATATTGAGGAGGGCACCTTTTGGGATGAGCACTGGGTGTTGTATGGAAACCAATTTGACAATAAATTTCATATAAAAAAAAAACTCCTTTGTTGAGCCTCCATGACCAGGTACTATGTGGTCTCCTAAACCTTCCATTTCATTTCCTTGTCCTAGTCTGTGTTCTAACTGAAAGTAAGCAGCTTTCCTCCCAGAGTCTCTTGCTCAGGACAACCTCCCTTCTTTCTTGCTTACCTGTCTCAACCTCCAGGAATCCATGTTCCCACGGCACCCTCAACTTCTTACCACCTAATATCAGTTGAACACTGTTATCATTGTTTCATTTTCAATCTCATACCTGAATGACTTACCCACTTCCTCTCACTCTTTTCCAGCTTCTTCAAGCATCATGCTGATATGCTGGAATCCCATGTTCAATTCCTACTGGGAGACCATGTGCCAATTATATCCTCACAAACACTGATCTGCCGGGTGGCTTTACTTTTTCATTTTCACATAATGAATTGGCAGATTGGTTTACTCATCTCAACCTATAGTTCATGTGGGGTATCATCTAGCATCCCTTCAAACCTAAAACTTCCTGCATCACCACCTGAAAGGTGGAGAGAATTGGCCAGCCTCCTCCAGATACAGCTCTTTCCCAGACCATTCTTATGTATTTGCTATGTGAATTCAGGTTCAGAGGGCCATGTACTTGCTGTTAAGAAGTATGGCTGCTTTGATAATGGTGATCTTGTATCCTACAGTCTTGTTAAACTGTATTTTATTTTGTCAGGGTTTTGTCAGGGTTTTAGTGTATTCCTTCAGATATTTTATATATCAGATTGTATGATCTGTGAATAAAAATAGTTTAAATTCTTTTTTTTCCCAATATGGGTGCTCTTCATTTTCTTTTCTAATTCCTCTGTCTAGAACCTCCATTAAAATGTTGAAAAGAAAAGGTAAGAGTGGACATCTTTGTCTTCTTCCTGATCTTAGGGAAAAAGTGTTGTTTTTCATCATTAAGTATGATGTTAGCTGGAGGTTTTTCATAGATGTCCTTTATGGGGTTGAGGAAGTTCCCTTTTATTCCTAGTTTGCTAAGTGTTTTTGTCATGAAATTGCATTAGATTTCATTAAATACTTGTACTGCATCTATTAAGAAAACGGTGTGGGTTTTTTTCTCCTTTATTCTGTTAATATGATATTACATGTGTTGATTTTTGTATCTGAACCAACCTTGCATGTAGATATATCCAACTTGTTCATTGTGTATGATAATACATTTATATACTACTGGATTTTGTTTGCTCATATTTGCTGAGGCTTTTTACCTCTACATTCATGGGAAGTATTAGTCTATAGTTTTCTTTTCTTCTAATATTTTTCTCTTGTTTTGTTATTAGGGTTATACTGGTCCCAAAACTGAGTTGAAAGTGTTTTGTCCTCTTCTGTTTTTGGGAACAGAGGTAAAGTACTGGTATTTAAATATTTGGTATAGAATTCAGGCCATCTGAGACTATTTTTTTCTTTATGGAATTGTTTTGGATTGACAATTAAATTTCTTTACTTGCCATAAGTCTATTCAGATTTTCTATTTATTTATGTGTCAGTTTGGGTACTTTTTATCTTTTTCTCTTGTTTTGTTTTGTTTTCCAGGAATTTATTTGGTTTTTTTCTTCTATTTTTCTTCTATTTCTTCTATTTTTTCTCATTTCTTCTGAATTACCTAATCTTTTGGGATATAGTTGTACATAGTAGAAATTATGTGTGTGTGTGTGTGTGTGTGTGTTCATTTTCTTTCTCACTTTCACTCCTGAGTTTGGTAACTTGATACTTCTCTCTTTTTTCTTAGACAATATAGCTTAAAATTTGTCAATTTATTAAAGACAAGTTTTTAGTTACTTGATATTCATTATTATTTTTCTTTTCTCTATTTCATTTACTTTCACTGTAATATTTATCATGTGCTTCATTCCTCTTGGTTTGTATTTAATGCATTCTTTTTTCTTCTAGATACGTAGGGTGGAATTTTATGTTATTAATTTGAAATTGTTCTTCTTTTTCAATATATGTATGTATAGCTACAAATTTTTCTCTGAGCATTGCTTTTGTTACATCCTATGAGTTTTTATATGTTGTGTCTTCATTTTCATTAATTTCAAAGTATGTCCTAATTTCTCTTATGATTTCTTTTTTTTACCGATTTTCTGTTTATGAGTGTGTTAATTTTGACATATTTGTGAATTTCCCTAATTTCCTCTGTCAGTTTCTAATCTAATCACAGGTGGTCAGAAAACATACCCTGCATGCTTTCAATATTTGTATTTTTGCTGAGGTTTGTTTTATGGCCTAGCATATGTTCTATCCTAGGTAATGTTCCATGTGCACTTGAGAAGAGTGAGTGTTTTATCATCATTGGACTATATTCTACAGACGTCTTTTGTTTACAGTGTTGTTAAAGTCCACCATTTCCCTGTTGATCTTTGTCCCAGTGGTTCTATCCATTAAATGTTAAGTTGTCTATTTTCCCCTCACTTCTGTCCATTTTTGTTTCATATATTTTGAGTCTCTGTTGTTATGTGCATATATATTTAGAATTGTTATATCTTCTCTGTGAATTAAACTGTTTATCATTATGAAATATTTCTCTTTACATTTTGTAATTTTTGTGTGTTTACTGTAAAGTCTATTTTTTTCTGATATTGAAATAACCATTCCAGCTCTCTTATGCTGCTATTTACATGGTATATCTTTCTCCATTCTTTTAGTTAATCAACTCTTTTGTATCTTTGTATATAAACAGTGTCTCTTGTAGATAACACAGAGTTGACCCTTGTTTTACTACTCAGTATGAAAATCTTTATCTTTTGACTAGATTATGGAATTTCTTAGCATTTAATGTTATTATTGACATGGTTGGATTTATAGGCGCCATTTTTCCTTTTGTTTATTTTTATGTATCTCATTTCCCTTTTTTCCTCTGCTCCACCTTTATTTCTACTTTTACTTACATGGATTTTTTTACTGTAATACTTTAATTTCTTTAGTAATTTAGCCACTTCAGGTCTTACTGTGTATATCTTAATTTAACAAAATCCATTTCATAATTATACTAACTTATTTCTGGTTACATACAGCAACTTTACTTCTATATAGTTCCTTCCCTTACCCTACTTTTTGTGCTGTTATCATTATGTATATCTGTATGTTAAAAACTCACTGTATGAGTCAAGGTACTCTAGAGAAACAGAGCCTGTCTGTGTGTATATGTGTATATGTGTAGTTGTCTTTAGTTCTTTAAATACATTTATATTTGCTAATGAAGTCCTTATCTACTAACTCCATTCAAAAGCAGTTTCCATACCTGTGTATGGATAACACTTTAGTGTTTCTTAGCATGTACATTATTTTTTGTTAAAACTAAATAATGTTGATAATATATTATAGCAACTCCAAAAACTGGTCATTATCTCCCCCAGGGATGATGTTGTTATGTGCTTGGTCACTCATTTTTCAGGGTAGTAACTTGGCTGAACTAACACTGAAGGGTGTAGCTGCCAATGACTCTGCCCAGATTTATTTTTTTGTTATATTTTAGCCTAGTTACCTAAGGGTCACTCCTCAGTCAGCGTGAGCCACATTTTGTTCAAAAGTTACATTTAATTCCCTTTGGCAAGATGAATTTTTACCCTTAACCATCAGATGTGTGTAGCTTATAGGCTTTTGCAGTTGCAGTTGTAGAAGTGTGTGTGTGTGTGTGTGTGCTTGCCCACTGTTAATAACTTGAACTTTTTAATTTAATTACTCATGAGATGGTGTGCCTTGGGCATGCATGCAGTCTATCAGACTAAGGGATGAAGTAATATTATTTTTAAACCTGGCTTCCTAAGAGTCACCTTGCATCAGAGCAACTTAGTGTTCAGTGTTTGCTCAGGGATTGTATTTCAAGCCCCTAGTGCAAGCAAACCTTCAACCCTTTGTTGACTAACCTGTGTCAGGCAATGGGAATGTTTTCAAGTCTTATCCACATCATTCTCTGCTTTATTCTGATTGGTAGAGTTCAGCACTTGCACACAGCCTTCCCAGCACTCAGGGTTAACCATGATCTTAAAAGGCTTTTCTTGGTATTAGCTTTTTCTCTCTCTGGTTATCTTAAACTCTTTTTCTTTTTCCATTTATACTGTTGCCACTAGTACCATGGAGCTATTAGTGTCATCATAATCTCTTTCTACCAAGGTCTCCTTTTTTGTGGCAGCATCTTTTTTTTCAATTTTTTTAATGTTTATTTCTGAGAGAGATAGAGCACGAGTGGGGTAGGGGCAGAGAAAGAGAGAGGGACAGAATCTGAAGCAGGCTCCAGGCTCTGAGCTATCAGCACAGAACCCAATGCGGGGCTCAAATCCACAAACTGTGAGATAATTACCTGAGCTGAAGCTGGATGCTCAATCAACTGAGTCACCCAGGCGCCTCTTTCTGGCAACATCTTTAAGCATGCAATTCTGTACTCTCTTCCAAATAAAGTCAGTCCCCCAAAACAGAGGTGTGTTACATTTATTCCTTCTGGCTTTCCTCCCCACTCTCCTTTGAAAGCAGAAATTCTAAACTACACAGGATCTGATGTGGGGACTGTAGAATGACAACCTGTTCTGTGAGGAGACACTGGGGATGGGGAAAGATAGCCTCTGGTCATCCTAGCTGGTTTCTGCTGACATAGAACCTCTGCCTCATGGGGAATGTTCTTGGGAGGTGGGGTGGAATCCTTGTACTCTTAACATGATGCACCTGGAGTAGAGCTTCCACCTTATGAGTAGAGGCTGAGTGAAGAAGGGAGTCTTTTCAGCAGTGCCTCCTGGAATAGAGTTTCTGCAATATGGGGCTGGAAGAAATGAAAACTGTCAGCAGTCTGCTCCTTTCTGAATGCAAACACAGGTCCAGACTGGACGATAGAGAAGAAGGAAGACCATCTTCTTGACTACATCTATCTGTATGGAGTGCCCAAGGTAGAGCTTCCATAAGAAAGTGGGGAGGGATATGGAGAGACCTGGCATTGACTCAAATGCCACACACTCTGTTCTTATCAAGATACAGTGGATGTTGTTTAATGAAATATTTCTCCATTTGCTGTATGTCTTTAGGAAAATGTCCATAGACTTTACATAATTGGGTTTTTTAAAAATAAATTTATCCCATTAAATGGTGAGGAGTTATGCTTTACTCTTCACTTTTCTATTCTAGAGCTCCATTATGAATCCAGATATTTGAGAAAGCTGTTTGCCCATTAGAAAGTCTGTGAGGTGCTGGAAGTTTGCAGCCAAAGTATTAACTCTTTCAGGAACCCATATGAGACATAAATTTTTCATCCTACCTTCTGATCTTGCACCCCAATTCCACATTGACTCAAATCAGCATGTCACAGACCCTTCAGCACAGGAATGAGCCGTCTGATGGCAGCCCCTAGCCACCTCATATCTATCTGACTTTGGGTAGATGAGATAACTTCTTTGAGCTTTAACATTGCTCATCTAGAAATGTCAATACTTCTTTTCAAAGTCATAAAGATTTGGAATATTATGAACTCAACCTCTGACCCGAAGAAGTCCCCTTCTCCATGGCACCACCTTTATCCTTCTACATTTCCCACAGCACAAAGGAAGCATGGCTCTTGGTTCAGTGTATTTCTTGAGAAGCAGAGAGTGATCAGGACTTGGCTCCTCTTACCCAAGTCATCCCTTAGGGAAGTCAAGGGCTTTCGTACCACTAAAAAGTGTGGTCCATTTAAAAAGTGGTACTCACAATACTCAAAAACTGAATAATCCAATTTTTAAAAAATGGGCAGAAGACATGAACAGATATTTTTCCAAAGAAGACATCCAGATGACCAATAGACATATGAGAAGATGTTTAACATCACTCATCATCAGGGAAATGCAAATCAAAATTCCAATGAGATATCATCCCACACCTGTCAGAATGGCTAAAATTAACAACACAAGAAACAACAGGTGTTGCCAAGGATGCAGAGAAAGAGGAATCACCTTGCACTGTAGGTGGGAATGCAAATTGGTACAGCCACTCTGGAAAACACTATGGATGTTCTTCAAAAAGCTAAAAATAGAGCTACCTTAGCAATCACACTAGTAGGTATTTACCCAACGAAAACAAAACAAACAAACAAAAAACTAATTCAAAGGGATACAAGCACCCCAGTATTTATAGGTGCATTATCTTCAATAGTCAAACTATGGAAACAGCCCAAATGTCCATCAACTGATGCATAGATAAAGAAGAAGTGGTATATATATATATATATATATATATATATATATATATATAATAGGATATTACTCATCCATAAAAAAATAATGAAATATTGTCATTTGGAAAATGTGAATAGAGCTAGAGTGTATCATGTTAAGCGAACAAGTTAGAGAAAGACAAATGCCATAGGATTTTACTCATGTGGAATTTGAAAAACAAAACAAATGAACATAGGGAAAATTAGTGAGATAAAGAAAAATCAAGAAACAGACTCGTAACTATACAGAACAAACAGATGGTTACCAGAGGGGAGGTTAGTGGGGGCAATGGGTTAAATAGGTGATGGGGATTAAGGAGTGCACTTGTTATAATGATCACTGGGTGATGTATGGAAGTATTGAATCACTGTATTGTACACCTAAAACTAATACTATACTTATGTTAACTAACTGGAATTTAAATTTAAAAAAATTAAAAAGTACATAAAGTAAACCACAGTACCACACACACAAAAAGATCCAAGTGTTTGTAAACTTATGTGTTGAAGCCTGTGGGAATAGACTTATGCTAAACTCATTAATATGCACTGTATACAAACCCTCAAAAAAAAAAAAAAAAGGTGGTCCATAGACAAGAAACAACCGCATCCCAGGAGACAAGAAATGCACAATCCTGGGCCCTGCCCCATGTATAATAAAGATGAGACCTATAAATCTGGGCTTTTAAAAATAGGCTTCCTGGGGGCACCTGGGTGGCTTGGTTGGTTAAGCGTCTGACTTCAGCTCAGGTCATGATCTCACGGTCCGTGAGTTCAAGCCCCGCGTCGGGCTCTGTGCTGACAGCTCAGAGCCTGGAACCTGTTTCAGATTCTGTGTCTCCCTCTCTCTCTGCCCCTCCCCTGTTCATGCTCTGTCTCTCTCTGTCTCAAAAATAAATAAATGTTTAAAAAAAAAATTTAAAAAAAAATAGGCTTCCTGGTGATTGTGAGGCAGTTTAAGTTTGAGAAGCATTGTCTCAGGATCTGATGGAAGAATAAATAATCCTTTGCTCCCTGAAAGTTAATGTTTCCTTAATCCAAACACCCTACATTTGGGGGAGGGATAACTGTGAGAAGTAGGAAGCTGTCAGTAAAAACAAAAAAACCATTTTATCTTTAATACTTTAAGTCATCAGGGCACAAACATAAAGCATCACTCTTTAATACCCTCTGTTAGGAAGCAGGAAGTGGAAAAAGGCACTCTCTCTTCTGTAGGTGCACATCACCACCCTGGTGCTCAGCTCAAGCTCAAGGACCCCAAGCTACAATGGTTGCAGAGAGGCTGTTCAAGATACCCTTCATAGAGGTGAAGGAACAGAATTCTCTCTGAGTGTGGGTTTGTTTGCAGCAGCCATGGGATGTTATAGGGGACACCTGTGGCCCTTTGTGAGGAGTATGGGTAAATGGGATGTGTAAAACCCAGTGGCATTTGGCCATATTTGTCCATGTTTGCCCAAGATTGTGAAGCCAGAGGAAGTTCAGGGTATTGGTGTCTTACTGTAGTTACTACTTAGTGAAGTCCATCCTGCCAGATCATACTTTCCCGTGTTAGTTTGCGAGCACTGTAGTAACACAGTGCCACAGAATGGGAGCCTTAGGCAACAGAAATTCATGTCTCAGTTCTGGAGGTTAGAAGTTTGAGATCAAGGTGTGGCATTGTTGGTTCTTCCTAAAGTGTCTCTCCTTGTTTTGTAGATGGCTGTCTCCTTCGTGTGTCTTCAAATGGTCTTCCCTGCGTGTGTCTATGTCCCAATCTCCTCTTCTTATAAAGACATCAGTAAAACTGGATTAAGACCCACCTAAATGGCTTTCTTTTAACTTATTTTTTCCTCTTTAAAGACTCTATGTCTAAATACAGTCACATTCTGAGGTATTGGGGGTTAAGACTTCAGCACAGGAATTTTGGAGGTACATAATTCAGCCCCTAACACCAACTTTTCTAATAATCTAAAGCTTAGAGAGGTTGACACTTGTCCACATCTGGACAGTTAGTGAGCCGCAAATGAGGACTTGAGGCAGGACTTCCAGTTTGCACAGAGCTACCCAGGGTCTCTCTTCCATAGCTGCTTCCCTTTGCAACTCTCTGGATTCCCCACCCAGCTGCTAAGAGGCTTTTGGTTCTGTTGATCCTACAGGCAATAGTTGTAAACATTAGTCAAGAACCCATTACTGCCCAGACCACTTCAGTGTCCAGTCGAAACTTGTTTGGTGCTCTTCTTGATGACCTCAGGTGGGAGATAGAGCTCCAAGACTAGGGAGATACCCATGGTGTTCTCTTGTTTTGTTCTCCCTTTTTTCTTTCTCCTAATTCAGTAACCACGAATGTCCTGCCAGCATCCTTGCCTCTCCCACAGAACCACGACAACTAACCTTCCCACAGTGTCCTCAATAGGCTGGGACCAGAAGACAAACACAGATGTTTAGACAGACACATCATTCTACACTGGCCCCATGCATGGCAAGACCAATATATGGATGTCTTTGGGATGATTGCAATTGTGTTTCCACTAGCAGCTCCAGAACGAACAGTTCTAATTTGAGGCTTTATGAATATTTGTAAAAGAATTTTCAAATTTAGGCTAGTTATATTCCAACATAATGAGAGTGCATGGCAAGAATGCTAATTATTTTAAGACTTATATCTGTGCACATGCTACACTATTAAATTATTATCACCACGTGATATGTATGATGGGGCTGCAGGGCATTGTCCAGATGCAGAGAGGAGTGCTCACTGATCAAAACAGGTGTTATCATTCCTTTGTTCTCTTTTGCTTATTAGAGAGCAGAGCAGAGAATTAATTGTTTTAAAACAACACATACAACATTTTTGCAATTTGATGTCTTGGTGCCCTTTGCTGGGAGTGGGACATCTTTCCCCACCTCCTCTAGCTCTTATGATGATTTCCTCAAATATGCCCATCCCACTATGGGAGGTAAGGCTAGATGCTCACCTGAGATTGAGACAAGAAATCCACTTCTCAGCATGAGATAAAGTGCATTTGAATGAGCTGCTCCATGAGGGACAAACTATCCAGTTGGTATTGTTAAGACTTAATGAGTACACTCCAAGCAACTCTCTGGCAATTATTTCCCAATGATGTATGACAAGTTGCTGTTTGTACAAGCTTATAAAATGTTACAGAGTTTCATTAATTTGCCCTTCATTATCTATGTAATTTCGCTAATGATTCCATCTACATAGAGTGTTCTGCCCTCAGAGATGCCAGCTTACTGACAAAGCCTATGGAAAGTGCATATTCCATCCTTGCTCAGGTGGCACCTGGACATGGCTCAGGCCCATCCCACTGCTTCTTCACTTATACTTCAAAGTAGAGCAATCTTGTGTTAATAAATGAACAATAACTCCCCATAAGAAACTGCAAATTTATTGGAAAGGTAAGAATATGAAATTAGCAAATCTTTTAATTGTGTGTGATTGCCCCAGAGTGATGAAGCTGTTTATTATTGTCTTTTCTCCAGGCTTAGTCACTTCTATGCTATTTTCATGTCTGTTCTGCTGGTTCAGTCCTAGACAGCATTGACACTGGGCACTGCTGACCCCCGGGGGCAGGAGCAGTGGGCGTGGGGAACTGCAGGGAAGGAGCAGACTGGTGGGGAGATGCAGGGCCCTGGGTGCAGAATCACATCATCCAAGGGAGAATTTCTGGACCTGGGTCTTGTTGTATGACTGCAAGAGTCATTTTGCCTCTCTGAGTCCCCGTTTACTCATTTGTGTAATGGAGACAATGATTATGTGCTTCACAGGGATGCCAGAAGATTAAATATATAATTATGAAAGGTGCTTGGTAGAGAGCAAAAACCCACCGCAATAAGTTACCTTTCAATCATTAGAGCAGGATAAATGAATCCAGTCCCTAAAAGCAAGCAGCCAAGGTGGGAGCCGGCTGGGGGGTGGGGGGTAGCCTCTTACAAACTCTCAAACCTGCAACATGAATAAAAGACTTTTTTTTAAAATGGGAAAATCCCCAGAAGTGAGGAGACAAGGTCAGCTTTGCTTGTAACATCTTCACCCATAGGAACATAATTGTAACCCTCCCCCACCAGCCAAAGGTCAGGGGGCACTGGATCCTGTGGTGGCTCCAGCTGACAGGCCAGAAGATAGCCAGCTGCATGCCTGAAGTCAAGTCAGTTGAATTCAGCAAGCATTGAGCTCCACTGGGTTCTAGACTGAATCTGAGATATAGACAAGATTTAAACACAAGTGCTCAGCATGTTCTCAGTCTATCTGTGGGACTGACATATAACAGTTGTAAATATGAAGTGATTTGGAACCATCAACCTGGAGAGGAGCCACTTAACCCAGATGGGAGGGTCAGCTTCCCAGAAAGAAGACTGAGGACCCAAAAGGATCAGGAGGATAGAGATATGAGGGAGGATCACTGCATGAAAATCCACCAAAGATTCATACCTTAAAAGCACAAGTGTCATTTGCATCAGGATGAGGCTGAACGTGCAGGCTGAGTTGTGTCCTTGGGACTTGGAATGCCCATAGCAGCTGAACTTCAGCCTGCTTCCTGTCCTCTCTTTTTCCTTGTGTTTATTAGGAAATATTTCAAACATTCAAAAAGCAGAGTGAGTTACATGACAAAGTGTTGATATATTTGTCATATTTGCTTCATGTTTTATTTTACAAATAAATCATTTTGAATTGTTATGGTATCCTTACCATCTCTACCAAATCCCCTATGCTTCCTCTTCCCCCTTCCCTAGGGTATTCACTACTCTAGAGTTAGTGTTTGTATATTAGTAGTACCTCATATATATAAATTCATGAGAAGCATATTATATTTTATGGGTATTTTAAATTTATAAAAATGACATCCTATGCTTTTTCTATAGCTAGCATCTTTCACTGGATTTTATTTTCCTAGATTGATTCATGTGTATCTAGATCATGCATTTAATCTGCATGATATTTAATTGTATTAATATACCAAAACTTAATTATCTATTTTCTTGCTGGTAAGTGTTTATGTTTTATTTGTTTCTATTTTATTGCAAACAAGCCTTCAATGAGCCTCCTTGACATGCCTCCTTGTACACACAAGCAGGAGCATCTGGAGGATATTTACCTGCAGGTAGAATTGACAAGACTTAAGGAGTGAACCTTAGTTTGGATAGACATTGCCACATTGCTTTCTGACACAGTTATACCAGTTTGCACTTTTCCCAGCAGAGCCCCCATGCCTGCATCCTTACCAACACATTGGACTATAAGACTTGTTTGTTTTCCTTTTTCCAATATTATGAGAATGAAATGGTATCCTTTTGTTGTTTTTATTGAGTTTTTCTGATTTCTAAGGAGCACATGCATCTTAATAAGTGTTGATGTGCCAGCTGTTTTTCTTCTGAGAATTTCCTACACATGTCATCCTCCACTTATTTTCTTGTATTGTTGTTTTTGCCCTGATCTGTAGGAGTTCTTTGTGTATTGTGGTTACCGTTATAAGTTTACTTGGCAAATATTTCCTCCTACCCAATGGCTTTTTAAAAATTTTGCTTATTTTGGATTTTTAGAGCAAAACCATCTTATCATTCTAATGCATGAAACTTATCAATCTTTTCATTTATGTTTGTGTTGTCTTGTCCTTTTATTTTATTTTTTAAATTTATTTATTTTGAGAGAGAGAGAGAACATGCACATGAGTGGGGAAGGGGCAGAGACAGAGGGAAAGAGAGAAGCTCAGCCCTCGGCATGTTCTCAGTCTATTTGTGGGAATGACATATAATGATTATAAATATGGAGTGATCTGAAACATCAGATCTGTCAGCACAGAGTCTGATGCAAGGCTTGATCGCACAAATCATGAGATCATGACCCAAGCTGAAAGCAAGAGTTGGATGTTTAACCAACTGAGCCACTGAAGTGCCCTTGTTTTGTCTTTTTAAAAAAATAGTTTCCTGCCCTGATGCAATACAGATGTATTTTCTTCTAAACT
This sequence comes from Panthera leo, assembly GCF_018350215.1. Taxonomy (NCBI): domain Eukaryota; kingdom Metazoa; phylum Chordata; class Mammalia; order Carnivora; family Felidae; genus Panthera; species Panthera leo. Next base: position 109,179,722 of record NC_056686.1, read on the forward strand.
TTTGTGGTGGCTTTATTATTTTTCACCTTTAAATCTTTAGCCCACAAGGAAGCCCACATTTTGTATAGTATGAGCTCATTTTATTTTATTTTACCATAAGCAAGCCAATTGTCTCAACATGCTGAGAAGTCTATACTCTTCTCCACTGATGTGTAATGCTGTGTTTTGCTTCCATATCACAGGACAAAGGAGACTATTATATGAAATTTTCCAGCCTCTGATTTTCTCCCTGTTAGGCAGAGTTCAGCTTATTCCCTTGTCTTGCCCTCAAAGGAGGGAGAGAGTTCTTCCTAACTGGTTATTTTAACTTCTGCATAGTAGAATTGGGAGGAGAAAACAAGATGAGGACAAAAGATGTGCTAATCTAACATTGATTGAAGAGTTTCTGGGTTTGGAAGAATGTGTGTGGGGTTAGAAAGTGAGAGAGGAGAGGAAGAATAAGAAGGGATGTTGTGGGAATGGGTGTGTGATGAATGTACTACCTGTCACTTAACACCCTTCAGGAGGTGCAAGTAAGGAACAGAGTCCTTTAAGATTGTTTCATTAGTTGTTTTTGGAACTAATGCTTTGGTGGAAAGCATTTCAACTGCTTAGAGATTGAACTACATCTTTCTAGGAAAGATTTTATTTCAAAGAAAAGTTACTGGTTAAGATGGCAGATTGAAATTGCAACACAGCAGGAAAACTGACCAACAGCAAGTACAGTTGATTGGGGTTATAATATAATGTAATAAGTTGCAAAAACTGTTGACTAATGAAAGAAATATGCCATGCAAAAGTGCCTGGGGAAGCAAAGAAAGATTTGAATGCTAATCTTGTTCCCATATCCCAAAAGCCCAGTAATCCTTAAAATGTGTACTAATAACTCCACAATGGAAGGGAAACAAAGTGAGAGGTTAACCTTTCCATTTTCCTCTTACCTTAAAGCAGAGAGATAGTAGGGGTTGGGGTGAAATGTGTGGAAAGAACAGTACAGAACAGTGTTGGCTCTATCTCAGCATTCCAATTGAATTAAAGGAAAAGATCCAAAGCCTAAGAGTACTCCCTCTTACAAATGGGATGTGTATCCCAACTTGGGAGGTTGAGAAGTCCTGATATAGGACATTAAAAAAAAAATTCACACGAAGAGCTTAGGTCATTCAACTCAGGGTGTCTACAGTGGGATCCTAGATTCCTTTTGGGTGTTCACCATACCCTCAGGCTACCAAGACCTACCAGAATTCAAAGCATTCAACACCTACCTTCCAATGGTAACTGAAAAGAGGAAACAAGCTGGCCTCTAATGCTATGTGGTGAGAGGGAATGAATCAATCATCCACACTGAGCTATATAAACACAGTAGCATTGCTCAAGCCTGAGCAAGATGAAAAGAAACAACCTCCTACAGCAAATATATATACATGTAATGTATTATATCAAAGTTATATAAAAACTATGAAAACATAAGCAGAAAAATACATGGAAATTAATCATTATTCCTTTATAGAATAAGGTTAATAAGAATATAAATTCAAAAGTTCAAAGAAGACCTAATAAACCAAAGAATGGGACCAAAAGAAGTATTGAATAAGCTAGCCAAAATACCATAACATACCAAAAACAATAGCATGATCATATTATCTCACAACCAGTAAAGTTGTATAAACAACAAAGAACTAAATAGTCACCACTGACAACTGAATTACAAGAAGAAAGCCTTGGTTTCAAATAAGTAAATCAATTAGAGGAAAGATGACAGATATGGAAGACAGACAAAGATGATGTAATCTAATGATAACTAGGTCTCTGAAAAGGAGCCTCCAACAAATGGAACAAAACACATATTCTTATACACAGAGAAACATCCACAGAGAGAAAACTTCCCAATTCTGAAGATAAACGTTCATACCATGTCCCATGAAAATCAGATAAACTGATTAACTTCAAGGAGGTCGTTTGGTGAAAGGGATGGACATCACGTCAGATTTCTCTTTGGCACTATTTAGTGTTGTGAGTACATAAAAGTGTTTCTAAATATTCTGAGGGAAATAAACTATGACCAAGAATAGTATACTAAACAACTATTTCATTCAAGTATTACAGCTTTTTTTTTTTAATTTTTTTTTTTCAACATTTTTTATTTATTTTTGGGACAGAGAGAGACAGAGCATGAACGGGGGAGGGGCAGAGAGAGAGGGAGACACAGAATCGGAAACAGGCTCCAGGCTCCGAGCCATCAGCCCAGAGCCTGACGCGGGGCTCGAACTCACGGACCGCGAGATCGTGACCTGGCTGAAGTCGGACGCTTAACCGACTGCGCCACCCAGGTGCCCCAAGCATTACAGCTTTAAGGAGATCATCTCAAAGGTGATAGATCTCAAGAAACCCAACATTCTTAAGCTCAATTTGAAACAAAACAAAACAAAAAAACAAAACAAAAACAAAAACAAAAACAAAAACAAACAAAAAACCTACCAATAGTGAAAGGCAGTCAATTGAAAAATTTGGGCATAGGGAAGCCAGAAGAGGATCCTGAGCCTCAGACAAGTTTACACATTGTATCAATGCTAAATAATCAAAATAACATTTATAAAATAGAACATGAACATTATAAATATTGACAATATAAAAACAATAACTGACTACTATCATGAACTGCAAGGGGAAGCTGATGGGGAATGGTAAAGAATATCATCCTTACATTTCATGGGTAAGTGCTAATTTGAAACTATATAGCATGTAGTGAAAGCATGTAGTTCAAATCACAACATTTTAATATTTTTCATAATCTATTTCTTATTCTCAAAAAGAAGTCTGTTTAATAATAGTATTTTTTTGTAGTGGTGGAATATGTACTTAAAGTGTTCATGGTAAGATTAACAGTGCAGAGGATGGGGTGGAGGCACCCAAGGATGATGGAACCAGTTAGAAGGAGAGATGACACAGACATGAGAAAAAAAGAAGTAAAGAGAAATGAATAGGCAGAAGCAGTAGGGAGGGAGCAGAGATAGATAGAGATGTGGATGTAGAACCAGGAATACTTGGAGATAGTTTACAGAGTAAACCCTGATGGGGCCAAGCCAGAATCAATGGCAAAATTCCAAGGGCAAGCCTGAGAAAGGCAGGGTCAAGTGCACAGGGTGAGAGTGGTAGTCCTTTGCAAGAGCCACCAGTGGTATTAGGCAACCAACTGGTTCCTCCCTCTCCATTTTTCTTTGGTCCCATGGCCATTGAGTGACAATTCTCACACCTGACTTGGTCCATCTGGCTCAAAGGCCATGGAAAAAATGCCTGCACATGGCAACTCTGGGCAAGTTCTGGCCCCAAGTAACATGAACATGTAGATACTGAGGCAACTTCTGAAACCATGTCTCTGAAATTTCAATAATATTATATTTAAATCTCAGACAAGTATAGGCAGTCAATACGGGTGGGTCCAAATAACACATGGAACTTTCCAGCCATTTAGCAAATGCTCTTGGCTATTCTTCTCCTCCTACATAGTGAAGTGCCCCAGGCCTGAGCATGGAGGTCCATAAATGAGAACAGCCTCTCTAGTGCTGAGTTGGCAGTAGATGCTCCTGAGAACCTCTCCCCAGGTACAGAGAGTGGACTTTTCATCTTGTTTTTTTCAATTTTTGCCTAACCCTGCTTTGGAGATTTAATAGCAAATCTTTGTAAGGCCCATCCTTTGTCAGGGGTGCACAATCTAAGTGCTTTACATAAACTAACTTGAAACACCCCTGTTGCAGCAGATTGTGCTTTGCAGAGGTGACCACAAAATTGCTGCCCATCCTACAGGTAATTGTAGCATGAGACTTTGATGCTCCTCTCATGGAGAAGTTGTGTCTCCTTAAGGGTGGGGCTCTTGTGACTCTTCAGTCAGTAGGATGTTGTGGAGGTGACAGTGGATAGCTTCCAATGTTGGTTTATAAAATATGACAGTTTCCACTTTGTGTACTAGAATATTCTTCAAAGCCTTTCACTGCCATATAAACCCTGAGGTTGCCATGCTGTGATGAAGTTCAAATTAATTCACCTGGAGGGATAGCATGATGAAGCCCTGAGGTTGCAAGAGGAGAGCAGTTCTAACCATCTCTAGCTGCTTCACTACTCACCTCTGGTTCCAGCTCCCACCACTGTCTGACCACCACAATCCCAGCAGAAAACCCGAGCTAGAACTGTCCAGCAGAGACCTTCATGAACTGATGACCTACTGTGTGATAACATGAGAAACTGAGATAACATGATTTCTGCCGTTTTAAACCACTACATTTGGTGATTTATTATGCAACAATAGATAACCAATACCTATGACACAGGAACTTTTATTATCCCCCATTTAATCAATAAAGATACTGAGATACCGAGAAATTAAATAACTTTCTCAAGGTTATGCTGCTACTCAGTGGCAGAGCCAGTATTTTAATCCCCAAACTGTCTGGTTCCAGAATACTTGCTCCTAACCAGTGTTCTATATAACTTGTTGCAGAAACTAGATGGAAGGAAAAAAGTTGTGGAGCCAGATGTGCTTATGTTCTGTCCTAGCTCCCATTCAGCTACTTTACCTTCATTATTAAACTCTGCACTTTAGAGACCTCTGTGTGCAATACTCATGAGACCAGCACTATGATTTTCATAGCGCCTGACGTGTTCCTCTTGGTTGCTGAATGTTTTCCTTCCCTAAAGCTGTAGTGTCTGTTTCCTTAATTACACAATAGAGTATAAAGATCTGTTCAGTAAAATGTATAATCACATTGTGCTTCTGAAACAGACTCAATAATAATCAGCACCAAATTAGGCAGGGGTAATCACAGGTGGAGGAGGTCTGTTTTTGTCATCAAGGTCATTCCTCCCCCAGAGAAAGATAACAGGGAACTATCAGAGAGCTGAGAGGAAACCGAAAACCTAACTTCATATGCAAAAGGATGCCTCATCTTCTGGATGGTTCTATCTAAAGGGAAGGCTTTTGTCATATCCTGGGGCCAGCAGCATCATTCAGGTGCAGCCTCAGCTGATATGTCTGAACAGCAGACTTCATCATGGTGGCAAGAACTGTCCATTGCCCCTCCTTGCCATTATTCAACAATCTTTATGAAGTTTACATGTCATACAACGGAGTAGTCTTAGAATTAGAAATTTAAAAATCAGTGGTTTTTAAAATTACATCTTTTTCTTCTTTGTGAATATGTGTGATGGAAAAAGTTATTTATGCTTAGCTCTGTGTATTAGGAAGGTAGATCTCAGGGAAGATCCTTTATATGAAAAAGAACAGGAAGAGACAGAGGGGAAAGATTAGAGAGGAGGAGGCTGGAGCCAGCACAGTAGAACAGAGCATATGGAGAATCCTAGAGAGATAGCAGACCTGGGGCTGGCAGGTTCTAAGAACAAAATTCCATTTTCCTGTGCACATGGCAAGAATACCCACCCTCTGGCTTCCCCAGGAAAACTTCCGTCAGCATACACTGCTGTGGAGTTGGAATCAGGGCTTCTGCTGCTACATTATTTTGTTGTGGTCAGTGATGGGTGCAGTGAAGTGTTGACTCTGGCCTTATGTGGGTGTGGGAAGACAGAGGCTGTCCACAGAGTGTCACTTCAGCTCACACCAGTAAGCACATGAATCACTTGCAGTCATGGTGAACATGTCCCACCTCAATGACTCATTTACTTACTTGATCATTCTTATCTTTATTAAGAAATGTTGCACAGTACATCACTGCTTAGCATTTAATTGTAGGATCATTTTTCATGCAGAAATAATTTGACAAGTAAAACAACACTCTTAAGACTTGTGATAGCAGTGGTTCGGTGGCTTAGTCAGTTAAGCATCCAGCTTTGGCTGAGGTCATAATGTAATGTTTCATGAGTTTGAGTCCCACATTGGGCTCTCTGCTGTCAGCTCAAAGTCTGCTTTGGATTCATTCTCTCTCTCTCTCTCTCTCCACCGCTCATTCATTCTTTCTCTCTCTCTCATGTAAATAAACATTAAAAGAATACTTTTGATAAAATTATAGAGAGTAGCAGTATTGTGACTACTTAAAAATTGTGTTTTCCAAGATATGTAATGTCTCCAGAAAAAATGTGCCATGAAATTCAGTTTTTATATGAGGAAAACATTCCCACTGCAGAAATTCTCTGACAATTTCCTAAAATCAAGAGAAGATATTTTTTGTCACTACAGTATGTGTGTGTGTGTGTATATATATATATATATGAAGAAAAGACAGAGCAAAAGGCCAGCAAATAGGAACAGAGAAGTTTAGACAGTAGCACAATGGCTCTCCTACTTCCACTGCATCAGGATCTCCTGGAGAACTGCCTAAACAAGGCTGCTGGCCTTATCCCCAGAGTTTCTGATTCAGTATGTCCAGATTGGAACCCACTTTTATGCTGTTCCTGCTGGTCCAGGGGACCACACCTAGAAATCACTGGTGTGCTAGGAAGCATGCTTTGACATTGAAGTTAGTCAGCACTAGATTCAAATTCTTCCAATGTCATTTACTTGCAGGTAATCTTGGGTACACTATCTAATTTATCTGATTATCCTTTTACTTTCTTGTTAAATAAAAAATAACGAGATGATTGTGGGGATTAAATGAAATTGTATAAGCAACATAGTCGAAGGGCATCAGTGTAGACATTTGATAAATATTAATGATTTTGCTTAATCTTCATTGAAAACTATCCCAACTACTAAGTATTTGCCTCTTTAGGAAGCTATGTAGGAAAATAGAAGTCTCATAATATTAAATAATTGATTCATTCTTTAAAGAAGCATTTAAGCATTTAGTGTATACTAGACTTTAGGTTACATACTGGAAATTGTGTTATATAATTGTTTTAGTAACTTGCAATAAGTAACTTCCAATAAGCTTACCTTTTGGAAAACTCTTGGTTGGCTAAATGAGCTAAATGTCAGTGCGGAGAATCTCCAGTATCAGGACAGGAACTGGTAGTGCACAGGCATAGGCACCTGGCGCCGCAGCTTCCGGACTCCACCACTACCAGCGGCCATAACACGGGGTGATTAGAATTGTGTTTATTGATCAATTCTTGAGATGCTAGTTCAGGCCAAGCCCAAGATTTATCTACATGCACTTGCCAGATTCTCTGATGGGAAAAGTTCATTGTTTCTCCACTTAGTAAATAAACTTAACTCGAAGATAAACACTTCCTCCACTATGTTGGAAATAAAAGTTTCTAAGCAGGAATTGGACAGACGATCTGTTTCGTTTAAAGAGAATCATCTTGCCCATGGAAACATGTTGAAATAAAGGTGATGGTGCAGATGCTGTTGACTTGACATTTTGGGTTTAGCCACTTTCCCTTGTGTGACTTTGGGAAAGGGGTATGGCGTGATTTTACTCTTCTAAAAAATGGAGAAAATAATATCTAATTTTCAAGACTCTTGTAAGACCAGACACAATTTATGTGAAGGACTTTTAATAAATTTAGTATATTTTGACAACTGTTTTTCAGACAGTTGCAGTAGTAATTTAAGATATAACTTGTGCTTTTTTATTTCAATGATCCCAACCCCAGTACTTTCTGCAGACCTCAGACTTCATTCACTTGTGTTTATCTTAAATCCCAGGGTCTCTAACTACTTTCTTTTCTAACTCTCTTAACAATGAGTTGTTTAAAGAAGCAAAAATATTTGCTTCTATTAGATCAGATAATCAGTCCTGAATTAGATAGGAATGACTCCTATAGGACAAGGCAGGACAGACACCTGGTTATCCTGCAACTAAACCTGATATTCATTAATAAGTATATTTTAGTGGTAAATTTAATCTGCAGAACCAGTTGTCTTTTTCCTTCTACTTCCATTTTGCCTCATGATCTGCCTCTTCTTTTACCTCCCATTTCTCACTTCAATTCAGCTTGCACACCCATCCTACAATACAAAGAATGTGCACAGTGTGTGTGTGGGGGGGGGGGGGGGGTACCCTACTTGTCAAATGCCATCTAAGTAAAAGAGTTACAGGAATTATATAAATGATCCATTAATACTTTTCCCACATCTTATTTTTTTCACAGCAAACTTTTGAAGCAGTGATTATCCTTTTTATTAATATATAGTTATAATGTTATATAAGTTGCCCAAGATTACACTCTGTTTCAGAAATGTTCCCCAGAAGCAAACACTGAAAAAGAGTAAGAAGTGCAAGAAGTTTGGGAAGGAAAGATTAACACTTGAGAATAAAAATGAGACTGAGAAAGGGGCATCTGTGTGGCTCAGTCATTTAGGTGTCTGACTTCAGCTCAGGTCGTGATCTCGCAGTTCATGGATTCGAGCCCCACATTGGGCTCTGTGCTGACAGCTCAGAGGCTGGAGCCTGCTTCAGATTCTGTGTCTGCCTCTCTCTCTCTGCCCTTCCCCTGCTACTGCTCTATTTCTCAAGAATAAAGATTTTTAAAAAAGTTTTTTGTTGTCTTTTTTTTTAATGAGACTAAGACATCAGGATGGGGCAAGGTGAGCCTCACATCTCGATGACATCCAACAATCCCCACCAGTCCAACTGTAAGCTCAGAGCAAATACTGCCTGATGGAGTGGCCAGACTCTGAAACCACAGACATGCTTTGCCGTTGGCTGAAGCTGCCCAGGAAAAGCAACCTCAGCTTGGAAACTAAAGTTGTCTTAAAACTTTTAACAGCTGAGGGCTATAAGCTAACTGCACTCTTTACAGGGAGGTCTGAGCAGTGCTGCCATACCAGTAGAGTAACAGTAGTGTCAAAGAGACCCCTCCTATCTGACCCCAAAGTTGATTCTTTCCATCACTTCAAGTTAAATACTGCACTTGAGTGGTGAGGTCTACTGAGGAATTTTAATTACATTCCATAGACACTTAGGATTCTGGAATCACAGAAGGATGCCTATAAACACATTCAAGGTATTCAACATCATCACTTAGTTCTGTCTCTTACCTGCTGTTTTAGCCCCACATACATGTGGAGAAGGTGAGGGTTAACCAAAACCACCTTCCCCAGTCTAACTTTCATCAGAACCTGGTTTTGAGGTGGCAAAAATTTGCCCAGATATTATTAAAAACAGTAGTTTAATGCTATTATTATATCACATTGGGGACCCAGAGGTAGGGAACGGATTTAGTGAGAGGCAAGGTCCAATGCAGGCACCAAAATATCAACACACAATTATTAAATGTACAGTATTTTTCTAATTGTCTTTAAAGACTTTAAGATTATTTCCTGATATCAGCACTACTTCTGATCATTCAATTCCATTTTTCTTTCTTTTGTGCCACTGGTTTTGGATCATAATAAAAGCCCACAGACTCCAACATAGTGAATAAAATGTTTTTTAAAAAAATACTATAAACAAACTCAAGCATTTTCCAGTAGATTTGCAGAAGCTACATCCAAACTCCAAGGTAAAGTAAAAAATGTCCTCTGTAATTTTCAGTTTTCATTCTAATATGAAAAAAGCTTGAATAGTAACTCCCATTCTTACTATAATATAAAACAGGACAAACTGAAAACCAACAACTTTGCTTAGACCTATCAGAGAATGAACATTGAAGGGCAAATTGCCACCCCATAATGTGGAGAAACCAGTAGATAGAGTCAGACACAGTGGCAATCACTTACCTCAAGTGGAAGCTGCTGGAACCAAAACCTAGTAAAAACGTGTAAATGCTAATTTGACATATTGCTGGAGGTTAAGAGTGGACCAGCTTAAGACCGAAATCCTCCTAAGGGCCACAGTCTTAGGGGACCCTAGAATTTTCTGAGCTTTATCTCTAGGAAACTCACTAGATTCTTATGGTGAAAATGTAGAAAGTTGTTCTCAGGACTCCAGCAGAGGGAGGGGAAGACTAACCTTTGTGAAACCAATCCACAGACTTCTCCATAACAAAAGCCTAGTCTCCAAGGAGAAGAACTTGTCAGAGACTTATCCTACATGGGAAATGGACTTACTCCCACTCCAGGCCCCTCATTTCATGTCTCATCTAAGGAGAAAAAAATCATCAAAAAGGCTCAGAGCTTCAAGGAAATAGATTGTGAGTACTTTAGCAAGGGAATGGAGTAGAGAACAGAAAAACAAAAAGTGATATCAATGGAAAAATATTTTCAAAGATCACAAGTCAGAAAAACCAACAACTAAGATTTAATAAAAAAAAATAATTATAGAATGTTACTCCTAACCAACACTTTACCATTATACTAATGAGATCACAATATAATAATAGCCATAAATTAAAACCTAAAAAGTTACAAGACACACACTCTCAGAGAAGGAGTACATAGGAAAGCAATAAGGTCAAGCAGAGGCATAAACAAGGACATGAGAGGAATTTGAAGGCCCTGGTACTCATAGCTTCAGCAAAAATTAACTACAGCCCAACTTCATGGGCTCATTAGTAATCTTGATGAAACTAAGGAAAGAATCAATGAACTTGAAGACAAGACTACAAAAACTTGCCAAAATAAGTGCAGAGGAAAGAAGAACAGTAAAAGAAAATGACTGTTGATAGTAATTAGCATTATCATCAAATGATAATTTGATGATACAACAAAGAATTTATTCAGAAAAACAAAAGAAATTATTCATAAAATGGGGAATAACATCAAAAGATATAGTATGTGAGTAATTAGTATATCAGATAAAGAATGACTGAATGGAGCGGAAGAAATATTTAAAGTAGTAATGTCCAAGAACTTTCCAAAATATAATAAACTGTTATTTAAAAGTGAACTTTTATTAGTTAAAAATGTATATTGTAAACTGTAGGGCAACCACTATATTTTTAAAATATTGTTTGATGTGGTAAGAGAAGACACAAAATGGATTCATAAAAATGCTCAAATAAAACAAAAGAAGGCAGAATGAAGGATAAAAGTAAGATAAGGAAGAAATGCAATCAATAGAAAACATTTACACAGATAATCCAAGTATATTAATAATCATTTTAATGGGAATGATCTAGCAACATCAATGAAAAGACAAATATTGTCAGAGTTGACTAAAACAAAATAAGACTCACCCTAAGTTATCTATAAGAAATCCACTTTAAAATTAAAAATAAAGATAAAAAGTAAAGAAATAGTGAATACAGTACCAAGCTAACACTAATCAAATGAAAAGTGGAGCAGCTATATTAATTTCAGACAAAGCAGACTTCAGAACAAGCAATATTATCAAGGATAAAGAGAGATATTACATAATGATAAAGGATTTAATTCACTAAAAAGACAAGAATCTGAAACATGCAGGTACTGAAAAAATAAAAACAAAATAGAATCAAAATACCTGAGTAAAAAACTGATAAGTCTGAAGGAGAACTAGACAATGCAGCTGTTATAGAGTTCAACATCCCTCTTACAGTAATTGATAGATGAGGCAGCCAGAAAATCAGTAATAATATATAGTTGAACAGAATGGCACCATCAAACAACTGGATCTAACTAATATGTATAGAATACTTTATCCAACAATGGCAGAACACATACTCTTCTCAAGTTCAAGTGGAACATTCAACAAGATCTGGGCCATAAAACACACTGTAACAAATTTAAAAGAATAGAAATCATACAAAGTATGTTCCCAGACCATAGTGGGATTAAAGTAGAAATTAATAATAGTTGAAACATTCCCAAATATTTGAAAATTAAATATACATCTTAATAACACCTGAGTAAAAGAATAATTCTCAAAACAATTTTAACATTTTTAAATAAGTAAATTTAAAAAAAAAACTCAGCAAAATTTGTAGTATACAGTGAAAGCAATACTTATGGGTAAATTTATAGTAATAAATACATGCATTGGAAAAGAAGAATAACACCATATCAGTAATATAAACTCTCACCTTAGTCAACTACAGAAAGAAGAGTAATTTAAGCTTAATGCAAGCAGAAAAATAAATCAATAACAAAAATTAGGATAGAAAATGAAATTGAAAATAAGACAATAGATGAAATCAACAGAATGATTATTTGAATAGATCAATAAAGGTGAAAAACTTTGTGTCAAGCTAGACAAGAGAAAAGAGAAAGTTACAAATTACAGTATCAGAAATGAAAAAATATCATCATAACTAATGGCTTGAACATTAAAAGAAAAATAAAGAAAATTTATGGATGACTCTATTGCTTTAAGTTTTATAACTTAAATAAAATGGAGCAATTTCCTAAAAGATACAAAGGACACAAGGAAAAATAAACTGAATAATCCTTTGTCTAATTAAAGAAATTGAATTAATAATTAATCACTATTCAAAAACAGAAATTATCAGACTAAAATACTTTCACTGGTGAATTCTGCCTAATATTTAAATAAGAAATAATACTGAATCCTGACAATCATATCCATAAGATAGAAGCAGAGGAAACATTTCCCACCCATTCTATGAGGCTGACTTTACTGTAAGACCAAAATCAGGTAATATGCAAGGAAAGAAAGCTACAGACCAATTTCTCACATGTAAAAATCCTCAACAAAACATTAGTGAACTGAATCCAACAATGTAAAAGAGAATTATACTCTAATTCTCAGCCTAAGTTGGAAATACAGTATGGAAATACAAACCTGGTTCAACATTCAAAAGTCAATCAATCTCTGCAGACTGAGTGATATCAGTAAGATGACAGAGTAGGAAATACCGGTATTTGTCCCCCAACATGAAATAAATAGATGATAGCTAGATAGATGATAGATAGATAGATAACCATGAACAAAACTAGTCCTGGGAAGGCCCAAGAGTCCAATTAAGAACATATGGCAACAGAGTGGAGCAAAGACAGAGACAGAGAGGCAGAGAGGGAGAGAGAATACACAAAGAATCACTGGGAAAGAATTACATAAAACTGAGAAGTCTAAAGATGACAACTAGGAAAAAATGTGAGCACTATCTGTATCAGACATGTAGCTGGTGTCAATACAGCCCACCTGAGGGCTTCTTTTTAGAGAACCCTGGAAGACTTTGCCAAGAAGGGCCTCAACAGCTCCCATAACAGCTGTGGAGAATCCACAGCTTTCACAATAGAGAAGCAGGTAGTGTTCATCAGTGTGGGTCCCAGCAGCTTGCTCCACAGAAGACATCCACAGCTTTCACCACTGAGGTACACAACAGCTCACACTCCATGGCTGGCTCTGCAGCTTCTCTGTACATGCCCAAGCTCCAATATCTGGCTCTATGGCTTCTCCATGTGCACCTGTGTATTGGGTATAACTAGCACAATTGCTGCAGGCTAACCAGTGTCCCAAACCTCAAAGTTGCTGTCTCTCCATATGTAACAACGCTTTGACTGCTCAGTGTGCACCCTCATCACCACCAGAGCCACTACCAGAGCCACTACCACTCTTAATTAGCCATGACTACAGATCCAGGAGCCACTGTCACTCCACAAGAGCCCACACTGCAGTCTCTGCCTCTATGGCTGCTCTAGGTACCCATGACTCAGGCCATGGAACCATAACTTCTGCAGGCTAGCCAGTGCTCCAGACTCCCACATATCAGATATTAGTACTATCATCAGCATAAATGCTCTCACAAACCAGATCACGTGCTGAGGAGGATCCTCTTGGCCATAACCACCCCTATGGGAGACAAAAGGATCAGGTGGTTCACAAGAGACTTTGCCACTGAAAATGACAACAGCCTTTACCAACACTGTAGCCTACCTGCACTTTGGCCATTGAAGATCCCCAAAATACTTATCAAAGCTGACTTCCATTTATGGAGTGGCATGGAGACTATGTTGTTGGAACTATGACTGCCATACTTCACTCAACCATTACCCTCATATCCACCCACAAATGAAAGCCTTTCCCCTTAAAAACCATCCTGTAAAGACAGGAAGAGTTGTCTGTTCCATCATAAACATAGTTATCAATGAAAGTCTACAAGAAACACAAAAAATCAGTAGAATAAGACACCACCAAGATAACACAATAAGAAACTAACAAACCTTAAATAAATAAAGACTATGAGTTGTTGGGGCGCCTGGGTGGCTCAGTTGGCCAAGCGGCCAACTTCGGCTCAGGTCGTGATCTCATGGTCCATGAGTTCGAGCCCCGTGTCGGGCTCTGTGCTGACAGCTCAGAGCCTGGAGCCTGTTTCAGATTCTGTGTCTCCCTCTCTTTGACCCTCCCCCATTCATGCTCTGTCTCTCTCTGTCTCAAAAATAAATAAATGTTAAAAAAAAAAGACTGAGTTGGCAAAGAATTAAAAAATATTGCTTTAAGGAAGCTCAGAAAGCTATAAGGGTACACAGACAACTCAACAAAATCAGAACAACAATGAATGAACAACATGAAAAATTCAGCTAAGAAATAAAACTAATAAAAAGAAGTCCATTAGCTGATGAGCACAATGAAAGAAATGAAAAGCATAATAGATAGCATTGACAGTAGACTTGATTCAGCAGAAAAAGAATCTGTGAACTGAAAGACAAGTAATTTGAAATTATCCAGTCAGAGAAGTAAAAGAAAAACATTAAAAAGTCTAAAGAAAGTCTACATGAATTCTGGGGTACCATCAAATTAAACAATATTTAAATTATCATAGCCCCAGAAGTCAAAGAGGAGAAAGGGGCAGAAAGCCTATTTAAAGAAATAATGGCTGAACTTCCCAAATCTGAGAGGAGATATGGATTCCAAATACATGAAGCTTATAAGTCTCCATACAAATTCAATCTAAAGATGTCACCAAGATATATTATAATGAAACTGACAAAAATCAGAGACAACAAGAATGTCTTGAAAGTAGCAAGAGAAAAAAAAATCATCTCATACAAGAGAACTCCATAAAACTATCAGTAGATTTCTCAGCAGAAACTTCCAAGCAAGAAAAAAGTAGATTGATATTTTCAAAGTGCTAAAAGAAAAAAACTGTCAACCTAGAATACTTTACCCAGCAAAGCTCTCCTTCAAAAATGAAAAGATAAATATGTTCCCTGGCAAACAAAAGACAAGGGAATTCATCACCATTTTGCCTCCCTGCCTTATCAGAAATGCTACAGAGAGTTCTTCAAGCAGAAATAAAAAGGCACTAATTAGTAACATGAAAACAGAGTGTCAAACTCATTGATAAGATAAGTATATAGTCAAATTCAAAATACTCTAGTACTGTAATGGTAGTGTGTAAATCACCTAACTTTAGTGTAAAAGTTAAAAAACAGAGGAGGTTCTGGAAGATGGCGGCGTAGGAGGACGCGGGGCTCACAGCGCGTCCTGCCGATCACTTAGATTCCACCTACACCTGCCTAAAGAACCCAGAAAACCGCCAGAGGATTAGCAGAAGGGAGTCTCCGGAGTCAAGCGCAGAGTAGAGGCCCACGGAAGAGGGTAGGAAGGGCGGCGAGGCGGTGCGCGCTCCACGGACTGGCGGGAGGGAGCCGGGGCGGAGGGGCGGCTCGCCAGCCAAGCAGAGCCCCCGAGTCTGGCTGGCAAAAGCGGAGGGGCCGGACAGACTGTGTTCTGACAGCAAGCGCGACTTAGCGTCTGGGAGGTCATAAGTTAACAGCTCTGCTCGGAAAGCGGGAAGGCTGGAGGACAAAGGGAGGGAGAGCTGCTGAGCCCCCGGATGGCAGAGCTCAGCTTGGCGGGGAACAAAGGCGCCAGCGCCATCTCCCCACCCATCCCCCAGCCAAAATCCCAAAGGGAACCAGTTCCTGCCAGGGAACTTGCTCGCTCCGCGCAAACACCCAACTCTGTGCTTCTGCGGAGCCAAACCTCCGGCAGCGGATCTGACTCCCTCCCGCTGCCACAGGGCTCCTCCTGAAGTGGATCACCTAAGGAGAAGCGAGCTAAGCCTCCCCCTCCAGCCCCCGTGCACCTTGCCTACCCACCCCAGCTAATACGCCAGATCCCCAGCAACACAAGCCTGGCAGTATGCAAGTAGCCCAGACGGGACACGCCACCCCACAGTGAATCCCGCCCCTAGGAGAGGGGAAGAGAAGGCACACACCAGTCTGACTGTGGCCCCAGCAGTGGGCTGGGGGCAGACATCGGGTTGGACTGCAGCCCCGCCCACTAACTCCAGTTATACACCACAGCACAGGGGAAGTGCACTGCAGGTCCTCACCACGCCAGGGACTCTCCAAAATGACCAAACGGAAGAATTCCCCTCAGAAGAATCTCCAGGAAATAACAACAGCTAATGAACTGATCAAAAAGGATTTAAATAATATAACAGAAAGTGAATTTAGAATAATAGTCATAAATTTAATCGCTGGGCTTGAAAACAGTATACAGGACAGCAGAGATTCTCTTGCCACAAAGATCGAGGGACTAAGGAACAGTCACGAGAAGCTGAAAAACGCTTTAAACGAAATGCAAAACAAAATGGAAACCACGATGGCTCGGCTTGAAGAGGCAGAGGAGAGAATAGGTGAACTAGAAGATAAAGTTATGGAGAAAGAGGAAGCTGAAAGAAAGAGAGATAAAAAAATCCAGGAGTATGAGGGGAAAATTAGAGAACTAAGTGATACACTAAAAAAAAATAATATACGCATAATTGGTATCCCAGAGGAGGAAGAGAGAGGGAAAGGTGCTGAAGGGGTACTTGAACAAATTATAGCTGAGAACTTCCCTGAACTGGGGAAGGAAAAAGGCATTGAAATCCAAGAGGCACAGAGAACTCCCTTCAGACACAACTTGAATCGATCTTCTGCACGACATATCATAGTGAAACTGGCAAAATACAAGGATAAAGAGAAAATTCTGAAAGCAGCAAGGGATAAACGTGCCCTCACATATAAAGGGAGACCTATAAGACTCGTGACTGATCTCTCCTTTGAAACTTGGCAGGCCAGAAAGGCTTGGCACGATATCTACAGTGTGCTAAACAGAAAAAATATGTAGCCGAGAATCCTTTATCCAGCAAGTCTGTCATTTAGAATGGAAGGAGAGATAAAGGTCTTCCCAAACAAACAAAAACTGAAGGAATTTGTCACCACGAAACCAGCTCTACAAGAGATCCTAAGGGGGATCCTGTGAGACAAAGTACCAGAGACATCACTACAAGCATAAAACATACAGACATCACAATGACTCTAAACCCATATCTTTCTATAATAACACTGAATGTAAATGGATTAAATGTGCCAACTAAAAGACATAGGGTATCAGAATGGATAAAAAAACAAGACCCATCTATTTGCTGTCTACAAGAGAGTCATTTTAGATCTGAGGACACCTTTAGATTGAGAGTGAGGGGATGGAGAACTATTTATCATGCTCCTGGAAGCCAAAAGAAAGCTGGAGTAGCCATACTTATATCAGACAAACTAGACTTTAAATTAAAGGCTGTAACAAGAGATGAAGAAGGGCATTATATAATAATCACAGGGTCTATCCACCAGGAAGAGCTAACTATTATAAATGTCTATGTGCCAAATACCCGAGCCCCCAGATATATAAAACAATTACTCATAAACATAAGCAACCTTATTGATAAGAATGTGGTCATTGCAGGGGACTTTAATACCCCACTTACAGAAATGGATAGATCATCTAGACACACAGTCAATAAAGAAACAAGGGCCCTGAATGATACATTGGATCAGATGGACTTGACAGATATATTTAGAACTCTGCATCCCAAAGCAACAGAATATACTTTCTTCTCGAGTGCACATGGAACATTCTCCAAGATAGATCATATACTGGGTCACAAAACAGCCCTTCATAAGTTTACAAGAATTGAAATTATACCATGCATACTTTCAGACCACAATGCTATGAAGCTTGAAATCAACCACAGGAAAAAGTCTGGAAAACCTCCAAAAGCATGGAGGTTAAAGAACACCCTACTAACGAATGAGTGGGTCAACCAGGCAATTAGAGAAGAAATTAAAATATATATGGAAACAAACGAAAATGAAAATACAACAATCCAAACGCTTTGGGATGCAGCGAAGGCAGTCCTGAGAGGAAAATACATTGCAATCCAGGCTTATCTCAAGAAACAAGAAAAATCCCCAATACAAAATCTAACAGCACACCTAAAGGAATTAGAAGCAGAACAGCAAAGGCAGCCTAAACCCAGCAGAAGAAGAGAAATAATAAAGATCAGAGCAGAAATAAACAATATAGAATCTAAAAAAACTGTAGAGCAGATCAACGAAACCAAGAGTTGGTTTTTGAAAAAATAAACAAAATTGACAAACCTCTAGCCAGGCTTCTCAAAAAGAAAAGGGAGATGACCCAAATAGATAAAATCATGAATGAAAATGGAATTATTACAACCAATCCCTCAGAGATACAAACAATTATCAGGGAATACTATGAAAAATTATATGCCAGCAAATTGGACAACCTGGAAGAAATGGACAAATTTCTAAACACCCACACTCTTCCAAAACTCAATCAGGAGGAAATAGAAAGCTTGAACAGACCCATAACCAGCGAAGAAATTGAATCGGTTATCAAAAATCTCCCAACAAATAAGAGTCCAGGACCAGATGGCTTCCCAGGGGAGTTCTACCAGACATTTAAAGCAGAGATAATACCCATCCTTCTCAAGCTATTCCAAGAAATAGAAAGGGAAGGAAAACTTCCAGACTCATTCTATGAAGCCAGGATTACTTTGATTCCTAAACCAGACAGAGACCCAGTAAAAAAAGAGAACTACAGGCCAATATCCCTGATGAATATGGATGCAAAAATTCTTAATAAGATACTAGCAAATCGAATTCAACAGCATATAAAAAGAATTATTCACCATGATCAAGTGGGATTCATTCCTGGGATGCAGGGCTGGTTCAACATTCGCAAATCGATCAACGTGATACATCACATTAACAAAAAAAAAGAGAAGAACCATATGATCCTGTCAATCGATGCAGAAAAGGCCTTTGACAAAATCCAGCACCCTTTCTTAATAAAAACCCTTGAGAAAGTCGGGATAGAAGGAACATACTTAAAGATCATAAAGGCCATTTATGAAAAGCCCACAGCTAACATCATCCTCAACGGGGAAAAACTGAGAGCTTTTTCCCTGAGATCAGGAACACGACAGGGATGCCCACTGTCACCGCTGTTGTTTAATATAGTGCTGGAAGTTCTAGCATCAGCAATCAGACAACAAAAGGAAATCAAAGGCATCAAAATTGGCAAAGATGAAGTCAAGCTTTCGCTTTTTGCAGATGACATGATATTATACATGGAAAATCCGATAGACTCCACCAAAAGTCTGCTAGAACTGATACATGAATTCAGCAAAGTTGCAGGATACAAAATCAATGTACAGAAATCAGTTGCATTCTTATACACTAACAATGAAGCAACAGAAAGACAAATGAAGAAACTGATCCCATTCACAATTGCACCAAGAAGCATAAAATACCTAGGAATAAATCTAACCAAAGATGTAAAAGATCTGTATGCTGAAAACTATAGAAAGCTTATGCAGGTAATTGAAGAAGATATAAAGAAATGGAAAGACATTCCCTGCTCATGGATTGGAAGAATAAATATTGTCAAAATGTCAATACTACCCAAAGCTATCTACACATTCAATGCAATCCCAATCAAAATTGCACCAGCATTCTTCTCGAAACTAGAACAAGCAATCCTAAAATTCATATGGAACCACAAAAGGCCCCGAATAGCCAAAGTAATTTTGAAGAAGAAGACCAAAGCAGGAGGCATCACAATCCCAGACTTTAGCCTCTACTACAAAGCTGGCATCATCAAGACAGCATGGTATTGGCATAAAAACAGACACATAGACCAATGGAATAGAATAGAAACCCCAGAACTAGACCCACAAACGTATGGCCAACTCATCTTTGACAAAGCAGGAAAGAACATCCAATGGAAAAAAGACAGTCTCTTTAACAAATGGTGCTGGGAGAACTGGACAGCAACATGCAGAAGGTTGAAACTAGACCACTTTCTCACACCATTCACAAAAATAAACTCCAAATGGATAAAGGACCTGAATGTGAGACAGGAAACCATCAAAACCTTAGAGGAGAAAGCAGGAAAAGACCTCTCTGACCTCAGCCGTAGCAATCTCTTAGTCGGCACATCCCCAAAGGCAAGGGAATTAAAAGCAAAAGTGAATTACTGGGACCTCATGAAGATAAAAAGCTTCTGCACAGCAAAGGAAACAACCAACAAAACTAAAAGGCAACCAACGGAATGGGAAAAGATATTTGCAAATGACACATCGGACAAAGGGCTAGTATCCAAAATCTATAAAGAGCTCATCAAACTCCACACCCGAAAAACAAATAACCCAGTGAAGAAATGGGCAGAAAACATGAATAGACACTTCTCTAAAGAAGACATCCGGATGGCCAACAGGCACATGAAAAGATGTTCAACGTCGCTCCTTATCAGGGAAATACAAATCAAAACCACACTCAGATACCACCTCACGCCAGTCAGAGTGGCCAAAATGAAGAAATCAGGAGACTATAGATGCTGGAGAGGATGTAGAGAAACAGGAACCCTCTTGCACTGTTGGTGGGAATGCAAATTGGTGCAGCCGCTCTGGAAAGCAGTGTGGAGGTTCCTCAGAAAATTAAAAATAGACCTACCCTATGACCCAGCAGTAGCACTGCTAGGAATTTATCCAAGGGATACAGGAGTACTGATGCATAGGGGCACCTGTACCCCAATGTTTATAGCGGCACTCTCAACAATAGCCAAATTATGGAAAGAGCCTAAATATCCATCAACTGATGAATGGATAAAGAAATTGTGGTTTATATACACAATGGAATACTACGTGGCAATGAGAAAAAATGAAATATGGCCTTTTGTAGCAACATGGATGGAACTGGAGAGTGTGATGCTAAGTGAAATAAGCCATACAGAGAAAGACAGATACCATATGGTTTCACTCTTATGTGGATCCTGAGAAACATAACAGAAACCCATGGGGGAGGGGAAGGAAAAAAAAAAAAAAGAGGTTAGAGTGGGAGAGAGCCAAAGCATAAGAGACTGTTAAAAACTGAGAACAAACTGAGGGTTGATGGGGGGTGGGAGGGAGGGCAGGGTGGGTGATGGGTATTGAGGAGGGCACCTTTTGGGATGAGCACTGGGTGTTGTATGGAAACCAATTTGACAGTAAATTTCATATATTAAAAAAAAAATAAAATAAATAAAAGCACAGAAAAAAAAAGTTAAAAAACAAAAATTTTAAAATAAGTTTAGCTACAATAATTTTTTAATAGATATACAATATAGTGTCTGGGTGACTCAGTTGGTTAAGCATCAGACTTTTGATTTTGGCTCAGGTTATGATCTCATGGTTCATGAGACTGAGCCCTACATAAGGCTCTGCATTGTCCACATGGAGCCTAATTCAGGGCTTTGGATTCTCTCTTCCACTCTCTCTGCCTCTCCCCCCTTCCCCCCAACTCTCTTTCAAAATAAATAAATAAACTTTAAAAAATAGACACACAATATTAAAGATGTAAATTTTGACACCAAAAACGTAAAATATGGAGAGAGAGAGTGAAATAAGTCAGTCAGAGAAAGACAGATATTGTATGTTTTCAGTCATATGTGGATCTTGAGAAACTGAACAGAAGACCATGGAGGAAGGGAAGGGGGAAAAAATAGATACAAACAGAGAGGGAGAGAGGCAAACCACAAGAGACTATGAAATACAGAGAACAAACTAAGGGTGGGGGGTGGGGTAGAGGGAATGGATTATGGGCATTGAGGAGGACACCTGTTGGGATGAGCACTGGGTGTTGTATTAAGCCAATTTGACAATAAATTATATTCATTAAATAAATAAATAATGAGTGAGAATAAAGGCAAAGTTTTTTATGCAGTTGAAATTATCAGCTTAAAATAGATTGTTATGAGTTTAAGATATTTTATGTAAGCTTCATGGTAATGACAGAAAAAACTTGTAGATACATAAAAGATAAAGAAAAAAGAATCAAAGCATTATCACTACGGAAATAATCAAATTACGAAGAAAGACACAAAAGAGGAAGAAAGAAAGGAATTATAAAAGTCAGAGAACAATTAAGATGGGGAGAGTAAGTCCTCACCTGTCAATAATCACATTAAATTAAGTAGATTAAATTATCCAATCAAAAGACATAGAGTTGGGTGAATGGAATTTAAAAAAGGCAAGAGATTAACTACAAGAGACTCACTTCAGCTTTAAGGTGAAGGGATGCAAAGCAATATTCTATGCAGATGAAAACTGAAAGAGAGAGAGAGTGGTTATACTTTTATCAGACAAAATAAATTAAAAAATGACAAGAGACAAAGAAAGTTATTATATAATGAAAAAGATAGCAAATAATCAAGAGAATTTAACAATTCTAAGTGTGTATGCACTCAATATCAAGCATTTAAATATATTAAGCAAATAACAATTTGAAAAGGAAAATAGAAAACAACACAATAACAGGGATTAATACCTCACTTTTGACAATTGGTAGATAGTCCAGATAGAATATAAATGAGGAAATTTTAGGCTTGAACATATTGGACAGAATACAGAATATACAGAGCATTCCACAGAATACACATTCTTATCAAGTGCACAGAGAACATTCTTCACGACATATTCTATGTTAGGCTACGGAAGAAATCTTAACAAATTTAAGAAGATTGAAAATTTGGCATATCTTCTCTAATCACAATAGTATGAAACTAGAAATCAATAACAGGAAGAAAACTGGTAATATGTGTTACTTATATGCAGAAGTTAACATTCTGGGGTACAGCCAATGAGTAAAAGAAAAAAATCAGAAGGAAGTAAAAAATATCTTGAGACAAATATGTAAACACACCAAACTAATGGGAGTAACAAAAGCAGTTTTAAGAAGAAAGCTTATAATGCCTACATTAAGGATATACATGTAAGGATGTTTACATTGATAAATGCCTACATTAATAAACATAAGATCTCAAACAAACAGCCTAACTTTTGACCTCAAGAAACTATAAAAAGAACAATAAAGTAAGGTTAAAGTTGACAAAATGAGGAATCAAAAAAGGTCAGAGTAAAAATAAATGAAACAAAGACTAGAAACACAATAGATCCGTAGGCAGAAGCTCGCCCTTCTGTATTCCTATGTATGCAGTGTGCTTTTCCTTGCCGGCTTGGACTGTTCCTGCTTAGACAGTCAACATTTGTCTCTCCCTTTAACTGAGTCATCATCTTAGTCCAACTAAGGCAGTTGATATAACGCATAGGTGGAGGAAGGCCCCACGGGGGCCAGAATGGTCCTGGGCACGTTTTTGCTTTCCTCGCGGTCAGCACCCAGAAGAGATGGACGCCAGAGACCACAGGCCGGTGACTCTTGGCTTCCCAAACGGCCGAAGTTGCCTCTTTTAGGAATCTCTTCAGAACTGGGGGCACAATGACTTTGAGTTTGAGCTATTAAAGTACTTCTTCATACTCTGAAAAAAAAATAGAAAAGATCAATGAAATGAGTTTTCTTTTTGAAAATATAAACAAAATTGGCAAACCTTTAAGTAGACTAAGAAAAAAAGAGAAAAGACTCAGTAAATAAAATTAGAGAGGAAAGGGGAAACATTACAACTGATACCACAGAAATACAATGGATCATAAGAAAATAGTATGAACAATTATATACTAACAAATTGGACAACTTAAAAGAAATGGATAAATTCATAGAAACATACAACATACAAAGACTGAATCATGATGAAAAATAAAATCTTAAAAGACCAAGAACTAGTAGGAGTTTGAATCAGTAATCAAAACCTCTCAAAAAAGAAACACCCAGAAAAAAAGAGCTCCATGGGTAAATTGTATCAAATATTCAAATAAGAATTAATGGCAACCCTTCTCCAACTCTTCCAAAACACTGAAGAGGAAGGATCAATTCCAAACACATTTTGCAAGATCACAATTACCCTGATAGTAAAGCCAGACAAGCACACTACAAGAAGCAAATTTACAGCAAATTCAACAGTATACAGAAAAAATCATACACCATAATCAAGTGGGATTTATCCCTAGGAATTAAGACTTGTTCAATGTATATAAATCAGTAAATGTGGTATATCACATTAACAGAATCAAGAATAAAAATCACATGATTATCTCAATAGATGCAGTAAAAGCACTTGAGAAATTCAACATTCTTTCAAGATCAAACCTTTCAATAAAATCAATAAATATATAAGAATCTACCTCAACATAATAATACTGGTATTTGCAACAACATGGATGAACCTACACGGCATTATGCTAAGTGAAATAAGCCAGATAGAGAAAGATAAAAATACTGTATGGTATCACTTTTATGTGTAACCTTTAAAAAAATAAATAAATAACTCAGTAGAATAAAATTGAATACTGATTGTCAGGAGCTGGGGAGTGGAAGAAATGTTGGTCAAAGGTTACAAACTTTCAATTTTAAGATTAATAAGTCTTGAGGATCTAATGCACAACATATAACATTGTGAGATGATAGATGTGTTTATTTTTTTAGTATTATGAAAAAGGATGTGCTTTCCTCTTAAGGTCAGGAACAAAGTAAGAATGTTGTCTATCACCACTTCTTATCCAATATCATTCCAGAATTCTTACCCAGTTATCATAAAGCAAGTAAAAGATAAGTTGTATATAGATTTAAAAGGAAACAGATAAAACTATCTTTGTTTATAAATAGCATGATCTACATAGGAAACAATTAAAAATCTATCAAGAAAGAAAAAAAAAACCTTCTAATACCAATAACTGAGTTTTACAATGTCAAAAGATGTAAAGTTGACATTAAAAGTCAGTTGTTTTCCTATGTATCATCAGTGAACAATTGAAATTGAAATTTGAAAAATACCAACTATATTAGCACTTTAAAAATAAAATACTTAACTATAAATCTAACAAAACATGTATAGGATCTTTATGCAGAAAGCTATAAAACCCTGAGGAAATAAATCAAAGATCTAAATAAATGAAAGATTTTCCATGTTCTTGGATTGGAAAACACAGTATTCTTAAGTTGTCAATGCTTCCCAAATTGGCATAAAGATTTAGTCCAATATTAATCAAATTATTCACAAACTATTTGTAGATATTGACAAACTGATTCTAAAATTTATATAAAAGAGAAAAAGATCTAGAATACAAATCTGAAGGGGAAAAACAAAATTGAAGAATGCACTCCATATAATTTCAATATTTACTGCAAAGATACAGTAATCAAGACAGTGTGGTATTGGTGAAGAATGATATTGGTATGTATATCAATGAATTAGAATAGAGAACTCATAAATAGACCCACAACAATACAGTCAACGGATGTTTCAGAAAAGCATGAAGGCAATCCAATGGGAAAGTGACAATCTTTTCAACAAATATTACTGGAATCATCTTCAACCTGTTGGTGAGTAACGGATTGCCATTCCTTTCCTTAGATGGACAAACTCATCTGACACCAGACAGATGAGAGTGACAATTTACTACTCATATATGAACACAGCCTGGAAGAAAAGGACATTGAACTATGCAGTATCGCAAAGGAGTTACACTTTTTGGAGAAAGCAGGGGCTGTGAGGGGCAGGCTTTATATTCACAAAAAGATGGAAAGACCCCTGGTCACCTCTGGAGGCCTTGATTGGTTTAATTCCTTAGGCTGACAGTGAACTGAAGCTCACTACTCAGGAATAACAAGAGACTATGCCTTGTTCCCATGATAAGGAAAGTGTTTTTTTCCCTTGTATTTTGTTTTTTGGTTTTTGGTTTTTTTGGCTGGGAGACCATATCGATGTGAGCAGACTGGGGAAGAAGACTTTCAGTTTGGTTATCCAAGACCTTCCCAATTTAAAAGATACAAAGACAGTGCATAATATTGAATCTTAAAGTCAAATTTTCTACCACAGTATACAAAATAAATTTCCATACATACAAATCTTATACCTTTTGTAAAAGTTAACTCAAAGTGTATTATAAAATTAATTGCAAAATGCAAATATCTAAAACTTATAGGAAAAAATAGAAGAAAATTTAAGTAACTTTATTTTAATGATAACTTTTTAGACATGACACCATAAACATAATCCAAAAAAAAAACAAGTTGATAAATTAGAATTTATTACAATAAAAACTTTTCCTCTGTGAAACACACAGATAAGATAATAAGCATACAAATTATAAATGGGGAGAAAGTATTTGAAAAATTCATATGTCATAAATATCTTGTACCCAATGTACACAAAAATCTTTTAAAAGTCAGGCACTTGGCTGGATGAGCATTGGGTGTTATATGTAAGTGATGAAACATGGGAATCTACCCCTGAAACCAAGAGCACACTGTATACACTGTATGCTAGCTAACTTGACAATAAATTATATTAAAAATAAAATAAAATAAAATTTTAAAAAATTAAAGAAAATAAAATAAAGGTCAACAATAACAAAACAAGTAATGTAATTAATACCTTTGCCAAAGATCCAAACGGTAGATTGAGAACAAGCATGTAAGTAAATCATTAACGCCATTTGTTATCAGGAAATGCAAATTCAAACAATAATGAATTACCACTACATACCTAATGGAATATCTAAAGTTAAACACATACCATACACACACGCGTGCACACACACGAAACCTGATGTTACCCGTTGTTGGCTATGCTAAGGAAGAACACTGGCTCTCGCTTACCAGTGGTTGGAATGCAAAATGGTACAGTCACAATGGAAGACAGCTGACAGATTGTTCCAACACTAAACATAGTTTTACCATATACATTTTCTATAATTGCTATAAAAATCAGCACAAATTTATTAACTTAAAACAACACAGATTTAGTTTTTATAATTCTTAAAACCATAAACACAAAATCAATTTTGCTGAGCTAAAGTCAAGGTGTTGTCCAGCCCCCCTCCAAAAGTTTTAGGGGAAAATTCATTTCCTTGCTTTTTCCAGCTTCTAGAGCTGCATTCCTTGCATTACTTGGCTTTTGACCCTTTCTTCCACCTTCAAGGGCCAGCACTGTAGTATCTTCAAATCACTGCTTTTGTCACACCATCTTCTACACTGTAATCAATTCTCTCTCTTCCTCTTATATAAAACATTTGTGATTGCATTTAGACTTTAGCAAGATAATCCAGGATAATCTCCTCATCAAGATTCTTAATTATCACATCCGAAAAGTCCATTTTTCCATAAAGGTAACATTTACAAGTTCTAAAGATTAGGCTGTGGATATCTTTGGGGGTCTTTACTCAGCTTACCATAACATATAATCTGGTAATTGTACATCTACACATTTACCCCTTTGAAAGCTATGTTCACACAACAACTTGCAAGTCAATGTTTGTAGCAGCTTATTCATAATCACCAAAAACTGGAAGCAACCAGTATTCAGTAAAGGAGTAGATAGACAAATTGTGGTATATCCATACAATGCAATACTATGCAGCAATAAAAAGAACTATCCAGTAATACAAAGACATGATAAGTCTAAATGCATATTGCTAAGTGAAAGAAATCTGTTTGCAAAGACTGCATAGTGTATGACTCAAGTTAATGACATTACAAAAAATGGAAAACTACAGAGATGAGAAACTGATCAATGGTTGCCCCAGGTTCAGGGAGAGAAATGTTCAGTAGGAGATAAATAGGAAATTTTTATTAGAGTGGGAAAACTATTTAATATGACTCTGTAATGATGGATGTATGACACTAAGCATTTGTAAAAACTCATAAAATTCTATAGCCAGAAGCATGACTACTTATGTATGCAAAGTTTAAAAATGTGGAAGTCAGCAGACCTCAGGAATTCAGAATATGATGAAATAACCTAATTCCCATCACTGAAAGGAATGTGAGGAAACCTATTGACTGAAGTAGCTTTGGAAGTGTGAAGTCTGTAAACTAAAGGCAAAAGGTTCTGCACATAAGAACTGTAATAATTGATAAAGTAGTTTCACATAGGGTGTGGATTAAACACTTTTATAACAACTATACATGTGTACTGGAATTGGAAAATTAAATAAATACATGGCAGACATTGGGAGCCATTTTCTCGCTATTAGAGTAGAAGGTTCCAGATAAGTAGGGAAAGGTAATGAATTGAAGTTGGAGACAGTATAAACTCATGGTTATTTTACGTAGGTTGTAAAAATAGATATATTTATTGATATATGTATACATGTATACATTCACACATATTTCTCTGTCAGCTGAGAGGCCCTAAAAACCATGATACCTCAGAGACAATGAGCACACCTAGTGCCTAAATCTTGGTTTCTAATACCATTCTCTAATAAAAGGAACTATCAATCCTTGGGAAAATGGCTGATTCTAGAACTGGATTAGAAAATACACAAGATGAGTGTGGAAAATTTAAAAATTAATGAAGTTCTCAAACAACAAACCACAATGATAAGGATATATCCAAATGACATAGTAGTAAACATAAGTGATTCCCAATGCTCAAACCTGGAAACAAATCAGAAAAAAAAAAAAAAAAGGAAAAAAGCCAAGTAAGTTAGCTTTGGATTATAAGCCTAAGTATGACATAAATATCCATGAGTCTATAATTACATAAATAAATGATTAATTTAATTAAAATTAATTTATTCTTTTTAATATTTTTTAATATTTATTTTTGAGAGAGAGAGAGACAGAGTATGAGTGGAGGAGGAACAGAGAGAGAGGGAGACACAGAGCCCAAAGTAGGCTCCAGGCTCTGAGCTGTTAGCACAGAGCTGGATGCAGGGCTCGAATTCACAGACTGTGACATCATGACCTGAGCCAAAGTTGGACGCTCAACCAACTGAGCCACCCAGGCTCCCCTAAAATTAATTTCTTAAAAAGGCAAACATAAAAAAAATCTCTCAAGCAGAATACTAAATAATTTATGTAGATGCTATGCTTTCAAGTAGTGGAGTATAGTTCCCCACAGTACAAAGTGTGAATATTGACTTCTTTCCAAAGAGTATGGTATTAAAAAGAAGGAAGAGTAACTTTGCAAACCTACTTCAGCATGGTGATCAAGGTGACAAAGTCATATTGATAGTGTGCACACTTCATATGATGTGATAAAGATGACACTTCACATTTGTGAACTCATAACACATAACTCCATCTCAATCATGAGAAAATTACCTGGCAAATTCCAATTGGCCAGTACTCCTAAAAACTCAATTTCATCAAAAACAAGGAAACTCTGAAAATCTATCATATCCAAAAGGAGCCTGAAGTGCCTTGATGACTATGTGTAATGTGTTATCCTGTGTGGGATCTTGAAAGATTACAGGCAGAACCTAGGAATTCTGAATAAAGTATGGACTTTGGTAATAATGATGTATCAGTAGTAGTTCATTAATTGTGAAAACTTGCCATAGTAATGTAAATATTAATAATGAGGGAAATTGGGGTGCCTGGGTAGCTCAGTCAGTTGAGGAACTGACTCTTGATTTCGGCTAAGGTCATGATCTCATGGTCCATGAGTCAGATCCTGTGTCAAGCTCTGCACTGTGTAGAGCCTGCTTGGAACTCTCTCTCTCTCTCTCTCTCTCTGTCTCTCTCTCTCCCTCCCTCCCTTCCCCCCACCTTTCTCAGAATAAATACAAATTTTAAAAATAAAAAAAATAATAATAAGGGAAACTGAGTCTATATTATAAGGGAAATCTATGTATTATCTTGCAACTTTTCTATAAACTAAAATCCATTATAAAATAGCTTATTTAATAAATTTAAAAAGTAGCCCTATCTTTAACTTCCTGAGCCACCAAAGTAACCCTGGACTATTCCTGTTAGGTCTGGGATAATGGTCTTTCCTGCAAATGCCATGTTGGAATCCATATTTCTACAATTTCTCAGTTGGATCTCCCAGCTGCTTTGAGCTTTAACTCTGCAATGAATAACCACATTCAGCAATCCTCTCTCTGTGGAAGATCAAACCAACACCAGAATCTAATTAAAAGTCTCCATACAAGGGACTCAGTAGGAATTGAGGCAAGGAGTATTTTATCATTCTGTGTCCTGGGTGACCCTATAGGGAATTATATATCATCCTTGGGAATAAAATCTCACTTTTCCTATTGACTTTTAAAACATAGACTGCTATACATCAAGTATGTATCAAGAGATTTTATTAAAGCTTGTGATTTTGTTTCCCAGTAAATACAATAAAACCATTAAACATAATTTTTCTGAATAAAATTAAACAAAAACACTTACCTCTTCTTTTAATCTTGATTTTATATCTATGAGGATAAATAAAAGTATGTTTGCCTAATTACCCATGTACAATTTTACAATTAAACTGTGCTAAAAATTCAAGTTTAGAAGTAAAGAATACAGAACTGTTACAATAAGGAAAGGAATTTAACTGAATGGGATCATGATTTGGTTTAGGTAGTTTCAGAAACTACGGGCTCTACTCCACTAGTTTTATAACATAGTAATGCTATATTTGTGTAGACTGGTTCCCCAAATTGCAAAATAGCAATAATTGACTTGACTTCTGGGTATTAGCATAATAGACAATAAATATGTTGAAAATTTCCTATGACAAACACCTAGAAAAGTTAGGGAGTTATTTAATAAACATTACATTAAATGCAGAAGTTAGCTTGCACAAAATTATGTGAGCGATGAAAAAATCCTCAGAATCTAAGAGAAGAGAAAGTAAATAAAGACCAATAAACAGCAATATGGAGAAGGATAGGCTGAGGAGGTCTCCAGTATTTGCAACTCAAGAACTGAAATTTAATATTATCTTTGAGATAATAGACTATATCTTAGAGGAACATTAGATAGGAAATTGGAACTAAAGCCATTATTTAGATATATCTATATTTTTAGTCAATTATTTAATTTGAAATAATTTAACCCACCAACATAAGATGACAGGGAAAAAAAACTGTTCATTTCACCTTGGTTCAGGGTAGAAGACAAAATAATTCTCCCCTAAGAATACATAATATAACCGTTTCACACTTGTAACTGAAATTTGAGTTTATTCTATCATCATAGTCTGTGATAGTCAACTTTATGTGTCAACTTGACTGGACTACAGGTTTTCAGATATTTGGTGAAACATTATTCTGAGTGTTTCATTGAGTATGCTTTTGGATGGCATTAACATTTAAATAAGTAGACTGAGTAAAACAATTACCTTCCATAACGTAGATGTGCCTCATTCAATCATTTGAAAGCCTAAATAAAACAAAAAGCAGACCTTTTCTCAAGTGAAAGGTAATTCTCCTGCCTGAATACCTTCAAACTGGGACATCAGCTCTTCCTGGTTCTACGACAGCCTTGGACTCAAACTGGGATATCAGTTCTTCCTGGTTCTATAGGATCTTCTGGCTTCACACTCAACCTGAGACATTGGCCCTGTAGATTTTGAACTTGGTGACCTCCATAATTGCATTGTCCAATTCCTTATAATAAGTCTCATTATATATGATGAAGATAATAAATAGATAAATATATAAACAAAGATAGTAGATGGCAGAAATATAGGTAATATATAGAAAAATAGATATCCTATTGGTTCTGTTTTCTGAAGTACCTGGAATAATACATGGTCCTACAACATTAACAGAAAAATTGGTCTTAGTCCAGTGATGCTCCTAGAGTGCTTTATAGAGCCAATTCCAAAGCTTATTGTTAAGAAATTTCTCAGTGCAGGATATGAAGAATTCCCACAGATTAAGCACCATTTTAAAATGAGTTCACAATCCATGAGGTATCTGGCTCAGTTGGAAGACCATAGACTCTTGATCTCAGGTTGTGAGTTTGATCTCTACATTGTGTGTAGAAATTACTTAAACAAATTTTTTAAAAAATAACATAATCCAAAGTAATAAAATGCATAAGATAAATAATCATTCATGATCTTCAATGAGAATCAAAATAGTCATCCAATTTTCAGATAATAAAAGAGTATACAATTAATATATTTAAATGATTAAATCTATAAAAGAAATCAAAATGGTAAGAAAAAAACACTAGGAAAGAAATTAATTTCCAAAATTACAAAAAAACAGAAATTAAAACAATTGCAGAGATATACAGAGAAATTATAATATTTGAAAGATAGACTTACAAGATCTAATTTATGCCTCATGTGAATTTTGGGAAATATTTAATAGAAGAGTAACAATATTTGAAAACAGCCTAGATTTCTCAAATATGATTAAAAGCATCCTTTCTCACATTCAGGAAAAACAATGAATTACAGCAACTAAATAAAAAGAAGATAATATGTAAATACATTGTAGTAAAAATTGAAAACTGTCAAAGACTGCCTAATTTTAAGAGCTGTCATTTGTCAAATTATATCACCTTCCATGGAATTATAATTAGACATACAACAGACTTACAACCATTTAACAAAAAAAATCTGAACGAGCATAAATACCTGGTTAAGATAACCACATAGCAAATATAAATCCAGTATTAGCATATCTTTGATAACTTTGTAATTCCTATTTTTTCTATATTATATAAAAGACAATGTAAATTCACTGTAAATCTATATTAATGGGCACAACAATGTTCAAAGATGTATTTTGTGATAATACCAACCAAAATAAGGAGCCACAGGGATGTATAGAGTTGACTTTTTGTATACTGTTAAAATTAAATTGGTATTTATTTAAATTAGCTGTTATAAATTTAAGATCTTAATTTAAACCTCAAAGTAACTCTCAAGTAAACAACAACAACAGTATTCAGGGAAAAAATTAAAAGTGAAATATAGTGCTGTAATACAAAAAAAAATCATCAATTAAGTAACAAAGAAAGTAATAATTGGGAACTAAGGAATAAAAAAGATATAAAGCATGTAGAAAACAAACATATGAAACAAACAAAAATATCAGAAATAATCTGTTCTTATCAATAATTATTTATATGTAAATGAATTAACACCTCTAACTGAAAGGCAGAGATTAGCATGATGAATAAAACAACAGAATCCATTTATATTCTGTCTACAATAACTTCACTTTAAATCCAAAGATACAAATATTGTAAGAGTAAAATAAATTTAAAAAAGTATTTCTTGCAAATAGTAACAAACGGAAAGTAGGAGGGGCTATACTACTAATATTAGACAAAATAGACTTTGAGTTAAACATTGTTGTAAGAGTTAAAGGACTTTATATATTGAGAAATAGTTCCATCAGTGAAGAAAATATAGCTATTACAAACATATAGACACCTAACAACAGTCTAAAACACCCATTAACAGAAATGGATAGAGAAATAATCAGTTCTACCATAATAGTTGGATACTTCAATATCCTACTTACAGTAATGGTTAGACTACCTAGAGAGAAGAACAACAAGTAAATAGAGGACTTGAAAAATACTATCAACCAATGAAACCTAATAGACATAGATAAAACAATTCACCCAACACCAACAAAATACACATTATTATTAGGCGTGCATAAAATATTCCCCAGGATAGAACATACATTAGGCCTGAAAACAAGATTCAAAAAATTTTGAAGGACTAAAATCATACAAAATATCTTTCTAACCACAATAGAAATAAACCAGAAATCAATAACAGAAAGGAAACTGGAAAATTCGCAAATACGTGAAAATTAAACAACATACTCTTAAGAAATAAAAGAAGAAATTATAAGGGAAATTAGAAAATACTTTGTGATGAATGAAATCACAACATATCAAAACTAATGGGAAATAGTGAAAGAAGTGCTCAAGGGAAATGTTTTGTTGTAAGTGCCAAAACGTAAAGAAAATCTTAAATCAGAAACCTAACTTTACACCTTAAAAAAGTTAAAAAAAAAGTGGTGTCAAAACTTGCAGAAGGCAGCAAATAATAAAAACTAAAGGTAAACAAAATAGAGTATATTAAAAAAATGGAGAAAATAAAATCAAAAGTCAGTTCTTTCAAAATATTAACAAAATAGACAAACTCTTATCTAAACTTGAAAAAGAGGAAAAATTTAAGTTGCCTAACAAAATGAAAGTGGGCTCACTACCACAGACCTTAAAGAAATAAAAAGTATTTTAAGAGAATATCGTAAACAATTGTATCCAAAAAATTAGATAACTTAGGTGAAATGGACAAATTTCTAGAAATATAAAACTATCAAAACTGACTAAAGGAAAGAGAATATTTGAATAGATATATAAAAAGTAAAGATTTTAAACTAGTAATCAAAAATCTCACAAAATATAAAAAGTTAGGACCAGATGACTGCACTGATGATTCTACCAAATATTTAAATATGACTTAATATTCTTCTAAACTTCACAAACTCTTCTAAAAGATAGAAGAGGAGGTAACATTTCTTAACTCATCCTATGGGGTCAGAATTACCCCAATACCAAAGACATCACAAGAAAAGAAAACTACATACTAATATCTCTGTGAATACAAATGCAAAGTTTTCAACAAAATACTAGCAAAATGAATATAGTAGTATATTTAAGACAATGACACATCATGACAAAGTGGGCTTTCCTAGGAACATAAGACTGTGTCAACACATGAAAATCAACCAATGTAATATACAACATTAATAGAATAAAGGAAAAACTACGTGATCATCTCAACTGATACAGAAAAAGCATTTGAGAAATCCACATCTTTTCACAATAAAAACACTCAAGAAACTTGTGATAGAAGGAAATTTCCTCAACATTAATAAGGAATATATGAAAAATTCACAACTAACATAATACTCAATGGTGAAATACTGAAAGCTTTCCCTGAAGACTGAGATCATGATGAGGGTGCCTCTTTTTGATATTTCTTTTTATGGCTTTGAATTACTCTTTTCTCAAGTGTTTATTAAAATTACATTAACATAAATATATTGTAACATTAGTTTCAGATGTAGAATTTAGGTATTCATCACCTCCAGTGCTCTTAAAAACAAGTGCCCTTCTTAATACCCATCACCCATTTAGCCCACACCCCCACCCACCTATTCTCCAGCAGTTTGTTCTCTCTAAGAAAGTCTGTTTCTTGGTTTCTTCGTGTGCCTCTCTCTCTCTCTCTCTCTCTCTCCCTATGCTCATTTGTTTTGTTTCATAAATCTCACATATGGATGAAATCATATGGTATTTGACTGGCTTATTTCACTTACCATAATACTCTCCATCTCCATCCAAACATTGTTGCAAATGGCAAGATTTCATTATTTTTGATGCCTGAGTAACATTCCATATATACTTTTTTATCCAATCATCAGTTCATGGACATTTGGGCTCTTTTCATAATTTGGCTATTGTTGCTAATACTGCTATAAACATAGGGGTGCATTTGTCCCTTTGAGTCAGTATTTTAGTATCCTTGGGATAAATACCTAGCAGTGCAGTTGTTGCATCATAGGGTAGTTCTATTTTTAAGTTTTTAAGGAACCTCCATACTGTTTTCCAGAGTGGCTGCACCAGTTTGCATTCCCAAGAAGGTTCCCCTTTATCTGCAAGAATGAAACTGGACCATCTTCTTACACCATACAAGAAAACAAATTCAAAATGGATGAAATTCCTAAATGTGAGACAGGAAACCATCAGAATCATAGGGGAGAACACTGGCAGTAACTTCTTTGACATCAGCTGTAGCAACTTCTTACTAGCAGTGTCTCCTGAGGCAAGGGAAACAAAAGCAAAAATAAACTTTTGGGACTTCATCGAGATAAAAAGATTCTGCACAGCGAAGGAAACAATCAACAGAACTAAAAGGCAACCTTTGGAATGGTAGAAGATATTTGCAAATGACATATCTGTTAAAGGGTTAGTATCCTTTTGATATTTCTAACATGCACTAGAAATTCTAGCCAGAGAAGGCAGGTAAGAAGAAGAAATAATTGGCATCCAAATTGAAAGAAAGAAGTAAAATGACTCTATTTCCATATAACATGATCTTATAGGTAAAAACTTCTAAATAATACACCAGAAAAAAAAAAAACCCTTTGAGAGCTAATAAACTAATGTAGCATGATGTCAACATAGAATCTGAACATGCAAAAATTGTTGTGTTTCCATATACCAGCAATAAACAATCTGAAAGAAAATTAAGAGAACAATTAATTTATATGGCATTTAAAATAATAACATACTTAAGAATAAATTTTACTGAAGAGACCCAGACTATAAACCACAAAACATTATTGAAAGAAAGAAGACTTAAGTAAACAGAAATACCCTATGTTCATAAATTGAATGAATTAATGTTAAGATGGCAAACTCCCAAAGCACCCACTGATTCAAGGCAATTCTTATCAAAATCCTTATGGCCTTCTCTGAAGAATTAAAAAGTATAATACTAAAAATTCATATGGAATTATCAGTGACTCCCAGGCAAAATAATATTGAAAAAATAGAACCAAGCTGATGATTTCACACTTCCAAATTTCAAATTTTATTACAGAGTTGTATTAATCAATACAGTGTGATATTGGCCCAAGTATAGACATACAGGCCAATGAAATAGAATCAGTTAAGAATCCAGAAAAAAATACCATACATCTATGACCAATATAGGTAATTTATCACATACATTTGAAAACCAATAGAGAAGAACAAAAACAAAAAAGGAAAAGTTGAGATAACAGAAATGCAGGAAAATTAAAGAGACAGCTGAATATGAAAGATACAATACAAAAAGAGAGAGGTCTTTAGTGGACAAATGGAAAAGTGGCTTTAAATACCCCAACAATATGGTTCTTCTGCTAGCAAATGACCCAGGATGAGTCAACTCATTCAATTATTCATACAAAATAATGCCACATGCTCATAAAGACAGAATTTTTTTAAAAAAATAGGAATTTAGAGAGTTAGAAGCAAATTAAAATCAGAAATAAAATAAAAACAGTTAAGAAAGAACATGATAAAATGTTTCAAACAAGAGCAAACAAAGAAATCTTACAGAATAAATGACTGACAACAGGAAAATGTTGGAAACTCACAGAATTCAGAAAATAAAAGAAAAAGGGGGTACCTGTGTGGTTCAGTCAGTTAAGCATTTGACTGTTGATTTTGACTCAAGTCAGGATCTCACAGTTCATGGGATCTAGCCCCGTGTTCGGCTCTGTGCTGACAGCATGGAGCCTGCTTGGGATCTTCTCTCTCCCTCTCTCCCTGCCCATCCCCTGCTTCTGTCCTCTCTCAGATCCAATAAACATTTTTTTTTAAAGGAAACCCCTGGGGCACCCGGGTGGCTCAGTCTTTTGGGCGTCCAACTTCAGCTCAGGTCATGATCTCACAGTTCATATGTTTGAGCCCCAAGTCGGCTCTGTGCTAACAGTATGAAGCCTGGAGCCCTCTTTGAGTTCTGTCTCCCTCTTTCTCTGCCCCTCCCCCAGCTTGCTCTCTGTCTCTCTCTCAAAAATAAACATTAAAATAAAAAAGGAAACCCCTAAAGCAGTTACTTCTTTTGTCCTTAGAACAATTACTTCTCATTTCCTCTCTTTCCCATCCCCTGGCAATAGCTAATTTATTTTCTGTCTGTATGGATTTATCTTTCTGAATGTTTCATACAAATGGAATCATATGTGATCATTTGTGTCTGGATTTATTTTAATTCATATACTCTGCTTGGGGCTCATCCACTATTGCATGTATCAGTACTTCATTTTTTCTTTGAAATAGTATTGCTATAAACATTTCTGCATGACATTTGTTTGAATATATGTTTACAGTTTGGGGTTAAATTCTAGGAGTGGAATTGTTAGGTCAAATAGTAATTCTACATTACTTTCTTGAGCATCTGTCAAACTGTTTTCATGGCAGGTGCACCATTATATATTTCCCCCAGAAATGTACAAAACTTACAATTACTCCACATCTTCACCAACGTTTTCTATTTTAAAATTATTGTTATAGTTACCCTAGCAGGTGTGAACTATTATCCTCCCATTGTGGTTCTAATTTACCTTTTCCTAAAGACTGATGATATTGACTATACTATCAAGTGCTTTTTTTTTTTTTACCATTTGTATATCTTATTTAGAGAAACATTTATTTATTTGCCAGATTTTAATTGGGTAGTTTATATTTTCACTGTTGAGGTTTAAGGGTCCATCTATTCTGGATCCTGGACCATTATCTGACATGTTATTTGCAAATATTTCCTCCATGCTATATATTAACTTTTCATGTTTTTGAAATTGTCCTCTGATAAATAAACATTTTTAATTTTAAATCAATCTAATGTGTTTATTTTTGCTTCTGTCCCTTGTATTTTTGATGCCACATTTAAGAATCATTGTCAAGTCCGAGGTCAAAAACAGTTATTCCTAGGTTTTCTCCAGGAGTTTTATAATTATATCTTTTACATTTAGGTGTTTGTTGTATTTTTAGTTAATTTTTGTATATGTTGTGATATAAGGGGCTAAACTCATTGTATTGAATGTGGATAACCATTTATCCTAGCACATGTTACTCAAGAGACTATTCTTTCCCCTATTGAATGGTCTTGACATTCTTGTTAAAGGTCAACTGACCATAAATATAATGATTAATTTCTGGAATCTCAGTTTATTCCACTGGTATGTATGTCTATTCTTATGTCAGTACCAAACTATTTAGGTCACTGTAAGATTGTAGTATGTGTTGAAACCAGAAAGTGTAGGTCCTCTAAATTTGATCTCTTATTTTCAAGATTGTTCTGGCTACTCGGGATCCCTAGAAACCTTATGCCAAGTTTTCATAAATATCAACAATCAAATTTTAAAGTATATGGAAAGGCAAAAGACCTAGAGTAACTAACACAATACCAAATAAGAAGAACAATGTTTGTGGACTCAACTATCTCAGGCTGGATTTGGTGTTGAGTATTTACATGCAACAACAAAGAACGATCCTTGAAAAACAAAAGATGGATAATGCAACTTTATTAAAATTAAAAGTTATGCATTATGGAAACAATACTAAAAACATAAAACAAGTCACAGAATGAGGGAAAATATGTGAAAAATTCAAATTTAATAAAGGATAAGAAATCCAAAATATACAAAGAAAATCTTAAAACTCAAAAATAACAAAAGAAACCACTCAAAAAATAGGCAACAACCTGTGGGAAGAAGCACTGCACAGACACCACCTAACCTGCTAGCAGTGTGCCCCACCCAAAAGTTATCCTGAGGACTTGTCCACTCCAAGCATGCTGGCCTCATTCCTGGGATCAGCACAAATTTTGTCAATGCTGTGTGTGCCCCACCCAGCTACAATGCTCACAGGCACTGTGCCCTGACTGCTAAATGCCATACTTCCTGGCAGCCACCACATTTGGGGAATTCAGCCTAGGACTAGCAGCTCAACACTGATTTTGCTAATACCACTACCCTGTCCCCAAGCCCTCCTGTGGTCATGCCCCCTCAGAACTGGTCTGTCTGGGTCTCACTAACACCACAGAGAGCAACCATGGTCCACAGCAAGCCAAAAGTCAGCTCAGACATCTGGACTGCAAAAAGCAACTCAGACATAATAGCAGGACACAAGCTATACACATAGGAGACTCCTCTGAAGTGTCAGGTTCTGATGAACAAAGTATATTCCACTTCAGGGAACTACAGGACCTTTTTTCATAAAACCACTACTTTCAACAGCAGAAGATGTAGCTGACTTTCCTAACACAGAGAAACAGACACAGTTAGGTGGATAAAATTAAGAGACAGAGGAATATATCCCAAAATGAAAGAACAGGACAAAATTACAGTAGGAAATCTAAGAGAAACGTAAGTAATATGCCTGATGAAGAATTTAGAGTAATGATCATAAAGTTATTTGCTGGACTTCAGAAAAGGATGAAGGACATCAGTGAGACCCTAGACAGAAGGATAAAAAATAACATATCAGAGATGAAGAAAGCAATCAATGAAATTAAAAATACAATAGATGGTGTAAATATAGGCTACAGGAAGCAAAAGAATGTGCCATCGAGCTGGGGGATAAAGTCAATGGAAAGCAATCAAGCTAAACAGGTGAGAGACAAAAATTACTGCATAATGAGAATATGCTTAGAAGACTCAGTGACTCCATCAAGCATAATAGCATTCACATTATAGGGTCCCAGAAGAAGAGAGAGAAAGTTGGGGCAAAAAAACGCATTTGAAAAAAATAATAGTTGTAAACTTCCTCAGTCTGGGGAGTGAAACAGATCCAGATTCAAGAGGCACAGAGGTCACCAAACAAATTCAACCCAAGGTGGTCCACACCAACAACACACATAGTAATTAGAATGACAAAAAATAAAACTAATAAAGAAATAATTTTAAAGGTTTCGAGAGAAAAGAAGACAGTAACACACAAAAGAAACTCCATAAGGCTATCAGCTGATTTTTCAACAGAAACTTTGTAGACCAGAAGAGAGTGGCATGATACATTCAAAGTGCTAAACGGGAAAAATTTGCATCTGAGAAAACTTTATCCAGTCAGGCCATCATTCAGAATAGAAGGAAAGGTAGTTTCCCTAACAAACAGAATTTAAAAGAATTCATGACTACTAAATCAGCACTACAAGAAAAGTTAAGAGGGACTCTGTGAGTGGAAAACAAAATCATAAGTAAGAGTAAGAAAAATAGGAAGTACAAAAGCAAAATAATAAATAAATAAAAATAAGTATACTTGAAAAATCAGTCAACAGAAGCACAAAATAAAAGGATGTAAAATGATACCAATATATCATTTGGATATATTTGGAAATGTGGAGAGGAAAGGAGTAAAGAATGAGTTCATCATTAATTGAACATCAGCTTAATATAGACTGCTCTATAAAGATGTTATATATTAACCACAGGATAACCACAAATCAACAAACAGTAATAGATATGCAAAGAATAAAGGTACGGAATCCAAGTATATCACTAAAGAAAACCAGCAAACCGTGAAAGAGAGAAATAGACAAAGCATCAGAGAAAAACTACAAAAACAACTACAAAACAAGTAACAAAATGGCAATAAATACATATTAATAAATAATTAGTTTGAATGTAAATGGATTAAATGCTCCAATAAAAAGACATAGACTAAGAGAGTGAATAAAAATCAAGACCCATTTGTATCCTACCTACAAAAGACTCATTTCAGACCTAAAGTCTCCTACAGATTGAAAATGAACAGCTGGAGAAACATTTATCATGCAAATGGATTTCAAAAGAAAGAGAAGTATTATTTATATTAGAAAGAAAAAGACTTGAAAACAAAGATTATAACAAGAGACAAATAGGACACTATATAATAATAAAGGGGACAATAGAACAAAAAGATATAACAATTGTAAATATTTATGACCAAGCATGGAACACCCAAATACATAAAATAATTAATAACAAACATAAAGAAACTTGTTGATAGTAATACAATAATAGTAGGGGACTTTAACAACCCAGTTACATCAATGGACATATCCTTCAAACAGAAAATCAACAAAGAAATAGTGGCTTTGAATGACACACTGGACTAGATAGATCTAACATGTATATTCAGAATATTCCATTCTGAAACAGCAGAATACACATTCTTTTCAAGTGCACCAGGAACTTTCTCCAGGGTAGATCACATGTTTGGCCAGAAAACAAATCTTACCAAATTCAAAAAGATCTAAGTCATACCATGCATCTTTTCCTACCACAACACTATAAAACTAGAAATCAACCCCTCCCCCAAAAGAATCTGGAAAGGTCACAGATACATGGAGGTTAAACAACATGCTACTAAGCAATTAATCGATCAACCAGGAAATCAAAACAGAAATTTAAAAAATACATGGAAGCAAATGATAATGAGAACATAATGGGCCAAAACATTTGGGATGCAGCAAAAGACGTCCTAAGAGGGAAGGTATTGGTAATAAAGGCTTACTTCAAGAAGCAAGAAAAATCTCAAATACACAACCTAACCTGCTACCTAAAGTAACTAGAAAAAGAACAACAAACAAAACCCCAAACAAGCAGAAAGAAAGAAAAAAATAAGATTAAAGCAGAAATAAATGATATAGAACTAAAAGAACAATGGAAGAGATCAATGAAACCAGGAGCTGGTTCTTTGAAAATGTCAACAAAATTGGTAAACCTTTAGCCAGACTAAAGAGAGAGAGAGAGGGAGGGAGAGCTCAAATAAAACCACCAGTGAAAGAGGAGAAATAACAAGCAACACCAAAGAAATACAGTTATGCAAATACGAAAAGAGAATATTACATAAAACGATATGCCAACAAATTGGACAACCTGGAAGAAATGGATAAATTCCTGGAAACATATAGACTACCAAAGCTGACACAGGAATAAATAGAAAACTTGAACACACTGGTAACCAGAAAGGATTGAATCAATAATCAAAAAACTCCCAACAAACAACAGTCCAGGACCACATGGCTTCACAGGCAATTCTACCAAACATTTAAATAAGTGTTAATACCTATTCTCTCAAACTATTCCAAAAAATAGAAAAGGAAGGGAAACTTCTAAATTCATTCTATGATGCCAGTCTAACCCTAACGCCAAAATTAGATAAAAACACCATTGAAAAAGAGAACTACAAGCTAATATCCCTGATGAACATAGATGCAAAAATCCTCAAAAAACTAGCAAAATAAAATTTACAAAAATTAAAAAGTAATAAGGTGAACAAGCCAATAAAAATAATCCCTATATCTCTAAATAATTAAATAATAAATAAATAAATAAATAAATAAATAAATAAATAAATAAAATTAAGCAACAGGCCTGAAGAGGCATCTCACCAAAGCACATACAGAGAAGGTAGAAAATAAGCAGATAAAAGGTGCTCAACATTATTTGGTATTCAGGAATATAATATTAAAACTTGAGTGACCATTACATTCTTTTAGAAGGGTTAAAATCCCAAAGCTGACAATGCCAAATGCTAACAGCAGTGTGGAGCAATAACCCTTTTTATTGGTGGTGAGATAAAAAAACAGTTCTATAGCTACTTTGGAAGACAGTTTGATAGTTTCTTACAGAGCTATACACAGTTTTACCACATAATCCAGAAATTATGTGCCTAGATATTTACCCAATTGATTTGAAAAATTACGTCCACATAAAAACCTGCACATGCATGTCTATAGCAGCTTTATTCATAAATGCCAAAAACTGAAAGCAACAAAGATAATCTTCAGTAAACGAATGGACATGCAAACTGTGGTGCATTCATCAAATAGATGAAAAGAATCAGCAACCAAAAGAGATGAGGTATCAAACCACAGAAAGACATAGATGAATCTTAAATACATATCATTAACTGAAAGATGTCAGTCTGAAAAGGCTGCATATGGTGTGATTTTATTATATTCCAGAAAAGGCAAAACTACAGAGACAATAAAAAAAAAATCAGTGATTTCCAGGGGTTTGGATTGGGGTGGCAGTGGAATGGATAAAGCTTATGAGATTTTTAAAGGCAGTATAATTATTCTGCATGATACTCTAATGGTAGATATGGATGAATTGTGTCCCCATAAAATTCATATATTAAAGTTCTAACCCTCAATACTTCAGAAGATGACTTTATTTGGAGACAGGATTGTAAAGAGGTAATTAAGTTAAAATGAGGTCATTAGGGTAGGCCCTAATCCAATATGACTGGTATCATATAAGAAATAAGGACACAGAGAAACACAGAAAGAAGGTGGCTAGCTACAAGCCAAGGAAAGAGACCTCAGAAGAAACCAAATTGTTTGACACTTTGATCTTGGACTTCTAACCTCCAGAACTCTGAGAAAATAAGTTTCTGTTGTTTAAACTTCCCACCATGTGGTACTTTGCAGCCCTAGGAAAATAATACAGTGGATTCATAACATTATTTATTTTCCAAAACCCATAGAACTTCACCACACAAAAAGTAAACCTTAATATATGCAAATTATTTTTAAATTAGGAGGTTGAAGCATCCCGGTATGAAAAGAAGAATGTAAAAAAAAAAAAAATC
Source organism: Panthera leo (assembly GCF_018350215.1). Classification (NCBI taxonomy): domain Eukaryota; kingdom Metazoa; phylum Chordata; class Mammalia; order Carnivora; family Felidae; genus Panthera; species Panthera leo. The sequence goes on from NC_056686.1 coordinate 109,223,523, forward strand.
TAACTCTATTGCAAACACACAGAACAACCTTACTGAAGAGAGTGGAGAAAAAGTTGCTGACGGAAGTAATTTTGAAAATGTGTGGCATCTATAATGGCAAAACCATTTGCATTTATGCACTGAGTTCTTAATGATAAAATTGTTTCTCACAGGGGCAGATTTCAAGTGTCCCTTAGCTTGACCAAACCTTAGTCTTCTTTCTGCCCATAGGCTCCTGCCCTCCCATTCCTTAGAGCATTTATTTTAGGAAACTTATAAGTCCCCTCACTGTCCATTTTGAAATGTATGTAAATATTGTCCCAGTGTCTTGTTAGTTCTACAGCTCAGGAAATCTCTTTCTCTGGAACCTGGGGAAATGTAGTCATCAAAAAAACATAGTGCTTAAAGCCACAGTAACAAAGACTGTGGTACTGGGGAAATGACAGACATGTATCAACAGAATAGAAGGAAGTCGAGAGATAGAGTCACAAAAGATGGCCACTGAACTTTGAACAGAGATTCAAAACCAATTCAGTGGAGAAAAGGAAGTATTTTCCAAAATGATGTTGGGATAGTTGTGTATCCTTTAAAATAAAATAAATCTTACCCTATACTTCTAACTTTATACAAAAGTGACTTAAAATGGATCATAGACCTAAAGTTAACAGGTAAAAAACTATAAAGCTCTGAGGAAAAATATTGAAGAAAATCTTTGTGTCCTTGGATTAGTGAAGATTTTAAGATACATCGTCAAAAGCATAATAATCAAAAGAAAAGATAATAATTGGACTTCATTAAATAAAAAAAAAACCTTTCACCTTCTGCAAGACATTGTGGAAAGGATGGAAAAACACATTAGAGACTAAGAGCACATATTTGCAAATCACAAATGTGACAAAGGACTTGTATTCAGAATTTATATAAAGTACTCTCAAAAGTCAGCAATAAGTTCTTTTTCAATAGTTCTTTTTCAGAACTATTAAATAATCGATGAAAGATTTGAAAAAACACATGACTAAAGAAGACAGATGGCTAATAAGCTTATAAATAGAGGCTAACCATCATCAGTCATTTGGAAAATTAAAAGCAAAACCACAGTGAGATACCACTATACACCTATGAGAAAAGTTCAAATTTAAAAAAGAAAATAAGGAAAAAAAAGCAATGCCAAGTGCTGGTAAGGATACGAAGTATTTAGAAATCTCATATGTTGCTGGAGGGAATGCAAAACAGTAAAGCTGCTATGGGAAATAGGCTGGTTTTTTTTTGTTTTGTTTTTTATATTTCAAATGTATACTTCTTATATCTCTTAGGTATTTATCCAAAAAGAAACTTATGTTCACTCAACAACCTGCATGTGGATGTTTATAGCAGCATTAGTCATAATTGCCAAGAACTAGAACAATTCAAATCCTTCACTGCTTGAATGGATAAACATACTGTGGTATATCTATACAATGCAATGCTACTCAACATTCAAAAAATGAATGATTGATACACCTATCGATGGATAAATCTAAAATGCATTATTGTAAGTGAAAGAAGTTACATACAATATGATTCCATTTGTATGGCATTCTGGAAACATCAATGCTGTAAGGAGAGAGGACAGATCAGTAGTTGCCAGAGATTAGAAGTAAAAGGAGGGTTTCTTTGCAAAGGGGAAGCAAGAAGGAAAATTTGGGAATGAGGGAACTTTTCAGTATCCTGATTGTAGTGTATCAAGACTCTATACATTTCTCAAAATTCATAAAAGTGTATGTAAAAAAAAACAACAAATTTTACCGTATACATATTTTAAGTTTCTAAATAGTAAAAAATAAGTAATAGTCTACTCTGGTAGCAGCATCCTGGGCTTCATTTTCTTCGTTCTACTTTTCTGTAGTTTAAAAACTTTTAACCAGTGTACATATAAGTTTGCAAAAAGTATGTTCATTAAAGATGTGGCTGTAAAATTAAACAAAATGATGTATCAAAATTGTGAAGGAAGCAGTTAAATCATTCTTTATTTGAAATTATGATAGGCCATGTAAAAAATCAAAAAGGAGCTATGTATAAAATCATAACTAAGGAGGAAGAATAACATGCTGACTAGATATAAGATTAACATTCAGAAATAAATAGTACTTCTGCACATCAGTAATTACCAATTACAATATGTAATAAAAAACTTTCACATTTATAGAATTATGTGAAAAACAGTTGTACAAAAACTTAAAATTCATGACTGAAAGCTATTTTTAAAAAACCTGAATATATGGAGATATGATATGTCCATAAATTTGAAGATTCAATATCATAAAAATGTCAATTATTACCCAATTTATAAATTCAAAAACATTGGGGCACCTGGGTGGCTCAGTCAGTAAAGCGTCCGACTCTTGATTTCAAAAAAAAACAGCAAAATGCTAACAGTTGACAAAGTATATTTTTATGTACACTTTGTATATTTTATAACTTCCAAAGAAGCCAGAACACAGATGAGCTTGGTTCATGGGAGAGACACATAGTAGTTTGAGTACAATGAATACCATGGGATTGTGTTTTGTTCTATTTTGTGTTGTCAGAAAAGCCTGAACCTTGGGCCCACTTGTATATCAGTCACTTCCCATACATTCCATTTGCTTTAATTCTTACAACAGTCATGAGTGATGGGAATTATCCACCCATTTCACAGATGAGGAAACTGAAGCTCAGAAAAGTTAAGCAAAACAACCTGTGACACAGCTTGGAGCACGTAGTGGTGGAGCTGGCCTGCCAAGTTGGCCTCCCAGTACCTAGACTGACTTTCCTACTACATGTCCCTTTCTCTAAATGCCAGAGAGAGGTCAGAACTCAACGCAAGGCTCATGCTGGGGTCACCACTGTAGTGTGCCAACATGCTCCCACTTCTGATACATAAGAAAACAGAGACAATTTTCTCTGAAGCTCATTTTCCTGGAGAAATCATTCTGCATCATAGGATACAAAGAAACTCTGGGACCCACTGTCACAGGTCCAGGTGATCATGGTGAAGGACTTAACTTGAGTGGGACCCCAGGAATCAGCCTGAGCCTCAAATCTAGCTTCAAGGAGAAGCGCAAGCATCCATGTACAGGAGGGATCCAGGTCTGACTCAACAGCCCAAAGATCTTAAGATGCACCAGCTTCCTGAGATGTATTTGCTCCTGTGTAAAATGGGAGTATAGGCTCTGTCTCCTAAGGAGGGTTGATTTGAAGAGACATGAATATAGAAGTATTCCATCCTGTGAACTGTAATACATAATATGTTTATAAGGCTATCAACTTTCACTGTCCTCTGTAGAATTGCTTAATAGGAAAAAGACAGATAAAGGCAGGGATCCATGCCCTCTGTGAACCACGGTTACTTGGTTCTGTTACCACAGCAACAAAGTGGATGCTCCCACTGAGATCCATCTAAGACAGATCCAGCCCATGCCTGCTTTCCCTTTGTACATCTGACCTCACAGAAGGACTTCTAGTTCCTGCACATGCCTCGCCCCTGAAGAGCACTTGATTGTCATTAGTCCTACTGCCCATTACTTCCCCAGCACTGGAGTATCAGAAGGGTCTCTGACTGTGGTTAGAGTAGCTCAGGTTTCTTCATTCAGAATTGATGTAGGGAGTTGCTGAGAGACAACATGCCAGTCATCTCTGTACATCCCTCCCCCACGCCCGAAAGTATGAGCATGACAGAAACTGAAATAGACACTTAGAAGAGATTGGGTGTGCAGCCCTTAGGGGTTCGGCCCAGGCCCCAAGTAACAAGAGCACACCCAGCTGTGGGATAATGAAAAATATGCTCATAATGTTTGCTTATTTCACCCACCAAGCTCAAGCTTCCTCTGTTCCTGGGAGCACAAAACATTTTCCTTAAATAAGAGAACACTCTTTAGGTCCTGAAATGTCTCTTAAAAATGCTACTCTTGGGGCGCCTGGATGGCACAGTCAGGTAAGTGTCTGACTTCAGCTCAGGTCATGATCTTGTGGTGTGAGTATGAACCCCACATTGGGCTCTACACTAACTGTGCAGAGCCTGCTTGGGATTCTCTCTCTTTCTGCCCCTCCCCATTCCCCCACTCACTCTCTCTTTATCTCTTTTTCTCTCTAAATAAATAAACTTAAAAAAAAAAAAGCTACACTTTCTCCATAGCCCCTCTGCCTTAGGGATCTGCCATCTATTACAGTATATATCCATTTTCTAGGGCTGCCATGAAAACTACCAAAAGGCTGAGAGGCTTAAATAGAAATTTGTTTTCTTATAGTTCTAAGGGCTGGAAGTCCAAAATCAAGGTGTCAACAGGATTAATTCCTTCTTAGGTCTCTCTCTTTGGCTTGTAGATGGTCTTCTTCTCCCTGTGTCTTTACATGATCTTCCTTCTGTGTGTGTCTACACCCTAATCTCCTCTTGTTAATAAAGACTCCAGTCAAATACAGTTACATTCTGAGGTACTAGGGACTAGTACTTACAAAATTTGGGAGAAAAGACACAATTTAGCCCATAACATATCATAACTCCCCATATGCCCTGACATCCCCTGATGGGCTAGACACCCCTTGGCCTTCCACCAAAGGCCCTCTGTCTTCCTGGAAGGTAGCTCTCAAATGTGCTGCAGACATTTGTGTCTTGCCTGAACCCAGTCTTCAAATACCCCTTAGTAGAAGACCAGCCTCTTGCCAGCAAATGGTGCTCAGGCATCACTCAGCATGGAGTAATTGTTGGGAAATGCAAGGTTTCCTCTGACAGGTGTCAATGCTCTCCTCTCCCCACCCAGGCTACAGGCACTGTATGCTGTCGCTGAAGCATAAAAGCAAGTTTGATCTCTGAAGTCACATTCCTAAAATCAAACACCACGCTCTCATTGTGGAAAACCCAACAAAAGTACAAGATTTTAAGACATTTAGCTTTCTATCACTCTAAGCTTAAACAAGAGAGTGAGAGGCTATGTACTGCTGCTTGCTTTCCAAGAGTTTCTGCACCTTACACCTTGCCGGGGCTGCTGGCTTTCTGACTGACATCTAGCTAAACTCAGCTCAAATACCATCTTTCCTGGGCTCTTTTCTCGAGGCCAGGAATTCCTCCCAGCAAAGCTTCTTATAATTATTTGTGGGCATCTCTCTCTATCTCAGAAATCTACCAGCTTCATGAGGGCACAAAACAACCCAGATTCATCCTAGTCTTACAGTGCTCTACTGGAGACAGTCAAAAAACTTTGTGGGAATGAATGAACAAGTGACTTTATGAATAAAAAAAAAAAAAAAGAAAAGAAAATGAAGCTAAATTAAACTTCTCTTTCCTAAGAGTATTTTGTACCTACCTACCTTTATAACTTTATTTCCCCTGTTCCTTTAACCCAGAATTCACCATTTAATAAATGGTAATTCTAAAACTTATTATATGACACCCATGACAATTCTAAAATTTATTCAAATGTTTTTTCCAGAACCCAAAACTGCGTCTGGCACACATAGGTCTCAATACATCTCTAATGAATCGCCTTGTTGTAGGATAAAATACTTCCTTCAATTATGTCAGACTCATCTTCTCTCCCTCCTCTTAATTGCAGTAGGGTATTAGTAAATTCATTCATTATCCACTTATCCAACACAGGGCATGTATCTAACTGTGGGGCACAGAGCAGATATGTTGTTTTTCCTCAAGCCATTTCCAAGGATGTGGAGACAGGGTTGTGTAAATAAACAAAAAATGCACCCAGCAACATACCACAGGCATCTGGGTTGCTGTCTCTGTAGTGTATGGTGAGGGCACCAGGAGATGAGCAGTAAGATCTCCCAGGGGTTTACAGGATGGTGTGCAACATGCCCAGACCAATGTGAGCCATAAACTAAACCTTAAGGAGAGCCTGAGAAAAGCAGGGGCTGACTGCAGAAGCAGGAGATATGTGTGCTGGGCAAGCTTGGGAGAGCCCCAGGATTTAGGGATGGTTGTAGCACAGAGAGAGTTATGGAAGGAAATGGTAACAGAGCTAGAATGCAAGATGTGGTCAAGTCATATCTGGCCTTGTGCATCCTGCAGAGAAGCCTGGGGCCCCTCTTGCCAGCTCTCATTCTTATTCATTTGCTTTGGACTAATGCACAGCACCTACAGAAGAGGATGATGGGAGTACTGTAGAGTCCCACAGGGAGTGGTTCAGAGAAAGGGGACTGTGAAAGAACATGCAGGGCTCTGGGAAGATGTGTGTCAGCACAGGGAGAAGCTAGACTGGCAGAGGTGGACAGAAGCAGGACTCATAGAGGGAAGGACAGGTGTGAGCCAGGACAGGGTGCAGGGGAAGGAGGTGTGGGAGTCGGCACCCTGAAGACTGTCTGGAGAAGGGGCCATTTCACAAAGCTTTTAGTGTTTCTCTTTCCTTGTAAGTGTTTGTTAAACTCATGATACTTATTTGCCACTTCTTTGTAGTGTAGATATCTGTAAACTCCTCCCTATGAATCATAAGTACCTTACGGGCAGGTACTGGGCTTTATTCACCTTTACATGCTACAATTATCAGCACTCTCAGGAGCCCAGGAAAAACATGTTGAATGCATGTGTATGTAATAAGTCAGTGAATAAATGGCCTCAAGTTAGCTACCAGAATTTTTCTTTCAATCTCTTCCTAATTTTCTCTTAGTCCAAGCTTCAAGAAGCCCTAGAATTCTATGCAGACAACTAAATCAGTGGGTATTTGATCCTTAAGGGGCCAGAGAGGATTCCCACAATGTAGAAGAAATATTTGAAAATGAAGTCAAAGTAAATCATATTAGACTTTTATTAGTTACAAGCTCATAGAGGGCAGAGGCCACTGTCTCTTTTCGACTTAGCACATTCACTTTTACACAGGAGGAAGTCAGTACTTGTCCGATAGATGACTGAAAAAAAAAGCGGATGAATCAGTGATAATGATGAAGACAGAGAGGAGTAAGAAAATGTGATGAATAAGGAGATTTCATTAATGTTCAAAGCCAGAAAGACAAGTGGTAACATAGACACAAGAAACAATGGCTTTCAAAGGTGTTGATTAAACCCAGATCTCTTTCTGTTGTGTTATTTATTTCATCTTAATATATTTAAAGTCCAGGTTCTCAAACACTAGTTATTATCTGCTGTGTTACAATTAGTCCCCAGCTAAGGGCTTCCCACAGCACTGCAGTGAGAAAAGTTGTGAGGCTGAACACCTCCTGATTCAGGGAGTAGAATGCTTCAGTGTTATTAAAACGTGCTGTCCTTCATGAGTGCAAGTGGGAATACTGGCACATGACCTTGCAAAAACTGCATTAAGGTTTTCAGGGTGCCAGGGTCAGGGAAATAATTCAGTATCTCAAATTTTGGCCCAATCACTCAATCTGAAAACAACGTATTTGCTGATGTCTTAAGGAAGCAATGAGAAAAAATAGGAGACTGAATATGAATTCCGACTTTTTACTCACAAGCTGGGTAACATGCACATGTATAAAGTCTCTGGGTCTTATTTTATTTTTCTGAAATGTAGGGATCCTCCCTCACTCAGTCTATGAAAATAGTGGCACCTTAGCTATGGCACCTAGCAAAGTTCCTATGCACTGAATGTACTCAACAAATGGCATATTTTCAACTCTTATTTTCATTGATTTGCTTTGGATTCATGCAAGCACCTATAAAAAAAAATGGGTACTGAAAGGTAGCAACTTTCAGAATAGCCCCACATTGTTATCCTGGTTGGTAGAATTCAAGATTCCCACACAACAATCTCCTTGTTTTTCAAGCACTGATGTAGGTGCTGCTATAGATGCGACTAAGGTTCCAAATCAATTGATTTTAGGAGAAGGAAATTACCCTTGGTGGGCCTGACTTAATCAGATGAATCCTTAAAAGATACTGGGCTCTTCCTTGAAAAGGGGGTTCAAAGCATGAGTAAGATTCAGCATAAGGGACATTTTAATTTGCTGACTTTCATGATGTGAAGGATCTCTAGGGGTTAAGAAAAGTCCCCAGCTGACTGCCAGTAAGAAAACAGGAACCTCAGTCCTATAGCCACAAGATAAAATTTTTCACAACCACATGAGTTTAGAGGATGATTCTGAGTTCCAGAGGAGACCACAGCCTTGCCAACATCTTAATTTTAACCTCACAAGAATATGAGCACAGAACTCAGCCGTGCTTGCCCAGACTTCTGGCCTATAGAACTGTCAGATTTATTCTTCTATACCACTAAGTTTATAGTCACTTGTTGTGCGTGAGTAGAAAACTAATGTACCCTAGTGCTTCTTTCACCAATTTTACCTAGCAAATAAGTAAATTTCCTACCTTACAACTACCATAAAAATAATGTTCCTGGGAGGAGACATCTTAACATAACCATCTGCCTTTAACACCTATAAAGCATAGCAGTTGTGAGACTCAAGATAATCCTACCAAATGAGCTATGGCCTTTCCTTTTTGTGATGGTCAGTGTATCACTTTACTTTGTTTTTATAATGTTGCTTATGGTTGGTTTTCTGACAATGAAAGTGATATATGTTTGTATAAAAGTTTGAAGCCACAGAAAAGCAGAAATAAGAAAACATAAATCATTAATCCCACTCTCAGAAGCAATTTTTGTTAAGATGTTGACAGCAATCTTTTTATATATCTATTTTTTAAGTTAAAAACATAATACATACTCTTGCAATTGTATATCCTGATACTCTACCTTGCATTATTTCATGAAAATTCCCAGTATCAATACATTCTCTGAAACATATTTTTCATCAGTTTATAATTTTAAAGCCTACTGAACTATCTTATTTATTTTATATTTCCTATGTTTGAGTATTAGTTTGCTTCAAATTTTAAAAATTGAACTAAACATTCTTCTTGCCTGTTAATCATACTTGGTATATTCCTTACCACTGATACCAAAAAGTGAAATCACTAGCATGTTTGTATGCTCTCTCCCTCTGAAATAACGTGGAGTCAGATAAGGGCTCCACACTATTATGAATTACATAATGATTATGAATTGCATAATTAAGTCATTTCATGCCCTTTTCCCCGGAACCCCTGAACTTGTCCAATTTGGCAAGGAAAATAGGGTTTGAAGAACACTGCTAGTCTCTGGACTTCATTGATCTGAAGACAAGAAACCTTTGAGGGAACACTGCACTGTGTGTTCAGAACCAGGTAAGTGATACAGGAAGGCCCTCCAGCTACAAGCACCTGGGCAGCACCACAATAGTCAGCTCCAGGGCCGCCAGAATGTTTTCATTGCTCATTAACTGTTAGCATTGTTAGTTCTAATGAGCTGTGATTTTCATTGCTGCTGAAGCAGGCTGGCAGCTCTCTCCTCCCCAACAGGCTGCCTTCCCAAGCAGCTAATGTTCAACAGAAGTGTCCCCTGCAGGAGCCAATACGCTTATTCAAACACCCTCCTGCCTCTCCAAACTGCTCTTCCTCCACAGCCTCAGGGACAGCCAAGGACCTCACACTTCACTCTGATTCCACTGCCTCCCTCAAGCGCATCCTCTCTTTCGGTGTGTGTCTCTTTCTCCTCTCCCCCTTTTCATTCCCCAATTAGTGCAATAATTAAAGCATAAAGTTACTTGTCTCTGTACTATTTCGGTAGGTGTGCAAATCTCCTGAAATAAGTAGATGTTCAGATGTTTTCACAGAAGCACCTGCTCCTCTGTCACAAGGTAACACAAGTGGGAGTGGGGCAGGAGTTATTTCATATGGTAAAAGCCTCTACAAAAAACCTCCATATCTGCAGCTGAGGCTCCAAACATGAGGCTGTAAACATACAGTCTTATTTATGTTGTAAGACTCTTCCTAGATATTTTCTCCCAGAAATTCTTCTTTGACTTTGTTCTGGGCTCCAACAGCATCCTCATCTGCCTCTCATACTGGAGTTTCTTAGCTTTTCTCATGAATGCATCATACCTTACTTTTGTATTCCCAGCATAGTGCCTGTCACATAGTACATGCTCAGTAAACATTTTTTGACATAAACTAAAAAGGTATAGAATTATCAACTAATAACCTGGAGGTTCCTGTAAGAAAATAGACATGATTTCTTGTTCTGCCTTAACGCCTTAATTCTTTTTTTTAAGTTTTTATTTAAATTCCAGTTAGTTAACATAGTGTAATATTAGTTTCAGGTGTACAATATAGTGATTCAACACTTCCATCCATCACCCAGTGCTCATCACAAGTGCATCCTTAATCCCCATCACCTATTTCACCCACACCCCACCCACCTCCCTTCTGGTAACCATCAGTTTGTTCTCTATAGTTAAGACTCATTTTATTGGTCTCTCTCTCTTTTTTCTCCTTGCTCACTTGTTTTTTAAATTCCACATATGAGTCAAATCATGTGGTATTTGTCTTTCTCTGACTTATTTTGCTTAGCATGATACTTTCCAGCTCCGTCCATACCATTACAAATGGGAAGATTTCATTTTTTCGATGGCTGAATAATATACCATTATATATATACCACATCTTTATCCATTCATCTACCCAGGGACACTTGTACTGCTTCCATAATTTGACTATTATTCTCCCTTAATTCTGATTGTCATTTGTCACAGTAGAACAGTAAAAATTCCACTTTATCTTATAATTTTTTAAATTAAAAAAGCAGAAATTTGTCTCATAGTTCTGGAGACTAGAAGTCTGAGGCAGAGATGTTAGCAGGGCTGGTCCTTCAGAGGCTGTGAGGGAGACTCTTTCCCAAGCCTCTCTTGCAGGCCCAAAGATAGCTTTCTCCTTATATCTCTTCACATTGTCTTCCCGCTATGTGAGCCCTCCTCTGTATCCAAATCCCCTCTCTTAATAAGACAGCAGCCATATTTTATTAGAGCCCTTTCTATTGACCTTGGGTTCAATTACAGGAAGCTGAGCCATACCACAATTCTTCTAATGACACAACTTTATTACATGACTTTGCTAATTGTATCTGCAGTGACCCTATTAGTAAACAAGGGCACATGCTGAGGTACTGGGGTTAGAACTGGAGTTTATGGATCTGGTGAAGGGAAGTATAATTCTACCCATAAACATATCCCAAATCAAGACAAAGAAAAATTCCTCTTCAGGGCCCCAACTCTAATTGAACTCAACACCTGTCAAGTGCTTACTAGGTAGAGGACTAAAGGCAGTAGAATGAAAGAAACACAAGTTTTTCTGCCTTTGAGGATCTAGGAGTGGGATGAATGTACATGGGAGAGGGGCGCCAGTATAATAGGGCCTAGCATGGTTCCCATCAAACAGGAGGCATCTTATAAATGTCAAAGGAATATGGTCTTGCTATGGGAGTCAGGAACCCCAGAGTTTAGACAACTGGCTTTGTCACTTATTTGCTGTGTAGCATTAGAAGCCATTTCAGCCTTTGAGACTTTGTTTTCTAATTTAAATCAAATAAAGAATGGCATAATTACAGCAGGATTCAATGGCAACTGCAATAAAGCCATGCCCTGAGGAAAAAGCATCCTTGCCTGTGACATTAATCAGTTTGTAGGTCATGTTTGCTAAACATATTCTAATTTCTTTCCATCAAATCAAGTGAGAGTTATCATTTTTCATCATCATTTTTTTTAAGGAAGCATTAAGGTACGTTCTCAGTTACATATCTTTCTCTTTTTCAATCCACAGAATAATATGTTAGTGTTTAAGGACCACAAATCCATGGAGCTCATCTAGTACATGGGGCAACGGAGGCACTGGCCTCATGAGACACATACTGATTCTGTGTTATAGTGGTATAAGGAAACTGCCCTGGAGCAGAGGTGAGCACTCTTTTCCTAGCTTAAAATGAGGCAAAACAAGCCCAACTAATGGATATGACTTACCAGCACTTTTGTAAGTCTTATCTCCATTTATCTTTCCCACATACCTTAAGTCTGTTCCAGCATCAGGCAAAAGTGCTTCCCGAAATGGACTTTATGCACTGGGGAAAGGGAGGTAGATAATCCCTCCAAAATGTCATATAAGAAAAACTTTCTAGTCTGGCTAGGATATATAAAAGAATAACATTCGGATACCTGAGTAGCTCAGTCAGTTGAGTGTCTGACTTCGGCTCAGGTCATGATCTCACAGTTTGTGAGTTCGAGCCCCACATCAGGCTTGCTACTGTCAGTGCAGAGCCCACTGCAGATCCTCTGTCCCCTTCTCTTTCTGACTCTCTCCTGCTTGTGCTCACTCTCTCTCTCTCTCTCTCTCAAAAATAAACATTAAGAAAAAGAAGAAGAACATCAAACTTCCCATTTTAACAACCAAAAAATAACAGAGGATAAAGTAAAATAAGTATCTTTTTTAAATATACCAGAGAAATGTGGATGTAAAGAAGCCTAGGAGAACTACATTCCCAGGAGGGATATGCTCTTCTGCAATGAGCAGACACCAGCAGCCTCTTACCTCTGTGGGGCAACTGCTCAATCAAGATGTGGACAGGCAGATTTGGCTTGGTTAAAAGTGAAAGGATTGGTGAAGTCCCAACAGTTCATGTTTGCTTTTGTTTCCCTTCCTTTTAGCTACATATCTAGTAAGAAGTTGCTATGGCTGAGGTTAACGGAAAAGCTTCTGCACAATGAAAGAAACAGTAACTAAAACTAAAAGGCAGCCTACCTAATGGAAGAAGATATTTGCAAATGACATATCCAATAAAGATTTAGTATCCAAAATGTATGAAGAGCTTATCAAACTCAACACCCAAAAAAACAACCCAGTTAAGAAATGGGCAGAAGACATGAATAGACACTTTTCCAAAGACATCTAGTTGTCTAACAGACAAATTACAAGATGCTCATCACTCATCATCAGGGAAATACAAACCAAAACCATGATAAGATATCACCTCACACCTGTCAGAATGGCTAAAATTAACAACACGAGAAACAACGGGTATTGGTGAGGATGCAAAGAAAGGGAAACCCACTTGTAGTGTCTGTAGGAATGCAGACTGGTGTAGCCACTCTAGAGAACAGTATGGAGGTGACTCAAAAAACTAAAAATAGAACTATCTTATGATCCAGCAATTGCACTACTAGATATTTACACAAAGGATACAAAAATACAGATTGGAAACGGTACATGGACTCCAATGTTTATAACAGCATCATCAACAATAGTCAAACTACAGAGAGAGCACAAATGTCCCTCAACGGATGTATGGATAAAGAAGATGTAATATATATACATATATACAATGAAATATTGATCAGCTATGAAAAAGAATGAAATCTTGCTATTTGCAGTGATGTGGATGGAGCTAGAATGTATTTTGTTAAGCGAAATAAGTCAATCAGAGAAAGACAAATACCATATGATTTCATTCATATGTGGAACTTAAGAAACAAAACAGATTAAAACATGGGAAGGTGGAAGGAAAAGAAGAGCGGGAAACAAACCACAAGAGACCCCTAAGGATAGCGAACAAACAGGGTTGATGGGAAAGGTGGGTGGAGAGATGGGCTAGATGCATGATGTGTATTTAAAACGGCACTTTTGATGACCACTGGGTGTTGTATGTAAGTGATGAATCACTGAATTCTACTCTTGAAACCAATATTGCACTATATGTTAACTAACTAGAATTTAAATGTTAAAAAATGAACAGATTGGAATCTGCAGTAGACTGAGATGCAGAATAAATTTTCCACTCTAAAGGGAAATTTCTCACATTCACTCCCAAAGGACATTTGCTGACAGTGAGAAATGACAGAATGAAGTCTGGGAATTGGGCAAGTAAAGGAAGGCAAAGTTTTAGAATTCTAGAGGAAACTAGAAAATATAATGTTTATTCTTCTTTCTAGAGGTGTTTTTAAACAACTTTATTGACGTATCTTTGAAATATAAAATTTATGTATATTTAAAGTTTAAAACTTCATGTTTTGATGTATGTATACACTGTGAAAAGATCACTACAATCAAGCTAAATAATGTATTCATTACCTTTATATAGTTTTATCATTTTGTGTGTGTTAAGATTTAATTGAAGATCAACATTCTTAGTAAATTTCAAGTATACAATACACTATTGCTAATTATCACCATGTTGTACATTAGATCTCCATAACTCATTGATCTTTATATTCTTTATTCATTCTTCCATTGGTAGACATTTAGATTATTTCCATATTTTTGCTATTGTGAATGATGCTGCAATAAACACAGAAGTGCAGCTATCATTTCAGTTCCAGATTTCATTTCTTTTGCATATATACCTAGAAGTGAGATTGCTGAATCATATGGCAGTTCTATTTTTAACTGTTTGAAATACCTCCATACTGTTTTCCATAATGATTGGACCAATTTGCATACCCACCTGGAGAATGCAAGGGTTCTCTTTGCTCTACATTCTGCAATGACACTTGTTATGTATGGTCTTTTTGAGAATGACCATTCTAACAGGTGTGAGGTGATGTCTTATTGTGATTTTGATTTGTGTTTCCCTGGTGATTACTGATGTTGAGTACCTTTTCATGTAGTACCTTCATGAGTACCTTTCATGGTACCTATTTTTGTATGTCTTCTTTACAAAATGTCTATTCAGGGGCTCAGGTCATGATCTCTCGGTTCATGGGATCAAGCCCTGCATCAGGCTTCACATGGACAGCACAGAGCCTCCTTGGGATTCTCTCACTCACTCTCTCTCTCTCTCTCTCTCTCTCTCCTCCTCTCCCCTACTGGTGTTCTCTCTCTGTCTCAAAATAAATAAATAAAAATAAAAGAAATGTCTATTCAGTTCAATTGCCCATTTTTTGATTGGGTTATTTGGATTTTTTCCTATTGAGTTATATGAGTTTCTTTTTTTATTTTTTTAATTTTTTAATGTTTATTTATTTTTGAAAGAAAAAGACAGAGAATGAGTGGGAGAGGGGCAGACAGAGAGGGAGACACAGAACTGGAAGCAGGCTCCAGGCTCCGAGCTTTCAGCACAGAGCCCAACGCAGGGCTTAAACTCTCAAGGGGTGAGATCATGGCCAGAGCCAAAGTCAGGTGCTTAACTGACTGAGCCACCCAGGGGCCCCGAGTTATATGAGTTTCTTATATATTTTTGATATTAACTGTTTATCAGATATATGACTTGCAAATACTTAACCTATTTCATAGGTTGACTGTTCACTCTCATGACTATTTCATTTGTTGTGCAGAAGACATTATATTGTTTTGTTTACCTATTAAGATATATTTGCACTTAATTTTATTATTTTTAAAATTTTAATTCCAGGGTAGTTAACATACAGTGTTATATTAGTCTCAGGTATACATTAGTGGTTCAACAATTCCATATATTACTCAATGCTCATCAAGATAAGTGTACTATTAATACTTTTTACCTATTTCATTCATCACACCAATACCTCCATTGTTTGTTGTTATTTTTAAGAGTCCATTTTTTGATTTGTCTCTTTTTTCTTTGTTCATTTGTATTATTTCTTAAATTCTACATATGAATAAAATTATATGGTATTTGTCTCTCTGACTGCCTTATTTCTCTTAGCATTGTACACTAGATCCATCCATGTTGTTGCAAATGGCAAGATTTCATTCTTTTTCATGACTGAATAATATCCATTACATACACACACACACACACACACACACACACACACACACACACACACACTACATCTTTACTATCAATAAACACTTGGGTTACTTCCATAATTTGTTATAAATAATACTGCAATAAACACAGGGGTGCATATATCATTTCAAACTGGTGTTCTCAAATTCTTTGGGTAAATGCCCAGTAGTGTGATTACCAGATTATATGGTAGTTGTTTTTGTTTTAATTTTTTGAGGAACCTCCATACTGTCTTCCAGAGTGGCTGAACCAATTTGCATTCCCACCAACAGTACAAGAGGGTTACTTTTGCTCTGCATCCTTGCCAGTGCTTGTTGTTTCTTGAGTTTTTGATTTTATCCATTTCTGACAGGTGTGAGGTGAAATCTCATGGTAGTTTCAATTTGCATTTCCTTGATGATTGATGATAAGTGATGTTGAGCATCTTTTCTTGTGTTTGTTGGCCAACTGTATATCTTCTTAGAAGAAACATCTGTTTATGTCTTATGCCCTATTTTAATTAGATTATTTGTTTTGGTTTTTGTTGTTTTTTTTTTTTTGGTTTTGGTTTTGGTTTTGGTGTTGAGTTGTAGAAGTGCCTTATATATTTTGGTCACTAACTCTTCATCAGATATATCATTTGCAAATATCTACTCCTATTCTGAAAAGTTGCTTTTAATTTTATTGATTGTTTCCTTCACTGTGCAGAAACTTTTCATTTTGATGCAATCTCAATTTTTGCATTTATTTCCCTTGCCATGGCAGATATATCTAGAGAGAAGCTGCTATGGTCAATGTCAAAGAAGTTACTGCCTCTATTATTCTCTAGGATTTTAATGGTTTCTTGTCTTACATTTAGATATTTCATCCATTTTGAATTTATTTTTGTGTATGGTATAAGGAAGTAGTCCAGTTTCATTCTTTTGCATGTAGCTATTCAGTTTTCCCGACACCATTTGTTAAAGAGACTGTCTTTTTCACATTGCATATTCTTTGTTTCCTTTGGAAAAGATTAATTGACCATGCAATTGTGGGTTCATTTCTGGGATTTCTATTCTGTTCTATTGATCTACGTATCTATATCGATGCCAGTAAGCATACTGTTTTGATTACTACAGCTTTGTAATATAACTCAAAGTCTGGAATCGTGATGTGATTCCATGAAAATTTTAGGATGGTTTGTTCTAGTTCTGTGTCACAGACTTTGAGTCTGGAGTTCTTTTTTGTCCAGCAAGACAGCAAATGCAGAATTGAATACCAGAGAGTGGCTAATGTCCAGGAAGAAACAAATTCCTGAACATGGGTTTTGTCTCTGTATTTATTGAGCTTTCAAGGTTTTACATATGTGGTGAATGTGCAGAAGAAAACAGTAAGATAGTGACCATTAATTTGTGTGTCATAATCAAAGGGTTGGGAGGGGGGGCGGCGAATGGCATTAGAAGTTGAGATTAAAGCACAATGGTATATTAGTGCCAGATGCCAGATGGACAGTGTTTCTCTGTGGGAGATACAGCAAAGTAACTGTTCTCTCCAAAGTGTAAGATTGCCAGAGCATGCTGCCTCAAGGCTAACAAGGCACTTTTCAACTAGCTAACCCTGAGCACTTTCACCCCATATCAGCTTTCCACCTCCAACTGTTCTTGGATGCTTTCTTCCTGTGGAGGTGGCTTTCCACCCTAAGCCTTGTTTTACTTGGGCCCTTCTGCCCGGTGGCTGTGGCGTTGGCTGCACTTTCTGCCTCTACGCTTTGTCTTATTTAATGACTGACCTTGAGCGCTTTTGCCCTGTGGCATCTTTCTGCCCTAAGCCGTGTTAACCCATTGGTGTTAGCATACAGAATTCTTAAACTTATTTCCCACAGTTCTGATAAAAAATGCTATTGGTATTTTGATAGGGGTTGCATTAAATGGCTTTAAATGCATTTAATTGGTTAGCTTAATTAAATGCATTAAATTCATTGCTTCGAGTAGTGTAGATATTTTAACAATATTTGTTCTTCCAATCCATAAGCATGGAGTGTCTTTCCATTTCTTTGTGTCATCTATAATTTCTTTCATCAATGTTTTATGGTTTACAGAGTACAGATATTTCATTTCTTTGTTTATGTTTATTCCTAGGTATATTATGGTTTGGGGTGAAATTGTAGATGGGATGGATTCCTTGATTTCTCTTTCTGCTGGTTCATTATTGGTGTATAGAAATGCAAGGGATTTCTATACATTAACTTTGTGTCCCATGACCTTACTGAACTCATTTATGAGATCTAGTAGGTTTTTGGTAGAGTCTTTTGGGTTTTCTACATAGAGTGCCATGTCATCTACAAATAGTGAGAGTTTTATTTCTTCCTTACCTATTTGGATGTCTTGCATTCCATTATCTTGTCTGCTGTAGCTCAGACTACCAGTACTATGTTGAATAAAAGTGGTGAGAGTAGACATTCCCATCTTGTTCTTAGCTTAGAGTAAAGCTCTCAGTTTTTAACTATGGAGTATTATGTTAGCTGTGGGTTTTTTTTTTTAATTTTTTTAACGTTTATTTATTTTTGAGACAGAGAGAGACAGAGCATGATCGGGGGAGGGTCAGAGAGAGGGAGACACAGAATCTGAAACAGGCTCCAGGCTCTGAGCTGTCAGCACAGAGCCCGAAGCGGGTCTCAAACTCACGGACCGCGAGATCATGACCTGAGATGAAGTCCGCCACCCAACCGACTGAGCAACCCAGGAGCCCCATCTGTGGGTTTTTTATATAGGTTTATATTGTGTTGAAGTATATTTCCTCTAAAGCTACTTTGTTGAGGTTTTTATGATGAATGGATGTTGTACTTTGTCAAATGTTTTTTCTGTTTCCATTGAAATGATTACATGATACTTATCTTTATTTTTTTAATATATGAAATTTATTGTCAAATTGGTTTCCATACAACACCCAGTGCTCATCCCAAAAGATGCCCTCTTCAATACCCATCACCTACCTTCCCCTCCCTCCCACCCCCCATCATGATACTTATCTTTATTGATGTCATGTATCATGTTGATTGATTTGAAAATATTGAACCACTTTTGCATCCTGGGGATAAATCCCACTTAATTATGGTGAATAATTTTTTAATGTATTGTTGATTCAGCTTGTTAGTATTTTGTCGAGAATTTTTGCATTTATGTTCACCAAAAATATTGGCCTGCAGTTCTCTTTTTTGTGGTGTCTTTATCTGCTTTTGGTATCAGAGTAATTCTAGCCTCATAGAATAAATGTGGAAATTTCCTTCCTTTTCTATTTTTTGGAATGGTTTGAGAAGAATTGATATTAACTCTTCTTTAAATGTTTTGTAGAATTCATCTGTGAAACCATCTGGTCCTTGGGAATTTTTTGATTACTGATTCAATGTTATTGCTGGTAATTGATCTGTTCAAATTTTCTATTTCTTCCCACTTCAGTTTTGGTAGGTTATATGTTTCTAGGAATTTATCCACTTCTAGGTTGTTCTATTTGTTGGAATATATTTTTTCATAATATTCTGTTACAATTGTTTGTATTTTATGTGATATTGGTTATTTCTCCTCTTTCATTTCTGTTTTGGTTTGAGTCCTCTCTCTCTGTCTCTCTTACTCTCTCTCTCTCTTTGTTGTTGTTGAGTCTTGCTAGAAGTTTATCAATTTTCTTGATTTTTTTAAAAAGAACCAGCTCCTGGCTTCATCGATCTGTTCTATTATTGTTTTTCTGCCTTTAGTTTCTATATTATTTATTTCTGCTCTAATACTATTTCCTTATTTCTTCTGGTTTTGGATTTTGTGCCTTGTTCTTTTTCTAGGTCCTTTAAGTATAAGATTTTTAAAAATTTTTTAATGTTTATTCATTGTTGGGAGGCAGAGAGAGACAAACAGAGTGTGAGCAGGGGAGGGGCAGAGAGAGGCAGACACAGAATTCGAAGCAGACTCCAGGCTCTGAGTAGTCAGCACAGAGCCTGATGCAAGGCTCGAACTCATGAACAGTGAGATCATGAACCTGAGCCAATGTTGGATGCTTAACCGACTGAACCACCCGGGTGCCCCTAGAAATAAGATTTATTGCATTGCTGTAAACTTCCCTCTTGAACAGCTTTTGTTGCATCCCAAGGGTTTTGGATCTTTGTGTTTTTATATTCATTTTTTCCCATGTATTTTTTTTTTATTTCTTCTTTGATTTCTTGCTTCACTTATTCATTATTTTATAGTATGTTATTTGACCTCCATGTATTTGTGCTCTTTCCATAATTTTTCTTGTGGTTAATTGTGAGTTTCATAGCATTGTGGTCAGACAAGATGCATGGTATGACTTTGGTCTTTTAGAATTTGCTAAGACTTGTTTTGTGGCCTAACATGTGTTCTATTCTGAAGAATGTTCCATATGCATTTGAAAACAATGTGTATTCTGCTGTTTTAGGATGAAATATTGTGAATATATCTGTTAAATATATCTGGTCCTTTGTGTCATTCAAAGCCACTGTTCCCTTACTGATTTCTGTTTGAATGATCTGTCCATTGATGTAAATGGGGTGTTAAAGTCCCCTACTGTTATTGTTTTACTATCGATTAGTTCCTTTATGTTTGTTATTAACTTTCCTGTATTTGGGTGCTTCCATTTAGGTGCATAATTATTTACAATTGTTATTACTTCTTGTTGGATTGTCCCCTTTTATTATTAAAAGTCTATGTCTCTTGTTACAGTCTTTGTTTTAAAGTACATTTTGTCGAATATAAGCATTGCTACTCTGTTTTTTTTTTTCTACATCCATTTGCATGATAAATGTTTTTCCATCCTCTTAGTTTCAATCTGCATGTATCTTTAGGTCTGAAATGGGTCTCTTATAAGCAGCACATAGAAAGTTCTTGTTTTTTTTTTTTAATCCATTCTGTCACTCTATGTCTTTTGATTGTAGTGTTTAGTCCATTTACATTCAACATAATTATTGATAGGTATGCTTTATTGCTATTCTGTTATTTGCTTCATTTTTTTTCTTTGTAGTTCTTCTCTGTTCCTTTCTTTTATTACTCTCTTCTCTCACAGTTTGCTGGATTTGTTTAAATATATACTTGGATTGCATTCTCTTTAATTTTTGTTTATCTGTTACTAGTTTTTGATCTATTACCATTAGGTTTGTTTATAACATTTTCTACATATAGCAATCTATATTAAGTTGATTGTCACTTAAGTTTTAATTCATTCTTAATTCCTGTCCTCACCACATTTTAAGTATATGGTGTCACACTTTACCATATCTTATCTTACCTTATCTTATCTTATCTTATCATTTTATTATTTTGTGATTTTTATTGATATACTTCTTCCTGCTGCTTTTATCCTTCCTACTTTTCTTACTCTTGCTTGTGGCCTTTATTTTTCACTCAGAGTCTCCTTTAACATTTCTTATAGAACTGGTTTAGTGGTCATGAACTCCTTTAACTTCAGTTTGTCTGGGAAACTATTTTGAATAATAACGTTGCTGGATAGAGATTCTTGGCTGAAGGGTTTTTTTTTTTGTTTTTTTTTTTTTCCTTTCAGCATTTTGAATATATGATGCCACTTCCTTCTGGCATGCAAATTTCTGCTGAAAAATCCACTAATACCCTATGAGATTTTCCTTTTATATAACTGTCTTCTTTCCTTGATGTTTTTAGAATTCTCTCTTCATCACTACTTTTTGCCATTTTAATTACTATTTCTCTTACTGTGGACCTCCATGGATCGATTTTGTGTGTGGGGTGGGGGAGAATCTCCATGCCTTCTGAATCTGGATATCTGTTTCTTTCCCTAGATTAAGGAAGTTTTTAGCTATTATTTCTTCAAATAAATTTTCTGCCCCTTTTTCTTTTTGTTTTTCTGGGACTCCCTATAATGCAAATGTTATTACACTTGATGAAGTCACTGAATTCCCTAAGTCTATTCTCATTTTGCATAATTTTTTTGTCTTAGTTGTTCAGTTTGATTATTTTCCATTCCTCTGTCCTCCAGGTGGATAATTCATTCTTCTGCTTCCTCTACTTTGCTATTTATTCCAACTAGTTTATTTTTAATTTCATTAATTGTGTTCTTCATCTCTGATTGGCTTCTTTTTATCTCTTTATTAGGGTTCTCACTGAAGTCCTCCACTTTTCTCAAATCCAGTGAGTATCTTTGTGATTATTACTTTAAATTCTCTATCAGGCATATTACTTATCTTCATTTTGTTTAGTTAGGTCTTTTGCTATGATTTTGTCCTGTTATTTCTTTTGGGACATATTCCTCTGCCTCCCCATTTATCTAACTGTCTGTGTCTGCTTCTGTGTGTTAGGAAACTCCTGCTTTTGAAAGTAATAGCATTATGAAGAAGATGTCTTATAGTGCCCTGCAGTGCAGTGTCACCCATTCACCAGAACCTGGCACTTCAGAGGAGTCTCCTGTATGTGTTGTGTGCATCCTGCTGTTGAGTCTTGGCTGCTTTTCTTTCAGTCCAGTCATCTGCAGTAGCTCTCTCTTTGCCTGTTGTGAGCAGTGTTTGGTCCCCAAGGTGTTAGTGGACTAGTCTGGGGCTCCCTGGATCTTGAGTTTAATCAGACCAGATGTTTGCCAGAGATGCAGTTGCACCAAATTGCAGGGAACTTTCCCAGTGTTGTCCCCTGAGAAGCTTTCACTGCTGAGTAGGGTCTACAATCAGACGAGCTGTCTGCCTCTAGCCCACTGCTGGAGGCTGTTATCTGAGTGTGGTTCTCTTCCCCTCAGACCAGGGCAGGAATCACTGTGGAATGATGCAGTTCCCTGTCAGTCATGCTTGTACAATGCCAGGTTTGTAGCCCCAGTTTGAGCATATTGGAGGTCGGGGAACAGGTCACATAGTGCTCACAATGTTTGTGGCACTAGTGAGAGATGATGGGCTGCTGCTGCTCCTGGGACCTGACTGGCTGGGTGGGGTAAGTAATTTTAACGAGGCGCACACTGGTCTATCACAGGGTCTGCCTCCACCACTGCTTCTGCTGAGACCAAGGCCCCACAAAGCATGTAGGCCAGGTGACATCATATTGACAAGGTTTGGGCCTGTCTTCTGGGGAAGTGACCCACAGCACCAGGATTGAGGCAAGCTGGTCAGGACAGGGAAGATCTGCCAGGGGTGGGACTTTGTGTAAGCAATTTAGGTAGTGAAAATCAATACACTGTCCATTCCCACAGATGGCTGTGAGTTTATGCTGGAGGTTGGGGGAGGAAAATGGCACCTGCCATCTCCTTAGTTCCTGTAGGAGTCTCCCTATGATCTCTGTCTCTCTGGCACAGGTTCTGAGATTAGTAAATATTTCTCTCTGCCATATGCCCCAGGCATTTTTTCAAACTGTTGCTTCTATGCCGTACTTCTGCAGGTTCTTTGTTATGTTGTGTCTTTAAGGATGGGGACTCAGCTTATCACCCTTCAGGCTCTCCCAGGACTGGAACTTACTGATTTTTTTAAGTTCCACTGGTTATTAAGAGCTCATAAAATTTGGTCCCTCTAGTTTTCAAAGTTAAATATCATAGGAATTCATCTTCCCCATGCTGGCTCCCTGGTGTGATAGTATGTTTCTCTCCCTTCTCCACATCTGTGGCTCCCTCCTATGAATGGCCATGGTCTGTTTAGCTCCCAGCTGCATCTCTACCCTCCTTACTCTTTGATATGGTCTCTTCTCTACCTTTAGTTATGGAGTTTGTTCTGCCAGTCTAGAGGTAATTTTCTGGGCTATTTACATTGATGTGAATGTTATATAGTTGTACCCATGGGATGAGATGACTAGCATCCTCCTACTTCACCATCTTCCCTTTCCCTCCTACAGAAGATTTTAATTTGGTGCAATTTCACGTATTTTTGCTTTTGTTGCCTGTGCTGTTGGTGTCATGATAAAAAAAAGTGTTGCCAAGAAAAATCTCAAGATGTTTCCATATTTCCTTCTAGCAGATTTATAGTTTGGAGTCCTACCTTTAATTCTTTAATCCATTTTGAGTTTATTTTTGTATATAACATGAAATAAGGATCTGATCTCATTCTTCTGCATATGGATATCCAGTTTTACAAACACCATTTATTGAAGAGACTATCCTCTCCTCATTGTATGGGATTGGCACTCTTGTTAAATATCAGTTGACTATAAATGTGTGTGTTTATTACTAGGTTCTATATTCAGTTCCATTAATCTATGTGTCTCTTTTTATGCCAGTATCAAAATGTTTTGATTATTATAGCTTTGTAATACATTTTAAAATCAAGGTGTGTGATGCCTCCAGCCGTTTTCTTGTTTCTCAAGATTGTTTTGGCTATGCACAGTCTTTTGTGGTTCCATATGAATTTTAGGATTTTTTAAATATTTCTGTAAAGTATATTATTGGGATTTTTATAAAAGTTGTACTGAATCTGTAGATCACTTTGGATAGTATGGACATTTTAATAATATTAATCCTTCCAATCCATGAACATGGGATGTCTTTCCATTTATGTGTGTCTGCTTTAATTTCCTTCAATAATGTTCTATTGTTCTTAGTGCATGCTTTCTTGGATAAGTTTATTTCTAAGTATTTTATTCCTTTATGTTGTTATGTAAATTGAATTATTTTCTTAATTTCATTTTCAGATAGTTTTTTGTTGGTGTATAGATTCAACCAATTTTTTATACTGATTTTGTACCCTAGAAGTATACTTAAATTATTAGTTATAGCAGTTTTTTATTGTTGTCATTGAGTCTTCTGGGTTTTCTACATATATGATCATGTCATAGCAAAGAAAGACAATTTTTCTTACTTTTCAACTTGAATTCCTTTTATTTCTTTTCCTTACTTAATTTCTCTGGCTAGGACTTTCAGTATTATGTTGAATAGCAGTGGTAAGAGTGAGTATCCTTGCCCTGTATGAGGTTTTAGAGAAAGAGCTTTCAATTTTTTTTCATCAACTATGATATCATCTGTGGGCTTTTTAATACATGGCCTTTATCATGTTGAGGGATGTTCCTTCTACACCTATTGTATGTGTGTGTGCATGTGTGTGAATCATGAATGGATGTTGAATTTTGTAAAATGTTTTTCTATATCCATTGAGATAATCATATAGCTTTTATGTTACCTTTTGTTAATATAGTATATCACGTTAATCAATTTGTGTAACACGTTAATCAATTTGTGTAAGTTGTATCCCATGGATCCCATTTTGTCATCCTTTTAATGTGCTGTTGAATATTGTTTGCTAGTATTTTCTTGAAGATTTTTGCATCTATTTTCATTGGTAATATCATCCTATAGTCTTCTTGTAATGTCTTTCTTTGTCTTTGGTCACAAGGTGATGCTGGCTTCAAAAAAAGAAGTTTTAGAATGTTTCATCTTCTATGTTTCTTATGAGTTTAAGAAGGATTGATATTAAATCTTCTTTAAATGTTTGGTAAAATTCCACCCATGAAACCAATTGGCCCTGGGCTTTTATTTGTTGAAAGGATTTTGATTGTTGCTTTTACTGCTTCAATCTCCTTATCAGTTTTTGGTCTGTTCAGGCTTTCTATTTCTTCTTGATATAGTCATCATAGGTTGTACATTTCTAGGAATTTACCCGTTACTTCTAGGGCATATAATTTGCATATAATTGTTAGAGTCCCTTATAATCTTTTTTATTCCTGCAGTGTACATTATAAAGTCTCCTCTTTTATTTTTAAATTTTCATTTATTTAAGCTCTTTGTCCTGTTTTCTTTACTGTAGCCAAGGGTTTGTTGATTTTATTTACATTTCCACAAAATAAGTTATTAATTTTGTGGATTCTTTTTCTATCTTACTATTCTCTATTTGAATTTTTTCTGCCGTAATCTTTATTATTTCCTTTATTCAGCCAATTTTGGGCTTAGTTTGTTCTTTTGTTGTTGTTCCTTAAAATGTAAAATTGGGTTATTCATCTGACATTATTCTTTTTGTTGTTGATGGTGGTGTTTATCACTATAAATTTCCCTCTTAGTACTTATTTTGCTGCATCCTATAATTTGGGTATATTGTGTTTTGAGTTTTGTTTGTCTAGATATTTTTTTAATTTACTTTTTACTTCCTCTTTGACCCAATAGTTAAAAAAGAGTGTGAGGTTTTGTTTTCACATACTTGTGATTTTCCCATTTTCTTGATGCTATTGATCCCTACCTTCAGATCACTGTGGTCAAAAAATATGATTTCTGTCTTTTAAAGTTTGTCAAGACTTGTTTTATAATATAACATGCGATTTATCATGGAGAATGTTATATTTGTGATTGACAAGACTATGTATTCTTCTGTTGTTGGACAGAAAGTTCTGTATATGTCTTTTAGTTTCATTTGATCCGTGATATTTTTTAAGCTTGCTGTTTCTTTATGGATTTTGTCTGAATGTTCTATCCATTAATGAAAATGAGGGAGAGAAGTCTTCTATTATTGCTTTCAATTTCTTTTTCTCAGAAATTTCAATTTTTACTTTATACACTGACGAGCTCTGATGTTGGGTGCATATATACTTAAAATTGTTCATATGTTCCTGTTTAATTTTCTTTTTTATCACTATAAAATGACCTTTGTTTCTGGAGATTGTTTTCTCTTAAAGTCTATTTTGTCTAAGTATAGAACTCCTGTTTTCTTTTGGTTACCATTTTTTAATCCCTTTACTTTTACCCTACGTGTGTCCTTGAATTTAACATCAGTTTCTTATAGACAGCATATAGCTGGATTTTGCTTTTTTATTCATTCATCCAATCTCTATAATTTGACTAGGGAATTTAATTCATTTACATTTAAAGTAATTTTTGATAGGGGAGGATTTACTCTTGCCATCTTTTTAAATATATTCTGTTTGTCTGTAGTTCTTTTATCATTCTTTTTCTCTCTAGCTGTCTTCCTTTGTGTTTGTTTATTGTATTGATACATTTGATTCCTTTCTCTTTTTATTTTGTGAGGCTTCTGTGGATATTTTTCTTGTGAAAACCATGGGGCTTACATAAGATATCTTGTATGTATATCAGTCTATTTTAAGCTGATAATAATTTTACTTCATAGAAAAGTCCTCCACGTTTATCTCTCCTTCCCCTACCTTATATGCTATTGATATCACAATTTATGTCTATTTATATTATGTATCCATTAATATAGTTTAATTATAATTATTTATAATTCTTTTACTTTTATACTGGAGTTAGTAGTGATTTACCAACCACAATTTTAGTAATACAGCAATATAATAATAAAGTAATTATGATTTTCTCTATATATTTACCTTTACCAATAAGTTTTATGCTTTTTTTTTCTCTTATGTTACTATGTAGCATCCTTTCAACTTGAATAATTGTTTTTAGCATTTATCATAAATGGTGATGATAAATGGTGTGAACACGTTCAGCTTTTGTGTGTCTGAGAAAGTATACCCCCTCCATTTTTGTAGGATAGGTTTGCTAGGTATAATAGTCTTGATTGATTAGGATAAGTTTGCTAGGTATAATAGTCTTAATAGTCTTCTTTATTTATTTCTTTCTGCACTTTGAATATATCATCCTTCTCTCTTCGGCCAACAGTATTTTTGCTGAAAACTCTGCTGATAGTTTAAGGGGGTTCCCTTGTATACAAACAGCTGTTTTTCTTATGCCGCTTTCAAAATTATCTTTGTTTTTAAATTTTGACAGTTTGATTATGTGTCTCAATATCTCTTTCGATTCATTTGTTTAATTTCCATTGGGATTTCTGGATATGGATATCCATTTTTTTTATCTAGGTTTTGTCTAGGTTTGGGAATTTTTTAGCTATCTGAATAACCTTTCTGCAACCTTTTTCTTTTCTCCTTCTGGGACTCCCATAACACTTTTATTGGTTTTCTTAGTGAACCCCGTAAATCTCTTCAGCTTTCTTCCACATTGTATTCCTTTTTTCTCCTCTGGATAATTTCCAATTATCTATCTTTCAGGTTGCTGATTCTTTTTGCTGATTGATTTAGTCTTCCACTTAATCCCTCTAATGAATTTTTCAGTTCAGTTATTGAATTCTTTAGCTGTATGATTTTACTTGGTACTTTTAAAATATTTTCTGCGTTGAAATTCTGTTTGTTCATTTATTGCTTTTCTGGCCCTGGTAAACATTTTTTATAACTTACATTTGGAATTATACGTCAAGTAAGTTATATACCTCCATTTCATTCATGTTGGTTTCTCAAGATTTGTCTTGTTCTTTTATTTGGAAAATATTTTCCTGTTTCTTCATTTTCTCTGATGTTGTTTGTTTCTACACATTAGCTAAAACAGTCTCCTTTTCCAGTCTTTACAGACTGGCCTTATATAGGAAATTAACCTTACTGATCAACCTAACCAAAGAATACGGGTGCCTGTGTTTGTCCAAATACTGTCTTTGTTCTTACTGGCCTCCAGGAGATTATAGTATCCCAAATTCTGTCAGTTGTCTGAGACAGACAAGATAGAAGCTAATCCCTCACATAGAAGCCCAAAGTTGGGACACTAGATATGTAGTTTAATTTTTTCTAATCTCACAAAGAAACTGGAACTGGAGTTTATCACCAACTTGCTCTGCAGTAATGTATGAAGAGAAGCTGTAGCATACATTCTTTCAGACCATGCTTTCTTTAAAATTCTTGCTTCACTCTTTGCCACCTTGAGAGGCATAGCAAATTCCAGAAACAGTCAGCTCCTAGGGACAAGTGTTAGAAGACAGGCCTTTGGACAACAACTGGAATAGTCAGAGAACTAGTTATATAGTCCAACTCCTTCCAGGTAGAGACTAGAGTCTCAGTTTTATCAATGGATCAAGCTGGAGGAAAAAGCTGCATGAAGTTCCCAAACACTTTTTCAAGCTCCCAAATGACCCCCTGGGCTCCCAGATGCAAGATGGTTAGTAACCAGATCCTCAGGTAGCACCTTCAAAAGTCAGAGCATTAGATGTGTAGTATAAACCTTTCAGGGACAGACAGGAAGCTAGACTTTGTTTGCAGCTCATTTGTGTTCAGTCAGGGTGGAGAGCCATATGAAGTACTTGGATCCTCACTTAAAACTGCTACTTTTTCCTGTGGTCCTAAGGGACTAGTAAATGTTATTCTTTGTCAGCTCCCAGGGTTAGGAAAGCTAGGAGTCAGTCCTTCAGGTGCCACCATAAAAGTTGTGGCACTATATGGGTCATTCCACTCCTTCCAGGGAGAAACTGGAGGCTTTATTTTATCACTGGAGTTCCCTGGGGAGAAATAATTCGACAAGTACCCACACACCCATTTAAGTTCCCAGAGGACCCTGTCAGCTTCCAGAAGCAGGCTAGTTTAAAGCTAGACCCTTGGATAGAAGCTAGGACATTAGATTTGCTGCACTGAATATGAGACATCCCAATGACGTACCTTTCCCATGGTGATGTTAAGGGCAAACCATTTGGATGTCTCTTCTCAACCAGGCCCAAATCATATCACAGAACTATACGCCAGCTGTAATAGGTCAATAAGATTCATATCACTCTCATAGAGAGTCACCCTAACTAGAGGTAATTACTCACAAAACAGAGGTTCCAAGTTATGAATAGTAAGCCAATTTGGCCAATCACCCACTAGCATCCCTTCATAGAACAGTGATATCACTCTGGGAAAAGTGGATGAATATCTTCTGCAGTTTTATCTTAAAAAATAAGCAGGTAATGATGACAAAGAACTCTCCAGATCTGCCTGAGAAGACAGACTTTATTGGAAACAGAGAACTTAGAATACCTAAAGATGTTATTTTTAAAATGGAAATCTGGATGAAGAGCAATTAGGAGAGCAGGAAACATAGCTCCAAAATACTAGTAATGGCATAGCATAGCAACGAGAAGTTTAATAGAAGGAAACAGGGAAAAGAAAGTCAAGAAGAGCTCTCCCTGGAAATAAGGGATCACAGTCAATCTTGCCACTCAGAATTCCTGTATGCAAGTGCTAGACTGTAATCAGAGCAAGAGTAGAGTAGATGTGAAAGCATTCCTCAAGCTACACACAGATGCATCAACAGTGTAGTTCTCACTGGTACAAGGGACTTAAACACAGTCTCTGACTACTGACTAAACCAGCTACTCCGACCCAAAGGCAAAGTCTAAGATGCCAAACTAAGAAGTAAAACTACACAAATACCTGGTGGTGTGGAAGACTGTGTGTGCATTAACAATGCTATATCTCTTAGAAGTAAACAGCAAAGGAAAATCCAAGTTCTTAGTCTTTGATGAACATGGATCAAAAACATAAATTCAAAAACATACTGATACATCTGTGCAATGATAAAAAATAAATATCTATCTTCCAAGGAAACATAAGCACAACCATCGACCAAAATTAAATTAAGCTCACCATGGAACAGTCTGTAGGTAATAAAGCTAATAAATAATAAATATAAAAGTAATAAATCCTAGCAAATATTTTAGAAATATAGATGGATGACTACTCCTGGGTAGACCATATGATAGGTCATGAAGCAAGTTTAATAAATGTAAAAAGAATGACATTATATAAAGTGTATTCTCCAATCAAAAAAGCATAAAATTAGAAAACAAGAAAATGAATTTTATAAAATTCACAAATATATGAAAATTAATCAAAACACTTCAATATAAATTACATTTAAATCAATAGAACAAAATAGAGAGTCCAGAAATAAACCCACATTTATATGGTCAATTAATTTTCAACAAAGGAAGCAAAATATATGAAGAAAAAAGATAATCTCTTGAATAAGTAGTGTTGGGAAAACTGGACAGCTACATGTAAAAAGAAAAAATGAAATCAGACCACTTTGCTACACTACACACAAAAATAAAATAAAGACTTAAAGACTGGAAATCATTAAATTCCTAGAAGAAAACATAGTAATGTTTTAACATCAGTCTTAACAATGTTTTCTTGAATCTCTCTTCAGGCAAGGGCAAAAAAAAAAAGCAAGAAAGACTATATCAAACTAAAATGCTTTTTAATGACAAAGGACTCCATCAAAAACAAAAAAAGGTAATATACTGAACGGGAGAAGATGTTTGCAAATGATATATTTAATATCGGGTTAAGATCCAAAATGCAGTATTTAAAAAATGTACCCAACTCAATAACTAAAAACACAATCTAACTTGAAAATGGGCAGTGGACCTGGATAAATACTTCTCCAAAAAGACACAGATGGCCAACAGACACATAAAAGAAGTTCAACATCTCTGATCATCAGGGAAACATATCTGACACAATAGAACATCTACACATGAAAAAAAACTCTCAACAAACTATCTTGAAAAGAAACATATCTCAACATCCTAAAGTCCATATATGAAAAGTCAACAGCCAACATCATATTCAGTGGTGAAAAATGAGAGCTTTTCTTCTAAGATCAGAAACAAAATGGTGATATTTACTCACACCACTTCATTCAACATACAACTAGAAGTCCTAGTTGTAGGAATCAGACAAAAGAAAGGAATAAAAGGCTTCCAAATTGATTTTTAAAAAAGTAAAACTTTCACTCTTTGCATATGACAAGATATTACATATAGAAAACCATATATATAGAAAATTATATATAGAAAACCCTAAAGACTACACCAAAAACCTGCTAGAACTGACAAATGAATTCATCAAAGTCACAGGATACAAAATTAATATAGAGAAATCTGTTTTATTTCTACATATTAAGAATAAAGCAGCAGAGAAATTAAGAAAAGAATCACATTTACAATTACACCAAAATAATAAAGTAGTGATAAACTTAACCAAGGAAAACAAAGACCTGTACTGTAAAAACTATAAAACACTGATGAAAGAAATCAAACATAACACAAACAAATGAAAAGACATTCCATGCTCATGAACTAGAAGAACCAATACTGCTAAAATGTCCATACTACCTAAATCAATCTACAGAATTTTTTTAAGTTTATTTATTTTGAGAGAAAGAGCATGCAATAAGGGGAAGAGCAGAGAGAAAAGGAGAGAGAGAGAATCCCAAGCAACTCCACACTGTCAGCACAGAGCCCAATGAGGGGCCTGAACTCACAAACTATAAGATCATGACCTGAGCCAAAATCAAGAATCAGATGTTTAACCAACTGAACCACTCAGGCACCCCCAATCTACATATTTAATGCAATCCCTATCAAAATACTAACATTTTCCACAGAACTAGAACAAATCATCCTAAAATGTGTATGGAACCACAAAAGACCCAAAGTATCCAAAGCAATCTTGAGAAAACACAAAGCTAGAAGTATCACAATCCTAGATTTCAAGATATACTACAAAGCTGTAATAACCAAAACAGTATGGTACTGGCACAAAAATAGACACATGAATCCCTGGAACAGAACAGAAAGCCCAGAAATAAACTCACACTTATATGCAACAAAGATGGCAAGAACATACAATGGGGAAAAGAGAGTCTCTTCCACAAATGGTACTGGGAAAACTAGACAGCTACATACAAAACACTGAAGCTGGACCATTCTTTTACCCCATATGCAAAAATAATTCAAGATGGATTAGAGACCTAAATGTGATATCTGAAACCATAAAGCTCATAGAAGATATAAGCAGTAATTTTTCTGACATAGTCCATAGAAAAATTTTTCTAGCTATGTCTCCCCAGGCCAAGGAAAATAAAATCAAAAATAAACTATTCGGATCACACCAAAATAAAAAGGTTTTGCAACCTTTTCTGACTCACATCTGTCAGAATGTCTAAAATCAATAATCCAAGAAACAACTGGTGTTGGTTAGGATGTGGAGAAAGCAGAACCTTCTTGAATCATTAGTGGCAATGAAAACTGGTGCAGCCACTCTGTAAAACAGTATGGAATTTCCTCAAGAAGTTAAAATTACAACTACCTTACAATCCAACAATTGCACTAGTACGTATTTATCTAAAGAATACAAAAGTACTAACTCAAACGGATACATGCACCCCAATGTTTATAGCAGCATTATCCCCAACAGCCAAATGATAGAAACAATCCTAGTGTCCATCGAGTGATGAATGGATAAAGAAGATGTGGTATATATACCATGAAATATTATTCAGTCATAAAAAAGAATGAAATCTTGCTATTTGCAATGACATGGATGGAGCTATAGAGTATTATGCTAAGTACATCAGTCAGAGTAAGACAAATACCATATGATCTCACTAATATGTGGAATTTAAGAAACTAAGCAAACCAGCAAAGAAGGAAAAAGACATAGAGACAACTTAGAGATTCTTAATATAGAGAACAACCTGATGAGTGTGGGGTGTGGGTGTAGGGATGGTTTAAATAGGTGATGGGATTTAGGGAGTGCACTTGTGATGAGCATTGGGTGTTTTATGCATACGAATCACTAAATTGTATACCTGAAATTAATACCACACTTTATGTTAACTGACATACAAGTGTGAGATGATATCTCATTCAGTTGTATACCTTAACAATAAATAAATAAATAAATAAATAAATAATGAAATTTTAAAAATCTATTTAAAATAGCATAAATAAGAATAAAGTATTTTGGAATAAATTTTGTAAAATAAATGTAAGACTTGTACATTGAAAACTACAAAGTATTTTTGAAAGATAGTGAAGAAGATCTAAATAAAAGAAAACATCCCATGTTCATGGATCAAAACAATATTGTTAAATGGAAATACTCAACAAATTTATGTGCAGGTTATCTCTATCAGAATCCCATTTTGAATTTTTTGTCTCTATTGGCAAACTGGTCCTAGAATTAGGAAACACAAAGGACCAAAAATAGCCAACGATATTGAATAGGATGAACAGATTTGGAAGATTCATACTTCCTGATTTCAAACTTACTACAGGACTATAGTAATTGAGATAGTGTTGAAAGAATTTACCATGAATGATCACATAGTGTATGGTTTCATTGACATAAAATCTTCAAAAGTGACAAATCCACAGAGACTGAAATTAGACTAGTGATTGTCTAGGTTTGGGGGAAGAGGAAAGGAAGTAGCTGCTAGTGGATGTGGGATTTCTTTTCAAGATAGTGAAAAATTTATTTATTTATATTGTGGTGATGGTTGCACAACTCTTTGAATGTACTAAAAATCAATGAATTGCATACTTCAAAAGGTGAATTTTATGATAAGTGAATTATAATTCAAAATTATGTTTAAATGATGAATAGAAAATTGTTTTGAACAACTTTATGATAACTAATTTGTCAACAGGCAAATTACTTAAAAAACACAATTTATCAAAACTGACACAAGAAGAATAGATCTGAATTAAAAATATGAAAACACAAATGATTGTTTAAGAAATTAAATATCTAATTAAAATCTTTTTATAAGAAAACTTTAGACCTAGTGGTTTCACTGGTGAGTTAATTCTATCAAATAAGGAAGATATAAAACCATTATTTCACAAATTCCTTAACAGAAAGAGAAAGTGGGAGCACTCCCCAGTGCATCTTTATTATTTCTGCATATCCCTGTTATAAACAAAAAAAATCTTACCAAGGTATTTCTAAACAGAAAATTTGAGATCAATGTTATTCATGAATGTAGTGTGAAAATCCCAAAATATTAGCAAAAGTTAATTACACAATATCTTAAAAGTATAATATATCATACTCAAACAAGTTTTAAGGCAAGAATAAAATATTTTTATTTTTATTTTTTATTTTTTTAGTGTTTTTATTTTTTTTTCAATATATGAAGTTTATTGTCAAATTGGTTTCCATACAACACCCAGTGCTCATCCCAAAAGGTGCCCTCCTCAATACCCATCACCCACCCTCCTCTCCCTCCCACCCCCCATCAACCCTCAGTTTGTTCTCAGTTTTTAAGAGTCTCTTATGCTTTGGCTCTCTCCCACTCTAACCTCCTTTTTTTTTTTCCTTCCCTTCCCCCATGGGTTTCTGTTAAGTTTCTCAGGATCCACATAAGAGTGAAACCATATGGTATCTGTCTTTCCCTGTATGGCTTATTTCACTTAGCATAACACTCTCCAGTTCCATCCACGTTGCTACAAAGGGCCATATTTCATTCTTTCTCATTGCCATGTAGTACTCCATTGTGTATATAAACCACAGTTTCTTTATCCATTCATCAGTTGATGGACATTTAGGCTCTTTCCATAATTTGGCTATTGTTGAGAGTGCTGCTATAAACATTGAGGTACAAGTGCCCCTATGCATCAGTACTCCTGTATCCCTTGGGTAGATTCCTAGCAGTGCTATTGCTGGGTCATAGGGTAGGTCTATTTTTAATTTTTTGAGGAACCTCCACACTGTTTTCCAGAGCGGCTACACCAGTTTGCATTCCCACCAACAGTGCAAAAGGGTTCTCATTTCTCCACATCCTCTCCAGCATCTATAGTCTCCTGATTTGTTCATTTTGGCCACTCTGACTGGCGTGAGGTGATATCTGAGTGTGGTTTTGATTTGTATTTCCCTGAAAAGGAGCGACGTTGAGCATCTTTCCATGTGCCTTTTAGCTTTCTGGATGTCTTCTTTAGAGAAGTGTCTATTCATGTTTTCTGCCCATTTCTTCACTGGGTTATTTGTTTTTCAGATGTGGAGTTTGATGAGCTCTTTATAGATTTTGGATACTAGCCCATTGTCCGATATGTCATTTGCAAATATCTTTTCCCATTCTGTTGATTGTCTTTTAGTTTTGTTGGTTGTTTCCTTTGCTGTGCAGAAGCTTTTTATCTTCATGAGGTCCCAATAGTTCATTTTTGCTTTTAATTCCCTTGTCTTTGGGGATGTGTCAAGTAAGAAATTGCTGCGGCTGATGTCAGGGAGGCTTTTTCCTGCTTTCTCCTCTAGGATTTTGATGGTTTCCTGTCTCACATTCAAGTCCTTTATCCATTTTGAGTTTATTTTTGTGAATGGTGTGAGAAAGTGGTCTAGTTTCAATCTTCTCCATGTTTCTGTCCAGTTCTCCCAGCACCATTGGTTAAAGAGACTGTCTGTTTTCCATTGGATACTCTTTCCTGATTTGTCAAAGATTAGTTGGCCATATGTTTGTGGGTCTAGTTCTGGGGTTTCTATTCTATTCCATTGGTCCATGTGTCTGTTTTTGTGCCAATACCATGCTGTCTTGATGATTACAGCTTTGTAGTAGAGGCTAAAGTCTGGGATTGTGATGCCTCCTGCTTTGGTCTTCTTCTGCAAAATTACTTTGGCTATTCGGGGCCTTTTGTGGTTCCATATGAATTTTAGGATTGCTTGTTCTAGTTTCGAGAAGAATGCTGGTACAATTTTGATTGGATTGCATTGAATGTGTAGATAGCTTTGGGTGGTATAGACATTTTGACAATATTTATTCTTCCAATCCATGAGCACGGAATGTTTTTCCATTTCTTTACATCTTCTTCAATTTCCTTCATAAGCTTTCTATAGTTTTCAGCATACAGATCTTTTACATCTTTGGTTAGATTTATTCCTAGGTATTGTATGCTTCTTGGGGCAATTGTGAATGGGATCAGTTTCTGTGTTTGTCTTTCTGTTGCTTCATTGTTAGTGTATAAGAATGCAACTGATTTCTGTACATTGATTTTGTATCCTGCAACTTTGCTAAATTTATGTATCAGTTCTAGCAGACCTTTGGTGGAGTCTATCAGATTTTCCATGTATAATATCATGTCATCTGCAAAAAGTGAAAGCTTAACTTCATCTTTGCCAATTTTGATCCCTTTGATTTCCTTTTGTTGTCTGATTGCTGATGCTAGAACTTCCAACACTATGTTAAACAACAGTGGTGAGAGTGGACATCCCTGTCGTGTTCCTGATCTCAGGGAGAAAGATCTCAGTTTTTCCCATCATTGAGGATGATGTTAGTTGTGGGCTTTTCATAAATGGCTTTTATGATCTTTAAGTATGTTCCTTCTATCCCGACATTCTCGAGGGTTTTTATTAAGAAAGGTTGCTGAATTTTGTCAAAGGCCTTTTCTGCATCGATTGACAGGATCATATGGTTCTTTTCTTTTATTAATGTGATGTATCACGTTGATTGATTTGCGAATGTTGAACCAGCCCTGCAGCCCAGGAATGAATCCCACTTGATCATGGTGAATAATTCTTTTTATATACCGTTGAATTCGATTTGCTAGTATCTTATTGACAATTTTTGCATCCATATTCATCAGGGATATTGGCTTGTAGTTCTCTTTTTTTACTGGGTCTCTGTCTGGTTTAGGAATCAAAGTAATACTGGCTTCATAGAATGAGTCTGGAAGCTTTCCTTCCCTTTCTATTTCTTGGAATAGCTTGAGAAGGATAGGTATTATCTCTGCTTTAAACGTCTGGTAGAACTCCCCTGGGAAGCCATCTGCTCCTGGACTCTTATTTGTTAGGAGGTTTTTGATGACTGATAAAATTTCTTCACTGGTTATGGGTCTGTTCAAGCTTTCTGTTTCCTCCTGATTGAGTTTTGGAAGTGTGTGGGTGTTTAGGAATTTGTCCATTTCTTCTAGTTTGTCCAGTTTGTTGGCATATAATTTTTCATAGTATTCCCTGATAATTGTTTGTATCTCTGAGGGATTGGTTGTAATAATTCCATTTTCATTCATGATTTTATCTATTTGGGTCATCTCCCTTTTCTTTTTGAGAAGCCCGGCTAGAGGTTTATCAATTTTGTTTATTTTTTCAAAAAACCAACTCTTGGTTTCGTTGATCTGCTCTACAGTTTTTTTAGATTCTATATTGTTTATTTCTGCTCTGATCTTTATTATTTCTCTTCTTCTGCTGGGTTTAGGCTGCCTTTGCTGTTCTGCTTCTATTTCCTTTAGGTGTGCTGTTAGATTTTGTATTGGGGATTTTTCTTGTTTGTTGACATAGGCCTGGATTGCAATGTATTTTCCTCTCAGGACTGCCTTTGCTGCATCCCAAAGCATTTGGATTGTTGTATTTTCATTTTCGTTTGTTACCATATATTTTTTAATTTCTTCTCTAATTGCCTGGTTGACCCATTCATTCTTTAGTAGGGTGTTCTTTAACCTCCATGCTTTTGGAGGTTTTCCAGACTTTTTCCTGTGGTTGATTTCAAGCTTCATAGCATTGTGGTCTGAAAGTATGCATGGTATGATTTCAATTCTTGTATACTTATGAAGGGCTGTTTTGTGACCCAGTATGTGATCTATCTTGGAGAATGTTCCATGTGCACTGGAGAAGAAAGTATATTCTGTTGCTTTGGGATGCAGAGTTCTAAATATATCTTTCAAGTCCATCTGATCCAATGTATCATTCAGGGCCCCCGTTTCTTTATTGACGGTGTGTCTAGATGATCTATCCATTTCTGTAAGTGGAGTGTTAAAGTCCCCTGCAATGACCACATTCTTATCAATAAGGTTGCTTATGTTTGTAAGTAATTGTTTTATATATTTGGGGCTCCCATATTCGGCACATAGACATTTATAATTGTTAGCTCTTCCTGATGGATAGACCCTGTATTTATTATATAATGTCCTTCTTCATCTCTTGTTATAGCCTTTAATTTAAAGTCTAGTTTGTCTGATATAAGTATGGCTACTCCACCTTTCTTTTGACTTCCAGTGGCATGATAAATAGTTCTCCATCCCCTCACTCTCAATCTGAAGGCGTCCTCAGGACTAAAATGAGTACCTTATAGACAGCAAATCGATGGGTCTTGTTTTTTTATCCATTCTGATACCCTATGTCTTTTGGTTGGCGCGTTTAGTCCATTTACATTCAGTGTTATTATAGAAATATATGGGTTTAGAGTCATTGTGATGTCCGTAGGTTTCATGCTTGTAGCGATGTCTATGGTACTTTGTCTCACAGGATCCCCCTTAGGATCTCTTGTAGGGCTGATTTAGTGGTGATGAATTCCTTCAGTGTTTGTTTGTTTGGGAAGACCTTTATCTCTCCTTCTATTCTAAATGACAGACTTGCTGGATAAAGGATTCTTGGCTGCATATTTTTTTCTGTTCATCACATTGAAGATTTCCTGCCATTCCTTTCTGGCCTTCCAAGTTTCAGTACAGAGATCGGTCACGAGTCTTATAGGTCTCCCTTTATATGTTAGAGCACGTTTATCTCTAGCTGCTTTCATTATTTTCATTTTATCCTTGTATTTTGCCAGTTTCACTATGATATGTCATGCAGAAGATTGATTCAAGTTATGTCTGAAGGGAGTTCTCTGTGCCTCTTGGATTTCAATGCCTTTTTCCTTCCCCAGTTCAGGGAAGTTCTCAGCTATGATTTCTTCAATTACACCTTCAGCACCTTTCCCTCTCTCTGCCTCCTCTGGAATACCAATTATGCATAGATTATTTCTCTTTAGTGCATCACTTAGTTCTGTAATTTTCCCCTCATACTCCTGAATTTTTTTTTTTTATCTTTTTCTCAGCTTCTTCTTTTTCCATAATTTTATCTTCTAATTCACCTATTCTCTCCTCTGCTTCTTCAATCTGGGCCATGGTTGTCTCCATTTTTTTTTTTTTTTTTTTTTGCAGCTCATTGATAGTATTTTTTTGCTCCTCCTGGCCGTTCCTTAGTCCCTTGATCTCTGTAGTAATAGATTCTCTGCTGGCCTTTATACTGTTTTCAAGCCCAGCAATTAATTTTATGACTATTATTCTAAATTCACTTTCTGTTATATTGTTTAAATCGTTTTTGACCAGTTCGTTAGCTGTGGTTATTTCCTGTACGTTTTTTTGAGGGGAATTATTCCGTTTCATCATTTTGGATAGTTCCTGGAGTGGTGCGGAACTCTGAACTGACTAGTAGTATTGTGACTAGTAGTGCCAAAACTTGGTGGGTTGAGTCTCTTGTGCTCAGCCAACTACGACTGCCTCATTCATAGGAAGTACTGCAAGGAGTCACTTTGAATGCTGATTTCCATGGCCTTTCGCAATTGCACTAAACCAGGCTTAAGAATAAAATATTTTTAATGTTTATTTACTTTGAGAGAGAGAAAGAGAGAGAGAGAGAACATGTGCTGGGGAGGGACAGAGAGAGAGGGAGAGAGAATCCCAAGCAGGCTCTGCATACTGTCACTGAAGAGCCTGACATGGGGCTCAATCTCACAAACCATCAGATCATGACCTTAGCTGAAATCAAGTGATGGACCCTTAACCAACTGAGCCACCCAGGCGCCCCAAGAATATTTTTTTTAGTTTTTTAATATTTATTTATTTATAAGAGAGAGAGAGCAGGAAAGGGGCAGAGAGAGAGGGAGACACAGAATCTGAAGCAAGCTACAGGCTCTGAGATGTCAGCACAGAGCCTGACATGGGGCTGGAATTCACAAACCATGAAATCTTTACCAGAGCCAAAGTCAGTCGCTTAACCAACTGAGCCACCCGGGTGCCCCTAAAACATTTTTAATGTAAAGTTAAATTATATTATCAGAATAAAGAAGGAACATCATATGATTATCTCAACAGATTTGAGAAAAGTACCTGACAAAATTCAATACCCATTTGTCTTTAAATTTAAAAAGAAAAATGTTTTTAGCAATTTAGGAACTTGCACAATTTACATACCTAAAATAAAAACATAGATAATATAGATACATAGATAAAGTGACAGATATATTGATGATGCTGATAATGATTCATAGA
Organism: Panthera leo; assembly: GCF_018350215.1. Classification (NCBI taxonomy): domain Eukaryota; kingdom Metazoa; phylum Chordata; class Mammalia; order Carnivora; family Felidae; genus Panthera; species Panthera leo. Next base: position 109,263,558 of record NC_056686.1, read on the forward strand.
TATATAGATAGATGAATAGATGATAGATAGATATATGATATAGATAGATAGAGAGATAGAGAGATAGATAGATAAGAGATAGATGAGAGAGAGAGAGACAACAATGCACCTATTATAGGGAGCTTTCACACTTTTTCTGTGGTCTGGTATAGTAGTGGTTCTCAGTCTTAACTATGCATCAGAATTACCTATTAGATTTGTTAAACCACAGGTTGCTGGGTCCCATCTCTGGGGTTTCTGATTCGGTAGTTCTGGGGGGCTGGAGGGTCTGAGAATTTGCATTTCTGCTGGTCTGGTGACTACACTGAGAGTAACTGTGTTGTAGTATAAATAACTATAAAAAACTGGAATTGTATATGATTTACAGATTAGATAAACAGCTGTATAGTATCTCTTCATACAGTCTCTGCTTAACAGTATCCCGCCAGTCATCTTTTCAACCTCTTCATTGGTAACTGGCTTTATTCAATTTTTTTATTTATTTTGAATTTTTGGTGCTCTATGTTTTTTTAGGAAATTACCTATTTCCTCTTTTATTTTTGCCTAGAGTTACACAAAGTATTCTCATAATTTTGTTCTACTAAATATGTGATTTTATTTTGCTTTTTCTTATTACAAATCACTTTTTCCCCCTTAATTGACCTTATAGAGTCATCTATTTGATTGGCCTTTAAGAATAAACAAAAAAAGAATTTGTCTTTTTTACCATTGTTTTAAAATTTTCATTTAATTATCTTCAAAATAAATTTCCTCTCTTTACTTTTTCTCTAATTAGCTTTTGCCTTTAATATGTGTTCTTGGTTCCTTTATTATCAGTCAATAAAAATGAAAACATTTGAGGCTTTAAGTTTATATCTGATTATAATGTTATGTGTGACTGCTGGTATGCATTCCCTTTATTTACTGATTTCTGGATATGTGGTCATTTCTTTTCTGTTTCTTCTTTGGATCTTTGGGCATCTACAAAGGCCTTTATTCTGGCCTGGCTAAAGAATGGTATTAGAACCACATGGAGGGTATTTGAATTTTTATCTATTTTCTTCAGTGATTTATAAGGTTTTTACACTGCCTTTTACTTTCCACTGTTGCCGATGAGAAAAAAAAATCCATTTTCTTTTGTTAGTAAGTTGCTATTGCAGTCTGAATTCATGAGCTTCCTTTTAAACTTAGACTTCAGAAATTTATCAAGAAAGGTATGCATCTTGCCTAGAACCTTGCCTTTTTAATCAATGAACACTTTTTCTTCAGATTAGTGATTATTTCCTCTATGATGTTTTTAATCATTGCCTCCTCTCCTTCTGGATCTTTTATTTTGCATGTGATAGATCTGGATCTGTCCTGTGGATCTGTCATTTTCTCTCCCTCATGATTTCCACGTCTTTGCATTTTTCCTCTGAGATTAGATTCTGAGTCTCTGAAGGCCAGTTCTATTTCTGGGAGTCTAGTCTTCACCCCAGGACTTGACTGCTCATACCCACACTGTTCTCAGGGAATAAAACAGCCCTAAGAATGTTCTCCCTCACATAGAGGCTGACAGACCTTAGCCGGATATACACCTCCTCGGACTAGCTGGCATCTCCACCCTTTCAAGGGAGGGGGAGCAAAGGCCTCCTTCTTGCTGCAACCCCGCCTTTTTTATGTTTATTCATATTTGATAGAGAGAGAGAGAGAGAGAGAGAGAGAGAGAGAGAGCTTGAGTGGGGGAGGAGCAGAGAGAGAGAAGGAGACACAGAACCCAAAGCAGGCTCCAGGCTCTAAACTGTCCGCACAGAGTCCGATGGGGGACTCAAACTCACAGACCGGGAAATCATGACCTAAGCCAAAGTCGGAGGATCAACCAACTGAGCCACCCAGGCACCCCTGCAACCCCGCCTTTTTAAAGCCTCAGTGGTCTCTGTAATCATAACCAGTTGTACAGAAAGACTTGGGTAAGCCTGTTGGATAATACCCTGATCCCCACTAACCAGAATCTGACAACCCAGGGGAATTACAGAGAGGCTGAGTCACAAGATCCATCTCCCACAGAGACATTCCAGATAGACCTTTCACATGAAGGAGGGAATAATGAAGAATGCAAATCTGAGCTCTGAGGAAACAGCTGAAATAATAAAAATGTTTCCTTGGCCCTCTACCAATGTGTTCATATTTTCTTCTGCTTAGCGGATTCTAACCTATACAGCATCTATATGTGCCTACTATGTGCTAGGCACTCAGCACACCTCATCTTACTTGATATTTATGATATCACAAGAATAAGTTATTATTGCCTCATTTTGCAGACAAGTAACTAGAAGGTGACACCGTCTCCAAAGACTGGCTCAATTTTCGTCCCATAGACAATGCTGGTAGTAGAACTGGATATGAAAAGGGTAGGACATAGGTGGTACATGCTTAGGAGCCCAGCTACTTGGGCATGCTGGGTAGATATTTGTTATTGCTCTCTGAATGATTTTCTCTAATGCACATGATTTTCATTAGCTTGTGAATTTCTACTTCCCCAAGTCTCCTTAACTTTCTAAATCACTCTGATAACCATCATTTCCTTAAGTCTTCTGCAATCTGTGAACCAGAAGGATAAGATATTTTTAGCCTAATCCATCCAGGGGAGGAACATGAAGCCAGAAATTAGACTGTTTGTGCAAACTCTCACAGTTCAGGTCTGACTTGTGGTCCTACATATGCCCCACCACACCTACTACCTTACCTCCCTTAGTTCACTACCATAAGCACAAGGCCAAGAAGTGATGAGAGCACTTTCTAGGCCACGCCAGTCCACTTGATGTTAAAAATGAATTTTCAAGATTTTAACAGCTTTTCTTTAATTCTCAGGTTAATGGACTGGTCTTGAAGCTTTCTGGAATAGTCATCATTTGTCCTCCAAATGCTTGCCCTGAGGATGAGAAGCCTAACCTGGATGGACTAGGTCACCAAGAATGTAATTTCCAGATAAAACATGTGTCCAGATTCAAAGAAATGATAATTTTATCACCACTCCTACACCTACTGATTGTCCCTATTTTTTTTTCTTTCAAAGATAACATGAGCAGGCAGAGATTAAATTTCTGTTTAATATTTCAGTTACAAGTCATTGGAAATAAGACAGTTGGAAAGACAAACATTTCATGGTACCATTGTCCATCAAAAATTGTCAGTTACATTCAGGTCTTTTTTAACATATGAATATAGTCATTAGGATGGTCTCTCCCATGCAAAGGCATAGAAGCCTTTCTGTTTCTCTTGTAACAAAGACAAATAGCAAACCATTACATGGTTTACAGCAGCTGACATCCCTCTTAGCCATGTTAATGTCTTGTAAGAAATAACACTACACACACACACACACGTATCATAAAAGTGACTCACCATTAAAGGGCCCCCAGCTCTCTCCTTACTCTATCCATGTTATTTATTCTGTGATTCAGTTTTCCAGATGACAGCTATTGCAAATTGGTGCATCTACAAGATGTATTCTCCCTATTGGATGATGCCACAAGATTGTTTATTAGTGAGAAATTAACATAGAGGAAAGGAAGAAGTAGACATATTTTGCTAACTGAAATGAGAGATGCATAAAATATGAGTTATGAGTGTGCTTTTTCTTGCAGGTGCCTTGGAGCCTCAGTTTGCATATCATTTCTTGTTTTTCCTTGAAGCCATGGACTGATGATGCATGGCAGAGCTTTAGATTCAATTATTAACACTGAGAAGTAAATTGGCTTTTTAACAAAGGTAATAAATAATCTATACATGGTTTAATGTAAAGCAGTAAGTATCTTATTCTTAGCAAAAAGATGTGTCCTTTTGTGAAAACCCTCACACAAGTAAACCAGAGCTATCTCTATGGCAGGTTATTTTTGAGGATCTTTATGTGTTTTTTTAAAGGGACTGGGGAAGAAACCACTTAAGCAATGGCACAGTGCAATAGGGACCCTTGTGTAAAATCACACCTCTAATGAATGCATCAGACTAACAGACCATCTGTGAAACAATGTTGAGCTTCAAATGAAAATGGTTTCCTGGCACTCTGTGCAAATGTGCTTGTGTTTTTTCTGCTGAGAGCCAACTGCCCTAATGTTTTTGCTTCACTTTGGAGTAGCTAATGTGCGTGATTGAAAATTCCTTAAACACAAAACCATTTTGAAATCACAGATATTAAGTTTGCTTATATCTTATATTAACGAAAATCATTCTCAATTCTCCCTCTTAATGAAGGTGCTGATAATACTGACAGATGATATAAGCATCATAGAAAGTGTGACTAATGGCATTATGATCAAGTTGTCCATGGCCCCTTTTTTTGGCTAGAGCAAAAGGGCTAGCATGGCCATCTAGGATACCCAGACAGCTAGCAAAAGATAATTGCTCTCTCTGGAATTTTAGGGGCTGCAGAGACAAAGTACATGGGCAACTGCAATTCTGTATGAACTCATTGTTTTACCGATAGAAGAAATGACTGAATAAGGTCTCAGGTGAGCATCTTTCACCTGAGGGAATGAGGAGCATCCCTTCTCTTTGTCCCACCATAGGTTGAAACGTCTTGCATGGTTCCATTTGAGAGACTGTGACTGCTATTATTAGTGGCCATCCAGGCATGCTATTCCTTTTGGTTATAAGTTTCAACCCCATGATCAGAGCAGTGGTCTACTGACCCCAGTCTGGAAAAATTATACTTCTACATTTTCTTAAACACAGTTATAGCTCCAGATAATAAATATTTTGGGTCAGTCACAGAAATAATTGATTTTTTGCCAGAATTTCAAAATTGGGAACATTGGGGAAAATAAATCTGGGGAAGCAAGAAGCAGTTATTTTCACCCACTACCTGGAAGACTCAAGCTGCATAATGAGAATGAAAACAACACAGAAAAAAAGAAGGACCAAGTGATAGAGCAAGGTGGGAAATATGGCCAGATAGCATTATCTTGTATTCCTGAATTGAGCCATGCCTGAAGTTAAGCCTCTCTGTGAACTTCTTGATAACATGAGTCAGCATATACCCACTCTGCTCATGCAAATTTGAGTTGTGTTTTTCTTCCTCACAACTGAAAAAAGTCCTGACTAATCAAGTCCTAGCTCCTGAAAGCGGGAAACCTGAAAGAGGATATCTACATTCCTCTGTTTTAGAAAGCACACATTGCAACATTTACTGGGGCTTTTGTAGCAAAAGTTGGCATGCAAACCCCCCACCAATCCAAATGTACAGCTCACTTCCCCCCCCCCCCAACCTTGGCTATATCTACTCTATAACATTAAAAATGGAATACAAGAAAGAAAACAATAAGACCAGCCCACAAGCTGCAGAATTATGTTATAAACCCAGTCTCCAAAGGCTTACCTAGAGAGCAATGCCAAGTGATCATTCAGCATCATCATGCTGTGAAGTGAAGCAGTTTCCCAGGAGGACACCAGCTACTGACCAAGGAATGGAGAAGAGTAGGAAGGGGAGGCAGGATGCCGAAGTCAGGATCACACATCAAGTCCAGGATCAGGAAGGAAGTCTGATTGTATCTCCATAAACCAAACACTTAGAGACAAAATCAAATATAGGAATTCATAGATAGGAACTAAACAATAAAGAGCAAATCAAGAATAAATGTAGTTAACCTTGGGCAATTTGCTACATAGTGTTGTCTTCTACTTGTTTTGCAAGCCTTCAGCAGAATGGTACTCAATTTACAGGGACAAGAAGAGAGAGGGAAGGGTAGAGAGGCTATAGGCAGGTAGAGTCTTTTAACAACAAAGATATTAAGCAAATCCCTTGATAGACACAAATGAAACACAGAAGCTCCTCAAGAGCACAGACTTTACCATCTGGAAGTAGTCTTGGTGACTGAAGAAGAAGCATGATGCAGAGAAATCACTGGACTACATCCCAGTTTCCTCTGGGATGCCTGCATCAGAGAGCAACAATCAATTCTCATGAAGGCAGCATGTTCCGATGGTCATCGACTGTGTAGCATTAAAGGATTTTTCATGGTACAGTTGTGATTATACTGAGCATAAAGCTCACAACAGCATTATGAAGCTTTGGCCTGGAATAGATGGCCTCAGCTAGCTATCCAGATCCTCTTTTGTCTGAAATCACTACAGCAGAAGTTTACAGGATGTGCAGGGAACTCCAGCAAGTAGAATCTCTAATCCAACATGTCACACCTGAAGAGTGGGCACAGGATGTGAATCTGCCTCCTGCTTGTGTCTCTCACACGGTAGGACACAACATCCCAGAAGGGATTGCATGTTTGCTCTATGCCATTGGATTGGAAATGAACATCTGCAGGCAAGCCAGGTCTCATGGACACAAAGCTCAACAAATCTGCCCATGGCACCAGAAAAGGAAGGATATCACAAACAGCCCAAGCATTTCCTGGAAAAATAAACAGGGTTATATTGAACACAGTGATATTCACCATTCTTTGAGTGGCTTTCCTAATTAAGAGAAGCTTCAGAAAGTACAGATTAGTGCACTGTGGAGTAAGCAATAGGAGTAAATCAGGCGGGAGGTTGACAGGGAAGGGAAGAGAAATATGTGCAGCCCTGGAATGCAGTGATCTCAACAAGTCATTGGCCCCGCTGAGCTCCCTTGTCTGAACCATAAATTGGTGGGAGAGTGGCTGGGCTCACATCCAAAGAGGACCTGGGTCTCTTTGTTTTGATGTTGATATCACTAGTATACAAAGTCTACTGTGAAAGATCACCCACCTGCTTGTTCTGCACTGTCTTGATAGTTGAAGCAGGACACCGTCACAAACTTGGTATGATCATGCTTTTCTGCACAGAATGGGCAAAGGGGAGCGAACTAAGCAATTACAACACCTAAAGATTCTGGAAAGTGTCTTGCTCACTCTCAAATTACTTCAGTCCTTTGCTGGTGCCAGGAATTTCATCGTCAAGCCCTAGACATGGAATCAGGTTGGCCTGGGTTTCCAAGAGGCTGTACCACTGTCATCTCTGAGAATGTAGGCATGTTACTTATGCTTTAAAAATCTTGTATTGTATTAGCATAATATCCTCCAGTTCCATCCACATTGTTGTAAATAGCAAGATTTCATTTTTTCTCATTGCTGAGTAGTATTTCCTTGTATATGTTAAGTGAAATAGTCAGTAAGAGAAAGATAGATATCATATGTTTCACTCACATGTGGAATTTGAGAAACAACAGAGAGAGAGGCAAACCATAAGAGACTCTTATTTGTAGAGAACAAACTGAGGGTTGATGCAGGGGATGGGGGGAGGACGGAAATGGGTGATGGGAATTGAGGAGAGCACTTGTTGGGATCAGCACTGGATGTTGTATGTAAGTGATGGATCATGGGAATCTACTCCCAGAGCCAAGAGCACACTGTATACATTGTATGTTAGCTAACTTGACAACAAATTATATTAAAATAAGGTGAAAGAAGAAATTTAAAAAATACCCTTGTATATCTGAAATCGGGTAATAATAACCAGTGGAGTCCTGAAAAGAAAGTTTCATAAACCACAAAGCATTAAACAAATGCCATCACCAAAGTTACAATTCAAAGGTAATAGTTCAGTACCTGTTAAGATAAGTATTGCTGAGTCAGTAGCAACACAACTTATGCAATTACAAAATACGACATCCAGAGATAACCTCACAAGTTTTTCCAGTTCAAGCCCTTAACCTCACAAAAAAGGAAGCTAAAGGGTGCCTGGGTGACTCAGTCAGTTAAGCTTCTGTCTCATGATCTCACAGCTTGTGAGTTTGAGCCCCGCATCGGGCTCTGTGCTGACAGCTTGGAGCCTAGAGCTTGCTTCAGATTCTGAGTCTCCCTCTCTCTCTCTCTCTGCCCCTCCCCCATTCTCTCCCCCTCTCTCTCTCAAAAAATAAACATTAAAAAAAATAGAAGCTAAAGCCAAAAAGAGGTCAAGTGACCAAAATTACATGGCAAGCAACAGACAGACTTGCTGTAGAACTTAAGTGCAGAGTCTTCTCCACCACCAGCTTTTTGCTAGTGGGGAACCATGGCCTCTTAGAAGGGAGAACACGAGATAATCCTGAGAGGAAAGAATTGGTAGGCTAAGTCATGTACAACTGATTTCACTGCTCTTTGTATTTACTATAGCCACAATTAAATGGCTCTCTCTCATCCAAAGACTGATAATGCCTGCTGGGAGGCACCATCACAGTGGACCAGCACAGGCTTGTTAAGTGTCCATGGACCAGAGTTCAAGCCCTGTCACTGAATCTCCCTTCACAGATTTCTCATGTATTCAACCCTAACCATTGTAAAGCTTTATGGGATTGTGGTGAGGACCTAATTCAATAAGAAAATTGAGCATAAGGTTTGACTTTGTATTTTCCTTACAGGAGCCTATTGGAGACATCCAGGACAGCCACACAGCAGCAGAGCAGAGGCTGACCCTGGCAGACAGTCCCACAACTGGAGGGAGAGCACTTAGGTCAGGGATAGGGCTCAGGGCACTGCTCCCACATTCCTCCTAGTCAACCAGGTCCCTCCAGGACTCCACGCACACCCACACCAGAGCCGAAAAGCAGCAACAGCCAGGCTTATACCAAAGGAGGAAGGGGCTCACAGACTTCTCCCCACAGAACAGTTCGTGAACCCTGGGAAGAACCCAGAACAGGGCCCCTTTTTTAGGAAGGTGGAACAGTCTCCCCTCAGGCACCACCATTTCAAAGGAAATATCTAGGAAGGCCTTGGAGAAAACTTCATTCTGTCCTTCCCACTGATGGTGGCTCAAAGGCTAGGCCTGCATGACATCCAAGCTTATCACCTCTGCCCCAAGGGTGGGCTCCTAATCTAGATGTTAGCCAGGCCAAGAAGATGGCCATGGACAAGGCCTTAACACTTGCAAACAACAGGGAGATGTGCTGAGGAGGGCAGAATAAAAATAGAAAATCTTTTTTCTTTTCTTTTTTTTTTTTTTTTTTTTAGTTTATTTGTAAGGGACAGCAGTGTTGAGCCAGAGAGAGAGAGAGAGAGAGAGAGAGAGAATCTCAAGCAGGCTCTGCCCTGTCAGCATGTAGCCCAATACAGGGCTTGAACCCACAAACTGTGAGTTCATGACCTGACCTAAAATCAAGAGTCAACACTTAACCAACTGAGCCACCCAGGCACCCCAAAAATCATTTTTTCCTTGTTTTACAGTTGTTGTTTTTTTTAATATGAAATTTATTGTCAAATTGGTTTCCATACAACATCCAGTGCTCATCCCAAAAGGTGCCCTCCTCAATACCCATCACACACCCTCCTCTCCCTCCCACCCACCCCCCATCAAACCTCTGTTTGTTCTCAGTTTTTAAGAGTCTCTTATGCTTTGGCTCTCTCCCTCTCTAACCTCTTTTTTTTTAATTTTTCTTCCCCTCCCCCATGGACTTCTATTAAGTTTCTCAGGATCCACATAAGAGTGAAAATATATGGTATCTGTCTTTCTCTGTATGACTTCTTTCACTTACCATAACACTCTCCAGTTCCATCCACATTGCTACAAAAGGCCATATTTCATTCTTTCTCATCACCAACTAGTATTCCATTGTGTATATAAACCACAATTTCTTTATCCATTCATCAGTTGATGGACATTTAGGTTCTTTCCATAATTTGGCTATTGTTGAGAGTGCTGCTATAAACATTGGGGTACAAGTGCCCCTATGCATCAGCATTCCTGTATCCCTGGGGTAAATTCCTAGCAGTGCTATTGCTGGGTCATAGGGTAGGTCTATTTTTAATTTTTTGAGGAACCTCTACCCTGTTTTCCAGAGCGGCTGCACCAGTTTGCATTCCCACCAACAGTGCAAGAGGATTCTCATTTCTCCACATCCTCTCCAGCATCTATAGTCTCCTGATTTGTTCATTTTGGCCACTCTGACTGGTGTGAGGTGATATCTGAGTGTGGTTTTGATTTGTATTTCCCTGATGAGGAGCGACGTTGAGCATCTTTCCATGTGCTATCTGGATGTCTTCTTTAGAGAAGTGTCTATTCATGTTTTCTGCCCATTTCTTCACTGTATTATTTGTTTTTCGGGTATGGAGTTTGATGAGCTCTTTATAGGTTTTGGATACTAGCCCTTTGTCCTATATGTCATTTGCAAATATCTTTTCCCATTCCGTTGGTTGCCTTTTAGTTTTGTTGATTGTTTCCTTTGCTGTGCAGAAGCTTTTTATCTTCATGAGGTCCCAATAGTTCATTTTTGCTTTTAATTCCCTTGTCTTTGGGGATGTGTCAAGTAAGAAATTGCTGCGGCTGAGGTCAGAGAGGCTTTTTCCTGCTTTCTCTTCTAGGGTTTTGATGGTTTCCTGTCTCACATTCAGGTCCTTTATCCATTTTGGGTTTGTTTTTGTGAATGGTATAAGAAAGTGGTCTAGTTTCAATCTTCTGCATGTTGCTGTCCAGTTCTCCCAGCACCATTTGTTAAAGAGACTGTCTTTTTTTCCATTGGATATTCTTTCCTGCTCTGTCAAAGATTAGTTGGCCATACTTTTGTGGGTCTAGTTCTGGGGTTTCTATTCTATTCCATTGGTCTATGTGTCTGTTTTTGTGCCAATACCATGCTGTCTTGATGATTACAGCTGTGTAGTAGAGACCAAAAATCATTTTTAAATGAAATTATCCTTCACAAAATTGCAGAAGGCTAATTTTTCAAGATACCAGTAGTCAGAGTAAGACTCTGGGGACACATGCCAGAGCTCTGTGTGCACCTATTATAGGCAATGCTGTATGTCTGGAGTGAACCTACTCCCACCATTTCCAATTCTTCATTTCATACCCCTCCTCAGAACGGACAGCTCCTAAATCCATCCACTGACCAGGAAAATGGTTTGATCTGATTTGATGTTGTTGATAACTAACCACCTCTCTGAAGTCAGGGGGGGACAGAACCTATCAAAAGCTGTCCTATGAGATACCATTTCTTTAGGATTATCCTAGAATACTCTATTAGATTCATGAAATCTTAGTGCTGAATGAACCATAAAACAGACAAATACCACTTATCTCTAATGATTGTGCTATCTCTGAATGCTTAGAAAGAAAGGGGTTCATTTAGCTCTTGAATAGCACTAAGCAAACAATGGAAATGGGCTTGGATAGGGGTAGAAGCATAATCTGTGTAGTCAATGTGTGTTTCACATTTCAGCTCTGTCAGTTGGTAGCTCTGTGACCTTATAAATGGATTTAACCTCTCTGATTCTGCTTCCTTTTCTTTAAAATGTGGGTCATAGGGGTGGCTGGGTGACTCAGTCTGTTGAGCTTCCAACTCTTGATTTCGGCTGGGGTCATGATCCCAGGGTTGTGGGGTTGAGCCCTGCATCAGGCTCCAGGCTGAGCGTGGAACCTGTTTGTGATTCTCTGTCTCTCCCTCTGCCCCTCTTCTCTGTTCACACTCTCTCTCTCCTCTAAAAATAAAAAAAATAAAAATTTTTAAAATAAAAAATAAAATAAAATGTTGGCAACAAATCCTACCTACAAGGCTGTCGTGAGAATTAGAGGTTATTTATATAAACTACTTATTTCAGTTTCTCCACATAATAAGTGCTCAATAAATGATATCTTCAATATTAATTTCTTCTCTCCTCCTCCTCCTTTTGTGCTCTTCCTCCTTCCCTGCTCCCCTTCTTCATGGTGATAGTAGCAGTAGTAGTAGTAGAAGAGTCAGATCAAATGTCTTCCTGAAATATTCTGTCTTCTTTGTCTCAGTTCTGCCTGTGAGACCCCACAACAGCAGCAGGGCCATGGTCAAAACACTCAGACATACCCAGATTTAAATCCTGGCAATTATGTCTAGCTGCTAACTTTGGAGGGTAAAAGGTAAGCATACAAATAGTGTTCTTAAAAAAAAAACGAAAGAAAGAAAGAAGAAAGAAAGAAAGAAAGAAAGAAAGAAAGAAAGAAAGAAGCAGGGAGGGAGGAAGGGAGGGAGGGAAGAAGGAAGGAAGGAAGGAAGGAAGGAAGGAAGGAAGGAAAAGAAAGAAGCAGGGAGGGAGGAAGGGAAGGAGGAAGGAAGGAAGGAAGGAAGGAAGGAAGGAAAAAATACAAAAGGAAGGAAGGGAGGGAGGGAGGGAGGAAGGAAAGAAAAAGAAACTGATAACATAGTTAAATGTAATTCAAGCAAATCTTGCTAAAATTCGCAAATTTTGAGAGGCAAATAAACCACTTATTTATGTAAGTATGTAAAGGTTTTCTAAAGCAGTTTAAAAACAAGCCAAATAAATCAAATAATCAAATCAAGTAATAAATCAAATAGAGGCTCTTCTTCCTCTTGATATGTGTGTTCTGCTTTCAACATCAGTGTTTCTTTTGTGCCACTGATGGATCTCCCATATCTGAAAAGCAAGTCAGGTCGAGATAGGACCCACAGCAATACCTAGCTTTGAGTCTCCATAATGTGGCATAGTTAGTTCCTAGCAGCAGATGGGCTGGACATCAGCCCCAATAAAAATCTCTGAGTGTGGATGTCTCTATTCAGGTTGCCCCTTCTCTCTATGACCCTCCTTCATGCTTTCCACAGGAAGAAACAGCACCCTTCTAAAACAGGGTCAAATAGAGTCCTTTGGCTGTTCTGATTTGGGAGCAGGAATGAGTTAACCCCTTAGAAGAGAACAGAACAGTGACCTCCATCTGTAGGCTGCAGGCTGTCATGCCCCCTGACATTTTGAAGTGACTGAAAAAGTAAGTGTACACTGAGAGATGAAGGAATGATACATAGGCAAAGGGTAAGGCTGTTTGTATGCAAAATAGGTTTTCAGGTATCAGCAGCGACTTTTCATTTTTAAAACATTAGCTATATTTCTATCATATATCCACATGTGTGTATGCATACATATATACATTCATAATGAGTGTGTGTGTGTGTGTGTGTGTGTGTGTGTGTGTGTGAATGTAATTACCCATATTAGCCAAAAGCAGGTTATATAGCCTGTGGCCCAAATCTGGCTCCAACCTCATTTTGTATATAAAGCTTTATTGGAACACTGACAGCCTATTCATTTGCATATTGTCCATGACAATATGTTTTCAAGCTACAGCAGAGTGAGTAGTTATGACACAGACTGTATGGATAACAGCCTGAAATATTCACTATATGATCCTTTACAGAAAATGTTCATGAACCCCTGGCTTAAATAGCCCACATCATCATAAATAACAAATTTTCTGAATATCCCTGTGTGGTAAGCACCACATCAGGTGATAAAAAATGACACACATAATGTCACATACACTTGTGTTTTTAATTAACGTGTTTACAAGACACCCAAATAGTTCCTATGAAGAATGAGGAACACACTGGTTTCCTTTCTTCCTAAACATATCTTTTTATTTTCCCCATATCTTCCTAAACAGCTAACTCTTACATGTTTTCACAGAATACAAAAGCTCTCTTGCTGTGGAATAAACCCAAATCATTGTGGAATTAGGGGACCATTTACTATTTTCCCTAGTGAGTTTCCTAAAAATGTGTAATTCAAAGGGTGCCTGGGTGGCTCAATTAAGCATCTGACTTTGGCTCGGGTCATGATTTGGATCAGGTTCATGGGTTCAAGCCCTGCATCGGGCTCTGTGCTGATAGCTTAGAGACGGGACACTGCTTCAGATTCTGTGTTTTCCTCTCTCTCTCTCTCTGCCTCTCCCCTGCTCACACTCTGTCTCTGTCTCTCTCAAAAATTAATAAACATTAAAAAAATTTCTTCAAATGCATAATTCAAAACCGAGACAGTACATGTAATGATTCACTGTACAGCATCTAACAGCAGACTCAAGTTGGAATCCCACCTCTGTAACTTGGGAAACTTTTTTAATCTGACTGTGCCTCAGTTTCCTCATCTGCAAAATGGGGTTATAAAAATGATGAAATGGTTATAATGCATATAAGGCAGTTAGAATTGTGCCTGACATACAAAACACATTTAACTAAGGTTAGCTGTTGTTATACTAGGGAAACTATGCCACCAAATATCAACAGAAATAATTATGGAAGTCTCACTAACATGCAGGATGCTGTTTCAATCCCAGGGAAGACAAACCTCCTTCCTTCAAGGGGTTGTTTTATAAAGTAAATTTTAATAGGATTTATTTTATACAAGTAATTGTGAGCCCATATTTTTCTCCAGCGGTATCCTGGGGTGTGCTACATCCACCCCCGTCTGCGGTAGCATGGAGCAGAAGAAGCAGTGTAAGCATTGATTGAACAATTGCTACAATCCACAGGCTGCTCCACAAGCCACCAAGACACAGCTTTGCTGCCAGAATGTTCTCCAGATAGCAATAGCAATGGGGAGCAACAGAAGCCCACAAAACACCAGGTCTGTTTATGACTGCTTGGCCACATCAGGAGAAACAAAAACTTCCTAGGTAGGCAAGAGTTCTGGATCCTGCAGACACAGTAAAATCCCTTTTACATAAAAAGCAAGTCTTTCTCCGGGCCCCCATGATACCATCCTTTGCACAATATATAAGCAGTACCTTCTGCCCCTCCCGGTTCATCTCAAATTTATTTCAAACCACCTTCTACTTACCCAGTCTAGCTTCCCTCTCACTGTTTTCTTCTCCTCTAAATGAGTTCTTCCTCATATGAAGGATTCCAATGATCTCCACATTGCCAAAGGCAAAGGACACCTCTCTGGCCTTGCTGAAAATTATCTCCCAGTGGTTTAACCATATTGAGGCTCTTTCCCTCTGTAGATACCCCTTCCTTGTCCTCACAGCCCTATGCTTTCGTGATTTCTGCTCACCCCACTGACAGCAGTTTCTTAGGCTACTCTCCTCACATAATCTCCTCCTTTCTACATGATTATCATCCCGGAGAGTTGTCCTGAGACCTCTTCTCTCCCTGCCCTCCCGTCATTGGCAATCCCATTTTGTTCCATGGCTTTATACACCACATCTGTACTGTTGTCTTTCATATTTATATATACATTTTTCTACTCCCCATGACCTCCAGTTCAAATAAGCACTTCTGCTTCAGTAAATGAAGTCATCTACTTAGTCTCTGTCTCACTCTCCCTCTCCTCTTTTTTTCCTACCTCCATCCTTCCCTCCACACACTCCACAGGCTCTCTCACAAACACACACATAATCAAAGGTTATCACTCATTTCTGCCTCGCCTCTCATCCACACCCATCAACCCAGTAAAAGTCCTGTCTGGTTATCTCCTCGAAGTAAAGCACCCCATCCAGCTCCCCCATCTCCCTTCGCCATGCTGGTACTACCATGACCACATCTTCCGGGACTGCCTCCATAGCCTTCCTGGCTCCCCACTCATGCCCCATGCAATTCATCTCCAAAAAACATCCAGAGTTTTAAAATCAAAATCAGATCATTTAACTCTTCTGTTTAAAGCCCATCGATGTTTTCCATGCACTTAGAGTAAAAGCCAGTCCTTCTACTGTAGTGTCCCTATGTGAACTGGCTCCCTCTCCACATTTTCAACCTCTGCCTGAGTGGTCCAGACCCTTTGCCCCAACTGCAGCTTCAGTGTCAGACCCTTTCTCTCCCTTGGAATGTTTTTCTTAATGCTAGCTCCTTCCTGTTGTCCCTGTCTCATCTCAGCTTGAACATCTTTTTCTTGAGAAATCTTCCCTGAAGGTATTATCTAAGTGAATCTTGTCATCTACATGGCATTTTATGTTTTCTC
Organism: Panthera leo; assembly: GCF_018350215.1. Classification (NCBI taxonomy): domain Eukaryota; kingdom Metazoa; phylum Chordata; class Mammalia; order Carnivora; family Felidae; genus Panthera; species Panthera leo. The sequence goes on from NC_056686.1 coordinate 109,279,172, forward strand.
ATGGCCTGTTTCATACGTCCTTTCTTTTCTTTATTTTTCTTGATACTCTCTTTACATGGTTTTGGCTATTTTCCCTTATTTTATCTTTTATTCTTTGTATCTTATTAGTTATAAACTCTACCATATATATGTAACTCATGAAATTTAAAAACATGTAATTACACCCTAGCAGTATCCTTAATTTCTTCCCAATTTAAAGAATTCAGCATTATCATCACCTTTGAGCTCCCCCACAAATTATATTATTGTTAAGAGTTTTAGAAGTGGTTTGATTTTGAAGCTGTAAAAACTACAATACACTGCATTGTTTCAATACAGTGAATATTTAGTTAGGTTCTTTCCAAGTTTTTGTTTACCATTTCTTCTTTTACCTCACTTATTTTCCTTTTTTCTAAGTATATACTCTATATATGCCTTTAGTGGGAGCTATTATAGTAAATTTTCTTTTATTTCTGAATCTGTCTTGTTTCCTCTGTATTTGTAAAGAGTTTTCAGAGTATACAATTCTGTTGTTGACACTTTGAAGACGTTTTTGCATGGTATACTGGCTTCCATTATCCCGTTACTTACATATTTATATATACATCCTTTAATCTCCCATGACCTCTGGCTCAAATAAACACCTCAACTTCGACGTCTAAGGGATGTCCCAAACATAATGCACTCGCATTATGACATCCTTGATCTGTCTAATCCTGCTCCTTTGAAGGCAGCATGTCTTCTCTCTGCCTGCTTAGAAGACCTCTCTCTAGCTGGGGTTCTGCAGTTTCATTGCATACTGCTGTGTATGCTGCTTCAGATTCATTGAGCTAAAATGGGGAGATGGAGCCTTTCACAAATTCTGGAATATCCTCACCCCGCCCCTTTTGCATTGTCTATTCTTTCTATTCTTTCCTCTCAAGACTGATCAATTTACTAGAACATTCTCATTGTCTTCCATGCCATTTATAAGCTCATAGTTTCCATTTCTTTGCCCTCTGAAGTTTATTCCAAGTGAATGTTTTTCAATACATGTTATAGTTTGTTCTTCAGCATTACCAAATCTTATGTTGAACACATTCCTGAGATACTGTTGTTTTTAATAAACATTTTTATTTTATAATAAGTTTGAATTTACAGAAAATATGCCAAAATAGTCCACAAAGTTCACACACACCTCTTACTCAGTTTCTCTCATTGTTAGCATCTTACATTACCATGGCACATTTGTCAAAATATAATACCTGCCACCAGTCCAAAACTAGTAGTTAAGACACAGACAGTATTTGAATTTCAACTGGTTTTCCATGAAAACTGTTTCAGGATCCAATCCAGGAAACCTCATTGCATCTAGCCCTTGTGTTTCCCCAGTCTTCCCTAAAAATTTCTCAGCTTTTCCTACTTTTAATGCTGTACAGACTTGAGCATACTGTCCTTCAGTTTGGTTTTGTCTGATTGTTATTTTCATGATGAGACTGGATTTATGGGCTGCTGGGGAATGAAAGCACACAGGTAAGGCGCCCTTCTCATCACATCTTACAGGAGCTGCACAACACCCATAGGACATCTCTGGTGGTGTTAACCTTCCTCACATGCTTAACCTGGTGCCTGCCAGGCTTCTCCACTTTATGGTGACTATTCTTTTCCCTCGTCTTCAGAACTAAGTCACTATGCCCATCCTCAAGACAGATGTGCACATTCCTGAATTTTTTTTTACTTCAATTATTATCTTTCATGTTTTGCAAGTGCTATTTGACTGTCTCGTATTCCCAGGCAGACTTTCAATTCCCTATTTTGGGTTCTCAACCTCATATTTTTGTATTGTACCTGATAAGTTCAACATCTGAAGAGTTTGTAGATCTGACCCTGTAGTTTTTTGTTTGTTTGTTTGTTTTTTTCTGCTGACTTATATGCATGGTAGTTAATTTCCTTGTATGTTTAATGATCTTTGAAGTTCTGAGTTCATGTTCCTTAAAACTTTACCTTGGAGACTTCCTTCAGGATGATATTTAAAGTGATTGCTCCAGAGATTATTTCAGTTTGACTCTGATTCTGATGGCACCTGTGGATACTACCAACTACTTTAAATTAAAATTTTAGCTTGAAGTGTCTAAGGCCATAGATCTAATGTAAAGTCTTGATCTATCTGAATACAATTACAGACTAGAAATTCCCAGTGGGAGATTTTTTTTTTTTTTGAGATTTTCCTCTCCACCTTGAACTAAGTCTGAGATAACCAAGTTTTCTTCTGTGCAACAGAATTTTTTTCCCAGTTAACCTCTGAAAAATTTGGAGGTTTATGAACAGGTTTCCTCCCGCCCTTCACTGTCTCCAATCCTTCTTGCTTGAAACCTCCACTTTTGTCCAGTTCTAGCCTATGCCGGTATTTGCTGAACTAGAGGTCTCAGCCCATTTACTGGTCAAGAAATAAGATTACTGAGTTGTGACCAGGACCATTTCAACATGTAGTAAGAATAGCATAGGAAAGAGACAGATGAAAATGATACCCAGTGGATTGTTACAGTGGAATCATATCACCTCATTCTTCTGGGTCACTATGCTAGCATGGCTTTCAGGATAAATCTCTTTGTATATTTTAATTGATTTACCCTAGGTATTATAATATGAATATGAGACTTTTCACAATCTACTATACTCTACCACTTCAAATGAAACAAAACTTCACAATCATGAGACTCTTTACCCTCTCTCTTCTATGTCATATATTTTCATATGACATATATATTCAGTGTATCTGTATACACTGAAACTCCCCAATGTTATGATCTTGCTTTTGATAGTTATACATATTTTAGAGAACTTAAGAAGAGAAATATAGTCTGTTATATTTACCCAGATCTTTACCACGAATGTTCCCCTTAATTCTTGAAGGTCCAGTTGTCCCCTGGTATGATTTCCCTTTTCCTTGAATAACTTCCTATGGGATTCATTTTATAGCAAGTCTCCTGGAAACAAATTCTCTTCGTTCATCTAAGAAGGACTATATTTTGCTTTCATTCCAGAAGGATAATTTCAGTGGATATGGCATTCTGGGTCAGGAATTTTATTCTTTTAGTACTTTGAATACATTACTCCACCACTTTCTGTCTTCTTTGATTTCTGATGAGAAATTTGCATTCATGAAAATTGTTTCCCCCATAGTAATATGTTTATATTTTCCTGAATGCATTAAAGAGCTTTGATTTCTTTAGAAATTGGGTGATAATATGTCTGGAAACATGATTCCTTTTTAAAAGCTTAAATGAGATATAATTCTCGTACCATACAATCCCCCATTTACTACAATTCAGTGGACTTTCATATATTCACAGAGTTGTGAAACCTTCATTACAGAAATTGTAGAACACTTTCATTGCCCTAAAAAGAAACCCTACCTCCCTTAGCTGTTACCTCCCACTCCCCATCATCTCCAGCCCTAGGCAACCACTAATCTACCTTCTGTCCCTTTATATTTGCCTATTCTGGAAGTTTCTTATAAATGGAATTATACAAATGTGTTCCTTTGTGTCTAGCTTCTTTCACTTAGCATAATATTTTCAAGGTTTATCTATGTTGTAGCATGTGTCAGTAATTTGTTTATTTTTATTGCCAAGTAATATTCCATTATAAGGACATACTTTATCTATCTATTCATCAAGCTTTGAACATTTGGATTATTTCCACTTTGGGGCTGTTATGAGTAATGCCACTGTGGACATTCATGTACATTGTGTGTGTGTGTGTGTGTGTGTGTGTGTAGACATGTTATCATTTTTCTTAGGTATATATCTAAGAGTGATATTGCCAGATCACACAGTAACTCTATATTTAATCTCAAGAGAAACTGCAAGACTGTTTTCCAAAGCAGCTGAACCATTTTACATTCTCACCAGCAGCATGTGAAAGTTCTGATTTCTTCGCATGCTCACCAACACTTGTTATCCTCTGTCCTTTTGACTATAGCTAACCTAGTGAGTGTGAAGTGGTATCTCATCGTACTTTTTTATTGTCATTCTCCTAATGGCTAATGATGTTGAGCATCTTTTTATGTGCTTGATGAAATTTTATCTTCTTTGCAGAATCATCTATTCAGATTGCTTTCCTATTTTTAAAAATTGAGTTGTCTTTTTATTACTGAATTGCAATAGTTATTTATGTACCCTGGATACAAGTCTTATCAGATGCATAACTTGGAAATATAGTGTACCAGTCTGTGGGTTATTTTTTCTCTTTCTTGATGTTGTCCTCTGCACAAAAAGTTTTTATGTTGATGATATGCAGTTTATCTATTTTTTCTTTTGTTCCTTATACTTCTGTTATTATATTTAATAAACTACTACCTAATCCAAGATTACAACAAAATATACCCACGGTTTCTTCTGAGAGGCTTATAGTTTTAACTTTTACACTTAAGTATATGATGCATTTTGAGTTAATTTTTGTACAGGATGTACAATAGAGGTCTTACATCATTCTTTCTCATGGGAATGGTATTTTTTTTTTGCATTTAACCTATTTGGATTTTACAGAAATTCTTGAATTTATAAGTTTATGTTTTTCACCAAATTTGGAGAGTTTTCACCCATTATATCATCATATTTTTTAACATTGCACCCTTTTTCACTTTTAGAGATTTCAATGACACAATGTTTGACCTTCTCATATTGTTCTAAAGGTCCCTAAGACTCTGTTCATCTTATTTTCAATCTCTTTACTTTCTGTCCTTCAGACCAAATCATTTCTGTTCCTCTGTCTTCAAATTCATTGATTATTTTCTCTATCATCTCCATTTAGATGAGTCAACCTAGAAACTTTGTAAATTTCAGACATTGCAATTCACAGTCCTAAAATTCACATTTGGTTCTGTTTCTATAATTTCTATTTCTCCACTGAAAATTCCCATATCTACATCTGTTTCAAAAATGTTTCCTTTGCCACCCAGATCACTGTTGTGAAGTGATCTTTATAACACTGGTTATAAAGTGGTTTTAAAGTCTATCTGACAATTCCAATATCTGGGTCATTCCAGGGCTGGCCTCTTTTGATTGTATTTTTCCCTTAAGATTGGTGACATTTTCTGAAAAATTTAAATACTATGTTATGCAACTCTGGGTCATGCTAAAATTCTCTGAAGAACATTAATTTTCTGTTTGTTTTGATAGCAATCAACCCAACTGAGTTTGGATTGCAAGTTCTGCCTTCTGTCAGTGGTAATTCCAACATAAACTCAGTTCTCACAGACATCGCTGCTTGGTCCTCACATGCACCATCAAGATTTGGATTGGGACTAGGGTTTGGCTTCTATGGTACTTCAGTTCTAGAAGCCTTTGCTAGTGTCATCTGGGTGTGCCCTGTACGGGGTGGTTCACATGGATTTTGGTCATCTTCTCAGAATTTTTCCAATATTCTCCTTTTCTGCGGGGCTCCTTTCCTGGTTTCCCTGCCCAGAAAAACAGAGTTCCTTCAGTGTTAATCACTTGTGTTGTTCTATGTTACAGTGCCTGCCTTTGGGAGGAAGTGGTAAGAAAGAGAGAAAAAAATACATCTGGGATACTCCCACATATTCGTTGTGAAACACTTTTCCCAGTTTCTCCTTCCAACCAGATGATCTTCCTCTTGAAGTCTTAGATGCTAATGCAACTCCATGGTAGTGAGACTGGAACATGTCTTCAAGCAGACCCAGGAGAAAGGGGAAAAAAAACAGGGAAAAAAAGAAAAACCATAAGGCTTCTCTCCACACTCCCTCTCTCATGGGAACTTTTTTCCCCATCCTCTGTCCTGAGTGACAAACCTCTCTTGCAGTTTTGCCAACTTCATTTGCTATATATTTGCTATATTTGGGTCACTGACACTTAACAGGAAAACCAAACTAAACAAAGCAGGAAACTCACAGCCACCTTTTTGGTCATTGTCCATGTTGGGAGTTTTGACACCCCCCACCCCAGTCTGTCTGCTGTGTCTTTTTGAGTCCTCAGGCATTTGCTTTTGTATTTTGTCCAGTGTGTTTTGCTGTGACCATTGTTAAAAAATAAGCTATGGTGTTCTTACTTCATTCTGGCCATAAATGGACAATGTTAATAAAGTTTTAATGATACATTATTTTCTAACTCTTTGTTTGTTTATCAAAAGACCCCCCAGTCCTGACTTGAAGAGCCATTCCTGTGCACAGGACAGCTTTGTTCTTAATTCACTGCTGTAGTCTCAGCACTTAAAAGACATCTGCTATATGGTAGCTCTCAATAAATATTTATTGAATAAATCAATCTTTATGCATAGTGTTTTTTTTAACCATTTTAGATTTTACTTAATATAATTTCCTAGAAGTTGAATTGCAGACCCAAAGGTATAATTATCTTCTAGGTTGTATTCACGTTGTCAAATTCCTTCCGAATGTGTTCCACTCCACACTAATAAGTAAGAGTGCCTGTCTTGTCACATGGAATGAAAACTTTTTTTTAACATTTTCTAATTTGTAAATGAGGATGTTATCTCCTTGCTATTTTTATCTATACCAAATACTTTTACCAAGTATCTCTGGATCTTCTAAAGAAATCATCATTACCAAAATGAGATCATTCTTCCAGAATGCTCTGTGTCCTCTGCTTTTTAAACTCCACCCCCAAGGGGGCTTTTCTACAGATCTTCTTGATAAAGAAAGGAGAAGGAAGGTGTTTTTAAAAGCAGAATTTTTTTTTCAGAAGATATGGCCCAGGGCTCACTCATACTGGAAACTGTTATAGGTGTAGCTTTTAAGCCTCCTGGCTTTACCTTCATGGTAACTGCAAGAAAAATTGTTCCCATGCCCTGATTCCTTAAAACCCTGGGGAATGTAGAGAAACTGTCTTGAGGGAGCAGAGCAGAAAAAGTAACAGAATATAAAGAAAAACAAAATTAAAAGTCTCTGAGAAGTTCTGACCTTCACATCTATTTACACTTTGTAAAGGCATAACCTGTGTCCGCCAAGGAACTTCAGGCTATACAGCTCGTCCGAAGTGATCCCTACGTGTGGTGCCCACAATTTGGAAACAGTAAATTCCATATTCCTCTAATGGAGGGAAAATCCATCCTGGTCTTCGGGAAACCCACATAAAATTTTTCAAGACCAATAGCCATCAAGCAGTCAGAGGTACTTTCCACAGAGCATGATACCTGAAGCAATTCTGACCCATGATAGGCAGGTGCATCAATATCTCTGCAAGAGGGAGCCAGAAAAATAGATATCCTGACTGTTTCCCCTTCCTCCCTCTGATATTCTCCTTGGGCTTCACATTGGCCCAACCCAACCAGAAATCCAGCAATGGGGACCTATTAGTCTATGTAGATCATGTCCCAGGGCACTAGGCAGGTGGAAAAAGGAAGAGTGTACATGTAGGGACAAATAGAAGATACTTGGTGCACACAGAATGATTAATAAACACCAAGAAACACCCAAGAATTGCTATGCTCTGTTCCAAATTACCATATAGGTTATGAGCATATATTAAACGATTTCAGGCATTATTATTATTATTATTATGAGAGAGAGAGAAAGAGAGCATGAGATGGGGAGAGAGGCAGAAGGAGAGAGAGAGAGAATCTTAAGTAGGCTCTACACTCAGTGTGGAGCCTGATATAGGGCTTGATCCCATAATGCTGGGATCATGACCTGCACAGAAATCAAGTGTCAGTCAGGAATTCTGTCAACCAAACTCTTGACCTATATATGTGTGTAATGTCCAACAAAACAACTTAGTATTGCCAATAAATGTTCATTTCCCTCATCCTTCCGCATTTTAAAACACATCTGTCACTGGGATAAATTGCACATTAAATCACTAACAATCCATAAAGGGAAGGAAAAGCCATCACCTTTCTCCTCATTCCCTCCTCATGTTTCTTCAAAATGAGGTAAACATTGACCTAATGACTCATATTCTTTTGCAACCACACTTGCTAGTAAATAAGATAACTGTGTTTTAAAAGGCACACAAGTGCCTTTGCCACACGAGGTCACTGCCACTCACAACACTAGTGAGTGGAGGGCCACAAGATATTCCCAGGCAGGCACAAGTAACTTGCTCCCACTTTACTGCATTCTGGAGCATTAAGCCTTTTTTTTAAAGTCTGGCCCCAGGGCTGACTGGGTGGTAAATTTGGATATTGTGGGCCTTAACCTAAGCTGTGTATTTCAGTTAGCCAGCACCCATTTTGAGGATCAAGCTGCACTCCACAAGTTCCTAAAGCGCCAGTGTCCTGAGTATATATATGGAATTTAATGAAGAGAAAGGATGTTAGAAGTTAGGCATTCCAGGACCCTTTGTCAAATGTTATTAATAGCTACATAATCACACTCCCATATACATCAGAATCAAACAGCTCATATTTGAATCTAATTTCTATGATTGTTCTATGATTATTGTTATATCTATCAGGAACAACCTCTATTTTAGTTTCTATTTCATTATATTATAGAGGCTTGTTTTCATCACTATGCAGAAGTCAAGGGGCTAGTCTTATTCATTTATGTGTCCCCAGACTTAGCAGTTTCTGAGTAGTAGAGACCCATTATTCCATTAATAATGTCATTCAGCAAGAATTTTATTGAGTATCTACTATGCGATAAGTGCTATCCTAGAAGCTTAGGGAAAAACAGTGAATAGTTAAAAAATTAACTGCCCTCCTGGAAAGTATATTCTGGTGAGAGTGATGTATTGAATAGATGTATTGAATAGAATACATAATATGTCAGAATTGGTACTAAGGAAAAAATGAAACAGAAAAAAAGACTGTAGGGGGAGTACACTGCAACTACCTATACAGGCTTGTGAAAGCCAATTGTATTTTCAGGAATTTTGCAAGGCAGTTGTCATCACTCTAGTAGCTTTAAATAGGCCATGGTAAAAACATTCATCTCTCTGAATTCAGCAAACATTACAAACTGGTGTTCCCATCCCCCCAACACTGAGCCAACTGTTAAACATTTACCAGAACACCCATGTGCCAGGGGATGCAGTAAGCATGGAGCAGGGAGACTCTTCTGTTGGGCAGAGTGGTGAAGAACGCTTCCCTGGGAAGGAAGCTTTTGAGCTAAGGCCAAAATGAAGTGAGGGAGATGGGCCACCTGACTGCCAGAGGAGAGAGCATTCCTGGAAAGGAGCACAGCAAGTGCAAATGGCACAAGACTAGGTGGAATGAACAGGGGAGGACAGGATCATGATGTCAGGGAGGTGAAGGGTCCAGACCATACTATCTTGAATATCACCATGAAGACTGAGTTTTACTCAAAGTGAAACCCAGGCTTCAGAGTATTTTGAGCAGTATGGTGACATGATTTGATTTATATTATAAGAGCTTCATTTTAACAGATTTGTTGAGAATCAACCAAAGTATACAAGGATAGAAGAAGTAGACTGGGAGGAAGTCATCACAGTAGCCCAGGTGACCCTGGTGACAGATAGCAGTGCATGGAGCAGTATGTATGTGAAGGGAGTGATAAGTGGTTGCATATGTTTTTACAGTAGAAACTACAAGATTTGCAAAAAGATCAGATTTCTCCAAATTTTCTTAAGCATGCAGAAGGACTGAAAAGCTATTTACCAAAATGGAGAAGGCTGTGAAAGGGACATGTTTGGGGGTGACATGAGGGGTGCAGGGTAGATCAGTAGCTTAGAGGCAGACATGGTACGGCTGGCATGTTTATCAGACATCCAGTCAGTGGTACCTTCAATCCAAGACTCACTTTTGGCCCCATACAGACTGCCTTCCGTCTACACTTTCCCCACCTCCCCCACTGAAATAGTCACCTGCAAACTCGTAACTTCTCTGTGTCTCTGGAACAACAGAGTGATAAGTGTCATTGTGTGCTGTGTCCCAGGCAGCTGTGGTTAGCTGCCCATTTCTGTCTCTGAAGCCTTCACTCTGACTTGAGGGATCCAGGCTAACAGACATGGAGCTGTAGACACAGTGAGCTGACCTTGTGAAAAACATCCTTCCTTCAGTCGCAAAGTTTAATTTGGTCCAGGGCCCTGGGAAGGTCTGGGATGATGGACACATGCACATGGAGTTCTGACCAATGGCTCTGCAGTGACCCTTGGTCCTAGGATATCTGCCCAGAGTCAGGTGGTGGATGCAGTGCTCAGGAGCCTCCCAACCAAAGGGTGGTTGGCAGAAAACAGAAGTCGAAGGACACCACATGAAAAAGGAGGTGAGACAAAAGATCTCACACATTGTCAACATTGAGAAAGCGTCACAGGCACACAGGAAGGCCATAGTGTAAGCTGCATTTGCATATACGGGTGTGCGTCTTCAAGTATCATCTCTCCTTTACCCAGTTTCTAACCTTGGGGCAGCATGAGAGGAAAGGGGGATATTAACATGCGGTTTGAGTCTGGATTTTATACCTTCATGCTGTGTCTCAATTAATCAAAGATTTGCCATAAAACTTAACCAGCAGTGCTCTACACCAAGACAAGTCATAAAATATGAGCTGATTAATTTCCTTCTAATTTGTACGATAATTAAAATTCTAACTTTTAATTCCATTAATTGTCCTCCCACAAGGAGGCTGATTGGGCTTTCGTAATGCACTCTGTGACAGTCCTCTTCCCACAGGGTGGCTTTGTTGCCTTTATGGTACAAGGTTTCCCTGTCATTCATCAAGGCCCAGAGATAAGTGTGTGCTTATCACTCCAGCCCATTCTGACATGAGCCAGCAAGGAGCCGCGTCTGTGCCCATAAATCACTGAAAGTCATTTGGTATTTTATCAGGATGTCAGGTCAGCTCTGTGAATGCTCCCTCCTCTTAATGAACAATTCCCTTGCTAAACGCAATGTGGCCCCAAATACATCTGTGGCACACAGGCCATGGTTAAGCATGTCCTGGATGAACCAGGAGGCAGCTTTCACATCAGCATGCACCAAGGAAGTCCACGTGCATGTCTGCTGTGTAGATGATGAGCTTCTAAAGAGCAAAGATGTCTGTCACACTGTCTCAGAGCACAGAAAAGGAAAGGAGGAAGGAATTATCAGGAGCCAGATTCTCTGCAATACTGCAGGGCTCTTTTTTACTCCAAAGTTGCATAGTAAATTCACAAACTGCATATTCCACAAGGGAGATTTTGTTACACGTACTTTGCATTTGAGGAAACTGAGGCACAGTGAGATTAAGTGAAACATGTAATGTTATTAAGGTTACATGGACCATGAATGGCAGGATTTATGTGCAACTCTATGTAATCTCCAAAGTCTTAAACTACTGGACATCTCATCTATACATAACAGAAACCCCTAATTTATTGACCACCTACTGTGTGCTCAGTACAACCCTAGGATATCTTTACATACATCATTTCTAATCTTTACCATAATACTCAGACCTCAATTGAAGCATCCCATCTGCTGAAGAAGAGGAGCTCCCTTGGGATTATGTAATGTTCCCAGGCCACTCAAGCTGATCAAAGGCAGAACTGAGGTTCTGAGAGGGGCCAGCTGACCTCAGGTCCCCTCTTCCTTCCACCACCCCAGCTGCAGAGCCCAGGATCAGTGCACTTGCCAGTGTTGGCTGTGGAGATAAGCATGCACTCAGCCACACCCATGTGGAAACCTGACTATCAGCACATAGGCCTTTTGCTTACCTGAAGTCACCACAGGGTCTCTACCCAAAAGAAAGACCATGAGTGAGGCTAGGAGGACAGGCAAGGTCAAGGTTTGCAGAGAAGAGCAGGAAGATGCTAAAAGAGGCAAAGTGAAGGGCCCTTGCCTATTCAGCCACTGATGTCACAAATATGTAGAAAGCTTGTGCAGCATGCCAGGCATCATGTTGGCCAGGAGAACACAACAGTGAGTGCTTCTCAGCCCCATCCTCTAGGATGTGCAGGCAGCGGAGAAGCCAGAAACATGGGCACAATGATGAAGTAAATGCAGTGATAAGGGTAAATCCAGAACACATGGGGAGGTCCCAACTAGACTGCAGAGTGAGGACAGGCACCCAGAGGAATCTATGCTGGGCAGCTGCTACAACAGCATTATCCTACCTATTCTACCTCTCTCATTGTCTCTGCTCTATTTGAATGGAGATATTTCAGTTCCCAGGGTCTGATTCTGCCTTGCAGTTTTCTTTTTCTCCAGAATTGCATAGTAAATTCACAAACTGTGTAAGAATGGCACTACTTTTTGTTATTTTTCTTTGCTGAAGTCCCTCCAACCCTGCGAAGTCTGCCCCTTTGACCTGGAGTCCCCTTCTAACCACTGTCCCATCCTCAATGTCCTCCCTCCTTTCTCTACTTCCTGATAGTATTACAGTTCCCCAAATCTGGCTTCGTTCCTCAACAGCTTAGTGACACTCCTCTAATTAAAGCCACCAATTATTTCTAAAATACAAAGAGTGTTTTTTTCAGCCTTTTTCTTATTGGAGACCACTACTGTGTTGGTTACCTATTGCTGCTGGAACAAATGACCACAATTTAGTGGCTTAAAACACAAAAGTTTGCTCTCTCACAGTCCTGGGGGTCAGTATCTGCCACGGGCCTCACTGGGATGACATCAAGATGTCACCAGAGCTGCTTCCTTATGGAAGTACTATGAGAGAATTAATTTCTTTTTTTTTTAAGTTTCTAGAGACTACCTGCATCTCTTGGCACATGACCCCTTCTTTCATTTTCAAATCCAGCAACAGGGGAGTGAGGTGTTCAAATATTCCTCACTTTGCATCATTTTGACCTCTTTGTCTGTCTCTCTCTCTCATGACTAAGGACCCTTCTGATTACACTGGATCCACCTGAATAATTCAGGACATTACCTCCCCATGTCAAAGCCCCTGATTTAATCTCATTGGCAAAGCCCCCTTTGCCATGTAAGGTAACACATTCATAGGTTGTGGAGATGAGGATGTGGACAGCTCTGAGGGCCATTATTCCGCCTGCCACAGCTGGTAATTCCCTTTTCCTTAAAACAATCTTTTCCATTGGTTTGTGTGACTCCATCGTCTTCTGCTTCTTCTCTTATCTCTTTAACTATTTCTTCATGTCTCCTTCTCTCACTCCCCATTTTTTTCCTACCATTAACAGATGTGAATCTAGCTGATTGTCCTTTTATACTTACCTGGTGACATCAAAAGGAACTGCTACTGTTAAGGAAGGAGCAAATGTGAGAATTGTTCTTTTAGTAGCAATTTCCCCCAAACTGTCAGAATCCTATCATATTCTTAGCCACCCAAGAAGTAACATGAGAGATATTCCAGATTCATCACTCTTCCTCATCACATCAGACCAAATCATCACTAAACCATGCAAAATTTAGCCTCAAAATAGATTTTAAGTCCAAGGCATGCTCAAAAAAATGGAAGCTCTATAGAATGTTATGATTAAACAAAGTTAAACTCCACCAAAAACTGTTCAATTGAAAAAAATTTCTCAAAGTTGCAGGATACACAATCAACATACAAAAATCAGTTGCATTCTATGTACTCCCAACATATCATCCACAAAAGAAATTAAGAAAACAATTCCATTTACAATAGCACCAAAAAGAAAATATTTAGGAATAAGATTAACTAAGGAAATAAAATACTTGTACACTAATGAATAAAAGAACACATGAATAAATGAAAAGATATCCTATGTTTATGGATTGGAAGAATTAATGTTAAAATGTCCATACCATCTAAGGTGATGTACAAATTCAATGTAATACATATCAAAATTCCAATGGCATATGTCTAAAGAAATAAGAAAAAAATCTTAAAATATGTATGGAACCACTAAAGATCCCAAGTAGCCAAAGAAATTTTGAGCAAGAAAAACAGAGCTAAAGGCATCACACTTCCTAATTAAAAATTTTTATTATAAAGCTACAGTAATCAAACCAATATAATACAGTAATCAAACACATGCACGTTGACCAATGGAACAGAATAGAAAGCCCAGAAATAAACTTACACGAATATGGTCAAACTGACATTTGATAAGAGTGCTAAGAATAGACAATAGAAAATGAATTATCCCTTTAATAAATGATTCTGGGAAAATGGGTACCCATATACAAAAGAATGACAGTGGGTCCTTATATCATACCATACACAAAATCAACTCAAAATGGATTAAAGACCTAAATGTGATATGTGAAACATTAAAAATCCTAGAAAAAAAACATAGAGAAAAGCTTTTGTACATTGACCTATGCAATGATTTCTTAGATGTGACACCAAAAATACGGGCAACAAAAGCAAACATAGAGAAGTGGGACTATGTCAAACCAAAAAGCTCTGCACAGCAAAGGAAACACTCAACAAAATAAAAAGGCAACCTATGGAAAGGCAGAAAATGTTTGAAAACTATATATCTGATAAAGGGTTAATATATAAAATATCTAAGAAACTTCTACAACTCAACAACAACTCGATTTAAAAATGGGCAAAGAATCTGAATAGATATCTTTCCAAAGAAGATATACAGATGGCCAACAGACACATGAAAAAATGTTCAACATCACTAATCATCAGGGAAATTCAAATTAAATCAAAACCAGAATGTGATATCACTTCACACCTGTTAGGATGGCTTTTATCAAGAAAACAAAAGATAGCAAATGTTAGTAAAAATGTGAATAAAATGGAAGCCTGGTGCACTGTTGGTGGAAATGTAAATTGATACAACCATTATGGAAAACAGTATGGAGTTTCCTCAAAAAAACATAAATAGAATTACCATATGATCTGGCACACCACTTCTGGGTATATATCCAAAACATTTGAAATTAGAATCGTGAAGGGATATTTATACTCCCATGTTATTACAGCATTATTTATAATAGCCAAGACATGGAAGCAGCCTAATTGTCCATCAAAAGATGACTAGATGAAGAAAATGTGGTATATATATGGAATGGAATATTATTCAACCTATATAAAGAAGGAACTGTTGCCATTTGTAACATGACTGGACCTGGAGAATGTTATGCTAAGTGAAATAAGCCAGATACAAAAGGGAAAATTCTATGTAATGACATATGATGAACCAAAAATAGTCAAACTTATAGAAGCAGAATGTGGCGTGGTGGTTGGCAGGAGATGAGTGGAGGGAAATTAGGACAGTATTAGCCAAAAGATACAAAATTTTAGTTATACAAGATAAATTAATCCTAGGACTTACTGTACAGTGTAATGTCTATAGTTAATATCACTATATTGTATACTTAAAAATTTACTGAAAAGATAGATCTTATCTTAAACTTTTTTTAGTAATAATAATAATAATAAATAAGGGGATGGAAGGAAATCTTTGGATGATGGATAGGTTTATGGCATAGATTGTGGTGATAGTTTCATGGATGTGTTATTACCTCCAACTTCATAAAATTATATATAATTATGTATAGATTTTTTATGCCAAAAATTATATTAATTAATTAATTAATAAATAAGTTGTGGCACCTGGGTGGCTCAATCGGTTAGGTAGCCAACTTCAGTTCGGGTCACGATCTTACAGTCCATGAGTTCAAGCCCCATGTCTGTCTCTATGCTGACAGCTCAGAGCCTGGAGCCTCCTTAAGATTCTGTGTCTCCTTCTCTCTGTGCCCCTCCCCTGCTCACGCTCTGTCTCTCTCTGTCTCTCAAAAATGAATAAACATTAAGAAAACTAAAAGAAAAATTGAAGTTAAGAAGCTCTCCTTACTACAGAGTTTTTATTCTGTTGTGATGAGACAGCACACAACTTACCAAGGTCTGTGGTATCAGAATACTTTACTCATGCTCACTAAACAGCAGTGTTCTGAAGGTATGCAAACTGGGAAGTGTCTAGCCAGCTTGTTTTCTCTACTACCTCCTACTGCTTCCCACCCCCACAGCTAATATCACATCTTCATTTTTCTGGGTTGCTACCACAGCCAGCTGAGTGACATCCCTCCCTCTAGACTGTCACCCTGTTTTTGCCTGGAGAGATACCACAGCATTCCTGGGTGAGATAGTGCTGGGCTTCCACCCAAACTCTGACATTTAACAGCTGTGTGATCTTTGGCAAGTTACTAAACATCACTATGCTTTGATTTCCCCATACTGAGTATTTTCTACACATCAAGCAATAAGTTAAATGCTCAACTTTTACTACATCATTTAATCAACTCAACAATTTTGTGGAAATAGCAACAATTTATTATTATTGTTATTATTATTATCACCATTTTGTAGAGTAAAAAACAGAACTCATAAAGATTAAATAATTTACCAAGCATCATGCAGTTAACATGTTAGAGATGGGCTGATGCCTGCCTTACAGAGCTATCTTGGGGATCAAATGACTTGCTAATATGCATCTTTAAGCTCACTTCTTGGCACACAGGAAACATATATTAGAACATCATTTTTGTTGACTAAGAATGTTATCAGAGATACCAAATATGGCATCCGTATCTGCCCAAGATGGAGTAACAGGGATATGATTTACCTTTCTACCTAAAAAACAAGTAAGATATATTAAACATTTTTTTAAAAACTCAACATCAAACAGTGAAATACAGTCATCCCTGAGAGATGGAGACAAACTATGTATGTTCTATGAATCCCTCAACTCACTGCTTGACAGATTTTCCAGGCTGGAGCACCAAGAAGGGGAACTCAAGTAGACCTCGATGGTCTAGTAAATTGACAAATTAGATCTGAGAGCCCAGAAAGACACCAAGGCAGATGGAGTTCATATGACAGTATGTGAAAGAGAAGGGTGTTCATAGAAAGAAGTTCATAGACCTACAGAGGGTCCCCTTCAAATATTCATAAAAATACTGATCAACACCTGCATGTAAATAAACTACCTCAGTGAAAAATCGTCTGAAAGAATAATAGAAAAATACCCAGTGTTCACATAGAGCTAGCAATTGTGTTTACTTCCACTAGCTGGTGTGGAAAAGTTTATAATTCATGCGTCATTGGGTAAACTATAAGAATGTTTTGTCTTAGTAGTGGTGAATAATAAGTGATAGATGGAGCACTGGGTCCTGATGCACCTAATAAGTTATAGAATTAAGACCTGAAATGAATAAAGTGTTTCCAAGTGCATCCAAAATAATGTTCAAGAATATTTATAGGAATAGAAGAAATATCTGTCATTCAACAAGGTAAAGTTCACAATGTCTGCCTGAAATTAAAAAAAAAATACCAGGCGTACAAAGAAACCAGAAAATATAATCCTTAATTAATACAGTAACTGATTGAGAAAACCAAACCAGAACTGACACAAATATTAAAATTACATACAAGAACATTTAAATTGTTATTTCTCTACTTTATATATTTAGTATGGTGAATATGATAGGGAAAATACAAAAAAAGGCACAAACAAAATTCTAGAGATGAAAACTACAGTGTCTGAAGTGGAAAATACATTGGATATCCCTAAAGAATGATTACATGTAGTTGAAAAAAGTTACTAAACTTGAAGACATATGGAAAAAAATTAAAAATAAAAAATAGAGCTGTAAAATATACAAAATCAAACACACAGAGAACAAACACTGAAAACAATATTAGTGAGATGTCAGACAACTTTAAGAAATCTAATATTTCATTTAATTAGAGATCCTGAAAAGGAAGGCAGAAAAAATACTTGAAACAAAACTGGCTGAAAAATTTCCAAATTTATTTAAAAATATAAATGCATAGGTTCAAGAAACTACTGGGCAACAAGGACAAGAAACATGGGGAAAAAAACATGCCAAGACTCATCATAATCAAATCGTTCAAAGCCATTAATAAAAAAAAAAATTCTTAAAGCAGACAGAGCAGGTGAAAGCACTCACATTACAAACAAAAGGAACAAACATAAGGATAATAGCTAATTTCTCATGAGAAACAATGTAAGCAAAAAGTGGAACATTTGAAGTACCAAAAGAAAAATCTATCAACCAACAATTTCATACCCAGAGCAAAAATATTTCTAGAAAATAATAGAAAATTAGGACTAATTCAAAGAATTCATCACAAGTACACCCACATTATAAGAATGTTGAAGGAGGGGCGCCTGGGTGGCTCAGTTGGTTGAGCATCTGGCTTCCGCTCAGGTCATGATCTCACGGCTCATGAGACAGCTCAGAGCCTGAAGCCTCCTTTTGATTCTGTGTCTCCCTTTCTCTCTGCCTCTCTTCCAATTATGCTCTGTCTCTCTCTCAAAAGTAAATAAACATTAAGAAAGAAAGAAAGAAAGAAAGAAAGAAAGAAAGAAAGAAAGAAAGAAAATTTTTATAAGAATGTTGAAGGAAATCCTTCAGTCAAAAGGAAAGTGATACCACACAGAGATATGGACCTAAGGGAAGAAATGGCATACAGAAGAAAGATATTTTTTTTAAAAAAATCTCTTTAAAGTTAATTGGCTGTATAAATAAAAATAGTAACATTCATTTGGGGTTTATAACAAATGTATAAGGAAAGTATATAAATTAACAGCACAAAATTTGGGATGACTAATAGCTGTAACTTCTTCTATTTACATGAAGTGTATAATATTGAAAGCATACAGTTATATGTTATGCTATATCATAATATATTACCTATTATTATATACTATTATATTACCTATTATTTTTGTCTATTATATTATTGTACATGAAAATAGATTGCTTTGAGTTAAAAATGTGTTTTATTTTATTATTTTAAATGTTTATTTATTTTGAGAGAGAGAGAGAGAGAGAGAGAGAAGTGGCAGAGAGAAAGGGAGAGACAGAATCCCAAGCAGGCTCTGTACTACCAATGCAGAAACCAACACAGAACTTGATCTCACAAACTGTGATTCATGACCTGAGCTGAAATCAAGAGTCACACACTTAAACCATCTGAGCCACCCTGGCGCCCCAAGAATGTATTTTAAAAAACCATAAAACTACCACTACAATAATAAAGACTTATAGTTTATAAACCAACAAAGGAAATAAAATGGATTAATAAACAAGATTCAATCAATTTTAAAAAGCATAAAAAAGAAGAAAAATGGGGAAAAAAAGAACAGATTGGACAAATAAAAACAAATAGGAAGATGATAGACATAAACCTAACCGTATCATTAATTACATTAAATGTTACTTGTCCAAATAACCCCCAAAAAGTGGAAATTGTCAAACTGGATTATAAAACAAGAGCTAACTTTATGCTGACTAGAAGAAACACACTTTAAATATAAAGACATGAATAGGTTAAAAGTAAAAGTATGGGAAAAGATATACCACACTGACACTAAGCAAAAACCTGCTGTAGCTATTTTAATATTATAACAAGTAATTTTGTAGTAAGGCATACTACCAGGAATAAAGAAGTTTATTTTATTGTTATAAAAGAGTCAATTAGTTGATTATATAATAATCTTAAATTAATTATGCACCTAAAAATGCAGTTTCAAAACACATGAAACAAAAACTGATAGAAAGGCAAGGAGAAATAGAAAACCTACAATACAGTTGAAGATTTCAATACCATTTTTCTGTATCTAATAGAACTAGATAAAGAAAAACATATAGTATACTTGAACATTATCAAGCAACATAACTTAATTGACATTCAAAAGACATGCCACCCAACCAGAGCAAACTACACATTCTTTCGAAGTATGCATGGATAAATCTATCAAGACACAATATGCAAGGTCATAAATAATCCTCAATGAGTTTGATAAGTTTCAAGTCATATAAAATGTGTTCTTTGTCATAATGAAATTAAATTTGATATTAATAACAGCAAGATATCTGAAAAAAATTCCAAATATTTACAAGCTTAACAGAAAATTTCTTAATATTTCATGGGCCAAGGAATAAATCAAAAATGAAATTTATACTGTGAACTAAATATAAATAAAAACACATGTTTTATAAGTAAAAACATAACATAAAAATTGCAGGATGACATTACAGCAGTATTTACTGGGAAAATTATAGTGCTAAATGCCTATATTCCAAAACAGGAAGGTTCCAAATCAATGACTTCAGTGCTTAATTTAAAATTAGAAAAAGAACAACAGGAAATGACACACAAAAGATACATAAGTAAGTAAATGTTAAATACCAGGTAAGAACAATGAAATAAAGAAATTTAAAAAATAAAGAAAATCAGTGAAACCAAAAGCTAGTTCATTCAGAAAATCAATGAAATCGGCAAGCTTATATGCAGCCTGATCAAGAAAAAAAAAGAAAGAAAAAAAAACAAATTGCCAATATCAGAATTGAGAGAGGTGACAACACTACAAATTATGCCAATAGTACACTATTTTGATTATAATTGGCATAAAGATACATAAGAAGATCAATGGAAAATAATAGACTCCAGAAATAAATCCACACATATCTGGGCAACTCATTTTTGACAAAAATGCAAAAAAAATTAATAGAAAGGATAAACTTTTCAACAAATAATGTTGGGGAAACTGGTCATCTATATACAAAATAATAATAAATAAAACACAATTGATCTTTAGCACTCACTACATATAAAACCTAACTCAAAGAAAGATACAGATCTAAATTTAAAACCTAAAACTAAAGCTTCTATAAATGAATATAAGAGAAAAATATTTGTGAATTTGCTTTAAGAAAATGAGTTTTTATTTTATTATTAATTTTTCCTATTATGTATTTTTCAACTATTTTTATAGTTTCAACAATTTTTATTTAATTTGGATATAATTGAAACACAATGTTACATTAGTTTCAGATGTACACCTTAGTGATTTCACAAATTTATACATTATGCTGCGTTTACCACAGACATAGCTACCATCTATGCCATTGTATCACTGTTACAATATTATTGATTATATTCCTTATGCTCTGCTTTTTATTCCCTTGACTTAATCATTCCATCACTGGAGACTTTTTTTTAGATATGGCATCAAAAGTATGTTTCATTAAAATCACAAATTGATAAATTGTTATGTAATCAAAATTAAAAGCTCTTGCTCTCCTAAATACACTATTAAGAATATGAAGACAAGTCAAAAACTGAGGCATATATTTTTGAAGCATATAACTCATTACGAACATGTATCCAGAATATATAAAGAACACTCAATACTCAATAATAAAGAGACAAAAACTCTATTTTTAATAAACAAAAATGTTAACAGTTCACCACGGAACATATACATATGGCAAACAAGCATGAAAATACATGCTTACCTAAGAAATCATTAGGAAAATTAAAATTAAAAATATAATGAGATACCACCACACATTTACTGTAACGGCTAAAAATGTTAAAGGGTATGGAAAATATTAAAGGATTTTTAAATTATGGCCAATTGGAATTTATTCCTGGAATGCAAGGATAGTTCAACATATAAAAATCAATTGATATAATAAAACATTTAATAGAATAAAGGGGGAAAACACATGATTACCTTAACTGAGGAAGAAAACCAATTAACAATATTTAACACCATTCATGATAAAAATATGTAAAAAAAATAGTAATAGAAGACAACTTACATAATATATTAAAGACAATATATGAAAAACCCACAGCTAAGATCATATTCAGTGATTAACAACTGAACACTTTTCCCTTAATATCAGGAACTAGACAAAGATGTCCACTCTTACCATTTCTATTCAATACAGTATTGGAAGTTCAAGTCAGAACAATTAGTTGAAACAAGAAACAAAGGTATCCAGATTGGAAAGGAAGAAGTAAATTGTGTCTGTTCAAAGATGACATAGTCTTGTATTTAAAAAAAACAAAACAAAACTTAAAGATTCTGGAAAAAAAACTCTGTAGGAACTAATAAGTGAATTCAGCAAAGTTAAGGATACAAGATAAAGAATAGAAATCAGTGGTGTTTCTATACACTAACAATCAATAATCTGAAAAGGAAATTAAGAAAATAATTACAATAGCATCAAAAAGACTAAAATACTTAGAAATAAACTTAACCAAGAAGGTGAAAGACTTGTACACTGAACACTACAAAATATTGCTGAAAGAAATTAAAGAAGACATTAATAAGTAGAAAGACATCATAGCTCATGGATTAGAATATTTAATATTGTTAAGATGTCACTACTACCCAAAGTAATAGCATTTACTATTACTATTATGAAATCCCTATCAAAATCCCAATGACATTTTTATTGAAATATAATTAACATATAGTTTTATATTAGTTTCAAGTGTATAACATAATGATTCAACAGTCCTATATATTACTCGGTGCTTATCACAATAAGTGTACTCTTAATCCCTTTGATCTATTTCTCCCATCCCCCTACCCACATCCCCACTGAAAACCACTAGTTAGTTCTCTATTTTTGAGTCTGTTTTCTTTTTTTGTCTCTTATTTTCCTTGTTCATTTATTTTGTTTCTTAAATCGCACCTAGGAGCGAAATCATATGGTATTTGTAATTCTCTGACATATTTCACTTAGCATAATACCCTCTATATTCTTCAATGTTGTTGCAAATGGCAAGATCTCATTCTTTTTTATGGCTAATATTCCATTTTGTGTATGTATACACACATATGTATGTATGTATGTATACACACATATGTATGTATGTATGTATGCATGTATGTATACAGATATGTAAACACATCTTCTTTATCTATTCATCTATGGATGAAGACTTGGGTGGCTTCCATATTGTAAATAATATTACAATAAACATAACAGTGCATATATCTTTTTGAATTAGTGCTTTCATTTTCTTTGAATACATAGCCAGTAGTGGAATCACTGGATCATATGGTAATTCTATTTTTAGTTTTTTGAGACACCTCCATGCTGTACTCCACAGTGGCTACACAAATTTGCATTCCCACCAACAGTGCACAATGATATTTTTTGAAGAAACAGAAAAACCCATTCTAAAATTTATATGGAATCTCAAGGAAGCCTGAATCTTGAAAAGAAGAATAATATTAGAGGTCTTACACTTCTTGATTTCAAAACTGACTACAAAGCTACATAATCAAAACAATGTGGTATTGGCATAAAGACAGACAAATGGATTAGAACAGAGAGCCTAGAAATAAACTCACACATATACAGTCAACAGATCTTTAACCATAGAAAGTCCAAGACCATTCAATGATGAAAGGAAAGTCTTTCAACAAATGGTGCTGAACCTCTTGGGATGAGCACTGGGTGTTGTATGGAAACCAATTTGACAATAAACTTCATATATTGAAAAAAATAAAAAAAATAAAAAATAAAAAATAAAATAAAATGGGGTTAAAGTCTAAAAAAACAAAAACAAAAACAAATGGTGCTGAGAAAACTGGATGCAAAACAATAAACATCACTCAAAAAGTATCAAAGACCTAAATATGAGAGCTAGTAACTATGAAAACCATAGAAGCAAACATATAGGGAAAGCTTCATGACACTGGTTTTGACAATGATTTCTTGGGTATGACACCATAAACCCAGGCAACTGAAAGAAAAAAAAATCAATGAATTGGATTTCATCAAAATTAATAACTTCACATATCAGAGGACACTATCAATATATTGAAAAAGCAAGCCACGGAATGGGAGAAAATGTTTACAAATAACAGGTCTGATAAGGGAATACTATCCAGAATACATAAGGAACTACAAAACCTTAACAACAATAAAAAACAAAACTATTAAAAAATGGACAGAGACTTCAACAGAAATTTCTCCAAATAAGATACACAAATGGCTAAAGAGCACATGAAAAGATTATCAACCTCACTAGTCATTAGGGAAATGAAAATCAAAACTAAAATGTGATACCACTTGATTAGGATGCCTTTTATGAACAAGCAAACAAAAAACACAGAAAATAACAATACTGATAAGAATGTAGAGAAATGAGAACGCTTATACATTGCTGATGGAAAAGTAAAATGGTGTTGCCACTGTGGAAAGTAGTTTGACAGTTCTTCAAAAATTTTAAGTAGAATTACCATGCGAACCAGCAATTCCACTTCTAAATATACATTCAGAAGAATGGAAATCAAGGCCTTGAACAAATATTTATACATAGCAGCCTTATTCACAAAAACCACAAGGTGGAAACAACCCAAGTATCCATAGACAGATGAATGGATAAACTAAATGTAGTATATACGTCTCACAGAATAGAACTCTGAATTAAAAGAGAAGGAAATTGACAGGCTACAACGTGGATGAACCTTGACAACACTAAACTAAGTGAAATAAACCAGTCACAAAAAGACAATATATATACAATATGATTCCACTTAGATGAGGTATGTAGAGTAGTCTAATTCTTAAAATATAGAATGTGGTTCCCAAGGGCCAAAGGAGGGAAGAATGAGATCTTAGTGTTTAATTTGTACAGATTTCGGTTTGGGAATATGAAAACATTATGGAGATGAATAGGGTTTTGATTGTACAACAGTATCAATATACTTAATGCCACTTATATGGACTGAATTGTTTCCTCCCCAAAATTCTTTTTTGGAACGCTAATCCCCAATGTGATGGTATTTGGGAGGTAATTCGTAATTAGGTTTAAAAGAGGTCATGAGGATGGCGCTCCCTTGATGGAACCAGAGCTGGCTCACTCTCATTCTCTTTCTCTTTCTCTTTCTCTTTCTCTTTCTCTTTCTCTTTCTCTGTCTCTGTCTCTGTCTCTGTCTCTGTCTCTGTCTCTCTTTCTCTGCCGATGTGAGGATGTTGAATGAAGGTGGACTGCAAACCAGGCAGAGTTCTCCCTGGAGAACTGAAGTGGCTATCACCTTGATCTTGGACTTCCCAGCCTCTAGAACTGTGAAAAATAAATTTCAGTTGTTTAGACAGCAAATCTGTGGTATTCTGGTATAGTAGCCCAAGCAGACTACGCTGAACTGCACACTTAAAATGGTTAAAATGGCATATTTTATGATGTGTATATTTTACCACAATGAAAATAAAATATATGAAGCAACTGGAATTCCCATGTATTTTTATAGACTGTTACTAACACTTTGGAAAATTATTTGACAGTTTTTAATTTTTTTTAGCGTTTATTTATTTTTGAGACAGAGAGAGACAAAGCATGAACGGGGGAGGGTCAGAGAGAGGGAGACACAGAATCTGAAACAGGCTTCAGGCTCTGAGCTGTCAGCACAGAGCCCGATATGGAGCCCGAACTCACGGACCGCAAGATCATGACCTGGGCCGAAGTCGGCCGCTCAACCGACTGAGCCACCCAGGCGCCCCGACAGTTTTTAAATAGTAAGCCACACACCTACTCTATGATCCAGCCATTCTATTTCTAGGTAGTTCCCCAAGAAAAGAAGAAAGAATATGTTTTTATACACAAATATTCATAGAAGCTTTATTTTTAATTGACAAAAATGGGTAATAATCCAAAAGCCCATGAAGAGGAGACTAGATAAACAAGCTAAGATATTTTCATATGGTGAAATATTACTTGGCAATAAACAGGAACGAACTAATGATACAATGATATGCATACATCTCAAAATAACTATTTTGAGTGAAAGAAGCCAGATAAAAAGAGAATATATGTCATAATATTCTTTTTATGTAAAATTGTAAAAGGTAAAATTAATCAATAGTCTTAGAAAACAGGTAAGCAGTTGCCTGTAGAGGGGGATCCATCCAGGGATAGAAAGGATTACCATGAAGTATAAAGAAACTTTTGTGGGTAATGAATATCTTTACCCTCCTGACTGCAGTAATGGTTTCACTAACGTATGTGATGGTCAAAACAAATGAAATTGTGCACTCTACATATGTTCTGTTTATTGCATGTCAATTATACCCTGATAGACCTATTAAAATGTTACCAGAACCAAGCTTATCCCTGTCTACTCATACAAACTCCCATGTTGTTCCTCCAATGCCCCAGGTACAGTTTTGCTTTGGGCCCTTTGTGTATGATTCACACGTGTGATTTTTTCAGATATTTACTCAAATTTTCTGTGAACCCTCCTATATGTTTCCTATTCCCACTGTAAGAAATTAACAATCTTAGTGGCTTTAAAGCATCACAAAGGTATTCTCTTACAGTTCTGAAGATCAGAAATCCAAAACAAGTCTTAAGGGGCTTAAGTCATGATTGTCCCTTGCTTTCCCAGCCTCTCAAGGAGGCTGCTGTCATTCCATCTCTCCAACCTCTGCTTCCATCATCACATCGCTCCTTTGTCCTCCTTTAGTCCTCTTTACCTTCCTCTTACAAAAGGACCCTTGTGATGGCATTTAGAGCCAACCTGGAGAATTGAGAATAAACTCCCCATCTTAAGGTTTGCAGAGTCCTCTTTGCCACATAAAGTAACATACTCATAGGTTTCAGGCGTTAAGAGGTAAACATTTTGGAGACCATTATCCAGCCCCACACACCTTCCTGTTAACCCTATCTAGAATTGTAATGCACTCACAAACACTTCCTATATTCCCTACAGTCTTTACTTTTTCTCTTTGACATTTTTTAATATCAAAATACCATGTATTTTACATATATATTGTGTCTTTCCCAGTAAGCTCTAAACATCATGAGAGTGATGGTTTGTTTTGCCCCCTGCTCTATTTTATAATGCCTGGAAAAGAGTGGTGTTCATTCAATAAATGGCCATTGAATAAGAGAATTATTTTTGTCTGAATGACCCTCACACATGCTTTGTTTCTCATATTTTCTCTATTTACTTAGAATATCAGGTACTGGATATTCTTGCTACTTAAATCTATATGGTGACACTAGTCATTCATCCAGAGACTGTTGAGGGTTTAGAAAATGGGATGATTCAGCAGTACCCCAAATCATGATTCTTTTGTGCCAACATTATAAGAATAGTCTTGTGACATCTTGAAAACTGTGGAGTCTGGTTCATGATGGTGCCATCCATTGCAGCTGCTGCTAGAATTAAATCCAATTATCACCCCCAAATACATACTCATACCCCTACTTGGCCAGAAGCTCTTAGAGGGCAAGACTTTGTCTTTGATTTTCTTGAATCTCATCTTTCCTATTAAAAGTTCAATGAGTACTCAATGAGTGGAATCCATTTCAATTGAATAAATTCCCTTGCTCATTATTCAAATAAAAGGATGGAGTTTGTCTTAAATTTTTAATGCTGCCCTTTTAAATGGATATAACACTTTATTAAAACTCTGGAGTTCTCCAAACATAAGACCCCTCATGTTTCAAATGATATTTTTGGATTTTCACCTAACAGATGGGACAATATTGTTGAGATTGAAGATAATATTTCTACCAAAAAAAAAAAAAAGTTAAAAAAGGCTTGTGACCAAAGTTACTAGCTTTGACCAAGGATTTCAGAGAAGATATTTTCCTACCTTCTTCAAGGTCAAGTACAAATTAATTCCAAAAAAAATGCTTACTGGGGAATACTGAAATGTGGACAAAAGCCAATTTTCAGGATGGCAAAATGATGTCTGAAATTTATTATCTATTGACCACTTATATATGCCAAGTCTTCTATAAACGTCTGCACACATGATCTCTTTTGCCATTAAGAAACTGGGGGTTCATAGTGGTTATAGAAGTGTCCCACTGCATTCCAAGTCATGCTATTTCCATCATTTCACAAAGACACCTTGGGAGATAGTGACAGACTATGAATTGTTAGTAAACATGATGATGGTGATGATGATGAAAATAATGATGACTGAACAGTCCCCACATATCTGCCTTCCCATTTCCACTGAGGCATGCCACCAAATCAGTGTTCCCTGTAACTTTTTAACTCTTTATTCACTTATTAGTTCACTCATTCAGTAGTTATTCAGATACAGAGTAACCCTCATGATGCACAATATGAATTTTAACTGTCATCCCCCTACAAAATCTACCTTCCCAGAAGGTAAGAACTCTGAGTTAATACTTCTGTTAGGCCCTCCCATCACCTTTGATGTACTGTCTCTAATCTTATTCCATGTACTGCAGATACTACTTCCTGCTGGAATTCTAGAATTAATATGAAAGTGGGATGGTATCTACAATTCACTCATGAATAGGAAGGCTGACCCTATCCTTTCCTGCCTCCTTACAATATCACTAATTATCAGTAGTGGGAAATGTTAGGCTTAGTGGTAGGCTAATCCAAAACCCAGAAGCTCTGGGATAGTCTAGGAGCCTGACCACATAATCCACCTGCCTCCAGTTCTAGCCCTGATTCATCCCTTTGCTATCAACTATGACAATGGCCACCTCAAAACTAGCATGAAGCACCATTACGTCACTGCCAACCTTGCTCCTCTATAAATCTGATCTTTCCAAAAGAATCCAGGGATATACATAGTGATTGATCAGCACTACCCTAATAGCCTCAGGGACAAGAGTCTGATATAAGTAGGAGGGAGAAGAAGGTAGGCTCAAGATGTCAGGTTCAGAAAATTACCAAATCCAATTCAGGTTGAAAAAGAGTTTCAGAGTGCCAAAGAACTAGATAAGGAAGAAGGGAACAGAACCTGATAGCCAAATTCCCTATAAGAAGGCAAATGAGAAGGTCTTGTGTCTCTCATCAAAGGGAAGAGGCTTGTATTCTGCTCCCTCCTCTTTCATACTACCTGGTGGAAGTGGTGAGCTTCATGCCAGGTGCCAAGTGCAACTGTGAAAAGGTTAGGGCTCACAGGTGAGAATTATACCTGGTGAAGGTAGAGACAAGGGGTTCCCTGTCTCAAGACTCTAGGAAATTAAGGGGTTTGCTTCAAGGCTGCCTCTTTTGAAAGGTTCAGTGATATTGAGACAGGAGACAGACTGACCTTGGGCAGATAGGAAGAAGCAACCCATTGTTAACAATAACAGAGCAGAAAGTAACAGACCTTCTGAAACACCCACTCCCTGGAACAAACCACCCTGGACCATATCTTGGTTCACCAGCTGCACAGTAACTCCCCTTCAAGAGGTCCCGCCACTGTAACCAATATAAGCATTCTTCTCAGATGCTGTAGTGGCCTCCTCCTTAAGGAGCCCCTCTTGTGTAGTGGGAGTCTCTTTTGTTTCATTCTAGCCCTAATAACCTTTATGTTTGTGCTGCTCTTAACCTTGTTTGTCAATTCAATTCTCGGCTCCATCAGAACATGATCCAGGGTTTTTAAAAAGCAGCTACAATATCATGAAAGAAGCAAAGAGTCTGGAATAAGCCATATTTTATTTTAAGTGTTGATTACTATACAAATTTGGACAAGGTATCTATTTCTTCACAACTCACTTCACTTTCTTCATTTGTTAAAAAGGGCTCATTTAGTACTTCATTCTCAAATAACAGAGGTCTACTACTGGCATACAGAGTGCTTATTCTGGGAAGAGGTGATGAGCAAAGCTGCATCATAAATGTAAAAGATAATGCTAATGTTGGCAAAGACAGTAAGTAAGCCAAGTAAGCAATAATGCCAGAAAATCAGTTGAGAGCTTCTGTTTCAAATCGCAGGTTAGGTCCTGGTCCTTCTTCCTGTGCATCTTCCTGTCCCCGGGCTTCATTCTTTCTTCATTCTTCTTCATTCCTCACTATCTGAGGAAACTGGGCACATTGGTGGTCCTGATAGCCTGAGACCACTCAACTTCAGCAAGAAACACACATGGCAAATCCAGATACTACAAGAGGCTACATAGAGGAGGCCCTTCCCACAGCCATCAGAAGCAGAGAAGCCCTCCTCCTTACTCATCTGAAACAGCCTGTCCACACTTTCCCAGGCCTTTCACCAGTTGCTCTCCTCTCCCACACCCTCTGCCTCCCAAAAGCCCTTCAGTTCTTCAAAGCCCAGCCCAACTTCCATGAATATATATCTTGGACTTTCCAGCCCCACCCACAGTCTCGCCTTTGACTTCTGAAAGCATTTATAGTATACAAATGCAGTGACTAGTACATCCCGCCACACAGAGGCATTTATCTACCCCATGGACATTTCCTCTCTCATTAGATTTTTGTAACAAATTATATTGTTTCTGAGACAAAAATAATATAAATCCATATTGCAAATATTTGAAAATAGAAAAACAGAGAAGAAAATAAAAGTCGCTCTAACTCTTTTACCCAGAAATAATTACTAATATTTCGCTGTAGATTTCTCTGGTCTATGTTCACTGTGTTGGGGGTGTGATTTTTCAACCAATTCTCCACATAAACTTTATAGAATATTTAGTTTCTTTCTTATCTGGTCTTTAGAACCATAGCATAGTGCTATGCACCTAGCAATAAATGCTAGTTACTATCAGTATTAATAAACATTCAGAGGCAAAATATGTTGGTAGAAAGAGAAAAAGCTTTAGGATCATCCATATCTGGATTCAAACCTCTGATCTCACTCTGTAATCTTGGATAGTGTTTGGCTCAATGTCTTCACCAGTAAAATGGAAGTAAGAATTTCTTCTTGATGTTTGTTGTGAAACTTAAAAGAAAGATAAATACACCCTGCTTGCCCTGTAGTAAGTGATCAATAAGTTGTTACACTAATAATAATTGTTAATAATAAGGTTAATACACATTTAAATATTGAGAAAAACTAATGTCATGGGAACAAGATAATGAACACAGAGAATCCTTTTGCTATTACAATAGCTCCACTGTAGAATTTAATCTAACAGATACAAGCAAGAATACCCCTAACAAAAATGTATATTTTATTTATTGCCAAAAAACATCTGCTGACTTTTAATAAGGAAGGACAAATAAGTTAGCAAATTATGCCCTTTAATCAGAGGAACTGTGTATAAATGTTTGGAAGTAAAACTATATGCACTTAGGATTCTGTCCAGGAGTGTTTATATTCTATAAATGTTGGCGATGGCTTAGTGTATTCCAGTTAAGGCTCAGCACAAGTTCCAGCCAAGCCATCAACTCTCAAGCATTTATTATTGGTCCTCTGCCCTGTACTAAAAGGCTCATGCCAGATGCAGGGGGCTACTTTGCAGAAAGACCAGCCACAACCACAACAAAACAACCAAACATGCTGAGTGGTCAAGAGAAGACTTCCCAAAGAAAGCGGGTCTTAAAAGATGAGCTAGATTTTACTACAAGTGTTAGAAGATAAAGGGAACTGGTCTCCAAAACACATGAAACAAAGGACTGACAGGGACCAACCTCACGGGGGCTGGTGGCTTTGGAGGCAGCGTTTCTCAGCTTTGGCAGCCAGTAGAGTCATCTGAGTGGGGGAGAGCATCAAAAATTCAGATGTCCTGACCATATCACAGACTCACTGAATCAGACGTTTGGGCA
Organism: Panthera leo; assembly: GCF_018350215.1. Classification (NCBI taxonomy): domain Eukaryota; kingdom Metazoa; phylum Chordata; class Mammalia; order Carnivora; family Felidae; genus Panthera; species Panthera leo. The sequence continues at coordinate 109,310,266 of NC_056686.1, forward strand.
TGGGACCAAGACATCAGTGTTTTATAAATATACTCAGAGGATTGTATTTTTTCTTGCTGAGAAGTAACCGGCTTGACATATTATCACCTCAAGTGTCCAACATCAAAAAAACAAAACAAACAAAACAAAGCAAAAAAAAAAAAAAAAAAAAAAAAACCAAAACACAACTAGTTCCAGGGCACCTGGGTGGCTCAGTTGGTTAAGCATCCAACCTTGTCTCAGGTCATGATCATAATCTCACAGTTTGTGAGTTTGAGCCCCACATCGGGCTCTGTGCTGACAGAGCCTGGAGCCTGCTTAAGATTCTTCGTCTTCCTCTCTCTCTGCCCCTGCCCCACTCTCTCTCTCTCTCTCTCTCTCAAAAATAAATAAACATTAAAAAATATTTTTAAAAAACGTAGTTCCTAGTTCTTGCATACAGCTGCCCACATTGCCCATGATGACACACGACTACTCAGTGAAACAGTGCTGGCTCTGCCTGCAGGGGGCTCACGACCACCTCCAGCAGCCAGCACCGCTTGGCCTTATGGATATTGTCATATCACCATTTTAGGTGCTATGCACCTGGACAGTGGTATGTCCAGGGATCTGTGTTAGACTTCTACCAGATGCTTCCACATCTACAAGAGTCCAACTCCCTCCATCAGGCATGGTAGAGGTAATTCCACAGATATCATATGAAGTCTGGTTAAGGTCAACAGTAACCAACAGTTAAAATGTAAGACCATCTTGAGGTTTTGCCACACAATCTCAAGGCCTGCACTCATTTGGGTAAAAATAAGTGGTCAGAACAGTGCCCACCAATGCATAACAGCCCATCTTCAACCTTCAATCTTCTATCAAGGATTTAGGCCTCTTCCTCCTCTTTCTGGTCTTGGTGGGGAGGGGGCTTTGCATCACTGTGCTCATGGCCTTCTTGCTCTGCAGACTGCCCAGGAATTTAGGGAGAGCCTGTGTTTGGGACTCAATGTATCATTAACCATCACAGCCTAGAAAAGAGGATGTACCTGGAGTGGGTCTGGAGGACCCACTCCTCCTCACAGTCACCTACGCTTGAGCATCCATCCACTTGGATAAAGGTAAGTGGCCACTCCCCCACAAACAGAGACCTGTCAAGCATACAGACAAGGTCCAAGGCCTGGCTGATACAGTTGATGAAGGCACAACAGAATGCATTTAGATTCTGGTTATTGCTGACATGGACAGCACAAGGCAGGGTGGCTAATGGTGCCAGCTCCCCATGTCCTTCTCCTTTATACTGTAATGGAAGGGGTAGATGGCTGAGAGTGAGTGGGGATACCCCACTCCTGAGGAGCCCATTAGTGAGGCATCAGAATCTGGGAGGCCATAAGAAACTGTCCCATGACAGTTTGCTAGGTGCAGGAAGGTGAGTGGGAGATGGCCTCTGAGCAGTCCTTCATGCGTCCCCTTTCCACCATGTTCCCAGAAAATTACAAGGCATTCTGCCAAGACTCTGAGAGGCTGCAGTCTGAGAGTTTGGCTACATGGTTTATGTGGACAGTACAAGGTCACAGGTGCACCATGGCAGAGCTGTCCCTATAAAGCCCACAGATCCTCATGGAGCACCCTCTGTGCCCCAGAAGCAGCATTCACACTTCCTGCTGGCAGAAACCCTTAGCTTCCTGCCCTGCAGGGGCAAAGGTGTGCAGCAGAAGAGAAACTCCTCTGGGGGCCCAGAGATCTAAGCTGTTGGTCCAGACTCCAGTGTGGAGGAAGGAATGGAAGAGACAGGGATAGCTTGATGGCTGTCCCATTCATCCAGAGAGAAAGCTGAAGGTGGCCAGAACCAGAGTGGGCAGCAGGGTGGAGAGCTAGGCACAGATTCTGGAGATGTCTGGAGGCAGGATGAAGGTGTGTCTCTTAGTCTTGATGGCTTGTAGAGGAAATGAAAGACAAGAAGCCAGATACATGCACAGGCCTTCAGTTTGGGTCCTGCCATTCATGTCCAAGGGAATGCTGGTGGGAGCATATTCCAGAAGGTCATGGCTAGCTTTGACCTAGACCATGTACACTCAAGGTCAGGGTCTGTGTCTGACAACAGTGGGCAGGGGTATGTGAGCCAGGACAAGACTTTGACATCCAAAGGCTCGGAGGATGCACATTCAATAAGGATTCCCAGATAGTCAGTGTAGTGAATTGAGGGCACTAGAAGAGAACACATAGACAAAGAACCATGATTAAGATAGGGAATCACAGGGCCTATGCAAGAAGAGTGGGGGGGGCACTTGAGGAGCACCAGGAAGAGGTTCTGCCTGCAAGCTGAGCTTTGAAGGAAAAATAAAATGTATTCTATTAGTGGGTTCAGGTGGGAAAGGATATTTGAGAGACAGAAAAGCTGGTCAGATGCCAGGAGATAGGTTGTCCTCAGGAACTCATGAGGGATGGTGGAGAAGGAACAGAGATATCCAGGCTGAAAGAATACAAAGGACCACAGGGAGTGGGCTCAATGTTCTCACCACATGACTGCCTCTTCCCCAGACATCACTGCTCCCCAGACAGGCAGGACCCATCATTTGGGGAGACATTACCAAAGCAGCAGTCGTGCAATCCTAAGTTTATGGGGACTCTGAGCCTGGAAATATTCTCAGGAAGTGCTGCTGGAATGTGATACCAAGTAGACATCTGTGGGCTCTGGCTGTGTTGTAGAGATGCTAGTGCTGTACCTATGGAAAAACTATTTCTGATCACAGATTTGAACAGTGGAGAGGAGGAAGGAAGTGAACTCAATGTCAGCATTGACAAGTGTTTTTGTTTTTGTTTTTGTTTTCCATCTACTAAACTGAATCAGGATTCTTAGGAACATGTAAACTTAAAACACAAAAAAAGAAAAAATGATTCTCATCTATTTCAGTGGCAGTAAACATAGTGAATCTAGACAAAGCCGTTCCCCTCCCTCTTATTCTCCTTTAAATCACATCATGAGTTTCTTACAGTATAGTGTTCAGACATCTGGATTAAAACTTCCTCTGAACACAGGGTTGTCCAGGTTGGCCACCATCTCTGCAGGCTGTGACCTCCCTTCTGCACAGAGTTCCTGGACCTAAGAAAAGTTATAGTTTCCACTGCTGGATCTGGTTCCTAAAATTTCCCAAGATAAGGACTATTAAAGGCACCTTATATACTTTATATTTGCATTTTCACAATGAGGCCGTGTGGAGCATTTACAGGACCTTCCTTGCTTGCTAAGCACACATCAGGATTTTCCACCCCTCAGTTTCAGTAGCATGAATACAAATTCATATTGGTTTGTTACAAATCATATATGTGCTGAGAGATTCTGCTGTGTCCTCAACACAAAAGTTATGCCCTTCATAAAAGGAAAGTTCATTACTTTCAGAAATTCAGAAAAGTATGAAGAAAAGTAGAATCATATACAAATACGATGTTAAAACAAAACCATTCCCTTTCAGTTCCAAGTTCGGAACCACACGTCATATATGCTCCTGTGACCCCATGCACACTCCCTGCCACTTACAGCATCCTCCTCCTACAGCTTCCTCTGCATTTCCCAAAGCTTTGGATAAGGCCTCTCCCCATCTCCATTAGGGATTCCCAATGCCCAGCATGCTTTCTTTCTGATCCATCCTTAGTTTCTACTGAAGGCAGAACTATGAGGATCTGGAGGAAATACTACCAGTGAGACTGCCTATAAGACCTACACAAGAAGCCCCACATTCTTAGGCAGCAAGGTGTATTGGAGTGAATATCTGCCTCTCATGGTTTCCAGGAAGCTGATGGGCAGCTCTGTCTGCCCTCACCCTCCTCATAGCCTGAGTTAGCCTCTGCGAGCCAGCACATGAGGACTGAATCCAAGGATGCAGACTGTCAGGACCCCCCTCTGATGCCAGGGCATACCTAAGAAAGTTCAAGTTCCCACATTCAGAATACAGAAAAACAAAGCCAAGGTCGGGGGGTAGGGGGGGTGACAGTGCTTTTTTTCCTTTCCCTCTCACTGAACCTTATCTACTATTACCTATATTTATAGTGAAATAGAATGAAAAAAATAAGATCATTACCCACCTGATCTGCAGTAGAAAAAAAAGAAGCCAACTGCTATTGCTGACAAAGAAATGTTTAAATCCAAAATTGTCCATATGTTCACTGTTGACCAAATCCAAAAGATACACCAACCAGCTTTAAAATGGTGCCATGTAGTTTAATAGAAAAATCACAGGCTTTAGCACTGGACAAACCTGGCTCTGAGGCCTCAGGAAATTGTCTTCATTTCCTTATGCCTCAATATCCTTATCTATAAATTAAGTATAAGAATACTTAATCCAGAGGATTAAATGAAAAAAAAAAAAAAACCACCATGCAAAGAACATAGCACACTCCTGCCATGTTGTAGACATTTAATAAATTCTCCCTTTTGAAAAAGTCGATCTTCTCTTTGCACACTCACAGCCTAGTTGGCCTGTATAACTCACCCAAGGCCCTCTGTGCTCATCATCAGCATTGCTGAGTCCACACTGGGGGTTCTGTGCCCTCCATCAGTACTGTGGTGTTCACGGTGGGGGTTCTGTGCCCTCCACCAGCACCATGGTGTCCACACTTTGGTTGCTTGCTCTCCATTAGCACTATAGTGTCTATACTGGCTGTGCTTACCCATCCATCCTTTCATTCATTGTGATGGTGAACCACAGGTTGCCTACTTGGGCACAAGCTCTATTCTAGGAGTTGGTAATATAAAGACAAATGAAACATAGTTCCTCCCTTCAAAGACAAGCTCCATGTCAAGGAATGTCAGTGACTGCTATTCATTCTCTGTGGGTGGACCTTATAATTATGGGTTCTGGACACAGCTGTGCTGTTTTTTCTCTAATTCTCTTGTTTCAGGAAATCTAGAAACTACTGAAAACCAAATATCTAACTGGAATTTAACCTGATATCACTTTATTCTAAATACTAGTATGGATAAGCCAGAGGAAGGCAGATAAGCCAAAACTTAAGAAACATTACATAAAATTAACCTCCAATTGAGGAAATTCATTTGTGCACTTTTTCCGAAAATGGGCAAGAGTTTAACAGCAGGGCCCCTGCCTCAGCTTGCCCAACTCCACCTTTCAACAGGAGAAATACTGATCAAACACATCAATTGCAAACATTCCAGCTGCTGTTGAAAATTAATTGAGGTTTCTAATGGTGGTTCAAATGTACAGTCTTGTCATTTAGCAGTCACAGCCTCAGGAATGCTTCTTCTCTTCCTAATTACGCAGAAATAAGATTGTGTCACTCAATACCAAATAAATAGTGAGAATGAACTCATTCCACTTTCAGGGGTCCACGTAGGTACAAGTGCTAAGATTTGAAAAGAACTTTATCCTCTCCCTGGTCCCCCCAGTTCATGTTTCTTATTGTCTGACCCAACCAAGTGATAGCACTAATTCTGGAAAGAGACATTTTCTAAGAAAATATTTAAGTCTGGTTAACACAAAACCACATTTCTGATGAAGAAGCTCCGTACTCAGAGTCTTCAGGAAAGGCTAGACATTGCAATGACCCCAGCTTTGGGAGTATTTACTGCATCCAAGTATCTAACTACCTGTAAAGAAGATTCTAGTGCCATTAAAAAGTCAGTTCAACTCATCTCCTACTCCTGAAATGCAGTGTTTAACACAGTGTGTTGAATGAAGTAGTTGCTTAAGGAATCAGTATTATCTCTGAATAATGCCAGAAGTTTGTATCTTTGGCTAGATGCCTTTATAATAATAATTATGATGATTATTACTATTATAAAATATTTCCTATATGTAAAAGAATATAACAACTTTAAGTTATAAAAAATAAAATTATTGTATTAATTTCCACCCAGCTCCTTTCAATATGATACCTATCCCTTTCCTAAAGCTTATGATTCCCTTTACTTTCAAAGTTGGGAAACATATGTAAGTTTCTCTAAGTAATATATTGTTAAATATTTATCACTTAAGAGCATTTTGTATAGGGGCACCTGACTGGTTCAGTCAGTTAAGCATATGACTCCTGATTTCAGCTCAGATCTTGATTGATCTCACAGTTTGTGGTATCGAGCCCCACATCAGACTCTGCACTAACAGCTCAGAGCCTGCTTGGGATTGTCTCTCTCCCTCACTCTGCCCCTCCCTTGCTTGTGCTCTCTGCCTCAAACTAAATAAATAAACTTAAAAATAGAAAAAATAATTTTGTATAAATGGTATTATACATGTTTCTTCCTCTGTGACTTGCCATTTTCACCAGCAGTAAGTGTTTGAGATTTGTTCTGCTCATGTATGTGGCTGTAGTCCATTCATTTTCTCTGCTGTGTAGTAGTTCACTGTATGAGCATATCATTTATGCATGGACATTTGCTTCATTTTCAGATTTTTGTTATCCCAAACCTTTGTGCTATAAACCTTTTTTTTTTCATGTCATCTTATGTCAATGTGTCAGATTTTCTGTAGAAGAAAAACTTACTGGTAAGCATAAAATTGCTTGATAATAATATCTACATACTTGCAACCTTCCAAGATAATGCCAATTGTATTCCAAAAGAATTGTGCTAACATCTACCAGCAGTAGATAAGAGTGACTTTTGCTTCATATGTTCACCAAAAGTTGTTCTGTCCTTTTTTTTTTATTCACCAATCTAATAAGTGCTAAATACTACCACATTTTGTTTTAATTTGTATTTTCCTGATTAGTAATAAGATTGAGCACTTTTTATATATGTCCTGATCTTTCATGTTTCCTCTAGGAAATGCTTTGCTCATGTCTTTTTGTCCATTATTCTATTGGATTCTTAGCATTTTTCTTTAAAATAATTGAACCTTAATATATTCTAGATTCTAATTCTTTGTCTTATATGGTATAAATGTCTTCTGACAGTTTGTGGCTTGTCTTTTCATTTTTTTTTTATGATGAGCGTAAAGTTTTAATGAACAGATTGTTTTTGTTTTGCTTTTGAAGTGTTTAAATATATCCATCTTCTTCTTTATGGTTTGCGTTTTTTAACTCCTTGTGGAGAAAACCTTTCCTACCTCAGTTACAACAACTTTTCCCAGATTTTCCTGTAAATTTTTCACAAGTTTTCTTTTTAACTCAGATCTTTCAACCAACTGGAATTAAATTTTATGTCAATATGAAATTTAATGTTTTTCAGTCAGGATACTCATTGATTAAATAATCTATTATGTCCTCAATTTCTGAAAGGTAGCTATTTCATACCAGCTCTGCATGCATGTTGTGCATCTGTTTTTGTCTATTAAACACTATCCCTAAGCTAATACTACTCTGTCTTAATTACTACAGCTTCACTTAAAGTCTTATTATCTAATAGGACAAGTTTTATTACTTGGTCCTTCTTGAGACTATTTTAGATATTAGAGTCCTCTTGTTCTTCCTGATCTATTTTAGAGTCAGCTCATCCTGTTTCTTGGGAACTAAGTATAAATTTGGAAAGACGTGGTGTTTTTGCCACATGAGTCTGTCTATCCCTGAATAGGTTACATTTACCCATTTACATTAGTCTACTTTGATGTCTGAAAAGTTTTAAATTTTCTTTATAAGGAGATTATACAGCTCTTGTCATATTAGTGCAGGCATTTTTAATGCTGAATAATATTCTATTACATGTCTATTACCATCACCTATTGCTACAAATTTTCTATTAATATTAGTCTGAAAATTGTTGTATGGACATACACGTTAATTTCTCTTATGAAAAGTCTCTAAAGGTTGAATAGCTGGACGATAGGATAGATATGCATTTAAATTTTTAAGAAGTTTCCAAATGTCTTCCAAAATGGTTGAATTATTTTATGTGTATTAGCAATGTATTAGAATTGCAGTTCACTCACCTTTTCTCCAACAGTTAGTATATTCAATTGCTTAAAGTTTAGCTTTTCTAACAGGTGTGTCTCATGTTTTTTAAATCTTTTTATTGATGTATTTCTGATATATAATAAACTGCACATATTTAAAGTGTGTAATTTTATAAGTTGCCAATGTATATGCCCATGAAACCTCCCACACAATTAATATGATGAACATAATTATCACCAGTAAAAGGTTCCAAATGCTCCTCTACAATTCCTCCCTTCTGGTCCTCCTCCATCTCTCCAACCTCAAGGAAACACTGCTCTACTTTCCATCATATAGATTAGTTTCCATTTTCAGGAATTTTTTATAAACGGAAATCACACAGTGTGGTTTGTTTTTTGTTTTTGTCTTCACTTATTTTACTTTTTTATTTGAGATTCATCAATACTAGAGCATATATCAATAGTTACTTTCTTTTTTGTGAAGAAGTATTCAACTATCATAGTTTATTTATAGTTTATCCATTCATATGCTGATGGGCATTTGAGTGTTTGCAATTTGGGTTCATTACAAATAAAGATTCTATAAACATTTTTGTACAAGTATTTGTAATAACATATTCCCTTTTCCCTTGGAAAAGAAAATACCTATGAGTGGAATGACTGGATCACATGGTAGATAAGTGTTTGGATTTTGAACAAACTGTGACACTCTCACGAAATTGAATATACAAATTTTTATTCCCACCAACAGGATATGAGAGTTCTAGTTTCTCCTTATCCTTCCCAATACTTGTTGTTAGTTTTTTTTCTTCTCTTAATTTTTTTTATGGTGGTAAAATATTCAAAACATAAAATTTACCATTTAAGTAGTGGCATTAAGTACACTAACATTTTGGTATAACCATCACCACTGTGCATTTACAGAATACTTTCCAATTGAAACTCTGTGCCTATTAAACATTAACTTCCCATTCCTCTCCTCCCCCCCAGCTCTTGGTAATCCTGTTCTACTTTCTTAATGTGATTATGTAGGTATCTCATATAAGTAGAATTATATACAATATCTATCTTTTGTGTTTGACTTATTTCACTTAGCATAATACCTTCAAGGTCCATCCATGTCATAACATGTATCAGAACTGTGTTCTTTTTTAAGGCTAAGTAAAATGCCATTGCATGCATATACCATGCTTTTTTTATCCATTGCTTTGTTTGTGGCCTACAATATGGTTTATCTTGAAGAATGTCCCATGTGTACCTGAAAAGAATGTGTATTCCACTGTTGGGTAGAGTGTTCTATATATGTCATGTAGATTTGGTTGGTTTATTGTGCTGTTCAAGTCTTCTATTTCCTTATTTGTCTACTGTCTGATAGACCTATTTATTATTGATTGTGAGGTACTAAAGTCTACAACTATTACTGTAGAATTATCTGTCTCTCCCTTGAATTTTGTCCATTTTCTTTCTTTTATTTTGATGGTCTGTTATTTAGTGTGTAAATGTTTATAACTGTCTTATCTTCCTGCTATATTAAAATTTTTATAAATATATAATGTTCTACTTTGTCTCTTTTAAAACTTTTTCATTTAAAGTCTATTTTGTCTGATATTAGTATAATCACACCACTATCTTTTGGTTATTATTTCTATGAAATGTCTTTCTCCACCCTTTCACTGTCAATGTATTTGGTATTTGGATCTAAAATGAATCTCGGGGTGCCTGCATGACTCAGTTGGTTAAGCATCAAACTCTTGATCCTGGCTCAGGTCATGATCTCATGATTCATGAAATCGATCCCTGCGTGGGGCTCTGTGCTGATTACACAGAGCCTGCTTGGGATTCTTTCTCTCCCTCCCTCTCCACCCCTCCCCCACTCTCTTAGGCTCTCCCTCTTTTTCAAAATAAACTTAAAAAAATTTCAAGTAATAATAAGAAATAAAATGAGTCTCTTATGCACAGTATATATCTAGATCTTGTTTCCTTATTCATTCTACTATATCTATCTTTTGATCCTACAGTTTAACCCATTTATATTTAAAGTAATTACTGATAAGGAGGGGCTTGCTTCTGCCATTTTGCTAATTGTTTTCTATATGTCTTCTAGCTTATTTTATCCCTTATTTCCTGTAATACTATCTTCTGTGTTTAGTGATTTTTTTTGTAGTGAAACACTTTAATTTCCTTCTCATTTTCTCTTGTATATAATTTACAGTATTTTTTATGATTACCATGGGAATTATATTTAACATCCTAAAGTTATAACACTCTAATTTGCAATTATACTAAAAAAATTTAATAGCATACAAAAATTGTTCACCACCTGCTTTCAGTTATTGGTGTTACAAAATCACATCTTCATTAATTGTGTATCAAAAAACTATAGATTAATTATTATTTTCATGCATTGGCCCCTTTTATCATGGAGAAAACAAAAAAGTGGAATTACAAGTCAAAGTTACAATAATACTAGATTTTATGATTGTTCATGTATTTGCTTTTACCAAATATCTGTATTTATTTCATACAGCTTTGAGTTACTATCTCGTATAGTAACTCTCACTGCAACTACAGGACTCCTGTTCACACTTCTTCCAAGGAAAGTGTAGTGGTAACAGACTCCCTAAGCTTTTATCTGGGACTTAGTCCCGCTTTCATTTTTGAAGGACAGCATTGGGGGTATAGGATTCTCGGTTGATTTGTTTCCTTCAGCACTTCAAATTTATCAACTCACTGCCTTCTGACCTCCAAGATTTCTGATGAGAAATATGTTGATAATCTTTTTAACAATAGCTTGCACATGACTAGCTGCCTTTCTCTTGCTACTTTAAAGTTCTTTCTTTGTCTTTGGATCTTGACAGTGTCATTCTATTTATTTATTTATTTATTTATTTATTTATTTAATTTCAAGCTAGTTAAAATAGACTGGAGTATTGATTTCAGAAGTCAAATTCAGTGATTCATCACTTATATATAACACCAAGTGCTCATCCCAACAGGTGCCCGGTTAGTCCATCCCCCCATTCCCCTGCCATCCAGCAATCCTCAGTTTGTTCTCTGCATTTAAAAGTCTTTTATGGTTTGTCTCCCTCTCTGTTTTTATGTTATTTTTCCTTCCTTTTCCCTATGTTCATCTGTTGTGTTTCTTAAATTCCACGTATTAGTGAAATCATACGTTTCTTTCTCTGAATGACTTATTTTGTTTGGCATAAAACACTCTAGTTCCATCCATGTTGCTGCAAATGGCAAGATTTCATTCTTTTTGGTTACCAAGTGGTATTCCACTGTGTGTGTGTGTGTGTGTGTGTGTGTGTGTGTGTGTGTCTATTCATCACTGGACATTTGAGCTTTCTCCATAATTTGGCTATTGTTCATAGTGCCGCTATAAACACTGGGGTTCATGTGCCCTTCGAATCAGCATTTTTGTATACTTTGGATAAACACCTAGTAACACAATTGCTGGGTCATAGGGTAGTTCTATTTTTGACAGTAGCCGTATTGTTTTCCAGAGTGGCTATACCAGTTTGCATTCCCACCAACAGTGCAAGAGGGCTCCCCTTTCTCCACATCCTTGCCAACATCTGCTGTTTCCTGAGTTGTTAATTTTAGCCATTATGACAGGTGTGAGGTGGTATCTCAATGTGGTTTTGATTTGTATTTCCCTGATAATGAGTGATGCTGAGAATATTTTCATGTGTCTGTTTGTCATCTGGATGTCTTATTTGGGAGAGTGTCTATTCATGTCTTCTGCCCATTTCTTCACTGGATTATTTGTTTTTCAGGTGTTGAGTTTAATAAGTTCTTTACAGATTTTAGATACTAACCCTTTATCTGATATGTCATTTGAAAATATCTTTTCCCATCCCATCAGTTGTCTTTTAGCTTGTTGATTGTTTCCTTTGCTGTGTAGAAGATTTTTATCTTGATGAGGTGCCAATAGTTCATTTTTGTTTTATTTCTCTTGCATCCAGAGACATGTGTAGTAAGAAGTTGCTGCGGCCAAGGTCAGAGAGGTTGCTTCCTGTTTTCTCCTCCAGGATTTTGATGGTTTCCTGTCTCATATTTAGGTATTCCATCCATTTTGATCTTATTTTTGCATATGGTGTAAGGAAGTGGTCCAGTTTCATTCTTTTTCATGTCTCTGTCCAGTATTCTCAACACCATTTGCTGAAGAGATTCTCTTTTTTCCATTGGATACTCTTTCCTGCTTTGTTGAAGATTAATTGGCCATACATTTGTGGGTCCATTTCTGGGTTCTCTATTCTGTTCTATTGATCCATGTGCCTGTTTTGTGCCAGCACTACGCTGTCTTGGTGATTACATCTTTGTAATACAGCTTGAAGTCAGGAATTGTGATGCCTCCAGCTTCGGTTTTCTATTTCAACATTACTTTTGCTATTCAGGGTCTTTTCTGGTTCCATGCAAATTTTAGGATTTTTTGTTCTAGCTCTTGAAGAATGCTGGTGTTATTTTGATTGGGATTGCATTGAATGTATAGATTGCATTGGGTAGTATTGACATTTTAACAATATTTTTCTTCCAATCCATGATCATGGAATTCTTTCCATTTCTATGTGTCCTCCTCACTTTCTTTCATAAGCTTTGTGTATTTTTCAGTGTACAGATCTTTTACCTCTTTGGTTAGGTTTATTCTAAGATATCTTATAGTTTTTGGTACAATTGCAAATGGGATTGATTCCTTAATTTCTCTTTTTGCTGCTTCATCACTGGTATATAGAAATGCAACTGATTTCTGTACATTGACTTTAAATCCTGTGACTTTGTTGAAGTTACATACCAGTTCTGCAGTTTTTTCCACTAGAGTATCATGTCATCTGTGAAGAATGAAAGTTTGACTTCTTTGCCAATTTTGATGCCTTCTATTTCTTTTTGTTGTCTGATTGCTGAGGCTAGGACTTCCAGTACTATGTTGAACAACAGTGGTGAGAGTGGACATCACTCTCACTTTCCTGACTTTAGGGGGAAAGCTCTGTTTTTTCCCATTGAGGATGATATTAGCTATGGGCTTTTTTCATGTATGGCTTTTATGATGTTGAGGTAGGTTTCTTCTATCCCTACTTCCTTGAGGATTTTTATCAAGAAAGGCTGCTGTATTTTGTCCAATGCTTTTTCCACATCTATTGACAGGATCATATGGTTCTTATTCTTTCTTTTATTAATGTTGTGTATCATATTGGTTGATTTATAAATATTGAACCACCCTGCATCCCAGGAATAAATCCCACTTGATCACGGTGAATAATTCTTTTAATGTATGTTGAATTCAATATTCTAGTATCTCAAGAAGCAAGAAACGTCTCAAATACACAACCTAACCTTACACCCAAAGGAGCTAGAAAAGAAACAGAAAGTAAAACACAAAGCCAGCAGAATAAAGGAAATAATAAAGATTAGAGCATAAATAAATGATATACAAACAAAAAAGGCAAAAGAACAGATCAATGAAACTAAAAGCTGATTTTTTAAAGAATAAATAAAATTTATAAACCCCTAGCCACACTTCTCAAAAAGAAAAGATAGAGGACTCAAATAGATAAAATCACAAATGAAAGAGGAGAGACCACAACCAACTCCACAGAAATACAAACAATTATAAGAGAATACTATGAAAAATTATGTGCCAACAAACTGGGCAATCTGAAAGAAATGGACAAATTCCCATAAACTCACACACTACCAAAACTCAAACAGGAGGAAATAGAAATTTGAACAGGCCATTACCAGCAAAGAAATTGAATCAGTAATCAAAAATCTCCCAGCAAATGAGTCCTGGGCCAGATGGTTTCCCAGAGAAATTCTACCAAACATTTAAAGAAGAGTTAATGCCTATTCTCCAACTATTCCAAAAAATAGAAATGGAAGGAAAGCTTCCAAACACATTCTATGAGGCCAGCATTACCTTGATTCCAAAACCAAAGACCCCAGTTAAAAAGGAGAATTGCAAGCCAATATCCCCTATGAACCCGAATGCAAAAATTGACAGTGTCATACTAATATGTCCTATATGTCTCTAAGTTTATTCTATTTGGGATTTAATGATATTCTTAAAGGTATATATTCATGTATTTCATCAGATTTTGGATTTTGTGGTTATTATTTCTTCAGATAATTTCTCTGACCCTTTCTCTTTTCTCTTTTGGAACTCCCACACTGCATGTTGTCCCACTCGAGGGTGTCCCACGGCTCCCTTAGGCTGTGTTCCTTTTCCTCAATCTTTTTTCTTCCTAAATTATTATATCTTTCACAACATTTTCGTCTGACCACTCAAATTTGTTTTTAAATACTGTAGTACATTTTTTATTTCAATTGTTGTACTCTTCAGCTCCAGAATTTAGTTTGGGTTCCTTTTGTGTTTTCTATCTCCTTATTGATATTTCCTTATTGATATTTGATATCAATATTGAAATATCCTTATTGATATTTCCATTTTGTTCATACATTGTTCTCTTGGCTTTGTTCACATCCTCTGGTAGCTCTAGAGCATCCTTAAGACAGTTTTACACAAGTCTTTTTCTAGTAAGATCACCATGTGATCTTTCTCAATGATGTTTCTGTTGACTTATTTTTTTTCTTTTGAATGGGCCATATTTTTCCGTTTCTTTGTATGTCTCATGATTTTTGTTGAAAACTGGATATTTTAATCTTATAATATGGTACGTCTTGAAATCAAGATTCTTTCCTTTCCCCTGGGTTTTATGGAGTTTTGCTTTTTTTTTTTTTTTTTTTTTTTTTTTGAGAGAGAGTGAGAGAAAGAGGGCACAAGTGAGTAAGTGGCAGAGAGAGAGAGAATCCCCTGAGGGGCAGAAAAAGACAGAGAGACAGAGAGAGACAGAGAGAGACAGAGAGAGAGAGAGAGAGAGAGAGACGCGGAGCTCACCTGAAGCAGGGCTCATGTTTTTTCACCCAAAGCAGGGCTCAAGCTCACCTGATGTGGAATTCGAACTCACCACCCATGGGATCATGACCTGAGCCAAAGTCCGATGCTAGACGACTGAGCCACCCAGGCGTCCCTGCTCTTTTTTTTTTTTTTAACTGTTGTAGTGTGGCTCTATGCCAAAGATCAGCCTAAGGCATATATTTAAAATTTTATTAGGTATTCTTTTAGCATGTGCTTTTTCTTAGATACGTACAGTGACTTTTTAAATTCTACCATTTATGCAATTATTTTTGCCCTAGTCTTTAAATGTCTGGTTCCCAAACAGGAAAAAATTGAAAAATAAATGGAAAATAACAAGGCTTTGGTTTCTTAAATCCCTAGGCAGAGGGAGTTGCAACAATAATGAGCCCACCTCTCTATCGGCACCCCCACAATCAGAAGCCACAATCAGTGACCAGAATACAGGTCCTTGATATTTGAAGAACAAGGTCCTTGTTGTCCATTCTGGCTTCAACAAGTCACTTGCAAGATACTCCAGGAATGAAGCTATGACCACCTGTTTGGGGACTGGGGGTTGGGAGGGTGGTGGTAACAGGTAGCCACCACCACCTCCAAAGCTGAAATTAACTAAAATTACCCGTGATTCCCATGGAAGCTGGAAGCCTTCAGACAGACATCAGTGGTCAGGTTGTAAGGTAATATCCGAGATGGTTTTAGTTGGAATTTCCCTAATGACCAGCGATGTTTTATGTACCTATAGTCCATCCATATACTTTCTTTGTAAAGTATCTAATCTTTTGCCAATTGTTTTAAGTTTATTTATTTAAGTAACCTATAGATCCAATGTTGGGGACTTAACTCATGACCCCAAGATGGAGAGTTACACGCTCCTCTGACTGAGCCAGCCAGGCTCCCCCAAATCTTTTGCCAGGTTTTAAAATTGTGTTGTTTTCTTCTTGTTGAGTTTTGAGTACTCTGGATATAAGTTTCTTACTAGATACAAGCTTTATACATATTTATCACAGTCTATGTCTTCACTTTCTATTTCCTTAATGGTGTGTTTTGACAAGCAGAAGTTTTTCATCTCAATGAAGTTTTATTTATCAATTTGTCTTTTTATGAACAGTTCTTACAGTGTCTATCTAAGCAATTGTTGCTCAACATAAGGTCACAAGGGCTTTTCCCCCTATGTTTTCTTGTAAAGATTTACAGTTTAGGCTTTGCATTTAGGTTTATGACTAATTTCTAGTTAATTTTTGTATATGGTACACAAGATGAATCAAACTCATTGTTTTGCCTATGAATACTGAATGTTCAAACAATATTTGTTATACAAAAAAAAAGACCACCATTTATCCACTGAATTGCCTTTGCACTTTGTTGAAAATCAATTGTCTGTATCTGAATGGGTCTATTTCTAGACTCTATTCTGTTCTATTGATTTGTGTCTATCTTTATGACAATATTCCACTGCCTGGATTACTATAGCTTTATAATAAGTTTTAAATCCAAAGGTGCTGTTTATTTTCAAAAACTTTTTTTCTAGGTCCTTTGCATTTCCAAATGAACATTAGAACTAGTTAATCATTCTGACAAAACCTATGTTAGGATATTACTGACGCTGCCTCTGAATCTATATAGGTCAATGTGAGAAGAACTGACATCTTAACAATATTGAATCCTCTAACTCAAGAGGACAGTATGTCTCTACACTTCTTAAAATCTATTAAAAATTTTCTATACAATGTTTTGTAGTTTTACTACATAGATTTTTTATATATTTTTGTCAAATTTACCCACCAGGTATTTCATATTTTAAGATGCCATAAGAAGTGTTATTTTTCAGCTTCATTGCATAATTTTTATTGCCAGTATATTTTTAGCTCTGTGAGTTATTTTTGTATTTATTTTTTGTATCTTTCATCAAATTTTCTACATAAACAATCATGTTGTCTACAAATTAAGACAATTTAAATTCTTGCTTTCCAATTTAGATGTCTTCTTTCATTTTCTTGCCTTATTGCACTGCCTAGCACCTCCAGTACTCTGTTGAATGGAAATTGTGAAAGTGGACAACCTTCATTGTTCTTGAGGAGAAGCATTCAGTTTTTCACCATTAACTGTGGTATTGTCTTACTTCCCTTTATCAAACTGAAGAAAGCCTCTCTTTCCTTTTGTGGTGGGGTTTATTTATTAGGAATTCTTCCTAGGTTTTATCAATTGAATTTGTTGAATCCTTCAAAATTATGTATTTTTTTCTTTTTTTGTTTATTAATATAGTGAAATGTGTTTAAAAATCTTCAAATGTTAAAATCACTTTTCATACCTGGGACAAACAGTATTTGGTAGTGATGCATTATACTTCTTATATATTATTGAATTTGGTTTGCTAAAATCAAACAAGTCATTATGTCGTCACGTTCCTAAATGTTTTCTTCTGCAGTGTTAATTCCATCCAATATATTTTTCATCCACCTAAGTTTCGTATATGTTTTAAATCTTTAGGTCACTACTTAACATGTTTAAACTTTCTCTCAGTTCACATCATCTGTGTTACTTACACATCAGTTTTTATTGATTTTTTTTTCCTCATTATGGGTCATGTTCTGGACCTTATGTGAGCTCCAGTAATAGTTCCCTCTGTTTCTTTTGAGTAATTCTTTTCCCTTCTTCACGCAATTTCTTACATACATGTCCCAGACTCCCAGTCCCAACAGCTCAACTTAGGGAGGTCATGAGGCCACCCAGTTGGGCTTCTCCTCCTTGTACTGCCATCTCAACATTCACTCTTAGCAGTTAGCTAGGCTAATCTATTCACTCCACTGCCTTACTTTCTTCTCTCTCACAGGGATGTCTTATTCCACCTGTTGCCAATGTTTAAAAATTGTTGTTTAATATATTTTGTCTTATATTTTTAGTCACTTAAGATGGGTGGGTAAATTCAGTCTCTGTTGCTTCATCTTAGCTGATAGTATATGTCTTATTATGGATGAATGTTAACCTTACTTTCAGCCACCCTAGAAACTTTTTCATTTTTAACGTATATAGGTAATTTGCATTTTTCTATGCAAGTAGTCATATCATTTGAAAAAATAATGACAATTTAATATCCTGTTTTCCCATATTTGTATCTTCTTTTTCTTTTTCTTTTTCATTGTATCCCCTAGAATTCCAAAGTGCTATTTTAAAAATATGCTGATTTTAAGATAAATAGCTTCTACTGTTTCACCACTAAATATGTTATTTCTAGTTGGTTTTAGCATATGATCTTTAGCATGATTTTTATAATGAATATGAGCAAATGTCATTACATACTTATTTTTGCAACTGTTGAGATAATTGTTTTGTTTTTTGACTTCAATTTGTTAATGTGGTGAATTGCATTAATGGGTTTTCTAATATTAAATCAACTTGGTCATGAGCATTAGGTTTTTAAATAAATTCTGGGCTTATTTTGACAATATTTTGTTTAGCATTTTTTCTTTTAAGTTTGTGGGTAATTTTGGCCTGCAATTTTCTTTTCTCATTCTTTTTGTCATATTTTGGTAACAAGGAGTTTTGGCCTTATAAATTGCATTAGAAGTATTTTCTCTTTATCTAATCTCCAGAAGAGTTTTTAATTAGAATTATCTTTACCTTGACAGTTTAATAAAACTTAATCCTAAAACTCTTCTGGCCTAATCTTTTCTTAACAGGAATCTTTTATTAATCTTTTCGTAAGTGAGCAGGTACATAACTATTCATTCAATTTACTTAATGATTATACTGTTATTCAGGCTTTCTATTTATTCTGAAGTGAGTGTGGCTAAATTATATACTTCTAAAATATTGTCTAAGTTCTCAAATTTATTAATGAATAGCTTCTCTTAGTATTATCTTTTTAAAAACTTTTTTCTTTGTTTGTATTCATGCCTTAAGTTTATATTGATCACTTTGTCATAAAATGTTTTAATTCAATTAGTTTTTTAAAAGACACGGATTTAAACACCATTGATTTTTTTCTATTGTATTGTTTCTATTTAAGAAACATTTGATCTTGCATTTCTCACTTTTCACCTTTCACTCTGATTTTGTTCTTTCCTTTACTCTTTTAATAAGTTGGATATTTAACTCATTATTATTTTTCAGAATTTCTTATTTTCTAATAAATACACTTTCTGATATATAGTTCTCTTTAAGCTTGCTATTTTTATATCCAGTGAGATTTATAACATAGGCAACATTTTCAGTATCTTCCAGGTCAAAGTATTTTAATTTTCATTGTAATTCCTTCTTTGAATATTGAATTATTTGGAAATGTGTGTTGTAAGTTCCAGATAAATGGAAAGGATATTTATTTTTATTGAATTATACGTTACTTTAAAATTATTTTTATGACCCACCCCCACTTGTGCTCTGTCTCTCTCTGTCCATCAAAAATAAATAAATGTAAAATTTTTTAATTATTTTTATGATGCCAGTTCCTTGAAATTTATTGTATCTTGTTTATGACTTAGTATTTTTCATTTTTATAATGCTTTTGTGTGTAAGGATAATGTATAATCTATACTTTCCAAAATAAAGTTCTAGGTATGTTATTGTGTTGCTTAAATCTCCTAAATCCCCACTAATTGCTTTTTTCCTTATCTTTCGATTTCTGTGAAACATTGAAATCCCCCAACTATTTCATTAATTAGTCCATTTTTACTGTAGTTCTGTCAGCTCATGCTTTGTGCAGGTGCATACAGGTTTAGAATTGATATTTCTTTCAGAGAATTGAGTTTTTATCATTACAAGAGTAGTCTTTAGTCTTAGGAATGTGTCTTGGTAGATTTTACATGTATCCTCTATAAACCCTATATAGCTGGATTTAGATCCTGTGTTCATTGTGGCAGTCTCCACATCTGAATGGAGGTTTCAGGGTCACTACATTTTTTATTCAGATTTATTTATACTTTTATTTTGGATTTTTTAGCAATTTTAATATTTTTGTAACATGCACACTAGAAAAACTTAAACATTTTAAACAATTTAAATATTCCTCGCTTGGATGTGGAGAAATGGGAACCCTCTTGCACTGTTGAAGGGAATGCAAACTGGTGCAGCTGCTCTGGAAAACAGTGTGGAGGTTCCTCAGAAAATTAAAAATAGACCTACCCTATGACCGAGCAATAGCACTGCTAGGAATTTACCCAAGGGATACAGGAGTGCTGATACATAGGGGCACTTGTACTCCAATGTTTATAGCAGCACTTTCAACAATAGCCAAATTATGGAAAGAGCCTAAATGTCCATCAACTGATGAATGGATAAAGAAACTGTGGTTTAGGGGCGCCTGGGTGGCGCAGTCGGTTAAGCGTCCGACTTCAGCCAGGTCACGATCTCGCGGTCCGTGAGTTCGAGCCCCGCGTCAGGCTCTGGGCTGATGGCTCGGAGCCTGGAGCCTGTTTCCGATTCTGTGTCTCCCTCTCTCTCTGCCCCTCCCCCGTTCATGCTCTGTCTCTCTCTGTCCTAAAAATAAATTAAAAAAATGTTAAAAAAAAAAAAAGAAACTGTGGTTTATATAAACAATGGAATGCTACGTGGCAATGAGAAAGAATGAAATATGGCCTTTTGTAGCAATGTAGATGGAACTGGAGAGTATTATGCTAAGTGAGAGAAGTCATACAGAGAAAGACAAACACCATATGTTTTCATTCTTATGTGGATCCTGAGAAACTTAACAGAATACCATGGAGGAGGGGAAGGAAAAAAAAAAGAGGTTAGAGAGCCAAAACATAAGAGACTCTTAAAAACTGGGAACAAACTGAGGGTTGATGGGGGGTGGAAGAGAGGAGGGTGCATGATGGGTATTGAGTAGGGCACCTGTTGGGATGAGCACTGGATGTTGTATGGAAACCAATTTGACAGTAAATTTCATATTAAAAAATATAAATTAAATAAATAAAATTAAATAAATAATAAATAAATAAATATTCCTCACTTACCCAGGAAAATAAAAGGTTTTCTAAAGGAAGTATAGTCGATACACAACATTACATTAGTTTCAGGTGTGTATCATAGTGATTCAGCAACTATATATGCTATGCTGTGCTCATCACAAGTACAGCTGCCATCTTATTTTGAGTTTTCTGTTTTTCTTGATTTTTCTGATTCTTTTTTTCCCTTTTATTAATTGAGGTGTGTGTGTGCTCTTATGACATGTTTAACACTCTGCTGCTAGAAGGTAGGAGTGTAGTATGTTTTGGATGCTATGTATATTTCTAGTCTCTTAGCGTTATGTAAGAAATTTTAGTATACTGTGGTAAACAGAATAACGACACCTCAAAAAACTGTGTATATTCCAATCTCTGAGACCTATGAACATTTTACTTCAGAGAATGTGATTGTGGTTACAGTCCTTGAGATGATGCATCATTCAGGTGGGTCCAACCTGATTAATTATTCCTCAAGAGCAAAGAAGCTTACAGGTTATGACCAGGGGAGATGTGACTACATGAGAATGATTAGACAGAAGCAACTGTATTTAGTTTTAAAACAGACAAAGGTGGCTGTGAGTCAGGAATATGTGCAGCCTCTAAAAACTACAAGAATTAAAGAAATAAATTGTCTTTTAGAGACTCCAGAAAGGAATGCAGTGCCACCAGCTCACGGACTTCATTCCAGCCAGAACTTTGTGAGACTTCTAACCACTACATTTGTAAATAATTTGTTACAACAGCAACAGAAATCTAACCTACACACTTAACAAGATATGAAGTTACTTAGTAGCAGATGATATCAGCAAGATGGCAGACTAAAATGCTCTAGGGCTCCACTCTCCCACAGAAACACCAAATAGCCAACAATATATGGAATGAAATAGTTTTGGGAAAGTGTTAGAACCACTTAAGAAGTTGCATTAGCCAAGTAAATTCTTAACTTGAAAGAAAAAGCCACATTTAAATCATCAGGAAATTTTATAGTATGTTTGCCTATTCCTAGTCCCACATCTTCCCCAGCACAGCACCATGTGATTGGGAGGAAGTGTTGCAATTTCTAATTCCTCCCTCAGGATAGAAGGAAAGCAATGGAATTTACTTGCCTGGGGGCTACCCAAGATACCTGCTTGTGTCTTGCCTTACCCAAAAGAGCTGACAGGAATGGTGCCATAGTTGAATGTCAAGATTGGAAGCTGCTGAAAGCAGTCGCAGATGCCACATTGTGTGAGAACTGCAGGGGGCCTACAGACACATGGGTGCCTGGGAGGAAGAATTACAAGCAGAGGAATGCATTAGAAATACAAGACCTTGACAGGAAGCAGGGGTGAGATTCTTAATGAAATTAAAACATTTAATGTTAGCTGTGTACAGGAAACTGGAAAAAATACACAGGGCCAAGAAGATACATCCTCATAAAATCTTTGAAAGGTCTCCAAGTCTCCACACTCTGCTGATTAGTTAGAATAGAGCCAGTCTTCAAAGACTGGGAGAAGTGGCAGTTTTTCCTAATACCTAATTTTCAACACAAGTTCACAAGTCATACAAACAAATGGTAAACAAACAAAAGAAATAACAAAACAAAATAAAACCAAACAACTGACTCCTTAGAAGAAAACAAGTATATCTAAAGAACTCAACTGTAATGATTTCTGACTTACTTGACACAGATTTTAAAACAACTGTCTTAAATATGCTCAGGCATACTCAAACAGACCTGAGGACAGGTCACGTGAAAATATCGAGCCTGAAGAGCAAAAAAAAGAAAAAAGAGAAAAAGAAAAGAAGAAGAAAAAGCAGACGTGAATAGAGGACAAGGGCTTATGACACCATCAAGCCATCTAATATAAACATGGGAATCCTAAAGAAAATAAAGGGGAAGAGAGCTTAGTGGAAAAAATAATGGCTGAAAACATCCCAAACTTGAGGAAAGAAATGGATCTATATATAAAAGAAGCTTAATAAACTCCAAGTAAGATAAACCAAATAAATTCACCCTGAGATACATTAGAATCAAGCTGTTAAAAGTCAAAGACAAAGACAGTCTTGAAAACAGTAAGGAAAAAGTGATTCATCACATACAAGGGATCTTCAATGTATTGTCAGTGGATTTCTCAGAAGACATTCAAGCTTAAAGTCAGGTGAATAGTGTATTCAAAATGCTGAGAAGTAACATCACCAAGATAGTTGAGTAGGTGGAGTAGGACACCACACAAAGAACACCAATTAGGCAACTATCTATGAACAAAAATAGCTCCGGAAGAGCTTGGGGGTCCATTTGAGAACTTTAGCAACACAGTGGAGTAAAAGACCTGAGAATAACCCCACAGGAGGGTAGCAAAAACAGTTTCATTTTGCCTGTGTCATCCTACCCTGCTGGCTAGCACTGTTCAGCACCAAGAGGAAAATCCCTGATCTGAAGAGCTCCCCTCACTAGCAAAATGAGAGCAGAGTGAGCCTCAAGTTTCCCCAGGTATCGGGGTCTCTGCCCAAAGGACCTGCTCAATTTTCACCCACCCAGAGACCAAAATAGCTGACACATGTAGAGACAGCTAGAAACAAGGAAGAAGGACAAGGGCTACAAATCTCGGACACGTGACAAGAGTGACCACCGTTCCCAGTGGCTTGTTCAGAAGCCAGCAGCCTTCTGATGAGGACTAAGAACTCCTGCAGATGCCAGACCCCTGCAGTTCTCATCACTGAGGACCTCGTCATGAATGCCAGTGGACTACCTTGCAGATAATTCCAACAGTTTTTCCCCTGAGGAAACCAGTGGGCAGCACAGCCACCCCAGATCCCCTACAGCTTTCACTGCTGAGGTCCCCACATGTTTTCATGTTCACAGACACCAGCTGCCTCAGTGTCTCCCCTCAATTTTCTCCCCACACCAGCTATCCCAGCCAGAGCCACTCTGGATTCCCTGGGCCTGGGATCTGTACCAGCAGCCAGCTCTAGCCTCTGTGGCTGCAAATGCATGATGATAGCCTAAGCACAGTGGCCAACTGCAACCACTGTGTTCATACCTGCAGTTAGCCCTACAGATGCATGAGTGTATGATGACAGCCCAGGCCCCCACAGCTGCTAGTGCACCTAGATCTAGCCCAACTTTTGTCATCACCCTCCACTATTGTGCACATTCCCACAGCAAGCCCCTACAGTTGCATGAGTGTATGCCAGCAGCCAAGGCCCCCACAGCTGTTGGGGGCTCAGATATTGCCCCAACTTCCATAACTGGCTGGCACTGTGACAGCCATGCACCTGCATGCTGCCACCCCCAAGTCCTGTCACTAGTATTCACTATTATGGACACACCAATAAATAACCTTTGCATCCACGCATCTGCACATTGCAGGACTTGATGCCTGTCATTGGCCTCTACTCTTATGCACAAGCCTGTAGGTAGCCTCAGCAGTCACACAAGTGCACATCAATAGCCAAGGTCTCCACAGCTACTCATTAACCAAGATCTAACCCTGACTCCTGTGGGAGCCCACCACTGCTGTGCACACACTTGCAGCTAGCACCAGTAGCCCTGCACTTGTTTATCTTGGGCCTCTATAGCCATGTGTGTGCCACGTGTGTGCCACAACTAGCCCCTGAAGAAAATAGAGTGCATACCAACAGCCCAAGCATCTACAGCTGCTTGTGCACCTAGATATGGCCCTGACTCCTGTCATTGGCCTGCACTGCTGCTCACACTTACGTGCAGCTAACACTTGCAGGACTGCCCTTCCATGATGCAGATTCCAACTCCTGTCACAGCACCCCCCCAACTGTTGTGTGAATGTCCAAAGCTAGCCCCTGCAGCCTCAAGAGTATATACCACAGGCCAAGAGGCACACAGCTGCTCATGCATTGGTTGCTGGTTCCAGTACCTGTCTCAGTCCTGCACCACTGCATGCACAAGCAACTAGCCCCGATAGCCAGTAATCTGCATACCACTGGCCCCAACTCCTACCACCATCTTCTACAGCCATGTGCATGCCTGCAGATTGTTCCTGCAGCCATGAAAAAAATTCATCAATAGCCAAATCCTCTACAGTTGCTAGGGCACCCAGAGACATCACTGATTTCTGTTACTGGCTTATACTACCATGTGTGCCTATATCTATCCCCCACAGAAGAACACCTATATGTCTCCAGACCCAACTCCCTTCACCCATCACCATTGCTGTGTATGCACCTGTGGCATGTCCCTGAAGCCACACAAGTACACAATGACAACCTGAAAGCACGTAACTGCTCATGCATCTGACAACAGCCCCAGTCCTGCCACTGGAACAGATTCACTAGACTATTAGATGCATGAAATACAGAAGACAAATCAACTGACCTTCACTATGGCACTTGTAACACCATCTCCCAATATCTTCACAGACAGAGTAAGATAAATAGAATTTAGATTCTAGAATACATTGCTGGATCAATAAAAGGTTGAACAAGTGTACCGAATAGGTGGTTGATGTCTAGCTGAATTCATACTTCCAGTGATTTTTTAATGTGAAATTTATTGTCAAATTGGTTTCCATACAACACCCAGTACTCATGCCAACAGGAGCCCTCCTCAATACCCATCACCTACCCTCGCCTCCCTTCACCCCCCATAAACCCTTAGTTTGTTCTCAGTTTTTAAGTCTCTTATGTTTTGGCTCCCTCCCTCTCTAACCTTTTTTTTCTCCTTCCCCTCCCCCATGGTCTTCTGTTAAGTTTCTCAGGATCCACATAAGAGTGAAAATATATGGTATCTGTCTTTCTCTCTATGACTTATTTCACTTAGCATAGACTCTCCATTTCCATCCACATTGCTACCAAAGGCCATATTTCATTCTTTCTCATTGCCACATAGCATTCCATTGTGTGTGTAAACGACAATTTATTTATCTATTCATCAGTTGATGGACATTTAGGCTCTTTCCATAATTTGGCTATTGTTGGCCATCTGGATGTCTTCATTAGAGAAGTGTATATTCATGTTTTCTGCCTGTTTCTTCACTAGATTATTTGTTTTTCAGGTGTGGAGTTTGGTGATCTCTTTATAGATTTTGGATACTAGCCCTTTGTCCAATATGTCATTTGCAAATATCTTTACCCATTCTGTTGGTTGCCTTTCAGTTTTGTTGATTGTTTCCTTTTCAGTGCAGAAGCTTTTTATCTTCATGAGGTCCCAATAGTTTATTTTTGCTTTTAATTTCCTTGCCTTTGGGAATGTGTCAAGTAAGAAATTGCTGCGGCTGAGGTCAGAGAGGTCTTTTCCTGCTTTCTCCTGTAGGGTTTTGATGGTTTCCTGTCTCACATTCAGGTCCTTTATCCATTTTGAGTTTATTTTTGTGAATGGTGTGAGAAAGTGGTCTAGTTTCATCCTTCTGCATGTTGCTGTCCTGTTCTCCACCACCATTTGTTAAAGAGACTGCCTTTTTTCCATTGGATATTCTCTCCTGCTTTGTCAAAGAGTAGTTGGCCATACTTTTGTGAGTCTAATGCTGGGCTTGCCATTCTATCCCATTGGTCTATGTGTCTGTTTTTGTGCCAATACCATGCTGTCTTGATGACTACAGTTTTGTAGTAGAGGCTAAAGTCTGGGATTGTGATGCCTCCTGCTTTGGTCTTCTTCTGCAAAATTACTTTGGCTATTCGGGGCCTTTTGTGGTTCCATATGAATTTTAGGATTGCTTGTTTTAGCTTCGAGAAGAATGCTGATGCAATTTTGATTAGGATTGCATTGAATTTGGAGATACCTTTGGGTAATATTGACATTTTGACAATATTTATTCTTCCAACACATGATCATGGAATGTTTTTCCATTTCTTTATATCTTCTTCAATTTCCTTCATAAGCTTTCTATAGCTTACAGCATACAGATATTTTATATTTTTGGTTAGGTTTATTCCTAGGTATTTTATGCTTCTTGGTGCAATTATGAATGGGATCAGTTTCTGTATTTGTCTTTCTGTTGCTTCATTGTTAGTGTATAAGAATGCAACTGATTTCTGTACATTGATTTTGTATCCTGCAACTTTGCTGAATTCATGTATCAGGTCTAGCAGACTTTTGGTGGAGTCTATCAGGTTTTCCATGTATAATATCATGTCATCTGCAAAAGTGAAAGCTTGACTTCATCTTTGCCAATTTTGATGCCTTTGATTTCCTTTTGTTGTCTGATTGCTGATGCTAGAACTTCCAACACTATGTTAAACAACAGTGGTGAGAGTGGACATCCCTGTCGTGTTCCTGATCTCAGGGAAAAACCTCTCAGTTTTTCTCCATTGAGGATGATGTTAGCTGTGGGCTTTTCATAAATGGCTTTTATGATCTTAAGTATGTTCCTTCTATCCTGACTTTCTTGAGGGTGTTTATTAAGAAAGATGCTGAATTTTGTCAAAGGCTTTTTCTGCATCGATTGACAGGATCATATGGTTCTTCTCTTTTCTTTTATTAATGTGATGTATCACGTTAATACATTGATTTGCGAATGTTGAACCAGACGTGCAGCCCAGGAATGAATCCCACTTGATCATGGTGAATAATTCTTGTTATATGCTGTTGAATTCGATTTGCTAGTGTCTTATTAAGAATTTTTGCATCCATATTCATCAGGGATATTGGCCTGTAGTTCTCTTTTTTTGCTGGGTCTCTGTCTGGTTTAGGAATCAAAATAATGCTGGCTTCATAGAATGTGCCTGGAAATTTTCCTTCCCTTCCTATTTTTTAGAACAGCTTGAGAAGGATAGGTATTATCTCTGCTTTAAATGTCTCGTAGCATTCCCCTGGGAAGCCATCTGGTCTTGGACTCTTATATGTTGGGAGATTTTTGATAACTGATTCAATTTCTTCACTGGTTATGGGTCTGTTCAAGTTTTATATTTCTTTCTGTTTGAGTTTTGGAAGTGTGTGGGTGCTTAGGAATTTGTCCATTTCTTCCACGTTGTCCAGTTTGTTGGCATATAATTTTTCATAGTATTCCATGGTAATTGCTTGTATTTCTGAGGGATTGGTTGTAATAATTCCATTTTCATTCATGATTTTATCTATTTGGGTCATCTCCCTTTTCTTTTTGAGAAGCCTGGCTAGAGGTTTATCAATTTTATTTATTTTTTCAAAAAAACAACTCTTGGTTTCCCTGATCTTCTCTACAGATTTTTCTAGATTCTATATTGTTTATTTCTGCTCTGATCTTTATTATTTCTTTTCTTCTGCTGGGTTTGGGGTGTCTTTGCTATTTTGCTTCTATTTCCTTTAGGTGTGCTGTTAGATTTTGTATTGGGGATTTTCTTCTTTCTTGAGATAGGCCTGGATTGTGATGTATTCTCCTCTCAGGACTGCCTTCGCTGCATCCCAAAGTGTTTGGATTGTTGTATTTTCATCTTCATTTGTTTCCATATGTTTTTAAATTTCTTCTCTAATCTCCTGGTTGACTCATTCATTCTTTAGTAGGGTGTTCTTTAACCTCCATGCTTTGGGAGGTTTTCCAGAATTTTTCCTGTGGTTGATTTCAAGCTTCATAGCATTGTGGTCTGAAAGTATGCATGGTATGATTTCAATTCTTGTATACTTACGAAGGGCTGTTTTGTGACCCAGTATATGATCTATCCTGGAGAATGTTCCATGTGCACTCGAGAAGAAAGTATATTCTGTTGCTTTGGGATGCAGAGTTCTAAATATATTTATCAAGTCCACCTGATCCAGTGTATCATTCAGGGCCCTTGTTTCTTTATTGACCGTGTGTCTAGATGATCTATCCATCTCTGTAATTGGAGTGTTAAAGTCCCCTGCAATTACCACATTCTTATCAATAAGGTTGCTTAAGTTTGTGATTAACTGTTTTATATATTTGGGGGCTCCCATATTCTGC
Source organism: Panthera leo (assembly GCF_018350215.1). NCBI lineage: Eukaryota > Metazoa > Chordata > Mammalia > Carnivora > Felidae > Panthera > Panthera leo. Next base: position 109,338,767 of record NC_056686.1, read on the forward strand.
GCATAGACATTTATAATTGTTACCTCTTCCTGATGGGTAGACCCTATAAGTATTATATAATGCCCTTCTTCATCTCTTGTTATAGACCTTAATTTAAAGTCTAGTTTGTCTGATATGAGTATGGCTACTCCAGCTTTCTTTTGGCTTCCAATAGCATGATAAATAGTTCTCCATCCCCTCACTCTCAATCTAAAGGTGTCCTCAGGTCTAAAATGAGTCTCTTGTAGACGGCAAATAGATGGGTCTTGGTTTTTGTTTTTTTTTTTTTAATCCATTCTGATACCCTATGTCTTTTGGTTGGCGTATTTAGTCCATTTACATTCAGTGTTATTATAGAAAGATATGGGTTTAGAGTCATTGTAATGTCTGTAGGTTTCATGCTTGTAGTGATGTCTCTGGTACTTTGTGGTCCTTGCAACATTTCACTCACAGAATCCCCCTTAAGATCTCTCATAAGGCTGGTTTAGTGGTGATGAATTCCTTCAGTTTTTGTTTGTTTGGGAAGAACTTTATCTCTCTTATTCTGAATGACAGACTTGCTGGATAAAGAATTCTCGGCTGCATATTTTTTCTGCTCAGCACATTGAAGATTTCCTGGCATTTCTTTCTGGCCTAGATAGGTCTACCACTACTCTTATGGGTTTCCCTTTATATGTTAGAGCGTGTTTATCCCTAGCTTCTTTCAGAATTTTGTCTTTATCCTTGTATTTTGCCAGTTTCAATATGATATATCATGCAGAGGATCGATTCAAGTTATGTCTGAAAAGAGTTCTCTGTGCCTCTTGGATTTCAATGCCTTTTTCCTTCCCCATATCAGGGAAGTTCTCAGCTATGATTTCTTCAAGTACACCTTCAGCCCCTTTCTCTCTTCCTCTTCTGGAATTCCTATTATACGGATATTGTTCGGTTTGATTGCATCACTGAGTTCTCTAATTCTCCCCTCATGCTCCTGGATTTTTTTATCTCTCTTTTTCTCAGCTTCTTCTTTTTCCATAATTTTATCTTCTAATTTGCCTATTCCCTCCTCTGCCTCTTCAATCCGAGCTGTGGTCGTTTCCATTTTATTTTGCAACTCATTTATTGCATTTTTTAGCTCCTCATGACTAATTCTTATTTGCTTAATCTCTGTAGCAATAGATTCTCTGCTGTCTTCTATGTTTTTTTCAAGCCCAGCGATTAACTTTATGACTATTATTCTAAATTCTTTTTCCGTTAAATTGCCTGAATCCTTTTTGATGAATTCATTAACTGTCGCTACTTCCTGGAGTTTCTTTTGAGGAGAATTCTTCTGTTTCGTCATTTTGCGTAGTCCCTGGGGTGGTGCAGAACTACAGGACACTTCCACTGTGCTGTCTGGAGTAACTTGTGTTGGTGGGTGGGGCCACAGTCAGACTTGATGTCTCTCCCCAGCCCACAGCTGGGTCCATAGCCAGACTGGTGTGTACCTTACCTTCCCCTCTCCCAGGGGAAGGACTCACTGTGGAGTGGTGTGACCCCATCTGGGCTATTTGCACACTGCCAGACTTGTGGTGCTGTTTCAATGGGATCTGGCATATTAGCTGGGGTGGATCCACAAGGTGCACAGGGGCGGGAGGGGTAGGCTTAGCTCACTTTGTCATCAGTGGTCCCCTGTGGGAGGGGCTCTGCAGCACCTGGAGGGAGGCAGACCCATCAGAGGGATGGATGCACAGAAGCACAGTATTGGGTGTTTGCACGGTGCAAGTAAATTTGGTGACGGGAACTGGTTCCCTTTGGGATTACAGCTGGGGGATGGGAGAGGGCGATGGCGCTGGCCAGTGCCTTTGTTCCCCACCTAGCTGAGCTCTGTCTTCCAGGGCTCAATACCTCTCCCTCCTGGTGTCCTCTTGCCCCCCCCATTCTCTGAGCAGATCTGTTTTGTTTTTTTTTTTTAAAGACATGGAGGAAATGTATTTTTATTTTTTTTTTAATATATGAAATTTACTGTCAAATTGGTTTCCATACAACACCCAGTGCTCATCCCAAAAGGTGCCCTCCTCAATACCCATCACCCACCCTGCCCTCCCTCCCACCCTGCCCTCCCTCCCACCCCCCATCAACCCTCAGTTTGTTCTCAGTTTTTAACAGTCTCTTATGCTTTGGCTCTCTCCCACTCTAACCTCTTTTTTTTTTTTTTTCCTTCCCCTCCCCCATGGGTTTCTGTTATGTTTCTCAGGATCCACATAAGAGTGAAACCATATGGTATCTGTCTTTCTCTCTATGGCTTATTTCACTTAGCATCACACTCTCCAGTTCCATCCATGTTGCTACAAAAGGCCATATTTCATTTTTTCTCATTGCCACGTAGTATTCCATTGTGTATATAAACCACAATTTCTTTATCCATTCATCAGTTGATGGACATTTAGGCTCTTTCCATAATTTGGCTATTGTTGAGAGTGCCGCTATAAACATTGGGGTACAGGTGCCCCTATGCATCAGTACTCCTGTATCCCTTGGATAAATTCCTAGCAGTGCTACTGCTGGGTCATAGGGTAGGTCTATTTTTAATTTTCTGAGGAACCTCCACACTGCTTTCCAGAGCGGCTGCACCAATTTGCATTCCCAACAACAGTGCAAGAGGGTTCCTGTTTCTCCACATCCTCTCCAGCATCTATAGTCTCCTGATTTCTTCATTTTGGCCACTCTGACTGGCGTGAGGTGGTATCTGAGTGTGGTTTTGATTTGTATTTCCCTGATAAGGAGCGACGTTGAACATCTTTTCATGTGCCTGTTGGCCATCCGGATGTCTTCTTTAGAGAAGTGTCTATTCATGTTTTCTGCCCATTTCTTCACTGGGTTATTTGTTTTTCGGGTGTGGAGTTTGATGAGCTCTTTATAGATTTTGGATACTAGCCCTTTGTCCGATGTGTCATTTGCAAATATCTTTTCCCATTCCGTTGGTTGCCTTTTAGTTTTGTTGGTTGTTTCCTTTGCTGTGCAGAAGCTTTTTATCTTCATAAGGTCCCAGTAATTCACTTTTGCTTTTAATTCCCTTGCCTTTGGGGATGTGCTGAGTAAGAGATTGCTACGGCTGAGGTCAGAGAGGTCTTTTCCTGCTTTCTCCTCTAAGGTTTTGATGGTTTCCTGTCTCACATTCAGGACCTTTATCCATTTTGAGTTTATTTTTGTGAATGGTGTGAGAAAGTGGTCTAGTTTCAACCTTCTGCATGTTGCTGTCCAGTTCTCCCAGCACCATTTGTTAAAGAGACTGTCTTTTTTCCATTGGATGTTCTTTCCTGCTTTGTCAAAGATGAGTTGGCCATACGTTTGTGGGTCTAGTTCTGGGGTTTCTATTCTATTCCATTGGTCTATGTGTCTGTTTTTATGCCAATACCATGCTGTCTTGATGATGCCAGCTTTGTAGTAGAGGCTAAAGTCTGGGATTGTGATGCCTCCTGCTTTGGTCTTCTTCTTCAAAATTACTTTGGCTATTCGGGGCCTTTTGTGGTTCCATATGAATTTTAGGATTGCTTGTTCTAGTTTCGAGAAGAATGCTGGTGCAATTTTGATTGGGATTGCATTGAATGTGTAGATAGCTTTGGGTAGTATTGACATTTTGACAATATTTATTCTTCCAATCCATGAGCAGGGAATGTCTTTCCATTTCTTTATATCTTCTTCAATTACCTGCATAAGCTTTCTATAGTTTTCAGCATACAGATCTTGTACATCTTTGGTTAGATTTATTCCTAGGTATTTTATGCTTCTTGGTGCAATTGTGAATGGGATCAGTTTCTTCATTTGTCTTTCTGTTGCTTCATTGTTAGTGTATAAGAATGCAACTGATTTCTGTACATTGATTTTGTATCCTGCAACTTTGCTGAATTCATGTATCAGGTCTAGCAGACTTTTGGTGGAGTCTATCGGATTTTCCATGTATAATATCATGTCATCTGCAAAAAGCGAAAGCTTGACTTCATCTTTGCCAATTTTGATGCCTTTGATTTCCTTTTGTTGTCTGATTGCTGATGCTAGAACTTCCAGCACTATATTAAACAACAGCGGTGACAGTGGGCATCCCTGTCGTGTTCCTGATCTCAGGGAAAAAGCTCTCAGTTTTTCCCCGTTGAGGATGATGTTAGCTGTGGGCTTTTCATAAATGGCTTTTATGATCTTTAAGTATGTTCCTTCTATCCCGACTTTCTCAAGGGTTTTTATTAAGAAAGGGTGCTGGATTTTGTCAAAGGCCTTTTCTGCATCGATTGACAGGATCATATGGTTCTTCTCTTTTTTTTTTGTTAATGTGATGTATCACGTTGATCGATTTGCGAATGTTGAACCAGCCCTGCATCCCAGGAATGAATCCCACTTGATCATGGTGAATAATTCTTTTTAGATGCTGTTGAATTCGATTTGCTAGTATCTTATTAAGAATTTTTGCATCCATATTCATCAGGGATATTGGCCTGTAGTTCTCTTTTTTTACTGGGTCTCTGTCTGGTTTAGGAATCAAAGTAATACTGGCTTCATAGAATGAGTCTGGAAGTTTTCCTTCCCTTTCTATTTCTTGGAATAGCTTGAGAAGGATAGGTATTATCTCTGCTTTAAATGTCTGGTAAAACTCCCCTGGGAAGCCAACTGGTCCTGGACTCTTATTTGTTGGGAGATTTTTGATAACCGATTCAATTTCTTCGCTGGTTATGGGTCTGTTCAAGCTTTCTATTTCCTCCTGATTGAGTTTTGGAAGAGTGTGGGTGTTTAGAAATTTGTCCATTTCTTCCAGGTTGTCCAAATTGCTGGCATATAATTTTTCATAGTATTCCCTGATAATTGTTTGTATCTCTGAGGGATTGGTTGTAATCATTCCATTTTCATTCATGATTTTATCTATTTGGGTCATCTCCCTTTTCTTTTTGAGAAGCCTGGCTAGAGGTTTGTCAATTTTGTTTATTTTTTCAAAAAACCAACTCTTGGTTTCGTTGATCTGCTCTACCGTTTTTTTAGATTCTATATTGTTTATTTCTGCTCTGATCTTTATTATTTCTCTTCTTCTGCTGGGTTTAGGCTGCCTTTGCTGTTCTGCTTCTATTTCCTTTAGGTGTGCTGTTAGATTTTGTATTGGGGATTTTTCTTGTTTCTGGAGATAGGCCTGGATTGCAATGTATTTTCCTCTCAGGACTGCCTTCGCTGCATCCCAAAGCGTTTGGATTGTTGTATTTTCATTTTCGTTTGTTTCCATATATTTTTTAATTTCTTCTCTAATTGGCTGGTTGACCCACTCATTCGTTAGTAGGGTGTTCTTTAACCTCCATGCTTTGGGAGGTTTTCCAGACTTTTTCCTGTGGTTGATTTCAAGCTTCATAGCATTGTGGTCTAAAAGTATGCATGGTATAATTTCAATTCTTGTAAACTTATGAAGGGCTGTTTTGTGACCCAGTATATGATCTATCTTGGAGAATGTTCCTTGTGCACTCGAGAAGAAAGTATATTCTGTTGCTTTGGGATGCAGAGTTCTAAATATATCTGTCAAGTCCATCTGATCCAATGTATCATTCAGGGCCCTTGTTTCTTTATTGACTGTGTGTCTAGATGATCTATCCATTTCTGTAAGTGGGGTGTTAAAGTCCCCTGCAATGACCACATTCTTATCAATAAGGTTGCTTATGTTTATGAGTAATTGTTTTATATATCTGGGGGCTCGGGTATTTGGCGCATAGACATTTATAATAGTTAGCTCTTCCTGGTGGATAGACCCTGTGATTATTATATAATGCTCTTCTTCATCTCTTGTTACAGCCTTTAATTTAAAGTCTAGTTTGTCTGATATAAGTATGGCTACTCCAGCTTTCTTTTGGCTTCCAGGAGCATGATAGATTGTTCTCCATCCCCTCACTCTCAATCTAAAGGTGTCCTCAGATCTAAAATGAGTCTCTTGTAGACAGCAAATAGATGGGTCTTGTTTTTTTTATCCATTCTGATACCCTATGTCTTTTAGTTGGTGCATTTAATCCATTTACATTCAGTGTTATTATAGAAAGATATGGGTTTAGAGTCATTGTGATGTCTGTATGTTTTATGCTTGTAGTGATGTCTCTGGTACTTTGTCTCACAGGATCCCCCTTAGGATCTCTTGTAGGGCTGGTTTCGTGGTGACAAATTCCTTCAGTTTTTGTTTGTTTGGGAAGACCTTTATCTCTCCTTCTATTCTAAATGACACACTTGCTGGATAAAGGATTCTCGGCTGCATATTTTTTCTGTTTAGCACACTGTAGATATCGTGCCAAGCCTTTCTGGCCTGCCAAGTTTCAAAGGAGAGATCAGTCACGAGTCTTATAGGTCTCCCTTTATATGTTAGGGCACGTTTATCCCTTGCTGCTTTCAGAATTTTCTCTTTATCCTTGTATTTTGCCAGTTTCACTATGATATGTCGTGCAGAAGATTGATTCCAGTTACGTCTGAAGGGAGTTCTCTGTGCCTCTTGGATTTCAACGTCTTTTTCCTTCCCCAGTTCAGGGAAGTTCTCAGCTATAATTTGTTCAAGTACCCCTTCAGCACCCTTCCCTCTCTCTTCCTCCTCTGGGATACCAATTATGCGTATATTATTTTTTTTTAGTGTATCACTTAGTTCTCTAATTTTCCCCTCATACTCCTGGATTTTTTTATCTCTCTTTCTTTCAGCTTCCTCTTTCTCCATAACTTTATCTTCTAGTTCACCTATTGTCTCCTCTGCCTCTTCAAGCCGAGCCATTGTGGTTTCCATTTTGTTTTGCATTTCGTTTAAAGCGTTTTTCAGCTCCTCGTGACTGTTCCTTAGTCCCTCGATCTTTGTGGCAAGAGATTCTCTGCTGTCCTGTATACTGTTTTCAAGCCCAGCGATTAATTTTATGACTATTATTCTAAATTCACTTTCTGTTATATTATTTAAATCCTTTTTGATCAGTTCATTAGCTGTTGTTATTTCCTGGAGATTCTTCTGAGGGGAATTCTTCCGTTTGGTCATTTTGGAGAGTCCCTGGCGTGGTGAGGACCTACAGGGCACTTCCCCTGTGCTGTGGTGTATAACTGGAGTTAGTGGGCGGGGCCGCAGTCCGACCCGATGTCTGCCCCCAGCCCACTGCTGGGGCCACAGTCAGACTGGTGTGTGCCTTCTCTTCCCCTCTCCTAGGGGCGGGATTCACTGTGGGGTGGCGTGTCCCGTCTGGGCTACTTGCACACTGCCAGGCTTGTGTTGCTGGGGATCTGGCGTATTAGCTGGGGTGGGTAGGCAAGGTGCACGGGGGCTGGAGGGGCAGGCTTAGCTCGCTTCTCCTTAGGTGATCCACTTCAGGAGGAGCCCTGTGGCAGCGGGAGGGAGTCAGATCCGCTGCCGGAGGTTTGGCTCCGCAGAAGCACAGAGTTGGGTGTTTGCGCAGAGCGAGCAAGTTCCCTGGCAGGAACTGGTTCCCTTTGGGATTTTGGCTGGGGGATGGGCGGGGGAGATGGCGCTGGCGCCTTTGTTCTCCGCCAAGCTGAGCTCTGCCGTCCGGGGGCTCAGCAGCTCTCCCTCCCTTTGTCCTCCAGCCTTCCCGCTTTCCGAGCAGAGCTGTTAACTTATGACCTCCCAGACGCTAAGTCGCGCTTGCTGTCGGAACACAGTCTGTCCGGCCCCTCCGCTTTTGCCAGCCAGACTCGGGGGCTCTGCTTGGCCGGCGAGCCGCCCCTCTGCCCCGGCTCCCTCCCGCCAGTCCGTGGAGCGCGCACCGCCTCGCCGCCCTTCCTACCCTCTTCCGTGGGCCTCTAGTCTGCGCTTGACTCCGGAGACTCCCTTCTGCTAATCCTCTGGCGGTTTTCTGGGTTCTTTAGGCAGGTGTAGGTGGAATCTAAGTGATCGGCAGGACGCGGTGTGAGCCCCGCGTCCTCCTACGCCGCCATCTTCCGGAACCCCCTACCTCTGAGCAGATCTGTTGACTTATAACATTCCAGATGTTAAGTCCCACTAGCTGTCAGAACTCACACAGTCTGGGCCTTCCACTCTTGCAAGCCAGACTCGGGGATTCTGCCTTGCTGGCCAGGCTGCCTCTCCACTGCCCCGGCTCCCTCCCACCAGTCCGTGTAGCATGCATTGCCTCTCTGCCCTTCCTACCTTCTTCTGTGGGCCTCTTGTCTAGGCTTGGCTCTGGAGAGTCCGTTCTGCTAGTCTTCTGGTGGTTTTCTGGGTTATTTAGGCATATATGGGTGGAATCTAAGTGATCAGCAGGACGAGGTGAGCCCACTGTCCTCCTACACTCATATCTTACTGGTACCTCCTCCAGTGATATTTGACAAGAACAAAAAACAAAAACTGCATGTGTTTACAGCCAGCACCTGCAGCTGGCCCATGCAGCTAAGCATATGCACACCACCTGCTGTGGCTGCCTTCACCACCTGCCCCAGTCCCTTGCCCCTGGACATAAGACAGGAAGATTCAAGCAGGTCTCGTACCCACCACGTATCCCCCATTAACTTACTACCAATGATCACACAGTTGTCAATGTTGTGGGCACCAGCTGCCTGAACTGATAAGACACTATGCCCCTCAGGCCCAGAGCCACCACTTGACCTCACACTTGCTGCCCTGTGCTACCATACCTGAGACCACAGTATGCTGTGTGCTCCCCTGCCATCATCCAGGGGTAGGCCTTTCCTACCAAAGTCAGTCCACAAAGACTAGAAAAGGTGACTGCTTCTTGATAATGCATAGAAACCTATGCAAGACTGCAGGGATCACGAAGAATCAGAAAAACATGTCATCACCAAATATATACAATAAACTCAGTAACTGACCCCTAAAAAAAATGAGATCCACAAACTGCCTGATAAGAATTCAAAATAATTATTCTAAAAAAAGATAACAAAAAAACAGGGGGAAGATGGCGGCATATGAGGACACTGGGCTCACCCTGCCAGGGAACAAAGGCACTCTCCAGTGCCATCTCCCTTGCCCATCCCCCAGCCAAAATCCCAAAGGGAACCAGTTCCTGCCAGGGAACTTGCTTGCACTGCGCAAACACCCAACGCTGTGCTTCTGCGAAGCCACACTTCCGGCAGCAGGTCTGACTCCCTCCCGCTGCCTCAGGGCCCCTGCCGAAGCAGATCACTGAAGGAGAAGTGATCTGAGCCTGCCCCTCCCGCCACCGTGCACCTTGACTATCCATCCCAGCTAATACACCAGATCCTCAGCACCACAAGCCTGGCAGTGTGCAAGTAGCCCAGACGGCCAGGCCACCCCACAGTGAATCCTGCCCCTAAGAGAGGGTAAGAGAAGGTACACACCAGTCTGAGTGTGGCCCCAGCGGTGGGCTGGGGGCAGACATCAGGTCTGACTGCGGCCCCACCCACCAACACATGTTATTCCAGACAGCACAGAAGTGCCCTGCAATTCTGCACCACTCCAGGAATGACCAAATGGAATAATTCCCCTGAAAAGAATCTCCAGGAAATAACAACAGCTAACGAACTGATCAAAAATGATTTAAACAATATAACAGAAAGTGAATTTAGAATAATAGTCATAAAATTAATCGCTGGGCTTGCAAATAGTATAGAGGACAGCAGAGAATCTATTGCTACAGAGATCAAGGGACTAAGGAATAGTCAGGAGGAGCTAAAAAATGCAATAAACGAGTTGCAAAATAAAATGGAAACGACAACGGCTCGGATTGAAGAGGCAGAGGAGAGAATAGGTGAACTAGAAGATAAAATTATGGAAAAAGAAGAAGCTGAGAAAAAGAGAGATAAAAAAAACAGGAGTATGAGGGGAAAACTAGAGAATTAAGTGACGCACTAAAGAGAAATAATATACGCATAATTGGTATTCCAGAGAAGGAAGAGAGAGGGAAAGGTGCTGAAGGGGTACTTGAAGAAATCATAGCTGAGAACTTCCCTGATCTGGGCAAGGAAAAAGGCATTGAAATCCAAGAGGCACAGAGAACTCCCTTCAGATGTAACTTGAATTGATCTTCTGTAGGACATATCATAGTGAAACTGGCAAAATACAATGATAAAGAGAAAATTCTGAAAGCAGAGAGGGATAAACGTGCTCTAACATATAAAGGGAGACCTATAAGACTCGTGACCAATCTCTCTTCTGAAACTTGGCAGCCAGGAAAGGAATGGCAGGAGATCTTCAATGTGATGAACAGGAAAAATATGCAGCTGAGAATCCTTTATCCAGCAAGTCTGTCATTTAGAATAGAAGGAGAGATAAAGGTCTTCCCAAACAAAGAAAAACTGAAGGAATTTGTCACCACTAAACCAGCCCCACAAGAGATCCTAAAGGGGATCCTGTGAGACAAAGTACCATCTCTACAAGCATGAAACCTACGGATATCACAATGACTCTAAACCCATATCTTTCTATAATAACACTGAATGTACATGGACTAAATACGCCAACCAAAAGACATAGGGTATCAGAATGGATAAAAAACAAGACCCATCTGTTTGCTATCTACAGGAGACTCATTTTAGACCTGAGGACAACTTTAGATTGAGAGTGAGGGGATGGAGAACTATTTATCATGCCACTGGAAGCCAAAAGAAAGCTGGAGTAGCCATACTTATATCAGACAAACTAGACTTTAAATTAAAGGCTGTAACAAGAGATGAAGAAGGGCATTATACAATAATTACAGGGTCTACCCATCAGGAAGAGCTAACAATTATAAATGTCTATGCGCTGAATACTGGAGCCCCCAAATATATAAAACAATTACTCACAAACATAAGCAACCTTATTGATTAGAATATGGTCATTGCAGGGGACTTTAACACTCCACTTACAGAAATGGATAGATCATCTAGACACACCGTCAATAAAGAAACAAGGGCCCTGAATGATACATTGGATCAGATAGACTTAAAGATATATTTAGAACTCTGCATCCCAAAGCAACAGAATATGCTTTCTTTTCGAGTGCACATGGAACATTCTCCAAGATAGATCACATACTGGGTCACAAAACAGCCCTTCGTAAGTATACAAGAATTGAAATCATACCATGCATACTTTCAGACCACAATGCTATGAAGCTTGAAATCAACCACAGGAAAAAGTCTGGAAAACCTCCCAAAGCATAGAGGTTAAAGAATACCCTACTAAAGAATGAGTGGGTCAACCAGGCAATTAGAGAAGAAATTTAAAAATGTATGGAAACAAACGAAAATGAAAATACAACAATCCAAACGCTTTGGGATGCAGCGAAGGCAGTCCTGAGAGGAAAATACATTGCAATCCAGGCCTATCTCAAGAAACAAGAAAAATCCCCAATACAAAATCTAACAGCACACCTAAAGGAAATAGAAGCAGAGCAGCAAAGACAGCCTAAACCCAGCACAAGAACAGAAATAATAAATTTCAGAGCAGAAATAAACAATATAGAATCTAAAAAAACTGTAGAGCAGATCAATGAAACCAAGAGTTGTTTTTTTTTTTGAAAAAATAAACAAAATTGATAAACCTCTAGCCAGGCTTCTCAGAAAGAAAAGGGAGATGACCCAAATAGATAAAATCATGAATGAAAATGGAATTATTACAACCAGTCCCTCAGAGATACAAGCAAGTATCAGGGAATACTATGAAAAATTATATGCCAACAAACTGGACAACGTGGAAGAAATGGACAAATTCCTAAACACCCACACTCTTCCAAAACTCAATCAGGAGGAAATAGAAAGCTTGAACAGACCCATAACCAGCGAAGAAATTGAATCAGTCATCAAAAATCTCCCAACAAAGTAGAGGCCAGAACCAGATGGCTTCCCAGGGGAGTTCTACCAGACGTTTAAAGCAGAAATAATACCTATCCTTCTCAAGCTATTCCAAGAAATAGAAAGGGAAGGAAATCTTCTAGACTCATTCTATGAAGCCAGTATTACTTTGATTCCTAAACCAGACAGAGACCCAGTAAAAAAAAGAGAACTACAGGCCAATATCCTTGATGAATATGGATGCAAAAATTCTCAATAAGATACTAGCAAATCGAATTCAACAGCATATAACAAGAGTTATTCACCATGATCAAGTGGGATTCATTCCTGGGCTGCAGGGCTGGTTCAACATTTGCAAATCAATCAACGTGATACATCACATTAACAGAAAAAAAGAGAAGAACCATATGATCCTGTCAATCGATGCAGAAAAGGCCTTTGACAAAATTCAGCAACTTTTCTTAATAAAAACCCTCGAGAAAGTCGGGATAGAAGGAACATACTTAAAGATCATAAAAGCCATTTATGAAAAGCCCACAACTAACATCATCCTCAATGGAGAAAAACTGAGAGGTTTTTCCCTGAGATCAGGAACACGACAGGGATGTCCACTCTCACCGCTGTTGTTTAATATAGTGCTGGAAGTTCTAGCATCAGCAATCAGACAACAAAAGGAAATCAAAGGCATCAAAATTGGCAAAGATGAAGTCAAGCTTTCACTTTTTGCAGATGACATGATATTATACATGGAAAATCTGATAGACTCCACCAAAAGTCTGCTAGACCTGATACATGAATTCAGCAAAGTTGCAGGATACAAAATCAATGTGCAGAAATCAGTTGCATTCTTATACACTAACAATGAAGCAACAGAAAGACAAATACAGAAACTGATCCCATTCATAATTGCACCAAGAAGCATAAAATACCTAGGAACAAATATAACCAAAGGTGTAACATATCTGTATGCTGAAAACTATAGAAAACTTATGAAGGAAATTGAAGAAGATATAAAGAAAAGGAAAAACATTCCATGCTCATGGGTTGGAAGAATAAATATTGTCAAAATGTCAATACTACCCAAAGCTATCTACACATTCAATGCAATGCCAATCAAAATTGCACCAGCCTTCTTCGCAAAACTAGAACAAGAAATCCTAAAATTCATATGGAACCACAAAAGGTCCCGAATAGCCAAAGTAATTTTGAAGAAGACCAAAGCATGAGGCATCACAATCCCAGACTTTAGCCTCTACTACAAAACTGTAATCATCAAGACAGCATGGTATTGGCACAAAAACAGACACATGGACCAATGGAATAGAATAGAAACCCCAGAACTATACCCACAAATGTATGGCCAATTCATCTTTGACAAAGCAGGAAAGAACATCCAATGGAAAAAAGGCAGTCTCTTTAACAAATGGTGCTGGGAGAACTGGACAGCACCATGCAGAAGGATGAAACTAGACCACTTTCTTACACCATTCACAAAAACAAACTCAAAATGGATAAAGGACCTGAATGTGAGACAGGAAACCATCAAAACCCTAGAGGAGAAAGCAGGAAAAGTCCTCTCTGACCTCAGCCACAGCAATTTCTTACTTGACACATTCCCAAAGGCAAGGAAATTAAGAGCAAAAATGAATTACTGGGACCTTATGAAGATAAAAAGCTTCTGCACAGGAAGGGAAACAACCAACAAAACTAAAAGGCAACCAACGGAATGGGAAAAGATATTTGCAAATGACATATCAGACAAAGGGCTACTATCCAAAATCTATAAAGAGCTCACCAAACTCCACACCAGAAAATCAAATAACCCAGTGAAGAAATGGGCAGAAAACACGAATAGACACTTCTCTAAAGAAGACATCCAGATGGCCAACAGGCACATGAAAAGATGCTCAACGTTGCTCCTCATCAGGGAAATACAAATCAAAACCACACTCAGATATCACCTCACGCCAGTCAGAGTGGCCAAAATGAACAAATCAGGAGACTATAGATGCTGGAGAGGATGTGGAGAAACGGGAACCTTCTTGCACTGTTGGTGGGAATGCAAATTGGTGCAGCAGCTCTGGAAAGCAGTGTGGAGGTTCCTCAGAAAATTAAAAATAGACCTACCCTATGACCCAGCATTAGCACTGCTAGGAATTTACCCAAGGGATACAGGAGTACTGATGCATAGGGGCACTTGTACTCCAATGTTTATAGCAGCACTCTCAACAACAGCCAAATTATGGAAAGAACCTAAATGTCGATCAAATGATGAATGTATAAAGAAATTGTGGCTTATATACACAATGGAGTACTACGTGGCAAAGAGAAAGAATGAAATATGGCCCTTTGTAGCAACGTGGATGGAACTGAAGAGTGTGATTCTAAGTGAAATAAGCCATGCAGAGAAAGACAGATACCATATGTTTTCACTCTTATGTGGATCCTGAGAAACTTAACAGAAACCCATGGGGAGGGGAAGGGAAAAAAAAGAAAAAAAAGACGTTAGAGTGGGAGAGAGAGGCAAAGCATAAGAGACTCTTAAAAACTGAGAACAAACTGAGGGTTGATGGGGGGTGGGAGGGAGGGGAGTGTGGGTGATGGGTATTGAGGAGGGCACCTTTTGGGATGAGCACTGGGTTTGTATGGAAAACAATTTGACAATAAATTTCACATATTGAAATAAATAAATAAATAAATAAATAAATAAATAAATAATAAAAAAGATTAAAAAATTAGGAAAATAATTCAAGAACATGATATCAACAAAGATATAGAATGAGATCAACAAAGATGTAGAAAACAGAAGAAGAACCAAACAGAAATTTTATAGCAGAAGAATACAATGACTGGACTAAAACAAATACATATATATATATATATATATATATATATATATGAATATATATCATATCGTATATATAAATATATATATACACACACACACAAATTTATTTATATATATATGTATATATATATATATATATATATATATATATATATATATAATAGAGCTCTTCAGTAACAGACTTGACCAAGCAGAAGAATCAGTGAATTTGAAGACAGGTCATTCAAATTTATGATGTCAAAGGAGAAAAAGAAATGGAAAGGAATGTAGATACCCTATGGTACTTATAAGACACCATCAAAAAAACAATATTTGCACTATGGGAATCTAAGAAGGTAAAGAGAAAAAGAGAAAGAGGCAAATAGTTTACTTAAAAGAATAATAGAATAAACTTCCCAATTCTGGAGACAGATATGGATACCCAGTGTGTATGTACCCAGTACACAATGAAATCAGTAACTGACCCCTCAACAAAATGGAGATACCAAATTACCTGATAAATAATTCAAAATAATTGTTCTCAAATTATAACAAAATTAGGAAAATAATACGAGAACATGAGAAGGTCAACAAAGATATAAAATGATAAGGTCAGATCCGATCCGAAGAAGACTTCACTGAGACTCATTATAATCAAGTTGTCAAAAGTCCAAGACAAAGAGAGAATTTTTGAAGCAGCAAGAGAAAAGAAGCTTGTCAATGTCTGTACAGAACCTGTTTGTGTGACTTGTCATGGATTTCTGCCCCAGAACTGCACATACACAGTCATGGAGGGTTTGGTTGGTTTGGGCTCCATATCTGACCTTGGGATCAGAATTGGCCCTTCTGTTCCTGATGACAAGAGGTATTTATGGACTTCACATTCCTCCTGGGGACAGACCAGGGATGGATTCTGGAGGGAAAAGGAATAAACAAACACCCAGGCTCCTAAGATTGTGAGATATGACAAGAAAAAAAAAAAAGAAAACAGTTTGCTCAGGACTGCACTTAAGCAAATTTAATGACTAACCATATAGTCATGGTATATCTATTTCCAGTTAGTTAGTCGGGAATAGTTAGTTGGAAGGCTCACCTGAGGGAGGATGCTTTGCCCAGGACCCTCAGTAGAGACTGCCACTGGGCTGTTCACTGCAGGGCTTCCCCAGCCAGAGGCTGGATATTGTCACTACCCGATTTGATGTATTAAGCCTTCTTTGTTTTTCTCTGTACTTCTCTCCCTCTTTATATTTAATGTAATTGTTTAATTCCATATATTCCCTTTCCCTTATAATTAATAGGGTATTTGTATCTAGCAAACATGCTAAAAGCATAGATCTCAACGTTCTTACCAAGACCACCACCACTACCACTACCACCACCACTACCACTACCACTACCACCACCACCAACAACAACAATAACAAAGTAATCATAGGAAGTGATGAATATGTTTGTGGTAATAATTTCATAATGTATACATGTGAAAAAATTGTATTTTACAGCTTAAATATATATAATTTTATTAGTCAATAACAAATAAATAAAAATGTTTTTAAAATAAAATGCTGGGAGAAAAAAGTCAACTAAGAACACTATTCAGCAATACTATCCTTCAAAACAATAGAGAAATTAATACATTCTTAGATAAACAAAAGCTAAGAGAGTTCTTTCCAATATACTTGCCCTACAAAAAAGGCAAAAGAGAGTCCTTTAAGGTAAATAAAGGGATGATAGATAGTAACTCAAAGTCAGAAAAATATATAAAGGTCCATAGTAAAAAATATACAGACAAATAGAAAACCTGTATTATTTTAAATATGGTGTGTAACCACTTTTAAACCAATATTACAGGATTTAAAACACAAAAACATAAAAAATAATTACAAATCTATATTCATGGGTATATAATATCTAAATATGTAATTTGAAAAACCTATAAGGTAAAGTGATGGATAGAGCTATAAAAGAGACAAGTTTTTGTATTTGATTGAAGTTGTTATCAGTGTAAACAGTTTCCTATAACTTTAGGGTTTTTTTTTGTAATCCCTATAGTAACTACAATCACTCTATGGAATATAGACAAAAAAGAATTGAGAATGGAAACAAAAGATGTCAGCCCCCCCCCCAAAAAAAAGAAGAAAGAAAGAAAGAAAGAAAGAAGGAAGTCAATAGGGAGAAAACAAAATACAAAAAGAGAAAAGAAGTTAAGACATGCGGATAACAATTAACAAAATGGCAATAGTAAGTCCTTCCCTATTAGTAATTGTTTTAAATGTAAAAAACCTAAACAAAATAACATAGATTTGCAGAAGATTTAAAAAATCAGGATCCAACTATATGTTGTCTAAAAGACATTTACTTTAGACCTAAGGGCATGCATAGGTTGAAAGTAAAAGAATGGATACATAGATCCCATGTGAATAGTAACCAAAGGAGAACAGGGGGGCTATACAATATCAGGAAAAAACCAAGTTTAAGTAAAATATTGTTACAAAATGCAAAACATTATATAATGATAAAAGGGCCAAAGCACCAAGAAGTTTATATATATTTATAAACATATATATGCACAAAATACCAAAGCTCCTAAGTAGACAGCTCTGAGTTAATGGTAGGCTAGACTACCCCACTTCCAGCAACGGATGGAACAACTAGACAGAACATCAGAAAAGAGGACTTGAACAGCACTGACCCATGGAACCTTATAGACAGATACAGAACAACCAACCCAGCGACATTAGAACACTTATTTTTCTCAAGGGTGTATGGACCATCCTCCAGGATAGACTATATGTTAGGCTACAAGACAAGTCTTAATAAATGTATAAATACTGAAATCATAGAAGTTATCTTTTCTAATCACAAGCTAATGAATCTATAAATCAAAATAAGGGCCCTAGTAAATCCATTAATAAGTGAAAACTAAATAACACACACTTAAACAACAAATGCATCAAATAAGAAATCACAAGGGAAATTAGCAAATATCTTGAGATAAATGAAAACAAATAAAAATATGCCAACACTTACAGGATGCAGTGAAAGCAGTAACAACAGAGATATTTGGAGCTGTAAATGCCTACATTAAAAAAGAGGAAATCATTAAAATAAAAACCCTAAACTTTACATTTTAAAATGCTAAAGAAAGAACAACTTATATCCAAATGTAGCGAAAGGAAGAAACTAATAAATATTAGAGCAGAGTAAATGAAATAGAGAAGAGAAAATCAACGAAAGCCAAGAGTTCATTATTTAAGAAATATTTTTTATGTTTATTTATGTTTGAAAGAGAGAGAGACAGAGTGTAATCAGGGGAGGAGCAGAGAGAAAGGGAGACATAGAATCTGAAGCAGGGTCCAGGCTCTGAGCCCAGCATGGGACTTGAACCCACAACGGTGAGATCATGACCTGAGCAGAAGTTGGATGCTTAATGGACTAAGTCACCCATGTGTCCATGGAGTTAGTTCTTCAAAAATATCAATGAAATTGATAAGACTTTACCTATATTAAGAAAAGAAAAAGAAGAATGAAATAACTAATATCAGAAATGAAAGGGGATATTGTAATAAATTTTACAGAAATGAAAGATTATAACATATAATAACATAATAACATATTATATAATAACATATAAAACATATTATAACACCACATATAATACATATAACATATTATATAATAACATATAATAACATAATAACTTTATGCCAACAAATTCAACAAAATACATGAAATAGGATAAATTCTTTGAAACATGTAACCTATAATGGCTGAGATATGAAGAAATTGAAAAGCTGAACAGATCTATAAATCACAAAGAGATTGAATCAGTAATAAAAAATAATCCTCCCAAAAGAAAATCCCAGAAACAGATGGCTTCACTGGTGAATTCTATACAACATGTAAAGAAGAATTAATGCCAATTATTCTCAAACTCTTCCCAAAAGATGAAGAGAACACTTTTAAATTTATTCCATGAGGCGAGCATTACTCTGATACCAAAGCCAGAAAAAAGACACTACAGAAAGGAAAAATAACAAGTGCTGGTGAGGATGTGGAGAAAGAGAAACCCTTATGCTCTGTTGGCAGGAACATAAATTGGTGCAATCACTGTGGAAAACAGTGTGAAGGTTTCTCAAAAAATTTTTAAAAGAAATGCATATGGTCCAGTAATTCCACAACTGGGTATTTAACCAAAGAAAATAAATAAAAGCACTAATTTGAAAAGATAAATGCACCCTTATGTTTATTGTGGCATTATTTACAATAGCAGAGATGTGGAAGCAACTCAAGTATCCTCTGATCGATGAATGGATAAGGAAGTGTCATGTATACATATTAGAATATTATGCAGCTATAAAGATGAATGATATCTTGCCATTTGTGACAACATGAATGGACCAGAAGGTATTATGCTAAGTGAAATAAGTCAGACAGAGAAAAACAAAAATCATATGATTTAACGTATATGTGTAATCCAAAACAAAAACAAAAAGAAATGAGCAAACAAACAAAAAGCAAAAATAGACTCATAAATATAGAGAACAAACTTATGGTTTCCAGAAAGGAGGGAGGTGGAGGAATGGGAAAAATGGGTGAATGAGAGTGGGAGGTATAGACTTCCAGTCGTGAAGTGATTAACTCACAGGGTGAAAGGCATAGCATAGGGAATACATTCAATGGTGTTGTGACAGCCTTGTCTGGTGACAGATGGGAAGTACACTTGTGGTGAGCATAGCAAAACATGAGAATTGTCAAAAAAAAAAAAAAAGAGTTCTCAAATCAGCATGTTGTATACCGGAAACCAATATAACATTGTGGGTTAACTATACTTCAATAAAAAATTATAAAAATTAAAAAAAATAACATTACAGATCTATATTCCTCATGAATATTGATGGAAAAATTCTCAATAAGACACTAGCAAAAAGAATTTAGCAGCAGGTTAAAAGGATTATGCACCACAACCCAATGGGACCTATTCCTGGAACACCAGGTTGGTTCAACACATGAAAATTCATCAGTGCACCACACCACACTAACCCTATTCCTGGGACGCCAGGATGGCTCAACACATGAAAATTAATCGGTGTACCACACCACACTAATCCTATTCCTGGAACGCCAGGATGGTTAAACACATGAAAACTAATCAGCGTACCACACCACATTAACAGAATGAAGGAAGAAAAAACCACATGATCATCTCAAGTAATGCAGAAAAAATATTTGACAATATTGAGCATTATTTCATGATAAAAATAGTCAATAAGTTAAAAACTAGAAGGAAATTACCTCAGCATAATCAAGACCATATATGAAAATCCCACACAGTTAGCATGATACTAAATGGTGAAAGACTGAAAGTTTTTCCTCTCAGATCTGGAACAAAACAAAGATACGTGCTTTCATTACTTATATTTAGCATAGTACTGAAAGTCCTAGCCAAGAACAATTAGACAAGAAAAAATAAATAAATAAGAGGCATCCAAATTACAAAGTAAGAAGCAAATAAATCTGTGTTCACAACTGACATGATCTTATATATAGAAAACCCTAAAGATACCACCCCCCAAAAAAACTGTTCTAACAAACCAAAAAAGAATCAGCAAAGTTGACATGTACAAAATCAAGACACAATTTCTATACAATTTCTGTACAATAATGAACAATCCAAAAACTAAAAACTTTACTTAAAAAACTATTTACATTAACACCAAAAAGAATAACACACCTGGAATACACTTAGCCAAGGAACTGAAAAACTTGTACACTGAAACCTAAAAAGATGGTTTTGAAAGAAATTAAAGAATATTTGAATAAATGGAAACACATCTTGTGTTCACAAATTGGAAGATTTATACTATTAAGATGTCAATACTACATGAAGCTATCCACAGACTTAATGCAATCCTTCTTAAAATCCCAAAGTTGGCTTTGGAAGAAATATAAATGTTCGTCTCAAAATTCTTGTGGAATTTCAATGGAACTTGAATAGCCAAAACAATCTTGAAAAAGAACAAATTTGAAGATCTCATATTTCCTGATTCCCAAACTTATTGCAATGTTGCAATAATCAAAACAGTGTGTATGGCATAAAGACAGACCTATGGAATAAAAGGGAGTGTCCAGAAATAAATCTTCACATATATGGTCAAATGATATTCTACAAGAGTACCAAAACTAATCATCAGAGTTAAAAGGGAATCTTTGGAATGGGAGGCAATATTTGCTAAGATGTAAATATCCCGGATATGTAAAGAAATACAACAAAAACAATGAAAATCAATTTTAAAAATGAACAAAGGCCTTAAATAAGCATTTCTTCAATAAATTATTGTAAAGGAGAATAATCACATCACTAATCAGGGAAATGCAAATCAAAACCACAATGAGATACCACCTCACACCCATTAAAATGCCTACTATTTAAAATTATATATACACAAAAAAATAGCAATTGTTTCTGAGCACATGGAGAAGTGGTAATCCTTGTATACTGTTGGTGGGAATTAGAAATGGCAGTTCTTCTGTGTATGCTGTAAGTAAGTGGTCCAGGTTCATTCTTCTGCATGTCGCTGTCCAGTTTCCCAGCACCACTTGCTGAAGAGACTGTCTTTATTCCACTGGATATTCTCTCCTGCTTTGTCAAATATTAGTTGACCATAGGTTTGTGGGTCCATTTATGGGTGCTCTATTCTGTTCTATTAATCTGAGTGTCTGTTCTTGTGCCAATACCATATTGTCTTGCTGATTACAGCTTTGTAGTACAGCTTGAAGTCCGGGATTGTGATGCCTCTTGCTTTGGTTTTCTTTTTCAAGATTGCTCAAAATGGGTGAAAGACCTAAATGTGAGACAGGAAGCCATCAAAATCCTCAAAGAGAAAGCAGGCAAAAACCTCTTTGATCTTGGATGCAGCAACTTCTTACTCAACACGCCTCCAGAGGCAAGGGAAACAAAAGCAAAAATGAACTACTGGGACCTCATCAAAATAAAAAGCTTCTGCACAGCGAAGGAAACAATCAGCAAAACTAAAAGGCAACCAACAGGATGGGAGAAGATATTTGCAAACGACATATCAGATAAAGGGTTAGTATCCAAAATCTATAAACAACTTGTCAAACTCAACACCCAAAAAGAAACAAATAATCCAGTGAAGAAATGGGCAAAAGACATGAATAGACATTTCTCCAAAGAAGCCATCCAGATGGCCAACTGACACATGAAAAAAATGCTCAACATCACTCATCATCAGGGAAATACAAATCAAAACCACAATGAGATACCACCTTATCCCTGTCAGAATGGCTAATATTAACAACTCAGGCAACAACAAATGTTGGCAAGGATGTGGAGAAAGAGATCTCTTTTGCATTGTTGGTGGCAGTGCAAGCTGGTGAAGCCACTCTGGAAAACAGTATGGAGGTTCCTCAAGAAACTAAAAATAGAACTACCTTATGACCCAGCAATTGCACTAGTAAGCACTTATCCAAGGGATACAGGTGTGCTGTTTTGAAGGGGCACATACATCCCCATGTTTATAGCAGCACTATCAGCAATAGCCCAAGTATGGAAAAAGCCCAAATGTCCATCGATGGATGAATGGGTAAATAAGATGTGAGATATATATATATATATATATATATATATATATATATATACACACATATATATAATGGAGTATTGCTCTGCAATCAAAAAGAATGAGATCTTGCCATTTGCAACTACATGGATGGAACTGGAGGGTATTATGCTAAGTGAAATTAGTCAGAGAAAGACAAATATCATATGACTTCACTAATATGAGGACTTTAAGAGACAAAACAGATGAACATAAAGGAAGGGAAGCAAAAATAATATAAAAACAGGGAGGGGGACAAAATAGAAGAGACTCATAAATATGGAGAACAAACTGAGGGCTACTGGAGGGGGTGTGGGGGGGGATGAGCTAAATGGGTAAATGACACTAAGGAATCTACTCCAGAAATCATTGTTGCACTATATGCTAACTAATTTGGATGCAAATTTAAAAAATATAAAATTAAATTAAAAAAAAAGGAAATGGCAGTTCTTCAAAAATTTAAATTAGAATCATGATATAATTCAGCAATTCCTCTTTGAGGTACCTACCAAAAAGAATTAAATTAGGGTCTTGGAAAAGATATTTCTGTACTGATGTCATAGCAGCATTAGTCACAATAGCCAAGAGGTAGAAGCAACCAAAGTGTCATCCATTGAGAGAACAATGGCTGAACAAAATTTAGTATGCGTACACAATGTTGCCTTTTAGTTTTGCTGATTATTTCCTTCGCTGTGCAGAAGCTTTTTATTTTAATGAGGTCCCAGTAGTTCATTTTTACTTTTGTTTCCCTTGCCTCTGGAGGCGTGTTGAGTAAGAGGTTGCTGCATCCAAGATCAAAGAGGTTTTTGCCTGCTTTCTCTTTGAGGATTTTGATGGCTTCCTGTCTTACATTTAGGTCTTTCATCC
The DNA here is from genome assembly GCF_018350215.1 of Panthera leo. Taxonomy (NCBI): domain Eukaryota; kingdom Metazoa; phylum Chordata; class Mammalia; order Carnivora; family Felidae; genus Panthera; species Panthera leo. The sequence goes on from NC_056686.1 coordinate 109,361,771, forward strand.
ATTTTGAGTTTATTTTTGTGTGTGGTGTAAGAAAGTGGTCCAGGTTCATTCTTCTGCATGTCGCTGTCCAGTTTTCCCAGCACCACTTGCTAAAGAGACTGTCTTTATTCCATTGGATACTCTTTCCTGCTTTGTCAAAGATTAGTTGGCCATATGTTTGTGGGTCAATTCCTGGGTTCTCTATTCTGTTCCATTGATCTGAGTGTCTGTGCTTGTGCCAGTACCATACTGTCTTGATGATTACAGCTTTATAGTATAGTTTGGAGTCTGGGATTGTGATGTCTCCTGCTTTGGTTTTCTTTTTCAAGATTGCTTTGGCTATTCAGGGTCTTTTCTGGTTCCATACCAATTTTAGGATTATTTGTTCTAGTTCTGTGAAGAATGCTGGTATTATTTTGATAAGGATTGCATTGAATATGTAGTTTGATTTGGATAGTATCAACATTTTAACAATATTTTTCTTCCTATCCAGGAGCAGCAACATGGATGAATTTAGAGATCATTTTACTAAGTGATTAAGTTGTAAAAAGACAAATATTGTAGTATTCCACTTACATGATGGACCTAGCATAGCCACATTGACAAAGACAGAACATAGATTGCTGGTTGCCAAGGACTGAAGGGAGTTAGAATGGGAAATTGATATTTAAGGAGTATAAATTTCCAATTTCACAAGATGAAAAGAGTTCTGGAGATCAGTATGCAACAATGTGAATGTACTTCAGAATAAAGAATGGTACACTTAAAAATAGTTAAGATGCAAAATTTATGTTACATATTAATAACATAACATAATAACATTGTTATCATTGCTGTTGTTTTTATGCTGACTCACACACATGATGATTTTTTTTCTCTAATTTTGGTAACTTTTGTGAGTTTGTCTATTATCGAACATCATATTTAAGAAACCATAGGGGCCCATGAATTAAGGCTGACTTCCTCCAGTGAGGATCTGTGTCTGCTTCTGAAGGATTCCAGGAGGCAAGTAGCTGAGGACCAATTAAATTTCTCAGCTTTGAGACTGACTGGATACCCTGAATTTAAAACATAAGACTTCAAAAGGATAGGTCTATTGATACAAATTGCTTAGGAAGATGACAGTGGTTGGTGGTGGGGGCATGATGGTGGTGATTACTATTTATTGATTTTTTTCCACCAGGAGCCAGTAATCTCTTCATGGTTCCCTTTGCCTTAGGCAGAGATTTACCTCTCTCAACTGAGGGTTTAGCCATATAAGTGTCCTATCTTTATACAAGGGTCTTGGCTTTAGCTCTCCCACTATAAGTGGGCTCAAGGACCAGTCTTCTGTTCTGGTCAGGCAGTCACTCCTCAGAATGTCAGGTCTGCAAAAGGATTTGTCTTCAGGGCAGACTAGCTTTAGGTCACTTTACTTCTCTGTTTTCAGCTCACTTTTTAATTTAAGTATCTTAGGGCTGTCCCTTTCATTTTCAGAAGCTGACCAAAGTATTTAAAATTTTGTTACCTGTAATTCATACTTGTATTAAAATAAGAGAGTGGTCCAGAATATCTAATCTAATGAACTTGAGGCATATATTTTCACTTAAGGCTCTGTACTCTGATAAAATGTACCTATCTGGAGAATATATATCCATTACAAAATGGATTCAGAGGTGTCCAGTATGTCACAAGGGCCAACTGAGTGTGTTATTTGACGTCTATTTGCATGAGAGACCTAGCAGCATCATGGGAAGGAGCTCATCCTGACAGATGTGGGAACAAAGGGAGAAACAATGGGCATTTGCCCTTCTCCCACAGGGCTGTGGGGGAAATGTGAATACAGCAAGATGCATGGTATTCAGATTTCAGTAGTCCTCTCTGCACTCCCACAACCCACCCCCCAACACCATGGAGAGAACCCGGTAACCTTTTTTAAAGCTACTTTGTATATGTTTGGGGAGGGAGAAGGTACTTTCTCCACATTTTCAAGGTGGCTAATAAAACAAAGAAAGGGCATCACTGGCAGTGGTCCAGAAGTGGCTCAGGCAGAAGGAGCAGAGACATCACTATGCAATAGGAGGTCTGGGTAGGCATGGCTGGAACCCCGACACACAGTTGCAGTGCTCTCCTGACCCGCTATGCCCTTCCCTGGTCTCCTCTAAGGCATTTCCTAAATTGACATCTGGTCGCCTTATTCCCATCCTTAAGAACTGCCTGTGGCTCCTGATGTTTGGATGGAAATCAAACACCTTTGCTTTGGTTTCCATGCACTGAGATGAGTCTCTGGCCTCAGTCTCCTGCTTTCCTTCCCTGGCCCATTTCAACAAATCAAATCAGTTACACACTTTAGTATCCCTGGCTTTTTCTACAACACCCTTGTCTCAGCTGTGATCATTTTGTTGAATTTTTCTATTAACATCTTCTCCTTCTAATCCACCCAGCTTGCCAAGCAAATCAATGGAGAGGCTGGCCCTGCTCTACTCATGCTCCCAGGCTGGTGTCCAGTGTCTGGCACAGAGCAATCACAGATGCATGTTTCTTGATTAAAATATGGGTAAACGTGGGGAAAGCCTGAAGACATTCCAATTTAGCCCAAAGGAAAGGAGCCTGGAAATGGAACTGATAATAATGGGCTCATCCATGCTCCTTTTTTCTATGACTATGACCCCTTCCTATCCCCAAATTCTGGGCTTTTTCAATCATTTCCTTGTTTGATATAGTTATTACAGTTTTCTGTAAATGATAGATATGATTACCACTTGACACAATTAAAACAATGTTGGCCGCTTTTACTCATCATTTTTATTTTACTCATAATGTTTATTTTCAGTTTTGCTCATTCTCCAGGAAACTACGAAGAAATTATTTTCAACTGCCTTGTTCAGGTGAGTAGTCTGGTTATCTATGTCTGTGTAACAAACTACCTCAAAACTTTGTGGCTTAAAACAACCACAAATTCATTATGGCTCATTATAGGACTGGCTTTCAAGCAGGACCTGGCTGGTGATTGCTCTGCTCCATGATGAAGAATCCACAAGTGTCACTGCTGTTCTTCAGTTGGTGGATGAAAAGGTAGGAGGGTCCAGGGCAGCTTCATTCCCACTGATGTCTTGGGCCTTGGTAAGGATGGATGTGGGATGGATGGATCCAGCTGAGACAGAAAACCATACCGCTGACTTGTGGCCTCCCCAGATGATCTCAGGATAGTCTCCTTACACAGTGAGCCAGGGCTCCCAAACACCATTCCAAGGGCCAGAGATGTAAGCTACAAGCCTTCAAATGTCATCTCATTGATAGTCTCAAAACTTCACTTCTCTTGATATCTTTGGGTCAGGCCAACCATATCAACCCAGCTTGGACTCAGGGGAGAAGCAGCACAGATTTTGCAACCATCTTTGGTTTATCACAGAGTCCATAGCCTGTGTCTATGTGGCCACTAGGGAACAGGCCTAGTGGGTGAACCAGAGGCTAAAGGTTGTCCACTACCTCTCTCCTTTCTTTTGAGGGCTAGAAATTTACTTTTTAAAAGTGAACTCATTTTTAGTTTTAGGAACAAAAGATATTTAAGATGAAATGACTCCAATTTCCCCTCATGAAAATTAAGACAGAGAAGAGAAATGTTTCAAAGATGCCAAGAACAGCCATTGATTTCCCTGGTCCAAGATTCTCTGCTGGGCCCACTGGAGCCTGGCAGCAGTGCCAGCCAGGCAAGGGTGCCGGGCTAGAGAAGCCGCTGGAAAGAAAAGATACATCATTACAGCTGACATACCCCTGGAGTCACATAACAAGCCGATATTGGAAAAGTGAAATGAATTTATCCTACTCTCTTTCAGGCGATATGCATCCTTGTTGCCCTGGTGCAAATAGCTTCAATAAAACTTTCTGAATTGGCCTTGCCATGGGACACAGATGTTCCTTACAAGACTATCTTCCCAGGACTGATGATACATCACCCATCCGAATCACCCACTTCCCTTCTGACTTCATGTGATTAGATGCTTATCTCTTCTGAATGCTTTGAGTGCTCTGGTAGACTTTAAATTTGGAGGGTCCAGACTTTTGAACATCATCTCAGAGTGCTATTGTATCTCAGACTTCCAGCAGGAAAGACTCAAGTCTCTCTGCTGTTTGTGGAAGGTTGTCACCTGCCCTCTTGTCTCATGCCATTTCATAGCATTTTGCTTTTCATCTCCATTAATACCTATTTCCAAATATGAACCTGAGTACAAGCAGACTAGAAAATTCCTACTCTGGATGGAACTCACTTCTATTTGACACTGATCTCTGAACATCTGAGTTATCATTGCTAGTTGTCCTTGGCTGTCTGTATGGGAGAGTCTTTCTGAATCTTATTTGAAATGATGGAGGGTGTCTGGCTGGCTCAGTGTGTAGAGCATCTGATTCTTGATCTTGGGATCATGAATTAAAACCCCCTTGTTGGGTGTAGCGATCACTTAAATAAATAAAAATAAATAAAACTTTAGGGCCACCTGGGTGGCTCAGTCAGTTAAGCATCCAACTCATCTATGATTTCATCTCAGGTCATAATCTCATGGTTCGTGAGTTCGAGCCCTGCATCAGGCTCTGTGCTGACAGCATGAAGACTGCTTGGGATTCTCTCTCTCTCTCTCTCTCTCTCTCTCTCTCTCTCTCTCAAAAAGGATGGAGCAAATCCCTTGAGACCAAAGGGTGATAACCTTAGGATCTCAGAATTCAAAAAATCCTTGGATGTTTAGGATAATTGAGAATCAAAAACTCTGAATACTCACTGGTCCTGAAATGCTTACTGTTTGCTCAGGGGGAGGCTTGTAGATTATGTAATGCTTTTTCAGGGACCCTTAACAGGGCATGGAGAGACCAAGCATCCAGGGGTCTCGCCCACGCCACACAGCAGTTCCACTTCTAGCTATCTTACTTAGGGGGGGTCTCTGCAGCTCCATTTTTGAAGAGTGGCTTCTTTTTATGGGGAGGAAAGTGCAAATCACTAATATAGACAAACCCATAGACTACTGCTCTTTCCACTAAGGATGAAACATTTAAATGGTCATGTCCTCAGGGCAATGCTGGAAATGTCCGAATGAGAGAAATGAACAGGGCTGGCTCACAAGATGAAGGGGCTCATAAAGCTCTCAAGGCATCCACTCAACACTCCTCAGAGAGTCCAGAGATGAGGGCTCAGAGCTCATGAGGGGACCAGGGGTCAGTGCAGAGTCAATGGTCTCCTGTGCTGCCTGAGGAATAAGGAAATGCTTCAAGCAGAGAAGACTTTTGACTGAGCTCCTTAGCACAGGGCAGGGGTTCCTAAGACAGAGCAGGTAAAAGAGGCACTTCAGGCAGAAGGATCCAGAGGGAATGGCAAGACCTGGAAAGGAAGGGCCACAGAGGCCAGATCCATTTCCTGGAAGAGGTTTTGACTGTGGTGCCAGAGAAAAGTGCATGATTTCTACCTCTGCCATTTAACTGTGCTGCAATTATGGGCAAGTTCTGCAGGCTTTCAGAGCCTGTCTCAGTTTCTATCAAGTGAAGTTCCCAGAAAAAGGGAAACTCTGAGGAGTGGCTGAGATAAGCACAAGCACAGTACTGGTCCATAGAGGAGCTCTGGCAGGAGGTCATGGAACTGTGGTCAGGACTGCCCCAGGCAAGGGAGTCTAAGACTTCAATTAGTATTCATCAATTTTTGATTAGGACTTTAGGAGTGCATTAGACCTTTGTTTTGCATAAGCACTAATAGTATAATTTGCCTGTGTATGTATGTGTGTAGTATTGTTATTTGTTTGTTTTTAATTAGCTTCCACACACCTCAGTTCCTGGGAGCCTCAAAGAATGAAGTATTTCATGTAGACTCCACCCCTAGGATTCTTTCATGGAGCTTGAGCAATGATTCCTCTTGGAGATGGGAGGTTTATGGGCCCAGCAGTCAAACACTGCACTAGGAAATCCATAATGACCCCTGCAGTATCGGCAACTACAAATACTCATTAACTTAAAAAATGCAAGTCAGCCGTTCACAGATTGTCCATTGGATTTATCACTTAATTAGCTTTTTATGAGGATTGTTTGTTAAGGATGAGAACCCAGATTGCTAGAATGGCCTTCTTTCCCTCTTGGTTTCAAAAGAGGGTTATCAGAAGATGAGTAACCTTTGATTAGCAAATCACCATCAGACTTAAAAGATTATAGTTAGTAAGTGATCCCCAGGGAATACAGAGGTGCTTCAAATATTTTGGGGATTGGACTGCAGTTTACTATCCACGTAAGCCTCACAAAGGCATCAGTACACAAAATGCAAAATTACCAATGTCGTATATGTTCCCCCAGATTCCCTAAATAAAAGAACTTGCATAAAGTTAATCATGAAATCAAATAAGTACAGGTCAGGAAAACAGCACCATCCTCTCCCAGTTAACCCAGCTTGACCATTCATTTGACAAACATTACCAAGTTCCCACCATGTGTCAGCACTTGGCATACAGACTGGGAATTCAACAATCAACAAAGCAGCCAAGACCATGTCCTGCCTTTGGGGGCAATGGGAGAGTCAGTCATCCAACACTACACAGACAAGCAGTGGCTAGTGTAGGAAACAGCAGACAGCCTAATCAGGTCTGAGAGATTAGAAAAGAAATCTCTGAGGAGTGACATTGAGATAACATCACCAAGTCACTGGTGGTTGCTTGGAAGAACAGCAGAGCTTCCCAGGAGAAGGAAATGACAGATACAAGGGTCTGTAGTAGGAGGACCTTAATTTTAGGGACCACAGTACAGAGAAAATTCTGGTGGTAGAGAAGTTAGGGGGTGAGACTATCTCCTTCCAGATATTTTGTGGACAGTCTACAAGTATAACCTCAGATGAACTGGAAGTTATTTGCATGGGTTGGGTTGCTCTAGGAAGTGGGCATTAGACAGAAGTGTAAACAGTTTGTTTTGTGCAATACCTGTGGATGATAAAGGAGCGAGTGAGAGGGAACAAGGGTAGACGGGAAAATACTTTCACAGTTGCAGTTCTGACTACTGGAAAGATCTTCAGACAGAAGCCTAGCTCTGAGAAAATCTTGGCCAGCCCCAAGGCTCTCCAAAGAAGATTCCTGCTCTGGCTAGAAATGGCAAGCCATCACAGCACCACAGCTCCCAGGCACTGAAGGACAAGTTGCCAGTGAGCTTGAAGATAGCGCAGTTGGAGACTATCAGCTATCTGCACCTCTTGCAGCCTGCCCTCTTGAGGGAGTTTTGTACAGGGCAGTACCTCCAAGGCTAGCAGCCCACTGAAGAATTTTGAGCACAAAAGTGAAATTATCCCATATACTTCTCAATTACTGCATTTTTTTTTAAATTTTGATACATTGCAAATCTACAAACAGTATAAAAAATAATATGGAGATACCGTGTACCCTTTACCCAGTTTCCCCCAATGGTAACATCCTTCAAAACTATAGTAAAATATCACAACTAGGTATTGATATGAATACAACTCACCAATCTTATTCAGATTAACCCAGTTGTTCTTATACTTATTTGTGTGCATGTGTATATTTAGTTCTATGCAATTCTACCAAGTGTATTTTTGAGTATTCACCACCAGAGACAAGATACAGAACATTCCATCATTACAAGGATCTTGGTATCTTGAGCTTTTACAACCACACTACCTCCCACCACCAATGTTGTCCCTAACCCCTGGAATCAACTAATTTGTTCTTCAGTAATAAAATTGCGGCATTTCAAGAATATTATATTAATAGAGTCATACAGTGTATAAGTTGTTAAAACTGACATTTTTCATGCATCATGATTTCTTTGGGACCCATCAAAGTTGTTGCATATACCAATAGTTTGTTCCTTTTTCTTTCTTGAGTAGTATCCCATGGTATATGAGCTGTTTAACCACCCACCCATTTAAGAATATATAGATTGTTTCCAGTCTGGAGCCATGCTAAACTGTATTCCAGAAAGTTTTACCATTTTTCACTCCCAGTGGTAATGTATGAGAGATCAGATTTATCCACATCCTCCCCAGCATGTGGTGTCATCACCGTTTTCGTTAATAGTCATTGTGATAGGTGTACAGCGACACTCCTCCATCACTTTTAATTGGCATTTCCCTCCTGGCTAATGATGAACATACTTTCACATGCTTATGTCTCATCTATGTATCTTCTTTAGGGAAATGTCTGTTCATGACTTTTGTCCATTTTTAAACTACTATTTGCTTTACAACTAATGAGCTTTAAGAATTCTTTATATATTCTAGATAATAGTCCTTTGTCAAATATGTGGTTTCCAAGTACATTTCCTCACTCTGTAACTTATCTTTTCACCTTCTTAAGAGGGCCTTTGGCAGAATAAAATATTTCATTTCAATGAGGCCCAATTTAATCAAGTTTTCCTCTCATAGACCATGGTTTTGGTGTCAAATCTAAGAACTCGTTCCTTGCCCTGGATTCCAAAGTTTTTCTCTTATGTCCTTTTGTAAATACTGTACAGTTTTACATTTTACAATTAATATACGACCCATTTTGAATTGCTTTTTGTATCAGGTGTGAGGTTTAGGTCAAGGCTTACTTGTTTTTTGGCCTTTAAGTGCCCAACTATTTCAGCATCGTTTCATGAAAAGGCTCTCCTTCCTTCTTTGAATTTCTTCTGAACCTTTTTTGAAAACCAGTCATGAGTGATGTCATTGAAATTCATGGTATAAGGATTTCCAAAGTTCCAACCCTCACTAAGTTTAAGTTGGCAAAAAGCTGTCAGAACTGATTTTCTCAAAACTCTGAAATCTAATTTTAAAAAAAAACCTTACAATAAGTAAGGAAATGCTTAATGAAAAAAGAAGCAGCTAAATTTTGGTCAGGGAACATTCTGGAATTTTAACTTTTCCGGTCCCCACTCCCCAGCTCAGGGACTGGGAAAGAGGGACAGTAAAAAGATTGCAGTTTCCACTGAGCTTGCAAGATATTTAAAGGAGAGACCCAGAAGTGAAAGCAAAGGATTTTGAAATTGATTGTAGAGGGTTACAGTGGTTGGTAATGACAGAGTCAAGGGTATGAGCATGGAGAGTTCTGCACTTTTTTCCCAGTCTATGATGTTCCTGACTTCACTTCTTTCCCTATTTAATGTGGCCTCATGCACTGTCAGTGCCCTCAGCCCCCAGTAACCTTGTCCTAATGTATCTTTCCTACTAAACACTTCCCTGATTGATCTCATCTTCTATCTTCCCCACTTTTCCCCCGGGGCTGCCAGGGTGATGGGGAAACTCAAACTCATGAAATCCAGCCTCAGTCTAGATCAAACTTTGCACCTGCTCCCAGGTCTCTCCACTGTCTACCCAGCTCCTCTTCACCTATCTTAGTCTCACTAGGTGGATGATCCTACTTTCCTTCTCACATGCATGAAATCTCTGAAGCTCATATCTTGTTTAAATTTTTTAAAGATATATCTGGCCAGGTCTTATTTTCTATCCAGGCTACCTCCCCAAAAATTATTCACTAGAATATAACATTTTCATAACTAAGGTAATATATTTTCATTAGAGAAGGAAAAATACAGAATATACAGAAAAATAAGAATATAAAGAATAGTGATAACTCCAAAGGTAACCATATATATATATATATATATATATATATATATATATATATGTGTGTGTGTGTGTGTGTATACACACATATATATAGTATATATAGTATATATAGTCACTTGAGTACTTACTATATGACAGGCTCTATCCTAAGATCTGAGAATGTAGGAGAAAATTCACTGACCTCATGGAGCTTACATTACAATGAAAGCAAAGAGAAAATACAAGAATAATTTAAATAAAATATTAAAATATGTATCTCAGGTGGTGATAAATAATTTTAGAGATAAATAAACCAGGTGGGATGGGCACCCCAGGAGGGGCAATTTTATAAAAGGCAGTAGGAAGGCTACCTGCCGATGAGCAAATATTTGAGCAGGATCTGGGGACAACCGTGGGCTGAGTGGCTGCAACAATGAGGCCAGGTCACTGGCACAGGAAGTCATGGGACCGACAGGCCAAGGTTAGTACCACCTGAACAGACAGAGAAATGACCAGGCACCCACAGGTGGTGGAGAGAGTGACAGGCAGGAGTCAAGGCATCAGGAGATGTGTAGGCATCCAGGGATGCTGGAAGTTGCAGTGAAGTTGATGGTCAGAGGGTGTGGGTCTCCTCACTGCTGCCTGCAGAGGTTTGGTGCCTCAGCTGGTCTCATACATCCAGGCTCCTGTGTTGCCCCCATCAAGTCCTCAAGTGAGTCCAGGACAATATCATGTGTATCTTGGACCTTTTCAATTAGGTCGATTTATTATCACTTGAATCTAGGTCCTTTTCTCTACCTTCCCTCTACTTTCTTTTTTATACCAGAAAATCTGGTGACAGATCCTGATGGTCCCCATCTCTGACCAAGCCCACCACGCTCTGTAAATCTGCACAAAAGGCGGTAGTCTTCCCCAAACCTCATAGAGATGGCTTAGCCCGCGTGCCCTCCATCACCCCAGGGCCTTGCCTCCTTCTCAGTATTGCCTGTAGCCACTCACCCTTCCCCAGGCCTAGCTCTTCCCTGCTCCTGGACTCCAGACATGCTCAGAACAAGCTCACTCACCATCTTCCTGCTTGGTCTTCCTATGCATCTGCTCATCTTTCAACTCCAGCCTAGACTCAACCCTTCCACAGGGCTTCACTGACTTGACGCTCCCCCCTCCCAGGACTTAGCTGGGTGCTCCTTCACTCAACACTCTCTGGTTATCTGCTGGTGGGCATTGCAGGTTTATAGTTATTTATATCTCTCTCTCCCAGAGGAAGAGCTCCTGAAGGACACCAAATAGATCCTCAGAGCATTTCCAGAAAGGGAGGAGGGAAGGAGTGGGGCAGGGAGAAGAAGGGAGTGAAAGGTGGAGGGAAAGGGAGTCAGGGGTCGGGCCAGCAGTTCTCACTGGTCAGCATGGTTCTCCCCAGCTGCTAGAGCCTGAGTGCAAGTCTTCTCTGGGAACTGTGCTCTGAAATCTTGGCCCACTGAGCCAGCATGGGAGTCAAACCTCATTGTAACCCCCTGTTTGGCAGCAGGGGCCTGCATTGCTGACTTCATCACCAGCCTCCACTCTCCTCCAGAGCAGGCCACACAGGGTTGGATGCTGCAGATCTCTTTATGCTCCCCTGCCTGATATAAAAGCATTTACACTCCAAAGACTCTGAGACGAACTCTGCCCTCTCATCCTCATGTCCCAGGCCCTCTGATGGTACCAGGACCACTGGCAACATGGTAGGGGGCCCCTGTGTGGGCAGTCAAGCATCAGGGGCTGTCAAGCCTGGCAGCCTTATGTCCATACCCTTGCCCCACTCTACCCTTGCTGAGTCCTTGGCCAAAGGAACACACTGGTGTCAGAAACCAGTTCCCAGCCCTGACAGCTCCTCACCATTTCTCTCTAAACAATCTGAAGGACACTTCTTCCTAGAGGGTTGTCTCTGGCTTATGGGGTGTCCCCAGCAAGCACATGCCCGATCTCACCATTGTGACCAAGTGGTTGAGCCAGCCTATGCCCAGAAACTGACTAGCCAAGCACAGAGAAGCCATGCGTTTGTCAATGGAAGCCACAAGGATTGCACAGTCACAGAGCACTGGTGCAGGAGGACACAGGAATAGGCTTTATCCACAGAGGTGAGACAGGCCATGGGCAGCAGCTCTAACTCATACCACAACCCTGTGTCCTTTCTCCTCCAAGGGTGATGGAGAGAAGAGAAGTCATGGAACTGAGGGCCCAAGGCCAAGAGAATCAGCTGGATGAGGCCCAGTGCCTTCTGGAAGCAATACTGTCACATGGTTAGGGAATCATGTCAAAGTTCAGACCCAGGTCCTGACCCTTTCTGAGTTAACTAAGTCGGTGGCTTTACCTCTCTGCACCTCATTCACTCACCCACAAGGGGGATAATGATAGAATATATCCACCAAGGTATGCTGGAGATTGAACAAACCAATGGATGGAAAGTCCTCGAAAGAATCACATCCAACCCAACATGGGTGGACCCAAAACATGGAAGAAGCACCCATGAGGATAGTCTGGCTATGCCACCTGGCTTTCCCTGAGAGCAACGGTCTGGTCAGTGCACCTCCCCAAGGTGGTCCAACTCTTCTGCAGCTGAGAGCCCCCAGAACTGAATGATGTCCCAGGGGAAGCTGGCCATTCTCTCTCAGAGAGGCTACTAAGGACATTATTTTACTAGCACAGGACTTACCCCGAGTCAGTGGTTCCGCAAAATGGTCATCTGCCGAATAAATTACAAATTTTTACCCTCTACAGCCAGAGGCTCTGACTCTGGAATCTGAATTTAAGAAGCCTACCAGGTGATCCTGCTATTCTGTCAGTTTGGGCATCCAATGGCTAGATGATGCATAAGAGGCAGTTCATCTCCCTTCTCAGGGAAACCTAGGATCAAGTGCTGCTCCAACTCTGGCACATAATTACGTCCCATCCCAGATCTCTTCCTCTCACATGATAATCACACCTGGCCCACACAATAACTCAGAGCTAGGAGATCCTGGTCCAACAGCAGCACTGGACATATTCTCCTTCTCAGCAGTCCTGGGGGAGCAGAATCAGCTTCCTATAAATCTGTTAACCTAGAGGGGAGGTTGTCTTGGGGAAGGATCATCCACTCCTGGGCCAGTGCTGAGGAGTGCTTCCACCCCTAGGAAATGAGAGTATCTCCTTGCCACTAGTCACTTCTGCACTGGCCCATCTACCTCTGTGTGGCAGGAGGTTCCTGCTGACAAGGAGCCTTCAGCTGGCAGGAATCTGAAATGGTAAAAATAGTTGCTTCTGGCCCTGGGATTGGTTTCCTGGCAAACTAATTAGCAGAAAAGACTCAGGCTGATTATTTTATTCCTTTGCTTCTTGACATCCCCCCAGAGTCCCAAGGTAACATACTAAAGGGAGCCCTTCAGCCGCTGCTTTGATTTCAAGCAAAACATTAGGTGAAAAAGAGCTCCACTGTGAATGTAACTTCAATGAGCACATGGTGCTGTGGCCTGCATCCCAGAGGATAGGAGGTACAGCAGGAAGAACCCTCACCTGGAATACACAAGGCCTGGGCTGCCCTCTTGTCTGGCTTTGTTTTGCTGATTGGTCTTGCATTGGTCACCTCCCCTCTAAGCACCCTGGATCCTCATCCATAAAGCAGCAGCGTGGAAGGAGATGTTCTCCAGCCCCTCAGGCTCTAACATGTATGGCTGTGAAACACTTAAAGCTTTCTAAACAAAATAGTAAAGCATGTGAAGACATTTTGTCATGACACATCCCATTTTGTCACTAGCTAAGAACTATTCTAAGGAGACAAGAAGAAAACAGGTTCTGCTTATGTTTGTTGAATAGCTACATCAGATAGAGCACAATACCAGAAATAGGAGCCCAGGTAGTAAGTAGACCAGAGATTAGTAATGATCTTTATTACTTAGGATGTTTTGGGAGCAAGAAACAGCAAGTTGTACTGACAATGAATTAAACACTAAGAATGTTTATTGTTTATTTAAGAAGAATTCTGGATTAATTCAGACATTCAGTGTTGTGACAAAAAAATCTAGGCTTTTTCAATTTTCCTATTTGTCATCATTTGAGTTCGTTATGTTTTCAACCTCATGGATACTAGGTAGCTGCCACTGCTCCAAGCATCACACTATCACTCAACAGTATCCTGAGCAGGAAACAGTAGAGGCCAGAGACAGAGGTTTAATTTCAGACATCTTTAGCATACATCATCTTAAGTTTTATTGGTCAGACCTGGGTCACATAGTCAATCACTCACAAAGAAGAATGGGATTGTTGTGATTGACTTAGATCTGTCATCAATCATTCCTTGGGGCTCAACATATTGCCACAGGAGAGAATTAGGGTTTCACTGGCAAGTGATAAGAGAGGACTAGTTCCTTGGTCAAACTTCCAGCTGTAGACTACCGTTACTCCTTTCTCCCATATATACACTTTACTCCAAAAGAAGAGCCCTAAAATCCCATCTGAATACCACATGCTGTCCAAAACCCAGGCCACTGGGATTTATGCACTCCTCTTCATCAGGTCTAAATGTGACTCCTAGTGGTGCAGGTAGCTCAAGCCAAAAGACTGCATCCCGCCCCAATGTGCAGTGATGTCAGAAGAGAGTTACTGCAGTAAATTTCCCCCTGGATGAGGGGGACACTGGGACATGCACAGCAGCACAGCCCATATTATACCCTCTGAAGGGATTAGCGAGGACTCCCTGTCCTTAGGACCCAGTTCTGCCCTCTGGGCCTCATCTGTTCCCCTCCTTGTCTTGACAGAAATGGATACTGAGGAGTGTGCCTCTCCTGGGATAGGCTCCAGCCATCTAAGTCTCTTGATTGCAGGTCTTGCGGCTCCGGTTACAAAATCACACATGGGATAGGGACAGGGGTGGGGGTGGGGGGCCTGGGTGATACAGTGTCTTAAAAGTACAATGGATACTACACAGGGTTCTGCATAGACTCATTTCTCCCTTTCCCCCTTGCACTATAAATAACTATAAATCCCATGGAAATGATACAGCAAACAACCTAAGCAGAACCCTAAAAGGCAGAAGAGGAAAGCAGTCGGTCTAAGACCTCAGACATGAGGGAGCAGCATAGAAGCAGGTGTCTTACAACACTCCACCCAACAGGGAAGGCACCCCAGACTCCCCAGCCCAGCAACAGAAGGCAGCCCAGGTAGGTCTTACTCTCCTAGATCAAAACAGAGTCACATCAGCAAATTCAGGCAAGCCAGCACATTAGGATGAGACATTAGTTGGGATACCAATGACAAATAAAAGGCCATGGGAAGTGCTGTCCTTTCCCACTGGGCCTGGGATCCCCCTTTTCCATTAAGAGCTACGGAAGCAGGTGAGAAGACAGAATAGGCATTAAAGCTACAGCCTGTGGCCGGGTTGGGAAATTTCTTTACAAAGTTACTCAAAACAGATCATATACTTAAGTGTAAAATGAAAGACTATAAAAATTGGGGGAGGAAAAAATAAGACTTAACCTTGAGGATTTAGGGATAGGCAAAGAATTCTTAGATTTAACACTAAGCACACTATCCACTGAAGGAAAAAGATGGTGAATTGTACATTACCAAAACAAAACCTTTGCTCTCTCAAGACTCTGTTAAGAGGACAGAAAGACTAACCACAGAATGGGAGGAAAAGGTTGCAAACCACATACTGACAAAGGGCTAGTATCTAGAATGTATAATGAACTCTCAAAATTGATCTGTAAAAGAACCAATCCAAGTGCAGGTAAAAGATATGAACAGATATTAAGAGGATGTACAGATGGAAAGATTTTACAGATGGAGGGCAGATTAGTGGCTAAAAGAAGGGGAGTAGGGAAGGTGTGTGTGTGTGTGTGTGTGTGTGTGTGTGTGTGTTTCTAAAAAGACATCAGGAGGATCCTTGTGGCATTGGAACTATTCTGTGTCTCCACTATGGTGGTGCGTACATGAACCTGCACAGGCAGTGACATTGTGTGGAGCTCAATACACATATGTGCACATAAATGGGACGTTAAACCAGGGAGATCTGAGTAAGATAGGTGTGTTATATCAATGTCCCTATCCTGATTGTGATATTGTTCTACAGTTTTGCAAAATGTTAACATTGGGAAGGAGGGATCTCTCTGTATTACATCTTTCTACATGTGAATGTTCATATATCTCAAAAATTTCAATTAGAAAGTAAGATACAATATGTCTGGTGACCTTCCATGTTGTCCCTGGCAACATTTCCCTTCCACTGACATGAGCGAAAGATCAAGACCCTGTCTAGATCCAGTCTAAAGGGACGACTTAGTGGTTTAGTGGATTGCAAGTGGGATTTTTGTAAGAGAATAGGGTAGAAATTACGAGAAAGTATTGCAGTATAGTGAGCATAAAATGTTTTGTAGCATTTTTTCATGTCATGTGTTTATAAATATTATATATTTATGCAGTTTATAAATGCACAGAATCTGGACCTACCCTCTGCACCTCTTCAGATCTATTCAGTGCCACCTGAAGTTCCAAGTCCTTCCTCTTCTTCAGTGGAGGATCCTGGCTGCTTCTGTTGTCCCTCTTCACCTAATGATACTGGCTTTCTCAGGTACCCACAGTAGTGAAGTTCTGTCTCTGGACAAAGCCTCTAACACATTTGCTGCAGTGGGGGTACAGCAGCTACAGCTCCCTTGTACAGCCCAACCAGACCCACAGAGGGTCTACCTACAAAGGCAGCTGTTCCTGGGGCAACTTATGAGAGATGGGAGAGGGAAGAAGCCAACAGATCCAGTCCTTTCCCTTTTCCTTGCATCAGACTTTTCTGGAATGACTTGGCCCCATAGAGCTTCTCTGCTGACATCACACATGTCCAAAAGACCCTGTGTTTGCAGATGAAGCCATAGCCGGCATGGGAATATACCTCCCTCCCTGTGTCACTTCCACCTCACCTATGATAAAGTACTAGTACTAAAGCTAGGTTCTCCAAGGATCCTGGAGTGACACTAGCAGGTTTATATATATGGATATACATATTATCTACATATCCATGTCTTGTACACACCTGTGCACAAGCATACGTATGAGATATATTATATATATTATAAATATATATATATATATATCTTATATGATATAGATAGATGATATAGATATAGATATAGATGATATAGATATATAGATGTAGATTTAGATATAGATGATATATAAGTAGATATAGATATAGATGATATAGATATAGATAGATAGATATCTTACTCCCTGATAGTGCTTGCACTACTGACTGGGGCCCTTGGAGACTATTTCTGCTCAGCACAGCAATAATCAATAATCCAGTGGGTCAGCTGCTTTCCAAGAACCTGCAGAGAGGCAGAGAAATGGCAGCATGAGATGGGGCCTGAGAGGACTGCTCAGCTCAGCTCTGTGTCCTTGCCCCAGTGCTTCAGTGTCCTTCCTGGTCCAGAAACAAAATTCCAAATATAGATCTTCAGGTAAAGCTGCTGAAAAAGACATGTTCTTGCCTCTCATGCACACTATGACCTATATACTAAGGTGATCTTGACCTTGGAATGGCTGGCCAGCCCTGCCTCAGAACCGGTCCTGCTGCATCATATCCCAGACTCATACACATGGTTTATTCTGAGCCACGGGTGGTCAGCAGATTTTCTGGGTTCCCAGGAATAGAAACCAGTAGCACTCATCTTCTGGAACGGCCTCAGTTGTAAGGTAGAAGGTGGGAGGGTGGTCAGGGATGTTGGCGGATGTCTACCAGACAAAACTCAGTATCTAGGCCAAATTTTGCACCCTATAGACTCCCAACCCCAACCCAACTCTTCTATACTTTGCCCTGATGTTGAGCAGAGACTCTCATTACTCATATTCCCCCCACAGAAGAGTTTCTCTCTGGTCCTGACAGTGAGGGGCACTGACAGGAAACTGGGGAGGAGGGGGCAGTGGAAAAAGAGAGACCCTCCTCCTGTTCCTGGCTCCTGTCAGCCTCTCTGCACTAACAGTGGCAGCCACAGTCCAGCACCTTCAGCAGCTCAGACACCAGCCATGTGACTCCCCACACTGCCTCCCTGAATTGAGTACAGGCTTTCTTCAGAGGACCAAGCATGAGCTGCATCCAGCCTCTGTTGTCCAAGCACCAGCTCCAGTAGCCCCCTCTCCAGGCCCACAGCTGCTCCACCTCTACACTCTTCCCTTTTGTCTCCTGAGCCCTAACGGACAATGGCTACATCTTGAACTTACCCATTTCTGAGTCACCTCATCTACGTTTTCCATTCATTCAACCTTCCAATGCCCACATAAACAGTTCCCTGTATTAAATCCCCTCCATTTGAAATACTTGTGTTCTTGGTTTCTGTTTTTCTGCCTGGACCTTGACTAATACAACCACATTCATGGAACATGTCCATGTTCCTACATGGAGCCATAAGATGGCTTATCCAAAGGGACCTGAATCATGGAGTCCAGCCCTCATGCTACAAACAATGAACATCCAGGCAAGTCAAGAGGCTGGCACAAAGTGAGAAAGAGCATTGGCAGTCCAGCCAAAAATAGACCTCAAGTTCCCTGACCCCCCAGCTATATCTGTCTCATCTATCCAGAGTCACATCCAACTTCTCGTGGCTCTTCTAGGGAACCCCAGTATGCTCATGTCACAGGTTCTAGAACAAGGGAACCCAGGGAATCCCAGAAAAGTGGGATTCAGGACAGTGCAAAGTGGCCAGTTTCTCCCTCCATCCCTCTTTGGTTGTTTGGGCACTCTACTCTGAGGGAACCCATGTTTCTCCAGTGTCATTACAGTCAGAAAGACATGCACTCATCAGCATTTCCCATGTGACTCTGCTATGGAAACAAAAGCTAAAAGAACTGAATGCTAATTTTTGTGTATGGTCCCATAGAAGCTGTTTATTCTCTATTTTTGCAATAAAAAGCCAAACATGCCTTGAAAGACATTATGGAAAGTGATTCATTTTAATAAATGTGAGCAGAGTTTCAGAGACATTTGGTCATTTGTCAAAGTTTACAAGGTCAGTTGGAGTCAGAGCAGGACCAGAACCCAAGTCACCTGTTCTCAGACAGGTAGGAAAAAAAAGCTGATAGAAACATTGCAGTCAGTAGTGAGGGTGTGGATGGCTGACAGCAGGGGCTGAGAGAAGCAGCAGTCTCTTGTAGTGTGGTGTGGGGTGCTGATGCATGCAATGCAGCTGGGAGGTGGACACTGCCCAGATACACAAAAGTGCTTCTGCTCACTAACAGCTGAGAAAGAATATCCCCAGGAAAGACAAATGGACCCCTCTTGAGCAGTTGGCTCCCAGCTGGAGGGTCCTATTCATCACTGCTATCTAGCTGCCTGTCCAGCTGGGTGACCAAGGGTCCTCTGGCTTCTCTCAAAGCCTCTGGCTGTTTCCCACAGAATTGGCTGCCTTGCCCAGACCCTCACTTTGGATTTAGCAAGAACCATCCTCCTACCTGAGGATCAGAGGGAGGATAGCAGGAAGCAGCACTGGAAAGGTGTGATGAAGGTCAGCATCTCTCTCCATGGTCCCCCAAATCAGCCAGCCCCACTTCTGCACATCTGCTCCTATCTAGTTGACATCTTTGTAACCTTCTTGCATTCAGATATATTTGCCTTCATAGTCTTAGAGGGGCTTTGTATGAGGAACTAAGGATAGCACTGAGAATCAGGTTCCATCATTCATTCATTCATTCATTCATCAGATTCACTCTTCAATGAGAAAACTATGGTGTCCTCAAGGAACTCACCCACAGCCAGAAGCCCTGCAGCCTACCATGATGGCAGGTATCATGGAGCATCATTGCTGCAGTTTATGATGTGGGAGGTGGAAAAGGCCAACAGCAGTAGCAATAATCATACAAGCTACACTGTGTGCTCTCCTCACACCAGGATCTGTGCTGAGAAGCCCACAGCATCATCTTGCTTATTCTCTGTAGAATTCCAGCAGGGAGTGCAGTTCTTACCTCCACTGCTTGGCAGGTACCATGGCTGAGAGAGGGCAAGGTACTAGCCCCCAGCCAGACACTGGGTAGCAGGTAAAAGAGTGCTGACAGGAACCTGAGCAGATGGCCTCCCCTCTGTCAGACGGAGAAAGCCTGAAATGAGGACATTGGAAAACAGTGTCCACCAGTTCTATCAGGTGAGAAGCCTCTTAGCTCCTGCCATGTTTCATCACAATGGCTGTGAGACCAATTAGGTTATGTACTACTAGTTCATTATACAACAATCCTTTCCCCATTATTTTGGTTACTGTTGCTCAATTCTCCATATATGTCTGCCCCCAGTAGAAAGCATTCACCAGCAAACACAGCCATGCATTCTCCTTGAAGTGGTATCTTTTCAGTGTAGCACGATGGATCAGCATCAAGTTCATTTAACAAAAATGTCCTCTGGCAATTTTTCCTGTCTTCAACTGCATTGCTTAATGTGTCCTTTTACACACACCCAAAATAATACATCCCTGTGAAGTGTTCCTTTCTTGGGTCCAATAAGCTACTCAGTTGTTGCTTTGCAAGAAAACATGGAATTGTTGTCATTCTTTCAATGACAATCATGTACATCACTAATATGGAAATTACACCTTTTTGTTTGCAATCCTTTCTATGTTCACAATATTTTTTTGTTTCATTACTGTATCATAATGTTATCTTTGTGAAGACACTTTTAATGGTACTTAGTCTTAACATATATACAGTACCAAAAATGCACATAGTACAAATAAGGTGATGGGAAGACTATGCAATTTATCACCCCAGTTTAACATTTTTGAGGATAAAAGGAATGCTGTCAATAATTAATACAGGCCAACTGACATAAGCCAGGACTGTCTCCAGAAAAATGGGGTATGGGATTACCCCAGCTATGACCAACTACGTCACAGCTGTCACCTCCTGGACAGCGTGGTATAAGAAATTATCAATCATAGGATGCTTCACATCTAACTGCAGAAATGCTGAAAAGCGAAAAAAAAAAGTACATTCTAACATTGATGCAGTGTGATGTAATATATACAACCTGTCAAGGGCTTCCTTATCATTTGGTGAGGGTCTTGTCCTGTCTACACTGGGCTATGTTTTCTCCAGCCTCTCTTGTCCCTCTCTCCTTTAGTCCCTAATGGTCACTTTCCATCTGTGAAAGCCTGCGTCCCCTGACACACTAGTGAATGCAGGAGATTGAGTCCTGATCATGAGGTAGGCCTCTGTGGATAATCTCACCCTCTCAAATTGAGAGTCAAGCCAAGTCCAAGAGCCCCATCTCCTGAGACAGGAGTGCAGCAGGAGGCAGGGAGCACCACTTCATCCAATGGGAGCACTACCTCATCCAATCAGCAGCCCCTTTTTCTGTACATGTGCCCACTGGATGGGTGCATGTCCTCAGTCCAAGAGGAGTGACAATCAGTGCATGGCACCCAGTTTCTTTGGCTTTGGCAAGCTCAAGGCTAGGTGTAAGTATTTGTTCAGTGGATTCATTCATTGCAAGTTTTTAAGTTGCAAAGTTTTATTAAGGGTTTCCTCCCCTGGCTCTTGCCTCTGTCGCAGGCGCTGCCCCTTCTCCTCCTCACTCACTCACTCTGGGCAGCAGCAGAGCCTAGTGGTGAGTCCAGTGCCCACCCTGCTACTCTCCACAGCCAGCCCCTCACCTGTGATCTGGAGATTTTCAGCAGCACCCACACCACAGGCTTTCATGAGGCTTGAAGTCACTATCATAAATCACTGAGAAGAGAGCCAGGGGGTGGTCAGTACAGCATAAGGCCACCTCTATTGTTAGCACTCGTATTTGCTTCGTCAACACCTACAGAATCAGTGTTTTAGCTCACAGCTCAAAAATGGTATTCTCAGGGAGGCCTGCTTCCCAGAACCAGGTCAGCCCCAGCAATGAGCTCCGAGGTGTGTCCTCTGCAGTATTTATCACTATTTGCAATCAAGTTTGCACTTGTCCTGATTACCCAATCGATGCTGTGTGCCCCCATTGGACCATGGGCTCCTGAGGTCAGCATCCACAGCAGTTTTGTTCATCGTCAGTGCCTCTGTCTTCTATTAGAGTGCTGGCATAGAGTGTGACTACATTAAAGATGCGTTGAGTAAGTGGATGAATGGTTAATGGATGCTGCATCCATATGTATTGCATTAGAATAAATGTGTGTGCTTCATTGACTTAGGTGGGGAAGGGTGTGAACACTGAGATAAGCAGAGACTCAAGCAACTGAAGAGAGGCCAACAGGGGCCTTTGCCCTCTTCCACGCAATACACCGGAAAAGTTCTGCAACTTACAGAAAGCTGCGGGCAGAGGCCATAGCAGGTAAGGAAAGAGCTGGTGTGCTTTCAAGAAGCCCCTTGCTTCTAGATGCTCCTGTGCCTTTCGTCTCACCGGCCTTACCAGGTAAAGCCACGAGGCCAGCCTCACTGTTTCTTGACCATGTGAGCAGATGAAAAGTGAGACCTCTATGGTGGCACTTCATCTGTCCCTGGGCATATGCCCAGGATGGTCTGGCAGCATTTCATTTCTTCTACTAGAGCAGGAAGGAAAGGTAGCATTCTCAAGATCCAGTGGGCTGCAAGCTGCTGAGGGAATCCGTGTTCAGCCTGACTGCAGATGTAGAATGAGGTCCAGAGGGCTCCTGCCCTCAGGGCTCAGGGGAGGAGCCCCGCCCTCCAAAGGAGAGGTGGGAGCCCCCTCCACAAAGCTGGCCACCTTGCCACATCTGATTCGATTTGACACATGGAGCTGAGAAAATAAAATAAAACCTGTTTGGGCAGATATTTATATAATATTCACATCCTAAATTGATGTCAGTCTTGGAGTGGTGGTGGTGTGGATTAGGGGAGAGATGTTCAATATTTACAGAGCACCTGTTTAGGCCTGACCCAATCTGGGTATTTTACTCACACAATCTTGTTTCATTCTATCACAGTCTTGTAAGGAATATATTATGTCTACACAAGTGGAGGATAAAACTGAGGGTCCAAGAAGTGATGTGATGTCAAGGACACACAGCTTGTAAGTGGCCAAACAAGGAGTGAAAGAAGTGATCCATGCTTCCAATGCACACTCTTCTCCCCTGGACCCTCCTAGTCCATAAGGAGCTGGACCAGAGTTGGAGGCTGGATCAGCGCTGTCCAGTGTATCAGACAAGGCAGTGGACTATCATCAGAACAGACCAGGAAGCAGCTGAGCACGTGACCCTGGCCACTGCCGCTTGCTCTCACTCCCCTGTCTGGGTGGGGAAATGCCCACACTGGACTGAGACAGTGGATCAGGAGGATGAAATCATAGCCAAGGGAAAGACTCTGTAGGTGGTGTTCCCCACACCATTAGTGGAGGCAGGCTTATGGCCATCTCGCCCAGCCCTCACATGGCCAGTCCTCTTTCTCCCATGTCCAACCACTTTGAGCCTCCAAGCAGGAAATTCCTGACAAGGGGGAGGGGGTAAGCCTCCAAAATGGGAATGCATGGAAACCTAAATGTGTAGTAGAGAATACCAGCAAGGTCACCTGCAAGGTCAGGACCTTTACTGAGTTGTCTAGACCCATGTTTTTGAAATGTCATACTTTGCCTCTATTCTTTCTTTTAAAAATACTATGCAATCTCTCCTTATAAAAAATACAAACACGGGTGCCTGGGTGGCTCAGTGGGTTAAGCATCTGACTTCGGCTCAGGTCATGGTCTTGAGGTTCATGAGTTTGAGCCCCACATAAGGCTCTCTGCTGTCAGCACAGACTCCACTTTGGGTCCTCTGTCTCCCTCTCTCTCTGCCCCTCCCCCTCCTCACATACACTGTCTCTCTTTCTCTCTGTGTTTCTAAAATAAATAAACATTGAAAAAATACAAACAATACAGAAGTCCATAAACATTTCTTCTTCCCTCCTCAAATATCCCAGCTGGCTGCATAAACTTCTGGACCTTTTTGTGCACACATAAACACTTGCTGAGAAAGATGCCTCTGTGTGAGTGTGTGTGTGTGTGTGTGTGTGTGTGTGTGTGTGTGCATTCGTGGGTCATTGTCTCTGGCATGTTTCCTGTAATGTTGTATTGTTGTCCCTCCTTCCATGGCAGGGCATAGGGATAGCTCACTCCCCAAAGTTAGCCTCATCTGTTCTTGTTCATCCACAGGGAAACCTGCTACCTTTGCTCATGTTGCTTCCCTGCCCAGAACACCTTCCCCCACCACCCACCATGACTCACAACCTGGGTAGTTCCTAAACCACAGTCAAGGCTCAGTGAGTGGATCCTTCCAGAAGAGAAATGGCCTCCCCCTCTGGCCCAGTCCAGGATGGAGGGCATATCCCATGTTCCTGCAGGGCTGCTGCCTCCTGCTTCTCAGTAACCAGCTTCTAGGCCAGTGAGGCCATGTCACCACCTCTTTGTATCCCTGGGATACAGGGTTAGCAGGACTGAAGGGAACCACCCAGCCAATGTGGGCTCCTGTGAGTTGTCGGCACAGAGGGATGAGAAAGTGGATGCTGGCAAAACTGGGACGTCACTGACAATGACAGGGCTGGCATCTCTGGCTCTTATTCTGGGCTGTCATCTCTCATCCACCACAGAGGAGGAGCCCCTTCATCCAAGAAGCCTTTGCTGAATGCCTGCCCCTGCAGGCCCTGCACTGTGCATCTCTGGTAGGGACTAGGGAAGGTGGTGGGGCTGGGAAGGCTTCTTGGAGAAGATGCCTATGCCGTGGGTCCCAAAACATTAATAGGATCTCCCAAACAGAAAGCTGGCAGGAACATTCTAGTAAAAGGAGACACAGAGTTCAATTATGCAAAACGAATAAGTTATGGAGATCTAATGCACAGCAATGTGACTATTGTTAACAAGATTGAACCATGTATTTGAAATTTTCTAAGAATGTAGATATGAAGTGTTCTCACCACACACATAAACTAGATGGTCACTCAAGATATGTTGATCAACTCCACTGCAGTGATCATTTCACCATGTATACCTGTATCAAAGCATCACGTTGTACACTAAACATACCATTCTTGTTTTATCAGTTACATATCAATAAAGCTAAAAAATTGAAAAGAAAATATTGTTTTTAAACCCCAATACTGAGTTGACTCTATCTGTACACTTACATGCAGTGAACTAAAGGGTGTAGTTCTGATGTATCTGCATAGCATCAAATCTCACAGTCACCATTTCATCGTGTCAAAGGACTGTCACAGACTAACTAAAACCTGCAAATACGTAGTTTTTGTAATTCAAAAACAGGAGCCAGCACAGTGTGTTCTTCTCGGACACTGCAAGAGCAGGAATGGTAAGAGACAGGCCTGTGAGAGCCACATGACAGAGCTGCTTCGGGAAAGCAATGGAATCATGGACATGATCAGTCTTGCATTCTGGAGAGGTGGCTGTGGCTGAGGTGGAGCAGGGCAAAAGCAGAGCCAGGACACCAGGTCAGAGGTGTGCATCCTGTGTCTCAGGGATTCTGAACAGCGGCACTCCGAGGGGTGTGGGGCTGGGGCCACTGGGCAGAGCCTGGGACCAGGCAAAAGCTGGGAGCAGCCAGCCCGGGGAAGCCCTCCCCATGCTTCTGGCCACTTCAGAGAGCTTCGGCCTCTGGCCCCAGGATGCAGAGTACCTGTCCTCTACCTAGCTTCCATCACAGAGGAGACAACACTGTCCGGCAGGTACTTAAATGACTCAGGGTGGGGAAGACGGGAGTGTTTTCCTAGCTGGGTGTTCCTTGTGATGGGAAAAAGGTTGTGCTCCTTATCTCCCTCTCCTGGCTGTTCCCTGCAGAGTGTAGCCCTGCACCTGAGGAAGGAGTTGTTTGCAGTTGCGCCCACCTTACAGAGACAAAGGAAAGAGCAAGGACACTGCCAGCTCTTCCCACTGGCACATGGGGCTCAGCGTGACATGTGGAAATATAATCTGGATGCTGTCTTAAATTTGAAGCTGTGTCCCATAAATTCCAGTGGTTTACCCTAACTGCAGGCTCTGTAACTGCCAATGTGATTCCACAAACATCCATCTTAAAGGGCCAGCTCACTCCTTCCTGGGAAGCTGGAGCTTGGAGGGGCCCTGAAACAGAGGGGGTTTTGTGATGTAAAACAGCACTGCAGACCCACTGAGCCACATGTGTGTGGTCATGTGTGTGTGGGTGAATGAAGTGCCAAGGAGAACCAAGGAGGGGCCGGGGAGAGGACAGCTTTGTGTTGAGCACCTACTGTGCACGGGTTCCATCTGGAAATTTCCATGTAGGCCTGCAACCACATTCCAGTGTGTATCCGAGCCCCCCATGGAGGCCTCAGGTTGGTTCCAGGATGCCTTTTCCACCCCATACTATGCTGCTTTCCATCCAGGGCCTGGTTCTCCCAGGGGCTTAGTGCAAAGCACATGCAAAGCAATTCCTGGGGGTGGGGACTGTGTTCCAGTCTGATCTTCCAGGCTCGAGGCACTCAGCCCCCTGCACCACCACCCTCAGCGGACCCAGGACTAACATGTCTTAAAGCTATGGGAGAAGGTTCCAAACCCTCTCACCTCTCAGCCTTCCTCTGGCCCATGAGTAAAACAGGCTAATGTCTTTCAGTCTACAAGCCTAGATTTCCACACTAGATCCAATGTGCCTAATCCTGTCACTTTACCCGGAACAGCAAATCAGTAAAGAGAGAGGTGGGTACTGAATGGCAATTCTATAACCTAGGAGTGATAGAGCCACCTGAATGCTTGTAGTTTGCTGGGCTTTATATTTATCCTGGCATTTGCACAGCTGTCATCCATCACCCTGTTTGATGTTCACCAAACACAGAGTACACAAGGGCTCCCTTCCTTTGGACCAATGTGGTCCCTACAGGGGTTGTTGATCGCTCCTAGGTTCTGGATTCTTCGGGTCTCACCTGGGATCAGGTAGACTCCACAGGCCTACAGCAGCCGCTGCTCCCTTCCTCTGTCCTTTGGCCTCTTGGCTCAGAATCCCCCCACCGGCTCTCTGCTCAAGCACCTGGGAACCAACTCTTTGGCTCAGGACCCACAGATGCAGAGGTCCTTGAAGGAAGCCAGTTTCTCTTATCTTGTGAGTTATTGTTTCTCTCTTTGTTCTGATCAGTGGAGAACTGAGTCAAATAGGGCCCACACCTGACAATGACCCAAGAAAGTGTGGTAACACATTTGTGTAGAGACCACCCCATCCACTAGCCCACCTGAAATTTTCCTCCAGCCCAGTTTCCTTTCCTGATTTTTTACATGCTGTAGAATTGTATTGTGAACACCACCTCAGATTCCACCCCTGCCTTTTGTTTAGTAATATGGGTTATAAATGATTGTCAACAGTAGAAAATTACTTTCTAACAATCAAGAAAAAGCTGACACCACATAACTGGGAGGCCAAGCCTCCTTCCCTCTACCAAATGGCCTAAGGATGGCCAGTGTTGTTTCTGGTGGTCAGTGCATTCACTCCTTCACATACTTATTCCTTCACAAACAGCTCCTGAGTGCCTTCCAGGTGGCAGATCTGGTCTTGGGAACTTGCGGTGAAGCAGGCTAATGTACCCACTTAAGGACACCCTTTATTGCCAGTCACACACTTAGACAAGAAAGCAATGTCAGCATTGGACACGTCAAGATGTGTAGGGCACTTGAGGAGCATCAGAGGAGAAACTAAGGAGCGTGGGGTGTTGTGGGCAGGAGGGGGAAGTTTCCAGAGGAGCCACTGGTTGGATGCACAAAGCAGTGTGTCCTGAGCTCAGGTGTCACACAGCTGCCATCATTAGAGTTGCTGATACTTTATACTAAGGGCCTTTGGGTCACAGGAGACCCAGACAGCAACACAGACACAGACACAACTATCTGAGTGCCTCACCTAAGCTAGGCTCCCGTGGAGACCAATGAGCTTCTGATTCTTACAGCACACAACGGCGGGCAAGAATGCACAAATGTAACACACTTCAGTGTGTTTAAAGCACATTTTGTTTTCTAAATAGTGGAGAAAATCCAGATCTGCTAATGTGCTGGGGTGGTTAGCAAAGAGCACTCTAATTACAAAAACAGAGTGTCTAGAAAACCCAATAAATAGGGCATCATTTGTATTGATCTCAGGATCCCAACTGTTCAGACAATTGGTAAAGTGGTCCCAGCTGCATGAGCCAACTGGGGAGAGGCAGCAGTTATGCTGGGTGAGCCTCGGAGGAACAGGTGCTGACTTGAGGGAGGGAGAGTGACATGATGGGTGGGAGGCCATGTCTAGGGAGACTGTGCCAAAGTCTGGGCAAGGCCCATGTCAGGTACAACGTGATGTTCACAACCCTGGATGTGTCCTCACCTTCATTCATTTTCTTCTGAAAGTATTTCCCTCTATCAGGACCTGTCACAGTGCAGATGGAGCTCTGCCCTCGGGAAACGTACAGTCAGGAAATAAATTAGGAAATCACTGAAGAGTGTAATGAATGCTGGAGAAAGAACTGAGTGCACAGTGCTGCAGATGCAGAGGAAAGCTGCCCCCCCTTCTAGAAGGATCTGTGGAAGAGCATGGGCCATTCCAAAGGATGTAACAACCAGGTGTGTCTGGGGATGGGGGGGGTGGTCCCAGTGGCCCGCAGGGCTGGGAACAAGAGAACTAGGCTGGGCTCTCGGGGTCCTGACAAGGCAGTCATCACTCAGCCAGGCTGGCTGCTAAGGAAGATCCCAAGGGTCCCTGTATGAAAACCAGCTGGAGGAGGAGGCTCCAGCCAGACTCAGTAGGGAGAATCCAGATGAGAATGGGGACTGGATAAGGTCTTGGTGGTGGGGGTGGGGCACTGGGGAGACAGCGTGAATTTATTTTTTTTTTTTATTTTTTATTTTTTTTAATATATGAAATTTACTGTCAAATTGGTTTCCATACAACACCCAGTGCTCATCCCAAAAGGTGCCCTCCTCAATACCCATCACCCACCCTGTCCTCCCTCCCACCCTGCCCTCCCTCCCACCCCCCATCAACCCTCAGTTTGTTCTCAGTTTTTTAACAGTCTCTAATGCTTTGGCTCTCTCCCACTCTAACCTCTTTTTTTTTTTTTTTTTCCTTCCCCTCCCCCATGGGTTTCTGTTATGTTTCTCAGGATCCACATAAGAGTGAAACCATATGGTATCTGTCTTTCTCTCTATGGCTTATTTCACTTAGCATCACACTCTCCAGTTCCATCCATGTTGCTACAAAAGGCCATATTTCATTTTTTCTCATTGCCACGTAGTATTCCATTGTGTATATAAACCACAGTTTCTTTATCCATTCATCAGTTGATGGACATTTAGGCTCTTTCCATAATTTGGCTATTGTTGAGAGTGCCGCTATAAACATTGGGGTACAGGTGCCCCTATGCATCAGTACTCCTGTATCCCTTGGATAAATTCCTAGCAGTGCTACTGCTGGGTCATAGGGTAGGTCTATTTTTAATTTTCTGAGGAACCTCCACACTGCTTTCCAGAGCGGCTGCACCAATTTGCATTCCCAACAACAGTGCAAGAGGGTTCCTGTTTCTCCACATCCTCTCCAGCATCTATAGTCTCCTGATTTCTTCATTTTGGCCACTCTGACTGGCGTGAGGTGGTATCTGAGTGTGGTTTTGATTTGTATTTCCCTGATAAGGAGCGACGTTGAACATCTTTTCATGTGCCTGTTGGCCATCCGGATGTCTTCTTTAGAGAAGTGTCTATTCATGTTTTCTGCCCATTTCTTCACTGGGTTATTTGTTTTTCGGGTGTGGAGTTTGGTGAGCTCTTTATAGATTTTGGATACTAGCCCTTTGTCCGATGTGTCATTTGCAAATATCTTTTCCCATTCCGTTGGTTGCCTTTTAGTTTTGTTGGTTGTTTCCTTTGCTGTGCAGAAGCTTTTTATCTTCATAAGGTCCCAGTAATTCACTTTTGCTTTTAATTCCCTTGCCTTTGGGGATGTGCCGAGTAAGAGATTGCTACGGCTGAGGTCAGAGAGGCTTTTTCCTGCTTTCTCCTCTAAGGTTTTGATGGTTTCCTGTCTCACATTCAGGTCCTTTATCCATTTTGAGTTTATTTTTGTGAATGGTGTGAGAAAGTGGTCTAGTTTCAACCTTCTGCATGTTGCTGTCCAGTTCTCCCACCACCAGTTGTTAAAGAGACTGTCTTTTTTCCATTGGATGTTCTTTCCTGCTTTGTCAAAGATGAGTTGGCCATACGTTTGTGGGTCTAGTTCTGGGGTTTCTATTCTATTCCATTGGTCTATGTGTCTGTTTTTATGCCAATACCATGCTGTCTTGATGATGACAGCTTTGTAGTAGAGGCTAAAGTCTGGGATTGTGATGCCTCCTGCTTTGGTCTTCTTCTTCAAAATTACTTTGGCTATTCGGGGCCTTTTGTGGTTCCATATGAATTTTAGGATTGCTTGTTCTAGTTTCGAGAAGAATGCTGGTGCAATTTTGATTGGGATTGTATTGAATGTGTAGATAGCTTTGGGTAGTATTGACATTTTGACAATATTTATTCTTCCAATCCATGAGCAGGGAATGTCTTTCCATTTCTTTATATCTTCTTCAATTACCTTCATAAGCTTTCTATAGTTTTCAGCATACAGATCTTGTACATCTTTGGTTAGATTTATTCCTAGGTATTTTATGCTTCTTGGTGCAATTGTGAATGGGATCAGTTTCTTCATTGAGACAGCGTGAATTTAAGACAGATTTAGGAGCCAGAAATGAAGGGCTTGGTGATGCATTGGAAGTGAAGAGAAGCAGAGGGTCCTGGCCACCGGCCATCAGAAGAGCTGTAGGGAGGGGAGCAGCAGGCCCCAGCAGAGAGCCTGGGCACAGCCCCAGGGTGACTCCCATCACCACCACTGTGTTCCCTGAAACGTACTGCCTTAGCTGTCACCCAGGAACGTAGGTGGGAGAGCCTGGGCACAGCCCCAGGGTGACTCTCACTGTCACCACTGTGCTCCCTGAAACCCACTGCCTTAGCTGTCACCCAGGGACGTAGGTGGGGCAGCCTGGACAGAGCCCCAGAGTGACTCCCACCACCACCACTGTGCTCCCCGAGACCCACTGCCTTAGCTGTCACCCAGGAACATAGGTGAGAGAGCCTGGGCACAGCCCCAGGGTGACTGTCACTGCCACCACTGTGCTCCCCAAGACCCACTGCCTTAGCTGTCACCCAGGAACATAGGTGAGAGAGCCTGGGCACAACCCCAGGGTGAC
This sequence comes from Panthera leo, assembly GCF_018350215.1. Lineage (NCBI taxonomy): Eukaryota > Metazoa > Chordata > Mammalia > Carnivora > Felidae > Panthera > Panthera leo. The sequence continues at coordinate 109,392,423 of NC_056686.1, forward strand.
TGTCACTGCCACCACTATGCTCCCTGAGACCCACTCCCTTAGCTGTCACCCAGGGACTTAGGTGGCAGGTGGAGCTCTCATTTAGTCGGTAAGACTATCTGCCCCCTGACGTTGCTCTGCACCCTGATGCCAGGCCATTCGAAAGCCTCAAATGAACTTGGAGCCCAGCCTAACCTGGGATCCACCTCTGAGCCAACAGTAGGAAACAGACACCTGTACAGCACAGTGCTGAGAACCCACCGAAATTCCTGAAAGAGGTGGAAAGAAGGAAGAAATAGCTAATAATAGCTGAGATTCATAACGTGCTCAGCAGTTCATCACAGAGCAGACCCTATCAAACTGCACTGAGAAAATAAGGGCTTCCTAGTCCCAGGTATGAATGAAAACAAAGAGATCTGGGGGGGGGGGGGGGGGGGGGGGGGGGGGGGGGTGGGGGGAGAGGATAATCACTTCAGTCATTAAATACTTCCTGGGGTGCGTGGGTGGCTCAGTTGGTTGAGCATCTAACTTTGGCTCAGGTCATGATCTCACAGTTCATGGGTTCAAGCCCCGCATTGGACTCTGTGCTGACAGCTCAGAGCCTGGAGCCTGCTTTGAATTCTGTGTCTCCCTCTCTTTCTGCCCCTCCCCCACTTGCATGCTCTCTCTCAGAAATAAATAAATAAATAAATAAATAAATAAATAAATAAACATTTAAAATAATAATAATACGTCCTGCCAGGTCCTCAAAAAAAATTAAATACAGAATTACCATGTGATACAAAAATTCCACTTCCTGATGTTCACACAGAAAGATCAAAAGCAGTGTCTCACAGAGCCAAGTGTGGGGCCATGTTCATAGCAGCATTATTCACAATGACTAAAACTTGGAAGCGACCCAAGTGCCCATGAACACATGAGCGAATACACAGAATGTGGTGTACATACACAGTGGAGTATCCATCAGCCTTGAAAGGGATGGAAATCCTGAGGCGCTACAACCTGAACAAACCCTGAGGACATGGGGCTGAGTGAAATCAGTCATGATTCCACTTAGATAAGGTACCCAGAGTAGTCAAATTGATAGAAACAACAGACAGAATGGTGGTGGCCAGGGGCTGGGGGGAAGGACTGGGGAGCTATCATTCCATGGATACAGTTTTAGTTTTGCAAATTGAAAAGGTTCTGGAGAAGGATGGTGGTGACACTTGCACACAAATTATACACATAAAGATGGTTACAATGGTAAATTTTATGTTACAGGTATTGTACCACATTTTTTAAAAGGTAACAAAAAAGACAGAAAACAACACTAACAATAACAGTGGCAGCCCCACCACCCCCGCCCCAGCCCCTGTGGCTGCCCCTGGGCTCTGGGAGGCTGTCTCCCCCATTAGGCTTGCGGGTGGGAATGACTTCCCACCATTGCCTCTCCCTGTACAACTTGTCAGCTCTTATTAACTCCTTTAACCCTGCCCTGTGAATAAACCCTAATTACATTATTTTCCGTTAAAAAACGATAGCAATACTATCAGGAGAGCCATTTTGAACCTCAGTCCCAGCAGGGGTGTGAGCCACTATCTGATGAGATGTCCCCGAGCCCTGCGTGTGACCGCAGCACTCAACAGTGTCAGCACCACGCTCTGGAGAGGATGCTATGCTTGAAAGCCAGTCAACTGCCCTGATCACTGAGGTATTTCGAGACATTGCGGGACATCTCTGTACTTAAGCGTCCCCCGATTCCAGGAGTACGTCTTTGCATGGGACCATTTGTGGCACTTTGATTGATAATCCTCCAAACTAAGCAGAAGGCACTAAATCCTGGTGATTATGTGATAAACCCATTGTACATTAAGCTTCCCATTAACTATGACTCTCCATAATGTAATGGAATAAAAACATGAGTTGGGACTTGGAAAATTAGTGATTGTGCAGCCTTGGGGCAGAGGTAAGGTGACAGGGTCTCAACAGAATGTGCAAAGCTGGGGTTCTGAGAGAAGCCTGCTGTTGTGGCTGGGGACCCATATGGGATGTTTCCTGACCCTGGTAAACCTGTCTGAGTGTGAGTAGATACCTCTCCTTGAACCCAAAGCCTGAGCCAATAGCGTGGAGGAAGAGTGGAGGTGGACTGGTACCCTCTGCTTGGCACCAGGACTCCGTGGCCCCCCATGCCAAACTCCTGGCTGGCCATTTTCCAACCACAGCATGCTACTCTGTGCTCCGGACTCTGCATCTTCTATCCCTTCCACCTAGCTTTCCCTCTGTCTGTCTCTACTCATCCTTCAAAACTTTGCTCGGTTTATAGGTGCTTCTCCCAGAAACACATGGAATTTGGGCTGGACACCTCCATAGACCCGCACTACCCTCAAACTAGGCCCTGAAGCAGCTCACTGGTGAGTACGATATGTCCTTGCTGGTCTCCCATATAGCCTGAGGCTCCTTGGTATCAGGGATCTAACCCACCAGCAGTCCCAGGCATGCTAGGCACCCACTGACTGAAGGTAAGCAGCTGGCTGACTCAACCCCTTTTCACTCTTCAGGGAAATGCCAAAAAACACATAAACATTTCATTATTTATTGTGAACAGTAGACCTCTTATATAATGTGTGTTTTGTTACCTGGTGACTTGAGCTCTAAACAAGTCTCTGGAGTACTGTTTCAGCCAGTGCAGTTCTAAGAAATTCTGGAACATTCCCCTTGAAATAGCTCTTCAAAGGTAGGGTAAATCAAAGAGGGTTGGGGTTTCAATAATTGTTCATGGGCTGGGGGACTAAAAGCTTAAACACAGAGAAGGGCCAAGCCATCCTCTTTCTGGAACGCTTAGGAGAGGGTTTGATTGACAAGGGTTGGGGGTTTGTGGACTTCTCCCTCCATGGGGACATGGGTGTAGTGCATATTTCAGTGTGGTTAAGAGGAGAGAGAGCCACAGGACAGTGTGGACTACTGGGGAGGGGAGAATTGCCCCTGAAGGTGGGTGGGGCATCCTGGGAGCAGGTGACATAAGCATGCTGTGCTCTGCTCTCTGGAGATGAAGGGCTCCACACTTCCATCCAAGAAGGTTGGGCTAAGAGGCCCCAGGGAGGCCACACTGGCCCTGATCTTCCCTGGCTCATCAGAGGGTCAGGGGACAGCTCAGAGAACTTTCTCACAAATTTCTGAGACCAGAGATTCCATTTTAATGGACTGAATTTTTAATGGTGGGGGGACTTCTTCTCACCCCAGAGAAGATACTGAGTGGCAGTTTCCCCTGGAGAGTTGCTACTGTTTGCACAGAGTACACACAGCAGCAAGCTCACCTCTGCTGAGAGCATTTCTTCCAGGAACAAGTCCTTGGATAAGTGCAATAAAGAGTCCTGGTGGGCAGCAGGAAGAGGGGTGCAGGTGTTACCTGGGTCTCCCCCTCTCCTTGCTGGCAGACAACTCATTTAAACTTCCTGGGCCTCCATTTTCTCCTGTGCAAACGTAATACTGAGGTAGGAGACACACAAATCACACAGTAGGTGATTAATAAGTGCCACCACCCTTTCCCAAAAGAGAGGTAAGTGTTAGGAGGCAAGGCATGAGCTGTAGTCCCTGAGGCAGCCGGAGGCCAAGCTTCCCTACAGGTGTGGCTTTCTCAGACATGATCCACTCCCAATACCCTCACCCCCTACTGCACGTCCCCTCACTCTCCATCAGTTCCCCACAACTTAGAGCACACTGAACATGCCTCTGCCCCCAGGGCCTTGGACTTGCTGTTCTTTCTGCTAGAACACTCTCTCCAGGGCATGTCTGTGGCTGCCTTCCCAGCTTCCTTCTGGCTGCTGCTAAATTGTACCTTATTAAAGGGGCCTTCCTTAGTTAAAAAAAAAAATACCACCCCCCTTCCACATACACACACATTTGTGTATCTCCTTTACTCTGCTTTATTTTTCTCTTTTATTTATAGTACTCACCACTATGGGATGTGTATAAATATATAAATGTGTGTGTGTGTGTGTGTGTGTGTGTATGTGTGTGCGGTGTCACTCTTGTCTACTGCTACACCCCAATATCTAGAAGAGTTCCTGGCACAGAGTAGCTCATCCAAGTACATGTGATAAAGAATGAATGAACCAGTGAGCACCATTCTGGGGGCTCTCCTCCTCTTCTTCCCTGATGAGACCACCATCTCTCAGTGTGGATTTCTCTCCAGGTCCCCAGGCCTTTGTGTTCAAATCACCCTTCACACACCACTACATTTGCTGGCTGTGGCCTGCACATCTCTCAGTCCATGCAGTCAGGCCTCTGTGCGTCATATAGAGATGAGAGTGTGCATACTCACAAAGCATATCAGGATCTCGCCTGCCCCCAGCCTCTGCCCAGATCCTAACCCTCACAGACACCAGAAATGTTCCATTTCCTCACAACGGCATCACACCTGCATTTTTCACGAAAGCTGTACGTATGCTCCACAGAGCCAGTGCTGGCACTGACTAAAGCACAATCATAAATAATTGAAGCTTGATAGTACTGATCACTCAATAGTCTTATCTCTCCTGGTGGAGCCTGGGGTCATTTCTGCCCTTGGCCCCTTCTGCTCCAACAAAATCCACAGCACCACCCCACCGTGGAGGGTAATTAGCAGGCTCTCCCAAGGAAGATGGATTCTCACGCGCATCGGCAGAACATATGCCATGTAATTGGAAAGCACAAAAGATTAGCATTCAAGACAGGAAGAGAAAGTGGCAGGAGCTGTGAAATTCACATCAAGCCTGCTTTAATCACAATATGCATTTTAATCACCCCAGGCAGCGTGAGGAACAGCCTGCTTGCAGCCCTGGAGGTCTGGAGCACTTGCCTAGGAACGGAGACATCTGGGGCCCCTCTTTGCCTGGCCTCTACCCCAAGCAGAGCTCCAAGGACAGCTTGTCTCCGCCTCAGTTTCCCCACCTTCCACTCATGCAGGCTGCTGAAGGAATCCCAAGCCATGTTCACAGTGCAGCAAATCCTCATGTCAATGCTCTCCAACAAAATTTTTGGCTGCATTTTTCTGTACAAGTTGACCAGCTGCTGAAGGGGAAGACTTGGTGGTTGGCTCTGAGGCTGAAGAGCCCCGGCGGGTGCATGTGTCTGTAGGCCAACAACCCATGTGACCGTGAGCCTGGTTTCCTGGGATCCATGTGCTCTTAGGTGCTCCTCCAGCCACTATCTGCAGGCGTGTGTCCCCTCCAGCGGAGGAGGGAGGGCCCCAAACTACCTCTCCCAGCAGTAGCCCTGCCTCAGGGCTGCAGACAGGTGCTTCCCCTGTGAGACCCAGGAATAATCCTCCTGACCATTTCTATATCACATTTTACATCTTTTTATCTTGTGCATCCCTGAACTACTTGTTCTCCTCCTCCTTCCCATCCTCCTTTCAGCTCAGACTCCCCATGCATCCAGATGCAGCCATGGGCTCCTTCTGGATGTCCCCTCCGGACATCCAGTAGCAGCCTCTTATGCAGCGTTATATACGCAGAATTCTGCTTTCCCTCCATCTTCCTCATTGTTCTTCAGCACATCCTCCATTCACTCCTTCAAGCCGAAACCCTACATGTCACTCTTCATTCCCCTTTCCCTCACCAACCACCTCCAACCCACGGGCTGGCCTAAGCAGCCCCACCTCCAGCCCAGGGTCCTCTGAGCCTTCTTCTTCGTCTCTCCTGAAGCTTGCTTGAGGCCAGCTCTGTCTTCCCTCCTCCCGACTTCGCTGCTGCCCTCTGCAGCCTGAGCCACCTGTGCTTCCTGCTAAAACCCCCGGGGCCCTCCTGTCTCCACAGAATGCTTCCACATTCTGGGGTCGCCTATGACTTCACTGTTCCTCCAGCATGCTAGGCCTGCCTGCCCAGAGCTTCCTCTGTGTAGTCTCTGACACAGGATACTCAACATATCAGGACCCTCCTGCCTCCTTGCTGCCACCAGGGAATGACTTGAATGTCACTACTCAGGGAGGCCTGCCCTGACTACCAGATTTGACTTTACTTTTCTTTCTTTTTTTTTTTTTTCTCGTAGCATTTTTCTTGCCTTGAATGAACTTTTTTCACTTTTTCACTTATTTCTTCTGTCATAGAATGTGGACGTCATGAGGTAAGAGATGTATCCTGTCCTTTATACCCTTGTAAACTTTCTGCCTAGAAGGTAGCCTGGTACTTGAGAAATATTTGTCAAATGAACACCCCCATTATGACAGGCAACAACATGATATTATACAAACAACACAGCTGGGGAATCAGGCAGCTGGAGCAGAGTGGGACTGTCAGAAAGGCTAAGTTAGACTAGGGTGTGGATGTTCTATGTAGAGGTTCACATGCATGGATGTGTGATATCTATTTATTAATTCATTCATTTGTTCATATACAAAGATCAAGATTTCATCAAGTCTGAAGTGTACACAATTTGGCAAGTCTTCTTTAACAAAAAAATATAAAAGTCTTTTACACTACATTACAGAAATTATAGAAATTATAGAAAAATAATTATATTTCTAACAGGAAATAACTTTTTTAATGAGTATAATTGAGAAATGATCCTTAGAAGTCTGCCCACCTGAGGATTAGAAGGATTTTCCATAGACTCACTTCTTACCGGCCCCTCCTTTATGACTCCCACATTTCTGGGGCTGGGGCCGTAAGACATATGACTTGTACCCTGCAGTCATGATGCCAGGTTCCTGGCACACAGCATGCTGGGGATATTCCCAGAAGCCATTTTTTTCAGCTGGAGGGACAGATATAACAGCCACATGAGGATGGTTGTAATCCACATGCAAACATTCCACTTAATCCAAGCTGAGCACATGCCTGATTTAAAAGACATGGAAGGTTAGAGCAGAAAGAAGTAGAAGGCTTTGGTGAACACAGCTGAATTTTAGTGAACACTTTGACCATGCGAGCACACTGCAAGGGCCTCCCCAAGACTTTGGAAGGGGCCCGTGAGGGTGAGAGATCCTGTAGGCCATTCCCTGTACAGTGAGCATGGGAGGGCATCTAGAAAACCAGCACATGCCTGCCTCTTGGGAGGCCTGCAGGGGGTGTGGTATTCAAGTACACAGAAACACAAAGCCAAGGCATGTGCTCACCCAGGTTAGGGAGGTGTGTGTACATCCACCCATTTGTCTGCACACAGTCACTCACAACCATCTACCCATGTGCCCCAGACCTCACTTCCTCACCAGTGTCCCAAGAGGTGCTACAAAGAGAGTTTTTCTTCAGATCCTCTTTGGTAGTAGAGCAAGTACTCCCAGCAATTCAAAAGCACATTGATAATGTCAAGAACTAGCAATGGCCTTACCAGTTTGACTTTGTGTGCATGAGAGGCTTATCTAGAGCCCCAGAGCCACAGAACCACAGACATTGGGTGAACTGCCATGCTGATGGTGACTGGTAACCCTCAACTGGTTCCACCATGGCACCATGCCAGGCTATCCACCAGGACCACATACTTCCTCACACACCTGTGACTGATGCTGTCCTCTAGTCAGGGCCCAAACACCCAGACTCCTCACCACAGTCCAAACAAGGAGTCTGGGATCACGTGAGGGCCCCTGACAGGGAGTGAGCCAGGTCGATCTGCACAGCCAATACACAGAGCCAGCACAAGCATGGGCCCAGGCAAGGAGACCCGCCCTCCAGTCTGCCTCAGACTGCACAGATGAGGCCCCCACACAAAATCCATCTCTCCTGCATCTGCTGTGGGCCAGAGGAGCTGCACGGTCTTGGGCAGCCCTGTGTGTGTCCCCAAGCTTTGGGCCTAACCATCACAGGAGGGACTCAAGGCAAAGTCCCTGTGTCCCCAGTAGCTAGCTGCACCAGGCCCACAGCGTTCCTCAGTGTATGCTTGCTGAACTGTCCACAGAGGAGCGGCATATGGGCTGCTGCTGCTGGCTTGGCTTCATGAATGTGGCAAGCATACCCTAATCCTGCTGTGTGCCCCGTGTTGTGGCCCTGGAGACAATAGAAACAGAGGCAGGACATCTATACCTAATTTGGAAGACAGGATGGAAATGCAGTAAAACTCTAGAGAGGACCAAAGGGTGAGCCAGGAGCAGATGGCTCTAACAGAACTAGTATGACCTTCCAGTCAGGCCGTCCAGGATCAAGGCAGGCATTCCTTCATAGATGACAGCATGCACATTGCTTTACCTCCCTAAGCCCCGGGTTTGTCGTGGATGGAATGGGAATTGTTAAATCTGTGTCATAGGGTCTTAGAGGATAAGATGGCCATATCAGGCAGGACAGGCTTTGCTACAAGGTGGTGACAGGCCACACACTCTCTCACACCACCTGTCCTGTGTCAATTGGGGGCTCGACACACACTCTCCACCCCCAGACCCAGGGCAGATGGAGCAGCCATCAGCAGCAGGAGTGACAGCTGCAGACAGAGGGGGAAAGGATTGCCAAGGGGCAGTGACCTCTGGCCTTCACTCTTACTCTCCTCCTGGGTCACAGCACTCCCAGCTCAGCCCGAGGCAACTGCAGGGTGGGGAATGGGGCTCTGCCAAGGGTCTAGAAGAAAGGAGAGGAAGCAGTCTTCGTGAACAGCCCTAACTAAACCACAGAGCCTGGAATACACCAGGTACACCAAAAGTGCTAGTCCCTTTTCCCTCTATTTAAGGAGTGGCTTTCCAATCATGATAGTTTTACTCTGTTAAGCTTATTGAATCTGTTTTTCCTTTTTTTTTTTTTTCTTTTCTGCTTTGTGGGGTGTTTTTAACTTTTTTTGGTTTGTTTTATATTAAGGTATAATCAACACACAACTTTGCATTAGTCTCAAATTTATAACAAATAAATCAGTATTTTATATATTTCAAAATGATCACCACAATAAATCTGGTGAACGTCCATCAACATACATAGCTACAGATTTTTTTTCTTGTGATTCAAACTTTCAAGATTTGCTATCTTAGCAACTTACAAATATGTGATATAGTATTGCTAGCTGTAGACACCATGCTGTCCTTTAAATCCCTGTGGCTTATTTCATAACTAGAAGTCTGTACTTTTTGACCACCTTCACCCCTTCAGTCTCCTCTCAATCCCCCACCACCAATCTGTTCTCTGTTTCAATGAACTTGTTTTTTTTATATTTGGTTTTGATCCTGTTTTAAATTACACTTACAGTAACATCATATGGTTTCAGTCTTTCCTACCTGCTTCCATGTAGTTTCCCTCTTATTTGCCCAATATGACAGGGGTGGTTTGTCAGGTTTGGGTTTAGTTTTTTTTTTCCCCCTAGAAGAAATTAATTCACATATAGCTGTAGATTCAGTGTATTCATGGGAGGAGGTGAGTTCAAGATCTTCCTATTGTCACAATCTTTTTTTTAAATATGAAATTTATTGTAAAATTGGTTTCCTTACAACACCCAGTGCTCATCCCAACAGATGCCCTCCTCAATACTCATCACCCACCCTCCCCTCCCTCCCACCCCCCATCAACCCTCAGTTTGTTCTCAGTTTTTAAGAGTCTCTTATGTTTTGGCTCCCTCCCTCTCTAACCTCTTTTTTTTTTTTTCCTTCCTCTCCCCCATGGTCTTCTCTTAAGTTTTTCAGGATCCACATAAGAGTGAAAACATATGGTGTCTGTCTTTCTGTGTATGACTTATTTCACTTAGCATAACACTCTCCAATTCCATCCACATTGCTACAAAAGGCCATATTTCATTCTTTCTCATTGCCAAGTAGTATCCCATTGTGTATATAAACCACATCTTCTTTATCCATTCATCAGTTGATGGACATTTAGGCTCTTTCCATAATTTGGCTATTGTTTAAAGTGCTGTTGTAAACATTGGGGTACAAGTGCCCCTATGCATCAGCACTCCTGTATCCCTTGGGTAAATTCCTAGCAGTGCTATTGCTGAGTCATGGGGTAGACCTATTTTTAATTTTTTGAGGAACCTCCACACTGTTTTCCAGAGCGGCTACACCAGTTTGCATTCCCTCCAACAGTGCAAGAGGGTTCTCATTTCTCCACATCCTCGCCAGCATCTATAGTCTCCTGATTTGTTCATTTTAGCCACTCTGACTGGCGTGAGGTGGTATCTGAGTGTGGTTTTCATTTGTATTTCCCTGATAAGGAGCGACGTTGAGCATCTTCTCATGTGCCTGTTGGCCATCTGGATGTCTTCTTTAGAGAAATGTCTATTCATGTTTTCTGCCCATTTTTTCACTGGATTATTTGTTTTTCAGGTGTGGAGTTTGGTGAGCTCTTTATAGATTTTGGATACTAGCCCTTTGTCCAATATGTCATTTGCAAATATCTTTTCCCATTCCATTGGTTGCCTTTTAGTTTTGTTAATTGTTTATTTTGTAGTGCAGAAGATTTTTATCTTCATGAGGTCCCAATAGTTCATTTTTGCTTTTAATTCCCTTGCCTTTGGGAATGTGTCAAGTAAGAAATTGCTGCGGCTGAGGTCAGAGAGGCTTTTTCCTGCTTTCTCCTCTAGGGTTTTGATGGTTTCCTGTCTCACATTCAGGTCCTTTATCCATTTTGAGTTTGTTTTTGTGAATGGTGTAAGAAAGTGGTCTAGTTTCATCCTTCTGCATGTTGCTGTCCAGTTCTCCCAGCACCATTTGTTACAGAGACTGTCTTTTTTCCATTGGCTATTCTTTCCTGCTTTGTCAAAGATTAGTTGGCCATACTTTTTTGGGTCAATTCTGGGGTTGCCATTTTATTCCATTGGTCTATGTGTCTGTTTTTGTGCCACCTATGTCACCATCTCGAACCAGAACCTTTGAGTCTGTTGTTTCTTAAAAACACTCCCTTTCCTGCCACAGCCACAGATGACCACCAGATCAAGTGGAACCATATCACAGGAACTTAGAAAAGAGAGCTCTCATGGTGGAAAATGTTGTAGGTGGTATTTAAGGAAGATGTCAGTGGTCAGAACCCAGGCAGGGAGAGAGGATAAGAAAGGGGTTCCTAATGGGTGGGGCCTGAGGACCGTGAGTGAACAGACACTGTGATGTAATGGTGACAGCACCGGACTGAATCTAAACTCTACAAAACATATGATGAGACTGGATAGAAGGTCTTAATATTGCAGTGTACCAATACTCTCTCCAAATAACCAGTTAATGTAAAAAATTCAATTAAAAGTCCGAATAGAATTTGTACCACTAGGATTGAGATTGCATGTAATGGAAATCCAACTATAGTAATTTAACCAAAAATGAATACATTTTTTTTCTTTTTTTAAGAGAAAGTTCAAAGATACAGAATCAAATACTTTTATGGCAGCTGAATGGTGGCTAAATGGGCCCTATTTCCTTTGTCTTTCCAATATCTTTCTGTACCTTTTCTGTTATGTCAACTGCACAAGGTAGCTGCCACTGCTCCAGACATCTCAGCCACGTTCTAGGCAGGATAAAAGGGGAAATGATGCATACAAGATGAGTGAGTTCTTTTTTATCAGGAAAACACTTTTCTGTTAGAGCCCTAGAGGGGAAAATATCACTTATATCCTATGGAGTCAAGAGAAAAGAATGGAAATAAGATAGGAAATCAGCAATGAGAAGCTTTAGAATTCACAAATAATTCTAAATTTCATCTCTGAACAAACAATAGAGAAAACTTTTTAAAAAGTAGAATATTCAGGAGAAACAAAGTACTACCAGATATTAAAACACAGTAAGAAACTAAAATAGTTAAAATATTTCGGTGTTGACAAAGGGGAAACAGTCAAATCATTAGAAGAGAATGCAAATTATGAAAATAATTCAAGTATAAATAAGACTAATTAGTACATGAGAATAGTGGCATTTCAAATAAATGAGGAACTGATCATTTGGGGAAATGAATTAGGTTAGATCTCACCCTTGTGCCATGAACTGAACAAATTACAGAGAAACTAAATAATTAAATGTAAAAGCAAAACCATGGAACTACTTGACAGTTACCTTAATGACTATTTATATAAATTGGAGTGGGGGATATGTTTTTAAACATAATACCAAAGACAAAACCATAAAGGTAAAGAATGATAGATCCGACTATATTGAGAATAAACATTTCTGAGTAGTAAAAACACAAAATCATAAAGTTAAAAGACAAGCATCATTTAGGAAATATTTGCTATGTTCATCTAATTGTTCATATCTTCCCATGTACAGAGTTTTCTCACATCAAAACCAAAACAAAAGGGGTGCCTTAAGTGTCCGACTTCGGCTCAGGTCATGATCTCACGGCCCATGAGTTCAAGCCCCGCACTGGGCTCTGTGCTGACAGCTCAGAGCCTGGAGCCTGCTTGGATTCTGTGTCTCCCTCTCTCTCTGCTCCTCCCTCTCTTATGCTCTGTCTCTCTGTGTCTCAAAAATAAATAGAACATTTTTAAAAATTAAAAACAAAACAAAAGACAAGAAGCAAATGGTTAGTTTATAAAAGAGCAATGTAAGTATGAAATGAAAACAACAAAAAAGCTTCAACTCCCTAACTGTTAAGAGAATACAAATTAAAGCGACAATGAGTTGCTATTTTTCACCTTCATCTCATACATACTGTTCACATCAGCAATTTGGGAATTTCAGATGATAGGTGTTTTTATATTCTCTCATTGCCTATATTGTCAGCCTTCCTGCCGCTTCAAACATTACTGGTATAATAAACAAATTGTTTTCAACATCATAAAATGTGCCATATAACTACATGGTTCATCCTTAGGGAAGTGTGGACCCAGACCTTCTGAGTCAGAACATGACTTTCTGTCCCTCCAGTGGCTTTTGCTGCACACTTGTGTTGTGCATAGTGGCCTGGGAAATGTAAGTGCAACACACAGATACTCATAAGGGCATTTCAGAACAACAGCACCGAGACCAGATGTCCATGCTCCCGGGGACTCTTTCCTCCACTGTAGTGGTCAGCAGGGCCCCACCACAGTGAGTGCCCTTACATCAGAGAGCTCATATTGATCATTGATCACAAAGCTCTTTTTTATCCCCCCCCCTTTTTTTTTTGATTACTTACGGTCCTTTGTTCATTCAAGACATGACACTTAGACCTCCCTTCCTCCAGGAAGCCTTCCTGGCCATCCCCATGGTGCATACCTAGATAAGGACCACACCTCTGCGTTCCCATAGTTCTCAGGTATCAGGAGTGGAGTGTGGGTGTATCTTCTTCACAGCTGTACTTCCTATGCTCAGCAGGCACACAGGCCATTCCAAAACAGCATTGGGAATTGGATTTGTTTTCTTCCAGAGTCTGTTAGCAAGTATCTCCTCCCATGTCTGCAGAGACTGGAGCTCCCTGTTGCTCCACAGGAGCCAGCTCTGCAGGAGTGAGGACCGGTCAGCAGCCACAGAGGTACAATCCCAATTAATCTAATTAGGAAAGATGCTTGTCAGGAAGGCAAACTAAAGGCAATGAGTGTTTACATAAATAGACATGCATTTACTGATTCCTACAGATACCACAGGGAGCCAACGAACTCACTGTTGGTGCACATAGAAAATATCTGTGGAACCTCACTGTGCAGGGCCACAACACTGAGCTAGAGAATGGGGTGCAAGACAAAGGGCTTGCTCCCCACACTAAGTTGCTGGGAACCGATCTGTCAAGCCCTGCCAGAGTCTTCAACTGACCAGTAAGATAGTCAGAAGTAGGTTTTGCAAAGATCATTCTGGCAGCCATGCATAGAATAGACTGGGTGACAATGTGCCCATAGGGGCTGGCAGTGCTGTATGGCTAGGACCCCAACCAAGTAACACTGGCTGGTATATGGAATGGATAAGCTAGATAGGTGGGGTGGAGAGAGGGGGTTCATATACCTAGGGGATGCCAATGCCTTGAATGGGCCCATAACCCAGAAGGAGGCCATCTGGAGGAGGTGGGATGTCAGTCCAGGATCTTCTAATGAGCTTGACAATGCCAAGACACCTGGGAAGACACTGCATTTACAAACACCCCGCTCTTTCAGAGGAAGCACTACCCTAAGGCAAGTCCAGACCTCAAGTGCTCTGGTCTGGGCTGGAAAGGACTGTCTTTTAAGCAAGAGCATGACTAGAATGATACTTCTAATGAGGTGAGGGATGGGACATTACTCATTTACTCAGCCTTATTTTCCCCTGTTCCAACAACTCAGCCCTCCATGTACCCAGAACCAGAACTGAGTTCTGTCTGTGTACCCACCAGGGGCTGTGCATTTATGTCAGACAGGGGGTGAGGACAACCTAGACAACACAGGCTGCATGCTTAAGCAGAAACTCCCCCCATAAGCCTGGCGGTAGGTGCTCTTCTCAGGTTGTAGGGATGATCAAGCACCCTCACAATGTATGCCAGGTCTGCAGGCATTCTTGCCCAAAGTCCACTTCAATGTGTCCTTGACTCAGTGGGCACATTCTTTATCCTTGTCCCCTCAGTCCTTGTGTTAGATCCATGGCAGGGACCAAAGGCAAAGCCCTCTACAGATGCATCCTCTGTAGGGCCCCTCATCCTAGTCTTTCCCTATCCCTTTCCCACAGCTCTTCTACCTGCAGCTTCTTTATTGGCTCCCTGGTTGGTGTTTTCTCTGCACCCTGTTCAGGTGTCTGCCTTTGCAGACCCAGCACCTTCCCTCCATCTCTTCTATGACTGAAGATCGGATAGTCTCTCAATTTCCTCCACCTCTTTCCTAAAAACTATAAACAGTTATGCCTGAAGGAACCCCATCAAGTGTCCAGAATGACAGATTCCTTCTTTTCCCCCACTTCTTTCTGTCTGGCATGCAGACCTGAGCCATCTATGGCCTCTCCCTCCTTTAATAGGACATGTTCCAGCCTCCCAGGACCAGCAAGGCTGCCCTATACTGTACAGACCACCAGAGGCCCAGGCTGCTCCCCAATATGGAGCTGAGAGCATCCAGATGAGCAAAATTTCCTTTCATGGAAGATCCACCTCTAGAGCCACAGTTGACTGTGAATATAACCCCCAACTACCACTACACTTCCCACCATCTCCACTCAATCAAAACACCCAGAGAGACTTTTTCCACATCAAGGGTAGACTTGATCCTGCTCATGATGCCCATTGTTCAAGGGCAAGGTGAGACATACAAACAAATCACGCTGCAGTTCGAGCAGAAGTACAATCCCAGGGTGCAGGCAGCACCCAGACTCTCTCCACCCTAAAGTGAGCTTTGTTTGTTGCAGGTGTGGCTGGATTCATCACCAGTCATGATCCACAAGGGGACCCTGATCTCTGCTGCCTTGCATATTTATAGGTGGGGTGACCATATTCTTTATTATCTTTATTCTTTATTACTGGGACACTTTTAGAGTGAGCAAAGATGCTATCAATAACTTTACTGGGACAACAGGTATGAACTAAGACAGGTAAACCGAGACGTGTTCTATTTGCTTGGAAGTTAGGAAGGAGTGGGAATCACCTGGCTGATTTGAAACCCTTTGAGCTTTGCAGTAGGAGGTTACAAGAATGTCCCATTCTTGGGTGCCCATAACCTTTGGAGCTTGGGTATTGAAACAGGAGTTAGCCAGAGGTCGTATGAGCCTGCCTGAGGGACAACCACCAGTTCATCCAAAAGACCACTGGCTTGTATCTCATCAAAATGCTATTTCTATCCATTACAGAAACTCTGCACGATAGGAATTATTACCACCATTTAAAGATGAGGAAATTGGATTTTAGATCACTTCATTAATTTGACTTAGGTCATATATTTGGCAAGACCATGCTTTCTCTCTTATTCCATGTGGCTACATTCTATTTATGCAATTAAAATCTGATGACAAAACATTTTTTTCTGTTTCAAAACCACACTAAGCTCAACATTTTCCATATGAACTCATCCATTTTCTCCTTAAATCAGCAGTTCCCTCTTAACGCCTTATCTCCACCGGGGCACTCCTGCTTCATCCATCCCCATCAGTGCAGGGAAGAGCTGTGGAATCAGACTGGCTGAAATTTGTTTGGACAGCACTGTGGAGTGAAAGACTTGGAGCAGGGTATTATTCAAATATTGATCAGATCCAGGGAAAACTCTGGACGTGCATGGCCTGGGCCTGGAGTCAGTGCAGCTGTGAGTGGGAGCCAGATGCACTGGCCATAGCCAAGCACCTGGATAGGGAGGTCATGCCACATTCTCCACCTGAGCAAAGGGGGCTAAGTCCCAAGGAGAGTCCAGGGCCCACCATCTGGGCCTCAGGGTCTCAAGATCAAGTAAACAGAAGTTCTGCCAAGGTAGGCAAATGTGGGACAAGAGTATGGTCAGTGGAGAAACACCAGCCAAGTCCATATCCTTTCCCAGTAAGTGAACTTTCACCCTCATTGTAGTGATTTAGAAAATCAGAAAGTCTCACATTAGGGGAAAGATCATCACCCACAATCCCAATGCCAAGTCACTGGTACTGTTGATCTTTAACAAATACTTTTTAGTCTCTTATCTCTCAAAAACGTTAAGATTTCCTTTTTATCTTATAATAATGCTACTTAGTTCTTCACATACTATTCCATTCTGCTTTTTTCATTAAACATTACATAAGTATTTTCCCATCTTATCAAGTAGCTATTCCATCAAATGTGGACACACCCTCATTTCCTTGGCTGTACACCTATTAATGTGCATATGTTTTGTTCCTTATGTTCACTATTACAAACAGCACCCCAACACACACGTATATTATTAAAATTTTGTCCTCATTTCGGATTAACTCTTCAAAACTGTGATCAGAACTGTGGTCAATGGATAGAAGCTTAACACTTTAAGGCCAGGTACATATTGCCAGATGGTGGTCTATGGTTTTTGTATTGCTAATTTACAGATATTTAAGCATGGCAAAAAAGGGACATCTCACCTGATTCTTTTCCTGAGGCCTTTAATTCAATGATCAGAAACATTCAACAAACATTTTCTGAGCCCTTCCTATATGCCAGACCCTCTATGGAAATATATTCTTACCAGAAGCAACAATTCTGGTCCCTTCAGTCTTCAGCTGAGTCCAGATGGTACAAATCAGCATCAGCCACCCCAAGCATGCTTTGGGAATCTAACAGAGATAAAGACAGTCTTCTGCATCCCTAACAATCATACATAATTCTGAGGTCACAGCCAATGGCTGAAGGACTACCACCAGTCATGTGCTGGGACAAAAAGGGGATGAATTATTCTATAGCCAGAATGACCAGGCCGGAGGCTTTGTGGGTTTCATGATGTGGGCCCAGGTAACCTATATGGACCATCCTGACTTATGTAAAAGACAAGATGAGTGTCAGTAAAGGGAATGTATTAGGTTAGATCATATGAAATTACCAATAATCCACCTTTTCTTAATCTTCAAAAATGGCAATTTCATATGGTTCAAACTAATATAATACAAATGTTTATCACACAGAGTTTTGGGGAAATTACACTTACAATGACTACATGACAATAAATACTTCAAGAAAGTTAACAGAAGTACAAGACTTGACATTAAAACTACAAAACATTGTTGAAAGGAATTAAAGAAAATCTAAAATAGTGGAAAGACATCCTATATTAATGCATGAGAATACTTAACATTGTTGAGATGGCAGTACGCTTCAAAGTTAACTATAGATGCAATGTCCTTCCTCTCAAACACTCACCTTGCTTTTCTGAAAGAATTGACAAGGAGATCCTAAAATATATATGGAAATGGAAGGAACCCAGATCAGCCAAAACAATCTTGAGGAAGAATACAGCTGGATAACTCATGTTTCCGGATTTCAAAACTTACAGCAGAGCTACAGTAATTAGGACAGTGTGGTACTGTAATGAGGAAGAACAGAGGGATTAATGGAATAAAGTTAAAAGTCCAGAAATAAACCATCATATTCACAGTCAGTTGGTTTTTCCAAGGGTGCCAAGGCCATTCAATGGGGGAAAGAATATTCTTTTAAACAAATGGTGCTGAGACAAGTGGATATCCTTACACCATATACAAAAATTAACCAAAACATGGATCATAGACCTAAAGGTAAGAGCTAAAACTATAAAACTCCTTAGAAAGAAATGTAGGAGTAATTCTTGGTTATCTTAGCTTAGGCAATCATTACTTTAGATAAAATATCAATAGGACAAGCAAAAAAGGAAACATAAATAAGTTGGACTTCCTCAAAATTTAAAATTTTTAAGCTTCAAAGAATATGATCAGGAAAGGAAAATATAGCCCATAGAATGGGAAAAATATTCTTAAATGTAGAATATTCTTATTAGACATAAGAAATTTGTATGTGGAATATGTAAAGAAACTTTATAACCCAACAATGAAAAGACAAATAATTCAATTTA
Organism: Panthera leo; assembly: GCF_018350215.1. Lineage (NCBI taxonomy): Eukaryota > Metazoa > Chordata > Mammalia > Carnivora > Felidae > Panthera > Panthera leo. The sequence goes on from NC_056686.1 coordinate 109,410,639, forward strand.
AAAAGGAAAAAGAATTTAGTAGATAGTTCACTAAAGAAAACACACAAATGGCCATGGGGCCTCTGGATGACTCAGTTGGTTAAACATCAGACTCTTGATTTAGGCTCGAGTCACGATCTTTTGGTTCATGAGATTGAGCCCCACATCAGACTCTGCGCTAACACTACCACTCTCTCTCACTCTCTCTGCCCTTCCCCTGCCTGCATGAGCACACGCGCTCTATCTCTCTCTGTCTCTCTGTCTCTCAAAAAAATAAATAAATAAACATTTTTTAAAAAGAAACACAAATGGCCAATAATCACATGAAACGATGTTCAACATTGTTATTTATTATGGAAATGCAAACCAACACCACACTGAGATATCACTTCATACCCACTAGGTAGCTAAAGTAAAAGACAACAGAAAGTGTTGGTGGGGATCCAGAAAAATTGCAATTCTTACACACTACTAGTTGGAATGTAAAATGATGAAGCAACTTTGGAAAATATTTTGGCAGTTCCTCAAATTGTTAAATGCAGAGTTATCATATGACTCAGCAATTCCATTCCTAGATATATGTACAAGAGAAATAAAAACATAAGTCCACACAAAAAACTTGTATACAAATGTTCATAGCAGCATTATTCATAGTTTCCAAAAACTGGAAACAACCAAAAAACTTGTGCACAAATGTTCATAGCAGCATTATTCATGGTTTCCAAACACTGGAAACAACCAAAATGTATAGCTAGTGATGAATGGATAAACAAAATGGTATAACCACATAACAGAATATTACATCCAGAATGGTATATCCACATAACAGCAATGAGAAGTGAAGTGCTGACAACTGCCATAACATGGAGGAATCATGAAAACATGTGAAGTGCAAGAAGCCAAGCATAAAGAGTATATATTGCATGATTCCTTATGATTCAGTATATACGGCTGCTATGTGCAAAGTGCTATTCTTGGCCTTGAAGATTACTGAATGAGCACAATAAACTTGATCACTATCCTCTCAGGCTTTCATTCTAATGCATGCTGAGAAACATGATTGTGCACATAATTAATAAGATACAATTACAGTTATGCTATGTGCTAAAGAAAGAGAGATAAGTGTAGAGGACTATGAGCTGGTCTGAGAGAGGGCAGACAAGGGTTCACTGAGGAAGTGACTCAGTTTTGTTCCCTGCTGTTTTTGTGCTTCACAATATATTGTAAATATCCCCCCCATTGATTAAAAACTCTGTACACATAATGTTCATGTCTTAGTAATATGCTGCTCATGGTAGTGTCTCAACATCCTCTGGATGATGGACAGTTAGCTTGATTCCATTTTCCCCATTCTGCATACTGATTCAACAAATACCTTTACATGATACCTTTGACCAGATTCCTAATAAGAGTTTAAGGGTAAATTTCTACTAAAGTAATTGCTGAGGCAAAAGATAGGAGCTTTTTAAAACTCTTCATATGTGCCACCAAAATGTTTTTCAGCAAGACTGTAGCTGTTCACACCATGGTGTTCTCACCACACTCCGCAGTGTAAATCAGAAGGCTTTCTTCACTCTGTCCAGTGCTGGAGCCACCCAGCTCTCCTGTCATGCCAGCCTGTAACACAGGGTTGAAAGGAGAACCTCTTCCCAAATGTCCTTAACAGGACACTGCGCTCATTCCAGGGTGAGAAAGCATGCATCTAATTGCCTGTCTTTCCCCTGCCAGCTTCCTAAGTGGAGCTCACACGGATCTCAGTACATCTAGCCATCTTCAGTGTGACCCTGCCTGTCTCTCTTCTCATGTCTTCTTTGATGCTGTTGTTGTTCATTTATTAGCCCTATTATAAGTCATACAGTGATGTTACTGGTTTTAATACATAAAATTCACTCAAATTCTGCTACAACAGGGTTCCAGACAGAATCAGCACGTAGATAACTTGCTTTCAAAGCTGACTACCTTCATTTCTCTAGACCTAAAGAATGAGACCAGACCTTCAAATCTCAGATTTTTGCTCAATAGTTTTGCAGTCTTGGGATCATCTCTCTTAACCTCTCTGAGTTTCTGAAAATGTAGGTAGTCCCAATTTCATCAGAGAAAGGGCTAATTAAATCAGAAAGCATGTCCAAGTGCATTGCCTAATAGCAAGTTCCCCTTTTAGTATTCTTTTTCCAGGTTCTTGTCATTCATGGAATGGAGCATCCACATAGCCTCCCCAGGCCAGGCCCTGGGACTTGTACCCAGATGCACACTGGTTGTCACATAGCTGGCCGTAAGCTGCTGTGTCCACTAGGCACAAACCGTTTGATTCTTTGTGGACACACATAATCAATGCAGGCCATAGTCCCTGAGAAGTGTAACGTCTTCTGGCACTAACCAGGTGGATGTGAAACCCTGAAGAACAGGTTCAGAAAAAGCCTTCAGAGGAGTCCTCAACAGCTGTGGGGAGAGGAAGGGAGTGTCCTGGCTCTGAAGGGTGGGTTGTCTTGGGGAGGAATGTGGGAACAAGAGAAGAGTGCAAAAGCCCCTCTTCTAGTTCTCTACTGGAGTTCTCTCCTTGGGACTTACCATGATAAAAACTTACCTGTTTATCTTTGTTATTATCTCTTAACCAATAGAAAATATGCCTCATGATGGCAGAAATTTTTGTCTATTTTTCTCTCTGCTGAATTCCCACAGTGTGTAGAACATGGTCAAAATTTTTTTACATTCAGTTAGTATTTTTTCAGTGATTGAATGAAGAAGGCAGCTGAAGGGGCAGGAACAAAGACATAAATGTATATTTTTGGAGAGGAAAGATATGGTCTGGTGAGAGCACAAGAGGAGCTCACTGGCTCCAGAGCTTCAAGGGGCTGGCAGACCAGGGGCTTGGGTTGAGGTGCAGACCTCAGCTATGCCCTGAGCCCCCTCGACCTGCACACATTCACATAAATCGTTGCTCCCATCTCAACTGACTCATTAGTCAGCAGAATTTTCCTATGGCATGTGTGGGCTGAGCCACCCACACCCTCAAGGGGAATAGTCTATTACTGTGATTGAGGGGCTGTGCCTCTGAGGCTCACATTCCATTCCATAAGGGATGGAGAATTCTATAGGGAATAGGGAGCCCTGAGGGTGATGCTTCTGACACCTGTCCAGGTGTGAGTTCCCTGACAGGTGTATTGGGTGTGCTATGTGTCTGGCTCAAATCCTCAATGCCAGGCTCATTGCTCTGCTGCACTGCCACAGTAGGAATGGAAATGCTAAGATGGCAATGGGAAATTTGGGGTTGCCAGATTTTCTCTCTTTGGTGCTGGAGTATTAACATTCTGAAGGCTTATTAAAAGGCATTCTAAAGACTTCAGTAGAGCATTTCTCCCAGTACATGTGTTGGCTCCCCTGCTGCCTGCCTGGGGAAATCTGTGGCAGACAGGAGCAACTCTATCTTGGGAACCCCTGCTAAGAGCTCCTTTGGAGAAAAGATGTCTCACATTCCAGGACTGAGCATGTTTGTACACTGACTGCCTTAGATTTTCCTCCCCCCCACCCCGGACCTGCAGGGGGTGGAGGGAGAGTCCCTATATCATCAAACCATGGAATACAAACAGGCTGCATAAGCCAGGGGCTCTCAAGGGTCTGAGTGCCATGGGAACACAGGTGGAAAATTGTGTAAAACATTCTGGCATCTTCCAGAGGAAGACAGATGCTTTTGTGTTTTAGTACGTTATCAGATGAGGAGAAAGATGAGCACTAGTCATGCCCAGGAGACCCCAGCTGGAGAACAGGGGCATCCTCTTGTCTGGCTCTGTCAACTTTTTGTAAAAATGCCCCAACCATCCTGCCAGCCCTGACACAGCAGACCTGCAGGGCAGACTCTCAGGATCCCTGTGCGGTGGTCAACACTGCTCTCTGGAGAAACCCTCACCAGCCATGCCTCTTCATTCCCTGTCAGATTCTCCCTTGCCCCTCCCATGTCTCAGGGAACATGATGCATATATGTCTCTCTCCCTTCCCCGTGTCCTAACATCTCCATTCTTCCCAGGTCAGCTCAAGTCCCTGCCCCATTTCTTTTCCTCTGGCCTTTCACTATACTGCCTTTGCACAGCTCCTACATTACACTCTCCACCTGCCTGCATGGCTTTGGCACCCTCCCCTCCCCTTAGTGCCCCGCACACTTAGGAAGCATATACTTCATCCCCTGGTCTCTTAGATGTGCTAAGTATTCCATGTCTCCCCAACAAGGGTCCCTCCCTGATGGTTAACACCTCCAGAGAAGCTCTGCCCTGAGCAGGTGGGGTTCAATGTCACTGGAAATCTGCCTCACCTCAAAGCCTCTTGGAAGCATCTCCTTGCCCCTGCTGACTTACAGAGGATCTCTGCTGCCCTTACTCCAGGGGAGGGTGACCTCACCTGGCACAAGGAAGAAAGAATATTTGCCTTGCTGCCTCATGTTGGGAGGCATAAGCCTGTGGGCTCACCCCACTTCCCACTGGGTTGACCTATGCTTGAGGTGTTGGCTGTTAATATAAGATAAGGTACTTGGAGAGGCAGGAGGGAGCTATGGGTTGTCAAGCTGGGGCAGCCAGGCTCCCACACCTTCCCAGGGAGATTTGAGCATGAGTGTCAAGGTCCTGGAGAGACAGCTGCAGGCTTTGTAAGAAGGCAGTTCTGGCTGGCCTCCAGCATAGTAACCAGGCTGGGGTGAGGACGCTCAGAGAAACATGCAAGCTGCTTAGGACTTGTTCTTGGGGACACCTAAGAGGGATGCATGTCTCCCTCCCCAGTGCAATGTTGCCCAGGCTCTGGACAAGACAGATGTTGAGTACACAGCCCAACCCAATCCCCTGGAGTGACCCTCCAGTTGGGACAGTTCCACTTTCAGTGTCCTTAGCAAGCTACACTCACTTTCAAGGATTATTCAGAGTTCAAGTAGTTTGCAGTTTCCCAAGCCCCAGAATCCTCCATGGGCATAAGAGTTTGGCTCTCTCCTTGTCCATCTCCCCATCAGAATGAGCTTTTCCACAGGTCAAGAGACTTGAATGTCAACTCTGGGTAGGCAGGGCATAGGCCAGTGAAGACCACATTACTACTTACATGCTGGTCAAGTGAGTGGACAAGAGAAGTTCTGAACAAGAGACTCATGTCATGGAACCTCATTCTATAGATGAAGAGGCAGAGGTGAGCAGCCCTGCCCATCCATCTTTGTTTCACGTAGCACATATTTATTAGTATATTATTTAAAAATAAGCTTACCCTGTGACAGCAATTCAACATCTAGGTACTTCTCATAGAAAGAAAAAATTGGACAAACAATAACTTTCTAAGTGCAAGAACATTTATTGCAATATCATTTTTAATAATGAAAACAGTCATAATATCCAAAAATATACAAGCAGTTGGATAAAAGACAAAGACCATGCATAAGGACCTACAAACCCTGTTATAGCAGGTTATTGACATGCAGAGCCTCACAGTCCATCATCAAGTGTAAAGGACAGCTGTCAAGGAGTGTCACTGCAGGTTCCTACAGGAGCCACACCCAGGACTGCAGGAATGATTGAGGAAACACACACAACATTGAACACAAATGGCGGGCATCCAGTGACATTCTGTATTTTTCAGGAGTGTTTGTTTGCTTGTTTTTAGTTTGAGTTTTTATTGGTGTGTTAATTAGAAAAATTATGCACTATTAAAAAACACAACAGCAAGTGAGAGAGAGCTAGATTTTTTCCCCAAGGTCCCCTATTAGTGGGAAAATCAGGACAGAAGCTTAGGACCATGACATTTCTGTCCAGTGCTTGTCCAATGGGTCCTACTGACTCAGTCAGGGACTCAAAGCTTCCTTCCACCCCAGGTTTGAAGTCCCTTGTCCCTCTTGCCAAACCTCTTCTTAGCAGAAAGACAAGGAAGGGATTAACACTATTGTCACAAATTCCTGAGTGCCTTGTCATTACTGGATACCTACATTGAACATGTTAATCTTCTGTTCATCACATCTGAAAAACGAGTTTAAATTTTCCCAAGCTGAAACTCTATGCTTCACTGTTTGCCTTTTATGCACTTACTTTGCATCACACAGGTTTTGTACATTTCTGGCTGAGATCATTTCTGGGATATTCTTCCTTAATGGGCCTTGTTTCCCATTTTATTCGCTAACTGGTTTTTATTAGTGTATAAGAAAGCTTTGGTTAGTGGGCATTGGTTGTGCAGCTGGCCAGATTTATGTGCTGTCTATCTGATGGCATCCAGCCAGTGATGGCTCCCAAGCCCAGCTGCACTTCAGAATCTCCTGGAAAGTTTGTTAGGAAAAGAGATCCCTGCACCCCACCCTTGGCAAATCTGCTTCAGTAGGTCTAGGGCAGGGCTCCAAATCTTTAACGAGGGTGCTACACAATTCTGACAGTTGCAAACAGTTCCCAAGCAGGCATCAGGAACCACCTAGGCTCACTTTATTATCACCACTGCATCTGCCCTTTGTAGGCAACCTTCTCCTAGCTTGATCCAGATGTTGCTTTAAAATATATCTCCACGTGGATCTCTTTTGATTGACTTTGTTTGGCCCTTGGTGATGCCTTTTGATCTCAACATTGATGTCTTTATTCAGCTCAGGGGAAATGCTCCACTAATACTCAATTATTGTAGTCATAATCACCTACATGCACCCCACAGAACTCCCTGGTTCATCATCTTCATCACCTTTTCCCCTTAGTCCTGGAAGAATTTCAGTATTTTGTCTTCTAATTCACTGGTTTGGTTTTGTTCTTATAGCTACTCTAGTATTCATGGTCTACAATACATTTTTCAAATAAATTGCAGTTGACCCTTCAACAACGCAGGGGTTAGGAACACCAACCCTTGCACAGTGGAAATATGCAAGGTTTTTTTTTAGTTTATTTACTTGTTTTGAGCAAGAGAGACAACGTGAGTGGGGAGGGGCAGAGAGAGAGGGAGGCAGAGAATCCCTAGCAGGGTCCGTGCTGTCAGCGCAAAGCCCAACTCGGGGCTCAAACTCACAAACCTTGAGGTTATGACCCAAGCCAAAATCAGGAATCAGATGCTTAACTGACTGAGCCACCCAGGCACCCCAGAAATTCACATACAACTTTTGACTCCCAAAAAACTTAACTACTAATAACCTACTGTTGACCAGAAGCCTTACCAATAATATAAACATTTGATTAACATATATCTTGTATATCATATGTATTATATACAGTATTCTTACAATAATAGCTAACTTTCCTTATTTATTTTTTTTGGAATTTCTAAACCATGCAGTTCCTTCCACAAGTTTTTCAGAGTGTTGCAAACCTCTAAATTTTTTTCCACTATATTTATTGAAAAAAATCCGTGTATAAGTGGACCCATGCGGTTCAAACCCATGTTTTTCAAGGGTCAACTGTAATTGTATTTTCATCTAACAATAGTTGCATTTTCATTATGCCATGGTCTCTCAAATGAAGATTTCCTACATGTTATTCTGATTTTTGTTTTGTTTTGTTTTGTGGGAAGGATAAGGCCTTGGCATCTGAGGAGAATATTCTCTATTAACTCTTAAAGTTGAAATTTGTATTTCAATGATGGGGTCTTTTTCTATTTTCTGTGATTTTGTCCATTTATTCATTCTCAGAGGGTCTTGGGGACTCTATGTTTATCCAGTAATACTAAAGGGTTGATTTGGGTTGTTTCAAAGTTCTAGGTCCTTTAAAGATCTTTTGGGATCAGACAAAAAGAAGGAAAAGTTAATGTATGTCGGAGTTTAGACACAGATGTAGGGGAAAATTCTAACTCTGGCATTTTCTAGTTGTATGATATTGTATACATAGCCTAACATTTTTTCTTTCATGTTCAGATACATACAGATAACTGTATCATGGGATCATGGGATCGACTTAGGTGAAATAATGCCTATAAAACACATAATACTATTCTTGACTCCAAGTAGACAATCAGTAATTGATGCAGGTTGTCGTGGGTCATTGTTGATGTTGCTATTACTTGCTTCCTGTTTCAGGTAAGTTTCTGACTCCCTTGCAACTTGCTCTGTATGCAGGTACAGTTCATACCAGAGGAGGGGCCTAAGTTCCACCCTTGCACTTTCTACAACATCCCATACCTTCCCAGGTGTACATTTGGGAGAAGGCGGGGCATAGTGTTAGTGCCAAGGAGAACTAGTGGCAACAAAGAGAGAGGCTAACCAAGAAACAGAGTCTTAGAGAACAAACGAATGGTTACCAGAGGGGAGGTGGGTGGGGATATGGGTGAAATAGACCATAGGGATTAAGGAGTACACTTATGATGAGAGCCGAGTGTTGCATGGAAGTGTTGAATCACTAAATTTTCCACCTGAAACTAATATAAGACTGTATGTTAACTAACTGGAATTTAAACAAAAACTTTAAAAATATATATTTCGGTGAATTTCTATTTCTATTCCTATTTCTATTTCACCACCACAATATTTTCCCTAAATTTAGCAGCTTATACTGATGACAAAAAGCATGCTCTTCCAAGCAGATGGTCTCTTTCACCACTCCCTACACACAGGGCTTTAGCTCTGTTTGGGGCCTGATAACCCATGTGTCTTCTGGCCCCTGAGATGAGGTGCAGAGGATATGGCAGCTTTAGGACCTGTGCTGAGGAGGTGTGATGCCAACCCCTGCCTTTTCATTGTCTGTCCTGCTGCATTTTCATGTGATCAAAAGTGACCTCAGCATCTTTCCTCCTCGTGTGGAATTTAACTGCCTGGCTGTGATTTTATATAGTGTAAAATGAAGATGCTGGGTCTCTCATCATGCAAGAAAAAAATCCAGTTCCTCACCTGTGTGGGGAGCATGGCTCCAACTGATATGTTAATGCAAGAGGATGCAGTCCTGAAGCATGGCAGGTGCTTCTAAATATACACTATATGTGGCCCAGTTCTGACTCCTGGAGGCTTTGACATCAAATAAAATGAGATAAGGATTGAAGAGGGAAGCCAGATAACAGATCTTCTCTCCAACAAAAGAGGAGAAGTCAGTAAAATGTTACAGCTTCCAAACAAGGGAAAGGGCACATCATTCCATTGCTTGTAAAGGGGAAACCAGTTTCAAAAAATTAGTCTTCTAGCTCAGTAAGACTCGTACTCTTCCTCAAAGCCAGAGACCAAACTGGACAAAGAAGTTAAAAAAAATTCCAGAAGTTCTCCCAGTGCCCCCAGATTTGGAGAGAAGGTGATTATGGGGTAAATGGGTTAACATGGAAAATACAGGCTAACCCTAGGCAGGGGAGGGGAACCCACCTGTCTTCCTTCTGGCTCTCAGAGAGGCAGAAAGAACTCCAAAGTTCCCTTTAACTAAGGGCTGCCAACTGAATGCCCCAAGAATATGGCACCATGGGAACAGGGCAAAAGAACAAAAATATATAAACTGTAATTCAGCCCTGGAACTGAGACTCTGAGAAGAAGGCAGTTCATGTTGGAAAAGCCAAAAAGGCTATCAAGGAAAGTTTGTCCAATGATAGTAAAGCAAATGGAGTTAAGGGTGAGGCAGAGAGAGAGAAACGACATGGCAAGTAGGCAAATGTAGTTCAGAAGTTATGAAACGGGAGGAGAGCATATAGCATGCAAAGGATGGTTGAAGAAAGTAGACCAAGTGAAAATAAAGCCTGAAGACAAAAAGAATATGCCTGTGAGTCCTTCACACTAGAAAAAGACTACATAAAAATATAAATGAGTTAAAAGATGAAATTAAAATGCAGAGAAGGTTTTGAAGAGAACTCTTACAAAACTGAGTTCCAAAGCAACATCATTAACAAAGCTAACAAATTAACAGAAATGTCAAGGAACAAGCTAGACAGTCAGTTATGGCCATGGAGGAGGGTGGGTTTGAGGTGACCTGCACATTATACCAACCAGAGAAAGGAGGCAGAAATGGAGGGCACACAGAGGAGAGCCAAGACATGGTGAACCGGTGCTCCTGAAGTGGAAACGCCACCAAAGGGGCAGGGTATTTCTTTAAAAATACAACAGAAGAAAGTTTTCATGAACAAACACGGACTGAAACCAATCTGAAAGGTGAACCACATTCCAGGAAACATTAGTACAGAATAAATGCCATTGAAATATTTCCTGGCTGAGTCAATAAACATGAAGGGCAAATGCTCATTTGAAGCATTCAGGTATCTGAAGCAAGGGAGAGAGCTTGCCAGGGCCGGGGAAGATGGCTCAGACTGTTCTCAGGCTGCTCCACAGCAGCAGCCAGAGTTAAAAGACGTGGGATGCGAGAAAGTTCCAAGAGCAATAAAATGTTAGGAATATTATACCCAGCCACGCTGGTTCACAGGGATAACCATCCCAGGTAAAATTACCAAAAATTGGCTGTATCCATGACACACTAAAAGAAAAATCTCATCCCATTAGCATGAACAAAGAAGGGATATGTAGGTCCAGGCAACACCTAAAACCAGAGAACAAATGGTGACAATGGCACATTTTCTGTCTTGTATTTCACAACACAAAATAACAGAAAAGTGAGGGGGGGTGGGGAAAGAAACCAACAACCCAGGATGTAGTGTGTAGACTAAAAAGTTCCAAGGGAAAGAAAGTGTCATTTACCCCAGGCAAGTTTCCCTTTGGTTGTCAAGGCCACAGACAATCTTGGGCTGGCAGGAATCTCAGAATCCAGTGTCTCAGAGACCTTGGTAGCAGACAAGGGAGGGGAGGTTGCTCAGTGATAAAATCCAGTCAGGCAAGCAGATAAAGCAAAGGAAAAGCCTAGCCAGGGAGTGAGAGGTGTTATGAAAAGGACTCAGAGTATCAAATCCACTTAATATAGAAGATTTAACAACAGTGGGAACAGTGCTGTATAATAGAAGGCAAATGCCATTCACCTTGCAAACATCACCAACACAAATCCAGAGAAATCAAGGCAGAAAGGATAAGAATGCTGATTTCCTCACCATTTTGCGTAGAGAATAATTAACATTTTCTGAAATTGAAGCATGGAGTTAAAACACAAAGACGCCAACCTCTTAATGTTTTTCATATTCTTGATCTTAAAGGGCTCTTTTACAAAATAATACCTCTTCTGGAAGGCAACATTTATTTGAAGATCCCAGTTCCTTTCATTTAAATATTATTCATTTTCTTCTCTTAAATTGAAGGAAAATTTACTAAAATACTTTTATATTGGAAATAGTAGATGTCCCTAATCCCATTTTTATTGAAAGATATTTCTTTGTTTTTCCATATGCTCACCTTTTAGAGTCAAAGTGGGGAAAGAGATGTCTGAGGTGAGGGTCACCCAACACTGAAATGGTTGTTGCTTAGCAGTTGAATCTGGGGTAGTTTTATTTTTTTTTATTTTTTTTTATTTTTGGTATTAGTTCCATTCTTTATAATCAATAGACTTCATCTTTACTAAATCCATACAATTTGAGAAAATGAATAAAAAGAAATAAAATGCTTAAAAATGAAGACAGATACAATTTTCTATAATATATAGTTTTTGGTTTTTTTAGATTTTCCAAAAAAGTGTTAAGAGTGTCCTGGTGGGTAAAGGAAGAGTTTATTTCTCCCATGTCTGAAGCATTCAGTTGTGGAGTGGCTAAGTGGCTCAGCCACATGTCCATGGCCCAGGGCTGGCTGCAGGTGACTTAGAGTGACCTGGCTGGGGTGACAGTGGAGGCTCTGCTCCACCTGTCCCCCTACCCTGCAGGTACCCCAACCAGGCATGCCTCTCATGGCAGAGGCAGCAGCACCAAGTTACAAAAGCCTAGTCACACAAGTGCTTCTTCATGCCTCTGCTTGCAACAAGTCTAATACCATCCAGGCCAACAAGGTCAAGTGGTGGAGAAATAGAGTTTGCCTGTTTAGCTAGAGGAAACTCTAGCTAAAGGCACAGAGTAAAATTCATATACACAGGGAGTGGTGACAAGTTAGTTTCAGCATAATGTGGCCAGGCTGCTTCTGTTCAGTTTTCCCATTGAAATCAACAAGCCAGCTGGTTTTAGACCCTACACACTGCTTCCAGTAGGACCCCTTCATACTGAGGGGGAATCCCAATGCCTTCCTCATCCATTTAACCAGGAGCGGTAAGTACAGAGATTTTTATTTCAGAAAGCTTAGCTAGAAGCTACCAGTTTCATTGGTCCAGGAAAATAATTAGAGATGATGCATTTCCAGAAGCAGGACCCCAGGTTCAGGCAAAGAACAATCCAAAGACTCCAGGGAAAAGATTTTGTCTCCAAATAAAGAAAGCCCTGGCAAACCCTAATGCAGATAATGGGACATGGTCCCCTCAATGGCTGGTTGTGAAGGTGTGTGCATCAGAGAGCTGAGGGAGAAGCAGGGATAGGGCTCCAGATGGGATTGCCATTTCAAGGTCACAACATAGATATTTCAGTCCCTGAATAACTTGATGGCTGCTCTGAAACCATGTGTCAGCAAACTAGTAGGGAACTGGGTGCAAAAGTGAATTACTAAATTGTGCAACTTTAGATAATAAAGGTCACTCCTTCAGGATGCAGATATCAGGGACAGGTTGTCTGAAACATCCTTATATTTCTGACCATCACATGTAAATTAGGTCCTAGAAGACAGAAAGAATTTTAGGGGCTCCTGGGTGACTCAGCCGGTTAAGTGTCCCACTGCACCTCAGGTCATGATCTCACAGTTGGTGAGTTTAAGCCCCGCATGGGGCTCTATGCTGACAGATCAGAGCCTGGAGCCTGCTTCAGATTCTGTGTCTCCCTCTCTCTGCTCCTCCCCTACTCACTCTCTGTCTCTTTCCTCTCTCAAAAATAAATAAAAATTAAAAAAAATTTCAGACACAGGGCAATATGTCAGTCCATTCATTCACACACACACACACACAGACACACACACACACACACACACACAATTTTGCACTGAGTTTTATTCCCAGTTTTATTACTTATCTGCCACAAGTCACCTAACTTTTCTGAACTTCAGTGTCATAATCCATAAAATGGGCACAATGCAATAACATAATAATCATTTTACAGGGTCATTCCAAAATTCAAATGAGATGCTGTTTTTAAACTGTCTAGCATATGGTTAGCCCCCAGCTGATGGCAGCTACAATGATTATTAATAAGTAGATGCCAAGGTTAAGAGGAAGGTCAAGGCAAAGATGGGAAAGCAATGTGTGTTGTCAACCAAGAAAGATTTCACTGAAAATTTGGGCAATTAGAAGTGTGCTATTCAAGATACACAGACAGATTTCATGCAGAAACCCAAATTGTATAAGACAAAGAGAGGGCAAAGTACAGGGGAAAGGTCATGAGTGCAGTTCTCAATTAGGCCCTCTGCAAAACAGGGATTGAAACTAGGTTAACTGGGATTGGTTGGATTAATATGCAAATGAGGGATTGAGGCTTGTTAAACCTCATTGTCCCCTTTCCTAGTGAAGAATGCTGATGATTCAGGTGTCATGGTGATGAAGAAGTTACGTCCAGGCTGAGGGCAGCTGGCAAAAAGTTTTTTAAAAAGTCCACGGTTTCTCCTATGAAGACATGCATAAATCCCCCCTCCCTTATGCCCTCCTGACTCCTATTTTAAAAAGAGACACTCTTAGCTAGGTTTGTTTGCTCCATTTTAAAATCTCCTTTTACAATGCTAATACAGCCTCATTTGGGATTCACTACTTGCTTGGACTACGTTTTCTCAGTGTCTCCATGTGCTTGTTCTCAGGGAAGCTAACTGGAGTTGTCTCTGTCTTCCTCTTCAACCTCTGCTACATTCGGATGCATTTAAAGGACAATTAAGCCATGACAACTCACTGATGAATAACTATGCTTTCTGCTAATCTTGTCACGTTGGGCACTGGCTGGAGACACAATTAATACAACATGGCTGAACAGCTTACACATTACTAAGTTGCCCAGTGAAGGTGACAGGGCTGGGTGAACTGCACCTTCATTTTCCAACTTGCTGGGGCTTTCCCAGGGAAAGTGTGGGCCCCAGTGTCCCCATGCATCCACTCTGTGTCACAAGAGCTGAGACTCACACTTGGGCTCAGTCCTCATGCCACGCAGTCTCCACACCTGGGCCACTAGCTCCTGGGTAGAAGCGATTTATAGGAGGCTTTCTAAGATGATGTGTCAGGGCTCAAGGTCAATGAATCGAACAGTGTAGCTTAATAATATGCTGCACCCTGAGATTCACCCTCAACCTCAAAAAGAACTTGTCTTCTGCAATAATAATAGGTTCCAATGGTTGGTGCTTTACCTGGGTTATCTCAGACCACCCTCATAACAGCCTGGGCACAGATGCTCCCACAGAGGGCTCATGCTTGCCAGCTAAGCAGGGTACAACTCCCAGACACCTTTCTGTACACACACACACACACACACACACACACACACCTATTTATATGAGGATTTATCATTTTAAATGTCATTGTAAAATTTCAGAACAACACCTATATTATGCACTTTTCTCAGAAACACTGTCAGTTCACACGGGTCTGCGTCATTCTGTTTAACATCTGCATCACACTCTAGAGTAGATGCTATATTGCTTCAAATTTCCCCTTTATAAAAAACTCTGGAATAAGCAAGCATCTTTGTGTATATATATTTATGTGCATATAAAAGGTTTTTTTTTTAAGGCTAAATCCTAGAAGTGAAATTTCTTCATCAAAGCGCATATACACTTACATTTGAACAGATTGACAACTGCATTTCCCAGAAGCTTCACCACCCTGCATGTAACAATGTCTGTTTCTCCACATTCTTGCCAACAGTGGATATTATTAGTCTTTTTAAATTTTGCAAAATAGAGCAATATAGTGTTATTGTTTATAAAAATATAAAATATAAAATATAGTGTTATGGTTTAAACGGACATTCCCCTTCAGGTTGGGCATCTTTTCATATGTTGTCCTTAAACTGTGAATTTTCTATTAATATCCTTTGCCCATGTTTCTTTTCAATTATTTGCATTTTCCTTATTGATTCCTTTAATATACTTATACATAGTAATCTCTAACCTGCTAAATATTGTTTTTCATAAGTTTGTCACTTGTCAATTTATTAATGGCTCTTTTTTTTTCTAGAAGTTATAATTAGTTTCTGGTCAAATTCTCTGTAAATGTTTTGTAAATTACGCATTGCTCTCCAAAAAAGATTTTATATAGTCTCTTAATTTTTTCACTAATATGTGTATTTTAAAAAATAATTCCTTAGGGGCACCTGGGTGGCTCAGTTGGTTAAGCATCCAACTCCTGATTTCAACTCAGGTCATGATCTTGGTTCATGAGTTCGAGTCCTGCTTCGGGCACTGCACTGACAGTGATGAGTCTGCTTAGGACTCTCTCCCTCTCTCTCTACCTCTTCCCTGCTCACTCTGTCTCTCTTAAAATAAATAAACATTAAAAATAGATTATAAAAAGTAGCTCTTTAATACAATTGATTTATTTATTGCATGGCATGAGTTGAATGTTTCCAAATGTGTAGTCAATTGCTCCAACAGCATTTATTAAAATGCCGTATTTCCCCACTGATTTGAAGGTCTACTTTAATCACAGATGCAGCTACAGACTACCACAAATCTTTGAATCTATAGTAAAATTTACTATTCTATTCAATTAATCTGTTGGATGAGCCTTGTACACGTATCATAATGTTGCAATAATTTGTGAGTTTAACATAGACCATCTATAACTTATTAATCTTCTATGTCAAATGTCCTATTGGTTATTCTTGTGCATTTTCTCTTCCATTTGAATTTCCATGAAAAATATGAAAAGTGAAATGAAAATTTCACTGTTAGTTAATGGGTAAAAAAAAAATGAAAATTTTTTTCTGTTCTGCAAGTTAATGGGAAAGGAGATAACATATATAAATATTGAAATTTTCATTTAGATACATAGTGTCTATTTAGATCTCCTTTAATGACATAAATTTATGTTTTATAATTTTGTACTTTTCTTGTTATAAGTCTTGCATTGTTCTTATAAGGTTTATACCTAGTTATTTTGTTTTGTGCTGTGGAATGCATGGATATTTTTTCATTTTATTTTTCTAATGGGCTACTGCTGATATCGAGGAAAGTACCACATTCTTGTACATTCATTTGCATTGTGCTGGTTTATAAAATTATTTTTATTTATCCTTTCTTGGATATCTTTAGATATGTGCAAATGTTTCCTCTTTCTAACACCATCATTCATTTTAAAACACTTTGTAATTTGTTGTTTAGCTATGTCCAACCTAATGATGATAGTGGGAATTCTGGTCCCATTCCTGCCCTTAATGCAGTCCCATGTAAGGTAATGCTTGCTGTATGTTTCTGATAAGTGTCCTTTATTGAAGAATTGTGTTCCTATCCCTAGTCTATTGAATGATTTTTTAAAATAAGAAATGAGAACTGAATTTTATCAAATATTTAGCCAAAAATACAGATGATCAAATGACTTATTTCTCTGTTAATAGTTTATGTGATGAATTATCTAAAAATTATTCTTGATATAAGACAATCCATTAATCATGAGGATACTAATACCTAACTTTAATTTACCATTTATTATGTGCCAGGTACTATTATAAATACTGTATTAGAAATACCAGGTTTCACCTTATGTATTTCCCAATTATGATACATTATATTTTTAATGAGGTGCTAGATATAGTTTGTTTATACAGTACTGGGGACTCTTGCCTCTATGTCCTGAAGTGATTGGGTATGGTTTTGGTTTTGGGTTTGGTTTCTCACCATTTGCATCTGGGGAATTTTTCAGCCTCATAGAATAGAGAAACTTCTTAATATTTTCTATTCTCTATGCTCTATGACTTTTTGTTAATATACACTTTGTCTTTTTATTCAAGGTTTGGCTTTTTAAATCCCCTATAATCCACTCCAGACATGTTGAAATTTTTAGAGGTACATTTTTTTACTGCTTTAAACTTTTCTATTATTGATTTTCTGTTGTTTCTAAGTTCATTTTTGGTTGTTACACACTGCTGAGAAACCATTTATTTTATCCGTATTTTCTTTTTATTTCAGCTCTCTTGAGGTATAGTTGACAAATGAAAATTACATGTGTTTAAGGTGTAAAACATGTACAATGTGATGATAAATTGACATGACTGATAAATTATAAAAGAATCACAAATATCAGATTAATTAACACATCCATCATCTGACATAAACTTTTGTGTTTGTATATGAAAATTCTTAAGATCTACTCTCAGCAAATATCAAGTATGCAATACAGTATTATTAACTATAGTCATTATGCTATACATTAGATCCCCAGAATTTATTGATCTTTTAACTGGAAGTTTGTACCTGTTAACTAACATTCCCCATTTCCCCAAGCCCCAGCCCCTGGATTCCACTATTGTACTTTCTGGTTCTGTGAGTTCAACTTTTTGGATTCCACATATAAGTGAGATCATGCAGTATTTACCTTTCTGTATCTGGCTTATTTCACTTAGCATAATGGCCTCCATCCAGGATGCCAATAATAGGATTTCCTTCCTTTTTAAGATTGAATAATCTGCCACTATATGTAAACGTTATCACTTTGTACATTCATCAACCAGCAGACACTTAGGTTGCTTCCATGTCTTGGCTGCAAAGAACATGGGAGTGCTGAGATCTCTTGGAGATACCAATCTCATTACACAGAAGTGGGATTCTTAGGTCATTGTACTTCTGTTTTTAATTTGTTGAGAAACCTCCATACTGTTTTCCTTAGTGGCTGCACCAATTTACATTTCCACCAAGAGTGCACAGGGTTTCTCTTTCTCCACATTATCGTCAGCGCTTGTTATCTTTAGGCTTTTTGGTGTATAATATAGTGATTCAACAATTCTACACATTACTCAGCACTCATCATGAAAAGTGTACTCTTAATCCCCTTCCCCTATTTTCCCCATCCCCCACCCACCTCCCCTCTGGTAACCATCGGTTTGTTCTCTATAGTTTAGAGTCTGTTTCTTGGTTTGTCTCTCTTTTTTCTCCTTTGCTCACTTATTTTGTTTTTCAAATTCCACATATGAGCGAAACCATATGGTATTTGTTTTTCTCTGACTGACTTATTTCTCTTAGCATAATATTCTCTAGCTCCATTCATGTTGTTGCAAATGGCAAGCTTCCATTCTTTTTTATGGCTGAGTAATATTTCATTGTATATATAAATCACATCTTCTTTATCCATTCATCAGTTGATGGACACTTTGGCTGCTTCCATACTTTGACAATTGTAAATAATGCTTCTATAAACATAGGGGTGCATGTATCCCTTTGAATTAGGGTATTTGTATTTTGGGGACAAATACCCAGCAATGTCATTACTGGATCATAGGGTAGTTCTATTTTTAATTTTTTGAGGAACCTCCATATTGTTTTCCAGAGTGGCTGCACCAGCTTGCATTGCAGCCAACAATGGATGAGTGTTCCTCTTACTCTACATCCTCACCAACACTGTTGTTTCTTGTGTTGTTGATTTTAGCCTTTCTGACAGGAGTGAGGTGATATTTCATTGTGGTTTTGCTTTGCATTTCCCTGATGATGAGTGCTGTTGAGCATCTTTTCATGTACCTGTTGGTCATTTGTATGTGTTTCTTGGAGAAATGTCTATACAGATCCTTTGTCCATTTCAAGTTATTTGGGGTTTTTTGGTTTTGAAGATTTGTTTGGTTTTTAGTGGTTTTTTTGTTTGTTTGATTTGGGTTTTTTTGCTATTAAGTTGTATGTGTTCCTTATATATTTTGGACATTAGCCCTTTATCAGATATGTTTTGCAGATATTTTCTCCCATCCCATAGATCGCTTTTTCATTTGGTTGATTACTTCTTTGCTGTGCAACATCTTTTTAGTTTGATGTGGCCCTGTTTATTTTTGCTTTTGCTGTTTGTGTTTTGGTGCGAATTCAAAAAAAAAAAAAAAAAAAAAAAAAACAAAACATTTCCAAGATTGATCTCAAGGAGCTTTTCCCCATGTTTTCTTTTTGAAGTCAGTTTCGGGTCTTACACTTAAGTGTTTAATTCATATCTAGATTAATTTTTCTGTGTGGTATAAAATAGGGATCCAGCTTCATTCTTTTGCATGTGGATATCCAGTTTTCCCAGCATCATTTTTTGAAGAGACTATCCTTTCCCTGTTATGTTTTCTTGGCCCCTCGTTAAAGATTAATTGACTGTACATATATGGATTTATTTCTGGGCTCTCTATTTTGTTCCACTGGCCTATCTGCATCTATGTATAAGGATTTACATGTCTCAAATATTAAGTTAACTTATTTCCGTATTTCTTATTTTCTAATCAATACAGGGAAGGCTGTATCTTTCATCTGAACTCTACTTTAGTTATATCTAGAAATTTTTGTGTGTGTGAGATATATTCTAATTTGGTTTGTAACTTTAGTTTTGATGTCTTCCTTAACACAAGACTAGATATATTTTACACATTTTCTGTGGTTAATTTTTAATTTATTAAATTATAGTAAAACAAGATGGTCTGTCTGCATGAGTTCTGATTTTTGGTAACTGAGATTTTTAGCATTAAGTTTCACAACATGTGCAATTTTGTGAATGGTCTCTGGATTTAGAAAAGAATGTAAATTTTTATGGGGTACAATTATATATTTGTTCACACTCTATTCACACAAACAGAAACATGACAATATTTATTTTATTTTTTAAATTCCCAACTTCCTTCATTATTTTTGTCTGTTTATTTCTGTGTGAAATATATTGTCATGCCTTATAATTATGGATTTATAGTTTGTGTTTCTATCTGGTTTTGCTATGTCTTGAAGCTATGCTTTTCATGCATAAATTGCTGACTCTCATTTCTTCTTGTAGAATTACTAGTTTCACCCTGGGGTAGGACATGATGGAACACAGTTTCTTGGTTGCTTCTGTGAGTTGTTGTCTGTTAGCAGCTGTGGAAGCTATGGCTTGGCTCACTGCTCCAACCCTTGCTACTTCCTGCCCAGAGAGAGTAGAGAGATCTATTTCACACTTAGGAATTTCAATCATTTTTTGTCTGACATTAATATTGTTACACCACATTAATTTATGTTAATATTTCCCTGCTACAGTTTTTCTAATTTATTATTTCCAACTTTTGTCATGTTCTTTTGTTTTAGGTATGTTACTAGTAAACTTCAGTTTGATAGTCTTTATCATTTCATAGAGAATCTACCTTATTCACATTAATAATAATAGTCCATGTGTTTAGATTTATTCTTGTCATTTTATGTTTTCCATTCAATAAGGTTTTTTTCTCGTTGTAGTTTTTCCATTTTTCTTTCCTGCCTTTGTTGAATTGATTCCATTTTGTTTGTCAGTTTTTTCTTCTTATAAATCAGAATTTATTCTCCATTTTCTCATGGTTGGACAAATTTTTGACAACATATGTATTGTTCTATTGTTTTCTGAAGAAAACCAACCTCTTTAATTCTATATGTGGAATTAATTTTAAAGTCACTATTATTTTATACTCAACTCTATTTTAATAGTTTCTTTGTTTAACACTCTTTCTTAATTGCCATTTCTCTTTCTAAGATACTAAAAGAAACTACTGTTTTTGTTTTTTTTTCTATTCTCTTCACAACCCTCTGACACCAAATGTGTGGATTTTCCACCAAGCAATTGTCCAATTCTCAGCAGAATTGACTTGTGCCCCAGACCAGGTATCTCACAATTTAACCCAATTCTGACACGGACCATCTGGAGATAGAGAAGATCCCTCAGGTTAAGGACTCAGTTCCACAGGCTTCCCCCTCCTCCAGATGTCAACCACAAATCCAGGTTATCACCTATGCTTGTGACCAACCAGCTATAAATAAAGGATTCCCATGACCCCCTCCTCAGGTTCCATAATTTCCTAAAATATTTCACAGAACCCAGGGAAACAGTATATTTACTATTATCAATTTATTATAAAAGGATACAGTCAAATGGAAGAGATGTATATGACAAGGTTTGGGGGAGGAAGTTCTGGACACACCACTACCCCAACACATAGATACATTCACCAACCCAAAAGCTCTTCAAAACCCTTTGGTCTGAATTTTTATTCATGCTTCATAATGTAAGCAAGATTGGTTAAAGCCTCAAGCCTCTCTCTACTTTCTGGGGTAGGGACAGGGAGGGGTGGGACCTTCCAATCACTTGATTGGCTCCCCTAGCAAGCATCCCATCCTTGGTGTCTTTCCAAATGTCACCTCATCGGGTGCCTGGGTGGCTTCGTTGGTTGAGTGTCCGACTTCAGCTCAGATCATGATTTCACGGTTCATGAGGTCAAGCCCCAAATGGGGTTTGCTGCTGTCAGCCTGTCAGTGCAGAGCCTGCTTTGCTTTGCATCCTCTGTCTTCCTATCTCTGCCCCTCCCCCACTTGTGCCTTTCCCCCCAAAAAAATAAATATTTTTAAAAAAGAAAAAACAAAATAAAAAAAAGAAACAAAAGTCACATCATTAACATAAATTCAATTGTGGTTGATAGGGGCTTGTTATGAAAAAAGATGTTCCTTCACCTTTATCACCCCAGAGCCTGATTTGCTATGGTCATTTTCTCCCTCTAACTCAAGAAATGTTTGGCTGGCATACTCTTAAGAGGGTCTACTCACTAAGAATATAGTTCCAAAAAGAGCAGAAGCAAATAATGCTGTTTTATACTCAAGTTCCAAAATGCCACCACAGTCAATTCACAACACAGAAGTTCTGGCCCTAAGTCTGCACGGGTTCCCTTCCCACACCCTTCCTACACAGCTGCTGTGTCTGTGCGTATTCACATCTGCCAGGTACTTGCACTCTGGCTTTGCAGATGTTGTCAGTTTGAAGTGTTTGAATAAGAGTGATGCCCACAGCACAAGTTCAATTTCTATCAGCTTCATATCAATTTCATATCAGCTGATCGTATCAGCTATCAATTTCATATCAGCTGATCACAGATCTTGATAAAGGGACCCCTATTGGGGTGACCTCTTCTACAATTGCTCCACTCCATTACCATATACGCTTTGAGACCAGACCCATCAGAGGCGCCATGAGGTAGACCAAGACAGCTTTCCTTCTGGTTGGTTATGTGGAAAAAGTTCAAATGCTACTGCAATATTAAGTTTTTTGCTTAGGCTGATGGCTAAGTTGTCCATCATACTGATGAGGCTACTCTCCTAACTCCAAATATCCTGTCCTTCCATGCCATGACCAGATATTTCCTCTTCTCAGAGTGCCTTGGTCCTTCCTGCCAAGCCACACAGATTCTCCCCAGACTTCTACGAGCAGCCAATGTCATGCTCATTCATGAAGTCTTCTGGAAATGACCCTACACATAGTCACTTGTCTGAATTCCTGAAATAGTCACCTAATTTTTTTAAAAATGCCTGCCTACCTAACTCATGTTTAAATCTCTGCCACTAAAGACTAAGCTCCCTGAAAGCAAGGACACTGTCAATTGTCTTTTTTCTACATATTTAGCATCAAGCATGACTCCAGGTGAGGAATAGGCTTCAGTATGTTTTGCATAGGGATACAAATACCCTGATGCAGAGAACAAATTCAAGAGCTGAACAGGTGTAGAAATGTGGGGTTAGCATCAGGGTCTCTATGTCAAAGTCAAGAGTCCAATGCTAAAGTCAAATCCAGGAGATACACAAGCCTAGATACAAGAGAGTTTGGCAGACAAAGGGTAGAGTAGTCTGGAAAACCCCTTCATCATGCCTCCATGTAAACTGTCTACTGTGCTTAAAGATCTCACACAGAGGGGCCCTGAACCACTTTGCTGGCCTTTGCAGCTGTCACCATTGAAGTTCCCATTCCTATTTGGTTCACCCCTGTGTATTTACTCATTACAGGAGCAAACGTTGTTAACATGTTCCCCTATCATTATGCCCAGAGATACCACATCCATATTGGCTTAACACGTGCATGTAACTGGCACATCTCCTCAGTTCTTGCAGCTCCATTCCCAAAACCAGTCAGATTATCAAAGGACCAACACCACAGCCCCTTGCATTTACTACCAACAAGTGCTTATTACATCGCTTGCTGACCTCCAGTTTGTGAGCAAGAAGAAGGCACCGAATCACTGTGTCTTTTTTTTCTCTTTACATCCCACGAGCATGGCATGATGGTGTCCAGCCCAATACCTGGGAAAGCACCTCACTCATTTATCAGCGTTAAATATCTGCTCAATGGAGAGATGGAGTCTGGTATAATTCTCATTCTCAAAATAAATTTTGAATTTTCTAGCCCACTTTTATGTACAGAAAATTCTTCAATAATCCCTTCACCTGGGCCCACCAACATCTGTCAAGCCTCACTGACTTGCTTCTATCAGACCTTCTTTCCCAAACTGAAGATGAGTCCATGGGGAGAACATCTACTTAGAGACAGAAAGGGGAAGAGCACCCAGAGACAGAGACGGCAAAGGAGTGGTCAGAGGAGCCAAGGAAACTGGAAAGCATGTGAGTCCTGGTGTACAGACAAGAAAGGATTACCAAAGGCAAGGTGCCCATCAGCCATTTCAGGAGAACAATGGGTTTAATAATGGGGGAGTCACTGACATCCTCTAAAAAACAGTGTTGGTAGAAGTTGGGGACAGGTTTCTTCTTGCAAAGGAATGAGCGGTGGCTGGCTGATGAAAAGCAGAATAAAAAGATAACATGTTCAAGAGCTGAAATAAAGGTAAGAATAGAATTATGGCACCATGTTAAAGAGGAAATAGGATGTGTAATAAAATGAAATAGCAAATGTACCCTCAACCCCACTGGAAGACACTGATCTTAAACCCTGTTGTATTCTGATGTGACTGCTGTATGCAGTATTGGAGGATATGGGCTTTCCAAAAGGAAACTTAGAGAAAAGGAAGAGTCAACCTGTGGCACTCAAGCATTATTTTATTAGAGGAGTAAACAGATAGCTTAAGCAAATGGCCAACCAGTTGAATACAGTGCACAGAGGCGTTTAGCTGACACAGTGATTTTTAATATATGAATACCTTTCAGGTAAGATAAGAGCACTCTTCTTGGAAACAAGCCTTACTACTATCCATTGTATTAGAACATCTGCTTAGTTTATATATGTATGTTATTTGCTTGGCCAACCTTGAAGGCATTTGAGCTTTGGGACCCTACCTTACAGGATCCAAGGAATGAAAATGTAAGTATTGATTAGGTACCTTAAGGTATTCCATGACTGAGAATTTAGACTGGGGTGGGGTGAAGATAAATATAAAAGAGATATTTATTCTCTTAAAACTAACAAAATACAAAGGACCAGGAGGAAGGGGGAGTGAGGGTCTTCTCTCTGGTCCTGGTCTGAGAGTCAGCAAAGTAGCTGCTTTTTTAACTGCATGCTTTCCAGCCATCCCTGGGGCATGGGTAAAGTATGGGAAGCTCCAAAGAAGGGGTTTTCCTGGAGGGTAGAGGTAACTTTTGGTATCATAGTAAGTATGCCAAAGTGAATAAAGGGAGCATCACTGGGGTTTCTATGGTGCTGGCAGCTTACATGTTTTTCAAATACTGCCTTTCTTGCAAGGAACTCAAAGTTATACAACTACCACAGAAGGGGGCCCAGTGTGGAGGGCACACTCTGTATTCCTTACTATGCCCTTCTTTGCCCAGTACCAATCCTTTCATATCCTTAATATGATCATTAATACCCAGTAAAAGATGACTGGTAAAATTTTTTTTTTAAGATCCTTTTCAGTTACTGGTGTCTGGAAGGTTGATGCAGCCATCAAACTTCTGGGGGATAAAACTTTTTATAGCAGATAAAACTTCTGGGGGAATTTCCTTTCTTGGGCCCCAAAGAATAGGCAGAGCTATGGTTAGCCAGGTCTCAGCCACTAAAGGACATCTGGTCTACCACTCTGCATACTTAAGCCCAGAGTAGCATAAGTCAGGGATTTCTGGAGAGTCTCAGGGAGAGATAGAAATGTCTGAGCTTGAAATCATTGAAGCAAAGAGCCTGAAGCAAAGGAGGAGAATCCACCTTAATTAGTGTGACATGGAGTGGTGGGTTCTGTTACATTCCAGCTCAGACTTTCAAAGGGCCTTTCCCTTCATATCATGGTTACTCTGAAAAGGTGTCCAAGTGTTACACCCTCCATTCTGGCCAAGGGGCATGTGGGTTTCATGGTTTGACAGAGAGTGTTAAAATGGTATGGTCCAATAAATGGGAACTGGGACAAATGAAGGGTGGGCGGCATGCCAGATGTGGAAAAGAGTGACTCCAGTTTGGACATATGACAAGCAATAAGCTAACCACTTCCAGTGTTACCACACTTCCTTTCTTCCACACACTTTCTTCCAGTGACACCACAAGAGACAATTCTGGCTCTGATGTGCTTTGATGTGCACCCTAGTCTTTTTCTAGAGGCAGATTTCAATATGCACAAAGCATATTCACACACACTTGCACGCACACACACACACACACACACACACACACACATACACACACACCAAGGAAATTCACCCAAAGTAAAATGTTTAGAAATCACAATAATGTAGTGAACAAATTCCCGGAAATAGACTCTGAGATCAGTGGAGGAATGTATGGCATGTTTTGTGGTAGGCAAACTGGCACTCAGAGATTGTGTGTGATTCCCACACTTACTGCTCCACAGGACTCAGGATCTTTAAGTTCTGGGTTCATGGATCATAAAATACAGAATGTCCCAACTGGAATATAAGGGTCCAGCTAGAAGTTAAGGGAAGAACACTAATGTCTATTTGAACATCTGTGAGGCCCAGAGTCAGGCATGTATATTCATATCCATTATCTTATAAAATAAGATACTTTCTTCATTCATTTGGCAGATGAGGAAACTGAGGCTATAAGTACAAAAGATTAGCATGTCTACACCAGCTCTGAAAGAAGGAATGGGAACAGCAGAGGGCCTGGATGCTCCGTGGGTCCATAAGGGAGTGCCCTGGCATCAAGGACAGCATGAGCACAGACAGGCATTCTTCCAAATCTTTTTTCTCATATTCCTTTAGAGCAAAAGGGACACAAAGTGGGTTATGTGGGTTTGGGAAGACTCCAGTCACAAATCAAGTTCTGAGTTAATGGAAAACTTATTAGAGAAATCTTGACTTTCAATAATGAAATTAAAAGTTTATGAAAGTAGTGCAATTGATTGTCCTCGGAATGAACCATAATTTACATTTAATTACAAAGGCAGTGCTCAGATTGGGAGCCGTGCCAATTAAGCTACTTGTTTCTCCTCTGCTATATTTCAGGGCTTTGCAGCCCTAAGGAATTGGTTTTCAAAAAAAATGTGCATCTTTATGGTGGATTTAAATAGCACCCAGTATCTGTATGAGTCAACTATTAGATGCCTACTGAATGAAGATCCCAAGAGAAGCACAAGCAACATTTGACTCCTTCATTCCCAGAAGTCTACCATATTTCTGCAGAGAAAGCACAGGGACAAACAATTGTTATATATTCCTGTGTGCCTGGCATAAATAAATGAGTAGTCAGGAAGGGAAATATCAGCATGGACTGGCATTTTCAAGGAGGATTTGGGATTCGAGTTTAATAAGGTTCTCTACTTAAAATATAAATCCAGGGTACCTGGGTGGCTCACTCAGTTAAGTGTCCAACTCTTGATCTCAGCTCAGGTCATGATCTCACAGTTCATGGTTCATGAGCTGGAACCCTGCATCTGGCTCTGAGCTGACAGCATGGAGCCTGCATGGGATTCTCTCTCTCCCAATCTCTCTCTCCCTCTCTCTCCCCTCCCCCATTCACACTCTCTCTTTCTCTCTCAAAATAAATAAACTTTAAAAAAGTAAAAATAAATAAAATATAAATCCAAGTATGATACTGCCTCCAGTTAAAAGCTCTCCAGTAACTCTACATTCCCCACAAGCTTAGGCATAACCTCTTAGCATGGGGTGAAAGCTCTCTCTGTGAAGCATATTCTGTCCAGCACCATATTTCATGTCTCTTCATGTGTCAGACATCATAACCCAGCAATACCAACACAGTGATGCTGCTTATCCATATATATCTTTATACTGTTCTCTTTGTATGCCCCCCATCCCATTTGCTCCATACCTAAACCTGGATAACCTGCTGCCATCCTCTACACATTGGGAAAGAGCATCAATACATAACCATGTCCATGTTGTCCCTGCTCAGTGCTGTATTGTCAGCCTCACCTATACCACTGTTGACTCCTCAGAAACACCTTATGGTTGGATGTGGCTAAGACAAGTCTCCTTAACACTCCCCTCTGATCCAGGCTCTCCAAGGCAGCCCCACAGGGAAGCTCTCCCAAGGAAGCTCTGCAAGGTCACATGAAGCCTGGTGTATAGGGTGCTACTCCTAAAAGAAGCACATCTTCCTGGGCTCATCACATTGCAGCAGAAAGCCCATATAAAGCCAGCATCTAGTGCCTTTGAGCTCTGATGCTTGGAAAGCACCAAGGTACCTTTTCTTAGAGTCAGCCTGAGTGATTAGAAGGAGTTTGGCACTGTAGATACCTTGGGTTAGATCCCACTTGTACCACTTAATAGTTGGGTTACTTGGGTAAACTATTTGTGTCGTCTTCAGTCTCCCTATATATGAAATGGGAGCAGGAGGATTAAGTACCTCTCACAGTATATCGGTGACTTGTGCTAAGTACCTAGTCTCTGGCTGACACTCAGAAAAATGGCAGCTCCATTCTGTGTAGTCAAAGACCCCATGGGTGAATGCTGCTGGCTGCCCAGAGTCTATAGCCACAGCCCCAAACAAGGTCATCCCTGATGCTGACTAAGCTGGTCCTGAGGAGCCCAGTTTCCTGGACTTGCTTTCTCTTCCCCAATGCCATTTTCTTGATGTCCCTCCTGTCACCACCTGTGGCACAGATGGAAACTACAGGTGGCCATTTCAGGACCTGCTTTTCTCTTGGGTGCTCCTGGATAGTGGGATGTGGGTGGAATACTTCTGAAGCTGCCACTGAAGAATTGTTTTGGATTTTAATACAGGTTAAAGTTGGTCCTAGGCTTCTCAGGATACAAACACCAAAGGCCCCAGTGTAGATTTTGCCATGCCAAGCATTATTTCTAAGGCAGCCTATGGTTGCTGGTTCAGAGGAAGCTGTGTAAACAATCCCGGGTATGATTCCCTGGGCACCAAGGTGACAGACAGGAAGGACTACCAGTGTTCCAGGCTCTGTCTACCCAGTTCCTGGGAATCCAGGTGGGACAAGAAAGTTCTCTTATGGAGTTCCTCCCATCTGTCTATATCAGCCACTCTGCAGATAAGTTGCATCCTCCGTTTGGTAACATCTTATTGTTCAAGGTCTGCAATGCCCACAGAGTGAGGATGCCAACACAGACCTGTAGTCTGAGCCAGCAAACCATGCCCACCAGACAGAGAGGCAAGAGAGAGACACAGAGAGATGGTGAGGAGGTAGACACAAGCTGGAGCTGGACCTCTGGCCCAGGGACTTCTCTTGGACTTCAGACCCTAAGATCCAACTGCTTTTCAGCATCTCTACCTGCAGGTCCAAAAGGGCATGTGTCTACCTGATCTTATCCAGAACTGGGCTCCTCCACGGTCCCCTGGCACCATGCATGGACTACCTAAGACAAGTAGCCTGAGCTAACCTGGGATCCCCAGCAGCAGACATGGGCAATTATCATAGAGAATCCCTTCCTGTTTTTCCTTAATTCCAGAACTCTGAGATGGTTCAGGGTGACATTATGTCCAAACCAAGATTCGTTTTTCCCAAGATGATATTTAAATTGATGCCCCTGGGCAGGGTGCTTCTTCTAGAACCAAAGGAAAAGTCTTACTGGAAGGAGGTTCTTCCCCTTTCCACCCAACATGTGCCCCACACCTGAGACCTGGAAAGGCAAGACCTTCCTGTGCCAACCTCAGCTGACTTTGCTTAAACCATAGGTTTCCCCATGGTGGCACTTCTTTCTCTCACCTCCTGCCCAGTAGGGCTGCTAGCTTTTGGGACACAGCCTGAAAGTTTCCAAAACCCTAGGCTGAGTCCCCCTTTCTGGCTTCCTCAAACACCACACCACTCTAAGGATCAGATTTTGGTGCCCTGAGTGTCACCTTCCTCCTCAGAAAAGGGAAAACCATGGTGTCAAACCCACAGGGAAGTTTTCCCAGATGACACCTGCTGCTTGTCACACTCCTGTCCCTTTTGGGAGGACATCCGCACCCAGGGACAAGTGGAACAAATGGACTGGTAGAAGGGAATGATTTCATTTGTATATGTATGTTGTGCCCCCACAGTACCAGTATGGAGGAGCTGCTTTTAATCAGTGTTTCAAGGCATCTTCCTCCAGAGGAAAAGGAAGGATGTGCTGTGGTGCAAGAAACACTATACTAGTAATTAGGAGTGCATTCAAGTTCCAGGCCTCCACATCTTCTCCTGCACCCCTATGAGTCCCTCAGAAAAGGAGGACTGGGCAACCCATCTCCAGCTCTGATCCAGGCCTGCCATCCTATTAATCAGAGACACAATCAGGATTCATTTGTATGATAGCTTTCATAACTGGGACATTCAGAAGAAATGATCCTTCCAGGGCAGAGCCAGAGCTGGCAGTGCCCAGATTTCCACTCTGACACTCCTGTGGCACTGAAGACCAGAGCCTCAATAAGGTTGGAGCACCATGCTTCATTGCACCAATTCATTCATTCATTCATTCAGGGTGCAGGGTGCTGCATGCCTTACCCAATGATGCTAACTCTAAGGACCTACTGTCCAGTGAGGAACAATGACAAGTAGGTACAGCCATGGGTGCTACAAACAAAATGAGACCTCCAGAAACACACTTTGATATTCAACTAAAAGAACCAGATAAGTTGTGTGGTGTGTGGTTCTTCACTCAAGGTTGGATAAGCGTTAACCAGAATTATACATCCAGGGTGTGCATTTCTGAAGAGCAGTGTGTGAAAACATTTGGGAGGTAGGGGATACTTTAAATCATACATAATGTTAAATCCAATTTCTCCTACTTAATGTAAACTGATTCCATAACAAACCAGGACTGGGGTGGGGGTGGGGGGAATGAGAGGGGAGTGGCAGGGTAGTTCTAAACCTAAGGCAGTCCACTGCAGCAGTGACAAAGGCACAGGGCAGTGCCATCTGGTTTTGACACTAAGATAAGTTCTGTGAAATTCAAAGTCATGCTGCTCCTTTCCAGAACCTTCCTCTGTCAGAGTCAGTAGGACTCCTGCAGTCAGCCTAACAGGTGAGGTGTTAGGCTGAGGAGGAGACAGAAATAATGCCAGCCTGAACTGACTACTACATTAAAAAAAGAAAAGGGAAATCAAGTACTAGTAATTTAAAGATCATAATTACTAGAAGTGACTGCAAGAGAGTGTTTCTAAGCACAGGTCCTGAAGGGCCTGTTTTAATAAATTGATAAGACCTATTTTCAATTAGCTCAGCATTTGTATAACAACAATTAATTTCCATAAAGTCCTTAGACAAACAGAGCTTTGTTAATTAGGTTAGTTGCCCCTTCTGCAGTCTTCATCCCGCTTAATTGTGCCTGGCAAATGCTTTTTGTCACACACCAGGCCACCATATTATTCAAGCATGCTTCTGAGTTAACATCAGCTTCTAGCAACAGACATTTACTGCCAGCCTGGAATATGCCAGACCTGGTGCGGTGGGGAAGGCAGGGATTATTAACTCACGTGCATTGCTGTGACTTGCCTGAGGCCACACACCTAACAAGCAACACAGCTGAGACCAGATACAGACCTGGTCGCCCCTGGACCAGTGCTCTCTCTGCCAGCCTTTGAATCATCACACTTTCTATACTGAGGAATTTGACTGCTTTCTGACATGTACTAAGTAACCCCCTTAAGGACACCGTCTCTGCCAGTGGTTAGCAGAGTTTGGATCTAAGCCCAGAGGGTTCCTATGCCAGGTCTAATGCCTTCTTCCTGCTCCTTTCCAGGTATTCACATTTACCTGTAAGCCAGGTAGCATGTGGGATAGCACAGAAGAAGGAAACTAAGAGATGGCAAACTATCCCCAGATATTCATCCTTCCTCTAACTCTTTCAATAACCACCAGGTATAAACTGCCGTTCTGCCTGCATTTTGAGCTAAGTGTCACCCCTGACCTATGTGCCATCACGTGGCCCTGGTGAGATGCAGCATGGAGCCTTGCAACTTCCAGAGTATTTCCTTAAAAGGAAGTTGTTTGTCCTCTATTCCCTCTCCCTCTTTTCTTGGGCAGGAATGGAGATATGGTGATGTGGGGCAGCTTAGTCTTTGGCAATGGAGATAGGCTCAAAAGAAATGGTGAGCAACAAGACAGAAAACACCTGGGTCCCTGGATGACTCCACAGAGAGGCCCACCTATTGGACCACCTACCAGCTACCACTTTTATAGGAGGGAAACACAGTCCCTCTGTCTCTTGAAAGCCACCATCATTTAGTCTCTATTAAAGCTGACTTTATAAATATGGGCTGACTGATGAGGAGCTTTGAATCTATTTGAAGAAATAGGATTTACATTAAGGATTCAATAATTGTGTTTGGTTTCTTCCATTTGCCCCACCAAAGCTACCCTCCACCATCGTCCCCTCTGATCTCCCTGGAAAGTGATCGGTATAGACCCATGATTTGGCTTCCAGTCTGGCTCATGGATGGAAGGCCCTATAGGAAAATGGAGGGCAAAGAAAATGGAGGGCTGCTGTGCCTGCGCTGCATTATTTACCAAAGATAATTTCCTAAAGGTGGTCTTCTGTAGGTACAGTTGTCAGTGACAGTCAGCTCTTTGCTCAATGAGAAATTGTGAGTGATGATTGGTCATTGTTGCATGTGTTATTTCCCAAGATGTGTAGAGATCAAGGACTTGACTCCAAAATGTGTACATCTAATGGCACAATTCCAGACACCGAGACACTTAAATGAGACGCTGTCAGGTAGGATGGCAGGAAGAGGCAGTGTTGTCACCTGTTTCCACAGCTCAACAGTGTGTAGACGGGGGCCCAACAGAAGTCACTCTCAGGCAGCATGCCCCAGAGCACAGTCTTGAAGCAAAAAGGGATCAACTGGACAATGGGCTTGGGGATACCAGGTGTCTTCTCCCTCTTGGAAGATCTTTGGAAAGAGGATCCATTTGCTTTCCATTGTTAACACTGATATTTTTTTTTAATGTATTTCACTCTGCCTCTTGACCCCTTCTCATACCTCTGCCCTCATTCATGGAGATTTGGTCACACTGGACTCCTTGCTGTCTTTCAGT
The DNA here is from genome assembly GCF_018350215.1 of Panthera leo. Taxonomy (NCBI): domain Eukaryota; kingdom Metazoa; phylum Chordata; class Mammalia; order Carnivora; family Felidae; genus Panthera; species Panthera leo. The sequence goes on from NC_056686.1 coordinate 109,442,781, forward strand.
AGAGCCAGCATGCTCCCCTCTGGCTCACACTCCCCACTTCACTCTGCTGCTCCCTCTGCTTGCCACACTCAGCCCCAAGATCTCTCCAAGACTCCCTCCCTCCCTTCTTTCTCATCTCCATAAAATCACACCACACCCTGTGTCACTTTCCTGCCCATTACTCTGCTTTCTTTCTTCATTGCAATTAACAATACTCAACATGTTCTACATCTATTGTACATACTACATACATACTAATCGAAGCAACATGAGAGCAGGGATTCTGTTTTGTTGTTTTTTGATGGCTGCATCCCCAGTGCCTACTGCATCATTTGACCCAAAGAAAACCCTCAAGAAATATTCACTAAGTAAATTAGTATCCTTGCCTTCCTGGACATTAATAGATGGCATATGGCTTAGCTTAGCTTCCGACCCCATGGTTAACATTTAAGGGAGGCACAAGGTAGTGGTTAAAAGCATGACCTTGGAACTATACTACACAGCTTTCAGATCTTACTTCAGCCACTTGCCATGTGATTTGGGTACCCAATTTAACATTATCAAACCTCCTCTCTTCATCTAAAAAATGAGACACTGTGAACAATCAATAAATGGTTTTATCCTAATATATGTTTGTTGCATCTTCTGTGTTTTATCAGTATTTTATATTTTTCCTCATAAGTCTGTGAAGTGGATCTTCATATATTTATATATTTTGTTAGTTGCATAAAATTCATGATTGTTATAGCTGCTTAGTGGATTGTGCCTTTTGTCATTGTATGTCTTTGTCAATAATAATACTTTCAGACTTGTACTCCATTTTTTTCCTGTTATAAACATGACAACATCAGTTTTCTTTCAGTTAAATTCTGACTTAAGGAACACATCCCTTTATTCATATGTTTTACTGCCACTAACGGTAACTTAAGATTGAATATGCATGTTTAACCTACATTTTTCTTAAAAATACTATGGTAATTCTACTCTGCTTTCTCCATCCTGAAAACAAAATCAGTTTGCTTTCACTGTCTGCTAAATGTGCCATTTTCATCCTCCATATTATTTTTGTCTAGTATTTTATGCATCTTACTTTTAAGCTCATGGGGGGAAAATCACTATTATTATTTACTGTTAATCTGATTTAGATTTATATATGCAATTATTCTGTTTGCTACATATTGCTTTTTTTTTAAATCCCAACACTTCCTTAAGCTCACCAATCTTCATGCTGAAGCACATTAATTAGTTCTTTCAGAAAAGATACTTGAGTAAAAAATTGTCATAGTCTTTGTAGGTTTGAAAACCTTTACGTTTCCCTTATTCTTGGATGATACTTTGTTCGGTATCGCGTTCTTATTACCTTGATCCCTTCTCCTACCTTCTGAAGAACTGTGTATCTGACAGGAAGTGGCTGCCAAGCTGAAAGTAATTTTTATTTCTGTTTAATGTCTTTCCTTCTTGGTAGTTTTTAGGATTTTCATTTTTCACTTCCTGTTCCACAATTTCACCTGATGTTTCTAGAAGAGTTTCTTTTCTTCCTGCTTAAGGCTTAATGTGCTCCTTCAGCGTAAGACTTGTGTGTCTTCTTCAGATATTGTCACTTTTTCATACCCACTAATTACTGCTTCAAGAATTTTGGTTATATTTACTCTTGAGTTTCTCATTCTGGCCTCAGTGTCTTAGATTATCTTCCTCACTTTCTTTCCATATAGAATTCTGATATATTAGCTCTTTCCTCCTATTCACTAATTCTCTCTTCAGTTACACTTAGACTACTGTATTATTTATCTATTGACAATATTGTTTTCTTCAATTTCAATAACTATATATTTAACTTTTACAATTATTATTTGATCCTTTTCCTTAGTTCCCTGTTTGTTTTTATAAATGGTCCTCAAATGTTTAGAGGCTCTCTCCTTTACTTTGTCTCATTTAATGTTTACACATATTTGCTCTATTGCTTCTAGTTCCTCAGGAGTAAAAACTACCATTTCTTTCATAATACCAATTCTCTTTCATAACATTAGGTTTCCTCATTTACCTTGACTTTTTGTCTATGAGCTCATCTTCAGCAAGAGTTACCTTTTATAGGAATCCAGGGTGTGCTCTGAAATATAAAAATGTTCCTATGGAAGCATTTGCTTCTGCCAGAGCCTTATAGTGTTATGAGACCAAATTCTACAAGTCTTGTGTTTTTAAAACACCATAGAATAAATTAGTGTGAATCGAAGTCCCACACCTTTGTGTGACAGAGGCTTGGATTTCTTTTTCTCAAAGGTGACCTTTTATACCATAACCATAGTCCATTGTGGGTGGCTGTTTCCATATTACAAACCTAGATTAGACAGTCCCTTTCCATGCACGTCATCACCTAGCGCCCAGTTCCAGCTTTCACAATGCATAAGGCCTTGAACCTTAATGTCAATCTTTACACAGCTTTAAAGCCCCTGTCCTGAGATGTCAATTCAGTCCCTATGGGTTCTGAAGCTTCAATACTAGCTCTCCTTTATGACTTTGAGTTCCTGCTTTGTTTACAACTCCTAATGATTTCCCATTCTTGAGGTGAAACTTGGGTGCTTCTGGGGGCAGTTTTTATGTTTTTGTTTTTGTTTTGTTTTGTTTTGTTATTTGATCTGTCTTGGAAAAATGAGCTCAGACTTGTAGTCAAGATAATAAGCTGACATCTCTACTTGGATTTCTAACAGACATCTCAATCTCTCCTCCAACTATAACCTGATCTCCACTGGTTTTCCCTATTTCAGCAAACCAACAGTCAGCCAGTTGCTTAGAGCAAGAGGAAAGAAGAGGGTTCACCTTTGCATGGTCTAATGCCTTGACCAGAAATTTGAGCTCAAAACAATGGCAGTTGCCATTGACTATGCTGTCAATCAACCCACATTTCTCATTATCCTCATATAGTAATATTATCCCATTTTCAAGATGATAGGCCTCACTTGCAGTGTACTGGAATACTCTGTCTTCTAGGCCTGGATAAACATTCAGGAAAAGAAACATTAATTGGGCATTCCTCAACCTCAAGAAAATTCTGCTGGTTCCTAATAATCACCATTACATTTACTAGGTTATCACAGCCATTTATTTAATTTCACTAGAAATCATCAAACTCCCTGATCTGAAACTTGTAAAATCTATTTTTACCCTCCTTTCAAAGATGGATATAATATAAACCTGTTGGCATCTTCTGGAAACTCTCCGTTGCTCTAAATTTTATCACAGATTATTATGGTTCCATAACAGTGGATTTATGATCCTATTGATGTTTGTATTCTGGGTCCTGATTTGTGTTGTTTTGAGGCTGGGTCCCCTGCCTCTTCACCATGCTACATCTATCCTTTTCATTGTGTACACTCTGCGTTTTTTAACAAAATCATGGCAGTAAAACAGGAATTGAGATATTGTGCTTTCTCTCTGTCACCTTCTAACATTATACCATATGCCATCAACAGTTAGATTCTGTCAACAAAGCTTCTAAAATCCTCTTTTAAAATACCCATAACATATTTTTCATTTATGAAATCCCGCTGATCTTTCCCTTCCTCAGAATCTTACTCTAGATTTGTGCCATGCTTTGGCGTTTATTATACTAACTCCTTTTTAGCCTGCATGAATCCATCTCAGGATGGCCCTCTCCTATCCTTGTCCTTCTAAGTCTCTTTTCTTGGCTTCTCTTCTTTGGACCCCTGATCCAAGAGTGCCTGGGGCTCAAACCTTGGACCTCATTCTTTCTCTGTCAACACTGTCCCTCAAGGTGTTTGCATTCAGTCCTATGACTTTTAATACCAGGTATACTCTGACAACTATACAATCTATCTATTGGCTCATATTCTCACCCTTTAAGACCAAATTCATTTGCTAACCACATATTTGACTTCTCTATTTTGATGTCTAACAAGTGTCCCGATGCCCACCCCCAACAGCACCTGGTCTCTCTGTGTTGCCCCAGTTTAATAAATGATGTCAACATTCAAACTCAAGACAAAATCTTAGAGTCAACATCGTAACTACTTTCCCTTATATTATATATCCAATCCACTAGCTAATCCTGTCCCTTCCACCTTCAAAAATATATTCGAAGTCCAATATTTTCTCTACCTTATCTCTTACCTTTACAACTTGGCTTGCCTGCCTGATTCCACTATTGCTCTATGATTCATTCTCCACACAGGAGGTTTTTTTCCAGTCTTCCCATGGTCTACAGGACCCTAAATGGATGTTCCCTGTCTACCTCCCCATTTCATCTCACAGAACTGTTCCATTCATAGTGGCCTGCTTTGCCCTTTACCTGGAATGTTATTTCCAATATAGCAAATCTTCCTCCCTTTATCCAAATCTGGGCTCAGAAGTCACTTCCTCAGACAGCTAAAATCATAAGCCCTGACTAGCCCTTTATTGCTTCATAAGTCTTGTCACTATCTCCTATATAATTATATTACATGGAATTTGTGTACTTGTCTATGTCCATCCCACCATTAGAAAGTTAACTGTCCAAGAGGCACCTGGGTGTCTCAGTGGGTTAAGCAACTGACTCTTGATCTTGACTCAAGTCATGATCTCATGGTTCATGAGATCAAGCCCCTCATCAGGCTCCATGCTGACGGTGTGGGGCCTGCTTGGGATTCTCTTTCTCCCTCTCTCTCTGTCCTCCTCCCACTCACACACATGCACACATACTCTCTAAATAAATAAATAAATAAATAAATAAATAAATAAATAAATGTGTTTTTTTTTTAAAAAGTAAGTAAACTGCTGGAGGGAAGGGACCTTGCCATTTCCAGGTCTCCGTTGTATTCTGAGAATCCAGAGCAGTACCCACATGTAGCAGACCCTCCTTAAACATGTGTTGACTTGAGTTGTTCTATTCAGCAGATGATTTCAATATACCACCTGAATCTGTCTGCTGCAAAGGGCTGGATATGCAAGTAAGAGGGAAGAAGAAACTCCAGCCAGGATGCTGGCTCACCTGCTGAGTAGATCCTGCGCATCTTTGAGAGCTGAATGTTCATGGGCCTTGTAAGTGATGGGGAAAGGAAAATTAAAACACAACTAAGAAGCCAAACACTCAGGCATTTGGGGTATGGACATGTGTTGCTCATTTCAAAGGATACCTAAGGAAATACTGTCCAGCTAGGAATACTGCTTGGTTAAAAATATTCTGGACCCACAAATCATTAATGCAGTCTAGTGTAACCTCTATAAAGAGAATATAGCTCCCTGGTCAATGATCTCCATCCAAAGGAAGGTTTGGTTTGACCCCTGGATAATGCTTCTTATAAGATTTACATGAGAACCACTGTCTCATTAATATGCTCAGAGAAACCCGAGTGGCAGTTTCACTCACAAAATGCATATTCAATCTGAAAACTCATCAGCAACCTCATGGCAACAAATCAATGTGTCACGCAGCTCCCAGAACTTAGAAAATGCCAGAAGCTCAGGCCAGACCATTTCCATTATAAGTATTACCTTTGACAAGTCTTCAAAGCACAGTCTGGCTTCTGTGACATGTAGGGCCAAGCCCCGGGATGGAAACCCTGGTCGTGGAAAATTACTGTGTGTAGTATAGTATTAAAGACTGATATAAAAAACATGGATGACAGGTTGAAAGGAGAACTGACAGTCTGCCATCTAGCTTTTCCAAATTATAGAAGAAACATAGAACTTTCAATTGGTGGTAAGTTTAGAAGCCAACAGCAAGTACAGAAGATCCATCTGAAACACCTCTCTCTGGGACCCATCCAGACTCAGCTTCAACATCCTCAGGGAAGGTGACTCAAAATATCTTGGAGTGACATCTTCAAGACTGACTTCCAATGAAGAAAGTAGCCAAGTGTTCCACAATGGTAACTATATATTACCACACTATATACTATAGTATATATATATGGTAACTATATATTACCACACTATATACTATAATATATATATATATATATATATATATATATATATATATATATATATAACTATATACTACCCACCACACTTTTCCAGCATTGCTGAAGAGGTAATTCTCAGAGTCAGATGTCCCGGGTTGGGCTGCTGTCCACACTACACATCCTGGATGTCTGCCGCAGCATAGAAATCCACATGACTCCACACCCATTTCTGTGCTGCCCAGCTTGGACCTCCATGCCCTCTCCCTTGATGACCACAGTGGCCTCCTAATGATCTCCCTGCCTTTATTTGTCACCATTAATCCACTCTTCAGCCTACCAGCCTTTTCTTTTCATTTTTTTAATTTAATAGCAAATTTAAAAGTTTTTACTTTTCGTTTGAATTTCATATGCAAGGTTTTTAATTTTTTTCATGTCATATGTAAGATTTTTAATTTTTTTTTTAAATTTCATACCATAAAGTATAAAAAATACAACAGTCCTCTGTACACCCCTCTAGTGGGAAAATAAAACAAAACCTGAACTGTGGTCTCTGAAGTATTGTGAATTTGGCTCACAAATTCACCATTGGCAACTGGCTTTCTATTCCCCAAATCCCCAGCAGGCTAGCTACACAAGATAGCACAGTACATTTCATTAGCCTCTCAATAATGTGACCCCACCCACCTTACAGGACTGATTATTTTTTAGAGACAGCTTATTAGTGTATTATCATTGTGTTCTATCTTATTTTATGATTTTTTGGGCACTTAGATTTATGTGACAAATTACCATGCTCACATTTCTATCTCTCAATTTTTCAGTCTGGCTGTTCTGTTTTCAACTGACTGCTTACAATGGAAGATGATGTTCATTGCTGCTGACTCCTGCTCTATATGTGGAGTGGACTCTTTCCATCCTGACTTGGTCCAACTTTGTTCCATTACAAGTTTAGTTAGATCAGTATTTGATCTAGCTATTAGTATGTTCTTCACAGATGAGCCATGTGGTATACTATGATTACTTTTTATTTCCTGTAAAAACCTTTGCTTTCCCTGGGGTTAATATTTACTTTGTCATTATATTCACTCAGGTTTCTTTGTGCTCTTGCTCTGTTATAAATCTCCTCTGAATATATCCAAGCATATCATCATGAAGAATCTTTACTGGTGCTTTCCTTTCTGACCAATGTTTTTTTTTTTTTTTTAATTTTATTTTTAACTTCTGTTATGTAAATTTTCTAATGCACATAAAAGTAGAGAAAATGATACAACAAATCCACATACATATAATTTTGCTGGAATATTTTAAAGAGAACCCCAGACATCATATCATTTCATCTATAAATGTTTTGATATGTATCTCTAACTTACAAGTACTTTTTAAAAATATAACCACCATGCCTAGACACACACACACACACACACACACACACACACACAATGGAATATTACTCAGCCATAAATAAGAATGAAATCTTGCCATCTGCAACAACATGGATGGACCTAGAGAGAATTATGCTAAGTTAAATGAATCGGTCAGAGAAAGACAAATACCATATGATTTCATTCATATGTAGAATTTAAACAACAAAACAAATAAACATATACCAAAAAAAAAAAACAAAAGAAAACAGACTCTTAAATACAGAAATAAAACTGATGGTTGCCAGAGGGAAGGTGGGTGAGAATGGGCAAAATAGATAAAGGGGTTTAAGAGTTCACTTATAAAAAAAAAAAAAAAAAAAAAAGAGTTCACTTATCATGATGAACACTGAGCAATGTATATAATTGTTGAATCACTATATTGTATACCTGAAACAAATACAATGCTGTATGTTAATTATTCTTGAATATAAAATAAGAAAAAATACCCAACCATTATGCTATTATAAAACCTAGTAAAATTAATAATTCCTTAATATCACCTGATAATCAGTGTATTTTATGATTGTCTCTAATATGGATTTCAAGTTTGTGGGTTGAATTATGATCCAAATGAGGCCCAAACATTGAATCTCCTTGTCTTTCAAGTTTCCTGTTCCATGAAAATTCCTTATCCTATTATCTCTCAGTGTCCTTGACTGGCCTATGAAACCCAGGCACTTGTCTAGCAAAATGTCTCACGTTCTAAATTTGGCTGATTACTTCTTCTGAGTGTCATTTAACTTGTTTTGCTTTTCTTCATATTTCCTGTATACTGGTAGTTAGATTTAGAGCAGTGATTCTCAGCCTGGACTGAGTGTTAGAATCACTTGGAGAGCTTTTTAAGAATCCCAATTAAAATCCACACTCAAGCCGGTTACATCACAATCTTGGGATGGATTCAAGCCAATGTTTTCAAAGTGCCCCCAGATGATCCCAATGAGCATCAAAATTTTAATAACACCAGCCTGTAGGGCAGCATCAGCTGCACCTGAGAACTTGTGAAATGCAAATTCTCAGGCCCAACACAGACCTGCTGACTCAGAAATTCTGGAGGTAGGTCCCAGCAATCTGTTCTTTAACAAGCCCTTCTGGGGATGTTGATGCATATTAGCATTTGAAAACCACTGCTGCTGAGGTTTGGCTTGATTCATTTTATTCAGGCATAAAGACTTTATGGGTGGTGCTATATACTTCCTGTTGAGGTGGTTCTCAACCTTGGTTACACGTTAAATATCACCTGCACATCTCTTGTTACTAAGCTTCAGGCCCCACTCCACAACAATTGAATCTGAGAATCTGAGAGTGGAGCTCCAAGTTTCATGTTTTTACAAGTCCATCAGATGACTTTTACACAAGCATGAGAGGGTTAGAAACCATTGCCTAGCACATCGCTTCCTGAGGTATATAGTATTAGCGTTCATTACCTTTATGGTGCTAAAATTTATTAATGAATTCAGATGTCAGCCTGATTCCCTCCATTATAAAAATGATAACCATCATCTTTTCACCAATCAATGATCATTACCTAGGTTATTTTATTAGGTGTGACAAAGTGGTGATTTTCCAAATTTACCATTCCTGTAGCAGGAGAGTCTCCAGTAAAGAACTATTCCTCTTTGATTATTAGGTTACTCCAGGGGCACCTTTTTGGCTCAGTCGGTTGAATGTCAACTTCAGATCAGGTCATGATCCCATGGTTCACAGGTTCGAGCCCCAGCCCCACGTCTGGCTCTGTGCTGACAGCTCACAGCCTGGAGTCCACTTGGCAGATTCTGTGTCTCCCTCTCTCTCTGTCCCTCCCCTGCTCATACTCTGCCTCTCTCTCTCTCAAAAATAAAAAAAAAAAAAAACATTTAAATTTTTTTTTAATTATTAGGTTATTCCAAAATTTAGTTTGCACAAGAAAGCTTATACAAATCCTGTCTTCTTTCCTTTTATTGTTCCAGAATGATGAGTTGAACACCATCACCATCAACAACAAACACCAAAGGTCACCAGTTAATATTTTTCTAAGTGTGATTATGAACTATAGATTTTGTCTGCATATAATTCAATACATTCCATTATTATTTTTTCAGTGCTCTAATTGCCCCAGATTTGGTTAGGGGAAATCCTTCAAATAGCTCAGTATGTCCTTTTGATAAAACCTCTTTTTATCTAGTCTTGGATCACTTCCTTGCCTGAATCAACTACTTGGCTTTCCAATACAATAACATATCCTAGGAATACCTTGTAAATGTCCTTTCCCAGATATGAATCAGCTATTCTCCAATGAGCTCTAGTTTATTTAGTGGAATATGGTATTCAGGAGCTATAATATGAGAACTAATAAAGCTTATTGTTACTGAGTTGTCAATTCTTCTAGACTTATTCAGTAGACAAAGCAAGAAAACATTTTTTAGGAAATCATGAGTCCAAAATGGTATTTGCATTTTAATTTAAGACTACAGAGTTTTGAGTCAACTACTTTGATTTTATATTTTTCTTATACTAAAATCTTTGTTTTTAACTACATTAGCATGTTTATTTGCTTTTCATATAATACACTTAGTTTTATGAACTGAATTCTGTCTCTCTAAAATTCATATATTCAAGCCCTAATCCCCAATATCACCATATCTGGAGATAGGGACTTTAAAGAGGCAATTAATGTTAAATGAGATCATAAGGGTGGGTCTTTAATCCAATTAGATTTGTGTCCTTAGAAGAAGAGATACAGGGATGCTATAACACAGAGGAAAGCTCTTGGTGAGCTAGGAAACTAGTTAGGAAGAGAGTACTCACCAGAAACTAACCCTGATGGCACCCTGATCTTGGGTTTCCAGCCTCCAGAATTTTGAGAAAATAAGTTTCTGCTATTTTAGCCACCTAGTCTGTGGTATTCTATTATGGCAGCCTGAACAGACTAATACATATAGTTTCAAAATAATGCACTTATAACAATTAATTTACTGAATTGATGCTTAAAATTTCTTTTTGTTGTTCTTTTCATTATTAAGTATACCCCACTAAGTATGTAGAGTCAGAATGTTTGATTTAAAGTAAAATTTTACGTGTTTGTGTCACCAATTTGATAGGTTAAGTAGGATTTTTAGTTCCTGCTGAGATATGCTTCTCTAGTCTAGATTGCTTGGTCTCTATATCTGCTATGCAGTTGTAACATTGGACTCTCTCTTAACCATTATTCTGGGTATCCTTGTCCCCTAGAATACTATCATCTTTCTTGGTTTAGTTCTTCATTAGTATACAAATAAATCCCAGTATCTCCCTGAGAGTGGGTTCATAGATATAATATTTTAATTAATTTATTTTTTCTACCCTAACACTTGATTGACAGTTTAGCTGGGTATATAATTGTAGGTTAGAAACAATTTTTCTTAGAATTTTGAAGTCATTGTTCTATTGCTTTCTGGTTTCTAGTTTGGTATTGATGTCTGATACATTCTATATCTTGATTCTTCACATGAAAACTGTTTTTTTCAAGCTTTCAGTATTTTGTCCCCAGAGTTCTAAAATGTTGAATTTCTATTTTTAGTTATCATAAAGGCTTTTTCAATTTGGAAACTCATGCCACTCGATTCTAGAAAATTTTATTGAATTATTGATAACTTTCTCCCCACTATACTTCCTGTTCTTTCTTAAACTTTTGCTCTTAACTTGGATTTCCTCAACTAATCCTCTAAATTGCTTTTCTTTTTTTTCACAATACTGTTCAGGGTTCCTTTCTGCTCTATATATTCCTTTTAAAAATAGTGTCCTGTTCTTAACTGGACAAAAACCATTCTTACCTCTCTAGTAATATGGACATATTTTTGTTTTCTCTCCCTGCATAGTCTGTTCCATTCAAGTTGAGTTTGTTTTATTTTATTTTTTTCTGTTTTTCAGGTTTTTTTTTTTTTAATTTTGGTTCTAACTTTCATATTGCATGTTGTCTTCAAATATCCTGAGACCCTTGATTAATAATGGCATCAAGAAAACTGGATGGGTAATCACTGTGTCAGAGTCTTGTTGACTGTCTTCCCTGGAAATAATCTGACTTCAACATATCCTGCATAAAAACCCATTATTAGTATCCTTAGCGTTTTTACTTCTCTTGGGATGGTCAGTTTCTGCAGAGAATGTTCTTCTACCACCTGGCTGGAGGGCAGACGCTGGGCTGTGAATGATGTGGGAACATTGAGACAAGGTGTGTAATTATTCTCATGTTCCCTGTTGTCTGTACAATACCTCTATTCAGCTGTACCTGCTGTCCAGCCCAGAGACCCTCTGTTTTATCCTCTCCAAAGACTAAACCTCAGATTCCTTCCAGGGTTATGGGAGCATTTGCCCCATCTCAGTCACTTGAGAAGGAGGTATGGGATTCTATATGCTTCATAAATAGATTTGCAACCATTTCTCCTGGTTTTATAAATTCCCGAGGTGTCTTATGCATGAATTCTTTGGCCTTTCAGGGATTCTAGTATATAAACCAGGTTGCTTTTTGATTTTACTTCTGCCAACAAAAAATTTGGTTTTCTCAGTTGACTTACATCATTTGCCACTCACACCATCTGCTTTCCAGCTCCCCAAATTTTTATTTTTGTCCTTGTGGGTTTATGCCTTTTAAAATGTTTCTTATTAAAGTAGAACATGAAAACAGAAAATTGTATGTAAGAGTAGATCTTAATCAATGTTCAAAAACAGAACACAATCATGTACTCAGTACCCACATCACAAAAGAACATTACCAAGACCCCAGAAGACCCCTTTATCCTCCCTTCCAGTCTCAATTCACCTCCCACAACATTATCCACTATCCTGACTTCTAACAGTATAGAGGAGGTTTTTTTTCTATTTTTGAACTTTATATAAATGGAATCATTCAGTATATATTCTTTCGTGCCTGACTTTTTTCAGTCAACATTTTGGTTGTGATATCAATCCCTATAATATAAAATATAGCTGGTTCATTCTCAACTGCTGCATAGTTTTCCAATATCTAAAATGCCACAATTTTAGTTATTCACTTTTGATAGACCCTTGGTAGTTATCAATTTGAAGGCTATTATTGATATGAATATTTTTATACATGTATTTTGGTAAACATATATGTCCATTTCTGTTAGGTATATGCCCAGGAGTGGAAATGTTGTGTCATGGAATATGTATATATTCAGCTTTAGTAGATACCGTCATATTGTTTTCCAAATTGTTTGTATCAATTTACAATCTCACCAGCAGTGTATGAGAATTCTGGCTGTTCTATTTCATTATCAAAGTCTTTTTCACTGTAAGCTTTCTGGTGGGTGTTTGTGCATTAAAAAATTCCCTTGTTGTTTTAGTGAGTATAAAAAAGGAAGTAGAGTTTAGTATGTGTATCTATACTGCCATATTTAATGGAAAGCCAACCAAGGTTTTTGTTTTTCTAAAACACTAATTTGATCATGTCTCTCACCATTACTACATAAACTCTTCAATGGTTCTCAGGATAAATTTCAAAGTTCTTTTCTTAGTCTTCAGGTGAGCTGTCTCAGCATTGTTCCTCCACATCCTTTCCACCTACACGACTATAACCACATATAATTTACCTAACACATAGTGCTCACTTTAGGCATCTATGTAATTGCATTAACAATTGCGTTTTCTTACATTGCTTTTTCCAGCTTCTCTGCCTAACTCTTCTGCCACCATCAAGAACAACTCCTGAAGAACACGTTTCTTGAGTGCCCATAAGGTACCCTCCTCTGTATTCCCCCATTACCCATGGATTCCTTTTATCATAGTATTATCATGCAACGATCACTTGTTTCTCTTCCCTAATGCCTGGGAAGCTCACTGAGAAGCACTATATCTTATTTCATTTTGTGGCAGGACCAAACATCACAGTGCCCAAGTTAGGACACTGAGCAGTGAATGAATCCTTTAACTCATACATTCATTCAATTATTCAACAAATGTTAATAAGTACCAGTTTCTGTTCTAAGTAGAGGGAATGCCATGGTGAAGCAACAGGCAAAATCTCTGTTCTCAGAGGCTTACACTCCAATAAGTGAGGCAGATAGTGAACGAACAAACATACACATCAATAAAAGGATGATGTATATGCAGTCAACTTCCTTATCTAGTTGTCCACCCTCGTCTGCCTGCCCTGCTCCTATTTCTATTTCCCCTAATAAACTCTATGAGGGCAAGGGTTTTTTTCTCTATTTTAATAGTTTGAATCCTTTTATCCAGATAGTAGTACCCAACAAATAGTAGGTGCTCAATATATTTCCTAAGTGAATGAATAAATGAGTGAATTGTAGGGAAATTAGAAATTGAAGAATTTCACCAAGGAAAATATGGCATTCATTTAAGTAACCCAGCAATTGATCCAAGGAAAACAAAAACATGTCCACTAAAATACTTTTACATCAGTGATCATAGCAAGTTTATTCGTAAGAGGCAAAAATTGGAAGCATTCTAAATAGCCATCAATAGGAAAATGATAAGCAAGTGTGCTATATCTAAGCAATGAAATACTGCATGGCAATAAAAGAAAGAAGGAAGTTACTGGATGAAGCAAACAGGTCACTGGTTTGATTGCCTAGAGGGGCACAATAGATTTTTGGGACACTGAAATGTTTTCTACCTCATTTGTATTTGTGGGTAAATGGTGTGTACATTTGTCAAAGTTATCAAACTATACTCTTAAAATGGGTACTTCTTAGTACCCTTCTTAGTGACATAAAATATACCTCAAAAATTTAACTAAAAATTATTTTGAAAGGAAAATTTGAGAATTAGAGCACTTCTTCCCTCCATCTCACCACAGTGTTACCTAAAACTGTCCTAGCTCTTTTGTTGTCCGCTGGAGAAGTCCACCCCAAGCATGCCTGTGCTGATGTCTCCATCCCATGCATCAGGAGTTACAGTTTTATTGTTAGGTTGACTGACCAGGCAGCTCAGGCCTCATCAATCCCCTAGGGTCCAATCTATAAATGGATTAAAGTCCAGTACCTCAGCCAGGCACACCTGACTCCCCACAGCTGCCCATTACTGCAGCTCTTTGTAGCTCTGCCCTGCAGGCAGCTGTGTGGTTGAGGCAGATTACCCAACTCCCCAGTACTCTGAGTGTGATCTCCAGACCAACAGCATCAGTACTGCCTGGACACTTCTCAGAGATCAGAGTCCAACCCTGCTCTACAACTACTGATTCAAAGTGTGCATTGTAATGTAATTCTCAGGTAACTTGGATAGACATTAAAGTCTGAAAAGCACTAAGCTAACCTTTCTGAGCATCCAATTTCTCCTTGCAAATGGTAATAATCATGCCTGCCTTTTCAGTTGCTAGAAGAATTAAATGAAGTAGTGCTACAAGGCAGCCAGCTCAAAGGCTGTCATTTAGTAGGATTCTTCAATGAATGGCTTTCTTCTCCCTCTTGGTCTCCATGACCAGTAATTCCTGGTTAGCTTCAGGCCCACTATTGTACTGGCTGTTAAAAAGGTTTGGTGGCAGATCACAATAGCCATCCTGGACAGCTGGGTAACAGACTTCACAGAGCAGGAAACATTGGAAGCAGCAGAATATGTGGCCCTGGGAGAGAAGGATACATTTGCTATTTGTCAACATCCCATTGCACATTCCTTGGCCCGTTGTGTGCTGATAATAGCAAACCTATTTCCATATTAATCAAAATATGGCATTTCCAATTAGGTCATTGTCCCCAATGTGTCACCTCTTTCTGAGGATGAATATTAGATCTTTGTCCCTGAAACTTATCATTATTTATCTGTCTGCCAGCACTAAGACAGACACACCTCAGATGGAAAGCAGCAATGCGTCAGATGAAAAAAAAAAACATTCACACCTCCTCCTCTTACTGTCTTCCCCAATTTCTCTTCCCCCTCTCCTGACTCCCTTTTTATCTTCCTCCTCCTGCTTGGTCTCCCTCCTCTCCTTGTGGAAATGACTTTAGGTCTGGGCTGTTGTCATTAGCTCACAGGCAGTGTAAGGATCAGACTCCAGCTGCTGACCAGAGCTTCTGGGTGCACTTACATTTGTGCCAGAGCCTCCCCAGCTCTCACAGGCCCCCAAGCTTCCTTTCTGGTCCTTACTGTCCCTGCAGCCCAGGGACAGCATCAAGCACTGACAGAGCCAGCACTGCTGGTACCTATTCCTATCACTCCTGCACCACCTCCTTTCTGCCTGGTAACTCACTGGATAGTTCAGGCACAGTTTCTACTTAATCCTTAAAACCAAGGTTTTAGGGCAACATGAAAAGATCCCCCCCTGCACAGCTTACACACCAGGGAGAGGAGAGGTAAAGCACTTGGCCCAAATGCATGAAGGTGGCTGGCAAGAGGTGATTTGGTGCCTCACTCAACTGTGTCCCACTGCATCCAGCCATCCAACCAGGATCTCCAAGCTGAGGGCTGGGCTCTACCAGGCTGAGCATGTCAGCCTCCCTCTTCTGCCCATACAGCAAACCTGTTTTTAGGCAGCCTCCAAAGTAAGTCTCCATGGAAATGGATGATGGTTCTGGGCTAGGGGAACAGAGTAGGGTAGCAGTGCTGGTCCTAGAGATGTGGGACCAGGGGTAGGGGTGGGGATGCCCTGGGACACTCACGGCTCCAACATCTCCCTCCCTGCCCAAGTACCTCTGGGTCTGCCTGGGCTGTCAAAACAATGATCAGCATGACCCTGGTTGTCTGGGCCTCCAAAGAGCCCTCTGCTGGCCAAACCACATTGACAGAATTCTGTCCGCTTGTATGTGAGAAGGAGTAAGGGTTAACACAAGATGATGGCAGCTCTCCTCAGGAAAATGGAGCCAGATGGAGCCCATAAGAGCAAGTTACTGCTTAGAAATCCAGCTTCGGATGAGTGTCGCCAGCACTCGGAGCAGTAATTGGCATTAAGAGAGGCTTGGAACTGCAAACCAGTGATTTTCAATTGGTATAAAAAAAGTAATTGACATTAAGTGCTGTTTGGAGCGCAAACTAGTGATTTGCAAATGACATTCAATAAGAAATCATTTATGTCTATTGATATTAAATAGGCACGAGCATAGAGGGAGCACAAGGGGCAGGGGGCAGGGATGGGGAGGAGCTGGGAGTCCAGTAGGATCACAGAGGCTTCAGGGAGAACAGACCTCACATTCTGTGCTCCTTCCTTTCAGCCCCCAGATGCCCTGAGAAAGGATCTACCAGAGATCAGGCTGCATCCCCCACAGTACAGCACAGTCTCCTCTCACCCTCCCTTGCTCCTGCCAGCTGCCTCCCAGCTGCATCAGATGACTTCCTTAAAAGAGAAAACACTCTCACTTCTTATTCCCTCCCCACTCTGCACCTCCACCACAACTGCCTTTGACTGGGGGCTTCTACAATGCAGATTGTGCCACCTCCTGGGTAACCAGACCTTGCCTGTGCCCTCTGCTGCCCTCCACCACATCACCCCCGCTTGACTGTCTGGCCCCCACTCCAGCCAATAACTGGGAGGACACCACACTCTGTGATGAGTCAGACCTCAGGCTTTGGACATTCTGGTTGAGGGAGTGAGTCCATGCAAGAAAGCAAGCAAGTGCTCTGCAAGTGATCCAGAGCAGGAGGACATGCTGGCAGGGGTTAAAGGAAGCAGCCCTTCCCTGCCCCTGAGTGGTGATGGGGCTGGTGCAGATGTCTGGGGTCCCCAACCCTCTGCACAGGCAGAGCAGGAAGCAGCACAGCTGTCATCTGCTGCCTGCAGGGAAGAAGCCTGATGCCCCCCAACACTGCCAAGCAGCCTACTGCAGTGCTGGCAAGGCTCTTTATTCCTCATGATGGACAAGAATGAGCCTTGTAGTCCCCAGAGCTATCCTCTCAGGACAACTAATAGTACTGGGGTGTACATGCATTTTGTAATGCCCAAATCTACACCTTTCATGCATAATAATAGTCACAGGATAGATGGGGACTAACATGGCTTGCCCCAATGCACATAAATTGAAAGAAGCACTGTGGGAGTGAAGCCTGGCTCTCTCTGACCCTGCAAAACCAGCTTACTTTGCACCACAGTACAGCTTGTATTAAACTTGAGATCTGGTGGAGGGTCCTATGTGACTTAGTCTATTAACCCCTCCCTGGGAACCTGTATGAGCCCTTCCCACCAGGCAGCTGTCTAGAGCAGGTCTGGGAAGGAGTGAGCAGGTAGAGGACACATTTGGGGGCAGCACTGCTGATGAGCATATTTGGACAGTACAGTTCTTGTCCCCAGAATCAGGCAGGATATACAAATAAAGAATTGTCTCTTTCTTGGAAAAAAGAAACATGTCACCAGAAATCTCCTTTTCTTCATATATACTTGATTTCCCCAAGTTTGGAATCCACTAGAATTAGAGAAAAGGAAAATCAAAATCCTCTTGGTCCAGGGCAAAAGTGGAAAGAAGCTCTGGGTGAAATAAATTAAAATCTTCATCTTCCTTTTCTCTCTTGTTAGGGGCACAAATAACCTGGGTCCCGGTCAATGAGCCACCACCAGCTCAGGTTCTACCCAGGTTAGAGACCTGAAAACCAGCAGGAGACTGCAGCAGGGATCAACAAAAAGATGAAATGCCTGAGCTGAGGTAAGGATCCTGGGGGTGCAGAGGAGGGTCTACATCAGATGCATCATGGAGGTCAGACTTGGAAACAGAATATGGGGAGAGAGATGAAGAATTAAGAAAAGAGGAGGTAGGAGGTAAAGAAATTAAGGAAAAGGAAAAGAACCATCTTCCTCTTGAAAAGTCTGGAACAGCAGATAAAACGTGTCCTCCATAATGCCCATTATACTTTAAACCTCTTCCAAAAGTACCAAGTAATGCAACTGGAATAATAATAAAGTGAGGGACATATGCATTTGTGTACAAAGTCAAAATTATCACTGCTTGTAACTGACATGCTTTTATACTTGGAAAATCAGAGAATCAACATAAAGCTACACACAATAAAAGAATTGACCTAAGGTGGCTGGTTAAAAAAACAAACTTACAAAATCTTTTGTAAAGCAGGTCTTTTTATAAACCTACAGAAGAGTTAGAAAATATGACAAACAGAAGCGATTCACAACAGTAATCTAACCCATTCCATATCTAGAGATATCTTAAAAGGACTTGAGTACCTGAAATATACTCTGTACACCTGTAGGAAGAATGCCATAACACTCTGCAAAGGGGCAAAAATTGTTGGAATAAATGGAGGAAACCACCTTTCTCAGGGCTGGAAACTGCATATTATAAACATGTCAATTTTTTAAATAAACAAGTATAATTTAAAAATTAAACTTCTATTTTTTTATTTGTTTGATTTGTTGAAGCTAGACAAAAGGATTGTAAAAGTCACGGATAAGCAACATTAAGGAAATACTGAAGAAAATTTCAGTTAGGATAAGGATAGACTTGCCTAATCAGAGATTTTATAAAATTGTAATAATAATACAATAATGCTGTGGAGAAGCATTTTGTAAACAGGTCAATATAACACAATAAAACACCAAAAGTATAGAAAATTCATTATATAACAACTGTATCATTTCATATTAGGAACCAAAGACAGATTATTTAATAAATGATGTTAAGAGTACTGAGTAATAATTTTTAAAATATAAAGTTGGAACTCTACCTCAGTTTCTTATTTCACCAACATGGATCACAGATTTAAAATCAAAATAAGGGGTGCCTGGGTGGCTCAGTCATTTAAGTCTCCAAACTTCCATCAGCTCAGGTCATGATCTCGTGGCTTGTGATTTCAAGCCCCACATCAGGCTCTGTTCTGACAGCTCAGAGCCTGGAGCCTGCCTTGGATTCTGTATCTCCCTCTCTCTCTGTCCCTCCCCTGCTCACACTCTGTCTCTCTCTCTTTCAAAAATAAATAAACATTCAAAACCATTTTTTAATAAATAAAATAAAATGAAAATGGAAAAATGCATGAGGTGGGAAGAGAGAGGAAGAAGTAAAAGACTCTAGAAATACTAAAACTATATGGACTTCAATTCTGAATGTTGGAGTTGGAAACAGGTGTCTCCAGGGATGGTGTGTGTATGTACAAGGATGAAAGAGAGAGAATGAGATTGAGTTTCCCCCAGTTTAGAGCTGGAGCAGAAAATAATTCTGAAAATATTCAGACCTGTAAATGTGACAGAGCCTTTGAGAAGAGTATCATATGATGCCCTAAAGTGACTGAACTCTAAGTTGAGAGTCCTGAGTCCTCAACAAAAATGTTCTTGTTCTTTGCATAACAGAAAAGGAGAGAACCACCACAATTCAGGGGCTCCTCAAGTGTGACCAAAGGGCATATTGCTGATAACCACGGGGCTGGAGGACCAGAGGGTAATCTTGACTACACTTCATGACCTGGGAATATGGAGCCCCAAGAAAGACTGAGGTTGAATTTCCTGCTTCCTGGAAGTAAAAGACTGAATAGATTTGAATTTGAGTTAAAACAGATGAAGAATTGTGATATCTCTTTTTGCATCCCAGAGATTGGGGAGCACAATTCTTAGCTAATATACTTGTATCATAATTTATTTGACCATTCTACTACTGGTATCTTTAGGTTGGCTCATTTTTCTCCATCAAAAAATAATTATCTCATAATTTTATTCACAAATCCTTGCATTTCTGGTTAATTATTCAGTGTAAATTCCTAGAAGAATAATTACTAGATCAAAAGCAAGAACTTTATTGAGGAGCTGACATATATTGTCAAACTACATTCCTAAACCTTACCAACAGGGTTTAAAATTATTGGCCTCAGATAATGCACTTCCTGAATTGAAGTGTGAAGAGTTCCATCCACCTACTACCCAGGAAAATAACCATTACTGGTTATATATATATATATATATATGGAATATATATATATATATATATATATATATATATATATATATATTCAGTGGTAAGTGCTCCAAGGGCATAGAGCAAATGAAGAAACATTTATGCAAAGAAATCTATGAAATCTCTACAAAAGCAGTGAGTCTATGACTTCTGAGCCACAACCTGCTCTTTCCATCATTCTCTTCCAACTCAGCCCAACTCAAGTTCCACTCTGGGTAAATGTGGTCAAGGATATGGCATTCTCTTTCCCCCTAGCTTTTGGTCAGAAACACCTTATCTGTCTGTGTTGTAGAGCTTAAATTCAAGGCAAGTGAATCCAAGAGATCAGGAGTTTTCTCTCCCCACCCCCAACAGGCCCTACCACAGGTGAAGCAGGCCAAAATTAATGGATTCCCAATTGCCCTCATTCCAGTTGACTTGTAGGGAAGAGATTCTATGCTCTAAATTAGATGAAAGCCAAGAAAACCAGAAACCACAACTCCATCTCAGAACCTGCATGTAAAGCAAAGATGTCATTCTGAGAGAAGTGGGCCATTGTCCTCTCCCCCAGTTCTAAAGCAGTAGGAGGGGAAAGACAGATCATATGAACAGAGAACTCTGAAGATTCTTTCAAAAGAACTGAGTTTATTTAAAGAGCGTGGGGAAGTTCAGGACTAAGGGTACTCTCCAAAACAATGGAGATTTCAGTAATAAGCAATTAAGAGGAGTCTGGTAGCTCCACAAAAACAAAAGATAAACTGTAGGCCAGCTAGTTTTCTAAAAAGAATCAGGAAAAGAGACAGCTAAGTGGGGCCAGAACAAACTTTAAAGAACGGCTCAAAAACTGTCCCAAAAGGCTGTGATGTCAGATTTAACAAAACTTCAAAGCAGCTATTACAAATACATTCAAAGGACTAAAAGAAATGACAATTATACAAGTAAAGAAAGGTATGATGACAATACCTCATCAAATACAAAATGTCAGTGAAAAGATAGAAATTATTATTTATATAAGTTTGTTTATTTAATTTTTTGAGAGAGAGAGAGAGAGAGGGAGACACAGAATCTGAAGTAGTCTCCAGGCTCTAAGCTGTCAGCACAGAGCCCGACACAGGGCTGAAACCCATGAATTGTGAGCCAAAGTCGGAGGCTTAACTGACTGAGCCACCCAGAAATTATTTTTTTTTAAAGACCAAAAGGAAATTATGAAGTTAAAAGTACAATAATAGGAATGAAATATTTATTAGAGGTACTCAAAAGTATATTTAAACTGGCAGAAGAACGAATCAGCTAACTTGGAGGTAGATCAATTAGGATTATGAAATTCAAAGTACAGATAAAAAAAAGACTGAATAAAAATAGAAAAAACTGAAAACTAAATTCATGCGATTCTACTGTAACCGGCAGAGCACATACTTTGTATTTAAAAGATAAGCTTCAGGGATGCCTGGGTGGCTCAGTCGGGTAAGCATCCAACTGCAGCTCAGATTGTGATCTCTCAGTTCGTGAGTTCGAGCACGGCATCAAGTTCTGCAACTGGTGGTGCGCAGCCTGCTTGGGATTCTCTCTCTCTGCCCCTTCCCCACTTGTTCTCTCTCTCTCTCAAAATAAATAAGTAAACTTAAAAAAAAGATGAACTTCAGCATGGAATGTTATGTGTCTTATTCTACGTTAAAAATAACAGAAACACTCAAAAAAAATAGAAAAAAGCTTCAGAGAAATGTGGGACAACATTAAGCACATGGACATACACATAATGAGAATAACAAAGGTAGAAAAAAGTGAGAAAAGAACAACAACAAATGCTTAAAGGTATAGTGGTTAAACTTGCCAGATTTAAAGAAAAACATTAATCCATCAATCCAAGAAGTTTAAAGAACTCAATATACATAAGATATAATATAAGATATATAAGATATAAGATAAATATATATAAGATATATAAGATATATAAAGATATATAAGATATATAAGATATATATTATCTTTATATAATATATAAAGATAATATATATCTTATATATATATCATATATATATCTTATATATATCTTATGTAAAAATATATAAGATAAATAAATATAAGATAAATTGAAAGAGACCCACACCCAGACATATCATAGAAAAATGTGGAAAGACAAAGAGAAAATCTTAAGAACAGGAAAAGTACTCATCACTTAACATGGGGACCACAGTAAGAATAAAACCACACTAGAACCAGTTTTAAGATTAAAAACTGATTCATCGTCAGAAATAATGGAGGCCAGAGTACAGTGGGATAATGTATAAAATGTAATAAAAGAAAAATTGTCAAGCACAAATCTTATATCTGGCAAAACTATCTCTCAAAAATGAAGGTAAGATAAAGATATTAAAAGAAAAATGGAGAGAATTTGTTGCTAGCAGACCCACCGTATAAGAAATACTGAAGGAAGTGTTTTGGGCTAAAAGCAACTGGGGATTCAAATGCACATCAAAAACAAAGAGCACTGTTAAGTCATGTAATCATTAAAGACAGCATGGGTGTATATCTCTTCTCCTTTCTTCTACTAACTGATTTTAAAATAAATTGTACAAAACAAAAGGTATATAATTGGATTGTTGAGCCTATTACATATATAAATGTAATTATGTTTGAAAATAGCAGTGCAAAGAAGGGAGGAAGAGCAAGGCTGTACTGGAGAAAAGAAATGACAACAGGTAGTAACCCCAATCCATAGAAATAAAGGAATAGAATCAGAAATGGTAGATAAGAAAGTAAATTTAACAAACTACAACTATATGCCTGCCCCTTAACATCTCTCAGCATCTTTAAAAGACTTAAAATTATATAAAGTAATAAAAATGTATTTTTTACCTTATAACATATATTAAGGTAATATATAACAATAATAGCACAAAAGAGGGAAAGAGGAAATAGATACATATGTAAGAGTAAGATTTTTATATCTCAGTTGAATAACTTTTGATAAATCTGAAATGAATTCTATAAGATGTATATGATGGTCCCCAGAACAATCACATAGTGAAAAAAATAAAGGAATTAGAATTTTACATTACAAAATATTCACTTAATACAAAGGACAATAGTAAAGGAGGAATAGAAAAAAAACAGAAAAACATAATACATACAGAAAACAAAAACAAAAAAGATGTAATTCCCACTATATCAATAACAACAATAGAAGTGCCTGGATGGCTCAGTTGGTTAAGCATCCAAATTCGGCTCAGGCCATGATCTTGTGGTCCATGAGTTCAAGCCCCACATTGGGCTCTGTGCTGACGGCTGAGACCCAGGAGCCTGTTTCAGATTCTATGTCTCCCTCTTCCTCTGACCCTCCCCTGTTCATGCTCTCTCTGTCTCAAAAATAAATAAATGTTAAAAAAAATTTAAAAAAAAAGAAATAAAAATCAAATGTAATTCTATTTTTTTTTAAGTAGGTTTCACACTCGGCACAGAGCCCAATGTGGGGCTTGAACTCACAGTCCCAAGATCAAGACCTGAGCTGAGATCAAGGATCACTCAACCAACTGAGCCATCCAGGCACCCCAGTCACTTGTAATTCTATACACTAGCAATGGACAATCCAAAAAGTGAAATTAAGAAAACAATCCCATTTATAATAGCCTCAAAAAGAAAAAAAAAATACTTAAGAACAAATTTAACAAGTTAATTTATTTGAAAGTACAAAGTTTTTACTCTGGAAACTACAAGACATTGAAAAGACTTAAAGAAGATCTAAATATGTGGAAAGATAACCCACATTCTTGGATCTGAAGATATAATATTGTTAAAATGGCAATATTTCCTTAATCTATCTAAGATTCAATGCAATCCCTTTCAAAATTCCAGCTGGCTTATTTGCAGAAATTGATAAACTGATCCTAAAATTGATATGGAAATTCAAAGGACCCAGAATAGCTAGAACATTCTTGAAAAAAAAGAAAGAAAATTGTAGAACTCATTTTCTATTAAAAAAAAAACTTACTACATTTACAATTAATTGATTTTTTACAATAATGTCAGGACAATTCAGTGGGGAAATAACAATCTTTCAACAAATGATAGTGGATCAACTGGATATACACATGCAAAAGAATGAAGTTAGACTTCTTTTTCACAGCATACATAAAAACTAGCTCAAATGCACCATAGATTTACTGATAACATCTAAAACAATAAAACCCTGAAAAGAAAACATACACAAGTAAATTTTCATAATCCCAGGTTAGGCAAAATGTTCTTAGACATGACACAAAAAAGCACAGGTAACAAAAGAAAGAAATAGGTGTATTGGACTTTATCAAAATTTTAAAATTTTGTGTTTCAAAGGACAATATCAAGAAAGTGAAAAAACAATCGACAGGATGAGAGAAAAATTTTGTGACTCATGTATCCAATGAGGGTCTTGGATATAAAGAACTCTCACTATTCAATGATAATATAATATTCAAATAACCCAATTAAAATGAGAAAAAAGACTATATTTTAATGTAGAATATATAATATACATAAAAGAATGTTTCTCCAAAGATATGCAAATGGCCAATAAGTACACTAAAGCATGCTCAACATCATTAACAATTAAGGAATTGCAAATCAAAACTACAAAAAGATACCACTTCACTTACAATATAATAGCTACGATTTTAAAAAATAACAGAAAAACAACACAAATGATGATGAGGATGTGGAGAAACTGGAATTCTCATACATCACTGGTGAAAATATAAAATGGCTCAACCATTTTGGAAAACAGTTTGACAGTTCGTACAAATGTTGAACACAGAGTTAACATATCATCCAGAAACTCCATAGATAGATAGATAGATAGATAGATGAGAATGCATAGGTTCACACAAAAATTTCTACACCAACATTCATAGCAGCATTATTCATAATCCTCAAAAAGTAGAAACAACTCAAATGTCCATCTGAGAGACTGATGAATGGAGAAGTAAAATGTGGCATATTCACACAGTTGAATATTATTTGATACTAAAAAGTAATGAAATACTGATGGATGCTACAACACAGATAAACCTTAAAGACATTATACTAAATGAAAGAAACCAGGCACAAGGGATCACATATTACACAACTTCATTTATGTGAAATGCCCTGTATAGATACATCTATACAGAAAGTAGGTTAGGGGCGCCTGGCTGGCTCAGTTGGTTAAGCGTGGGACTTAGGCTCAGGTCATGATTTCACCATTCATGAATTCAAACCCTGCATCCAGCTCTGTGTTGACAGCTCAGAGCCTAGAGCTGCTTTGGATTCTGTGTCTCCCTCTCTTTCTGCCCCTCCCCCACTCTTGCTCTCTCCCTCTCTCTCTCTCAAATAAATAAACATTAAAGGAAGGAAGGAAGGAAGGAAGGAAGGAAGGAAGGAAGGAAGGAAGGAAGGAAAGAAAGAAGGCTACTGGTTATCTAGAGCTGAGGGAGGAAGTAGGGAGTACCTTCTAGGAGGTATGGGATTTCTCTTTGAGCTGATAAAAATGTGCTAATATCAATTGTGATAATGATTACACAACTGTGAATATATAAAAATATTGAACAATACACTTTAAGTGAACAAAGTGTATGGTATGTGAATTACACCCCAATAAGGCTGTTATTTTTTAAAATAAAATAGAGGTCAGTTATTCAATTCTTGACCCATCAACAAATGGAATAATTTCTACTAATATCTTTATATTTATATTATGTCAACTAACTAATAATATGTTTGAAATTATTTAGATATAATATGTATAAAAACAAGTGTTAAGCTATAAAAGCAAGGATGCTATGTTCTAGATAATCTAAAGCAAAACAAATAACAACAAAATGCATTGGCTTTATCATATCCCATCAGCATCAAGTATTTTTTTCATTGTTGTCTAAACCCTTGTCAACTTTTTTTTTTAATATGAAATTTATTGTCAAACTGGTTTCTATACAACACCCAGTGCTCACCCCAACTCCTCAATGCCCATCACCCACTTTCCCCTCCCTCCCAACCCCCCATCAACCCTCAGTTTATTCTCAGTTTTTAAGAGTCTCTTATGGTTTGGCTCCCTCCCTCTCGAACTTTTTTTTTTCCTTCCCCTCCCCCATGGTCTTCTGTTAAGTTTCTCAGGATCCACGTAAGAGTGAAAACATATGGTATCTATCTTTCTCTGTATGACTTATTTCATTTAGCATAACACTCTCCAGTTCCATCCACGTTTCTACAAATGGCCAGATTTCATTCTTTCTCATTGTCAAGTAGTATTCCATTGTGTATATAAACCACATCTTCTTTATCCATTCGTCAGTTGATGGACATTTAGGCTTTTTCCATAACTTGGCAATTGTTGAAAGTGCTGCTATAAACATTGGGGTACAAGTGCCTCTATGCATCAGCCTTCCCGTATCCCTTGGGTAAATTCCTAGCAGTGCTATTGCTGGTTCATAGGGTAGATATATTTTTAATTTTTTGAGGAACCTCCACAACTGTTTTCCAGAGTGGCTGCACCAGTTTGCATTCCCACCAACAGTGTAAGAGTAAACCCTTGTCAACTTAATAGGTAAAAAATAATTACCAGGGTTTTTTTTTTTCATTTTTATGCCATCCATTAGTAGTAAGCTTGGATTTTTCCCCAAGGACCCACTAATAGGCCATTTAGATATCTTTTTTCCAATTTGAAATTCTTTAGTTTAAATTTGTAGTTGTGCTTTTATATATTTTATTTTGCATCTTACTTTTAAAAACTTCATACTTATCATAAAATACCATTTTGTATCTAATTTCAAATAAACCTAATTTTAATAGCTACACAATAGTCTTTTAGTAGCTATGTAATAGTTTACTGAGTGAGTTCCTTGATGCTGAATATTTTCCTATTTCTCTGTTGTCTTTTCATACACATACACAACAGCAATCTTAATAACACCCTTAGCAAGAAACCATGTCTATAAGGAGATTATTTATGTAGGAAAGTGACCAGAAATGAAAATGCTGATTCTAAAATCAGAGCCATGCCTTGATGCTTGGCACAATTTACTTTCCAAAAGGCTTGTATTAATTTACACTCCCCCATTGCTTCAAAGCCTAAAATGTTTTGTGTATTATTCTTACAAAAGGAAAATTCATGCCCAAGAAAATTAGGTAGTCTAAGAAATCTTCTGTAAAGGAACCACCACTCTGCTCAGCATGACTGCTGGATGGTTTTTGTGTTTTCACACTGTCTTTGCTTGGTATAGAATGCACCCACGTGCTGCTCACACTGGAATGCACTGACCCTGCATTAACTGCATGGTATCTGTAAACCACCAGTCCCAGAACATGATGTGTGCCTGGCGAGGTGTTGATTCTGGACACCTGTTCCTGTGGAGAATATTTTAAACAAAGGCCACATTTTTCCAGTGGCCTTGGGGGCTTGACGCAGGGTACATCCTGCAACACCCAGCTCACAGGCCTGCACACACAAACTGAAGGTTAGCAACACAAAGGACCTTCTTCCCGATTATTCTTAAACCTGTACTTGTCACTTCCTGCTGCATTTCCCACAGTGATCTCCACATGCCAGGAAACAGGAAGATGAGGAAAAATTCAACCATGCATTTCACAACTGAGCACCTTTGTATGGGACCTGAAATCTGGGTCACGGCAATGTCAGTCAAAGAGACTTTACTGAGAGACAGTGCCCTGAGAGAGAGTTGTCCACCCTATTTTCTACAAAGTGGAGTGACGTTCACTACATATGTGCTGAAGAGCATCTTCAGATGAAAGAGCAGCATGGCTGAGCACTGTGTATAACTTACTTGAAGGAATATTTCTGGAAGAGCACACCATATGTTTTACATTTGCATCCAGTCTATAAATATCCCAGTAACAACTTGAGTCCATAAATACTGTATTTAGAATGCTTTGCTGGAAACATCTTTCACTACTCACAGTCATCTGTTTATCAGCATGATTGTTCATTGCCCTCCCATCATGCAGAATTATTCCCATGATCATGGTCATGCTGGCAAGTGAGAGGTTGCTCCCAGATCGAAGAATGGCCGGGAAGCCTGTCCCCTGTGCTGTGTGCTCTCCTTCCACTGGCTCTCAGGCTACCTCAGAGCTGAAAGTGACAGATGTTGCTTCTTTAGCAAAGGCCTGAGTAGAAAGACATGGAGTCTTTAATAAGCCCCAAAGAGACTGCAAGAAAGGAAGAACCCTGTGCGCTTGCAGAGCTAACCAAGGACAATAATGAGAGCTTATTATTTCTCACAATCACCATAGATCTATGCTGTTGGTATTATCTTTATTCCACCAATGGGAAAACAAGCCTTGCCAAGGTTGAGACTCCCATCCTGTGACCAAGCCAGGATTCTAACCTGGAGTTACTAATGCCAAGTCCCACTGTAATGGGGGCAAGACAAACAAACCCAAAGGATTAGAAATGTCCATTATTTGCTTTTTGAATGCTAAACAACCACATTTACAAAGTGATTTCATGTGCACACTCTTATTTTCTACTTAGCCTTCTCCTAAAAGGTATTTAGAGATGTTTCTGTCTTTATTTTCTAGATGAAAAAGTGAGGATCAGAGAGGATAAGTGATTTGCTCAAACTCACACAGCTAATAGAGACCAGATTGAGGCTTAGAATTTCAATTTGCCAATTTCTATTTTGGTGTCCTTTCCACACATTCAGGGTATAGATGTTATTTAGGAAGAATCAAGAATCAAGCCATGACCAGCCAGAAGCATCAGGATGTGCTCAGGAGTCAGATCAGCTCTCAGGTCCCATGCTCTGTGGGAAAAGCATCTAGGTCATAGCTGTTTTGGTGGTAGGCAGAAATTTGTGGCATTGAGTTCCATTAGGAACAGGCAGGTCTGGCAGGATCCCTACGGAGGAAAGTTACTAAACACCCTCTGGATCCCTGGTGAGGGGTCCAAGTGAAAGAAAGAAATGAAGCTCAAATAATTATTTGTTTATCTAACCCTGTAGTACTTTCTTGTCTGCACACACTGTAAGCCTCAGAAGGGCAGTACTCAGTGTTATTCTTGCTGCTGTCTTTGCTGAAAGTGTGAATGAGGGAAGAGTTGCTAGATACAGATACCTCCCTGACAGCCACTGGGCACTACATCTCACAGGACTGCAGAGTGTCTGGGCTAAGGCACTGGCCATGCATGTAGGGCATGCATGAAGCAGAAGGCAACGAGACAGGACAACATCAATCGTGGAGATGCTGAGATTGGTACACACTGGGTCATGAGGAGTCTCACCTGCTTTTGCAAAAATAAACAGTGCGGCCAACAGAACCTGTCCACACCACCATCCCACACATGAATTCCAGCTTTATCCAACAGTGAGCAATGGTAGCAGGTCTCTGCTCAAATGACCTGACCTTGCGGGGGGGGGGGGGGGGGGGGGGGGTAGTGTCAATGCAAAAGAAACCAGTAAATCAGTAAATCTATTTCACTTGGAAATAGTGCCATGAATAAAATGGTGTTAGAACACAACTAAGAGGTGCTCATGTTAGCTATGTTGAAGGGACATTTACAGAGAGAGTGAGACCCAGCATGCTGTGTTGGAAGCATGTGGAAGTCCCACATGGCCAAAGCAGGATGAATGAGATGGAGAAAAATGACGCTGGGCTAACAACATGGTAGCATCACCAACCATAGGGTAGAGTTGATGGTATATTCTGAATGTGATAGAAAGCAATGGAGCAGAGGTGGCATGACCTGAATTTTGCTTCCCTAAGATCACGTTGGCCTCTCCTGGGACATAGGCCCAAGTGAGGCCAAGTGGGATTAAGCAGTGTACAGCCTTCTCCCATCACTGAGGATATTGGGACCTGGTTTGCTCTCCTCCCATTTTCTTCCTGCCATGCCTAACTGCTCTTTAACAACCATGCTAGGGACAAAGACCCTAACTCTTCTCATGCCCTAATCCAACAACTCCCCAGAGTCCAAAATATCAGGTTCACCTAAAAAGGCAAAACTTGGAAGCCAACACATCTGAAGTATTGCAAGATGCTAATTTACATTAGTAAAACTCAAGGGAAAATGGAAAGTCATGAATATAGGTGATGGATCAAAGAAAGTAAGTGTAATCCCAGGTGTGAGAAGTTTGTTTCTCAGGGCTCCCCACCCACATTCTGGATGCAGAGTGCTGGCATCAGTGGCTGGGAATAGTCCTACCTGTTAGCTCAGATGGTCACTGGAACTTAAGGTCAGGAATAGCCCATATACTATAAGGCTGAGAAGTAAGGGATGTCCTCACGAGATTTTAGGAGATAAAAATGTTGGGGTGGATTGATAATATGTGCCATTTGAGAATGACAGTCCACCATGGGCCTGGCACCCATGCAGTCTTGCTGAGGGTGACGTACTACATGGTGGATTATCCTCTGAATGCTGGGCAATTTCCGAGCCACCTAGGCAGGTCAGGGTGACCACAGCCTGACCACGACCACAACTACCATGTAACTGCTGCTTGCTGCAATGCTCACTACTTGCTCAAAAAAGCCTGGGCTTTTCAGCTGCAGCACAAACCCACTGCCTGTGTAGCATTGCGTCTTCCATGGGACTAGGGGGCAAAAAAAACTGACAAAACTATGCTCAGGCTTTGGTTGCTGCTTCTACAGTGAGTAATATAATCTTTCAACTCTGGTCCAGAAGTCGGGTCTTTCCTATCAGCATCCACAAAACTAACTGTTAGCATGATCCCCATAGGTCTTGATAGGAACCCTGTCAACTGCACTCTAACAGCATCTTTCAGAAGAGTCCAAAGGACACTCCTATGACCAGGGGGAATTGGAGAGAGGAATGTTGGATCTTTGAAAAGCACCTGTGTAGCTCTTCCCTGTAGGACAGGAGTGGAAGGAGGGGCAGGGGGAACAAGGTCTCTGATTGAAACAGAGGTACCTAGTGCAAGCATGGCAAAAGCCAAGCCAATAGCACTGATATATGTCCAAGGCTGGGAAGACATGAGACCACAACAAGCAGCAGCACTTGTGAAGCCATCGAAAAGTTCTGCCTCTGGCTAATCGATCATGGGGATGTAGGGACCAAAACAGATTGATTAGACAGCAGGGCTGTACCTGCACAAAGCAAATAAACAAAAGATAACTAATAGCACTGCCTAGGTCCAGTTAAAAGGAGCCTCAGCTGAACCCCAGATTGAGGAGTCATAGCTTGTAACTCAAATCCCAGACCCAAATCCACTCTTGCCCACCCCCAAGACCTCAGCCTGTTCACCCACATGCCAAACATTAGTTTGCTGCCCACCCATATGCCAGAATTGAGCCTCTTCTAAACTGACATTTAGAAAACTGTGGTAATCACCAAGAGCCAGAGGTGAGTATCTCTTCTAGCCAGAGGTGCCAATCTCTTCTAGCATCCATCTTCATGGAGTTACCGAGCTCATGTGCATTCATTTGTTCTACTTTTTATGTGCTGTGACTGCTCTAGTTACTAGAAACATTGAAGAAAACAAGCCAATCCTCTGCCCTTACTGGACTCATAATTCTAGTGGGAAATTTAAAATTTGGGATGATTTGCCATGGATCTTGTCCTGGTATTTCAAGCTTCAAGCTAAAACCAATGGATGATATTTCCATATTCCACAGCTAAGCACTAGACAGTCCTTGCCCTTATATCTTGACCCTTCACCCACATGTAACCTATGTGAGAGAAGCTATAAATTCCATATGGGCAAAGGTTTCTTGAAGATTATAGAAGGAGAATTTTATGGCTTCCTTCCTATCTGAGTCCAAGCCAAATGAGAGCCCCACTGCCTCCACCAGAGAACCGTTTTTAGAGTTTGGGACTGTCCTCTATGGAGACTCTGCATCCTAGCTGGATAAGAGCTGAGTTTCAAGTCTTCTGGGTCCCATGCTGTCTTAGGAGAAGTCCCAATAGTCCTTGGGAGAACATAACAACTATCCCCTGGGTTATGGAGAAAGGCATGACTGGAATCACCTAAAGAAAGGAGGGAGGGCTGGGCACTTTTGCTAAGATCAAGTGGGATGAGAATGTTAGGAGTTTTCCTGTCAGGGAGGCCCTTGGCAAGTTTTATGAATCATCTGGGCTCCAGTTGTATTAGCCATAACCAAAAAGGGCTACATCCTAAGGAGAGAAGTCTCCCCAGTGGAGGTTATGATTTAGAACATATGAAGTACAGAGGGTCCTGCCAGAAGTGCCCAAAGAACTCATTCATGAGTCTCCCAAACAATAAAGGATGCTCCCTGTGACTGAAGGCTTTGACAAGGAGAACCACCCACCCAGAGAGCCAGCCAAGACAAAAGTCCTTTTGGGTCTTTCCTGCTTCCAACTCTGAAGGAACTAGAATGGAGTGGGGACAAGGAAGAGATGGAACAAGAGAATTAGACAAATGGCCATCCTCTCTTTACTGCTGAACTCCAACCCACAGGTCAGCCCAGAAAAATGGGAAGTAAAGCCTCAAGTTCATTGTGTGAACACAATGTTAGACTAGGCTAAATGTTTTTCCCCCTGAAACTCACCAGAAGGTTATAGAATGTGAGATGCCAGTAGGTGGTGAGGAGAGAAAAGGGATGTGTTTGGGGGCCAGTAGTAAAGAATGAAACTCTTCCCTAGTTGTAATCTAGCAACTGTAGTCTGCTGAGTAAACCAGTGTTGCAGAAAATATAATGTGACTGATACGAAGTGATTGAGATGACATGATCTCAGGCAGCACCTAGAAGACAACGTAAAGCATGATAAGGGGAGTAAAGTGTCACCAAGAGGGGGGCTCCCTGCAGATATGAATGAGGGCTGCTCCATGTGGGACCTAGGGAAGAGTTCCTTGTGATGAGCACCTCTTGAATCCACAACCTCTTCATCACCAACCTAGACAATGACCAAGACCTCCCAGCTGGCCTCTTTGGTTCCCACCTTGGAACCAGTAGTAGCAGTCCCACCCAGTCCTAATAGTAATGTGATCCTTCAGAAACACAATCTGAGAAGGCCACATCTCTACTTAAACTCTTCAGAAGCTTGTGTTCAACTTTAAAATAAAATCTCTAAAGTTGCTAGGAAGGTTTAAATGGACCCTGATGCTCTGACCTGGAATGGCCCCACTGACCTCCTTCTTACTTCTCTCTCACTCATTCTGTGCCACATTCTTGCCAAAAGAATGGCTTGAAAAAGCCAAGCTGTCTTACCTTCTGGATTTTGTATATCTTTTTCTATGCATGAGACATTTTTTCCACCCTCTTCACAAAGCCATCTCCTTCTCATCCTTTAAAACATAAGTAGATCACAAAAGTCTTCCTGGACTCCTGTACAAAGTTATTTGTTCCTATGCCAGCATGCAAAGTTTTATCACTCTTTACTGAAATTGTGAAAAAGTCTAGCACCTGATTCCTCTGTATCATTACCTCCTCTAGGTTAAGGAGCAATGTCTCTACGGTTATCCATGCATCTTCCAGTGGTCAATATATGGCAGATAATAAACATTCAATGCACAAATAACTGAGTGAATAGATGGATTTAACTATCAAAGTGAGGAATTCACCCAGGTGAAGGCATAGAGTGAAAAGGCTGAGTACAGTCTTTACCTGGTAGGCAGGAGAAGAGTCTCCCCTTTGTTTTGGCTAACACAGTGAGTGATGGTCAGGGTCTTCCTGAGGAGCTCTCTGAGTTCTGCCTCAGCATGCCATAGAGGGTGAATGTTGGCTCCCACCCCTCCTCAGAAAGGTCTAGAGCAGAGCGTGAGTGGTAGAAGCAGGCATGCTTGGAGCTCTGCCCCTTGGTGAGGGGCTCAAGGTGGAGGTGTGAAGACTGATGCTTTCACTGAATTGGACTTCTTTTGCAATATATACACTTGTTTGAAGATTACTTTTGAGAATGAGAGGGCCTAGTTATCGTCAGTTTGTAATGAACCCATACAAAATTGAATGTATGCAAAGACATGAAGGAATCTTAAATACATTTTACTAACTGAAAGAAGCCAATCTGAAAATGGTGCATTCTATATGGTTGTTTATATAACATTCTGGAAAAATAACAAAACTAATAGATAGTAAACAGGTAAGTAGCTGCCAGGAGTTCAGCGAGGTGGGTCAAAGGGTGGGTAGGCAAAGCACAGGGGATTTTTGAGGGTAATGATACTATTCTGTATAATGTAATGGTGGATACATGACACTGGACATTCATCAAAACCCACAAAACTTTAAATATGAAGAGTAAACCATAAGGTCTACAAATTTATTTTAAAAAATCGTTTAGGAAGTCAGGGCACAGGATGGAATGCAGACTCTAACAATTATAATCCAGTTGTAATACAAATGTATAAAACTACCTCATGAAAGTTGTTTCTCCCTAATGACAGGAGAGAAAGGTGCTGCTCTAAGTAATTGAAAATGAGTGGAGGCTGTAAGATTAAAGGCAAAAGGACCTGCACATAAGCACCATACTCTACCTGAGGAAGTTGTTTTCTTAAAAATTAATAGATGGTGTACAGCAGGAGCCAGGTTTCTCACTTCTCTCACTTGGGAAGTTATCAAGAAGCAAAAGGGAGACAGCTAGAATGATCTATGTGATAATTCATTAACATTGGAGGCATCAGCCTGAATTCATGTTTAGCTTATGATAGATACATATAGAAAAATATAGAGATATGCATATATATATAGGAGTTAGGATACACACATGTATTTCCTTGCTCCATCAGCTGAGGAAGTCTAGATGCAGTGATACCCCAGTAGCAATGAGCACACCCAGCACCTGGATCTTGGTTTCTAATACATCCTCCAATAAAAGGAACTGGGGATCCCTGAAGAAATTAGTGATTCTAGGACTAGGGCAGGAAATATATAAGATAATCCTGGAGAATCTTATCATGCTAGAAAGTACTCAAGTACTAAAACACACACACATAAGTATACACACAATGATGGGCTATGTCAAAAGGATCCAGGAACCAACTGAAGCTCCTAATGGCCAAAGTTGGCACAATTTGAGCAAATAAACAAACAAACAAATAAATAAATAAATAAATAAATATTGGATTATAACCCAAAGTGTAAAATAAATATCCATGAGTCCATACTGACTAAACAAACAAACAAAGGCAAGTCCCCTTGAATAAGAATTACAACTAGTTTATGTAGATACTCCACCCTTAAGGACATGGAATATAAGTAATCTCCACTCCTTAAGTAGCTTCTTTGCAAAAAGTGTAGTATGGGAAGGGAGAAATAAAAGTCACCATACACTGAAGAATCCTGAAAAATATGACTCCAGCCTGGTGATCAAGGTTAACCTCAACAGTGAGGTATCTACTGTTGTTGTTTTTTAATTTTTTTAATGTTTATTAATTTTTGAGACAGAGACAAAGCATGAACAGGGGAGGGGCAGAGAGAGAAGGAGACATAGAATCTGAAACAGGCTCTAGGCTCTGAGCTGTCAGCACAGAGCCTGATGCAGGGCTCGCACCCATGAACTGTGAGATCATGACCTGAGCTGAAGTCAGACACTCAACCAACTGAGCCACCCAGGTACCCCTAGGTATCTACTGGTAATGTTAACAGTATCATACCCTTAATGTGATGTGGTGAGAATGGCACTTTACCTCTGCAGTCTTCCTCCCCAAAACCCACAACTCCAAGCTAATCATGAGAAAAGCATCAGACGCATTCCAACTGATGGACATTTATACAAAATATCTGACCATTACGCTTAACACCGTCAAGGTCATCACAAATAGGGAAAGTCTGAGAAACTGTCACAGCCAAGAGGAGCCTAAGGAGGCTTGATGACTAAATGCGATGTGGGATCCTGGAACAGAAAAGGCATGTTTAGGAAAAACCAAGAAAATTTAAGTGAAGCATGAACTTCAATTAATATTAATGTAATGACATTGGTTCATTAATTGTGACAAATGGGCCATATTAAGTCAGTTCTTACCAGACGAAATTAGGTGTGGTGTATATGGGAATTTTCTGTACTATCCTTGTGACTTTTCTATAACTCTAAAACTATTATAAGTGTAAATAATTTATTTTTTAAAAAAAAGAAGGACCAAGATCTCTCTCTCTGTCCCCCCAAAAAACAAGCACTTCTCTTTCCTCTCAATTATTTTTCAGTATTAAAACAGCCAAAACAAGATAAGTACAGAACTGCTAATGTTCACAGGTTCTTATCTATGAAATGAGACTTCCTAGAGCCAAGAACCTGGTGTCCAGACTGTCTCCCCACTAGCCAATCCTGCACCTGCCCACCATAAAAGACTTACTTTCCCTTTGGTTTGGAGCTAAGTCTGCTATTACAATGCTCCTAGCACACAGCCCTCAAACAGCCAACGAAGATCATGGGAGACAGAATGAGAAGGGAAAGTTCTTGGTCTGAGTCTCTGAGCTCCCATGAGATAGTGATGCAATCTTTAAGGAGCTGCCTAACTTCTTTGAGAGTAAGTTTGTCCATCTGAAAAACAATGAATAAAAGAACTACCTTGCTGGGTAGTTGTAGTGATGAAATAAAAGAACAAGCATAAAAGTAGCCACCACATTGTAGATGTTGAACACTGTCATTATTGGTCACAAACTTATAACTCATGCTAAAGGGCCAGGATGCACATCACTGGGGCCACACAGAGCATTCATAAAATAGAGGTTATCATACCAGATGGTCTGCATGCTGCATGGCCAATGTCATAGTGAAGAGATATCCTTACCCTGTATTGTTCTCTATCCTTATGGGGTCAGGTGGGCAGAGATCAACTTTGGGGCCATGTAACAGTGAAGAAGTGACCTTGTTAAATAGGGGTTTGGGATTGGTTTTAGCCTATCCTTTTCCCCATATCATAGTATTCAGGGCTCTCAGTAGAAACAGAACTAACAGGAGACAGAGAGACAGACAGAGAAAGAGATTGAGATTTCAAAGAACTGGCTCACAGGATTGTGAGCTGGCAAGTTCAAAATCTGATATTGTGGGCAGGCAGTCTGGAGACCGAGTGAAGAGTTGACATTGCAGTTCAAGTGCAAAGGCAGTCTACTGAAAGAGTTCTTTTTTAGTCAAAGTTTACTCATTGTTTATCTTAAGGCCTTCAATTGATTGGGTGCAGGCCACCCACATTATGGAGGGTAATCAGTTCCACTCAAACTCTACTGATTTAAATGTTAATCTCATCTAAAAACAACACCCTCCAGGTAACATCTAGACCTGGTAAAGTAAATATCTGTGTACTGTGGCCCAGGCAGGTTAACAAATAAAATTAACCACCACCCATCTGCTAAGCCAGTCCTTCTGAGCATCCAGATGAGCCACCAGGCCTCCAGAGGTATCTTTCCTCAGGGTGGCTTAGATTATTACCTGGGAATGCAAAAATCATAATAATAAGAAGTTTAAAATAACAGTTGTGCAATAAGAGTTTAAATTATTATTTGAGATGTCACCTATGGGCTCCAAAAAAATCACTTGGACTGAATGGAGAGGATGCCAGTTCCATGAGGACAGTGGCAGAGGCTGAGAAGAGTCTGGGTCTCCAAGCACCTGCCTAGAGCAGAGGGCACTGGCCCATCTGCACAAGACAGATCTGAGCCAGAAGTAAGCTTCAACCAGATCTCACTGCTCGGTTTCAGGACATATCTACCTTAATAATACAAAAATGTCTAGGTAGGCAGTAAGAAAGTGCCAGATGCATGGAGAGAAAAACATGTACAAAAAGTGAATGAAAACAGGAACCTGGGACTCCTCACAACATGCGGAGTAAAGCTGAAATCCACTGTCCACTCCTTGTCTCCTCCAAACGTATAGAAATGGTGAACGAAGATTCACACACAGACAAGCTTAAATGTGGGGTCGGAGATGAGTATAGAGGCCACAGTGATAACACTGAACATGAGTCAAGGTGACCTACCCACAGGAATACAAGTTCACCTCTAAAGGAGCAGAGCTGTATTGTCCTTGCAGAGAAGGGTGTAGAACAATGCCAGGCACAAAACAGGGCCTCAGCTCCTAGGACACACTGGGCCTCAGAGAAAGAGCTGTCCCTCTCATGGAAGGGTATCTGGAGGCCCCTCATGGATGGCCTTCCACACATCTCCAGAGATAGACAAGGCCTCATCCACTCACCCTGGACAGCATGGGTGGCCAGAGAATTTATTCTAAGAATCATAGACCACATTCTTATGTCCTTCTAAAGTGGGTGAAAGGAGTTCCGGGCACAGACAGACACATGCAAAGGCCTGGAGGGGGCAGAGGGAATGGATATTCCAAGGTAAGGATAAGTAAGGTGAGAAGACACAGACAGAATCCACTCCCTGAGAACTCAGCCTGGGCAGGGCACGAACCCCAAGGTATAAAATGAGTGTGCTATAAACACTACTTTCCAGAGCCTAAGTTTATTCTTCTGAAAAAAAAAAAAAATAGGGCTTTCTTGTTGTTATTAAACGAATATTGTTTACTATTACATCCCAGAGCTTAGAATAGTGCCTGCCTAGAATAGTAGCTATTCAATATTGGTTAAATGAAAGAAAAAAAGAGGAAGGAAGGAAGGAAGGAAGGAAGGAAGGAAGGAAGGAAGGAAGGAAGGAAGAAGGAGGGAGGGAGGGGGGAGGGAGGGAGGGAAGGAAGGAAGGAAGGAAGGAAGGAAGGAAGGAAGGAAGGAAAGGAGGGAGGGGGGGGAAGGAAGGGAGGGAGGGAGGGAAGGACTGACTTAGGAGTCTTTTCCTGGAAGCTTTTCTTGACCTTTTCATCCTTTCCCACCCACTACACCTCCTGGAGTTTGCTACTGAGCACCTATCACATTTGACTGTAAGAAAGTTGTAGACACAGTGGTTATAGGCATCAGTTTGATGGGCTGGTTCTGCCCCCACTGGTTGAATGGACAAGTCAATGGACACTCAATTTCTCTCTAAGCCTCAATTTCTTCATCTGTAACATGAGAAAATGACAGAGCTGTAGCAAAATTAAATAGGATAATGTGTGTAAAGCCCTCAGCACAATGCCTGCCTCAAAAAAGGGCTCAAAAAGTTGATGATTATGGCTGCATTTCTGCCCTCCTCCATGAAACTAGGAGTGCCTCATGACGAGTGCCCAAGTGCTACCCAGTTCTGAGCATCCAAGACCTGGTTCAGAGTACATAGTACTAACAGCAAATGTTTGCTGAACAAATGACTGAAGGATACAGCTGGCACAAGAAGAAATTCTACAGCTTAGTGATTCCTGCACATGTGTGGAAACCCAGAGATCTCCCATCTCGCTTCCAAAGGAGCCACCAGAGATGCGGTTTCCACAATGTGTGTCACTGACCTACAATCAGTCAGCTCTGGCCAAGAATCACAGACAACCGCAGACATCAGGCCATTAGATGCATCCTCCTTCCTCTGCAGGGAGGAAGCTGCTGGCCTCCATGCAGGATAGCCTGCCTCTGGCCCTGAGGCCTGATCTGGCATGGTGCCCTGGTGGGGGTGGGGAGGCCTCTGCATGGATCTGGGGGCACACCAGCTTTAGCTATGTTAAACAGGATCTTTCAGAGGCTTTCCTAGCCATGGGTCATTAGGCTTGTGTGATCAGAGAATACTCTCTCCATCATTGTTAGCACCACTTACTAATGAGTACCCCCAAGAATACAGGTTGAGAAGTAGCAGTACCTTGAGGGTTTCTTTAACCTAATACTAAATATAAGACCTAAAACAATAGAGGGATGGTTCAGAGTGGGAGCAGGCAAGCTCTGGGACAAGTCCTGTATCGGGTTTGCATGCATTGCTTCCCTCATTAAAGCACTGTGACAGCCCTCGGCCAGTGGGACCAAGGGGCCTGCCTCTGTTCTGTCAGTCAGGATTTGCCACTTACATTGTCTGATTCCCGTGGGTCCCAGTTGTTCTTGCTCACACTTGGCTGGCTCTGGCTGGTCCTGCCCTGGGGTCCCCTCCCAGAAGCCCTCAGTCTCCATTAATGCACTTGCTTAAGGGTCCATCTACACACAGCTCTCTTGCTGCAGGATCATGGCAGCCTCCTGCTGCACCCAGCAATGCAGCAGTCCAGGGAGTGTGGCTAATCACCACTCTTTTTGCAAAGAAGAAACATCAAGAAACTTTCTGGGCTGAGAACCATTTTCTGCAAAATGGAAATGGAGATTCCTTGACACCTGGTGTACAATCACAAATGTACTGAAAGTTCCTGCTTAGTAAGCACCTGTACACTGCACACTAACACCATTCATTATGCCCTGGGTCTTCCCAGTAACCTCAAGACTGGGATTCAAAGCTCCACTGCAGATGAGCAAAGTCAGGTTTAGAGGGGTTGTGTGACTTGTCCAAGGTCACACACCTAGAAAGAAGGGGCAATGAACTCTGAACTCATTTTGCTCTTGCCCTGGACCACTTCACATGGCTCCGTATCCCTTCTGGCATCTTTGCTGGCTGCCCAGCAGTGCCTGAAACATAACAGACAGTAGACACAGATGAGTCAGGTTTAATTTGTCTGTGAAAGTGCCTAGCAGTAAAAGCATTACTTTTCCATGACATGTAGACAAGGAGGCCACAGAGAGGGTGACAGATTCTCTTGATACCTGATGTCCCCGGGAGTCCCTTGTCCTCCCCCTTGCTGAGAATGGCCTCCCTGTCCTGGTAGGGCTCTAACCCAGGGACTCTAATATCCCCCCAGCAGTGGCAGCAGCTCTGTGACCAGAATGATCTGGGTCACAAGGTCCTGTTATGCCCACTAGTCCTACCCCAGGCTTCTCAAAGGAGCAGACTCCTGCCCACTACCTATGCCTGCATGGCCATGAGAGAAAGCCTCATAGAAATGGAGTGGGGAAGCCAAGCTGTGGCTAGGAGCCTTCCACTCATCCAGAATAGCATCACAGAGCTATATTCAGGGTCAAGAAAGCTGATTGCACATCTACAGGAAGTGGTTACAACATTCTAGCTGCCATTTTATACTCATTCCAACCACCTGTTGTTTTTTTTTTTTTTCCTTTTTCCTCTCTTTCACATAGATATTTTCTCTTTATACAGTCACTAGACTTTTCTAATTATAGCAAATGGGAAACAAACCACATCCCACAGCTGGAGACACATTTTGTTCATAATTAATTAGAACTAATTGATCAGATACCTTTCCTAATGTGTGGTTTTATGGTCAGATTGAAATATAACCCCAATCCACCCTAGCAGGACTCTCTGGGTCCAGAGGAGATATTGTTTACAGAAAACCATCAGGAAGGAAGTTGAACACTGCCTTGTTGGGGCAACCAGGCCTGCAGGGATAAACCTCTGCCTTACCCGGCCTGCCTCAAGTGCAAGGGAAGGAACTTTACATCACTTAGCTCTGTGCCCTCATTAACCATTTTCTGCCCCAGGCTGTCTGTGAGGGCTAGGATAGCAGCAGAGGACACGTCCTCTGCGGCGTGAGGGTCTGATCAAGGAGGCAGCCAATACAGTAAATAAAAACTGTCTGTGGAGCTGAGTGCAAGTAAGATCCCCTGCCCAGTAGGGAATCATCAGGGAGTCCCCCCTTGCCGGCAGTGCCCACATTTTTACAGCCACTCTTGTGTCCACTTCTGTGTAGTTATAGCACTTTACTGGACAGGCCTTTAATAATTTTCCTTAACTGGGTTTTGCAAGAGTAAAAATGAGCCTGAACCCTAAGATGGGTTTGGTCTTTGGAGATAAAGCCATAAGAGGCCCATCTGAGCCTGTCTGCTGTACAGAGGAAGGTCCATACAGCTTTGGCTTTCAAACTCCTGCTAGGTTGGTATAGTTTGGTTCTCACCAAACAAAACTGAGCTATCTTTCACATAATATTAGACTATTACTTTTTTTTTTTTTTTTACTTTTTCATCTTACAAAGGAAAAACTTGAAGCAAAGAAAGGCTGAGACCCTTGTAGCAAGTCCAGAATTAGCTATTGTCACCTCCTGGGGTTTGTGGTTGCTGACCAGTCTCCTGTTCCCCACCACCTGTTCGGGGTAGGGCTGTGTCTTTCCAAAGGGATCCTTGCAGAGGGTGGGAAACCTTTCTGGAAATTCAAGCCTTCCCTCTTCTTCACATCCTCCTTAACGTTAGGAGACCAGCAAAAGATTCCCCTTTGTCTCTTTAAACGTCAGGCCAATTTTGTACTCAAATAAACAGAGGTGATTATAGACCCAAATAAAGGAGGATTTATACCAGTTTCACTTAAAAGGAAATGCAATTTGAACTGGCTGAAACAATAAAAGATGTAGAGCCTCTTGCAACGGAAGGGGCAACAGAGGACTGGCTTTCAGCAGGGCTTTCTCCATGGTTACAGCAGGGCCCCTCAGGGCCCCTGTTTCTCTGCTCTTCCCCACCACACCCTTCCCTGTGCAGGCTGTGTCCTTGGGGCCACAGGATGCAGGGCCACAGAATAGCCCCTCCCTCTTTCTCCAAACTCGAGTCCTAATCCTGACCCTGATTGTTGAGACCCGCAGACAAGGGTCTTCCCGTGTAAGGATGGACTCAGGCATGGGAGAAAGGGACAAGTGTGCGGTGCTACCTCCAGAGATGGGCGGAGTTACAGGATTACAGCTACCATGTCCACCACGCCCTCCCTTCTCTGATTTTCCATGATTTTAAACAGATATATTTATTTTTCTGATTATACTGAAAAACATAAAGCGAAAAGTCAATCAACCCCATTTCAAGAAGTGCCTGCCATAAACACTTAAGTGCATTTTCTCCCTGTCTTTTTAGGTTTCAGTTTGATCCCCAGAATTCTTGTTCCCTATCTCCAACCACAGTCCTAATTTTTTTATAGGAGATGCCCCTCCCCAGGTGGGCCTGTGTGTGGGTGCGGCTGGAAGCCGAGCCTCTGTAGAGCCCTGAAGGTGGAGGACCGCCCCCTCCTGGCTCAGGGAGGTCGTGTGACCTAGCCCATCCAATCAGAGAGAGCGTCAGGCCATGTTCTTAGAAGACGCGGGAGATGATTGTCCCTCTTGGGTGTTACACGCGCGCCCTGGGAACTGCTCTCAGCCATGAGAAATCCTACCTTGGATCAGAATCAAAACACAAGAAGGGACCCTAAGACACGTAAAAATGGAAACAGATCCTGACAACTTCGGAGGAGCCCTGCACGGAGCCCTTCCTGAGACCCAGCCTACCCCCAGAAGTGCAGGGACATCTGTCTTCTTGCCTTTGCTAATAATGGGGTTGGGTTTCCCACATGAATTTTAGCTGATATAACCTTTTCAACACGTGGATGTTGGATCCTCTGTTATCAATGTAAGTCTGGGTCATCATCCCTAATTATTTCCTTAGGCTACTTTCGCAAGCAGGGAACAACTAAGTCAAGGGCTTTGTTTGTAAGGCTTTGCATACATCTTGTCAAACTGCCCTCCAGAAATGTTAGATCAATTTATTCGCTCTCACAGTGCTTTTCTCGCCACATAATCAATAGATAACTAGGGTGTTTTGAAAGCCTCTTTAATTTGATAGTTGAGCCGATTCTGCATTCAAATATATGCAATATATATACTTTACAATGCAAAATGAGACGTGTAGCCCTGCCATGCACACTACAGAGCTCATTCCCACCCAAGCGCTCCGTGGGGCACCAGAAAAAGCAAGTGGGCTCCTGGTGAGCCACACACATATGGCGCCTGCCTCTGCCAGCCATGGATTCACCTGGAGTGGAAATGTGCTATTTGGGCATAGGGGCTGCCCAGCAGCAGATAAACCTCACTCTTGGGACTGGGTGAGAAGCAGCATGCACTTGGGATGCAGAATGAGAGATCTTGGGACTCACTTGCCTTGCTCTGGGAATACACGGCTGCCTCAGTCAATCAGAACCCCAAGCGCTGACTTAA
The DNA here is from genome assembly GCF_018350215.1 of Panthera leo. Taxonomy (NCBI): domain Eukaryota; kingdom Metazoa; phylum Chordata; class Mammalia; order Carnivora; family Felidae; genus Panthera; species Panthera leo. The sequence continues at coordinate 109,486,624 of NC_056686.1, forward strand.
AATAGGGAGCCAGTGATCTCAGGCCATTCTTGAGTGGGAGGACTGCAGGGTCAGCAGACACATTCAGCTTCCAGGAGAGAAAGATAGCAGGGTGACTCCTGGCTCCCAGCGCCAATATGGGGCACACTGTGGTCCAGGCTTGGGGGCAGCAGCAGCACCAGAGGGCCTTTTCCAGGCTGCTCCATGGTGTGTCCTGCCGTGGTCCTGGTGCCCAGCCTCCCTCATCCCAGCCTGTCTGCTAAATCTGGTTCTCAGCCCTCCTGGTGATGTTGTGAGCCCCTCATATCTTTGAAATAAATCTCTTTCCTTCCTCAAACAGCCAGCCTGTGTCTTTTGCCCACAATCAAGATCCCTGGCTAATACAGCTACAAAATCTCTCTGAATGTGTGTTTCTGCATCTTGAAGGAGCCCACCACATGCTGTCTGGAGGGTAAGTCAAAGGGAAGAGCCTGATGTCCAGAGCCTTGAAAGGGAGGAAAGGCTGAGGTTGAGATGCTGGTGGTGAGGGTCCCCTCCCTCTGTACCAGTGCCACACCCTCATGGAAGCCTTCCCCAGCTCCACCCAAATCCAGCTCCCAATTGTTCCCTTCATAACAATCTTCAAATTTTGAGTTTAACTATTTGTTAAAACCTTTGTTCTGTGTCTGGTCCCCAGAAGAGTGATGTGGTGATGGCAGAAATAAGATTACATCTGCTTACTGTTGTATCTTACTGTTTGGAGTGGTGTTGGGCCACAGAGCCACTCAGCAACTGTGTGTGGATGAGTGAATAGATGAATGACAATACTGTGCTCCAGATTTCTTTGCTTAAAGTAGTTTGCTGTCATATATCTATCTGCTTGCTGCTGTTGCCCTGGTCACACATCCAGGGAATACTTCTGCACTTTGACTCTCCCCTGCCACCATCCACCATATGTGTCACCTGAAAGGTAGATTTTATGTTCCCCCCAGATCTGTTACCTTGAATTGCATTATTGCCCTTCTCTGAGCAATCTAGTGCTCCCATCATCCCAATCCTTCAATTACCACTGTTAAGCCCAAATCATGCCTTGACACTTGAGTGAAATCAGTGTTATGTTCTCTCTGTTTACTGCTCACAGGTGACCCCCCAGTGCTGCATCCTGTCTGAAATGTTCCAGGGCTCTAGTGCACGTTTGCAGAATTTTGGCAAGACTTTAACTCAGAGCCAGAAGAAGGGGCAGGTTGCCACAGACCCTGGTGGACAAAGTACAGAAAGATCCCCAGAGATATGAGACAAGGAAACCACATCTCCAGGACCTGTCAGGGGACACCCCTCCAAGTCCAGAGAGGATCTCCACTGCAGGCCACCACAGGCCTGTTTTGCTGAGCAGGGTTTGCATCCTAGGCTCAGAGCAGACGCTGATGACTGCCAAGGAGAGCTGAGCCAGTCCCAGCCATGCTGTCCTCTACTCTTGCCCCACAGAGGATCCTTGGATGCTCCCATGCTCAGCCTAGTCCTGGTTTTAGTTGGAGGAGTCCTGCAGGTGAATGGATGCAGCCCTAGAATGCAGGAGCAGCCTCTAGGGAGGGGAGCCAGAGTATTCAACCTTTTGTGGCTTGTTCTGCCGTGGACTAGCACATCTGCTGCCTGGGCCCTGGCCTTTCAGAATCTGCAGGAATTGGGTGGTCAGCCTTCCCTCTACAGATATGCAGACATGCATACACTCACACACACACATACACACACACACACACATACACACACACACACACACACAGATTACCTGTTGCTGCACAACAAACCATCCCAAAACTTAGTGAATTAAAATAATAATGACATTGGCCCATAAAAGCAGCTCATCTCTGCACCACCTGGTATCAGCCTGGGGCCTCAAAGTCTGGGCTGGAACCCCTGAAGTCCTCCTGCATCCCATACATGGTGATGGCTGTTGGCTGCTAACCAGGGATGGAGCTGGAGCACTGCATGTGGCCTCCTGTGTGATCTTTGGCTTCTTCACAGTGTGGTAGCTGGGTCCCCAGTGAACACCTCAACAGGACAAGGCAAAGACTGTGTCCTGTACTGCCTTGTATGACCCAGCCAAGGAAATTAAATGCCATCAGTTCCCCTGTGGCCACAGGTCCACCAGATCCAAGGTAAGGTGTATCTGTGTCATTGTAGAGAGCACATGAGAGGAGGGTACATAGATGATACACATACCACCCACCACACAAGGTGTCACCCTGGGACAGGAAGAGCACAAACAGGGCTGTCAGACAGCAATGAGTACACTGGTTCTTGTCATGTAGTCTGCATCTGGCCACTTGACCATAGGTATACTCTTCAGTTGTGTTATATAAAAGTCTTAAAATCTGGATTAATTGTCTACTGCTTTATAATGAATTACACCCAAACAGTAACTTTAGATGACACACATTTATCATCTGGTGGCTCCTGTGGGGCAGGAGAGAGGGCACAGCTCATCTGGGCACCTCAGGGTCACTCACAGGCTACAGGCAACGGGAGTGGTCCTCTCAAGGCTGGACGGGAGGGGCTGCCTCAAAGCTCACTCACTTGGCTTGGTCCTCACTGCCTATTGAGTTAGGTCAGTTTCCTGCTGGCTGCTGGATGGAGGTCACCCTCAGCAACTTCCTATGTGGACCTTCCTGACGGGGCAGCTTGCTCTGTCCAAGTTTAAAGGCCTAGAAGGCAACAGGGAGAGAATTCCAGCCTGGCCATAGACACAACATGCCATTGTTTCACTTATCCAGGGGTCAGAATCGAGTCACTGGGTCCAGCCCATTCACCAGCAGGTGACTGCCAGGAGGTGGGACCCTGGGGCCCTTGTCTGATACTGCCAACCACAGGGTTCCAGGCAGCTTTCCCCACCCACAGCCAGGGGTTCTCACCCCCCACCTAATCCTGAAGTGGACGTAGGTGTGAATAAACAGTAGGAGCACTGCAAATGTTGTTTGGATTGAATTGTAATGGTGACCAATATACACCAATATACATATTGATATAATATGAAATTTTACAAAATTTGGGTTTTGGAGTGTCTTAAAAACCAGATCTTCATTCAGTTGTATGTCAACCCTAACTCTTTCTAGTCAGTATTTTTCATTTTACTGAACATATTGAGACATACACAGGATAGAAATGGGTGGAGTCAACCTGTTCATGACTGTTAAGTCTGTTCTTAAAAATGTTGAAAACATCTATGTATCTGATAGCAGTAGATGCATTTCTTAGAAACTCTCACACCCTTTTATGAAATTAAGTCTACTCCTTACCCATGTTTTGCTCCTCCCCTCCTTTGTTTGGTGATTCTGTAGGTCTCTTTAGGTCTCTCCTATGTAACTTGCGTCTTCCAAAGGGCAAAGGGCAGCATTCTAAATATAGTTAATTGTGCAGAGCTCCCAGCAACTGGGCCTTCCCTGCCCATGGTTTCCCTCTGATGGGAGAGGTTCAGGGGAGTGAGCTGGGGTCCCCTCTTAGCACAGCACAAGCCCGAGCCTGGGAAGTAGGAAGTGCCTGTTCACAGGATGGGCCTGCTCTGACCAGCAGCTCCCAGGAGGCCTCCACTACCAAAGCCAGACAGGCCTGCTGCCCCTCTGCTTCCCTGCATCTTCTACAGCTGGTCTGCGGACTTTTAACTCCCAGGGTAGGCTTATGTTACATTTATCTCTAAGGTGTCAGCCTTCTTTGGATTTCACCCTTCCCATCTGCTCCTTGGTTGTTTCCTTGGTTCATGTCAAAGCTCCAGGACTTTTGTCCTACCCTTGCTTGGATATCCTTATTACTATGCTTACATCATCCTTTTGTGATTTTCAAGACCCTTCCAATTAAAAGAAAAAACCTGGTAATTGTGAGTTCCCATTTCATATGGCTTTCTCCAGCCTTATGTTGGGGAGAAAACCCAATTGGTTTATTCAGAGCATTTGTTTTTTTCTTTTTATTTCAATTTTTCATGTTTAAAATAATTATAGATTTGAGGGCACCTGGATGGCTCAGTCAGTTGAGCATCTGATTCTTGGTTCAGCTCAGGTCATGATCCCACAGTTCGTAAGTTTGAGCCCCTCATCAGGCTCAGCACTGCTCGTGCAGAGCCTGCTTGGGATTCTCTCTCTCTCTCTCTCTCTCTCTCTCACTCTCTGTCTCTACCCCTCCCCTGCTCTCTCTTTCTCACACTCACACAAAATAATTACATAAATTTTTTTTAAAAAATCATTACAGGACAGCCTGGGTGGCTCAGTCAGTTAAGCATCCAACTTCGGCTTAGGTCATGATCTCAAGTTCATGGGTTCGAGTCCCGCATCAGGCTCTATGCTGACAGCTTAGAGCCTGAAGCCTGCTTGGTATCTGTGTCTCCCTCTCTCTCTGCCCCTGCTTCACTCATATTCTCTCTCTCTCTCTTTCTCTCAAAAATAAATAAACATTGGGGCGCCTGGGTGGCGCAGTCGGTTAAGCGTCCGACTTCAGCCAGGTCACGATCTCGCGGTCCGTGAGTTCGAGCCCCGCGTCAGGCTCTGGGCTGATGGCTCGGAGCCTGGAGCCTGTTTCCCATTCTGTGTCTCCCTCTCTCTCTGCCCCTCCCCCGTTCATGCTCTGTCTCTCTCTGTCCCAAAAATAAATAAAAAACGTTGAAAAAAAAATTAAAAAAAAAAAATAAATAAATAAACATTTAAAAATTTTTTTAAATAATTATAGGCTCACAAGAAGTTCCAAAACTAGTACAGAGAGGTCCCCTGTACCCTTCCACCCAGTCTTCTACAAGTTACATTTTCCACACAATAGAATGATATCAAACCAGAAAACTGACCCTGTTATAAAGTGTGAATATAGTCACATGCTCTCTTAGCTCATGTATAGATTCAGATGACAATCACCACAACCAAGATACAAAACTCCATCACTACAAAGATTTCCTTTGTGATACAACCTTTATAGTCACACACACACTCCCAAATTCCTAACCCTGGCAGTGAGGAATCTGGTTTCAATCTCTATAATTTTATCATTTTGAGAATGCCCTATAAAATGTAAAAAAATGCTAAAAAGTATGTAACCATTTGAGATTGCCTTGTGTCACTCAGTCAAATATCCTTAAGAACAATTGAAAATGTTGAGTACATCAGTAATTAGTTCCTTGGCATGGCTGAGAAGTATTTCCTAGGATGAATGTACCACATTTAATTCTTCACCTATTGAAGGACATTTTGATTGTCCTCAGTTTTTGGCTATCACACATAAAGCTGTTACGAACATCCTGTGCAGATTTTTGTGTGAATATAAATGTTTATCTGGCTAAACGCCCAAAATGAATGCTGGGTAAGTTATGTGTAGTTTTTTAAGAAAACTGCCAAATTTGGGAATGCAAGCTGGTGCAGCCACTCTGGAAAACAGTATGAAGGTTCCTCAAAGGCTAAAAATAGAACTACCCTACGACCCAGCAATTGCACTACTAGGCGTTTATCCAGGGGATACAGGTGTGCTGTTTCAAAGGGACACATGCATCCCCATGTTTATAGCAACACTATCAACAATAGCCAAAGTATGGAAAGAGCCCAAATGTCCATCGATGGATGAATGGATAAAGAAGATGTGGTATATATATACAACGGAGTATTACTTGGCAATCAAAAAAATGAAATCTTGCCATTTGCAACTCTGTGGCTGGAACTGGAAGGTATTATGCTAAGTGAAATTTGTCAGTCAGAGAAAGACAAAAATCATATGACTTTCACTCATATGAGGACTTTAAGAGACAAAATACAGGAACATAAGGGAAGGGAAACAAAAATAATATAAAAACAAGGAGGAGGACAAAACAGAAGAGACTCATAAATATGGAGAACAAACTAAGGGTTACTGGAGGGGTTGTGGGATGGGGGGTGGGCTAAATGGGTAAGGGGCAGTAAGGAATCTACTCCTGAAATCATTGTTTCGCTATATAGTAACTAATTTGGATGTAAATTTTAAAAAATAAAAAATAAAATTAAAAAATAAAATAAAATAAAATTGAAATAATAAAAATCCGAAAACTACCAAATTATTTTCCAAAGTGGATAAACCATTTCCTATTTCCATCAGCAACTATAAGAGATCCAGTTTTTTCACATCTTCATCAGCATATCATATTGTTGATACTTTTTTTATTTACCTTTTCCAATAATAGAACATGGATTAGAAATTAGATCTCATCATCGTATGGTCTTAATTTGCATTTTCCTACTGGCCAATGATTCTCAACAACATCCCATATGCTTCTTTGCAATCTCTGCATCCTCTTCAGTGAAATATCTCTTCATGTCCTTTCCCCATTTTCTGAGTGGATTGTTTGTTTAATGTTTTTTGAGAATTCTTTAAGTCTCTAGATATGAGTTGTTTGTCAGATACGTGGTCTGCAGTTTTTTTTTTTCTCAGTCTGCAGTTTGTTTGTTTGTTTTTTTTCTCAGTCTACAGCTTGTCCTTCCATCCTCCTTAACATGATTTGTCACAGAGCAATTTTTTTTTAATTTTTAATTTTGGTGTCATGTCTAAGAACTCTTCACCAAGGCTAACGTCCCAAAGATTTTCCACAGTTACCTTTTTTTTTATAAGATTTATATTTCTACATTTTACATTTAATCCTATGATCCATTTAGAGCTAATTTTGGCATAAAATTTATTTTTTCTGCCTATGGATTTCCAATTTCTTCAGTTCCACTTATTAAAAAGATTATCCTTGTTCCACTGAATACCTTATGCACCTTTGTCAAAAATCAATTTGCTATACTTGTTTGGAGCTATTTCTGGATTCTCTATTTTGTTCTGTTGATCAATGTGTTTATTCTTCCACCAATAATACATTATCTTGATTACTGTAGCATAACAAATATTAAAATCAGGTAGACTGATTCCTACTACTTTCTTCTTTTTAAAAATTATTTTATCTATTCTGGTTCCTTTCCTTTTCCATATAAATTTTAGAATAATCTTGTCTATATGTACAAAAATATTTCCTTGGGATTTTAGTATGAATTGTGTTAAATCTATATATGATTTTGGATGGAATTGACATCTTACTAATGTTGAAATTTCCAGTCTATGAAAATGGTATGTCTCTCCTTTCACCTATATCTTCTTTGGTTTCTTCAGTACTTTTAAAGTTTCCAATATATAAGATCTGTACATGTTTTGTTATGCCTGAGTATTTCATTCTTTTAAGCAATTATAAATGGCATTATATTTTTAATTTTCATTCCCACATGTGTATTGCTAGTTTACAAAGATATATTAATTTTTGTATATTGACCTCACATCCTGCAAGTTTGCTGCCCCCACTTATTAGTTCTAGTTTTTGGTAAATCCTTGGGGATTTTTCTACATAGACTATCATATCACCTGCATATAGTAATAATTTTATTTCTTCCTTTCTGATTGATGGCCTTTTCTTGCTATATTGCACTAGCAAAAGTTTCCAGCACAATGTTGAATAAGAATAATGTGGGTGAATATCCATGCTTTGATCCCAATCTTAGGAGGAAAGCATTCAGATTTTCACTATTAGGAATGATGTTAGCTGTACATTTTTTTTAGATGCTCTTTATCAAGTTTAGGAAACTCCAACCTCTTCCTAGTTTTCTGATACTTTTTACCATTAATGTGTGTCAAATGTCTTTTATGCATTAACTGATATAATTCTATGATATATCTTCTTTATTGTTAATACAATGGATCTCATTTTCAAATATTGAACCAGCCTTGCATCTCTTTAATGTGCCCCACTTAGTTATGATGCATACTTCTTTTTATACATTGCTGAATTTTACTTGCTAATGTTATGTTAAATTTTCTTGCGTTTATATTCATGAGGGATATTTCACTTTAGTTTTCTTTTTTTACTGTCTTTGTCTAGTTTGGGCATCAGAATAAACTAGCCCAATACAGTAAATTGGAACGTGTTTCCCCTTTTCCTATTTTCTGGAAGAGATTATATAGAACTGGTGTTAATTCTTTCTTAAATCTTTGATAGAATTCTCCAGTGAAATCATCTGGATATGAAGATTTTCTGGGAGCATATTTTTAATTAAAAATTCAATTACTTACAGGTGTTTTGGTGGCTCAATTGGTTAAGTGTCCGACTCTTGGTTTTGGTTCAGGTCATGATCTCACAGTTTCATGGGTTCAAGCCCCACATTGGGCTCCATGCTGACAGTGCACACCCTGCTGGGGATTCTTTGTATCCTTCTCTCTCTGCCCCTCCCCAACTCATGCTGCCTCTGTCTCTCTCAAAATAAATAAATAAATAAACTTTAAAAAAGTAAACTACAAACAAAAATTCAATTATTTACTAGTTATATAGTCAGTCAAATTATTACTCTATATTGGTTGAGTTATGGGAGTCTGTGCTTTCAGAAATAGGTCCATGTCATCTCAGTTGTCAAATTTATGTCTGCAGAGTTGTTTGCAGTATTCCCTTATCATTTTGATATCTTTATGATTTGTAAAGATATCCTGTTACACTCATGATATGGATAATTTATATATTCTCTCTTTTCTTCTTTACCAATTTTGCTAGAGGTTCGTCTATTTTATTGAACTTTGCAAAGATCCAACTTTTTGTTCCTTTGATTTTCTCAGTTGTCTTGTTTTCAATTTTACTGATTCCTGCTCTTATCTTTATTATTTACTTCTTTATACTTGCTTTGGGTTTATTTTGCTCTTCTTTTTTCTATTTTCTTAAGGTGGGAACTTAGAATATTAAATTGAGACATTACTTTTCTTCTAATGTAAATATTTAGTGCCATACATTTTTCTCTCAGCACTATTTTAGCTTTGCCCTATGAATTTTGATATGTTGTATTTTTATTTCTGTCATTCTCTGTCTCCTAATTGGTATATTTAGTACTTTCACATTTTGTGTAGTTGTTACTTAACTACAGGACTTAAATCCAACCTTTTGATTTTTGTTTTCTGTTTTGTCCTTTTTATTTCATTTCTTTGTTTCCTTTATCCAGCTTTCTTGTGAGCTCTCTGTATCTTCTTTAGAATACTATCTTGATATGTATAAATATAGTGTTTTGAGTGTCTGTATTTTGATATTTTAATGGTTACCCTATGTATTATATTATACATACATAACATCACAGTCTACTTGTGTCAATATTTCACCAAATCCAAATGAAATGTAGGAACTTTATCTCCATTTAAATACTTTTACTTTCCCTCATTTATAACAGAATTGTGTTAGATATTCCCACTACATGCTTGAGAATTACATCAGATAGTATTATAATTTTACTTCAACCATCAATTTAGAAACTGAAAAGTGAAAAGTCTATTATATTTACCTATATTTTTGCTCTTTCACCTTTCGTTCTTCCTGATGTATAACATTCCTACTTCTATACTTTTATTTATTTTTTTTTTAAGTAGGCTCCATGCCCAGTGTGGAGCCCAATGTGGGGCTTGAACTCAAGACCCTGAGATCAAGACCTGAGCTGAGATCAAGAATCAGATGCTTAACTGACTTTGCCTCCCAGGCACCCCTTATCATTTTATTTCTGTTTAGATAACTCTTTTTAGTCACTGTTTTAGGGTAGGTGTGCTGGTGACATTCTTAGTTTTCCTTCATTTGAGAATATCTTAATTTTCCCTTCATTGCTGAAGGTCATTTTCACTGGATACAGAATTTCGGATTAACAGGGTTTTTCCCCCAGTATTTAAAAGATGTTGTGCCACTTCTTTCTGGTTTCCATGGTTTCTGATGAGAAATATACCATTGTTTTCATTGTTTTTCCCTAAAAGTAAGGTGTCATTTCTCTCTTCTGCTTTAAAGATTTTTTTTTGTCTTTAGTTCTTAAGAGTTTGATTATAATGTATCATGGAATGAATTTATTTGAGTTTAGTCAGGGTTCTACAGAGAAATAGAACCAACATATAGTATATAAATATATATTAGATATATGGAAAGAGAATTATTATAAGAGATTAATTCACGCAACTATGAAGGTAAGAAGTTCTACAGTCTGGCATCTCCAAGTGGCGTCCTGGAGTCCCAGGAAAACTGATGGTACAACTCCAGTCCAAATTGGAAAGCTTGAGAACCAGGAGGAGCTGATAGTGAAAGTCCCAGTCCAAATCCAAAGGCCCAAAAGCCAAGGGAGCTGATTTCTGAGGCAGAGAGAATATCAATGTTCTCCTAGCACAAGAAGAGAGCAAATTGTCCCTTCCTCCACCATTTTGTTCCATTTATTCCCTTAACAGATTGGATGATGCCCATCTGCACTGGGGAGGGTGATCTTCCTTAGTTCAAATGGTAACCTTTGCCATAAACACCCACACAGACTCATCTAAAAATAATCTTTTACCAACACTGTGGCTATCCCTTAGCCCAGTCAAGTTGACACATAAAATTAATCATCACAATCTTCCTTGAATTTTATTCAACTTCTTAAATCTCTGTTTATGTCTTTTGCCAAATTTGGAGGTTTTTCAGCTATTAATTTTCTCAAACCCTTTTTAGTCTTGCTGTCTTTTTTCTTTCTTTCTGAAACTCTGAGGACACAAGTTTTAGATCATTTGTTCAAGTCCAACATGTTCTTGATTGTTCTTTTTTTTTTTTCACTCTTTTTCTCTGTTGTTCAGGTTGACCAATTTCTAATGTTGTATCTTTAAGTTTACCAATCCTTTCCTTTATAGATTCCATTCTCCTATTGAGCCCATCCACTGAGTTTTTTTTCCTTTTTTTTTTAAAGTTTATTTATTTATTTTGACAGAGAGTGAGACAGAGAGTGACCATGAGCAGGGGAGGAACAGAGAGAGAGAGAATCCCAAACGGGTTCTGCACAATCAGTGCAGAGCCCAACATGAGGTTTGATCCCATGACCAGGAGATCATGATCTGAGCCAAAATCAAGAGCCAGATGTTTAACCAACTGAGCCACCAAGGCTCCCCCCACCATCCACTGAGCTGTTTATTTCAGTTATTATATTTTTCAATACGAAAAGATCCATTTGGTTCTTTCTGTCTACTATTTCTTTGCTAAGCATTCTTATATTTTATTTGCTTCAAGCATGTTTGTAATTACTTGTCAAGAATTTTATAATGGCTGCTTTAAAAATTATTGTCCAATAATTCCAACATCTTTGTCATCTCAGCAATGGCATTGTTGATTGTCGTTTCTCATTTAAACCGAGATGTTTCTGATTCTTGGTATGAAGATTGTTTTTAAATTGTATCCTGCACATTTGGGAATTTTGCTGAGACTCTGGAAGTTATTAAATTCTCTGTTTTAACAGGCTTCCTCTGACATTGTGCCAATGGTAAGATGGGAATACTACCTTATTACCACCAGGTGGAGGTGGAAGTCCAGGTCCCCACTGCCTGAACTGACACCACCCCAGGGGTGGGAGGACAGGAGGGGCATCTTGTAGCTGCTGTGTGCAGACGTTGAGGTTCCCCACATGGTCTCTGCTGAGAGGAGGGGACATAGCTTTTTTCTGTGCTATTTCACTGGGTTAGAGAATTGTTGTCTAAAAGCTTTCTTTCTTGTTAGGCTGCTCCTTTCTTGTCCTTTAGCTAGAAGAGTAAGTTTTTCTTGGAGCTTTTTATTGTCTGTGTCCATTGGTATTTCTGGGCCACCAGTTTCTCCAGCACCCAGGCCCCGCTCCAGGACACATAAAGAAAAAAGAAAACCCAGGAACTTGCGACCATGTTGGTCCTCAAGGACCATATCAGTCTGCCTTCTTTCACCTTCAGAATTTTCTTATGTCTATTTTATACATAATACCCATGGTTTTTTATCTATACTTACAAGAAGAATAAGGAGAAGTCCATCTATTGTCCCAGAATCACATCACAGCCTTTGTTTTGAAAGGTGCCTCATGTGGATGACACATCCTGATGCCCTGCCTGCTCTGCCTCCATTGGCACCCACTCACCCACCCTGCTGCCTCCTGCCAGTCACTCCTACAGACTGAATCCCTTAAGGACATGACCCCTTTCTTTTTCATCTTACCTTCTTCAGGACCCAGTGAACTGGGTCACCACATCTTTGCCCACCAGATTTGCTTATAAAAACCCTGTCCTGTATGCCCTTACTAATCAGTTAGGGGGTGTATGAGGCAGGAAATAACTGGCTCCAACCCTTCTTCAGTGGCTCATTCTGAACTCATTTTCAAGGTGAACTCCTGAGCCTACCCATAGAGGTTCATATGCTGTAACTTTGCTTTTAATCAGCACCTCAAGAGCCTTTGAGAAGTCCAGATCAACAATGTCACCTAAGTATAAAGGCTATTAGTGTATTTCACAGACAAGAAATGGGATTCACTGAGTGTCAGTGCGCATCCTCAGAGCCCAGCACAGTACCTGGACACAGCGAAGGAACCCAGGAAATAGGTGTTGCATGAATTTATAGACCATGTCTTGTTTTTTTTTTTTAATTTTTTTTAACGTTTATTTATTTCTGAGACAGAGAGAGACAGAGTATGAACGGGGGAGGGGCAGAGAGAGAGGGAGACACAGAATCTGACACAAGCTCCAGGTTCTGAGCCATCAGCACAGATGCCTGACACGGGGCTTGAACTCACAAACCGCGAGATCATGACCTGAGCTGAAGTCGGACGCTTAACCGACTGAGCCACCCAGGCGCCCCAATAGACCATGTCTTGTATCTGCTGTTACATGATCCCAAAAATCTTTCATGGTCACAGCTAGTTATACCCCTAAAAAGACACAGGGCAGGGAGGTTAAATCATTTGGCTAAAGCCCCTTGGATTTGGAACCTATAGCACCATCCAATGCTGCTGCCTAATCCCCTGCATTAGCAAAATTTACCATCTCCCCCCACTACCAAAAGTGATTTTGAATTGTAACAGAGATACAGGCACCCTAGGTGAACAGAAACATATAGTAAAATAAGTATGAAATCACTTTATCTTGGAAAGGACATTTTAAATCTAGGACAATATTTTGTAAATATAATGATTATTTTAATTATAAGTATGTTTACTACTAATAGTAGTAAACTGGACTAACCACTAAATCCTAAATTCCCTGACTGAAAATTAACATGTTGTTTAATACCTGGCTAAGTCCTGTCTACTCCAAATGGAGATTCTGTAAGCTGTATAAATTTTAACTGTAAAATATTTCTCATTAAACACAACATTAAAGATTACTCAGAAAATTTATACTTTAAACTGGTACATTTAGATTTAATAATTAGGGTTAAGAAAACATGCATATATGTATGAATGTATATGTGCTATATATTTATTGTGAAGCCAAAGCCAGGAAAAATAGAACTGAAATTCAACTATAAAGGACATAACTAAATACATAATATATATTGTTTCTGAGCTTTCTAGTGGTTAAAGAGAAAAGGGGAACAGTGTCAGTCACAGAGAAGGAAACAGCTCCTCGGAATAGACAAGCAATTCTTAATACTTAACTTTGAGCAAGTGTGGATGGATGGACAAATGGTTGGATGGATGGGTGGATACATGGAAGGAAGGATAGATGGATGGATGGATTTGGTTTTGGATTAGTTAACTCACTGAAAGTCTGTTTCCAATAACACCTTTCAGGCCACAAGGCAGGTCTCTGGGAGCCTTCCCACTGTACACTCCAAGCAATCACATTGACACCCTACTCCATGGCCTTACCTTTGGAATGAACTCTCTGGTCCTCAGACCCAGACCTCCACCAGCCTCCTTGGCCACTTCGTCTGGGCATCCCATGGGCAGCTCAAATCATGTGAACTTGGGTCAGCAGAACTGATCAGAAACCTGGAGTCACCCTGTCTCTTCTGCCTCCTAAACGTGCCTCTTTTGAATCAGCACCTCCCTGCTGCCTGCCAGCCCTCCACAGCTTTCTCTGCCAGGATTGCTTTACCCACTCCTGGAATTCACTCCCCACACTGCAGCCAGGGCGATCCACAAAACTAAACATCAGCCATTGCTCATCCAATGCTCAGAGCTGCTCCACAGGGCCCTCTGAGAAAGCCCAGCCTCCTGACAGCACAACAGGAAGAGAAGTAGAGGAAAAAGAAAGAGCAGGTGCCGCTACCCCTCCTGCTCCTGCCTCAGAAACTGTGCACTTGCTGTCCCTCTGCCAGGAATGCTCTTCCCCAGAGCCCATGTGGAGTCCTCCCCCAGGCCCCAGGCCTCTGTCAGCACCTTCTGACCACTCTTTCCTGCCAGCTCACTCACATAACACCAGCTCATGACTGTGTCTTCCTTCCACATTTTCTGACAGCACCACCCCCACCTGTTGTATTTCACATTTATTCATGTATTTGTTCTTGTCAATCTCACTCCACCAGAATACATGCTCCATGGCTTCAGCAGCTGTGCTGTTTTACTCACAGCCTCACCCCAGGGTCTTAATCAGTGCCTGCCACACTGAAAGTTCTTAATAATCTTCTCCTAAGTGGATGGAAGAAGATGGAGGAGAGGAGATGGAGGGTGAGGGGAGGAGTTAACAGGAGGTAGAGGAGGAGATAGGGGAGGAGTTAACAGGAGGTGGAGGAGGAGATAGAGAGTGAGGGGAGGAGTTAACAGGAAGTGGAGGAGAGGAGATGGAGGGTGAGGGGAGGAGTTAACAGAAGGTGGAGGAGGAGATAGGGGAGGAGTTAACAGGAGGTGGAGGAGGAGATAGAGAGTGAGGGGAGGAGTTAACAGGAGGTGGAGGAGAGGAACTGCCACATCACTGCCACCTGGCAGATGTGGTAGCCATCCAAACCAGACATGCGTGTTATACAGGAAAATGCATGTGAGTTAATGAAACAACTAAGGCTCTTGATTCTGGCTGAGCCCTGAAGCCTCCAGAAGGGCTTGGGAAAAACACCAGCATCGGGGCATCTGCAGCTCTAGGGTCCACTCACCTTGCCAAGTTTCCCAAGCACTTGGCAGGTGGCCAGGATTCATAACCTAGACCAAGGAAGGGAGGGGACAGGCTGAGAGGGAAAGGATAGGACTCGGGAATCCAGGGAGGTGGGGGCCAGGCTCCTGCCTGAAGGGCTGTCCCAGAGAGCTGGGGTGTCTCCTGGTGTCCCCATACTTTGGGCAATTTCCCTCAACCACAGGCCGGTGCCCTCTGCTGCTCAGCCACTTCTCCAACTGGGAGGGAAGTAATGTGTCCAGGGACCAGTGAAATTGGGCCCACTTGCCCCAGTGTCAGCACCTCCAGGACCACCATCTGGTCATGGTTAATTTTACTTGTCACTGTGACGGAACTAAGGGATGCCCAGAGGCTGCTAAAACATTACTTCTGTGACAGGGTTTCCAGAAGAGATTAGCATTTGAGTTGGCAGACTGAGCAGATGGCCTCTCCAGTGTGAGTACACATCATCTACTCCATCAGGGCCTGAAGGGAACAAAAAGGTAAAGAGCAAAGTTCTTTCCTCTCTGCCTGAGCTGAGCTGTCCATCTTCTCCTGCTCTCAGACATCAGTGCTCCTTGTTCTCAGGTACCTGGACCCAGACCAGGACTGAAACCATCAGCCCCCCAGTCCTCAGGCCTCTGGACTTGAACTGAATTATACCACTGGCTCCCTCGGTTCTCCAACTTGCAGACAGCAGATTGTGGGACTTCTCGACCCTATAACTGCATGAGCCAATTCCTATAACAAGGATAATACATATATATCCATATATATAATATAATTCCTATAACAATAAATACATACATATTTGTTATGTGTATGTGTCTACATACATATATACACACACACATACATACATACATACATATACATCCTACTGGTTCTGTTTCTCTGGAGAACCTAATGCAATCTGAAAAGGCCCTGGAGGAAGAAGGAAGCACTGTCCCCAGTGGGCGTTTGCCGAAGGCCCTTAGGCAAGGCAGACTGGGGTAAAGCTTGCAGGCACGTCTACTGGTGTTCAGAGCACCCTCCCTCAGCTTGCTGTCACCAACCCAGCTATTCTGCCCTAAGTAAAGGAGAAACAGGCTATTTCACTTGTTATCATCAGTCTCATTAAAGTAAAGACATGCACCCCCTAGGTATGAACCTATTTGGGGCACAGAGGCCCAAGTGACCGCTGGAGAAAAAAAGAACAGTGTGGGCCCCAGCAGTCCAGGAGGGCTTCCTGAGAAAGGAGGCACTTCCGTGCAATAAGAAGGGACAGAAAGCATACCTCAGTACTCTTGCCTATACTGTGTCCTTAAATTGAACCCAGGTGTGTGTCGTCAGGCAAGTTGTTCTTTCATTTTCTTCATGTGAGTGGATAACAGAAGGGCGCCCTCCTCTGTGGGTGAGCACCCCACCCTTCTCTCTGCCCACCTCAGTACATACCCCTCTGTCTGAGGATGGGAGGGCGCTCCTCTCCCTCATGGGGCCACTGCCCACAAGAGTTCCAACGTTGGACACTGTCTCCAGCCCTACACTCTGAAAAGCAAGCAGGTTCAGCTGGTGGGGGACGGGGGGTGGTCTCACCACCAACCAGGCTCTTCCTGTTGCAGGTTAAGGAATGGCCCACCTGCCACTGGTCATGATCTACTTTTTGCCTGACACAATTTGGTCAGGTTGGCTTGATGATTTTTAAAAAGAGTAAATATTTCTGGCTCAGTCAGAGGAGCATTTGACTCTTGATCTCAGGGTTGTGAGCTTGAGCCCCACATTGAGTATAGAGATTACTTAAAGATAAATAAATAAACTTAAAAAAGAGTAAATACTGTTTTGAATAACAAAGCTTTAACTTGAACCCCTCAGGTACACAACTGCCCCGGAATTCTTGTGCAGAAAGAGAAAAAGGATGAGCCATCTTGGGGATGTTCCTGCTCAGTGGAATCCACGTGCCAGTGATGGGCGCTCTCTCTTTAATTGGACGCTGCTAGAGACTAATTCCAGTAACCAGCTCTGAAACCCCTCTCTCAAAGACCACCCAGAACTCTGAGAGGCCCCAAGTCAGTTCTTAGCTTACTTCCTCTGGGGTAGACAATTCCTTCTAAGACAAAAACATGTCTTTTTAGAGGTAGTGATGTACCCAACTAAAAATAACATCCCAGCCTATAGGGATAGCACTGTCTCCATAGCCAGTAAGACGTAGACAAAAGTTCCAGCAGAAGGCAGCCTCCTCAATTAGACAATTGCAACATTAACAGTAAAACCTCCCTGTGAAAAAGCCCTTTATCCCTTCTCCTACCTCTGTCTTCCATTCTGGAACTCAGAGGCAAGGCCTGGAGGAGCAGCAGCCATCTTATGAGTATGAGGCAACATACATGAGTCTGAGGCCACACACAGAGGACAAACAGCAAAAGGAAGGGGATGGCCTTCCTCCCTAGTGGATGGCAAGCACTCACACCCCACTCTTACTGCTCCTGCTGCTCTGCTGACACTTGTTTCTACAGCAGGAATCATCACTGACCCTGCTTCAGTGAAGGTCCTTAGGGCTTCTTTCCTCTGTGATGCTCTTTCCTTCCAGCATCCTAACTGCTCTTCCTTGTTATCCCTCAGGCTTTTATCTCCACGACTTGCCCTTTAAATCAAAATATTTCAAAAATGTCATGTTCTTTCCTGCTTCAGAGCCTTTGAGCATGCTATTCCTTCTGCCTGGACTTTTCTTTCCCCTTTCATTCTAGGTAGATATGACTCACTCTTCAGATTATTTTAGAGAAGGCTTCAGGATGCTCCCAATTAGGTCAGCCCCCATTGCACACTCCTGTGAGGTGTGCATCTCTCCTCTGAGGCCTTGTGGTACTCCCAGCTGCCCGCTTAGTGTTGCTTCCTAAGGGACTAAAGGTGCCTTGGACATGGGGCCTAGGCCTCTGTGCTCCCTGCCACATCCCAGCATCATGTACAGGTCCTGACACACTGCAAGTGCTCAGCAACTTATTGTTGAATAAATTGACAACTGCACCATTACACACTGTGCAAACATTGTAAACAAAACACATCACACTATGAAAGCCCATCACACAAACAGACCCTCAGCTGGTGGTCTTAAAGGGCTCAAGCCTGACAAGGCAACACATTGGGAGTGAAGAAAGGCCAAGAGAATGGAACAGCACATCCAAAGGTCCTGCAGGGAGGGGAGTTTTGTTGACAAATAGTCCATGAATGGAAGGTGATGTGGATGAGGTGGGCAAGGCAGCTGACCATTCATTCTGAAAACAGTGGAGAGGAGCCTACGGAGTGGTGACCTATCCAGGTTTGAGTTTTGGAAGCCCACCTCTGCCCTCAGGATGGGAAATGCTGAAGGTGGGAGAATGGACATATGCACCCCCAGATGCCCACTAAGTAGCCAGAAAGAGAGTGCACAGAACCTCAGTGTGCCATGATGTATGCTCACCTCTGTGTTCTGCTCTGTGCCATGGGTTTCCCATGTGTTAGGTCATTTAACCCCCCAATAAACCCAGGATGAGGAAACTGAGGCACAGATGATTTACAACCTGTCCAGGTCATGTGGCTGGTCAGTGGTGGAGCCTGGATGGAATCACTTTGTGGAGGCTATCTCACCCTGTGGCCTCCACAGCCCGGGTGATGGTGCAGTGGAATGGAGGAGAGCGCAGGACCCAGGAGCTTGCAGAGGGAAATGGATTTGATGGGGCTGAGAGAGAGGGGAGGGAAGGTCTTAGAAAAAAGTCAGAAGCAGATAAAAATGTTAAGATTTGCTAAAACTGGATGATGCATTCACTTGTTTCCTATGCTTGAAACTGTGTGTGTGTGTGTGTGTGTGTGTGTGTGCATGTGCACAGGCATGTGTGCACAACGTTTTGTTGCTCCCTGTCAGACTGAGTGACCTGGAGGTCATTGGGGGTCTTGGAAACAGCTGCTTCCATGTCTTGTTAGGGCCAGACACCAGATGAGGGTAAATGGAGGAATGTGTGAGATTTGAGAACAAGGAGACAGAAAGTCTAGACAATTCTTCAGAGAAACTCAGCTATAAAAGGGAGGAGAGACAAAGGTCAGTAGCTAGTGATGTGTGAAGTGGAGACTCTCTTTTAAGAAATTGGGCATTGCAGACACACTCAAAGTCTCCTGCAGACCTCTCCTCAATCTCCTGCCCCTCCCTCCCTCCCCAAAGGCCATCAGGAACTTACTATTTGCCATTGTCATGCATGTTTCGATGTTTTTACTACATATTTATTCATCCAGAAACATCGCAAAGTATTTTCTTGGGTTCTCATCTGTGTATAAGTGGTATTACACTGCCTAGATCTCTCTGGAACATGCTCCTTTTTCTCCACAGGATGATTATAAGACTAACCAAAGTGGGTAAGTGCACATCTATTTTAACTCCTCTGCAGCACCCCACTGTATGCACTTGCCCTCATTTATCCATCTGTTTACTGCTGGAATGTGGGGCGCTGCAGTAATGCTGAAAAGAACAGTCCTGTGCCACCTGGGGCCTGTGCTAGTGCTTCTCCAGGGAAGAGATCTGTGGGTGGGATGCTGGGGCTGCAGGCATCTTTGCCCTTACAGGCTTCACCAGATAGCGTGCCAACTTATTCTCTGCCAGCAGCGTGAAGTCCTGCTGCTCCCATCCCTGTCCCCCTGCTACTATCCCCTTCTGCACTTGCCAGTGGGGAGACTTGAGATTGCCAGATCACCAGCTGAAGGGCTTCTGTGGACAAATTAAATATGGAGGAACAGGAAGTGTCTGCTGGGTGGCAGATGAGGAGACAGAGGCCAGGGCTGGGGTTTCAGGGGAGACATGTGTCCCTGAAGAATGGCCTATGGGTCAATGCAAGGATCCAGTTTCTCTTGCCATTTGGCACAATAATATGATCTCAGGCTCCTGGCTGTGCATAGCAGCCTCCCTGATGCATCCTAGCTGACCCTTTCCTGCCCCCACTACATTATGCCCACATCCCTTATTGCTGGATGTCTATTGGCTCATAGTCCCCACAGGACCCCAAGCTTCTTGAAGAAGGGACTATGTTACTCATTTCCTGAATCCCCAGAACTTTACAAGGGCCTGGCACATAGTTGGTGTTCTATAAATAACTTTGTGAGTTGCTTTAAAGTGCACTATTATAGCTTCCACCTGCACATATCTCCTAAATGAACTGAAAGAAGGGTGCTCTGGTTTCAGACACATGCACAATTTAAGAAAAAAGAGCCAAGTGGAGCCAGGAAGAAAGGACCCCAGCAGAGCACTGAATGTCAGGGAAAGAAGTTTCACCTTAAGAGTCTCCTAACGCTCCATGCCCTACCTTCTCTGGCCCCCAGCTACCTCACAAACCCTCCTTCCCCTCTCTCTCTACCCCCTAACTTCTCTGACCCCCAGCTACCTCACAGACCCTCCTTCCCCCCTCTCCCTATCTCTTATCTTCTCTGACCCCCAGCTACCTCACAGACCCTCCTTACCCCCTCTCTCTACCTCTTCTCTTCTCTGACCCCCAGCTACCTCACAGACCCTCCTTCCCCCCTCTCCCTATCTCTTATCTTCTCTGACCCCCAGCTACCTCACAGACCCTCCTTACCCCCTCTCTCTACCTCTTCTCTTCTCTGACCCCCAGCTACCTCACAGACCCTCCTTCCCCCCTCTCTCTAACTCTTATCTTCTCTGACCCCCAGCTACCTCAAAGACCCTCCTTCCCCCCTCTCTCTACCCCCACCTTCTCTGAACCCCAGCTACCTCACAGACCCTCCTCCCCCCTCTCTCTACCTCTTATCTTCTCTGACCCCCAGCTACCTCACAGACCCTCCTTCCCCCCTCTCTCTCTACCCCCTACCTTCTCTGGCCTCCAGCTACCTCACAGACCCTCCTTCCCCCCTCTCTCTACCTCTTATCTTCTCTGACCCCCAGCTACCTCACAGACCTTCCTCCCCCCTCTCTCTACCTCTTCTCTTCTCTGACCCCCAGCTACCTCACAAATCCTTCTTCCCCCTCTCTTTCCCCCTACTTGTAAAATAAATTAATATGCCTTAGCCTTTTCTATAATAAACTGATCTTCATTCTTGTTCCTCATTAGAAAATTCTTATATTAATTTGTACTGCCCTTAATTTTGTTCTATCTTGCTCAGAAACAAGGAGCGGTTCTGAGACCAAGAAAGGGAAAAAGAGAACCTCAAGCCAGGCAAGCATGAAATAAGTTCAAATGTCTAAACTACAAGAGTAGGTACTGGGGAAGTATTATTTTTCACAGCAAGTTCAGGAAAGTCAGAACTGAAGTCTCAGGCTGATGACATAAAATTTATGGAGGAAATAAGGAAAGCAGGGTTTCCCATTTCCTATTATAATTCTGTCTTGTCATTCCTGGAAAATGACCTCAGAAGTAAAGGAGTAGAAGGAAAGCCTACAATGAGTCAGGTGACGTAGGACAGTTGTGACCTGTCCCAGTCACCTTTTATAATGCATAACCCATACAGATGGCCTGGGGGAGGTTTCTGGCAAATGTCCCCAGACCTCATCCTTTCCACTGTCCTCTTAGTCACTGAATTATCACTGGCTTGTATGAAGTCGTGTGAAACCTGCTTTCAAGAAATATGTGAGGGATGATGTGGGACGTGAACTAGGGCTGGAATTTGGGGGTATGCAAGGACTAAGGGGGGAGGGTGGCAGTCATACACTAAAAAGAGGAATTATAAGACTAGAATTTGGAACTCAGAAGGACAGATGAACTCAAAGTCAGCTGGACTGGTGCAAAGAATCTGAAGACAACTTAGGGAAAGTCTTAGTGGCAGATCTCCTTTAACAAGGTCCCTCCACCACTGTGGGAGTGGACAGCCTGAGGAGAACACCAGGAAAATTATGTTAGGAGGTACTGGGGAGAAGCAGACACTGATAGAAAAACCCAAGGAGCATTAACAAGGACCACAAAGAAAGTAAATTGTCAGGAGCATGAACCAAAAGTGCTGGTTGTGTCTATGAGCCTGACAGGCCCCCAGAGCTAGGGGCAAGGCAGGCTTCCCTGAAGCCTTGAGGTGGGCAGGACAGTAAGTGGTTGAAGGAACCCTAGCTTCCTGTCCAGGTCCTCTGGATCTGGCCTTTACTAGAGGATGGATGGGTCCATTAAGCTTATCAGGTTCACAGATGTAAAGAAGCCATAGGGAGGAAAGCATGCGATGGAGGACAAGACAAAGACCCAAAATGACTGTGATGTGCTGAAGAATAGGATAGCAGTCAACAAAGATGAATATCAGATGTTCTTGGGGCTAAAATCCAACTGCTTGAATAAAAGATGGGGAAGATACAGACAGGGCTTTTACTCAAGGAGTCAGCAGAAATAATGACCCTGCAAAGGTTAGCACAAACTTGGGCTGCACAAGAGTGTCTGGATCAACAAAGTTGCAATCTTGATCAACTCAGGTTGGGTCAGCCCTCACCTGGAGGCTCAGTTCATAGAGTCCCACCTGTAGAAGAACTTGAGCAGAAGAAACTTGGTGGCATGTGACTGTGAGTCAGGACATCCTGTCACATGAATAAAAATTAAATCCTGGGAGGTTTCTCCCAAAGGCAAGAAGAGTTAGAGAGAATGTGAGAGCTATTTTCACATAAATTAAGGGTATAATGGCAATAAGGATTCAGAACTATCATCAGAACCAAAGAGTGGGAGTCAGAGACACAGAAGTTCAGCTCAAACAAAGAAAACCTAGGACCCCTCTGAGCTGCTTCAAAGGGAAGAGCTATCTCAGTAGACAGCATGTTCACTGGCAAAGGCAATCTGTCAGGAGATGCTGCAGAGAGAATTCAAAGGAAATGTCCAGGGGCGCCTGGGTGGCGCAGTCGGTTAAGCGTCCGACTTCAGCCAGGTCACGATCTCGCGGTCCGTGAGTTCGAGCCCCGCGTCAGGCTCTGGGCTGATGGCTCGGAGCCTGGAGCCTGTTTCCGATTCTGTGTCTCCCTCTCTCTCTGCCCCTCCCCCGTTCATGGTCTGTCTCTCTCTGTCCCAAAAAAATAAATAAAAAACGTTGAAAAAAAAAATTTTTTTCAAAGGAAATGTCCAGGAAAGCAACCATTTACTTCGAACCCCAACGGCAGATTTCAGTCTTCTGAAAACTTCTCTCCAAATTTATGAGAATAGTACTCGTTCCCCGACTAAAACTAAATGAGGCAAATGAGGTTATGTTGTTTGTATTGTGGGTTGACAAAAATATAATTTAAAATAATTTCTACTTGTAAAACATCCTTAATCTATTTCATTAGGTGATAGAAAGCAGAGGAGATTTAAAATATACTGTTTTGTGTCAGGCACTGTGGCCATGCATATTTTTTATCTTTAACTTAATCCTAAACAACAATCCTATGAGGTAAATATTTCTATTTTCCTTTAATAGATCAGAAAACTATGGCTTGTAGAAGAAGTTACATAACTTGAATTAGATTGAGCAGGCCATGAATGAGAGATCAAAGACTCAAAATGGCCTTCATAAGATTTTAAGCTTCAGATCGGGATGTAAAAAACTGAAAAGAGCATTGCTCTCATCTTACAACCAAAAAATTCTCAATAATTTGTGAAATCACAACTTTTATTGAGTAAATAAGAGATCTGAGATTGCAGAACAAAACAACTAACCCAAAATCTAAATAAAAACAGGTAACTCCAAGGAGAGACAGGACACAACCCCCTGTTTATTTGCAGCAGACAATGGACACCCTTCAAACTTTTAATGAATTGCTAAAGGTTGAACATGGACTAATGTGACAACCTCACTCTAAAATAAGATAACACTACAAAAATTTAAAGACCCTGTTGGACTGAGAGTGACCATAGTAATAAGAAAACCCAAACACAGCTCAACTTAGATGACTCAATTCCAAACTAACGACTCAGAAAAATGAGAGGGAGAATATCCGTTTCCAGGCAATAACACTAGTTACATTAGTCTCCACTGTCCTATAAAAGATGTCATCTTAAAAATAAAAAAGCATATGGGGTGCCTAGGTGCCTCAGTCAGTTAAGCATCCTATTCTTGATACTGACTCAGGTCAGGGTCTCACAGTCATTAGATTGAGCCCTTCATTGGGCTCTGAGCTAGGTATGGGGTCTGCTTAAGATTCTCTTTCACCCTCTCCTTCTGCCCCCTCCCCTTCATTCTCTCTCTCTCTCTCTCAAAAATAAATGAATAATAAATAAATAAATAAATAAATAATAAATAAGTAAAATAACTATAACTAACATGTTAAACATTCAAGTGGAAAAGGTATTCAGCCTGCATGATCAGATGGGCAACTTCAACAGAGACATAAAAATTATGAGAAATAATAATGGGAATGCTAAAAATGAAAAGTGTGATAAAAGAATCGAAAGTGTTTTCATGGGCTCAATAATAGGATCAATAGAGCTGAGGAAATACTCAGTAAACTGAAAGATAGGTCCATATAAATTATGTAAACTAAACCACAAAAAGAAAAATTAGTGAAAAAATAGAGCACCTAAAAGCTGTTGGATAACATAAAACAGTCTAATGTATATACATGCAAAATCCCAGATGGAAAGAAGAGGAACAGTGCAGAAAAAAACATATTTGAACAGATAATGCCCAAAAATTAATGACAGATACCAAACCACAGATCCAAACTCTCAAAGAATATCAAACAGAATAAATACACCCACTCCCTAAAAAATATAAACATATTATATTTAAACTCCTGAAAACCAAAGATAAAGATAAAATCTTGAAGGCAGCCACAGGGATGGGAAAGACACTACATACAGAGGAAAAAATATAAGAATTACAGAAGACTTTCATCAGAAACTATACAAGCCAGAAGACAATACAGTGACATGTTTAAAGGATTGAAAGGGGTGGGTGGAGTCAATTACATATTTAATAAAATACCTTTTAAAATTAAGGAAAGGGACATCTGAGTGGCTCTGTGTTTTAAGCACCTGACTCTTGATTTTCGCTCAGGCCATGATCTCATGGTAGTGAGATCCAGCCCCTCATCCAGCTCCATGCTGGGTGTGGAGCCTGCTTAAGTTTCTCTCTCTCCCTCTCCCTCTGCCCCTCCCAGCTCTCAAAAAGAAAAATTGTTAAAATTAAGGAAAAATAAAAACATGTTTATCAAACAAAACAAAGAAATCTATTGCCAGTATACCTGCTCTAAAAGAAATGTAAAAGGAAGTTCTTCAGATAGAAAAAAAATGATACAAAAACCTGGATCTACAGAAATAAATGAAAGCACTGAGAATGACATAAGTAAAATGTCATAACACTAATTCTGCTCTAAAATTTAACTTATGTTGGGGCACCTGGGTGACTCAGTTAAGTATCCCAACTCTTGATCTCAGCTCAGGTCTTGATCTCAGAGTCTGTGCTTCGCTCTGTTTTGGGCTTCATGCTGGTCATGAGGCCTACTTTAAAAAGTAAAATAAAAGTTAGCTTATGTCTAAACAAGGAATGGGGCACCTGAGTGGCTTTAACTTTAAACAAGGGTCAATAAAATTCTTTGGCAAAGAATCAAATAGTAAATATTTTAGGCTCTATGAACCATATATGGTCTCTGTCACATATTCCTTGTTTTTACAGTTATTTTTGTCTGTTATATTTTGTTCTGAATTTTTTAGAACCCTTTAAAATGTAAAAACCGTTATTAGCTTGAAGACTATACACACACAGGCTTCAGGGTCTCCACCTCAGGGAAGATGAAGTAAATAAATCTCTCTCTAGTCTCCAGATGTTTACCTGCTAAGTACAACTAAAGCCCCTGGACATCATATATAAAACAAACATCAGAAGACTGAACAGTGGGGAGAAAACAGAAGATGAGCTACTGACTGAGGGACCCATGGGAAAACAGTGCTATACCTCTTAGGTTTTCTTTTTACCTCATATATCCCAGACTTGTAGTAGAAGAAGCTGACTACCAGAAATACAATAGGCACAGATTTCTCAAACTCCCAATAAATGCTTGCTTTCTCTAATCAAAGACCAGCA
Source organism: Panthera leo (assembly GCF_018350215.1). Lineage (NCBI taxonomy): Eukaryota > Metazoa > Chordata > Mammalia > Carnivora > Felidae > Panthera > Panthera leo. Next base: position 109,512,418 of record NC_056686.1, read on the forward strand.
AAGGGGCTGTCCAGCAAGACAGAGAACTTTTAGACAATAACCAATCAACTCCAGCCAAACAGCACAGAAAAACTGTGGTCATACTGCATGGACACTAGCAAGAGCCAGTGGAGAGCCTAGACTTTAACCTAACCTCCATCAGAGAGTTGTCAGAAAGTTTGAGTCTTTCATTGTCTTAAGCAGTAAGATCTCATCACAGTGCGGTAGAGACCATGCAGGAGTCTGGATTTCCACTCTTCACTGACAGAAAAGAGGTACCCTTGCCTGTCTTCAAGGGTGGGATCAGAGGCAGCCTTGCAGAGAGTCATGACTTTTGCCACTGCCCAATGGTAAGGAGGCCAACACCCCTAGCCTCAATGGTGGCCCTTGGGGAATAGTAATGAATTATTCCTACCCTCCTAGCCACAGTAATATCAATAAAGGTCTAGTGCAGAGCCAAATTACCATACCAAAAATTTCCAGGTTTCAGTTGGAAATCACTTGCCATAACAAGAACCAGTAAAATGTCAACTTGAATGAAAAAAGATAGCAACAGATAGCAAAGCTGAGATGAAAGAGATGTTTGAATTATCTTATGAAAATTTTAAATCAGTCATCATAAAAGTACTTCAGTAAATAATTATAAACATGCCTGAAACAAATGAAAAATAGGAATTCTCAGCAAAGATGTAAAAGGTATAATGGAGAACCAAAAAGAAATTATAGAACTAAAAAACATAATATCCCAAATAATAAAATCAATGGATGGGCTCCACAGCAAAATGGAGAGAATAATATAATGATGATGATGATGATGATGATGATGATGATAAGCCAATAAACTTGAAGGTAAAATAGAAATTACCCAATCAGAACAATAGAAGAAAAAATTAGACTGAAAAAAAAAAATGAACAGAGCCTCAGAGACATACAAGATAATAGCAAATGATATAATACTCATATCATTGGAATCCAAAAGAAAAAAAAAAGAGAATAAGACTGAAAAAGTATTTGAAGAAATAATAGCTAAAATTTCCCCATATTTGATAAAAAAAAAAATTCAAGAAGCTTGAAGAATTCGAAACAGGACAAACCCAAAGAAATTTATTCCAAAACACATCATAATCAAATTTCTGAAAAGTAAAGACAAAGAAAAAAATATTGAAAGCAGCAAGGGAGTAATTATACCTTACCTATCAGAGAAAACAATTCAAATGACAGCATATTTGTCATTACAAACTAGGGAGGAAATAGCACAACATTTTTCAAGTGCTGAAAGAAAAAACTCAAAATTACACATCTAGAGAAAATATCCTTCAGGAATTAAGGAGAAATCAAGACATTCTCAGGCAAAGGAAAAGTAAGAAAATTTGTTACCAATAGTCCACCTGAAAGAAATGGCTACCAGGAGTTTTCTGAACAGAATGGAAATGTTGGAAAGAAGGCTCCTACATTAGAGTGGGAAAAAGCACAAAGTAAAGAATCAAAACATATAAGTAGATGTTTAATAAGTATAATAAATATAATAAGTTTAATAAGTATAATACATTTTTCTCCTCCTTCTAAATGTTCTAAATTATGTTTGAAAGTTGAGCCAAAATTATAATACTGTTGTTTGTGGTCCTAAATGTGTGTAAAGGATGTATGTAAATCAATTATACTACAAATCTGGGAAGGTAAAAGAACTTAAAAGGAGAAGGTTTCTATACTCAAACTGGTAAAGTGTGGACAACTGTAGGTTGTGATTAGTTATGTATATATAACTTAATACATAGAGATACCACAAAAATATCTATCCAAAATATGTACTTAAAATACTATAGATGTAGAAAAGGGAACCTTCATGCATTGTTGGTAGGAATACAAGTTGGTACAGCCCCTATGGAAAACAGTATGAGGACTCCTCAAAAAGTTAAAAATGGAACTAACATATGATTTGGTACTTCCACTACTATTTTCCCAAAGAAAATGAAAATGTTAATTCAAAAAGATATGTGCACTCCTATGTTTATTGCAGCATTATCTACAATAGCCAAGATATGAAAGCAACCCACATGCCCATCAATAAGTGAACAGGTAAAAAAGAAGTGATACATACACACACATACACACACACACACACACACACACACACACAGTGGAATACTACTCAGACATAAAAAAAGAATGAAATCTTGCTATTTGTGACAGCATGGATGGACCTCGAGAACATTATGCTCAGTGAAATAAGTCAGACATATGATTTCATATCATATAAAAAAACAAAACAAATAAACAAACAAAAACAAACAGACTCTTAAATACTGAGAACAAACTGAGTTGCCAGAGGAAAGGTGGGTGGGGGGATGGATGGGTGAAATAAGAGAAGGAGATTAAGAGGTACAAACTTCTATTTAAAAAATAAATAAATCATGGAAATGAAAAGTACAGCACAGGGAATATAGTCAATAATATTGTAATAACATTGTATGGTGACTACACATACTTACCGTGGTGAGCATTGAGTAGTGTGTAGAATTGTTGAATCAGTAATATAACATTGTATGTGTATTATAATTCAGTAATATATAATAAAAACATTATAGATAAATTAAAATTCTAAAAAAATGTTTAAATATCCCACAAGGAAAAAAATTTTTAAAAAACGACATGAAAAATAGAACAAACAGAAAACAAAAATTAAAACAATAGACTTAAACCCTAACATGTCAAAATTACATTAAATGTATATATTCTAAATTCTGCAATTAGAAGTCAGAGATTGACATAGAGGATAAAAAATAACCCAAATTTATGCTCTCAACAAGTAATTCACTTCATTATAATGGTATAGGGAGGTTGGTGTTAAAAGGATATAAAAAGATATACCATGCAGACATTAATCAAAAGAAAGAATGAGTGACAATATGGATCAGATAAAATAAACTTCAGAGTTTACTCTGGGTAAAATTAGCAGAGACAGAGAGGAACATACATAATGATAAGAGGGTTAATCCACCAAGAAGACAGACATGAATCCTAAATGTGTCCTTATCAAACAACAGAGCTGCAAAAACAGTGGGCAAAAATTGATGGAACTGAAAAAAGAAATAGACAAATCCTTAGTTTTGAAGTTGGGACTTCAACACCCATCTCTCAGCAATGGATAGAACAAAAGACAAAAACAGAAAGGAATAGAACTCAATAAAACCATCAACCAAGAGAATCTAATAAAAATTTACAGAAACCTCCACCCAACAAAAACAGAATACACATTCTTTTCAAGCACCCATGCAACATACACCAAGCTAAACCATATCCTGGGCCATAAAACAAATCCCAATAAATTCCAAAGATTAAACTTCTATATTATGTGTTCTCTGACTACAATAGTACAAAAAAAAAAAAAAAACAGAAATAAAAGAACATAAAGATAACAGAAAAGTCCCCAAACACTTGGAAACTAAGCAACACCTTCTAAATAAGTTATAGGTAAAATAGAAATCCTAATGGAAATTTTAAAAACACACTGAACTTAAACTAAAAATACAACATATCTAATTCATGGGATGGAGCTAAAGAAATATATATATGGAAGTCTGCTTGGGCCACCATAACAAAAAGCCACAGACTAGGTGGCTTAAAGAACAGAAATTTATTTCTTACTGTTTTGGAGGCTAGGTCTAAGATCAAGGTGCCAGCTGATTCAGTTTCTGGTGAGAGCTTTCTTTCTGGTTTGTAGATGGCTGCCTTCTCACTGTGTGCTCACATAGCAATGGGAGGGGAGGAAGCTCTGATAACTCTTCTTAGCAGGACACTAATCCTGTCAAATCAGGGACCCAGCCTTATGACCTCTGTAATCTTAATTACCTGTTTATAGGTACTGTCTCCAAGATAGTCACATTGAAGCCTGTATCTTCCACACATCTATTTGGTGGAGGAACACAATTCAGTTCATAGAACAATGTTCAGAGGGAAATTATAGCACTAAGAAAAGAGAAAATGTCTCAAATCAATTATCCAAGTTCTCCACTCAAGAACTTTGAAAAGGAAGCACAATAAACCCAAAGGAAGCAGAAGGAAGGAAACAATAAGGAAAGATAAGAACAAAGGTCAGTGAAGTTGAAAACATAAAACCAACAGAGGAACAAAAAGCTGGTATTATGAAAAGTTCAATAAAATTGACAAACCTCTAGCAAGAAAAAAAGAAGACACAAACTACCCATATCAGGAATGGTAGGAGACATCACCAAAGACCTGGGAGACATCAAAGAGTAATAAGAGAATATTACAAATATAGAGAATATACAAATATAGAGAATATTACAACTCTCTATATATGAATTTGACAACTTGATGAAATGAGTCAATTCTTTAAAAAAAAACTCTATGGTACAAACTACCATAACTCATGCAATATGAAATAGAGAATTGGAGAGGCTAATAACTAGTAAGGAAATTGAACTCATTGTTAAGGACTACCCCTGAAAAATCCCTAGGCCAATATAGTTTCGTTGGATAATTCTACTAAATGTTTAAAGAACACTAATTCTATACAATATTTTCTGAAAATAGGAGAGGAAACACTTCCCAATTAATTTTATGAGGTTAGTGTTACCTCAATATTAAAAGTAAAAATAAAAAAGCATAGTACAATAAAGGAAAACCACAGACTGATACATTTCCTGAATATGGACAAAAAAACTTAAAGAAATATTAGTGAATAGAATTCAGAAATGTATGAAATAGTATATACAAGTGAAGTATATTCCAGGAATGCAAGGGTGGTTCAAATATTGAAAATCAACACCAATCATCATATTAATAAGGTAAAGAAGAAAAATTACATTAGCATTTTAATTGGTGCAGAAAATTCATTTGACAAAATTCAACCTCAATTCATGACAATAATTCTCAGACATCTAGGAATAGAGTAGAACTTCCTCAACTTGCTGAAGATCACCTACCAAAAAACTTACAGGGACCATTGTACTTGATTCTGAAGGGCTGAGGCTTTCCCCTGAAGACTGGAAACAAAGCAAGTACAGCCCCTGTCACCACTCTTATTCAACATGGTGCTAGAAGTCCTACCCACTGAATATGCTTAGAAAGAAAAGGAACACAGGAAAAATAGGAAGGATTAAAACTGTCACTATCTATGTGTGACATTATGATCTCTGTAGAAATTCCTGAGGAATCTGCAAAACCAAAATCCTATAACTAATAAATGAGCTTAGTAAGGTCACAAGAATGAACATCAGCATATGAAAATCAGTTCTATAGTCTAACAATGAACACTTGAACAACAAAATTTTAAAATATAATACTATTTAAAATGACTCAAAAATGAAATGCTTAAGTATAAATCTAACAGAACATGTACAGATGTATTCTGAAAACTACAAAATGCTGATGAAAAAAATCATAGAAGATCTAAATAAATGGGAAGATATGCCATTTTCATATACTACAAATCTTAATATAGTGAAGATGTCAATACTCCCCCAGATTTCCATACATGTTTGTTACAATTCCTATCAAAATCCCAGCATGGTTTTTATAGATTTTTATGGTAAATTTGTATGAAAATGGAATGGAACAAGAAGAGTTAAACATTAAAAAAGAGAGAGAGAAAGAATAAAGTTAGGAGCTTTCAGTCTATCTGATTCAAACCACGCAGTAATCAAGACTGCATGGTACTTGTGGAGGAACAGACCCATAATAATGGAACAGAATAGAGAACACAGTAACAGACTGTAGTAAATGTACCCAATTGATTTTTGTGCAAAGGTGCAGAAGCAATGTAATCATGGAACCTTTCAGTAAACAATTAGACATACATAAGCAAAACCAAGCCAAAACAAAACAAAACAACTTGACCTAAGCTTCATGCCATGTGCAATAATTAACACAAACTGGAACAGGGATTTTAGCATGTAAATTTAAAACTATAAAACTCCCACCCAGCCCCCCCCCCCAAAAAAAAAGAAAATCTTTGGGATGTAGGGCTAAGCAAAGAGGTCTTAGACTTGACACCAAAAAGGAAGAAAATTAAAATTAAAAACTTTTGTTCTGAGAAAGATCCTTTAAAGGGAATAAAAAGACAAGTTATTGACTAGTACAACATATCTGCAACCAACATACCTGATAAGAACTAGTACCTAGAATAACAGTAAAAAATGAAAAAATCCATTTAGAGTATGGGCAAGGACCTGAACAGACATTTTACAGAAGAGGACATAGAGATAACAAAGAAGCACATGAGAAGACGTTCAGTGTCACCAGCCACTGGGGAAATGCAAAACAAAACTACAATGAGCTATCACTACACATCTATCAAAATGCAAAATTAAAACTAGTAACTACACCAAAAGCTCATGAGAATGTATAAAAACTGGACCAAAACATATATTATGGTAGGAAATTAATGGGATGGCAGCTCTAGAAAACAGTTTGACAATTTCTTTCAAAACTAAACATACAATGACCAAACAAACCAACCATTGCACACTTGGACATTTATCCCAGAGAAATGAAAACTCAGGATTACATAAAAGCCTTGCATGAATGTTTTTATCAGCTTTATCCATAACAGACAAAACTTGGAAACAACCCAGGTGTTCTTCAATGGATAACCAGTTGATCAAACTGGCACATCCATACCATGGGATACTACCAAGCAGTAAATAGAAACAAACTTACTGATATGTGTACCAACTTGGATATATACACCAATCTAGAGACTTATGCTGGGTGAAAATACTCAATCCCAAAATATTACACACTGTATGAGTCTGCTGATTTAACATTCTTGAAATAACAAAACTATAGAAATGGATAGCACGGGTAGTAAGGGGTTAAGGATGGGGTTGGGGGGGGGGGGTCTCAGGAGTCTCACTAGGGAAGCAGTTCTGCCCTGATCTGCACCTTCTTTCTCTGCACTGTCCCCTTCAGCATCATGGTGGGCATAGGACAGACAAGGGCTACTTTCAATACAACCAGAGCTTTCTCTGGTCAAAGAGAATCTCCAAAAATGTGTCTATAGAAGTAGAATGAAGAGAAATTTTATTCAAGCACATAAGCATTTCAATAAATTACTCATTGAAAGTGATAAAAGTTAGGATTTTTTTCAAATCACCAAGTGTGTCCTGAAATGTAGATTGGTTTCAGTAGACCATGTCCACTAGGAAATTGCTAAAGTCAGATTCTTAAAAATGCATAGGTCCCTGCAAGGAACACTGAGGGAGGGGACTGCAGTGCCAGACATTGAGACAGGTACTGACTCTTTTTTGACAGGAATAGCAGTCCTATTGTGCCAGATCTATTTATCAAAAACAATGCTTAAGTTTTCTGTAAGACATATTTCTTAACTTGTGTGAGGGTTTTAAATTCTAGGACTGCCTTTGCACTCAGTTGAGCTCCTCTGGAAATCAGAAAAGCAAATCCTACCCCCTGAAAATGAATCCATAGTCATGCCTGGAGGTGGGGTGTAGGAGCTCATCCCTGGATGGCTGTTCAGACCATGGAGCCTTAGAAATATAGGTTAGGGCAGCTTTTGAGGTCTCATAGTCCATCTTATCCACTCAGTTGATTGATGTGGAAATAGCTGTCCACCATTATGCTGGATAGCTCCAGTCCCAAATGATGCACAAGGTTGGGACTTGGCCAGGCCCTGTAGGAGACAGAGAGGAGGAAGCAAGCCTGAGATGCTCACAGACATGGCCTCTGAGATGGAGAGCAGTTCCAAATGTGACAGAAAAAACCTATAAAGTTATCCACCTGCAGTGGAACAACGTAGAGTTGACCTCTGACTGCAGGGGCTCAGAAGAAGCAATCCAAAGGAACCTACAGTGATAGCTGCACAGGTGTGGGCAGGGTCAGCACCAGCCTTCAGCATGGGGAGGGTCAACTGACCCTTTGTGGTAAGACTGAATCCCAGCACTATCATTTAACAGCTAGTGATGCTGGCTATATATCACCCTCTCTTTGCCTCAGTTTCCTCATCTGTAAAATAGGGCTTATTGTGGTAAGACTCAACATGACATGACATTAACCATATCAGAACCATACAATGAGTAGAAAAGTAGACAGAGACAGAAGACCTGCCTGCCCCATGGTACCCACTCCCAGCCCCTCACAAGGCTGGCAGTTCTTAGCTTCATTCCTTAAGGGCCCTCTGGAGCCACAGGCATTTTAATTCCAATAATTGGTATCCCTTGGGAGGAGAAACAAATGTTCCAGTCATTCCCACATTTGATGAAGCCCAGAACTCCCCGAAGGCACTGCCGAAATCGAGGGTCCCTGGATAAGCCCAGCTCAGAACCTGCGGGGTTTGGTGGCCTTGCCTTCAGCAAGAGGTGAAGCATTCGTTTGCTCATTTCAGCTCTCCAGCAAACACTTACTGAGAATGGGATGCAGTACCATGGAAAATTCCAGTTTTCATTGCAGTCTATGGGCTTTGAAGCAGGGGAAGCTTACCTATATTCTCATTGTTATTCTGCCACTCACTAGTTGTATGATCATTTTTCTCAATCTCTGCAAGGCTCAGTTTTTTCATCTTTAAAATGAGAAGAGAAGTCCTCACCTCCTCTCAGGTGTTGAAAGGGTTAAATGGTAGGCTTTTTGGAGTAAGGGGTCCAGCACAGGCTTCATATAGAACAGAGGCTTAGTGTTTCTTGGATATAGAATGAAGGAGAAGAAGGACAAACTGCATCCCTCCTAACCCCAAGCCACCCCATCCTCCTTGCCATGACCTTCCTGGACCTTTGGCCCATCCAGCTCACTCCTGGGTTCCCAGTCTGGACCTTCTAAACCTCTCTTGCACATGGCGGCCTGATCTAGCCATAGCTAGCCTATGCTCAATCTCCTTCAGTGGCTTCCAAGTGCCAGGAGACAGCACCCAGATAACTTATGCTGAACTATCAGGCCTCTGGCAGTCAGAGCCTACCAGACTAACCAGGCTTACTCTGTACCCTACTGACCTGACCTTCTACATCACTCACTCCCCAAATCTTGGGCACTCTGTGTTTCCCCAAAGACTCTCCCTTTCAGTCCACTGGAGACAGGCTCAGCTCATAGTGCCTTCTAAGGCACTTTGGCCCTTCTCACTTTGGGCTTCCACAGCAACCAGGCAAATACCTGCCTTCCTCATAACACTTAGAGTTTCTCATCCTAAGTGCACCTTTTCATGTATGTGACCCATGCGGGTGGTAAAGTTTCAGATTGAGCCATATGGCCTTAATTATGTGTATCTGTGACCTCAGCCAGAGCAGGGCTCAGCATGAAAGTGTTCAGTGCATGTTTGTAGAAGGAAGGAAGGAACGAAGGAACGAAGGAAGGAATGAAGGAAGGAACGAAGGAACGAAGGAAGAAAGCAAGGAAGGAAGGAAGCAAGGGAGGAAGGAACGAAGGAAGGAAGAAGGGTGGGAGGGAGGGAACAGAAGGGGAAGGAGAGGAGGGAAGGGAACCAAGTGGGAGGGAGGGAGTTAGCCAGTTAGTTACTTCGTTACTTAGTTAGTTGCAAAAATGAGAAAAGAGCTATTTGACCCAGAGGAGTAGAATCAAACTTGACTTTGTGAGCCTACACTTGAGCAAATTAATCAGAGCCTGAGAAGCAAGTTCATGTTCCGGCCATGATGCCAAGAAATGAAATGGCTCCCATCCATCTTGTGCCTCTCTTTTGTTATCCAAATTATACTGTGGAAGGCAGAAGCAGCATAATGAGGCCCTATGCATTCTTGGAGGGGGAAGGGGAGCAGGGAACAAAGGCCTCCAACCTTCCAGGAAGGAGGTGCCCTCATTTTCTTGGGCAGCCCAGCTTCCTTTGAAAGCAAGAAAGTAGCACAAATCTACTGTCATGGCAACCACTCCTAAGCCATGCTGGGAAGTGGTAACTTACTGTAAGTGCTCCAGAGGCCAGGTCTCCCCAATTTCCAGGCTGCCAAGGAATAGGAGCCCTTTAAAACAAGTGGCAGATCACACCTGTCAAGCCCTGGTCCATCCACAGTGATGGATGGGGAACGCTTCCATCATCACCCACCACCTGCTCCATCACAGGGTGTAATTTCCCTGTCCTGGGCTCCAGTTTGAAAGCAGCCTGTAACTATAAACCCAAAGAGCTGTAAACAAAGACTCATGCGTAAATAGACGAAAGGAGACATCACCTCCCGGCTCACCTTGAACACTGAACTTGTAACAATCAGAGGGAGACACCAGAAGCAGGCACACCTGGGTTCTCCCCCCTGGAGCTGATGTTCACCTGACATTCCTGGAGCCCACCAGGGCCAGATCCAGTGTATACATTGGGCATATGACCTTGGTTGAGGGTTCCTTGGGACCAGGCAGTGTAGTATGAACCTTATGCACATCCTCCTTTACTCATCATCGTGAGTTCCTAAATAAGCACTTGCAGCAGAACTGTCTGCAGGCCTGGAACTCAGACAGTTGTGGGAGACAAAACTGACCTCTGTCTTATCAGCGCCTTTAGCTCCTGGGGTCTACTTGCAGCAGGTGTTACAACTAGCAAGCAGCAGAGTCCAAACTTAACCACAATCCTGCCTGACTTCGAAGCCCACGGTGTATAGTGGTTATAATACCACCCAGCATCCAGTCAGATGCACAGAGCAGGAATGTAATATGGAGTGCCAGTCACAAAAGTGTTGAAAGGCTGCAGAATTAGGAGGAGAAGCTGAGGTTACCCAGATGCTAATAACCATGGGGAGTTGTTAATAGCTCTGGAGCTGGAGAAGCAAGAGAAGAAACAGTGTAGCTGTAGCCATGATCACCACACCTCTGAGGCTCAGAGCACATGCTGCCCCTGCTGTTGCTTATTGGAGCCACCGTCCCCACCACTTAGCAGTGAATGAGATGCCCTCACTCTTGTGGACAGTGCATGAGCCAGAGCCCATGAGTAATGTGTGACCAAGCCTGCAGGAGCACTCGACACTCCTGCTCCTGCTGCTGGAGTTGATGGGCAGGTCAGTGGGGAGAGCAGAGGTAGACCAGGAACCTGTTACAGTTACCAGAGGCAGCATCACATAAAGGGGGGGAAAAGATGGTTTCTCTCTTCCTATGCCCTCCTGTTTCCTGCCAGGGCCTCCCATTGGGCAGGACTAACTGGAAAGCAGCCAAGAAGTCATCTAGGGAATGTAGTCGCAGGCTTCCAGCCCTGTGGCGCCGAGGAGAACATGAAGGGACAGAGAGGGGTCTGGGGGCCTACTGAAGGTCTAGTACTGGGCTGACAAATGTCCCAGGTTCCAGACCTCAGGTCTGCTTGACAGACAGTGGCTTTCGAGGATGCTGCAGGGAGAAGGTTTTTGTCCAGACCTGAGCTCAGTAGGAAACCAGGCATTAAGACGTTAACAACATCTGGGAGGTGAGAGGGAGAGTGGTGGTGTGTGCATCTTGTATTTAGCATCTGCACTCCAGTGAGAAAGCTCCCAGTGCATGGGCCAACCCTCCAAGATGAAATCTGATAAAGACCCAGGTTTAATCAATGTCCTAACACAAGCCACCACCTGAATGCCAGGCACTGCAGTGCACCCTTTAAATACATTTTCTTCATTCAGTCCTCACAATAGTCCCACCAAGTAGACATTTGTGTCTCATTTTACAATCGAGGACACTGACATTTAGGAGGTTATGTAAGTTAGCTCATGAATGAAGAGGCAGCAGAGGTGACATTGGGCCCCAAATGTGGCTCTGTGCTCATACATGTTTCCTCGGAACACCCCATCACCAACTCCCATGGCAGCACCCCTGTCCAGGCCTTGTGTATGCTCAGGTAGACTGAGCCCTGATTTCTCTTCCTGTCTCTGAGCACGTGGCTCCCTAGGTTAGGCTCACACTTGTCCAGATGACCCTTCTGAAGTCCATCTCCTCAGGTCGCCCCTCTCTTAACACAGGTGCACACACCACCACTCAAGCCCTTCCCAGGCCCTTCATGGTTCTCCAGAGATTCCCACTCAGCTGGTCTTGGAAGCAACCTATAAATTTGTCATTCTGAAAGTTCCCAGGAGATTCTGGTTCTCTGTCCACTCTAGAAATCCCAGACATCCAAAGCCCTCAGGTCCTGCCTCAACCCACAGTCTCCTGACTCAGCCTTTCCAGGCTAGAACATGGGACCCGGTGATCCTTGACAGCCTGTGATTCCCCCCAGGACATGCTGCTTCTCTCTGGGGTCTTTACCCTCCTCACTACTTTCCCTGCTATGGCCGCCTCCTCCTCATTCTGCTGGACTCATGTCTTGTTCCTCCAGGTCCTATGCAGGACCACACTGCTCTGTGCTCCCAGAGTTCCATGCCATTGCTTCTTGCAGCAATTTCCTGATTGGGTCTCTTCACCCCACCATGCTGCAAGCTCCTCAGACGGGGATCAGTAACTGCTGGTGTGTGTCCCCAGCACCAAGCATAGCATCTGCCACCAAGAGAAGCTTTTAAAAATGTAGGAGGAGCTTAGTTTCCTTCCCACTGCACAGACTCTGCTGTTCACACCTCAAATTGGCACAGGCTTTTCAAAGCTGCCTGGAGAGGACTTGCACTTCAAGTAAAGCCCACCTGGATGGTGTGGGACAGAGAGGTCATGAGCATGAGTCTGAGACTCAGATAAGCCTGGGCTTGAATTCCCAGCTTTGCCATTCACTTGCTATGTGTCCTAGGGTAAATGTCTGCCATTATCCGAGCCTCACTAGGAATGAAGTAGTGTGCTCTAGGGCATAGGAAGGTGGTAAGAATTGAACGTGGTAGCCTATGTAAAGCACCAGGTACTCAGGAGCCTTACATAACTGGGAGACTTTTCACAAGCTGTGAGTCTGACCCGAAAAATGGCCTAATTCCCTTCCTAGATTCTCCCCCTTCCTTTTCTGACTCCTTGCCATTTTCCCAAAGTTACACAAGACCCATAGTGGTTCTGTGCCTGAGATGGGGCAGCCCCTGTGGGCTGTGCACAGATGGGAAGGACATGGAAGAGTAGTTACCTGGCCCAGGGCCACCTCCTGATGTGACAGCTCAAGCAGGGAGAGGCCCCATTTCTCCTGACTCTGTGCCCCGTGCCACATTCCATTCACCAGGGACTTTGCAAGCTTAGCTGTGACTCACTTTTAGCCTTACAAACCTGAGTAAACCCCATAAAGCAGAAAGACAGAGGGAGACAGACAGACAAAAGAGAGACTTTCTCTGTCCCCAGAATGTCTTGGAAAAATGTCACCACAGGCACACAGGCACTAGTGCTTTCCACATAGCTGGACACACGGCAAGGTGTGGACCAGCCTCGAGCTTCCTGTCACCATGGGCATTTAGATCCTGTGTAGTAGCAGACTCTGTGTGATGACACAAGTGTATGTATTCACCACAACAGTGATATTCTGTCCAGGCCATCCATTGTCCAGTGGGGGTTCTCCTGGCTCTGACATGGAACTGGATGAGGGAAGCTCTACTCCAGGCCTAGCCTCTTGTCCCAGTCTGCACAGGGAGTCTGTCAGTCCCTGGCCAGTATTGCAGGTGACCTGTCCACCTAGCTGGCATGGGGAATAGCTTTGCCTGTGACACAGATTCTGTCCTTGGTCAAATGGCCCAGCCCCCTCTGACCTTTCCAACTAGGGCTACTTCCTTGTTCCTCTGAGCATTGTCCAGTTTTAGCAAGAATTCTGCTAGGCCATCTAACCAGAACCCCCAACCTCAGTATCAGACCACCCTGCATAACTAATTATGTCCCTCATGCACCACAGTCTCCCAGGCTTGCCTTCAGCTAGAGTCCTGTTCGATTGGTTTAGCCAGAGCCCCTCCTCAACTCCTGAAGCTTCTTCTTATTAATTTTCCATCCACTGCCCGCCACCCCCATTCCTTGGCTGTACATTCCCACTTGCCCAGGTAAGCTGAGTCCAATCCCTGTTCCCACTACAAGACTCCATTATAGTGGTCCCTACTCCTATCAACTTCCCACACCCCTCCTTTAATAGTCTGCTTTGCCGTCTTTAGTAAATCTCAGGATTTCCTTTTTCCTTTAACACTTGCGCAGAGCAGAAGAACATGGCCATGGTATTAGGCGTCTCAGCATTAGGGTCTCTGGGTCACGGGGACTCAGACCCCAAACTCTCCACCAGCTGCCTTACATTCTGCCAGATATTTGTGAGGAACTGTGTACAGGGGTCATGGGAAAAGGGACAGGTAGCTGAGTGTGACCCATTGGTCAAATCCAATGCCAGCTGATCTGGTCCTCGGGTCTTGGGTCCCCAACCCCTAATGTTAAGCTATAATTGTAACAGCTATCCTTCAAGATCTCTGGGAAGATTACATTAGACTCCACACAATTACTGCTCTTGCTGTATGATCCAGGCCTTGACAAAACATTCCAGATGCAGTACACCATGTAAATGTCTGCACAGACCACAGGAGGAAGGGGCTACCATTACCAGCTCCTGAGAGGCTTGTGACTTGTCCAAGGTGCCCCACAAGGACAAAGGAGATCTGGCTTCTGAGCAGTTGTCTGAAATGTGGTGCAGGGTCTGAGGTATTGGACAAGAGGACAAAGGAACATCCTTCTCTGAGACCCTACCATCTAATTCCAAATTGTAAAGCTGCATTCCAGGGACCCTGTTATGAGCTGCCAGGTCTGGCTCATGAACTATCCATCATCCTATACACAAGAACCAATACATGGCTTTTGTTATTGTGTTATTTGCTCAACCATTTGCAAAGCTTAGCAATAGAGCACTTTGAATTGCCTCAAATCTACCATGATATGGCTGTCTTCCTCATACCTCCCTGCCTGGGCCATGGTCCTTGTTTCTTGTCAAATTACTATTACTGATGTGTACTTGCCCAGCCATCTGGAAATGCCTATCACAGCTGTAGGTTTTGAAGGAGTTGCTATTTTCCCATTATAACCAAAATTCTCACTACATAGGAAATGAAATTGTATTCATTTCTTATTGCATTTGTAACAAATTACCATAAATTTGGTGGCTTAAAACAACACAGATTTATCATCCTATAGTTGTGGAGGCCAGAAACCAGAAATGAGTCTCACTGGACTGAAATCCAGTGTTGCCGAGACTGTGTTCCTTTCTGGAGGCTGTAGGATAAGGTCTGTGTCTTTGCCCTGTTGACTTCTCAAGGTGCCTGCATTCCCTGGTCCACCATCCCCCCGTCTGTCTACAAAACCAGCAAAGGTGGGTGGACTCTTCCTCACAGTCTGTCTAACTCTCACCTTCTGTCTCCCTCTCCCACTGTGAGGATCCCATGACTCCTTGAGCCCACCCAGGTAATCCAGGATAATATCCCTACCTTAAAGACAGCTCATTAGCAGCCTTAACTCCCCTTTTCCATTAACATATGCATTCACAGGTTGGGGGATTAAGATGTGAACCTCTTGAGGGGCTACTATTAAGCCTACCATAGAAATGAATAAATACGTTTGGTCTGGAAAGGCTTTTAGGGTTACTGGATTTAGTCAACTCAAAAACCCAAAACTCCCTCCCCAGCATTCCTAGTGAGTTCTCATGAAACTTCTGCTTAAGCACATCCATGAACAGCATACTCACTACCAGAGATCAATGATACAGTCCTCTGGATGCTCCTGAACCCAAGCCAGCCTCCTGCAACTGGATCCAACCTCTGAGCTTTTCAAGAACACAGGTATATCTGCATGTGTCACCCCTCACCTCCACTCTGCACCTGCACACAGAGAGCCTGGCCTCTTCACCTGCCACAATTCCAGTGCAACTCCAGGTACTACACCCATGGTCAATGCCCTTTCTTTAACACAGCAGCCAAAGGAAACAAAATAGTACAGATGTTCTTGATCTCTCACTATGCCCTACATGAAATCTTCAGGTGGACATTATTTTACCCCTGCTTCAGATGGGGAGACTGAGATGTAGAAAGGTGAAGTCACTCACCCGCAGTCACTCAACTAGGTGACTGAGCTGGGGCTGCATTGAGATTTGCTGCCCAAGGAGGCTGTATCTATCCACTCTGCCACATTGCCCTGTCTCTAGCCCCTGCTCGCTGCTAGAAAGAGCACTGAACAAGGAGGCTAGAGACCTGGGTTTCTTTCCCAGTGAACTAATTTGTAGCTGTGTGATGTAAATGCAAATTTCTTTACTTTGAATGGGACTGCCTATAAGTGCCAGGGCTGGCGGAAGATCAGATAGACCAACAGTGAGAGAGCTTAGGAACCTGTAAGGGGCCCCAGGAAGAAGACAGGTCTTCCTGGCCACATTTTTGCTGCATCCTGTGCTCCATTTGGATGAGTCCTTTGCAACCCCATCTTGCTTCTAACCTCTAATGAGCTAGCTGTCCCTGAAAACTCCAAAGCTGTCAAGCTAGTGCTCGTCCATCCAGCACTTGGGAGGTCCAGAATACTTGTCACAGGAAGATGTTCAGTGTCTAGAAATCCAGACCGACCAAGTCTCCAACCTGTCTGGCCCTTTAATGTCCTGTGTCCATCCAGTGAACATGACATGTCTGCATCACTATGGAGGCATCAGAAACCCTGAGATGATGGAGGCCAGTACTTCTTCCAAGGAGAGAGACAGATGTGTGAGCAGATGTGTGAGCAGATGTGGAGCAGTACTCCAACAGAGTACTGATCAAGG
Source organism: Panthera leo (assembly GCF_018350215.1). Lineage (NCBI taxonomy): Eukaryota > Metazoa > Chordata > Mammalia > Carnivora > Felidae > Panthera > Panthera leo. The sequence goes on from NC_056686.1 coordinate 109,528,970, forward strand.
TCCAGAGGAGAAGTTTCTGAGTCCAGCCAACAAGGATCAGAAGGCGGTCTTCCACCTGGAAGAATGACAGCAGACATGCATACCCAGCAGCAGAAAGTCTGAAGATGAGCCCTACCTGTCTGAGACCCACCAGAGGAAGCAATGTAAAGCAAAAAGTTGAACACGGGCATGAGAAGAAGGTTTTGCCTTTGATGAAGACACTTTGCCAATTAAGAAGCCTTCTTCTTGGGGTCACCATTTATTTAAGTGTCTTGTCCATTATTCATTCCTGCACATGCTGGATTTTATTGGACATCATCTCAGAAAACCTTTGTCTCCACAATAAATTCACCTAAAAAATCAGTCTAAAACAGAATTTCCTTTTATCCCAAACCAGTTCAGTCAACAACTCAATGTACTCCTTCTCCCTAGTGTCTTTAGAAAGCTCTCCAGGTTTAGGCTTGAGTTCATGGTCAGCTGATGCTATCACTGTGGATGTTTGTCCTTCCCTCCGACACTCTGCAGCACTGCAATAGAGTCTGGGATGTGAAGATATGACCCCACCAGGGTGGGGAGGAGCTGGAAGAGGACAGGGAAACACTGCGGCGGCGGGGGCTCTGCCTTTCCTTCACATCTAGCCACTGTGAGCAAGGCCTCATCAAAGTCTTCAAAAGAGAAGTTTGAAAGAAAAAAAGAAAAGATAGCTAACATACACCAATACCAGAAGAGTGCTCTAATTGCTGCCCCCTCCCCCACAAAGAATCAGAACTGGGTCTCAGGTCCACTGTAAAGAACTAGGGAGAGTCTGCCTTGAGAGGGGAAGAGAGTGGAAGTTGAGGAGAAAATCAACTGTACTTCTACAGACTAGCAGCAAACAACTGGAAATTAAAATATGTATTTAAAAAATCATTTATTGTGCCATTAAAAATGTCATATACTTAGGGATAAATCTAACAGAATATGTGAAAAATTTGTATGCTAAAAATTCTCAAACTGATGAGAGAAATTAACTAAGACCTAAAACAATGGAGAAATGTAATGTGTGGATTGGAAGACTCAACATTGTTAAAATGGCATTTAACCCCAGATTGATCCAAATTCAAGGCAAACTCATTAAGAACCTCTAGAATTAGCAAGCCGATTCTAAAAATTTTATTGAAAAGCAGATCTTAGAATAACCACGAACACTTTTTGAAAAAAAGAGGGCCAGAGAGAGAAGAAATTTGGAGGAATCTCACACTTGACCTAAATACTTACTCTATAGTAATCAGTACCATGTGGTCTTGGCATAAGGATAGGCAACAGAGAGCAATAGATAGGATTGGGGGTGCATAAAAAGGCCCACACGTATATGATCAATTGATCTGCAACCAGCATGCCAAATAATTCAACAGGGAAAGGATAGTCTCTCCAGCAAATGATCCTGAAACAACTGGATGTCTGCGTTTTAAAATGCATCATGACTCCTGCATCATATGCACACAACAAATAACTGAAATGAAGCATAAAACAAAATGTAAAACCAAAAGCTAAAACTCAAAAGAGAAAACATAGGAGAAAAATTTCTGGGTCCTTGGATTAGTTAATAATGTTTTAAATGAGACTTAAAAATCATACACCACAAATGAAAAAAAATGATTTATTAGACTTCGTCAAAATTAAAATCTGTTTTTGAAAGATACCATTTAAAAAAAATTAAAAGTCAGGCCACAGACTGGAATACATACAGATATATATCTATATCTATACCTGTATCTATCTATCTAATCTGATAAAGAACCTTTCAGAATAAAAAAGGATATTTATAAGTCTGTAATAAGAAAACTCAATTTTTAAAGATGGGCAAACTATTTTAACAGGCACTTCACCAAAAAAAGATATATGAACGGCACACAAAAATGCACAATAGCATTCTTCATTAGGGAAATGTATTGGTTTTCTCAGACTGCCATCACAAATAACACAGACCAGGTGGCTTGAACAACAGCAATTTACATCTCACAGTTCTGGAGGATCCAAGGCCAGGATCAAGGTGCCAGCAGGGTCAGTTTTTCTGAGGCTTCTCTCTCTGGCTTGCAGACAGCCTTCTTGCATGTCCTCACCTGGCCTTTCCTCTATATGTGTGCATCCCTGGTGTCTCTTAATATGTTCAAATTTCCCCCTCTTACAGGGACACAAGTCAGATTGGATTAGGGCCACACTAACAGCCTCATTTTAACTTAATCACCCCTTTAAAGGTCCTATCACCCAACGCAGTTACACTCTGAGATACTGGGGGTTAGGACTTCAACATATGGATTTGGTGGGGAGACACAATTCAGTCAATACAGGAAATTAAGTTTAAACTACCATGAAATACCATTCATTATTAGAATGGCTACTAGAATAGCTAAAATTATAAAGAATAATCATAACAAATATCAGCAAGAACGTGGAACAACTAGAATTCTCATATATTGCTGGTGGGAATGAAAATAGTACATCCCCTTTGGAAAACAGTTTGGCAGATACTTGTAAAGTTAAACATATACTTACAACCTAGCAATTCTACTCCTGTACATTTGCTCAGAAGAAGGGAAAGCATTTGTCCTCATAAAGATCAACTTCACTCATAACAGCCAAAAAGTGAAAGCAATCCAAATGTCCATCTACTAATGAATCCATAAATATCTATGACATATGCAAACAACAGAATATTATTTAGCAATTCAGCAATACAAAGAAATGAACTATTGATATATGCAATGGCATGGATGAATCACACAAATATTGTTGAGTGCATGAAAGGAATCAAACACAAAATGGTAATATTGTGAGTTAACATTTATCTGACATTCTGGAAAAGGCAAAATAAAGAAAAAGAAATGAGATCAGTCATTGCTAAGAGCTAGGATGGGAGGAGGGCATTGATTGCAAAACGTTGTAAAGGAACTTTTTGGGGTGATAGAAATGTTCTATACCTTGGTGATAGTAGTTACAGGACTGTATACTCATCAAAATTCAATAAAATATATACTTTAAATGAATAAATGTTACTGTTGGCAAATTCGACATCAGCAACTCAGAATTCTAAAAATCAGCAAGTTGAAGTAGGATACAGTAGGTATGTTACATTTGCATTAATAATAATCATAAAAGCTATAAATTTAATGAGTCAAATGTCCAACCAAAGAGGTTAGAAAAATAATCGCAAAATACACCCAAAAAGGAAGAAAGGAAATAAGAGCAATAACTACAGAAATAGTGCAACAGAAAATAGTGTTTTTAAAAAATCCAAAGTTGTTTCATTGAAAGAGCTAATAAAATAGACAAATTTCTGACAAGCATAATCAAAAATTAATAAAAGGAGGCATTAAAAATCTCAGGATTGATAATGGGACATAACTACAGATAACAGCAAAAGTCTAAAAATAGTAAAGCAAATAACTTACAAATTTCTAGTAAAATAATACTTAACCAAATAGGCTCAAAAAGAATAAAAAGCTTTAAAAAACCTGTATCACTAAAAGAATTAAAACATTAGATTAAAATCTTCTCTTAGATCATCAGACCCAGATGGTGAGAAAGAATCCCTAACACCAAGCCCTTGTGAAGCCCCTGTGTGGAGAGGCAAGGACGCACGGTGGGGGAGCCCTCTGGACAGTGGGGGCCAGAGGTGGTGTGTGAGAGGACAGGGTTGTGTCCTCCAATGCTCCTCAAGCCTCTAAGGATTCTGGTCTTATCCCTGAGAACAACAAGACATTGGATGGTTTTAAGAATGGGGATGAGGTGCTCTCAGACTTGTACCTTCAAATGATGGCTCCAGTGACTTGTAGAGAACAGCTGAGCCAGACAAGAGCAAGGAGAAGGGGGAGGCCAAACAGGGGCTGCAGATCAGGTCAGAGAGAGCAGGACTTGTACTGGGGAGGTGGCCATGCAGTGGACAGAGAAGCCAATGCCCCATCCCTTTCCTGAAGTGTCTATCAGTAGTGATGCCAGTGGGTGCAGACTCATGCCACATGGAAGTCTCCAGGGCATCACTATTAGAAATGACACCTAGAAAAAGTAGGAACAAGGGATTCCCTTCTGCTTTCTGAGGATGAGGCCAATGAATTAGCTAGTTGTTCACCTGCAGAGTAGAGAACAAAGTTTAAAAGAGCTGGAACACAGGGTCAAAAGACAGGTGAAATATGAGGAAAAGTGGGCATGGCTGATGGCAAACTGGACACTGGATCTCCCAGGGGTATCTCCCAATAGAGGCATGAGGCACCAGAGGTGTTCCCTGCCTGGAGCGCACCCCCAGTAAGGGTCTGCAGCTGCCACTGCCGTGGCAGAGATGGAGGGAGATCTGTGTCCTCCCTAGTGGCAGAGCTAGGTTTAATCAATCCTGATGCTTAACACAGGACTAGAAAAAGAGAAAGCAATCTACTTTCCTTTATGCCTGCTGTGTGCTAGTCATGTATCATCATTAACATGTTCCACTAGTGCTCATCTGAGTACCCAGTTCCTAAAACAACCCTATAAGATAGATCCCCTATTTACAGGTGAGAAAAATTCAAGCTCAGAGAGCTTCATTGACCTACCTAAGGGTCCCAAGTGCTGAATAGAGGAGCTGAAGGTCTAACTCAATCCCAAGCTGTTTCCATAATATCACACAGTGTGTCAGCCAAGATTCTCCAGAGAAACAGAACCAACAGGAGAGACATTTACAATAAGGAGCTGGCTCATGTGACTATGGAGTCTACAAATCCAAAATCTGTAGAGTAGAAAATGCTGTAGAACCAAGAGCTGTTGTCCCAGTTCCATGGCTATCTGGCATGAAGAATTCTGTCTTACTGGGGAGGGGATGGTCAGGCTTTTGTTCTGTTTCAAGACTTAAACTGATTGTACGAGGCCCACCCACACTATGAAGGGCAACTGCTTTCATCTCATCAAAAAACACCTCACAGAAACACCCACAATACTGTCTGACCAAATATCTGAATGCTGTGTCCCAGCAAAACTGACACACACGTATACATTTCACCATCACATACAACCTCTCATAAACATTTTTAAGTGAATACATGAAGAATTGCTTATTTGGAAAAAGCTGCATTGCTGCTCAGATAATAGCCACATATTTCCATTGAAACTTTACTACACAGGTTCCAAAAAATTCAGAAATCAAATAATAGTCCAGCAAAACCTAGACAGCACCGTCCAATTGCTCAATCCATGAAGAGAGCCTCTACTCAAGAGGGAAATAATAAGACAGCTTCCAAGCCTTTTGGCAGCAGCAACAAAGAATTGCTAATTACAAACTATTCACACAGTCTTCAAATGAAGGCAGCAGGACTGTGGGTAATTGTTAGCTTTACCCACCCTGCCTGTGACCGCCCTGGGAGACAGGGTACAGGTCTCCATGGGCTGAACCTGGCACTTGCTCTGAACATCCCAGAAAACACTCTCTCCTTCAGGCTCCACACTAAACGAGGCTTACTCTCCTTCTGGGTCGTCCTGTGAGCTGTGCAAGGGTCCCTGTGGTAGCTCACAAATGCTGCAAAAGAAAGAGCATGAATCCTAGAAGGGAAGAGACCTGTGTCTGTCCATGGCAGTTGTAAAGATTCCTCCAGGGAGGGGAAGTGCAAAGGGGAGGCTTAGATCGTGGCCACCGAGTTGTGAAGAAGGCAAAGGGGAAGGAAGGAACCCTCAGAAGAGCTGGCAGCTCGTGGGAGGGAGGAGGGCAGAAACTGTCAGCAAGCAGAAGGCCTATCATTAGGATAATTATTATTATTTATTAAACATTTAGGAAGTGCCAGCCATGTGCTAGCTATTGTCACAATCCAATCATAGAATTAGATCCAATCCCTCTAGAAAAGTCTATCTAATGAGGTGGGATGAACAAAGACAAAGGGGCTGTGCTAAAGATGTATTGTAGGTGAGGAAAGGACACTCCATCCAGGCAGAGCTAGCCTCACACCTCCAGAAAACCCCTCTCTTCTTCCCAGGGACTCAGAGACCCGTGTAGAGAAGTTGGTCATATGCCTGCCTACTTCTCAGCTTTAGCCAACATCCCACCATGCCTTGGCCACACACACCAGAACCACTTTGTAATTCTTGTCTTCAGGCCACTCACATACTGATGCTTCAGCTCTGCAGCCAGCAGTACCCAGCAAGCCATGAAGCTTCCTTCAGCATGGTCAATGGGCCATTCTACTTGGCCAGACTCTTGCCAGGGGCCAGAGTTTGGGAAACAAAGGTGAATTGCTGCCTGCCAAGCCCTCACTGCTTGTGGAGAATCTTTTAGCTTGTCCCTAGGAGAGTCTATCCTTGGTCTATAGGCAAACAGACCCAAGAGTTTAAGACATGACAATCCTCCCTGAGGGAAGACCTCCAGAGAGTACGGCCATGCTGGCCTCACGCATTCAACTGGCATCACTCCTTCACACATCTAAGGACTGGCAAACCCAACACGCTCTAAAGAGATGTTCAGGATGACACCCGTCTCTGCAAAGCAGGCTTAGCTTAACATATATTTGCAAATCTGTAGCTCTGAGGTGACATTAGTTCATTTCCAGAGTTTAGCTATAAAAAACAGACTGAGTTATGGTGTGTTAGGTCTCAAGCAAATTCACACTGGCCTCTATTAAACTGTATGAGGTTAAGAAATATATTGGATTCTGGGGGCATATATTCTGCTAGCCAAAATTACACACTAGCCCTTTGTCATATCTGTGTGGGCGTTCTTAAATCAAGGCTCTAAAGGTAAATGCATTGGTTGGAATTATATCACCAATGTCTGTCATGACACAATTCATGGTGGCAGGAAGAGGGGGTCTTGATGGGAGTCCCTTCCAATCATCTCTGCAGAACAGCACAGACTCAGGTGTCTATCACAGGGAAGCCAAGTAGCAAACAATCCCCATCACAGTAAATCATTTTGTTAAATGAACCAAGTAAATTCCCAGCAACGCAATATTAAAGTTGCAAATGTATTCACTGGAAAAGCAGAAGGTGAGCAGGTTCCCACAGAAAAGGGAAACTGCCCAGACGCTACTGAGCAGAAGGGAGTATGCTTCTCTCAGCCTTCCATCAACACTCAGAGCTACATGCATACTCTTGATTCTGAAGCCTATTTTCCCAACACATGCAGATCTTCCAGCACCCACACAACAGCCACCGCAGACCATATGCTCAGAATGTCAGAACTGGGAGGGATCAGAGTCCAGCCCCCTGAGTTTTCAGACTGACACACTAAGGCATTACAATGGGGGGGGGGCAGGCCCTTAGGCTTCCTCTCATGGAGAAGTCACATCATGTACCCCCTCCCTGCATCCCTGTTTGCCCATGGAATCAGTTGGAATGGACGGCCAGGGCTGCTTTAGAAGAAGACAGCAGTGATCCTCAGGAAGACATTCTTTTCTACCCAGGAGTGAACGAACTGCCACCTCCTCTCCTCCCCCTGCTCCTCCTCCATCTTGCTGGGAGCTCAGAGAAAGTCATCAGAGCCAGGACCCCCATGTCAGACCTGTGAATCCACTTACCCAGACAGCTCAGCCACTGCTTCCACGTTACCCAGCTTATTATGGGCACCGTCTGTATGAACAGCTATAACACAAACACACATGCACACATGTATGCACACACACAAGCACTCTTCCAGGAGCACTTGTCAGAACCTGAAGGTAAGACTGGAGCCATCCATTTCCTCCTCGTATTTTATATTGACTATAACATACTTTAAAACACTTGAGAAGAGTGTGCCAGAAGTCAACTTTAGTCTATACCCTTGGGTGCTTAGGTAGCATTAAAGGGACCCTAATCAGAAACAGAAACAATTACAAAGATATCACTAAGTCTGAACCAGGTGACAGTTAGCAGAGTGTATGTTAGAAGTAGACTTTTATTGGTGGGATAAAAGCTTAATATATGGGATTGGCTACAAAAACAGGTCACACCACCTTTGCACATAGAGTTGTGAAAGGCCTGTAGGTGAGGGAAGAGATGTAGCAGTGTCCTCCAGTCAGGGGACATGACTGGGCAGCAAGAGGCCAGCATTTCTGAAACAGTGAATGAGGAGGGGCACTCTCAAAGCTCAAAACAGGAGCAGGTGCCTGCTCACCTGTCCTCTCACAGCCTGGGAAAATGACCCACAGTCAGCAGAGTTGAACCAGACTCCTGGAGAGGACCTGGCCCTCAGGTTTCAGGATCTTAAGCTGCTTGGTTAGAGATACACCCATCCCTTCCTTGGCAAGATCAGGGGACTGCCAAGGTGTTGCTTACAACAGCTTCACTCCATGGCCCCTTGACCTGTAGGGTCTTCTGCTACACAACGTTAATTTTTAGGTGGTCCCAGACCCTTCCCTGGGATGATAGCCTGAATTCCAGATCCAATGGAGACAACTTTATGAGGAGGAAGATGGTCCTCTGAAGTTGTCTTCCCCTTTTGCCAGAAGGAGGCCTTAATGCAGCCCTCATTCTGACCTCTTCTCAGGAGGGCAGCCTGCAGGTAACTTGCCTACAGAGGTTCTGCTTACCTCTCAAGTTGGTGAAAAGGGAAGAGAAGTCCTTCCCATAGGAAAGGATGAAGAGATACTGCATGATGGCCAGGCTACTTCAGGATTTGCCAACTGAATGTGAGACCAGCCAGGGGGCTCATATGCTTCCTTCAGTACTTTTAGCTGTTCAAATGGAGACACAAAGTGGATGGAGAATAAGGTGTAATCACAGCTGTGGATTTTTTGAGCTGTGGAAAGGGAATATTGACTCCAGGTGGGCCAGAAAGAAGGACATCCTGAGCAGAGGGATGGAGTAATGCTGTCCAACTGAGTATATCTTCCAATCATACCACAGCATGCTCCCCACCCCACCTGCTCTTTTACATAGTTTACTGGATGCTCCTCCCATTTAGAGCCTTGAGTTCTTTAGGGAGTGGGGCTGGGACTCACCTGTAATCAATAAAATGCAGTGGACATGATTTCCCAGGATTGGTCAAAAAAGGGCCCTTTGGGCTGGACCCAGGCCATGAGAGCCCTTAGTGCAGCCACATGAAACACCTGCCATCTTCTATGGCTCCTCCTGGAGGCCTCCAGATGATTCCAGCCTTAGCCTACCCCTTCTCACAGCAGGGATGCAGGACCAGATTGCCCAGGAATCTAAGGAAGATAAGTAATGCCGCTGGCCAGAGGGCTTCTCTGCCCTCATTTGGGCTTAGGAGCAGAGGCACAGCTGGCGCTCACCTGGCATGAAGGCTGGGTCTCCCAATGGCACCTTCCCTTCTGGTCCCATGTGAGAACTGGCAAGCTGGGACAGAAGGCAGTAATTCAAACAGATCATGAAAAGGGCTTTGCTGTTGTCACCCTGAATTTCTCCCTTTGGGGGTGTCTCCACATGTCTTATTTCTATGAGGTCTCAAATGTCTTATTTCTGTGGGTGGGTGACATGTCTGCAGAGTGGCTTGTGTCCAGGCTTCAGGTCCAAACCAGATCTCAGAGACACACTCCTAAGTCAGAGAAGCATCACCTGCACCCACCTGCTCCTTCTCTTTTCCTTCTGTTAAAAGAGAAAAAGAAGCAACATGCTCCAAATTGAGTAACTTGTGCTAAGCCCATGTCACCACACCAAGACTTAATGTCTAACCTAATTGCAGTTTCAGCCTCTCCAGGAATATAATTGTAACCAGTCAGTCTGGAATTTTCTGGTCGACACTGGTGAGGTAATCCACCTGATAGAACCCTGCTGTCCCCAAAGGCAGTTGACCTTGCCTGAAAGAATTCTTTTTTTTCTAATAATTTCCTTATCCTACCTCCTTCTGCCTGAAAAGTCTTCCATTTTGTACAGTTCCTCCAGGCTCCTTCTGATGTGAGATTGTTGAGCCCAACAGTCATGGAAGAATTCTTGAGACATTTTACAGTGTAAAAAGGTGATTTTATTAAAGCACAGGGACAGAACCCATGGGCAGAAAGGGCTGCATTACAAGTGTGAAGAGTGATTATATAGGGTTTTCTATCCTATGGAGGGGAAGGTGACATTAGGGTTCCAAGAAACTGAGTCTATAGGTTTGTGAAGGTTAGAGTTCTAATTATTCTCAAGATTGTGCTTTTCTTTTTTTTATATTTATTTGTTTTTCAGAGAAAGAGAGACAGAGCATGAGCAGTGGAGGGGCAGAGAGGGAGGGAGACACAGAATTTGAAGTAGGCTCAAGGCTCTGAGCTGTCAGCACAGAGCCCGATACAGGGCCTGAACCCACAAACCCCAAGATCATGACCTGAGCCAAAGTAGGATGCTTAACCGACTGAGCCACCTAGACGCCTCTTATTTGTTTTCCTTAAGTTTATTTATTGGCAGGGGGCGGGTGCAGGGAGGGCAGCAGAGAGAGAGGGAAAAAGAATCTAAAGCAAGGTCTGGCTATTAGCACAGAGCCCAATGCTAAGCTTGATCTCACAAACTGTAAGATCGAAACCTGAGCTGAAATTAAGAGTCAGACCCTCAGTCAGTTCACTGAGCCACCCACTCGCCCCAAGATTGTGCTTTTCTTGTAAATCAGTAAGACCCTGACAAACTGAGTTTCACATCCTTCATGACTGTGATCTTTATCAGCTGACCATTTGTTTTTCCTTTCTTTCTTCTTGGGCAGTCATGAGTGCCTAGAGAATGTCACACACATCCCACCTTGGGGTGGGGGGCAGTTTGTGGAGTATTAGTTTGCCTTTATCCCTCAGCTTGCCTTTTGTTATCTCATCATTTCCCCCCCTGAACAATTTTGACCTTTAAATTTTTAAGGTTGTTGAAGACAGAAAGTCCCATCTTGTGTAGCTTCTTCCTGCTGAATAAGGGCATAGAGATGTCCCTACCTATGGGTCAACATTGGAAGTCAGGGGACATATAGGGGAGTTAATAAGGTGGAGGCAGCTGAGTCCAATGTGGACAGCAAAGAAGTATCTCTGTGGGTGGTAAGGCCCATCTGTCGATGTGAAGTTAACATAGTGAAGTAGTCTCAGTACCAAGTGGAAAAACATTGAAAAAGGCAACATATTAGGACCAGTATGGCTATAAGAATGAGAAGCCCAGCAAAGAGACCCTTAATAGTTGACAGCAGTCCTCCCCTAAACCAGGAACTTGACCAGTCATTGAAAGAGAGGGAAGGATTCTATAGAGCCTCAATTTGAGTATTCACATCAGTTAGTAATCATGTCACATTTCTGTGATAATCTGGAGTATATTCATATTACTCTGTTTTCATGAAGCATAGGTTCCTGCTTGAGCTGCAGCCAGGATATCAAGGTTTTGGAGGACCACATTTTGAATTTGTGGGTGACTACGAGTTGGATCTGGTTAAAGGTGGCCAATGTATGGTTGGCCAAAGCCTCTATTTGCAATTTTATATCAATAGAGGTGGATCCTGGGACAAATATGGCTAAGGGATAAACCATCAAGAAGCCCTCTTTGTTTGATGTCTAACTTTAACAATATCCTAATTACGAGGAATCGTTGGCAAGTAGGAGAAGATTTGCCTGGGAATGTGGGCATCCTCAAGTGCATTATCCAATCCAATCATAAGGAAATGGGGCCATCCATTATCTCCACAGGTCCACAGTTAGCCCCATGGAGTGGGGTATGCTCCAGCTTTTAAGGAGCAGTTTTGTCATCCAGCCACACAGAATTGGTCAAGGTGATAGCTGAGTTATACATTACCGGGGAATCCATCCCATTTTCCAGCTGTTCAAATAATCATATGCCCATGGGGTCCTGTTATTATCCCCACAGAATAACAAGCAAGACATTTGTCTACACATGAGCTATTGTGGCAGTTTCTCTGAAGTTTATCTCAAGTTGTCTAGCTTAGGCAAACAACAAACATTTCAAGACCATCAGATCTAGAATTTGGCATCTGCAAAGATGTATTATTGAAACATAATTTTTCTCTCCAAAATCACCCTTATTTCCAAAGATAGCCAAATCAAGACTAATTTGTTGGAAAAATAAGTTCAATTTTATCAAATGCCTAAGTATTTTCATTAGCTCATCAAGAATAGTAATTGATCACATAGAACTTTTAAAATTGGCTTTGTTGGAGCTTTTTATAAGGAATCTTGATTGAACTTTTAGTAGCTTCTCTGGATCAAAAGCCAAGCCAAATATTTGCCAGCAATCCCTGTGGATTTGGGTGAATTCCTCTTCTCAAGACCCCCCAAATATCCTAAAGTTCCTGCACCTGCCAAGAAGTGACATTCTTTACTCACCTGGTAAGGCTGCTGGGACTCTGTAAGCAAGGTGTCAGGCCAACATTTCCAAGAGCCTCCATGTTTCATAAAAGTCAACCTTAGTTTCTTAAAACTGCATGGTCATATCTGAGTCTATGTATATTTCTCAAACATGACATTCCAGTCAGAAGCCTTGGTAATATAACAGATGTTTCCAGTGGTGTCCTGTTACAAGGAGAACAGATTCTCATTGAACTTATGCAAACAGCTGTAATTGACATGAAAGAAAGAATATTCACTGAGCACTTCTGACTTTCAGAGTATTCAGATAGAGAGAAAAGGTAAATACTTCAATTTGTTCACAAAGCAATGTTTTATCCTATCATAATCTGGACGAGCAAACACAGAAACAGCAATGTTTCAAACAAGAGTCACAAAACTAGAATCATCTTCCTCAGTTCATTATAATATAGCTGACAAGGAAATCCAGTTATTTCTGTGACACTTCAATAATCAGAAAGTTCAGTGACGACCTATTGCCAAAACATTATCATTATTTGTTCGACTGCTTTCCAAATAACTTAACATACCACATAAACAAGACTAATTGGTCAAAGAATTCATTTACAATTCACATCTTGGGAAAGTTTGTTAAAACACTCAGAAAGTTTTAAAGCGCATGCCTACATAGGATTATGGATCATTATAAAACTTAAAATTTAATTATTTATTTAACCAAAGTGGCAATAAGAGATTCCAAAGGCATATATGAAGGGTATATAGTCGTTAGCAAAGCTTAGCTCCTTTAACATTGAGAAGTTTTAACTATCTTAAGTAACCAAAGACCTGATAAAGACAAAACATAGAAACTTTGGTTTTCCAGGCAAAGAAAAGAGAAAAAACTTTGTTTACATTTTTTTATCAAGTGCAAACCAACAATCCAAGAAAACTTTGTCTTTTTAATAGAAAGTAAAGCAGAATTTCAATCTTATACCAGTGTACTTTTAAAATATTTTCATTTCAACTTTAGTCCATCCTAACTGCATATAAAACTCCTTTCCAAAGATTTCCCTTCACAAATATTCTACAACTTTCTTTTTTATTCAGATTTTGTCTCAAGCCTTTTCTTTCCAAACAGCTAGTCTCATTTTAGGACAGAATTACTTCATTTTACCTTGACAAAAATGTATTCCCATTTCTTACATCTTTATCTACACATCACCTATTCTTTTACATACTGAGTTGCTTTCCTTATTTCCGTTGGTCTTAATTACATTTAGCAGAAATTTAACTCTTAGAAACCTTAGTCTCCAGTGAAAACTAACTAGATGTGGAGGGGATCACATTAGACCAATGAGGGGGAAACCTCACATGGGAGTCTTAAGATTGGTACCTGCCCTGGGGACTTAGGTGGCTGTCCTGTGCCCAAGACAGACAACTTTGAATAAGTACAGAAACAAAGAGAGAGCATCAAGTTTCTGGGTCTTATTACCATTCTGGTCAGGGTACCACCTTCCAGCCGAAAAACAGGCTTTCTCCTTCCCCTAGAGCAGCCATGAGCTAGAGGATTGCAGCCTGAGCAATCGACAGGAAAGTGTTTCAACAAGACCGTACTCCTCAAAAGACCCTTGGAATGAAAGTAAGGAAGAGGAAGTAGTCACTAAGTTTGCATCAAAGCTCGAAGCCCAGATGAAGGAAGATGTAGAATCCCTGTATCAGGGCCACCAAAATATGATGTGGCAGCATTGGGCCCAATGGTCAAGAAAGAATTCTTGGGACATTTTATAGTGCAAAAAGGTGATTTTATTAAAGCACAGGGACAGAACCTGTACACATTCCTCAAAGTGTGAGGAGTGACTGATTATGTAAGGTTTTCTATCCTATGGAGGGGAAGGTGACATTAGGGCTCCAGCACACTGAGTCTATAGGTTTCTGCAGTTCTGACTATTCTCAAGATTGTGCTTCTGTTGTAAATCATTAAGACCTAACAAGCTGATAGAGCTTCATGTCCTTCATGACTGTGATCTATATCAGTTGACCAGTGGCTTTTTCCTTTCTTTGTTCTTGGGCAGTCATGAGTGTCTGAGAAATGTCACACACACCCCACTCCCACCTGGAGGGGACAGTATGTGGAGTGTCAGTTTGCCCTTTGCCCTCAATCTCATCCCTTCCTTTCTGCTAGATGGAATGTTGCTTGATTCATGAGTCCTTGAATAAAGTCAATCAGATCTTTTCATTTACTCAAATGAATTTTGCTTTTTAACCCCTCCCTTCCATATAATTAACAAAGGCTTCCTCTGTCACCAGTGCTCCACAGAGCAACCTCAAACCTGAACACACAGAGTGGGAGCCTGACGACCTGGCCATGTTCATTCTGCACAGGAGAAGCTGGACTCAAATCACCAGGCCCAAGTACCAGTAACATGAGTAACACACTGTTTTCCCAAGATAAAACCAAACTCCCTAATGAAAGGAGGCCCCTTTAGGATGCACTCCTTGTTTTCTGGTACAAAAAAAACAGGGGATGACCTCAGGGCCACTTGGGACTCCAGCTCTTTCTCACCAAAGAGCATGAGGACAGAAGAGGAGATCCTATCTGAAATGCATTGATCCTTCTCTGCTTGTCCCAAGAAATCCCTGTGGGGTGATCCTTACAATGAACATTTGGATCTAAAAGCAAACTGCCATTTCAAAAGTTACCAGCACATTCTGCATTTGTAGAGGAGACAGGAATTAACCTCGAGGTGCAACTGCCCCCTTTGTTCCAGGGAAACCCTGGGTGGCTCTTTTAGTTATGCAAATATGAGGCTGAGGTGGTGAATGCCCACCCACTGCCCTGGGGGAGACTCAATACAGCAACTGATTCTGAATGCAGAATGTGAGCTGGGTTTAGAGACAGAGTACTCTTCAGTTAGAGAAGTGTGTGTGTGTGTGTGTGTGTGTGTGTGTGTGGTTCTAAAAGCCTGCCAGCATCCCACCCAGCTGGACTCAGTGAGGCCCCATGATGTATTCCTATTTATGACGGAATGAGATACAGACAAAGAAGCAGAAACTCTGCAAGTATGTGACTGCTTCCTTGAGGTCCTGGACTTTTACTAACAGAATACAAGGCCCCTCCCCCACCTCCTCATCAATCTGGAGAGGAGCCTGGGCCAGGGGTTAGTATTTGGAGAGGTGAGTCCAAGGGAAGAACTGCCCTTCTCTAGGAGAAGGGTCAGTTTGCTCTGGATTGACATGTGCAGAGATGTCTGAGACAGGATGAATGAGCTCTGCCTTGCAGTAGGGAGGTCAAGGTCTCAGCCAGAGAGAGGTTTTAGACCTGGAAGTTAGACCTAGCGAAAAACAACAGAAGAGACTGGATTTCAACCCCTGCTTGGCCAGCGCCTGTGCAGTGAAAAACCTGCCCACCAGGACAGGACTGCCTTGATGGTGAGGAGATGGGGACAT
Source organism: Panthera leo (assembly GCF_018350215.1). Lineage (NCBI taxonomy): Eukaryota > Metazoa > Chordata > Mammalia > Carnivora > Felidae > Panthera > Panthera leo. Next base: position 109,544,560 of record NC_056686.1, read on the forward strand.
GGAGTTAAGAAGCCCCTTTAGAATCAAACCATAATAGCTTTTGAAAGCCAGGTCTCAGTCTTGTGTCTTCTCTAAATTTTTTGTGGAAAAGGAAAGAGAGAAAGCCCAGACAGAGCAATTCTCATGTTCACCTCCACAAAACCATTTATCTCCATTGTGTAATTTTCCCTGGCGACTGAATCTGACCCCAACTAATTAGCACTTTTGCAGTAAGCCAACTAGTTCTTGGAAAGAACAAATAAATTGTATGCATGCTCACGTGTGTGTGTGTGTGTGTGTGTGTGTGTGTGTGACCCTCCTCATAGCAGGACAGGGAGGGGTAGATGCGGAAGGGGGCAGGGAAGGGAGAGGAGGAGCCTGGTGGGGTGATAACAGGCACAGCACAGAGAAGCATGGAGTTGTCCAATCCTCATTCAGAGGCAGTGAAAATCCAAGAAGGAAAATGAAACAAAGAACAGATTTCCCAGTTGGGCATGCAAGCACAAGAGTCCCACAATGATTAATGATGCGAACAGACCACAGAGACTTCTCAGGTTTCTGTGCAAATGAAAAGAAAAATTTGAAAATGTGGCTGAAACCCAAACCCCAAATGTCAGTGTAATCTGAGGAGACTCTGCTCAGAGCAGGGAGAAAATCAGTCTCTGGGGGGCATAACGTGGCCATCCTGAGAGTTGCTGCCTGAGCTCAGACTGAACTAAGGGGTTTGTGGAATAGGATTCCCCACCGTGGGTGGGGCTCAGGGCAGCAACAGCAGAGAAGGTTCTGGAACATTTACTGAGCACTGGCAACACAGTGCCTCCCCGACCAGGGAACACAGGGAAACCTCAGGAAACCTGAACTTGGGGCATCTAAGGATAGAATTTCAGGAGACCCCTGAATGTGGGAACAGGGGAACAAAAACATTTTATCTTTTTTTTCACCAAGCTCTAAGTGAAATCAGCACTTCCTTTCATCATGAATATGAGCAACAAACTAGAGTAAGGTTAGCAGTACCGTGACTGCCACCTGAAGTCACTGGTATTTTCCTCTCACGCAGCAGGTGCCACAGACATCTCAAAATATCCTTCACCTACCTCATCATTACTTTGAAACTATGGTAATCATTAGACCCGTGCTAATCTTCTATACAACATGTTAATTGAGAAACACAGATGCTGCTGGAACTCAAACTTGCCTTTTAAATGTTTTGATAACTGTATTTCAATATAACTGGCTTCCTTTATAACCCTATGGATTTTATCTGATGCATTTAAAACCATTATTTGAGAAGGGAACCATAAGCTTCACCACACTGCTAAAGGTAGTTACAACTGCACAGAGTGGTTACAAGGCCAGGCTAACTCTTGCATATTGCTTTGTCTAATCCTCATGACATGTTTTGAACAAGATGTGAGCAAGCTCAGGCTGCCCACCTGTGGTGGGGCAGAGTCACAGAGTTGGCTCACTCCAGTGCCGAGGCCAGTCCACCAGTACCCACGGCATCTTCCGGAGTGCACTGCTCCATTGCTGCTTCCTCCTCTCCCCTCCTGTGGGATCACCCACCCTCCCACTTTGCCAAGGCCAGCTCTGCTTCCCTCCAGAACTCCCATGGACCAGAGCTGGGGAGTATTTGAGATGAGTAAGGGGCTTAAATGGTCTGTGAATCTTGCTAAGGACTCAACCTGTGAGTTAAAAGACTTTTGGAACTAGGAGATTTTTAACAATGCCCAATAAGGGGGAAAGGCTGGTCCACACAAGCACTGAACTCTGGTCTGTTTTCTGTCAGCCTCCACCACTAGACTGCTTGCTCCAAGGTTACTAGGACTGTGTCTGTGGTGTTTGCCATTGTTCTTCAGGTGGCTAGTAGGCAGCGGCATACAGGAGGAGCTGTGACACTGTGGCTGAGTAAACGAATGAATGAATGACTGATGAACTCATTTCATCCATGGGTAATGTGTATTTTTTAAATGGCACCACAATCTCTTTCAAAACACATCTTTTTCTTCCAATGTGTTTTTGGTTCTTTTACATCAAGAAAGTGGGGGCTGTGTTTCCATTGCCTTGGATCTGGAAATGTCTGTGACTACAGGGAAGTGACACAAGGCAATTTCCAAAGCTAGGTCATAAAACGCAATACCACTTCCACCTGGTCCCAGACAGAACCCACTACCATGCTGTGAGGAAGCCCAGACAAGCCACATGAGAGGCCACATGCACATGGTGCATCCACAGCCCTAGCCGAGGCCCAAGCCCACAGCAGTATCACCTGCCGAGCATGTGAGCAACCGGCATTCAGTGACTTCAGCCTCCATCTTTAAGCCTCCTGGGCCAGCCCCCAGACATCATGGAACAGAGACAGGCCATCCCCACCGTGTGCTGCCTGAACTCCTGACCCACAGAGTCATGGGCATGACTAAAGGGGGTCGTATGCCGCTAAGTTTGGGGGACTACTTATGCAGCATGAATAACTAGCAGAGGTTCCAAGGTGAGTGAGCCAGGGGCCCAGGCCTGGAAGGACTACACCTGAGAAGGAATGTAGGGGGACCGGAGGGGGGCATTGAGGGTGGCACGCTGGGGTTCCTGCCTGGGAGACACCTGGATAGTTGTCTGGAGACCATGGCTGGGTGAACGAGAGAGGCAGTTCTGGGGAAGGGAGGAGAAGGTGGTAGGAGGGCAGCAGGGGCTAGACCAGGACCCTCCAGGGCAGGGGCAGTGCCAGGAACCTGAGCCTGGAGAGCCCTGCGGCCACAGATCTAGTGCTCCAGAGTAAGACAGGAAGCTCTGCTCACGGGCCCAGGGGCACATGGCACTGCCAGGTATGAGGGCTGCTCAGAACCAAAGAAGCCCCAGAAGAGACCACTGGGGATGGAGGGCAGAGAAGTGTGCAGCCTCCACCTTCCCCAGGCAGGCAGCTCTTTCCCTCCACGGACACATCTGTATAGCAGCCTGAGTGCCTTGGCTCCCAGGACCCAGAGGGAGCCGAGGCAGGGGCCTCTTAGGCACCAAGACATTCAAGAGGGCACTTGGGAGCTGACAAACCCAAGCCTGTCCTGGCTGGGTTGCCCTGGCCATCTCTGAGCCTCAGCAGCTTATCAGTAAAGGGTGATGTCACCATCTTGCCAAGATCAGAAAAGACTTTTGTGCCAAGTCACCCTTGCAGGGCCTGACTGGCGCTCAGTGCTTGCTTATTTCCTTCTCTTCCTGAGAACCAAAGAAGTCAGGGTAGGGAAGAGGAAAACAGCAGCCCAGGAGATCCTGCCATAGGGGCAGGAATGTGCCAGGACCTCAGGGTCAGTATAGCCCCTTGGGGCAGGCCACCCAGCTGGAAGGAGTTTATTTAGCAGAGCTGAGGGTCCACTGAAGAGAGTACGTGGTATGGTGGTGCGGGCTATCCCTCTATCTCCACAGAGAGCAGCTGAGTGTGTGGTCAGCCAGGCTGTGTGTTCCTAATGAGCAGCATATTTCCACAGGCTGGATCCTTGATCCTCCTGCCTGGGGAGGTGCTGCCACGTCCCCCTCCCCACTCCCTCCTCACACATTCCTGAGCCCTCAGCACAACTTCTGGGAAGGGCTATGGATGCGGCACTCTCTCCATGAGCTATCCCACATGGCCACCTTCTCGAACTCCATCGTCCTGCCTAGCATCCCTTTGCCATGTACCCTTTGCCATCTGCAAAGTGTCATCCCATTACTTCATGTCTCATGACCCCATGACTCTGGCGTGTTCACTTTGACTTAATCGTTTTAACACCCAGGCTGCATACTGTGTTGGCAAACCTGAGAGTCTCTGCAGTTGAGAATGAGTCAGAGCTATGGTCCCCAGCACAGCAGAGCTCATGGGCCTGCACAAGCCAACTAGAAGAAGAAGGGAGAGAAAAGTCACGGAGAGCAAAAGGGCCAGATGTTACAATAGGCAGGTGACTGAGCAGCAGCAGGGAAGCTGCTCTGTGTAGTCTCCCCAGTGGCAGCCTCCGCTGCTCTCGAGCCAGTAGCAAGGAAACATCTCAGCTCACATGCAGCTCACCCACCAGGACCGACAGAACCGGCAGGAGACTGATGTTGCCACAGCTCCTGGGAACAGCTAAGAGGCAGTGGGGATTAATACTGCAGACACTGACTCTCTTCCCAAGCATCCTGATGCTGGCACGACAGCCATCACCTCACTTCAAGGTTCCTTGGGAGAAGGGAGAACCTGGTCCTTCTCACAGAGTTGGATTCAGATTCCTTTAAGAACATTTTTCCTTCCAAGAAAAACATACAACAGGAAGCTAGCTGTTCCTAGGAGGAGGGACAGTGTCTTCCACCAGGAAGGAGACCCCTACCCACTCTGCCAAGTGTGCTGAACCCCTTCACAGCACTGTTAACTCATGCCAGCAAAAGCCTGGACCCACACGCACATGCAGAGGTCTCTGGGAAAGGTGACATTTTCACTAATGAAGTATTGTCCCCACTGCCCCTTGATTTGCTTCACAGCCCTGCTTTGTTTTCAATGTGCATTAGTTTTCTACTGCTACTAGTATTGGGGGGTCCCCAGGACCTCTCTCAGTTGATAAGTCACTACAAGGACTCACAAAACTCAAAAAAGCTGTTGATGCCCACATTTAGGGGGTGTTGCCATGATAGGATATGCGTCAAAATCAACACAGGGTAAAGGCAACAAGGTGGCTCCAGGAGAGACTGGGCATGTGTCCAGTGTCCACTCCCAGTGGGGTCACGTGGACAGTACTTAATTCTTCCAGTGAGGACATGTGACTATGTGTGTGCAGTGTGGCCATCCAGGGTGTCTTCTGGGGCCAGTCACACAGGCATGGCGAGCCCATGTGAATGACCTTAGTGACTCAGTCTCTAGCCCTGCAGCAGCCAAACTGTGCACAGCATGGCCCAGGGCCTAGGCAAAGAAAAATGAGCACTCATCATTATGGGCTGAATTGCATCCCCCCCTAAATGTTTTATGTTGAAACCCTGATCCCCAGCACCTTGGAATATGACTCTATTCGGGGATGGAGACTTTAAGGGTGTGATTAAGTTAGATGAGGCTGTTAGGGTGGCCCTTATCCAACGTGACCAGTGTCCTTATAAGAAAATCGGGACACACAGAGACACCAGGGGAAGTGTAAGTACCAAAGAAAGACTGTGTGAGGGCACAGCAAGACAGTGTCCATAGGCAGGCCAAGGAGAGAGGCCTCAGGAGAAACCACACCTGCCAACACCTTCATCTTGCACTTCCAGCCTCCAGAATGTGAGATAACTTTCTGTGGTTGAAGCCACCCAGCCTGTGACTCTTTGTTATGGCAGCCCGATCAGACTGAGACAGCCCCAAATCACATTGTTAGTGTATACAGTCTGGCCTGGCCAATGCCTCAGATATAAAAAGATATACAAAGACCCTCTTATCAGGCAGGCTATTCCAAGGGCTCAGAAGTTAGGCCCCAGGAGCTGAGAAGGGACAGTGTTGCAGGACTTTGGAAAGTATAGGGTTTGGACAACAGAGGCCTGCAGAGCTAATCCTTTACTGTACACAGCTGGAACCAATCACCACCACTTCAGTGGCCCAAGACAACACAAATTCATTACCTTCTAGTTCTGAAGGTCCGAAGTCCACTGCACAGGCATCAAGGTGTCAGCAAGGAGGGTTTCTTACGTTCCAGGGGATCTCAGTGTTCTTGTGGTTGTAGGACTGAGGTCCCCACTTTCTTGCTGGCTGCAAACTACTAGAGGCTGCGTGCAGCCCTTGGCTCATGGCCCTCTTCCTGTAACTTCAATCCAACAAGGGCAATCCCACTCCTAATGTTGCATTAAAGGACTTAGACTTGACCCATATGGATAATCCAGGATAACCTCCCCATCTTGAGATCCTTAACCAAATCACATCTGCAAAGTCCCTTTGCCATGTGATAACATATTTCCAGATCCTTGGAACTAGGGGCAGGGTGTTTGCTGCGGGTGGGGCACGGCTGCCACATCAGCTCAGGTCTCCCTGCTGCTTGTCTATGGAAGACAGGCTCCACTGAAGATCTAAAGCCCTCCTCAATATTCCTGGGAAACTCTAGGTGGTTTTCAGACTCCTGCCCCCAGTAGCTCTGGCAGCCTCCTCCCACTGAACTCTTTTCTCTGGTTTCTAAGTCATGTTGCTGTCCATAATCATCATGTGGCAGTGACTGAAACACAGGGATGTCAGGAAGATCCCTGTGACTACACACAAACCTCTTGCCATGGCACGGTCCACATTCCTGGACTGAAACATCTGGTTGGGCCATGCCATGCTGACACTCCTTTCCCTCCTGTCACCTCTGCCTCCTTCCCTTCCAGTCAGAAGACAAATAAAAACAATCTTCCCATTTGCTTTTGCAAATCAACTCCACTCTGCCCATTTCCCACCTATACCCATAGGGCTTCCTTTGCATGGCTCAGGACCTATGCCCCCTTCTTCCTCCCAGCTCTGCCTCTGGCATGGGGCCAAGGGAAAGTATAATCAGAGTGTTAGGTCCCAACAGCTCCCGCAATTAGAAATTGATCCACTGATTTCAATTAGGATCATTTCCATTATAAGGAATCACCAGAGTCAGTTGTAGCAGGTGCCACACACCTCACTGCTGACGGAGGTAGGGAATGAGCACTCAGTGGTATATTTGGGTTGAGTGCTGTCTGGGCCAAGAACAGCAAGTGCAAAGGCCCTGAGGGGACATGCTCCTGGCTAGTTTGAGGAACAGGGTGATGAGTAAGGTCAGGGGAGAGAAGGGCAGGGGTGTGCTCAGAGGCCCTGAACAGGATGGGGCACATGAAGCTCTGGGAAGAGCTCCAGAGACATGCTTCAGAGTCATTAGCACGTACTTATTTCTGGAATGAGACCCTGAAGAGAGTGAGTTAAGATGGAGGAGAGAAGAGAACTGGGATGAAGTCCCAGGGCCTCCAACATTTGTGGGTCAGGAAGATGAAGAGAGGCCAGGACAGCAGACAGCAGAGGGTGGCCATGGAGGTGGGCAGACAGCCCAGAAGACAGTGACCTGGGAGTGGCCAGCTGTGTTGCATGCTGCTGGGAATGAAGGCAGTCGGCACCCCACGACAGCCATCATGTCTCCAACATGTCCCCAAATAATGGCCAACATCATCTAAAGGGGTTCCTGACCATGGCCTTGCAGCTCCCCAAACCCTGAGCTTCCAGGCAGCCTGTGTGCCTTGCTGTCAAACATGAGTGGTCCCAGGACTACCACCCAAGAAGAAAGCCTGGAAGAGCATGGCCAGCACAAAGAGGAAGGGCAATCTGAAACAAAGCACCTATCACTCAGTAAGCAGATCTCCACAAATAACTGTAGGAAGAGACATCCAATTAGTGTTCTGGGACAACAGGATGTGATAAGGAAGGCATCCACAGAATAGACTGTCATAAAAATAAAAAGCCAGGGAACAAGAAAATACTCTTGAATACTAGACACATGTTGCCAAAGTGAACAATTTAATAGAAAGATAAAAACAAAAATATTCCCCAGACTGTAGAAGGAAACATTAGCAAAATAACGATAAACCATATAAGAGATCAATCTAGAAGCTCTAACAACTTACCAGTAAAAGTTCCAAAAAAGCAGAACAAACAAAATGAAGGGGAAAAGGTAGTCTAAAAATTAAGAGGGAAATTTGCTGAAGTCAAAGGAAGATATGAGTCTTTCAGACAAAAGAACACATCACCTATAAACATTCAACTGTCCTAGTAATGTCAAACATCAGAAAAAGGACTTCCAGAAGACAGAGGAGAGTTCCTGCAAGGCTCTGAGCAGAAATGTTTTGTACAGGCATACAATTGTTTACCTAGCCAAATTATCAGAAAAATGTGAGACCAAAATAAATATCTTTTTAGAAATGCAATGACTGAAAACTTGAGGTCTATATAAAACCCCAATAAACCTGTGTTTGTAGGAAGTTATTCCTAATAGAGTCCAGTAAAGTAATAGTGAAAACCAAAATATATGAAGACAAAGGACCAAAAAGGTGGAGGTGACCCAGGAGGACCACTGAGCTTCAGGAGGGGACAGGCTCCCAGGACTGCAGGGGCAAGAGGAGAAAGGCTCTAGAGAGGAGGTCTCAGAGCAGATGAGGGGTCTTTAGAGAGCCTTGGGGTAAAACAAAGACACATAAGAAGTAAAAAATGACAGCAACAATAACAATAAAAACACAACTTGAAGCTTCAAGGGAAAACCCTTAGAAGAAAGGCAGGATGCAAATTTAAGATAAACCAAAGCCCAGAGTGATCTGAACAGTCCGGGGTGAGGCAGGGTCTCCACGTGACCTCAATGTTGTAGAGGGTCCAGACTGGCCACAGAGCTAGAGGACACCCTCCCACATGTCAGAGGCATAGTCAAAGTGGGTATTTGTTCTCAGTGTAGAACTCACTTCTGGACCAAAAGCACAGAGCTTCAGCCCTGGGTCCAGGATGGAACTTAACACACTATGGGTCTTGACAGTATGAGTGAAGGTTAACACACCATGGGTCTTGACAGTATGAGTGAAGGTGGAGCTGACCAAGGCTGGGGGCTCCCCAGGGTGGGGAGGAAGTCTGTGGCCCAGCTCCCCTGAGCACAGCATGGGGGCCCTGCTTATAGGCAGAGGCAACACCACCACAGCTCCCAGCTGCATAGGGCCCAGACAGAGGAAGTGAGGACAGTGATGGGACGCCCAGCGATCCAGGTCTCAGAGCTGCGAGCATCCCGCCCCCTTAACAAGTGAGGCTCAGAGCTGCTCAGCAAAGAGGCCCTGGGTAGCTGGGCCACCACACATGGGACCCGAAAACGGGTGGCTCCACACAGCCCTGAGGGCAAGCATGTCCTTTCTCCCCGTGGCCCTGGAGACTCTGGCAGGCCCCAGGCGTGACTCACATTGCCACCACCTTAACCACCATGGCAGCCCACCTGGACTGCCCAGGAATGCACATACCTACGCCATCATACATTCCTGTCCTCTTCATCCACCTCCTCCCAGACCTGCCCCTCTGTCAGCCCACCTCCGACAAAGCCTGCCAACCGCTGTGGCTTCCACTGTCCTCTCCCACTCCTCATCCCCCAGCAACTGAGTCTTTAGCCTTCAAATGCCATAAACCTGGATCCAGCCACTTCCCTGCCTGCCCTGCTGCCATCCTGGTTCAAGCCCACCCTCCTCTCCTGCCTCCTAATGCATTGCTGTGCTTCTCCCCACCCCTGGCCCTGATAGTCTCCCTACAGCACAGCACCAGAGGGGTCTTGCCAAAGTGCAGGTCAGGCAGGGCCCTCTTCTCTCCAAGCCCCAGTGCCACTGTCTCACTCACAGTGATGGCAAAACCCCCACAGTTGCCAGTAAGGCTCCATCTGGCCCATCCTATTCGGGCCTCCAAGCACATCCCCTACCCTCTCCCCGCTGTTCTCACCCTCTACCCTACTCTCCCTCCCACCTCATTCCACTCTGGATTCCTTGCTGCTCCTCAAACTAGCCGGGAGCATGTCCCCTCAGGGCCTTTGTACTTACTATTCTTGGCCTAGACAGCACTCAACCCAAATATATCACTGGGGGCTCATTCCCTACCTCCTTCAGCAGTGAGGTGTGTGGCACCTGCTACAGCTGACCCTGGTGATTCTTTGTGACGGAAACGATCCTTTGTGACAGAAATCAGTGGATCCGTTTCCAGGGCAAAATATGGACCTAGCCGCTCCTGACACCTTAAGGGGTCCATACCCACCAGGAAAGCCTGATCCCAGCTTATCTGAGGACCCACTGCCCACCATTCCTTCCAAGAGCTGTGGGGTATGTGCTTTTGGAGGGCCCAGCCGGCTCTCCAGAAGCATTACCACACTCCCAGAGGGCAGCAGGAATGTGAGAAGCACAGAGCCCTGGGTGGGGAGGGTGCTCTGCCTAACCTCCCTGAGCAGCTCTGCTCCAGTCAGGCTGGTCACAGCGGGCAGCGAGTGCCAGTGGGACTGGGACTCTGTGCCTCACCAAGATGTCCCCCAATGCCACTGCAACCGCCTTGGCTTTACCAGGACCTCCACACCACACTGGCAGCAAAGACATCTCAGCTAGAAATATCCACAGCCAGCATGGGGAGGAAAAGACTCAAAAATGCAGGCTTCAGCGGTCTCTTCCACCCACTCCTCCCCCACCACCGCCTTTCCCACCCCCCATTCTGTCTGCCTTTGGAGTGTCCTCATTTTCTCCCAGCCCCTCCCTCCCTTGTGTTTCTCACCCTCTCCTCCTCCTGCTTAATTTCTTAAAATAGAAGAATTTTGAGAAACAAATTACAGACTAATGGCAGTGTCAGTTCCCAAGAGCTCAGGAAAATGTAGAATTTAATTTTAAGTCTGGGAGAGCATATTTACAGAGTGCGGTTTTTCCCTTCAGGTCCAACGTCATTAAGAAGCTTACAATGCCCAAGGAGCCACGCGGTGCAGGTGCTGATACCACCCAGCTTTGAAAAGTGCCATTTCTTCTTCTTCAGTGGGCAGCCACAGCCCACCTCCCCAGTCGCTGAGGTCAACTCCAGGAGGGGTCACGTGGCACAGTTCCCAGACAGCAGGAGGTTGAGGGTGCGGGAAGGCAGCCCCACAATTTGAGGTAGGAATCCCAAGCCAGAATTTTCTTTTCCATCTTGCTGATGTTGGATCTCATGTTTTGGGAGCTTTTCTTCAAGGCATCTGACATTCATTCATTCATTCACTCGCTCACTCATTTGATGTTTACCAAGACTTGCAGCGTTTTATGCACTGAGCAAAGTCCCAGGCCTCAACAGTTTATATTCTCCTGGGGTGACAGAAGCAAAACAAACAACCAAATAAACCTATGCCAGCTGCTCCAAAGTGTTAGGAAGAAAAACAAAGCGAGTAAAACTGGGGGTGGGGCCAGTTAGAAGAGGTGAGTCAGGGAGGATGGGTCCACCTTGTAAACTGAGCAGAGACTTGAAAGAAGTGTGGAAAGTCTGGGGATGGGTGTCTGGCAGAGGCAACAGCATTTGGGAAGACCCTGGGCAGAAACATGCTTGGAACTCTCAGGAAACTACAAGTGGCCAGTGGGGAAAAAGCAGGCATGAGCCAGGGCTGGGGCTTGCAAAAGGGATGAGAGCCACTGGAGGATGGTCGCACAGAGGAACCAGGTCTGATTTCATGTCTGGTGTGGAGGAGGAAAAGGACGGAGTACAACCCAAAGCTCGCCCCAGACCACTGCCTCAAGGCATTGGCCTCTTCACTTCTCTGGCTCCCAAAGTGCCCCTGTCTACACAGTTGAGAAGGAGGATTTTGACAGTAATAACGGTTGAGTAATGACCCTCAAAGATGTCCCTGTCTTTATCTCCTCTACGTCCAGATGTGATAAAAATTAAGAATCTTGAGATGGGAGGGGCGCCTGGGTGGCTCAGTTGGTTGGGCATCCGACTTTGGCTCAGGTCATGATCTCACGGTTTGTGAGTTCGAGCCCCACTTTGGGCTCTGTGCTGACAGCTCAGAGCCTGGGGCTGCTTCAGATTCCCTCTCTCTCTGACCCTCCCCTGCTCGTGCTCTCTCTCTCTCTCTCTCTCTCTCAAAAATAAATAAACATTTAAAAAATTTTGAAAAGGAATCTTGTGATGGAAGATTATTTAGATAACAGATTAGCCTAATGTAAGCACAGGAAGAATCAGAGAGGAGACTTGATGACAGAGGCAGAGGTTGGAGGACAAGTAATGAGGATGGGAGAAGAGCCACAAGCTTAGGAGCATGGTGGCCTCTGGATCCTGGGAAATGTAAGGGAAGGGACTCTCCCCTGGAGGATCCACGAGAAGCCCAGCCCTAGTAACACCTTAGTACCCAGTGAAGCTGACGTCAGGCACCTGGCCTGCAGGACTATACACTATTTGGTCTGCGTTGTTTCCAGCTGTTCCAAGTGTGTGGGTATTTGTTATGGTAGACACAAGAAGCTCATACAGCTGTCTTGGGTTGGCTCCCCTAGAAGCAGAGCCTGGGGTTTTCATGTGCAAGGATGTCGAGAAGTGTTGTATGAGCCTTCCCAGAAGCTCTGTGAGGGGCACAGGACAGCTTCCACCTGTAAAAGGGCCAGCATGGGCTGACCTCAGGTAAAGTCATTCTCACTCTGATGGAGGGGGTTGAGGCTCCAGGCACAGACTGCTTGGAGAAGTGGGACTCCCCTGGGGCAGGCAGCCCTTATGTGCCACTCCTGGGGCAAAGGTGTGGAACTCCAAGTTCCAAAGAGGGGGACTGGGGGACACCAGCTCTTGGCACAGTCATACAAGCACCAATGTTCACATGGTGACCCTGGATCAATTTTAGCAGGGCAATGAATGCTCCAAAGACAGCCGATGAAGTAAGGACTGTTATTATTCACATTTCAGAGGAAGAAACTGAGGCACAGAGGCACAAAGCTGCCTAAGTGCCTTGCATGTCCCACGAGGCCACCGGGATCAAACTTTTCCTGAGCACAAGTGTGTGGGCATTCCCGTTCTCCACTAATGGGGAGCCTGCAGTCCTTATCCCAAAAGAGTGGTTCTTGAAAGAGTAAGAAGGAAGTTGTCAGGCTATAATAGGAGTTATCTCTGAGTGGGATAATTACAGATGATTTCTGTTTTTCCTTTATACCCAAATTTCCAATCAGAAATTAGGAATGCAGGGGCACCCGGGTGGCTCAGTCAATTGAGCATCCAACTCTTGATTTCTGTTCGGGTCATCATGCCAGGGCTGTGGGATGGAGCCCGTGTCGAGCTCCATGGTAAGCATACAGCCTGATTAACATTCTCTCTATTTCCCTCTGCCCCTCTCCCTTGCTCACTCTCTTTCTCAAGAAAAAGAGAGAGAGGGAAGGAGGGGGGAAGGGAAGGGAAGGAAGGAAGGAAGGAAGGAAGGAAGGAAGGAAGGAAGGAAGAAGTTAGGAATACAGACCAAAACAAGGCATATTTTTCAGGGCCCCATAACTGAACAGAGCTGAGGTAGGAGGAGTGGGAAGTCTCCCTTTAGAGAATCCTCCTGGCACCTGTCCTCTGGGACCCCAGCCCTCACTGGGCTTGTGGGGCAGTATGCCCTAGCAGGACCCACCCCTGGCCTCAGGCAACAGGCCTAGCTGGGCTCCAGGAACTCCCTCTCGGGTTGGGGCCTTGAAGCTGGGCCAGCCTCTCTTTGGTGTCTGACCACAAGAGGAAGATCTCAGGGCTGCCCTCATGTGTCCCTTCAAAGGGGCCAGATGGAAAAGCCAGTGTGCAAGAAGAGAAGGGGAGAAAGAAGACAGCATGGTACTGTCCTCTCATTGAACCTGACATGCAGCCATAATCCTGTCCTTGGGCATTATGATACCCTCAAAACTCATTCCTGTTTGCTTTCACTCGGCCTGGTTTCCTGTTGCCTCCAGCCCAAGCCATCCCCCATCCAGGACAGAAAGGAGGTTTGTGTTGCCCACCACCATGTGCTGAGCACTGAGCTGGTCAGTGAACATGTCCATGATGCCCTTCTCAGATGTCAGGTGTCTCAGGTTCCCCAGGGGCTGAGGGGGTTGGGGTGGGGGGTCGGGCTGTGACCTCTTCTAGGCCAGGACACTGAGGCTTAGAGAAGTGCCCACATACACCCCAGCTGGCAGTTCCTTCCTATTCCCTCCTATTGACCTGCTCTGTGGACCACCCCACATCCCCCAAAATCCCCAGTCAGCAGCCCTCCTAAAAGGCCACCTTGGAAATCCTCATGCTAGGCTTCACTCACAGGTTGACATGGAGCAGCCAGGTTTTCCTGAATCTTGGCAGAACTCCACCACTCAGGATCTCTGGTGCCATTGAGGGTTTGGTAGCCCAGGGAGCCTGGGATGTGCAGGCCAGCTGCTCTGTGCACCAGATGTGGACAAGAGGACAGGGGGTGGGGTGTGAGTCAGACCAATATAATGGGTGTGAGGCCTGTGTGACTACACAAGCTGTGTGTTCAGAAAGACCCCGGTGTTAATACTCTGATGTCACCATCACACTTTTCCATTGTGTCCTGGACCCCAGAGATTTTGCAGCTGGCCTTGGGTGAGACGCTTGGACCTGGAGGACAGTCTGCTTCAGCCCCTCTGAGGCTCAGCTGGGTGAAGAACTCAGGCAGTTGATGTGTTGGGGCTGCTACTCTCACTGTTGTTTTCCTCTCTCGCAAAAATGGACGCATAGAGTCTGTTGGCTAAAGCCTGCCTTTAACCTCCCAGCCCTAAAGTTCACTGACAGGTGTGCTTCCTAAACTGCTCTGCGCTCAGTCCCAGGAGGAAGAGTGGCTCCATGGAGAGGTCCAGGGTAGGCCCTGCTCTGAACCCTCCTCCATGGGGAGGCTCCTCCATGGGGAGGCTGACAGGTTGCTCAACATCTCACCTGGGAAGGTGTAGGGGATTGTAGCACTGCTTCTGGCCAGTAACTGACACATAGCCTGCAAATCCTACAGTCTCCCCTCCAGTTAAGTAATAAGCAAAATATGCCTGGGATTCTCTCCTTCCAACACTCGTGTCTTGTTCCACTGGGGTGAGCTCCTTGGGAGAAATCCACCCAGCGCACTGCTGGATGGCTCGCTGGGCAACACAGTAGGAGACAGTCAGCCGGCAGCTGCACACACACAGGGCACTTCTGTCTGTGTCTGAACAGTGCACCCTTTCCCATCCCCGAATCCCATCTCACTCTCTGGAGGCCAGAGGCAGACCTGGAGAATAGGTGGACATGGAGTGACCCGCCCCAGGGGACACTCAGCCCACATGAGACCGAAGGGTCCTCAGTGCATGTGGACAGGACCCTCATGCTCCTGTCTGGTCTTGCCTGAAGCCCTTCTCCACACCTGCGTCAGCCCCTTTCTTCATTTCAGATTCTATTCCACTTCTTCACCAGCTGCTAAAGACAGAGACTCCTGGTTTTTCTAGCCATTTTCCTCTTTCCCACCCACCCACCACTGTTCTGATTCTGGCCCCAGGAGCCTCGTACACCGTCACATTCCACAGCCCTCCACTGCTGACAGACCCAGTCCTCACACATATCTGCCCTTGGCCCCAGACCTAAGCCTGGCACCCAAGACAAGGTCCAGTCTTTAAGACAGTGCATGGGCCCCCTAGTCTGTCCTGCCTGCCTCTGGCTTCCCCACCCCACTGTCCCAGGCAGCACCACCTCCTACATCTGCCGCTGCACTCCAGCTCCTTCCCCCGTGGTTCTCCCTGACCTGAGGACTCCTGCCCTGCAGCTGGGTCTGATGCCCTCAGGGCTCCCGCTGTGGGTGCTGGTGTGCCCTGCACTGCCCACCAGGTAGTCACTGCCTGCACTCGTCTCCCATCAGAGTATGACCAGGCACTTTCTGGGGACCTGTCTTCTACCTCGGCATGCTTTCACCTGGCAAAGTACAGTTGCATGTCCATAGCTAAAGCTCAAAACCTGGCCCCAAACCAGGCAGTGAGCAGAGTGCCTGCACCATGGAGGCAGAGGGTCTGCAGGTCAGGCTTGCTTGAGCCCCAGCATTCCCTTGCACACTCACAGGCACGCACCACACATGCATATTCAGAAACATTCACCTATACTCACACCACAGAACTTCTAAAACTGCAGCCAGGACTGCCAAAGCGCATAGCGAGGAGCCCTGTGGAAAGGGGAGCAAGTGGAATTAGAACATCCATGCCTTCATCAAAGCACCTTCTAGGACCTCTCACCCACAGCCTGGCTCCCTAAGATGTGCATACCACCCACTCTTTCACAGCTCCCCTTTTAAATCCACCTGCCTGGATAAATTCTTAAATTTTAAATCCTCATTTTCCACACTTTTACAGCCTAGGGTAGAAGAATTGCTTTATGCAAGGTCAGCCCTGGGGTGGGCACTGGAGAAGTCACCTTACTTCCTGAGGCTTGGTTTCTCGGCTCCTGAGGAGCTTGGTAGCTTGGGAACTTCAGAACACTCTGAGCCCAGACAGGTGTCGGGTGCATCCTTCCAGCTGCCGGGAGTGCAGCGTAGTGGGCAGAGTGTGCCTTTGGATCTGGAGAGCAGAACCCCTTCCCCTGTACGAGTCCTCTCTAAGTTCTCTGCGTGGCTGGGCCTCCTTGCCCTCTACTATGTTGGTCAACACAGTCCCAAGCCAGCCCTGAATGCAAGGGGAGGGATCACCCAACTCCTTCCTGGGGGACTAGGCTGCAGGGAGTTGCAGCATCTCAGCTTTCACATTCACAGGCACAGTGCCCCCAGGGGAGTGAGCTTCAAAGAATACCTATTGAATGAATGAGCACACCACAAATGAGCACGCTTCTCAGTCACATTCCAGACAGCAGACATTGCCTCCATTCCAGATGGATAGGAAGATGCCTGTGGCATGCTGAGCCTAACAACTTCTCTCTGAGTCTTGAAGCCCAGCACCTGGCCCCTCAGAGCCATGAAGAATGTGACCAGAACACACTCTTCTGTCCACTGCAGACACAGCTACCATTTTATCCCACGTGTCTCTCAAGGCAAGGGCACTCAGTCTACCCCACATACATGATGACCCATGTCTCAAGAGCTGTCTCAGAGCCTCACAGGGCTATGGGATTGATGGTGCTCACCAAGATGGATAGTCATGGCTAAGAAGAGAGAAGCTGTCACTGCCAGTTGAGCCTCTGCTTGGTCCTGTGACAGTGTGGAGCTTCCCACAGGGATGTGCATGGGGTAGAAGGGTCTGGCCATGGCGAACACAGCTGACACAGACAGCAGAGGCTTGCACATGTCTTACTGGCCCTGGAATGCTCACCGCCTTTTGAGTGTTTCCTGGCTTGTTGGTGGGTTCTCTGGTCATCTTCAGCTATGTCCCCAGCTCCACTCTTTATCTGTGTGTGTGTATGTGTGTGTGTGTGTGTATGTGTGTGTGTATGTGTGTGCGTGCACATCAACACAAGCATGCATGCACATGTACTGTACATCTGTCTGTGCTAGGGTAATGACTTGATCCCAGGCACCCCCATGGAGCACAGGGCACATTCTCTGTTTGATTCAGAGCACCCAGACCTCATGCAGCTGAGGGATGGCCACCCACTGAAGCACTCTCCAGGTGCTTCCTACCTTGACACACAGATACTCTAATCACTACTTTGAAGACAAGGAGACTGAAGCACACAGACTCAGTGGCTGTCAAAGTTGTGGAGAGGGTACAGCTTTAACCTGCATATATCCAGTCACAGACAACCCACTTTCCACAGCATGGAGCAACCCTCAAGATACCCTGCAGGCCCCTCTTTCCCCCAAATACTTCTTAATCCTCCATTGCTTCCTTTTGTTCTCCTTTTTTAAACAAAAATAATAAAAGAAAAAGAAAATTGAAAGAGTACATTTACAAAATATTAACAAAAGGTTCATCTTCAGATGGTAAAGCTCTGACTTAGATTTTGAAAATAAATTTAGACCGTTTAATGAGGTGGATAAGAAAAAAGTCTCCCTTTTCTGCCTGTTTTCTCCTTTGCCAATAGCACAGTAGATAATTCCTTTATGTCTGAGGTGACTCTACAGTGCATGAAATAAATTATGCAGTGGGCTGGAATAATTGCAAGGCCCTTCCCTCCTTCCTTCCACCATTAAAATGCATTCTATAGGGTGTACTTTATTAAAGTAATTAAAATGTATTCAAATTCCTTAGCCGTTTGCTCTCAAAATGTCAAAGACCAATTCTCAGATTCAAGCCATTTCTGCGAACCAACCCAAGCCTGGATATGGCTGCAAAGCACCCACCTTGACACCTGAGCAGAAGCCACCAGGCCTTTGGCTTCTCCCACCACCCCTGCAGTTGCTGACCAAGTTCCTTTCTCTCCACCTTTGTCCTTGGAAAGTGATACAGCAGCCACTGGTCAGTGACTCACTGGGCAGCAGGAGAGGGGGTCTCCAGGCCCCCTCCAGTGTGTCCCTCATGCAGGTGAACCACCTTCTTGTCCACCCCACAGCACGGAGACATCGTTCTTGGTGCTTGTCTCAAGAACCACAATGCCCCGTGCTTCCCAGCACATTGCCTAGCATACAGCAGGATCCCCAAAATGTCTTTAGACTTTGTTTCTGCTTAACAGGGCTCAACCTGATTCATTCCAATCCTGGACCAGGCCATAGTATGGCCACTGTTCACCAAGTAAGACATATGCAGTAAGAAGTCCCATGTAATAAGACCTGCTTCACACCAGCAATGTGCAAACATCACTGTATTTATTGCTCATAGCAACACTCAATTCAGAAGACGTTGGGTGCTGTGCTGTCAGGCAGAACCATTCTGCCACTTATTGACTCTGGTCAACTTGAGCCTAACTTATTATGCCTCAGTTTCTTCAACTGTTTAAGGAAACATATAAGACAATAGTCTACAATGATACTTTTGTTTTGAAAAATAGATCATATTATGTGTCGGTCACACAATAAGTGGTCAATAGGATGAAAATGACAATAATGATGATATTGATTAATGAACATCACAATGATGGTGGGGTCATGATGAGGATGGTGATAATGATCATGGTGACAATGATGGTGATAATAGTGATTGTTATGGTGATGACAGTGATGATGGTGATAATTATGGTGATGATGATGGTCATGGTTATGATGGTGATGGTAGTGATGATGGTGATGATGATGGTAATGACCATGATGATGATGATGGTGATGATGATGGTGGTGATGGTGATAATGGTAATGATAATAATAATGATGATGATAGTTGTAGATTATATTATTTATACTTCACAGAGTCCAGAGACATTAAGACATTTTCTCAAGTTCTCAGAGATGGTAAAAACATGAAGGTCTAGCTTATTTCATAGTCAATGCCTTTCCAAACACCCTATTGCCTTTTTCCAATGTTCATTTCAATTCTTAACTGACTTCTCATATCTATTATTCTTTCAGCAGCTTGACACAAGTCCTCCCCCTGTCCATCACAATTTCATTCACTCTTCGTTTTTTCAAGCATCTTTGCATCTGACCTTCCTCACACAGCCCCTGAATAATGAACTGCTGCCAGGCAGAGCATTGGAGTGTGAATAGCCGGACCTCCTCACGTCCTGAACATCTGGTCCCTCCACACTCAGAGAACTTGAAATATGCAGAGGCCGGGCGCTACAAATTGGAATTCAGAGGCCCACCCTCCCTTTCCTTTCAATTTCCTTTTTGAAAATTTAGTTCTCCAACATCAATTTCTGTTTGTAATAAATATTTAAGTACTTTGCCTGCCAAGCTTGCAGCATGGGAACGCTTCAAGCTGGCAGCCTGAGAGCCTCTGGCTGCCCCACTTGCCCTCCCAGGAAAACTCCCTCAGGAGGTCTCAGCTAGGGTGCTTCTGGTGTCCTCCATTCCCATAGCCCCTGCAAAGAACTCCTCCCTTTGGCTTGTCTTCCATATCAAGTCAAGGGCCACATCCCATCTGACTGAAATTGTGGCCACAGACTCCTTGGCTTCTGTGCCTCCAGCCGCCCTGCCCCTACCCTCATCCACACTTCTCCACTATGTGAAATCCAAATCTGATCTGTCACTGCCTGGCCTGAAATCCCACAATGGCCCCCCTGCAACATAAAGTCCAAACTTGTTAACCCTCTGCTCCAGCCCCTGTGTGATGTCTCCCACCTCCCTAGCTCCAGCTCACACCTCCTCATTGTACAGTATTGCTGGCACACACACTGATTACCGTTCCAGGCTTTGCTCCTGTCCCTGGGCCCCCACACCGCTGCTGCCCGCTGCTCAGTGCTGACTAGCACATGCTCATGCTCCAGCTCATCCTCAGCTGTCACCTGCTGCCTCTCCTGGACCTCCCTGAGCCTGGCCTCAGTACCGTCCCATCCTGCATCCCTCCACTCCAGTTCTTCCTCACAACTCCATTACATTACACAGCACAGCACCTGCCTATCTGTTTTTTGTCTCTCTCACTGACTACAGACTTGTCCAGGGCCCAGAAGGAGATGCATGACCAGAGTGGCCAGAAGCAGGACTATGAAAAGGTACCCTAGGAACTCAGCCCCGACAAAGCCTTGTCTGCAGCCCAGTTCCACACCCTCCCCATCTCCCTGCCCCCCTTGGCCACTCAAGGCTCCCTAGCCTTGACTTGCCCCTTTTAGCACCTCTCTAGTTCTTCTGAAACTTGTCTGTGATGTCCTGAGCCTTTGTAAGATGCTTTTGGGTGTCACAAGCTCTAAGGAGCAGAGCCCACTAGCCTGGGGGCCGGCAATGGGTGGACATTGAATGCAGTGACACGGGAAGTGTCTGCATCCATGTTCCACATGGTAAATCTCCAGTCCCAGCTGCATTCCAGTCAAGAGCCTCTTGTTCTGGACAAAGGAACCAAAAGTCCCCCTATCATAGCTGCCTGATCCCAAAACAACCCATACAAAGCTCAAGAACCATCAAGTTCAGAGACCAGGACTGCACCTGTCCCACAGACAGAATGGATGTCTTTTTTTTTTAATGTTTATTCCTTTTTGAGAGAGAGGGAGAGACAGAGCATGAACATGGGAAGAGCAGAGAGATAGGGAGACATAATCAGAAGCAGGCTCCAGGCTCCAAGCTGTCAGCACAGAGCCCGATGTGGGGCTTGAACTCACAAGCCACGAGATCACAACCTGAGCCGAAGTTGGACGCTTAACCTACTGAGCCACCCAGGTGCCCCTGGATGCCTTTTTTTTTAATTAAAGTGTAGTTGGCATACAATATTATATTAGTTTCAGGTGTACAACATAATGATTCAACATTTGTATATGTTCTGAAGTAATCACCAAGATAAGTCTAGCTACCATCTGTCACTGTACAAGGCTGTCACATTATTGATGATATTCCCTAAGAACAGGGGTCTCTTCCAACATGAGCAAAAGAGGTAGACAGCCTCTCTAGAGAATGTCACCTAGCCACTCAATTTGTCTGGGTGTGGAGCACCCCACTCCCTGTGTGAAAGGTAAAGGGTGGCATTTTCAACAGCAGGAGTGTCTGGCCTGTAAGGACAGCTATTTGTGGGCACTCCCATAGGCTGACAGAGGAACTCGGAGCCTCCTAGTCCTTCCCAGGAAGTTACCAATTCTGCAGACACCCTGGACCCATCCAGCTGAGCCTACTCAGCTGTAGCTCAGGTCTTAGAACTCTTCATTCTCACTCCCACCTCTCCAAGACAGGGCAGTCTGCAAATGTAGGTGTCGGATGGGAGGAAACAGGTTCTCAAAAGGTAAGATATCTACATGCTTCGGGGGTGGGGGATGGGTAACTCTTGCGAAAGATGCTGTGACTCTTCCCCCTCTCCCCCAGTGAGCAGGTCAAGAATGGCAGCCCACCACTGGGAGAGCAATGGGGCCTGAATCCCACCCCCAGCAGCTAGAGGAGCAAAGAAGGAGTCCCTCAGCACTGACTTGTCTCTGGTCCTCTGTAGGTCAGCTGGGAGGGCAAGTAGAAAAGCCAGCCAGGCTCACAGAGCATGTGATGGAGATGCTGGCCCCTCACTCTCACTTTGCTGCCAGCCATGGGCTGGGAAGGTGACGTAAAGTCAACAATGAACCTGTAGGAAATCAATTTTGCACCTTGCACCCCACCTCAGCTGAATTCATGAATGGTTATGTTCAGGGATACTTACAAAGCAGAGTGTTAAACATCCCAGGGCCCAGGACTCAGAAAAATCTTCACACAGAATCCATAAGTTCCATAGGGCAGTGGCACTGGGGACAAAGGAAGGAACTCCAGTCCCACTGGCCCATCCACTTTGAAGATCTGTTCATCAGCATTGTTATCACTGAGGGAGGTATGTTATTATCCCCCTTTTACAGATGAGAATACTAAGGCTAAGAAAACTTAAATAACTTGGTCAAGGAACTAGAGGCCAAGCTTGAATCAGGAAAGGTAGCCTCGCAGTGGTGAGATGCTAGGTCTCCCTTACTGGCCACCTGCCCATGGCCGCATGACTGGGCCTCCCTGTAGCCTGAGCTTTACATAAAGACTGCAAATTGTAGGCTTGCAAGCCCCATGCAGACCAGCACAGGAAACCTGTACACTTGCCCATAGGGAGAGCTCAGTGAGGTAGCACTGTTGTGGTAATGACCTGGAGCTCAGGGCCCAGTGCATGCTGGGGACATAGCACTGGGGGTACAGTAACTGACTGAACAGATGAGATCCTTGTCCACATGTTGTTCGTGTTCCAGTGTGGGGAGACTCAAAAATGCCAGTGAACAAATCAACATAAACCTGGTCACCTAATAACAAATCCAGTGGACAAAACCAAATAGGGAGGGCAGGGTGGGGACATGGTCCACAGCTCATATCAGGAGGACCTGAGGGAGTAGGGGTCAAGCATGTGGACATTCCCAGCAGAGGGGCACAGAGCAGAGGCCCCAGGGCAGGGTGAGCTGGGTGCCCATAGGGAAGAGGTGAGTCTGGCTGGGGCAGAGTGAGGGGGTGGCCTGTGGAAAAAGCCCAGAAGGGCCATAAACACACATATGAAGACTTTGGCTTTCACTCAGTGGGATGGGAGCCACTGAGGGTTTGAGCAGAAGAGGGATCCAATATGACTCAGGTGTAACAGGGTCACTTTGGCCGCAGTGCCCATATAGATAGCAGGTGGAGTGAAAGCAGCAAGGCCAGGGGGCTGGATGCTTGAACCAAGGAAAATGGGTGAGGTGGCCAGGAGGCCCAATTCTGGATGTATTTGTTGATGTGGGAAATACCAGAGAAGAAGGAGGCAAGATGATTCCCAGATTCCCGATCTGAGGAACCAGAAAGATAGAGATGGCATTCTCAAGAAGGTTCCTGTGATCCGCTCAACACCTAAGAGATCTTGTTTTCTCCTCTCTGGAAACACAATTGTGGGAGTGATGTGAGGCATCGCATTGGGATGAGCCAGTTCACCTGAGTCTTCCAAAATGGGCTGCTGGCGAGGTGAGCTCTGGAAGAGCTGTCATGTCTCCTTTCTTTGGCCAGCCTCACACTGGGACCTCTCTGTCCTACGTGAGATGATGCTTGGAGAGAGCAACTGCCAACCCAAGCTGCTGGGTGGCGCCTCACACACACAGACCCAGGTTCTGCCTGTCAGGGACCATGGAGGGGCAGGGTCAGAGGGCCACAGCCATGACAACGCTGAGAAGATTCTGAGTTCACATCACAGGCAATCCCAGCAATCAGCTTGGCGCTTTGCAGCTGGGCTGGGAGACCAGCTGTGTGCCCAGAGGTGAAATGTAAAAGTTCCCCCCTGTGTCAGACATGTCTTGATAAAGCCGTCTGCAGTCCAGGAAAAGTGTGAGACTTGACCAGCTGCTGCTTCAGTGCCCAATGAGTACTCAGAGATAGATCATCGCCTGCCACAGGGCAGCCCTGGGCTTCCTGGCCTCCTTTACCTCCTGTGGCTGCCCCAGGCCTGGATGCTGGGAGGTTCACAACGAGATGGTGCTGTCCCCAAGCCACATGGCTGAGTGTGGTGGGAGGGGTGAGTGATGAGGCCTGAAAATAGGAGTTGTGCTTTACTGCATGGATTTCACCAGGTTCTGGTGATTTCACCAGTCTGCCTTATTTCCCAAATTTCCATGGGGCACAGAAACCACATCTTGTCCTTCCTGGAGCAGGAGAGGTGCAGGCACAGGCCAGAGAGCCAGTCAGGGTGGGCCATTATTGGGATCTGAATCAGGGATAGCTTTCCTCAAAACTTTTATCCAGTTCTCCATTCCAATCCCACCCCCAATACCCCGCCCTCAATTCTAGAGCCTTCCCGGGGTTTTGTACCAATAACATAATTTGTTTCCAGCTTTCTCCAGTGTGCAAAGTCACTTACTATTTATTCATCCACTCCCAGGCTTCCAAAGTGTTCTGAGCGTCTCTTGTCTGGTACAGGTGCATCTCATTTTGTTGCCCTTTACTTTATTGAGCTTTGTAGACACTGCATTTTTCACAAACTGAAGGTTTGTGATGAACCTGCATGGAGCACGTCTACCAACGCCATTTTCCCAACAGTATTTGCTCACTTCGTGTTTGTATCACATTTTGGTGATTCTCACAATATTTCAACGTTTTTCATTATTACTGCCTTTGTTATGGTGACCATGATCGGTGATCTTTAATGTGATAGTAATTGTTTTGGGGGCACTACAAACCATGCCCATATAAGACAGTGAACTTAATCGATAAATCTTGTGTTTTCTGCCGGATTCACCAACCACTAGTTCCTATCTCTCTCCCTCTCAGGTCCCCTACTCCCTAAGATACAACAATACTAAAATGAGGCTAATTTAAAAGAACCCTACAACGGTCTCTAAGTGCTCAGGTGAGAGGAAGAGTCACAAATCTCTCACTTCAAATCAAAAGCTAGAAAGGATTCAGCTCAGTGAGGGAGGCATGTTGAACTCTGAGACAGGACAAAAGCTGGGCCTCTTGCACCAAACAGTTAGCCAGGTTGTGAGTGCAAAGGAAAAGTTCTTGAAGGAAATTAAAAGCGCTACTCCAGTGAACACACAAATGGTGAGAAAACAGAACAGTCTTATAGCTGATACAGAGAAAGTGTCAGTGATCTGGGTAGAAGATCAAATCAGCCACAACATTCCCCTAAGCCAAACCCTAATCCAGAGGAAGGTCCTGACTCTCTTCAATTCTGTGAATGCTGAGAGAGGGAAGAAGCTGCAGAAGAAAGTATGAACTAACACACTAACAGAGGTTGGTTCATGATGTTCAAGAAAAGAAACCAGCTTTATAACATAAAAGGCAAGGTAAAGCAGCAAGAGCTGATGTAAAAGCTGCAACAAGTTACCCATAAGATGTAGCTAAGATCATTAATGAAGGTGGCTACACCTAACAAGAGATTTTCAGTGCAGATGAAACAGCCTTCTATTGGAAGAAGATGCTATCCAGGATTTTCATAGCTACAGATGAGAAGTCAATGCCTGGCTTCAAAGGACAAGCGGACTCCCTTGTTAGGGGCTAATGCAGCTGGTGACTTTAAGTTAAGGCCAATTCTCATTTGCCATTCCAAAAATCCTGGGGCTCTTAAAAATTATGCTTAAAACTACTCTGCATGTGCTCTACAAATGGAACAACAAAGCTTGGGTGATGACACATCTGTTTATAAACGGTTTACTAAATATTTTGAGCCCACCATTAACACTGGCATGCCTGGTAACACAGCATCCGTTCTGCAGCCCGTGGATCAAGGAGTAAATTTTGACCCTCAAGTCTTATTATTTGAGAAATATGTCTCCTAAGGATTGAGCTGCCATAGGTAGTGATTCCTCTGATGGATCTGGAAAAAGCTAATTGGAAATCTTCTGGGAAGTGTTCATCATTCTAGGTGCCATTAAGAACATTTGTGATTCATGGGAAGAAGTAAAAAAAAAAAAATAACATGAACAGGAGTTTGGAGAAAGTTGATTCCAGCCCTCACGGATGACTTTGAGGGGTTCAGGACTTCAGGGGAGGCAGTAACTGCAGATATGGTGGAAACAGCAAGAGAGCTAGAATCAGGAGTGGAGCCTGACAATGGGACTGAATGGCTGCCAGCTCATGATACAACTTTAATGGATGAGGAGTGGCCTCTCATGGATGAGTGAAGAGAGCAGTTCTTGAGATGGAATCTACTTCTGGTGAAGATGATGTGAAGACTGTTGAAATGACAACAAAGGATTTGGAATATTACATAAATTTAGTGATACAGCAGTGTCAGGGTTTGAGAGGACTGACTCCAATTTTGAAAGATGTTCTTTTGTGGGTGAAATGCTATCAAACACCATCACATTCTACAGAGATGTGGTCATGGAAGGAAGATTCAATCAATGCCAAAGACTTCATTGTTGCCTTATATTAAGAAATTGCCACAGCCACCCCCACCTTCAGCAGCCACCACCCTGATCAGTCAGCAGCCACCAACATCTAGGCAAGACCCTCCACCAAGCAAAAAGATCACAACCTGTTGAAAGCTCAGACAGTGGCTAACATTTCTAGCAATAAACTATTTTTTAACTAAGGTATGTAATTGGGTTTTTTTTAGACGTAATGCTATTATTACACACTTAATAGCCTACAACACGGTGTAAAGATAACTCTTACATACACTGGGAAACCAAAAACTTCATTTGACTCACTGTTTGGACATTGGCTATATTGAGCTGGTCTGGAACTAAACCTGCACTGTCTTGGAGGCATGCCTGTATTATGTCTTCCCTGGTTCTCTTTGTTCTTGTAAGTTTTTGCTCCTTTTATTCCTTTACTGTCATTTAAAGGAAATTTTGATAGGAGACCGAACACTGCATATGTTTCATTTTCCTTGTTTAAAAAGGAGCCCCTTCTTGCCTTTTGGAAAGTTTCCTCCGAGGTTTTTGTTGTTGCACTGATCCATTCCACAAACATGCAAGCGTGCCACAGGCCCTGTGCCAGGTGCAAAGGGGATTCAGAGGTACAGCAGACATGACTGAACTCTGAGTGGAGCAGGGAAGAGCATACAGATGGGGCCAGGTGGCTCAATGCACAGCAGAGAGCGCCTATGGGGGCTGCGAAGGATAGCCATCACTCCTTCTGAGTCAGAGGGCGCTGGGAGGGACTGGGCCAGGGAGGAGCAGCACAGGAGCCCACCATCTGGACACGCTTCTCCCTACCTGGCCCCATAATGTGGGTGAAGTCAGACCCCTGGGCCTGCCCACCCTGCCTTTGTTTGGAATGTGAGCCCCACCTTCCCTGCCAGCTCATCCATCCTCTGCCTGGGCCCTCCAGCCATGTGCAATGGGTCCACACTATCTCACCTCCAGGCCTCTGCACCTGCTGATCCAGCACCTGGAACGCCTTCAAGTGCTGTTCCCCCCATTCATCTCATATCAACTAGGAAGACGCCACAGCTCTGCCCTGCACACCTCGGCCCATCCTTTGTCTCCAAAGTCCCTGGACTTCATTCTGCCCAACCATTAGCCAACAGTGCTGTCCTTGGCCATTCATGTCATCTTCACCAGCCTCCCCAGGGCACAGCCCAGCACTACATGAGGTCCGTGACTGGCCTGTGTGTCCAGAGAAGAGGCAAGGCTGGCTAGTGCTGAGCACAGGTGACCATTGGATTGTAGGAGACAGAGGCCGGGGCCAGCCAGGAAGATAAGAGGCTGAACCTGTCTCCAGAGAGGCCAACACAGGCCATGGGGGGTTCCATTCCAGTCCCCTCACCTGCTGAAGGCCTCAGTGACAAGGGACTTAGAAGGTCTATCAGCACTGGATGCACAGTGACTCCCAGTCACTGGGGTGGCAGCTCTCTCTCTGGAAAGTTCACACTGTACTTGGCGCTGTCCTGAGCACTTAGTGGGCTATTTTTGTTAATCCTCCAAATGTGGGATATAGACAGTATTTTCCTCATTTCAGGTTCAAGGCCAAGCAAGAAATCACATCTGTTTTTGTTGTAGCAGTAAGTTTTCTGCATCATGCTTCCTAGGTCCAGGCCCTGTTGGTGAGCATGCAGGGAGGGCTCAGCCCGCTCTGGTCACCTTCACAAAGGAGAGGCCTTGGGCTGCCCACCCCCCCCAGCAGAGAGAAAGAAACCCAGAGAGGACCCCTACTTGGGGTCAGTGCTCACCCAGAGCAGCTCCAGAGAGAACAGTGAGAACAGACACCATCCCAGATGGAGAATCTGGAGCTACAGAGGGTGACAGGGACAGTGCAGAGCCTCCCCAGATCTGCTGCCCGGACCACCCAAGCAAGGGAAAGAAGGGTCTCTTCCGGACGAGGAAACAGAATAGCAGTGGCTAGAGCAGGCCTGGGTTCCTGCTCTCTGTTCTGCAAGCTTCCCTGTTGCTATCTCTAACTACCTCTTCCTCATTCCTTACCCCCCACCCCCACCCCAAGTGCCTGACACCCTCTTCTTGTCTCTGCCTCTTCCTTTCTTCCCTGGTTTTCACACTGAACTTTCTTCTTGTCATCACAGTGACATCTGGGCCAGGGGCCTGTGCTGTGGGGCTACATCCCTGGGAGCTCCTGGGGTCCAAGACTCGCCACCCCAGTGGAGGACACAGGGCCCAGATGGTCGGTGCACAGTAGCTCGGTGTTCTTGACTAGCTAAGGGCTTTATCCCAGCTTCCCCTGCCCACCTTACCCGGCCTCACCCTTCTAAATTCATCTACCGCACGTCTCCCTCTTCTCTCCCACTTTCTTTTAAACCAGCAGAATGTTACCTCCTCTTCCTTTGGAAGGAAAAAAAGTAACTGTAGGCGAGGAAGCCAGTTCCTCCAGACAACCCAGGCAAAACGCCTAGGCTGCCTGTCAAATTTGATTTCGAAAGATAATTCTATTTTGAGCAAAAGAATAATGAAAAGACGTCCCCAGCTGTCCTAGAAATATCTCGATTCTCTTCTTCTGCCAACCCAGGTGCCCAGGCCCGGCTTTGTGCCTTTGTTCACCAGTGTCTGCCTCTCCTGTGTCCACAAGCTGCCCTGCCTGCAATGGCTCTCTCCTCCTTCCCTATGTCCTCCTTGGCACCCTCCCAGAGCCCTCGCCCACTCTTCCCTCTTTGTAGGACTGATGAGGAATGATGACAGCCAGGCAGAACCCACGGGGCCTTCTCCATGCCTGGCAGCAGCGTTCAGCACAGGGTCACACCCACACAGAGCCTGGCACATCCCGTCAGCACCTACTGCATGACTCACACCAGGCCATGGCAGCTGGGGAGGAAGGCTCCTGTCTCACCGACAAGGCTTGGTGGGTTATTTGAGGACTGAAGTGACAGAGCTGGTGGCTAGGGAGCCTGGGACCATCTCTGCCTGTGCTGGCAGCTTCCCTGATAACGCTGAGAGCACTGCCTGCCAGCAACCCCGCAGGGACCCAGTCCCAGCTCACCCTCCTGGGCTGTACCCAGCAGGAGAGGAAGATTCACCCTCCTTTCATCCATGCAAAAGGAGTCCAGCCCCAGGAGTCTCCCTGATGGCCGAGGGGTGTGCCTGGGACAATCTCCAGAAGGTCTCATGAGGCAGCCCTGCTCTCACCCCCTCTCCTGCCCTTCCTTCCCAGCAGCACCTAACTGGAGCTGGTATACACCCTTCTTTTCAGTGCAGTGTAGGTCCATCACTCCCCCAACACTGCCAGGAGGCTCTGTGCACAGGGATCAGGAGCACAGGGAGCAGTGGGGAAGGCGTGATTCAGGAGAGGGAGCCAGTGGGGAGCCCAAGGAAGGGCAGGATCCAGGCCGGGCCCATCCCACATGCCCATCCTTTCCCTGTGCAACTGTCTCCATCACACTCACCACCTTCTGATGCCCCACCCCATCAACAGCATTGGTTTTGCTTATTGTCTGCCTCCTCCAATGACTTTCAGCTTCTTACAGGGATTCTCTTCCCTTTTGTTCATGTTCCCAGGGCCTAGAACAGTCATGGGCATGAGCAGAAGCAGACCATGGGTGTGGGCCTGTCAGGAGAACATGGATGCCACATGACCGAGGAGGAGCCAAGGCTGGTGAAGGCCAAGGCTTTGCTTAGCACAAGGACTCCCAGCTGTTTGTCAAACTTTACCCTGCGCACTTGCCACCGTGTTCCTCATGCAGCTCTGAGATGGAAGCATTATACTACTAGTCTCCTGACCAGAACACTAGGATCTCAATCACTGAGCCTCTCCCCCAGCCACACCCCAGTCAGCAGTGGAGGAAGCATCTGGAGCTGTCCTGGACCCAGGGATCATCAAGAGACTGGGCACCCACCACTAGCTTCTCCCTGGGAACAGCCACCTCAGAGAGACCCCTAACCCATCTATGTAGCCCCTGAAACAAGAGCCCTCGGCACAGGCAGGGAGGGGGGGATGGGGGAAGGAAGCCACTGCCAATGTTTCCCTTATCCCAACACAAATGAACACATCCTCCAGGAAAGCCTGAGATTTCCAAAAGATGAGCAGCAGAAAGCATGGCCAGGGTCCCTCTAACTGACCTGTTGTTTTGGGCAAGCACATCTCATGCGATGCAGTCACAGGGCATGGTCATTTATGCCCTACTTTCTCCCAAATGTGTGTTATTGGCTGGTTCTCCTACCCCTGGATTTCTGATTTTCCTGACTAGAGTCAGTGCAGCTCCAAAACCAGTCTCAGGTCAGTAGCAACCTTGCTGAAAGCCTATCATCCCTGGCATGTAAAAAAGTGATGCTTCAAGACATCAGCAGTAGGAAAGAGGAAAGGAAGATAGGAAGAAGCAAAGTGGTGCATGTTTTTCCTCGTGTGTGATGCAGGAACCATAAGCTGCCCCAAGTGTGGATCGTGCCAGAAATAGAAGTATAAGTACATAATCCAAATTCATCAAAATAACAACTGCTTGTAATAGCATAAATATTAACAATTGAGAGGAGGAAAGAGTGAAAAGTACCAGATATCTTAAGTGAGCTAAATTCTTCAATTTAATATTGAGGACTGAATACATGGGTCGTGGTTGATAAATCAAGAATAGAGTCATGCTTGATTTCATGTTTATTATAAAGTCTTTATAAAAATAATTTTAGTAGCTGCATGATACCTATCTGGGCAATTTATTAGGTACCTGGGTAGTTGAACATAGACCTTTTGCTGTTACTGACTACAAGGACTAAAATTACTAGACAGGGGTTTAGAATGCTTGACAACTCTTAGTTACAGCTGGAGGGGCAATTTCCAGAAAAACAAAAATTACAAATGGTTAACAGAAAAATGGTGGGTTAGTAGGGGTGCTGAACATGGCGTGTGCTTTTTATTTTGCTTTGTACTTTCTGTTCTTTTGGACATTTGATTACTTTCTTTTGACATGTTTACAGTTATTTTGATATTTAAAATATGTTACCAATCATGCTACACCTTTCTCTAGTAATTTCGGCCCTAGAAGTTAGTTACAGGAAAAGTTATAAGTCCAGTTGTTAATATAGTACAACCACTAAAATTATTTTTATAAAGAATTTATGATAAATGTGGGGAAGATTTCTGTTATAATGTAGGATGAAAACTTAAGAACATGCAATTGTATATGGACTATGGTCACAACTATTTAAAAAACAGAAAGAAAAAAATCATCTTAGAATTTTTTTTTTTGTATGGGTAAAAGTATCACAAAATGTCAATGGTGGTTGTCTTTGGTAGAAGGCACTACGGATATTTAAAAATTCTTCTTTCTAATTCTGACTTTCACATTTTTGTTAATAGAGAAAATGCATGATTTTTTTTTGATGAAGAGGAAAGGAAACATTGAACTGTAAATTAATGGCAGCAGGGACTGTGGGCATAATTTAACTTGGCAGTCCTTGTCTTATATATAAAATATAATGGACGCAATCAGGAGATTCTGTTTGTCCTCTTTGCTGCCAACAGAATTGCAATGACGCTGAAAGCATTTGTGTCCCCCACTAGTTGAGTCACAGTCCAGATGAACCCCAAATGATTCTAATTATCTGCTGCCAGTTGTGTGAAACACATTCTCCAAGAGGAAAGAATTCTTCCCAGCATAAGAGCAATCCCAGCATCAGTAACCAAGAGATTCTAAATCCAGCTCTCCCACAGCCTGCCATGACCTCCATTCTAGTCACCTTCCTCTGTAGGTAACCCCTCCCTCTAGCAGACAGCCAAAGCTGCACCATTTCTCAATTCCCTCAAGATCTTGGCTCCCCTGAGGAGCTATGACTCCATAAATGTACTGGTGACTCAGATCTACCACTAAGGGAAAGCACGTCCCCTGAAGCAAAACAAATCCATATGGCAAAATGCTGCCCCAAAATTGACTACAAGACACTGTTAATCTATGCACCCAATATTCACCCCAAAAGGGATTTCAATGTATTTCAGAAATAACCCTGATCCCATTGTTCATGGTTATTTCAGCCAAAAGAAATTACATAAAATGGGCGACCAGAGGTGGGTTCCAGTGAGGATGGGGAGAGGTGGGGTTATTGGGAGCTATTAACACTTACTGAGTGTTCTAGAACTTCACATACTGCATTTAATGTTTACAAAACAGGAATGGATAGGAAAGGGGAGCTTGGCTGACTGGGTTAAAAAAGTCAAATGTGTCCTGTGCAAAATCCAATGTACTTTTCACTCTCTCTATAAACATCCCTAAATATGTGTTGTGGTGTGTGTGTGTGTGTGTGTGTGTGTGTGTGTGTATGTATACTAGAAGTGAGTGGTTAAATATATTTATGGTTTATAAATAAACCATTTACAAAAGTGATGATTTTTATTCATGTGTGGTGAAACTACCAGTTGAAATTTATAATGACTCATTGACAAATTATGCTCTGACTTTCAAGTAACATAATTAGAGTTTAAACTCTTGTCAAAGTTTTTGACAAGCACATGTTTTTGATGGGATAGACTGAAGGGGACGCAAATTTGAACTCCATGTAGCTACTGCCAGTTGGTTTTAAGTAGAAGTGGTATGTATGCTTAAAACTGGGCCATAATATGAGTAAAATAGGGACTTCTGCTTATAACCAAGAGGAATCAGCAAGGACTGGATTTACCCTCCCATCTGAAACATAACAGCAGCAGAAACTGATAAACGAAGTGAAACAAAGATGTACAAGACACTGTGCTTAACGTGACAGAAGATAATAATCCTGAGAGAGAGATAAAAAGTAAGTTAATGACCCTTAATGTATACTTAAGGAACAGAAGATAATAATTCTGAGAGAGGGATAAAAAGTAAAGTGACCCTTAATGTTTCTCAAGTTTCTCATCCTGGGAACTTCCAAGGCGAAGTACAGGGGTTCAAATTAAGGAGGAGCCTTGCAGACTCCCTAAGTTGAGAAGATGGAATGGAGAACCCAGAAGACCAAGTTCTCTGGAGTCTACAGAAGAGTGCTGAGTACAAAAGAGCTGCTAAGAGAGAAAAGTCTTGGCAACCACAGAGGACCTGCCTCAACAGCTCAGCTGACAACTGATCAGTGCATGCTTGTAAGCAAACTACTCAAGGCCAGGAAAAGACTGACCCCAAGGATTGGAGGTAATAGCTCCTGGCATCGAAAGAATGCTGGGAATAACATGTTCCCACTATTTCCCAGGAAATAGCCTGTTATCACCAACCATACTGAAAACATCAGAAGTCATGGAGATTCAGTAATAGTGAATATTAGACTTAGGATGCTAAGGATGCTTAAGATACAGTGCTCCTAAAAAAATCTGCAAAGACTCAAAAGCATCAAACTGTTTGTTTGAAGCAAAACTCAAGAATGTTTAAGGGGATACAACCAATATCCATCACCCAACAAGATAAAACTCATAATGTCTAGCATCAATAAAAACTTAGCAGGTATGTAAAGAAGCAAGAAAATAGAAGTCCCAATAAGAGATAAATCGATCAAATCTAACCTACAACCTCATACAGATGTTGGAGTTAGCAAATAAACACACAAAAACCAGAGCTAGGACTAGATTGAGACATAAGACACAAAGACATAAGGCACAAAATTTCAGAAGACACTGACTCTCAAGCTTGTGCAAATGCAGATCAGTTGAAGAGAAGTTAGAGAGGTAAAACTCTAAGCAACCATGAAAATAATAAAATAAAGACAACAAAGAAGATAGTATAAAATCATTTAAAAATATATAATAAATCCCAAGGAAGGCAGAGAAAGAGGAAAAGGAGATCAGAGAACAGATAGGACAAACAGAAAACAAAAAGCAAGATGATGGATTTAAACTTAATAATACCAATAATCACATTAAATATAAATGAATGAATAATCCTAAATTAAATGGCAGATATTGTCATATTGCATAAAAAAAACCAATACCTAGTTATATTCTGCCTACCAAAAATACACTTGAAACACAGACACAAATAAGTTAAAAGTAGAAACATAGAAAAAATATATATCATGCTAACACTGGCCAAAAGAAAGCTGGAGGGACTGTATTAATATCAGATAAAGTATATTTCAGAACACAAAATATTACCATGGACCAAAATGATTATTTCATAATAATAAAATATTTATTTTGTTAGAAGGACATAAAAATCCTACCCACTCATGCCCCAAATAGCAGAGCATCAAATTACATGAATAAAAGCAAATAAAACTTCAAAGAGTAATAAATCTACAATTACAGTTAGATATTTCAATGTCCCTTTCTCAATAATTGCTAGAATAAGTAGACAGAAAATCAGTAAGAATAAATTTGAACCACACTATCAACCAACCTGATCCGAAAGATATTTATAGAACACTCCATCCAACAAAAGCAAAATACACATTCTTTTCAACTGTGTATAGACCATTTATTTGGATACACCATATTCTGGATCATAAAACAAAACTGCATACATTTTAAATCATTCAAAGAATACACAAGCTGTTCTCTGTCACAAAGGCATTATATTAGAAATAAATAGCAGTGGGTGCATGCGTGGTTCAGTCAGTTGAGCGGCCAACTCCATTTCGGCTCAGGTCGTGATCCCAGGGTTGTAGGATTGATCCCTGTGTTGAGCTCCACTCTGATCATGGAGACTGCTTAAGATTATCTCCTTCTCTCTCCAGATCCTACAACCAGTTTACAATTGCATCAATAAGAATAAAACACTTAAGCATAAATTTAACCAAAGAGATGAAATATCTATACACTAAAAACTTTAAGATATTGATGAAAGAAATTGAAGAAGACACAAATAAATGCAAAGATATTCCATACTCATAGATTAGAAGAATTAATATTGTTAAAATGTCCATACTACCCAAAGCAATCTACAGATTCAGTGCAATTCCTATAAAAATTCCAATGGCATTTTCCACAAAAATAGAACAAATATCTTAAAATTTGTATGGGATCACCAAAGAACCCAAAGATAGCTAAAGCAATCTTGAGAGAGAACAAAGCTGGAGGTGTCACATTCCCTGATTTCAGTCTGTATTACAAAGCTATAATTATCAAGCTATAGTATGAAATAGGCATAAAAACAGACACATAGATCAATGGAACAGAATAGAAAGCCCAGAAATAAGCCCACAGCATATATGGTCAATTAATTTATGACAAATGAGGTAAGAATATACCATGTAAAAAGGACAGTCTCTTCAATAAATGGTGTTGGGAAAACTGGAGAGTTAGATGTAAAAGAATGAAACTGGACCACTATCTAACACCAATACATGAAAATTAACTCAAAATGGATTAAGGATTTGAGCCTAAAAGTTAAAACCATAAAACTCCTAGAAAAAAGTATAGATGGTAAGCTCTTTAACATCAGTCTTGGTGATGAGTTTTTGGATGTGACACCAAAATCAAAGGCAACAAAAACAAATATAAACAAGTAAGACTACTTTAAACTAAAAAGCTTTTGCACAACAAATGAATAAACAAAATGAAAATACAACCTACCAAGTGGGTGAAAATATTTGCAAATCATGTATCTGATGAGGACTCAATCTCCAAAACATATAAAGAACTCATACACTTCAATGACAAATGAACAATCCGGTTCATTTGGATTGGCAGAAAATCCAAAAATTGGCAGAAAATCTGAATAAACACTTTTCCAAAGATGACATACAGATGGCCAACAGGTAAAGAATAAATAAATGAATAAATAAATAATAAAAAATTGGCAGAAAATCTGAATAAACACTTTTCCAAAGACGACATACAGATGGCCAACAGGTAAAGAATAAATAAATAAATAAATAAATAATAAAAAAAAATAATTCAACATCATGAATTATCAGGGAAATTCAAATAAAAGCCACAATGAGATATTACCTCACACCTGATGGAATGACTATTATCAACAAGACAAAGAAGTAAGTGTTGGTGAGGATGTGAAAAAGAGGAAACCTTTGTGCACTGTTGGTGGGAATGTAAATTGGTGCAGCCACTATGGAACACAGTATGGGGTTTGCTCAAAAAATTAAGAATAGAACTATCATATGAGCTAGTAATCCCACTTCTGGATATTTATCCAAAGAAAACAAAAATACAACTGGTAAAGACATATGCACTCCCATGTCCATTGCAGCATTGTTGCAGTGGCCAAGATAGGAAGCAATCTAAGTGTCCACTGATGGATGAATGGAAAAGAAAATATAACATATATTTCAAAAAAAAGAAATCTTGTCATTTGTGACAATACAGATGGACCCTGAGGGCATTATGCTAAGTAAAATAAGTCAGGCAGAGAAAAACAAATTCCATATGATCTCTTATATGTGAAGAGAAAGAAAGAAAGAGAAAGGGTGAGAGAAAGGACGAGGAAGGAAGGAAGAAAGGAAGGAAGGACAGAGAAGTTCACAGATGCAAAGAATAGATTGGTGGTTACCAGAGGTGGGAGGTGGGGCAGTGGGTGAAGTGAGTGAATGGGAGAAAAAGGTAGAAACTTCCAATTATAAAATAAATAGTAATGGGGATATAATGTACAGCATGGTGACTATAGTTAATAATATTGGGTATTATGTATTTGGAAGTTGCTAAGAGTAGATATTAAAAGTTCTCACCACAAGAAAAAAAGTTGTAACTATGTATGGTGACAGATGTTAATGAGACTTATTGTGGTGGTTATTTCATAATATAGACAACTATCAAATCATTATGTTGTATACCTGAAACTAATGTTATATGTCAAACATAGTTAAATATAAATAAATAAATAAATAAATAAATAAATAAATAAATAAAACGGGATTTTTAACCCTAAAAAATATTTTTTAATGTTTATTTATTTTTGAGAGAGAGAGGGCAAGCAAGCCAGGGAGCGGCAGACAGAGAAGGAGAATCCCAAGCAGTCTCCACTGTCAGTACAGAGACTGATGTGGACCATGAATTCATGAACTGTGAGATCATGACCTGAGCAGAAATCAAGAGTTGGCCACTTAACTAACTGAGCCACCCAGGCGCCCCTATTTTTTAACTGAATGATAATGAAAGCACAACACATTGAAATTTGCAGGATGCCACTAAAGAAGTACTTAGAGAAAATAAAAGAACTAAACACCTATATTTAGGTCTCAAATCAATTATCTCAGCTTCTACCTTCAGAAACTAGAAAATAAGAGAAAATTAAACCTAAAGGAAGTAGAAGAAAGGAAACAATAGAAATAGAAAAACAGAAATCAGTGAAACAATAGAAATAAATTGGTGAAAGCAAAACCTGTTCCTTGAAAAGTTTACTAATTTTGTTAAACCTCTAACCAGACATCAGAAAAAAAGAGAGAGAGAAAGAGAAGTCACATATTATCAAAATCTTGAATGAAAGAATTGATATTTCTGTAGATTCTACAGATATTAAAAGAATAATGAAAAATTATTGTGCTAGTTGAATAGCGCTCCCCCCAAAAATTCATGTCTATCTAAAACCTGTCAATGTGGCCTTTCTAGAAATAAGGTCTTTACATGTGATCATGTTAAGGTAAGGTCATACTAAATTGGGTTAGGCCCTAAATCCAATGACTGGTAACCTTATAGGAAGATGGAAATTTGACACAGAGGAACACACAGGGAGAGCATCATGTGGAGATGAAGGAAAAGATGGTAGTAAAGAACCTATAAGCCAAGAAACACCAAGAAATGCTAGCAATCACCAGAAGCTAGGAGAGAGGCATGGAACAGATTTTCCTTCAGAGACTCTAGAAGGAACCAAGCCTCCCAACACCTTGATCTTGGACATCTAGCCTCTAGAACTGTGAGACAATAAATTTCTGTTGTTTCAAGAAATGGTAACTTGTTACAGAAATCCTAAGGAAATGAATATAATTATAAAAATATTTATGTCAATAGATTTGAAAATTTAGGTTTCACCTAATGAAATGGACAAATTTCTTGAAAATGCAAACTACCAAAAACTCACTCACACAAAAAAGGTAATTTCTATTTATCCTTATATCTATAAAGAAACATAATTGTAGTTAAAATTTTTCCACAGAGAAAACTCCAGACCTAGATGGACTCAATAATTAATTCTACCAAACATTTAAGAAAGAAATAATGACAATTGTACACAAACTATTCCAGAAAACTGAAAAGGAGGGAATACTTCCCCACTGATTGTATAAATCCAGCATTATTATAATACCAAAACCAGAAAAAGATATTACAAGACAATAAAACTGTAGATTGATATCACCTGAGAATAAGGATGTAAAAATTCTTTGCAAATTTTCAGTAAATAGAATCCAGTAAAAAAAAGAATACATCATGACCAAGTGGGGTTTGTCCAAGGATTGCAAGATTGGTATAGCATTCAAAACACAACCAATGTAACCTCCATGTTAACAAACTAAAACAGAAAAATGTATGTTCATTTCAATAGATGCAGAAAAGTCATTTGAAAAAAATTCACCATCCATTCCTGACGAAAAAGAAAAAAAAAATGCTCAGAAACATATGAAAACAAAGAGAGCTTCTTCCACCCATTAAAGGGCATCCACAAAATCCTACCAAAAATCATACTCAGTGGTGAACAACTGAAAACATTCCCTAGATGTCTACTCACCACTTCAATCAGCATTGCACTGGAGGTTCGAATCAGTGCAATAAGGCAAGAAAAAGAAAGAATACTTGGAAAGGAAAAAGTAAAACTATCTCTAGTCACAGATAAACATGGTCATCTATATAGAAAATCCAATGGAATTTTTTTAATTACTAGAACAAAAAAGTAGTTTAACAAGTTTGCAGTTCACAAGATTGACGTGCCAAAAAAAGAAAAAAAAAAAAACAATTGTATTCCTATATACTAGGAATAAAAAATCATAAATTGAATTTTTAAGAAATGCCACTTACAGCATCAGAAAATGTGAAACACTTAGGGATAAATCTGACAAGAAGATTTGGAAATTATGAAACACTGCTGAGAGAAATTAAAGGAGACATATGTCATGTCCATGGATCAGAAGGCCCAATATTGTCAAGACGTCAATTCTCTCCAAATTGATCTACAGATTTGACATAATCCCAATCAAAATCCCAACAGAATTTTTTTTTATTTTTTATTTTATTATTTTTTTTCAATATATGAAATTTATTGTCAAATTGGTTTCCATACAACACCCAGTGCTCATCCCAAAAGGTGTCCTCCTCAATACCCATCACCCACCCTCCCCTCCCTCCCACCCCCCATCAACCCTCAGTTTGTTCTCAGTTTTTAAGAGTCTCTTATGCTTTGGGAGAGAGAGGATGTGGAGAAACAGAATTTTTTTTACATATGAACAAACTGATTATAAAATTCAGATGTAGGGGGTGCCTGGGTGGCTCAGTTGGTTAAGCATCCAACTTCGGCTCAGGTCATGATCTTGTGATTTGCAAGTTTGACCCCACGTTGGGCTCTGTGCTGACAGCTCGGAGCCTGGAGCTTGTTTCAGATCCTGTGTCTCCTGCTCTCTCAGCCCCTTGCCTGCTCATGCTCTGTCTCTTTCTTTCTTTCAAAAAAAAAAATAAGCATTAAAATCTTTTTAAAAATTCAGACATAAATACAAAATTCAGTCCTAGAACATCCAAAACAACTTTGAATAATATTAAGACAGTATGGTATTGTAATAAAGATAGGCAAATAAATCAGTGAAACAGAGCAGAGGTAAATCCCCATCTTGAGCAACCTTGAACTGTACTTTAGTGATGGATCATGAGATAATGAGAAGCACTATTCAGCCTTGCTCCAGTCAGCCTCCGATCCAGGTGCAGCTCAGAATTCTTCTCTACCACGATGAGCCCCTTCAACTCAGGGCATCCCCAGAGGCCAAGGACAAAAACTGAACTCTCCCCCGCCCCCCACCCCACCCCAGGGTCACAGGAACTTGACTACCCTGTGCCATTGACCAGCTGTCGATCCTAAAGTCCTCTATAATCATGTGGCCAAGGGAGCTCCCTGGGCCCCATGTGAGTAGTACTACTCCAAGTAGCCTGACCTGGCCTGAGGGACTGTGATCTAAGGCCCCACCCATGGTTATGTGTCTAGAAGTGGATCACTGATCTCACAGGGCCTGTGGTTTGGTAGGGGAGATAAACAACTCAACAAGTGATTGCGAGGTTGACATGCAAAATCTTACAGAAGGGTTGGTACGTAATGCTGACCCAGCTCACTGCCAGAGTGCCTAACCTGGCTTAAGTAGGCCATGAAGGTAGCTCAGAGATGGTGGCATTCAACCACGACCGGAAGGAAAAGTCTGAGCTCAAACTATACTTAAGTCCTTCGGGCTGTGTTGTTTTACGAGGTTACTAATAAGCATATAGCAGAAACGGAGGGAGTAGGCAGTAGAGAAAAGTGGTCTAGTTCCAAAGTAAAAGGCACCCCCACTCCCTTGCCAAGAGAGATGTGGCTATAAAGGCAGAGAACTGCCCAAAGGAAGAATCACAGAGGCCTACATTACTGTCCAAAGCCTCTCACTGGCAAGATTTATATAACCCACATCCTTATTGCCTCCCCACTACCCTTGGCAGCCATCACCCCTTGCAGCCCTGTGCCCCTGTGATTGGAACTGGCACCAAGGGTTGAGTTGAGACTTGAGTCAGGGGTGCGTGGCCTCGGGCAGTGGTCTCCCAGCTCTGCCAAATCAAAGTCACTTGCAGATGATCTAGAAACCTTTGAAAGTTCCCATCCCCTTCATCTCCTGCTTGGACGTTGGGGAAGCCAAGCTGCAAAAAGAGCTCCATGTCTTAGATTCTGGGTGCAGTGCCCTCCTTGGGGAGTATAGGAATGCTTCCCTAGACATAAGATGGAGCAGGCTGGAGCAGGATTCCTTGATTCGCTGTCTTCTCAACTCAGACATAAAATGGGCTTTAGTGCAAAGCCTCGGACCAAAGAGCAACAATGAGAATCCTGAAAAAATAAAAGCAGATGCCTTTGCCTTGAGACACTATCAACACCAATCATTTATTTACCACCTTTTCCCTTGGAGTCATGCATGAATTCTCTGAAGCCTGAGAGTCCCAGTTCCCCAAATCCCCTTGATTTTCTGGAACTTGATTAATGGTGCTATTAGTGGCTTTATTTTATCTTGGCTTTATTTGATCTTGACTAAATTTGGGAATTGAGCTTACCAATTTGGTCAGAAATATATTATTTTTCATATTTCTAAAGTTCCTTATGATAATGGTCCAGGACTGGAGTCTGAGATTTTCTTGCCAACTGCTCCTCATATTGGATTTAGGTTTTGGGAGCATGAGTTTATTTGTTTGTCTGCCTTAGAGCATTGGACATTCTTCACTACTAAGTACAGAAGGTCCCCAAGTTACGATGGTTCAACTTACAATTTTTTTTTTACCTTAGGATGGTGCAAAAGCAATACAAATTCAGGAGAAACTGTGCTTCGAATTTTGAATTTTGATCTTTCCTGGGCTAGCATCATTTGGGACTATCCTTTCCTGATGCTGGGCAGCAACGGTGAGCAGCTGTTCCCAGTCAGCCATGGGTCACAAGAGCAAACAACCTGCATACATTCTGCCCATACAACCATCCTGGTTTTCACTTTCAGCACAGTATTTAATAAAGTACACAAGATATTCAGCACTTAATGATAAAATAGAATTTGCATTAGGACATTTTGCCCAACTGTAGATTAATGTAAGTGTTCTGAGCACATTTAAGGTGGGCAAGGTAAAGCTATGATGTTTGGTAGGTTAGGTGTCTTAAATGCATCTTCAACTTAACAACATTTCAACTTACAACGGGTTTATAAGGACATAACCCTATCATAAGTCAAGAAAGACTTGGTATTGTAGATGAGTGGGGGAGACTCCTCTGCCCTAATACTACATTACTTCCACTCTTGATATATTATTTGAACATGGTACGTTCTTTTGTAATATCTTGATGGTCATTATTTCCTGTTAATTGGTGGAATTGTTGTTTATTACTTTGTAGAAGTATCTAGAATAGATTATGCTTCCACTATAAATTATGGAGGAAGCTTGGAACTTTTGCTTGCCAGATTATTGCTGGCACTGAGGAGATCTGGACACCATGATGGAGGCGGGATCTACCTGCCATCTTTACCTATCTGTCAACACAACCTGAGATCTGACCCTGGCTTTTCCCAAGGCCTCATGGCCTAAACAGAATCACTGGTACCCTGTCTTGGTTCCACAAACCAGGGGTCTGCAAACCCTCATCAGGCAGACTAGTACTGCCTGGACCCCATTACTGAGTCCTAGGAGAGGAAACAGAGTGGACATGAAATGGAATTATGTGGGAGAATGCTCATTTGGTCAAGAAAGAGTTAATAATAACTCCCAATTTCTAGATGGGACAATGGACGATGGGGATACTGGACAAATACCAATTTCAGAAAGAAGACAATGAGGGCACCTGGGTGGCTCAGTCACTTAAGTGTCCAACTTCAGCTCAGGTCATGATCTCACGGTTCATGGGTTCGAGCCCTGCATCAGGCTCTGTGCTGACAACTCAGGATCCAGAAACCGCTTTCACAATCTGTGTCTCCTTCTCTCTCTGCCCTCCCCTGCTCATACTGTCTCTCTCTGTCTCTCAAAAATGAATTTCAAAAAAATTAAAAAAACAGAAAGAAAGAAAGAAAGAAAGAAAGAAAGAAAGAAAGAAAAGACAATGGCTTCTTTTGGAATCAGTTTGGGTCTGTATTGCTTGCAGCATATCCCAGAGATGTCAAATAGTATATGAGCCAACAAGAAAAATAGAATATAGATTTGAGAGTCAATAGTACTCACTCATGGAACAAACATTTGTTGAAGGCAACCTGAGCATCTGAATAAGAAATTCCTGAGTAAGAATAAGCCTTGAATAAAAAAAAAATCAATGCCTGATTTTCTGGAGCTCATAGTGCGGGTGGAGGTGAGGGTGTGGAGTGGATGTTAAGTACATACTTTCAAGCCTCAGGCAGCTAGGACCAAGGTACAAGAAAATGTGCCCTTGCATGGAGATAGGGAGTCTTGTTTTCCCAGAAGGGTGCAGGGATAACGCTGAGTGTGATCATGGAGAAGTGGGACGTGAAGGGGCCAGAAGGTGACAGAGAGCTCCTTGTCCTCTCTATTAATACAGCAAAGAAGGAGGCAGCATCATCCACTGAACACAAGGGGTTGGGGGATGAGTAGAGTCCCAAGAAACAGAAGGACATGACAAAGATATGGGCAAGGACACATGGAAGTGTGACGGCCTCACTGAGATCAGAGGTCATTCAATTATCAGGATCCATGCTGCACAGTGGAGATTTAATGTCTTGAGCTATGCCCAGCAGCCCCATACCAGGTAAGCAGCCCCCTCCCCCACTGCTCTAGAGGAGACATCTTACACAGATTACCATGGCAGTGACAGGAAGGTGCCCCAGGAAGATGGAGGGGGGCAGGAGGGACTGGCAGCCGGAAGATCAGCAGGAGCTTGGCACTCAGTGTGGAGGGAGAGCACATGTACCACCTGTGGAGCTGGAGAGCTCTGGAGCAAGTCAGGGAAGACAGGAGGGCTGGCTTCAGACAGTAAGGAGGTGATGCTCCAAGGGCTCAGGAGGCTAGGGCACTATGGCTGGCTCTGGGTCCTCCCAGAGACCTGAGACCTCCTAGGAGCATGTCAGGAGGTATTTGACATGATAGTGAGTTAGAAGGAGCAGAGGCAGGGGTAGGGCTTCTAAGGGAGGGAGCCTGCACAAAGGTGGAGCAGTGATGACCTAGAGGCAGCAGGAGGGCAGAGACGAACCCCATGCAGGCCTCCTCTACCAGGGGTGTGCAGTATATGAAGTGACAGTGAGAAACAGCTCAGGGAAAGGGTCTGGAAGGCACAGGGGACAGGTCAGAAGAAGGCACTGGGGGAGGGCCAAGGCTCTGCCCAGGGTCTTCTGCCACCTGGATCTCAGATGAAGGGACACAGAGGTTGTGGTGGGACAACAGATCCCCTTTCATTTCACTGCCTCTGGGCAACTGGAACCCACACAGCACAGTGGGGAAGGATGCTTTGCTCTGGTGTATCTCTGGGATGGGAGGGCAAGCAGAGAGGAAGTGGGAGATTCCCTTTTCCTTTCCCCCTCCAGCATACATAGAAGCAAGGATTTGGTTCTCTGGCTGACTGAATTTCTTATTCCCATGTGTACATAATATCCTATTTTCACAGTCTTCAGTCTTTATCCAAGGCTCCTAA
Organism: Panthera leo; assembly: GCF_018350215.1. NCBI lineage: Eukaryota > Metazoa > Chordata > Mammalia > Carnivora > Felidae > Panthera > Panthera leo. Next base: position 109,588,435 of record NC_056686.1, read on the forward strand.
GTTAGATTTGCTCTTTTATGTTTAATCGGTAGTCAAAAAATCTTCAGATTATTAAATAATATCAAAGTGTTGACTGAGTGAATCCACTTTAGGTAAAATTAACTATTAGTAACTCAGGACAGGATAACACACTTATTAGGGCAAGTTTCTTTCTTTTTTTTTTTTTTTCCACTTAGAATCCCTGATTGCAAAAACTCACCAATTTAGGAGTATTACAGAGAAAAACAAAAGCCTCTTTTTGGGAAGTCTTTCTTGTCACCATGATGACAATGAAGGCACCCCTTAGCAACCTTAAGGCTCAGGAAACCCCCTGGCCTCCCCCTGGGGAACTTACTCCCTGGGATGGGAGGAATGGAGGGAGGGAGGGTCTTCTTGTAGCTTTATCAACCACCTTCCCACTCCCCACCCCACCCCCACTGATGTGCACCCACCCACAGATGTGGAAGAGGACCAGAGACTGATGGAAAGAGGCCAAGGTGGTGCCAACCCTCACCATTGATCAGACCAGGAGTGCCAACCTCACCACAGAGCTGCTTATAAATGCAGGAATTGGGGTGTCCCAGACATACTGATCAGAATCCACATCTTAGTGAGACTTCTTGGAGGTGTTAGTGCACCTAACAATTTGAAAGTTTTGGACCAGACTATGTGTATAACCCCAAAACAACACACCTGTAATCTCAAGTCTCCCAGGAGAAAACTAGTCTGAGAGAGCAAACCTAATTCTCAGCAGCTCTTAGAAATAACCCTACTTGAGGGGTTCCGGAAGATGGCGGCGTAGGAGGACGCGGGGCTCACAGCGCGTCCTGCCGATCACTTAGATTCCACCTACACCTGCCTAAAGAACCCAGAAAACCGCCAGAGGATTAGCAGAAGGGAGTCTCCGGAGTCAAGCGCAGACCAGAGGCCCACGGAAGAGGGTAGGAAGGGCGGCGAGGCGGTGCGCGCTCCACGGACTGGCGGGAGGGAGCCGGGGCGGAGGGGCGGCTCGCCGGCCAAGCAGAGCCCCCGAGTCTGGCTGGCAAAAGCGGAGGGGCCGGACGGACTGTGTTCCGACAGCAAGCGCGACTTAGCGTCTGGGAGGTCAGAAGTTAACAGCTCTGCTCGGAAAGCGGGAAGGCTGGAGGACAAAGGGAGGGAGAGCTGCTGAGCCCCCGGACGGCAGAGCTCAGCTTGGCGGGGAACAAAGGCGCTCACCAGCGCCATCTCCCCCGCCCATCCCCCAGCCAAAATCCCAAAGGGAACCAGTTCCTGCCAGGGAACTTGCTCCCTCCGCGCAAACACCCAACTCTGTGCTTCTGCGGAGCCAAACCTCCGGCAGCGGATCTGACTCCCTCCCGCTGCCACAGGGCTCCTCCTGAAGTGGATCACCTAAGGAGAAGCGAGCTAAGCCTGCCCCTCCAGCCCCCGTGCACCTTGCCTACCCACCCCAGCTAATACGCCAGATCCCCAGCAACACAAGCCTGGCAGTGTGCGAGTAGCCCAGACGGGACACGCCACCCCACAGTGAATCCCGCCCCTAGGAGAGGGGAAGAGAAGGCACACACCAGTCTGACTGTGGCCCCAGCAGTGGGCTGGGGGCAGACATCGGGTCAGACTGCGGCCCCGCCCACTAAATCCAGTTATACACCACAGCACAGGGGAAGTGCCCTGCAGGTCCTCACCACACTAGGGACTCTCCAAAATGACCAAACGGAAGAATTCCCCTCAGAAGAATCTCCAGGAAATAACAACAGCTAATGAACTGATCAAAAAGGATTTAAATAATATAACAGAAAGTGAATTTAGAATAATAGTCATAAAATTAATCGCTGGGCTTGAAAACAGTATACAGGACAGCAGAGAATCTCTTGCCACAAAGATCGAGGGACTAAGGAACAGTCACGAGGAGTTGAAAAACGCTTTAAATGAATTGCAAAACAAAATGGAATCCGCAATGGCTCGGCTTGAAGAGGCAGAGGAGAGAATAGGTGAACTAGAAGATAAAGTTATGGAGAAAGAGGAAGCTGAAAGAAAGAGAGATAAAAAAATCCAGGAGTATGAGGGGAAAATTAGAGAACTAAGTGATACACTAAAAAAAAATAATATACGCATAATTGGTATCCCAGAGGAGGAAGAGAGAGGGAAGGGTGCTGAAGGGGTACTTGAACAAATTATAGCTGAGAACTTCCCCGAACTGGGGAAGGAAAAAGGCATTGAAATCCAAGAGGCACAGAGAACTCCCTTCAGACGTAACTTGAATCGATCTTCTGCACGACATATCATAGTGAAACTGGCAAAATACAAGGATAAAGAGAAAATTCTGAAAGCAGCAAGGGATAAACGTGCCCTCACATATAAAGGGAGACCTATAAGACTCGTGACTGATCTCTCCTTTGAAACTTGGCAGGCCAGAAAGGCTTGGCACGATATCTACAGTGTGCTAAACAGAAAAAATATGCAGCCGAGAATCCTTTATCCAGCAAGTCTGTCATTTAGAATAGAAGGAGAGATAAAGGTCTTCCCAAACAAACAAAAACTGAAGGAATTTGTCACCACAAAACCAGCCCTACAAGAGATCCTAAGGGGGATCCTGTGAGACAAAGTACCAGAGACATCACTACAAGCATAAAACATACAGACATCACAATGACTCTAAACCCATATCTTTCTATAATAACACTGAATGTAAATGGATTAAATGCGCCAACTAAAAGACATAGGGTATCAGAATGGATAAAAAAACAAGACCCATCTATTTGCTGTCTACAAGAGACTCATTTTAGATCTGAGGACACCTTTAGATTGAGAGTGAGGGGATGGAGAACTATTTATCATGCTCCTGGAAGCCAAAAGAAAGCTGGAGTAGCCATACTTATATCAGACAAACTAGACTTTAAATTAAAGGCTGTAACAAGAGATGAAGAAGGGCATTATATAATAATCACAGGGTCTATCCACCAGGAAGAGCTAACTATTATAAATGTCTATGCGCCAAATACCCGAGCCCCCAGATATATAAAACAATTACTCATAAACATAAGCAACCTTATTGATAAGAATGTGGTCATTGCAGGGGACTTTAACACCCCACTTACAGAAATGGATAGATCATCTAGACACACAGTCAATAAAGAAACAAGGGCCCTGAATGATACATTGGATCAGATGGACTTGACAGATATATTTAGAACTCTGCATCCCAAAGCAACAGAATATACTTTCTTCTCGAGTGCACATGGAACATTCTCCAAGATAGATCATATACTGGGTCACAAAGCAGCCCTTCATAAGTTTACAAGAATTGAAATTATACCATGCATACTTTCAGACCACAATGCTATGAAGCTTGAAATCAACCACAGGAAAAAGTCTGGAAAACCTCCAAAAGCATGGAGGTTAAAGAACACCCTACTAACGAATGAGTGGGTCAACCAGGCAATTAGAGAAGAAATTAAAACATATATGGAAACAAACGAAAATGAAAATACAACAATCCAAACGCTTTGGGATGCAGCAAAGGCAGTCCTGAGAGGAAAATACATTGCAATCCAGGCCTATCTCAAGAAACAAGAAAAATCCCAAATACAAAATCTAACAGCACACCTAAAGGAAATAGAAGCAGAACAGCAAAGGCAGCCTAAACCCAGCAGAAGAAGAGAAATCATAAAGATCAGAGCAGAAATAAACAATATAGAATCTAAAAAAACTGTAGAGCAGATCAACGAAACCAAGAGTTGGTTTTTTGAAAAAATAAACAAAATTGACAAACCTCTAGCCAGGCTTCTCAAAAAGAAAAGGGAGATGACCCAAATAGATAAAATCATGAATGAAAATGGAATGATTACAACCAATCCCTCAGAGATACAAACAATTATCAGGGAATACTATGAAAAATTATATGCCAGCAATTTGGACAACCTGGAAGAAATGGACAAATTTCTAAACACCCACACTCTTCCAACACTCAATCAGGAGGAAATAGAAAGCTTGAACAGACCCATAACCAGCGAAGAAATTGAATCGGTTATCAAAAATCTCCCAACAAATAAGAGTCCAGGACCAGATGGCTTCCCAGGGGAGTTCTATCAGACATTTAAAGCAGAGATAATACCCATCCTTCTCAAGCTATTCCAAGAAATAGAAAGGGAAGGAAAACTTCCAGACTCATTCTATGAAGCCAGTATTACTTTGATTCCTAAACCAGACAGAGACCCAGTAAAAAAAGAGAACTACAGGCCAATATCCCTGATGAATATGGATGCAAAAATTCTTAATAAGATACTAGCAAATCGAATTCAACAGCATCTAAAAAGAATTATTCACCATGATCAAGTGGGATTCATTCCTGGGATGCAGGGCTGGTTCAACATTCGCAAATCGATCAACGTGATACATCACATTAACAAAAAAAAAGAGAAGAACCATATGATCCCGTCAATCGATGCAGAAAAGGCCTTTGACAAAATCCAGCACCCTTTCTTAATAAAAACCCTTGAGAAAGTCGGGATAGAAGGAACATACTTAAAGATCATAAAGGCCATTTATGAAAAGCCCACAGCTAACATCATCCTCAACGGGGAAAAACTGAGAGCTTTTTCCCTGAGATCAGGAACACGACAGGGATGCCCACTGTCACCGCTGCTGTTTAATATAGTGCTGGAAGTTCTAGCATCAGCAATCAGACAACAAAAGGAAATCAAAGGCATCAAAATTGGCAAAGATGAAGTCAAGCTTTCGCTTTTTGCAGATGACATGATATTATACATGGAAAATCCGATAGACTCCACCAAAAGTCTGCTAGAACTGATACATGAATTCAGCAAAGTTGCAGGATACAAAATCAATGTGCAGAAATCAGTTGCATTCTTATACACTAACAATGAAGCAACAGAAAGACAAATGAAGAAACTGATCCCATTCACAATTGCACCAAGAAGCGTAAAATACCTAGGAATAAATCTAACCAAAGATGTAAAAGATCTGTATGCTGAAAACTATAGAAAGCTTATGCAGGTAATTGAAGAAGATATAAAGAAATGGAAAGACATTCCCTGCTCATGGATTGGAAGAATAAATATTGTCAAAATGTCAATACTACCCAAAGCTATCTACACATTCAATGCAATCCCAATCAAAATTGCACCAGCATTCTTCTCGAAACTAGAACAAGCAATCCTAAAATTCATATGGAACCACAAAAGGCCCCGAATAGCCAAAGTAATTTTGAAGAAGAAGACCAAAGCAGGAGGCATCACAATCCCAGACTTTAGCCTCTACTACAAAGCTGTCATCATCAAGACAGCATGGTATTGGCATAAAAACAGACACATAGACCAATGGAATAGAATAGAAACCCCAGAACTAGACCCACAAACGTATGGCCAACTCATCTTTGACAAAGCAGGAAAGAACATCCAATGGAAAAAAGACAGTCTCTTTAACAAATGGTGCTGGGAGAACTGGACAGCAACATGCAGAAGGTTGAAACTAGACCACTTTCTCACACCATTCACAAAAATAAACTCAAAATGGATAAAGGACCTGAATGTGAGACAGGAAACTATCAAAACCTTAGAGGAGAAAGCAGGAAAAGACCTCTCTGACCTCAGCCGTAGCAATCTCTTACTCGGCACATCCCCAAAGGCAAGGGAATTAAAAGCAAAAGTGAATTACTGGGACCTTATGAAGATAAAAAGCTTCTGCACAGCAAAGGAAACAACCAACAAAACTAAAAGGCAACCAACGGAATGGGAAAAGATATTTGCAAATGACACATCGGACAAAGGGCTAGTATCCAAAATCTATAAAGAGCTCACCAAACTCCACACCCGAAAAACAAATAACCCAGTGAAGAAATGGGCAGAAAACATGAATAGACACTTCTCTAAAGAAGACATCCGGATGGCCAACAGGCACATGAAAAGATGTTCAACGTCGCTCCTTATCAGGGAAATACAAATCAAAACCACACTCAGATACCACCTCACGCCAGTCAGAGTGGCCAAAATGAAGAAATCAGGAGACTATAGATGCTGGAGAGGATGTGGAGAAACAGGAACCCTCTTGCACTGTTGGTGGGAATGCAAATTGGTGCAGCCGCTCTGGAAAGCAGTGTGGAGGTTCCTCAGAAAATTAAAAATAGACCTACCCTATGACCCAGCAATAGCACTGCTAGGAATTTATCCAAGGGATACAGGAGTACTGATGCATAGGGGCACCTGTACCCCGATGTTTATAGCGGCACTCTCAACAATAGCCAAATTATGGAAAGAGCCTAAATGTCCATCAACTGATGAATGGATAAAGAAATTGTGGTTTATATACACAATGGAATACTACGTGGCAATGAGAAAAAATGAAATATGGCCTTTTGTAGCAACATGGATGGAACTGGAGAGTGTGATGCTAAGTGAAATAAGCCATACAGAGAAAGACAGATACCATATGGTTTCACTCTTATGTGGATCCTGAGAAACATAACAGAAACCCATGGGGGAGGGGAAGGAAAAAAAAAAAAAAAAAGAGGTTAGAGTGGGAGAGAGCCAAAGCATAAGAGACTGTTAAAAACTGAGAACAAACTGAGGGTTGATGGGGGGTAGGAGGGAGGGCAGGGTGGGAGGGAGGGCAGGGTGGGTGATGGGTATTGAGGAGGGCACCTTTTGGGATGAGCACTGGGTGTTGTATGGAAACCAATTTGACAGTAAATTTCATATATTAAAAAATAAAAAAAATAAAAAAAAAAAAAAAAGAAATAACCCTACTTATGATGAGCAGTGTTGGTGGAGCACCTTCCATGCACATAATACTCCCTGTGCTGAGCACCTTCCATGCACATAATACTCCCTGAAGACCTAAGAGCAAAAGATATCACTATGGCCCCCTTGGTCCAGGTCAGGATTTGGAGGATCCCAGAAGTTAAGGAACTTGCTAAATTCACCCAGCTTGTAAGAGGCAATGCTGGAAATCTATCATAAGTCAGCCTGAATCCCATAGATGCCACAGATTTCCTCCAAAACAAATCTATTCATGTAGGTCCACGATATTGAATGGCTCAATGATTCTCCTGAACAATGCTAGACCACACAATTAATATTTCAATAAACTTTGCTGCACCCATAAATGGAGTACCAGTCAATGTTCAAAAGTGATGTTTTTTAAGAATCATCAATGATACAAGGCAATTTTCATTATGAAATATGTCTTGATAAAAGCATAATGTAAAAACTATATAATATACTTATATACATATATACATTAAACTCAAAAGTTTACCATTCACAGAATGGTTAAATAAACCATGGAATATTCATTCAATGAAATGCTATTCATGCTTAAATAAAAACTAGATCTGTATATATCAACATTGATATTTCTCAAAAATATAATGTTTAATCGCAAAAAGTTGACAAATCACAAAGTTGACAACTGAGCCATACCTGGGTGGCTCAGTTGGTTAAGCATCCAACTTTGGCTCAGGTCAGGATCTCACAGTCTGTGAGTTCGAGCCCCGCATTGGGCTCTGTGCTGACAGCTCAGAGACTGGAGCTTGCTTCGATTTCTGTGTCTCCCTCTCTCTCTGCCCCTCCCCCTCTCATACTCTGTCTCTCTCTTTCTCTCAAAAAATAAATAAGCATTTAAAAACTTTAAAGAAAAAAAAGTTGAAAAATAAAACTTTTAGTATGATATCTTTTATATGCATTTAGAAGCACAGAGAACAACATTCTAAATTACTCATGGATACCAGTATGTAATATACAAGCCCCCAAAGCACAGACTGGAAAAATAACATGGAATCACAACAGTTGTTGGAACTCACCTGGGGCAGGGGGGTAAGGAGATTTCAACTGTATGCTATGTTATAATTCTTTAAGAAGTAAAAAGATAGGATAAATGGGATCTATATTGACAGTTGTTGATTCCATATGTTGGATATATGTATTCTATATGGAGGATGTTTGTTACATATGTAGTTTTTTGCAGTTTTAAGATTTCTATATTTGAATTTATATGCCAAGGAAAGTTTAAAACCAAAGTACATAAAATATTAACAATGCTGTCCTCTGGGTGGTAATGTTATAAGCAATTTTAGTTTTCTTCTTCAGATTTCTCTGTACCTGTAAAATTTTCCCTATTAGACTATGTGACTTTTTATAATCAATAGAAAAATAGACTCACTTCCCAATTTTCCAAGAGCTAATCCATTTCGTGCCTCTGGGCTTTTGGTACAAAGCAGAGCATATTATTGAAGTCAGGCATAGTATAAAATCAAGAAAGTGAATAATGTTGGATTTGACAGCAAATGTTCTTTTAAAAACAGAGAGAATTTTTCTATTCCTATTTTATTCTATGATTATATTTGTTCTTTATGTCAAGTCTATAGCCAAACAAAGACAGATACCATCCCACACATATGTGAATGCTTCTTGAAGATGGCGTGTTTCATCTTTGAAGGTTAGAACCAGGCCATGTATTAAAGAAGATCCAGTGCAGCCCCATCATTTGACTAACAGAGAAACAGAAACTGAAGCTGAGAAGGGTGAAGAGGCTTGCCTATAAAAGCTAACATAGAGGCACCTGGGTGGCTCAGTCAGTTAAGTGTCCAATGTTTGATCTTGGCTCAGGTCATGATCTTACAGTTCAGTTCCTGAGATCGAGCCTTACATTGGGCTGTATGCTGACAGCACAGAGCCTGCTTGGGATTCTCTCTCCGCCTCTCCCCTGTGTGTGAACGCTCATTCTCTCTCTCAAAAATAAAGTAAAATAAAATAAAATAAAATAAAATATAAATAAACTTTAAAAAAAAAAAGCTAACATAATTATCTCCTCTTAGGGCCAGATTTGCTATTCTCAAAATCTAATTACTTCTCTTAGTAAGTCTCATTTCCTTTACTGAATTCACTCTGTCCTGGAGAAGTAAATGTATTTGGATTTTGGCTTCTCAGCCCGCCTTCTCCATGGAGTGCTGACTCTTACCATGCAGTACTTTCAGAAGCTGACCCTTTCTAAAGAGAAGAGGTCACTAAGGCTAAAAAAAATTTTTAAAAAATGAGTATCCATCACCATAAGTATCTAACAAAAGACCTGGTGATATTTTTCCCTGCTGGGCCACCCCTAGCACCTGTGGTCCCCTCTGAGGGACATGGGATCTGAAGCAAGTAAATGAGGCTATTTGCAAAGCACAGTCAAGGGGTTGGGCCCTTGTTCACTCTGTCAGCTCATTTTCTTTCCTTCCCCTTGCATCTTGGCTCTGTCTCACTTTCAGAGTCAGTGGAGGAACAATTCCTTGGTCATCAGAAACTGGACAGCCTATGCTGCCCAGGTCCAGGTAAGACAGGCAGTGAGTCTCAACCTGCATAGCCCTGCCTGGGTACAAACTGCAACCTTCCCACCCGAAGGGCCAACTCAAGGCCCTTACTCTCTCAAGGTCCATGCCCTCCCCTGCCACTGCCTTCCCCTGTCCCTATAGCTGGCCTGACCTGACTCACCTGATCAACTTACATCCTCACTGAACCCCCATTCACAGGGGTAAGCCCAGTCTCCTTGCCTGGGACCCAAGTGTCCCTCAAGCTCTGCTCCCTGCTTCCCTCTGTCCTCATCCCCTGCTTTCATACCCCTCCTGAACACACACTCATACATGCAAGTACGTGCATACAGGCTCACATGTGACATGTTCACACACATGCATGCATGAATGTACATACCCCTAAAGCCCACAGTTTCCTAAATGCACTAGGCTCTTCCAAGCCCCCTGGCTTTCACACACAGTCTGCTCCTAAATCAGCTTGGAATCCCCCCTCCAGACTCCCAGCTCAGACATCCATGCACTAGCAGGGTTCATACACGGAGGGGGCTTTGTGAGGGCAGGGACCCCTATGATTCCTGCCTTCACAGCACAGAGTCTGGCACAAAGTGAAATGAAATATCAATTCACTGGCACAAAAACAGACACATAGACCAATGGAATAGAATAGAAACCCCAGAACTAGACCCACAAACGTATGGCCAACTCATCTTTGACAAAGCAGGAAAGAACATCCAATGGAAAAAAGACAGTCTCTTTAACAAATGGTGCTGGGAGAACTGGACAGCAACATGCAGAAGGTTGAAACTAGACCACTTTCTCACACCATTCACAAAAATAAACTCAAAATGGATAAAGGACCTGAATGTGAGATAGGAAACCATCAAAACCTTAGAGGAGAAAGCAGGAAAAAGCCTCTCTGACCTCAGCCGTAGCAATCTCTTACTCGGCACATCCCCAAAGGCAAGGGAATTAAAAGCAAAAGTGAATTACTGGGACCTTATGAAGATAAAAAGCTTCTGCACAGCAAAGGAAACAACCAACAAAACTAAAAGGCAACCAACGGAATGGGAAAAGATATTTGCAAATGACATATTGGACAAAGGGCTAGTATCCAAAATCTATAAAGAGCTCACCAAACTCCACACCTGAAAAACAAATAACCCAGTGAAGAAATGGGCAGAAAACATGAATAGACACTTCTCTAAAGAAGACATCTGGATGGCCAACAGGCACATGAAAAGATGCTCAACGTCATTCCTCATCAGGGAAATACAAATCAAAACCACACTCAGATATCACCTCATGCCAGTCAGAGTGGCCAAAATGAACAAATCAGGAGACTATAGATGCTGGAGAGGATGTGGAGAAACGGGAACCTCTTGCACTGTTGGTTGGAGTGCAAATTGGTGCAGCTGCTCTGGAAAACAGTGTGGAGGTTCCTCAGAAAATTAAAAATAGACCTACCCTATGACCCAGCAATAGCACTGCTAGGAATTTATCCAAGGGATACAGGAGTACTGATGCATAGGGGCACTTGTACTCCAATGTTTATAGCAGCACTCTCAACAATAGCCAAATTATGGAAAGAGCCTAAATGTCCATCAACTGATGAATGGATAAAGAAATTGTGGTTTATATACACAATGGAATACTACGTGGCAATGAGAAAGAATGAAATATGGCCTTCTGTAGCAACGTGGATGGAACTGGAGAGTGTGATGCTAAGTGAAATAAGCCATACAGAGAAAGACAGATACCATATGGTTTCACTCTTATGTGGATCCTGAGAAACTTGACAGAAACCCATGGGGGAGGGGAAGGAAAAAAAAAAGAGGTTAGAGTGGGAGAGAGCCAAAGCATAAGAGACTGTTAAAATCTGAGAACAAACTGAGGGTTGATGGGGTGTGGGAGGGAGGGGAGGGTGGGTGATGGGTACTGAGGAAGGCACCTTTTGGGATGAGCACTGGGTGTTGTATGGAAACCAATTTGACAATAAATTTCATATATTAAAAAAAAAAGAAATATCAATTCACGAGTCAATAAGATTCATGACTATTTATTTTGAAAATCAGAACCCATACATACAAACAGAGCACAGAGAAGTGAGCCTTCCCAGCAGCCCAGAGATGGCCTGTCCAAACCCCTCCCCATGAGGTCCAGGGTGAAGGTGCCAATATTTTCCCTCTACACTTCATGCAGAGGCACTGCTTCTTTATACATTGACTGGTTGACAAAACCAGTTACCTCACAGAAGAGATACCAGATACCTTACAGTTGTGAACATTTCACAGGTTGTGTTATTGCGGTGGCTGTGGTTGATGTTCCTGCTGTTAGCCTTCTTTCATTAATCTAAGCCCAGGGCAAACACTTTGAAGCATTTTAAAGCTCTGCCTCTGTGTCTCTGAGGAAGGGTGGGGAGATGACTCCAATTCTAGGATTGCTGTCTTTCAAGGTGTGTCTCAGAGGCCTGGGCATAGGGCAGAAGAAGGCTTTCCTCCCTGGTCCCCCTCCCTGAGCTGGTATGCACCCTTTCCCTGGTCAAGCCTTCCCTGGCTGGGCTCTGTGGGGTGAGGCTTGGGCTCCAGAGAGGGGCCAACCCTCTGCAGAACCCTGCCCCACACCCTGTGCCTCAGGGCCTGTCCGTTCAACAGACATGCATGGATGGCATGGCCCTTTGAGCCAGATCCCAAGGTGAGGCAGCTCTGGCAGACGGGAAGGAGGAGGCCATCATCCCTGCCCCAGGACACAGGCAGGGAGGTCAACTCACCGCTCTGTTCACGTCAAACAAGACAACCTGGACAGCAATCATGCTGAAACCGCTTAAAAACATGAAGTTGAACAAAAATAAAAATGGCTACACCAATGCTTCTGCAAAGCTCGATATTAAAGCAACACTTCTCCCTTCCACACACCTCCCCTCCTCTCTCTTGGCTGTTTGTGTCAGAACTGGTGCCACCCTAAAGACATGACCCAGGAAACAGGCAGCAAGTACTCAATTCCTGTCAAAACCAGCTAGATCCTGTATTTCCCTATATTTCCTCTATTTCCTGTATTTCTCCCAGCCTCTTCCTCTGAGCAGACTTGTAGTTTTTGAAGGCCATAGTCTGCTGCAGCCTTCTTTGCCCAGCAAAGCCATAAAGCTATTGTTCCTCTTGATCCCAAACTCTGTCTTGGCGTTATATTTTGGCTCTGAAGCACAGAGGGCAGTTTTTGACAGCAGTTCTGCCTGGGCCAGGCCAGGGACTCACAGGTTGGGCTCATGGCTTCACAGTCCAGCAGGGGCCATGCAGCCACCCAGTGACTCAGCGGCCAGTTCTGCTGTCCTGGCTTCTGTGTGTTCCCACCTTCCTCTCTGCTGAATCGGGGACTCCAGGGTCTTTTCATTGAAATGGGGACAAGGAAGTACAGTTAAATACTTTGAGAATATACAAAAATACAAAGAGAACTAGAACTGCCTATGTACCCACTACCCAGAATTAACGGATGTCAATATTTCCATAAGTGCGTAGGAGATTCTAGGGAAATAATATAGCTATGATTGAGTCTCCTCAGTATCCCTTCCCTGTCCCATTCCTCCTCCTTAGCCCGACAGACAACCCCTATCTGAAGCCAGTATGTGTTCTCATCCTGAGAGTCATATTTTACTCTATGCATCCAAAAAGACAGCATAGCAATGCTTTGTTCATTTTTACTATTTACATAAAGTCAGAATGAATTTATAATCCTGAAACATGCTTTCTTCACTCATCATATTCATAGTGCAGCTTTAAGCTCCCTTGCAGTTGATTCATATAAATCTGGCTCATTTGTTGTAATTGCTGTTAGAACGCATGCATGTGAATATAGCGTGATTTACTCAGCCTGTTCCTTCACGGTGGGCACTGCTATTTTTCAGTACTGTAAACAATGCTCCAGCTAACAGCGGTGTTCACACCTTCACACGGAGGAGTTTCCCTGGGGAGAATACCTCGAGGAATTTCTGGGTTACGGTTTTGTGCTTTTTCAGTTTTATCAGGACTCTCCCATCTGGCCTCCAAAGGCAGAGCTGAGGTACAGTACTCCCAGGGGGACTGAGAGTATGTATCACCCGCTCTGGTCACTCTCCTTCGTGGCCTTCCTAGCACCACCTCATGGTTGGCCACCTCCCCAGACACGCCAATTGACCCTATTAGCCATTAGGGATTTCATCTTCGAAAAATGCAGGGTCCTGTCCTGTGACCACTTTTCTCCAAGTTTGCTTGTCTTTTGTCTTACGTGGGTGAGAGACTGGGGTGAGAGGCTCACATCTGAGCTGAGGACAGAGAGTGCTCTTCATTTTCTCCTTTTCTTTCTCTGACAGGAATCCCTGTTAACACAACAACCCTTGTCACACTAAAGTGGTATCCTGAGTGGACCCAGAGAGCATAGTCCCTCAGAATAGGGGTGGAGGGAAGCTTGCTTGGCAGCTGTGATTTGGGGTCTCAGAGTTGGCTCCCTGTCCCCCGGCTCTTCCGATGAAGTGGAAGGTGGACCCTCTGGTGCACACCAAGGGTCCTGAGGTGCTGGGACAGGCAGACGGGAGTGAACCTCACAGCCACCCCAGCCTCACTGCAGCAACCATAAATGACTTGTATCACACTTAATAGCAATTAAATGAATGATATGTAGTTTAATTTATTATGAATTTGAGATATCCTCAGCATAAATTTCAGAAAGTAATGGTGAAAAAGGAGATAGGGGACATGAGCTGGAATCAGCATGGTGGCCCAGTCCTCACGGTCCCTTCCCTATAAGAAAGTAACTGAACAATCACACCACGGGGGTGGGGGAGGTGAGCACAGGTAGAGAAGAGATGCAGGGGTGCTGAGTGCTGCAGTGGGCACCTCTCCGGAACATCTGCCTCCCCTCCCCAGAGCCAGGAGAAGACTCGGTGGGAGCAGACTTGCTCACCAACCTGGAGGGGAACAGCAGAAAAACTGTTTCTACCAAGGGCTGGTTTTCTCCAATAAATAAACATGGTGTTAGTACAGCAGAGGACAGAGAGAAGAGGAGGTCCTCAGAGGAGTTAGAGGATGCTGGGAGATGAGGCAGGGACAGCACAGGGCAGGTCCCACCCCAGAACTCTGCCTGGAGCTCCTGGGAGAGGCAGATTATCAAAAAAAGAAGAGGTCCCTCCTGGTTGAGCCTGGCAACATGGATCTGAGATGAATGAAAGCCGGGGATCCTCCCTCAGGGTTAAGACATCCATTCTCCCAGAGGAAGAGAGCCTGTAACAAAGCTCCCTTTGCAATGGCAGGGCAGAGACAAACACAAGTAAGTCCACAGTTAACCATAGCCCAGTACCCCACCTCCCTCACCACCCACCCCTAGATCCTGCCACAGGAAACCGTGGAAAACACCCAGCCCTCAGACAGAAGCTCTGAGGGAAGAGAACAAAGAGTCTCAAATAAGATGAAGGAAAGGCAGGGAGAAATTTCTCATACCATATTAACACAAAGAGGAAGTCTTCATTGAGCTACATATATTCAAAATGAAAAGAAAGGATATAGCAGTCATGGAAAATATGAGAGCAAAGAAAAGAATAAATTAAAGGAAAAAACATAAGGCAAAATAGATGAATAATCCACTCTGGGTGGGAAGGGGGGTTGGGAGACAAGAAACAGTAGGAAATGCCCCAAAACTGCTACATGCTAAAGAAAACCTGACACAAACCTCAAAAGTAGATATCAGGGTGCCTGGATGGCTCAGTTGCTTGAACATCTGTCTCTTGATTTCAGTTCAGGTCTTGATCCCAGGGTGGTGGGATTGAGTCCTGTGGTGAGCTCTGTGCTGAGATTGGAGCCTGCTTAGGATTCTCTCTCTCCCTCTGCCCCTGTCCCCAACTTGTGCTCTCTCTTCCTCTCTCTCTCTCTCTCTCTCTTAAAAAAAAAGAAAATTGAAATGAAATGAAAATTAAAAAAAAAAAAGTAGATGTCTCTGCCAAGGTATTTGGGGGAAGTGTGCTGAGGTCTGCAAGTTGAAATGTATCAAAGATAAGAAGGATTGATGGAAGGGAAGAAAGAGGGGTGGAGAAATCCTGATCAAGCCAAGTGTAGGAAGATGTTGATGGGATCTGGGTAGTGGATAAGTGGAGGGTCACTGTGAAATGCCTTCCTCTTTTCTGTATGTGAAAATATGTATAATAAAATGTCAGGGACTCCTTGGGGCACCTGGGTGGCTCAGTTGGTTGAGCGACCAACTTCAGCTCAGGTCATGATCTCACGGTTTGTGAGTTCGAGCCCTGCGTTGGACTCTGTGCTGACAGCCCTGAGCCTGGAGCCTGCTTTGGATTCTGTGTCTCCCACTCTCTCTGCCCCTCCCCCATTCATGCCCTGTCTCTCTCTGTCTCAGAAATAAATAAACATTAAAAAAATTTTTTAAATAAAATGTCAGGGAAGAAAGATAATACCTACTCTTCAAAACTTTTGTAAGAATTACACGAGATAATGAATGTGAAAGGGTTGCATACACTACCAAGGATTTACAGGTTTTAAAAGTGATTAAATAATATAACAGCATAACAAGGGGAGATTAAAGAGGCAAGGAAACAAATAGAGTGCCTTTCAGAACTAATAAATAAATTAGAAATAGCAAAGGAAAGACAGGGTGGATCATTGCATTTCTGACAAAGATTGAATATAATCAAAATGAATGCAGAATGGAAAGGCAAATTGATTAAAGTGATTTTTAAAAGTCAGTGGACGTGAAGAGAAAAAGAACCCAACTGAAGGATAATTGGCATCCCTAACACAGGGAACCTACCAAATGGAAATGAAAATATTCAAAGGTAAATGAGAAGGAAATCGTTTTGGAGGGAAAAAAAAGGGAAGAATTGTATCTACAGAGCGAAAGAACATAACACACTCCAGAAGAAAATGATACAGGCAAATCAACACTAAAGTATATCCTAGCAAGCTTTCTCAAGGATAGTGAAGAAATTCTTTAGACATCCAGGCAAAAATAATAATAATTATAATTCCTTACAAAGAAGGAAATCAGGCTGCCTTCAGATTTCTCCCAGCACTAGTAAATTCCAGAAGACCACAGAGGAATGTGTTCAACATTTGTGGGAAATAAACTGTGACCTAAAAAATTTATACTAAGCCCAGTTGAGCAGTCTCAAACATGCAAGTGCCCCAAATACTACACCCATGAAGGTCTCTTGAAAGTCATACTGGCTAAAAACAGCCAGCCAGTCAAGGCATACATGGACATGCCCGGTCTGAAGACCGGAGATGGTCCAGAAGTGGGTTACTTACAGAACCAAGGCCAAAAATTGCAAATATGACTCTGCATGTCAGGATGCTAACATCAGCCACGTGAGAATGGTATCAACTAAGCACACTTGGAGGTTTGGGCAGGTGAGGGATTTGGAAGAAAGTCTAATCTCCTTCTGTTCTCATATTTCATAATGGGTTGTCAAATACTGTCTGAAAATTGATAAATCAAGAAATGGAGTTGTAAGTGTATTATATAAATATAAATACCAAGAAACAAGACAATCAGCCTCCATGTTCCTGGAAGAAAACGTATGAAGTACAAACACACACACAGAACATTAAAACTCAATAATGTAACAAAAAAGATGATAGATCTAAGACCAAATGCAACGGATACATCAATAAGTATGAGTGGATGAACACATTTTAAAGGTTACATTTGAAAAGAAAGAGATGCATCTATAACAAGGTCACTGAAAGCCTCTGCAGACATCCCGGCTAATACAGACAAGGCAAAGCTGGGGGTGTGAAGTAATACCAGTCAAGACAATTCAAGGGAAAAAGCATTATGGAGAGAAAAAAAGGCACTCTATAATGATAAAGAGTATAATATACAATAAAGTTCTAACTGTCAGGAAAATTTATGTACCAAATAATGCAGCAGCAAATGATAAAAAGAAAAACTACAGCAAATACAAAGAGAAATAGAAACACAACAGGAGCAAACAGATTTAAGTCACTTCTCTGTCTGCCTATGACCAATCAATCACATAAACACAATGACAAAAGATTAAGGGGGGGGGGGGGGTTTCTATGTAACAAAATGAATCAAGATGTTTCAAACCAAGCCGAGCAAACAGAATGTCCCCTCCTTTCCAAGGCCCATGGAACATTTACACACAGTGGCACCTCCTGGGTTTCCAGACATCAATGGCCAACCTACTAAAGAGTGAGGGCAGGGTGAGAGGGGGCAAAGGAGGGAAGTGGGGCTCCCAGATCCAGCACTTGGTGAAGCAAGCCATCCACCCCAGACTGAAGAGGCAGGAGAGGGATGCAGTGAAGGAGCCAGGGGAGAGCCTGACCTGCAATGTGGCTGGATGGCATCTCGATGCTCTGTCCTTCCCTCCGACCCCTCCTGGATGCCAGCCCACGCATGCAAGTTTGCTCAGGTGACCCAGGCACGAAGGTGGCCCCCCTGGGCCAGGAAAGGTCAGGATGGGCAGAAAGTAGATTGGGGAGGGGCAAAGAGAGACATCATAGCATGCTAATCCAATCAAGGGAAAAGGGAAAGCAAAATGCCCCAAGTTATGAGTGAAAATAGGAAATGACAGAAAAAAATGCATGAGACATAATGAAAGCATATTTTGTTCAAATCCATACAAATACAATACAAAATCTAGAAGAAACAGATGACTTCCCAGGAAAATGTGAATTAACAAATTTGAATATAGGAAAAAATGTGTAGAGTATAGAACAAAATTAGCAGATGAATTATTACAGGAAAATATTCTGTGTATCTGTTCCACAACCGAAATCCCTTGTTTTCCATGAGATTCTCCTGCTGGTTTCAGGTACACAAGTAAGTCACCTGAAAGTCATGATAGTTTTGCTCCCTTCTTCCCAATTTTTATACCTTATTCCTTTCTGTTTACCAACTCTTATTAATGATCATCTTTCCCATTTCTGCCTTTAATGGATGTGCTCTCAGAGAGTCCCTATTCCTAGGATGCTGGCTTCTTGTTTAAGTTTGTTTCTCTTGCTACATGGAGGAAGTATTTGTCTATTCCTGTTTTAGGTATGACTATACACATCTATCAAATGCCACTTTGAATTTAGTGGAGACAATCTCCAGGTAGTGGTTTATTTTTTCTTGTGACCTTTTAATATGGAAAATTAATTCCCAATATTTTGTATAATGTTAATTATTTTCTGACAGTAAAATATCCTTGGATTCTGGGAATGAGCACCCATGGGTTGTACTGCATTGTTCTTTTAGTTTGTTTATAAACTTGATTTGCTAAAACTGTATTTCAAGCTTTTGCATCAATCAATATGAATTTTTATTTTGGGGCTCTCTTTGTCAAGTTTCAGTGTGAGTTTTATGCTAGCCCCATAAAATAGTGTTGATGTCTTTCTCTAACTTCTAGAACAGCTTACACACACATTCAGATTCTATACTTTGATGATACAGAATTCAGTTTAGGCCTGGTAGTTTGATAATAAAAATTAGGAGGAAGGAAGCAAAATTATTATCTGTATATCTGGAAAATCCGGGAGATTCCATTGGAGAAAAATCTATGAGAAAAATAAGAGAATTCAGTGAAGTGTCTAGATATAGAGTTGATAGTCAAAAAGAAGTAGCTTTTGGAGGCACCTGGGTGGCTCAGTAGGTTAAGTGTCTGACTTCAGCTCAGGTCTGATCTCACCATTGGTGAGTTCAAACCCTGAACCAGGCTCTGTGCTGACAGCTCAGAGCCTGGAGCCTGCTTCAAATTCTGTGTCTACCTCTCTCTCTGCCCCTCCCCCTCTCATACTCTGTCTCTCCCACTCTCTCTCTCTCTAAAAAATAAACATTAAAAAAAAGAATTAGCTGTTGTCTATGCAGAAAGCTACTAGAAAATGCAAAGGAAGGAAAATGATAGCTTTTCCATCCAACTCCCACCCACCCCCACGTTATCTCCTGCCCCACGCCCTCAGCCTGGCATGAGCACACACAGATGGGCATTGTCACCTACACGCTCTCTACCAAGCCACTGAATCTATAAACACAATTGTTTTAAAATTTATTTTTATTTTCAAATCTATTTTTAAGTTATACAATTTAAAAAAAGATTATTAAGGATGCAACTATATAAACTCTCACCAGTTCAGCAGTATGTTCACAACATAAGGTGGAAGCAAGGAAAGTCCCCACTAAGAGTATATCTGCCAGTCGTGCTACCTCTTGTCACTTCTGCTTACGTTATTAGTGTGATCATCAATCCATGGCTTATTAGCAGAAATATTTTTAGACTGCTTGTCAATTTTACGAGGGAAGTTTAGTTAAACATTGATAAAATCATCTGTAGGCACAGAGACTCTGTAACGTTCCGGGGCAGCCCATGGAGCCTTTCACACACCTCTCCACAAAGAGGGCAGGGGAAGGTACCTGTGTGCATTCCATAGAAATATCAGTAACCACGCCCCAGCTCCTAGGCACACTCAGGTGCATGTGGCCCAGCATACGCACCAGCTCTTATCAGGCCGCATCCCCTCAAGGTATCCCACTTAGTCGTGGAAATGGTTTTCACAGGGAGAGTTAGAGGCGTCCATGATGGCTGGACAGCTGGGGAGCAAGGAGGCCACAGAAATTATCT
The DNA here is from genome assembly GCF_018350215.1 of Panthera leo. NCBI lineage: Eukaryota > Metazoa > Chordata > Mammalia > Carnivora > Felidae > Panthera > Panthera leo. The sequence continues at coordinate 109,608,315 of NC_056686.1, forward strand.
CAGCAGCCCACAGCACCAAGCACCTGACCCTCATAAGCTATCATCACCTACCACCAAGGACGCATGTGTTCCCTTTCTCCTCCACCTCCCAAATCTCACCCGCACCTCTCTTTGCCTGCCTCTACCAGACCAAGAGGAAGGGGGAATACATAGTTCCAGACATCTCACCTGCATTGACCCAGAGCAGAATGTAGGGGTGATGGGAGCCCACAAGGGACATGCACAGTCTCCGACAGCAAGGACAGCAGCCCCATGCCTGTATCTCACCCCACACAGCAGTACCTCACAGAATTGGAAACACACTGAATCCCCTTCAAAACAGGGACAAAGGTCTGTATGGCATGGAACTGTCTCTAGAGAATGTTCTTCCCTTTTCCAGCTCAGCCACAATCTCCATGTGAGATCCTGTATCAGCAAGTAGTGGAGGGAGAGAGAAAAAAGAAATGGGTAAATATATACAAATGTGTGCCTAATAAAGAAGAGAACTCACATCCAGCATTTACAGCCCTAGTTGGCCTTCACAACTTCCTTTTCCCTCTACCATGCCTGTTTCTTCTCCCTCCGCCAGCACCTCAGTGGATCATGGTTCTTCACCTGGCCAGGTGACCTACACCTTCATTCCTAAAGGATCTGAACCACTGGTAGCACAGCCTATACTGGATTGCTGTAGTCATCCATTAATTTTTACCATGGCATGGAGCTCACATGAGTCCCCAAGGCTCCACCATGCGTGCCCCCTTCCACACAGCAAGGTAGCCGGTCTTGCCTGCCCACCTCTCCCCAGATGCTGCAACCCCTCTGCTGTCCTCAAGCTGGTGACTGTCCTGCTACACTAAGAAAACAGAGGGCCTCTATAGATGGCCCTCTGCTCACCAGCCTGGGCCCACAGCCTGTCCTCCCACCTGGAGCCTCCAGCACGCAGGCTTTCTGGGGGTCTGTGGGCACCTCCAGCTCTGTGGGTCCCAGCCTGAACTACTTCTCCGTCTCTTGCCCCAATCTGTGCCACCCACAGACTTTGCCGTGTCTGATAATGGCAGCACATGCTCCTGACTGAGAGGGTCAAAACCCCTGTAATTGTCTTTGATGCCTCTTTCCCTCAAACTCCACGTCCTGGGAATTCTGCCAGCTCTACCTTCAAAATGCATCCAACATTGAGTCACCTCTTGCCACCTTCGCAGCTGACTCTCTTGTCCCAGCTGCCATCAGCCCCTGTCTGGATTACTGCACAGTCCTTCCAACCAGCCTTCCACAGTGTGTTCCCACAAGTCCAGCAGGGCTGCTGCCTCACTTGGAGGGGAAGCCCCAGCCTTTGTGAAGGTTCACGGGCCCCGGGGATCTGGCCTTCCAGCCATTCTGCATGCAACCTCACTGTGTCTCACATCTGCCCTCAGGCCTTTATACTTGCTGTTCCCTCTGTCCAGAACATTCCTTTCATAGATATCTTCGTGGCCAACACCCTCACCTGTTCCAGCCATTCACCCAAATGTCACCTGCTCTTTGAGGCTTGCCTTGGTCACCCTGTGAAATTACAGTTGGCACTCCCAGCCCACTCACTCGGTCCTACTTTGTTACAGACACTTAATTACCTCCACCACACTGCATGAAGTATGAAACACTTGGCATTTATTGTTTGATTCCTCCCCCACCTGGAACGCAGGCTCATGGGTCATCAGGGATGTCAGGCTCTAGAACAGCACCTGCTCAGAGTAGGGGCTCCATAGCTACTTGGTGAGTGAAGATCAGTAACATGACCTCTTACGCATTTACAAAGAGTCAACACCAAGGGAGAAGCAGCATTGCCGGCTATGGTCCCCACTCTGGAGGAGCTCACCGTCCACATGGAGAGAAGGCCTTGGCAATGAAGACTCTGTGAGCCTTTGCAGAGTGACTCCACTGGGCCTCGGGAATCCTATCAGCCAGCAACTGACTTGTTACTGCTAAGGGCTCAGGTCCCCCCAACCCCAACAGGACAGAGGTCAGTGAGGAGCAGGCCGGAGCTGGGAGAAGGTGTGGGTATTCCAGCCCCAGAGGGCCACCTGCCACTGCCTCCATGTCCTCAAAGCTTCCCTCAGCTCCCACCTGCTTCTTAAATTCACACTTGCAAAGTGACTCCTTACAAGAACCTATAGCAAAACAAGCCCCACTACAGGCAGGAAGGACAGAGGACACAGGCAATGAAAGACACAGAGTAGACAGAAAAGCCTAAAAGCAGCTCCCGCTGAAGTCAGAAAGTCTGGGGAGGGAGGAGCAGCCTCCAGCCTGATCAGAGAGGTGGGAGCTGAAAGGCCCTGTGGGGACCAAGGCGCCCAAACATGGCTGGAGCCACTCAAACTCTCTGCTAGTCGTCCAGCCACACATGTCATGTCCACAAGCAGGGAGAAATCACAGGGCCAACACCTACCCTGTGGTGGATGCCGTAACTGTAGGGGGCTAAATGGGGATGGAAAACGAGCTTCAATTTTCTGTGTAAATAAATTGAAATTTATTTTGACAGGCAATGACTCCCAATGCTGAGAAGGTGTCTGAGGAGATACCCAGGTCCAACAGGCAGACAGCGCCAGTGGGTTGTCTGTCCTGGGCATGGGAGGGAGGGCCATGGTGGACCCAGGCTGCCAGCCCACTTCCTCCCTATGCACCCCTTCCTGCCCCGGGGAAGCACTCAGGGCCCCCATGGCCGGCAAGCTTGAGAGGGTATGCCAAGGCATTGGGGCCACGTGGGTGCTGGGATGACACCAGGCCTGGGGTCTGTGACCTGCAGGTGAGGAGGGGCATGGGAACGTGACATTTTAGAGGATAAAATCCCTCCTCTAGGTGACCAAGCAGAAGCACATCAAAATCTAAAAGTTATTCCTACATAAAATTCTTTGACATTAGGTTAGCAATGGATCTTTTAAAATGAAATCCATTAAAAATAACTGGCTTAACAGGCAAATACGAACCACCTAACCTGCCTAGAGATGAGCTGTATGCCTCCTGCTCCACACACCACGTGCTCCCGTAACAGAGGCTGGAAGACCCCAACGGCTTCCCTTCATGGAGAAGGGGGCCACCCTTGTTCTTTCTGCCCCAGTTTAATCTGGGGAGTCATTTCATAACTGAGGGAGGACTCATAGCCTCTCTTTGAGGTCAAATATTAACTCACAGGGCAGGAAAACAAGTTAGCGTAAGCTTGCAGGGAAGCAACCTGACGATTTGTAATAACCTACAGATACTGCTTCGACAGAGTCTGCACAATCAGAGACGAAGACAAAGGTGTACACACAAAGATGTCTGTCAGACATTCTCATCATAGTAACAAATTAAAGGTAACCCAAACATGGGAAGTGGTTAAGTAATAAATTATCATATTGATGGGATATTGGGTACCTATGAAAAATGTTTACAAAAAGCTGTTTTAGTGATGTGAGAAAATGTTTCTGATTTAATATTGAACTAAAATCGAATGCAAGATTTTATTTACAGTGTGGGCTCAATTAAGAAAAAGAAAACAGGGGCACCCAGAGTCTGGGTGGCTCAGTCCGTTGAGCATCCAACTTCGGCTCAGGTCTTAATCTCCCTCCCAGTTTGTGAGTTTGAGTCCCACATGGGTCTCTCTGCTGTCAGCCCAGATCCTGCTTTGGATCCTCTGTCCCCCTCTCTCTCTGTCCCTCCCCTGCTTAGGAACGCTCAGGAGTGTGCTCAGGCACTCTTTCTCTCTCTCTCTCTCTCAATAAATAAATAAACAAATAAATAAATAAATTTAAAAATATATAAAAAAGAAAAGGAAAACAAATTTAAGAAACACCAGAAAGAAAAATGTAATAATGCTAACAGCAAGTAGGAGAATTAGGGGTGAATTTTCTGCATTATTCCACTTTGAATTTTCCAGATTCACTACAATGAATGACCACAGAATCAGATAACATTTAATTTAAAACTTGTTTTGAATAATTAAAAAGCAGGAATGGTATTTCCCTTCAGAGGTGGGATCCCAGATTCGAAATAGAAACCAAAGCAGCCCCACCTTCTTACCTAGATGACAGCTCAGTTTCCTGTGGAACCACGGAAGCAGGTGTACAGGAGAGGCGACTCAGGCCGGGGGGATGTGATGGGAGCCAGCCCCAGCCCTGGCCCACAGGGCAGCCTGGGGTCATGGAGCCCAGGCTGGAGGAGGGAAGGGGCCATCCAAGGACACCCAGCAAGGAGCAGCAGAGAGCCTGCAGGGGGCTCCGTGACACCCTAGTTTATAGAAGCCCATGTAGAGTAGGGTTAAGAGCCAGCATGGAATCAGCACGCCAGGTTTGAATGCTGAGTTCACCACCCTCAGCCCTAGCATCTTAAAACAGTTACTCAAGCCTCCCTGTGCCTCAACATAGTCATCTGTAAAAGGGGACAATAATAGTTCCTAACTCAGGAGGCACACAAGTGCTCGATCAATAGCAGCTCTACTTTCAGTTAGCAGGGTCACTAGCTGAGGGAGTGAGGTAACACTATTGAACCTCATTGATGTCTCATTTTTTCCAAGATCCATCTACTGGGGTGTTTGCCTGTCCTGGCAATGGATGCCAAATGTCATTCTTCAGGCCTCAGGGTCCCCTGGAAACCTAAAAGCTATGAATGCCCATCCCCTCCCCCAGCAGCCCCAGTTCAGTAGGTATGGATGGGCAGGGCCTAGGAATCTGCATGGTAACAACACTCCCATTCTGCCTCACACCCTGGCCCGGGGGCTCCTTGCTGTCAGGGTGTCCACTCTCCCTGGATGGGAAGCTCAGTTTAGGGAACATTAAGCAGCATGTGCCATGAAAAGTTGTCCTCCTTGTTGGAGGTATTCCTCTCTCCTCCCTCCAAGCAGTCCCTGAGGTTGTGGAGACAGAACCAATTCACCACTGTTGGCAGGTCCTAGGATTCATTGGGTTTTATCATTAAGTCAAAGGAAAAAAAAAAAACCACAACACTTAGCTTCATCCAGAAGAACCCAAGCTTTTCAGTGCATGCACTGTTTTGAATGAGTCCATCCAAACCATCGCCATTAGATCTATAAATGGATCTCCAGGCTGGCGTCATGCATACTGGCTCCAGAAACTCCCACCCTCATCCCGTATTACCACCTCCCCATGACAGTTCAAAATTGCTCACAGAGCAAGCCCTGCCTGTGATCCTACACCTCATTTTATTAGGCAGCCTCGGTTATCATCCTAACACAGCTCAATTAAGCCCTGCATTTGCCACTCTGTGGAGATTAGAAGGTTAGGATTCCTGTCTGGAAGCCTGAAGAATCATGTGTCCTAGGAGATTCAAGTCATTTAAATCCTCTGTAGCCAGAAAATCATGCAATGAACTACTCGCTTATGTAGGGTCTTACTCAAAAATGTATAGGACACAGCAGCTGCCCTCCAGCAGCCAGGCTGGTGGAGAGATAGACTGTCTTCGTCTGTTTGGGCTGCTAGAACAAAACACCACAGACCAGTGCCTTATGAAGAACAGAAACATACTGCTCACAGTTCTGGAGACTGGAGGTCAAGGCATTGGCAGGTCAGGTGAGGGCTTCTTTCAGGCCAAAGGATGCTAATATCCTCACACAGTGAAAAGGGGCTAGAGAGCTTTATGGGGTCTTTTATCAGAGCACTAATCCCACTCTTGAGTGTTCCACCCTCATGACCTAAGCCCTCCCCAGAGGCTGTGTCTATGACCTGAGCCCTCCCTAGAGGCCCTCTCTATGACCTAAGCCTTCCCCAGAGGCCCCCTCTCTATGACCTAAGCCCTCCCCAGAGGCCCCCTCTATGACCTAAGCCCTCCCCAGAGGCCCTCTCTCTGTGACCTAAGCGCTCCCCAGAGGCCCCCTCTCTATGACCTAAGCCCTCCCCAGAGGCTCTGTCTACTACATACCATCACTTTTGGGGGTTCGGATTTCAACATGAATGGGGAGGGTCACAAATATTCAGGCCATAGTATAGATCCATAAACAAATACTCATATAATCTGACAGCAAGAGCCTCCAAAGCAAGAGCAGCAGCTTCAAGTGGGCAGAGGTGAGAGGCCCATGGAGGTAGGCTCCCTGAGGTGGGTGAGCACACCAGGCAGAAGTTACTAGAAGTTACTAGGGAGCTAAAGGACCTGGACAGAAGGGAAAGACATTCCAGGAACAGGGACCACCTTGTGCAAAGGTGCAGAAGCAAGAAGGAAAGAAGGAAAGGTGGTTTGAGAGGGAATGATGTGCCTTGGCTCCTCTTTTAGGAATGAAGGCTTCATTCTCCAGTTGCTGAAAGTGCAGCCCCTGGGGACTGCCTAGGGCCACACCCCTTCCCCAGATGGCCACATCCATGACTGCTGGACACACTCTCACACAGACCTGCTCCCACCCCTTGTCCCAACTCCACTGCGCTCTCATGGCCATCCTCAGCTCTCTGTGGGGCCAGCTGAGTCACTGCAGCTCAGCTGGGCCCTCTGCCCAGACCTGTGTCCTGCCCCTCCTTCCTCAGGTGCAGACCCAACACTTCCTAAACTAATCTGCACCTCAAGTTAGCTTGGGGGAAACTTCTTGCTTCCTGGAGCCCAACCTGCAGCAAACTGCAAGTCACTTGACAGTGCCTAGCAAACATTTTTAAACAGTGGAAAGCAAAAGAGCTCAGTCTTCAGACTTTGGGAATTACTACCTGGATAAATTAGCAGGGACTGACCCTGGGCTGAGAAATAAAGGTTCAGACACCATTTGGTACTTCATTTTGTGGTGCCTCAACCCAACCCTTTTTTTTCCATCCTCTAATGCAGACACTCAGTTGTTTGATTTCAAGCCACCAAGAATGTTCAAAGGCAGTGCCTGTGTTGAAGAAGCCTAGGAACTCTGAAATCCAGCCCAGTGAGCTGCGGCCCAGAGAGGTGAGGTCCTGTCCCAGCCCACCCACATGGGAGAGCCACAATTACAGCCCGTGTCTGAATCCCAGCTACAGAATCTTTTCTACTCTGCAGTCTTGACACATGGTGCATTTAGAAAATTCTAAAGTTGTTGTGGCGGACTGAACCCCACCCCCCGCCACCAAGATAACCATGCCCTGATCCCTGGAACTGTGAATATCACTTTTTTTTAGCCAAAGGGACTGCAGGCGTGGTTAAATTAAGGCCCCTGAGATGGGAACATTTTCCTGGATTATCCAGGTAAGCCCTAAATGGAATCACAAGGGTCCCTATGAGAAAGAGGCAAGAGAGTCAAATGCAGGAGAGGCTCTGTGACCATGAAAGCAGAGACTGGAGTCATGTAGGCAGGAGCCAAGGAATGTGTGTTGCTTCTAGAAGAAGCTGGAAAAGGCAAGATTATCCCTTCTTGTCACCAGGAATGAAAAGTTGTATGTCTGTGGCCTGGGTCTGAACTCCCTAGTGTCACCATGGGCTCACAATGAGGGAAACCATGAAAGGGGTTTCTAACAGAAGTAGGTGTTTGTGCCCCAAACTCACAACTTCCAGAAAACAATGAGCCAGAGCAAGGAGCAGATATGGTTTAGGGGAAGTGTCACTGAGAAGACCATGGACATGTGACAATGCAAATGGGTGTATCAGCAGTGAGGCCCACATGTGGGATTCCCTGGGCTTTCTCTGTGGACAGTGGACAGACCCAGCTGCTATGCACTTCACATAGCCCAGGCTGACAGCCATCCAGGGGGGCTCCTGAGATCAGGGAGCAAGCTGTGCCAGACCCCAGGTGAGAAGGAATGTGGTTGGGTCAGCTGCTGCAGGCAAGGACCCCTCAGCAAGCCAGGCAGGAGAGATCAGTGAGGCAGAAGGGAGCCCCCACACACTTCCTGAGCAGCTGCCCCAGGAGACATCTGTCTGCCTTGATTTAAACCTCAAAAATCAAAATATTGATAAACAAATACAGAGTGAGACAGAGCTGGCTGGGTAGAAGCCCAGGGAAGAGGTGCTGACAGGTTTTGGGTTATCTTGTTTTTTGTTTCTTACCAGTATGTTCTTTGGTACCAATACCACACATGTATCTTTTAGCAAGTGTATGCAGCAAGCCCAGCACATGGTCTAGGAGCTGGGGGCACTCAAGGGAGCAAAACCTGCAAACCCCCTGCCCTGGTGGGGTGCTGGCAGCTAGGGGCTGGGTTCAAACCCAGGTCAGCTCTATCCCAAGGTCTGTGCTCACTTCACTGCCCTCCAGGCTGGGCCAGAGAGCAGCGTAGGGCCCAAGGAGCAGATTTTGTAAGAAGATTGCAGTCCAAATACAAAAGGCCCTTCTTCCAAAAAGGGGGAAGGGAGGAGGAATCTGGGTTCTGACCCAGACCCTGATGTCCAGGGGCACAGGGAGCTCCCACCACCCTGCGAGAAAGTGCTTCATCATCTCAGGCTTGAGCTGGGAAAGGTGACCAGAGACTGAGGAGAGTGGCCAGCAAGTTTCAGCCCCCACCCTGATGGTCTGTCCTACTCAGTCAGGCACAGGAAGGTATCTCACCTGGGCAGTGAGAACACTTCTGCCCACTCCAGGGCAACTGCTGGCTGTGCTCCTCCCCGAGGATCTGGCCCTGCCAAGCTCAGCCCCATTTCTTACCAGTGGCCAGGGAAAATGGGACCAGGCCTGCTGTGCAAGCTGATGACGGGCCACACCTTTCATGCCAAAGCCCCTTAGAAGGAAACAAGTTCTGGGACTTTAAGCCTCGGAGGCCAGAGGAGAAGCAAAGCTCCCAAAGGAGACATGGGACCTCAGGATGACCCCATGTCCCAACCAACAGCAAGCACAGCTGGGCTTGCATTCCACACCTGGGGAAACTGAGGCACAAGGAAGGAGCTGGGCCTAAGAGCTGTGCCCTGAGCCCTGGAATGAGAAAACGGAAATCAGGAGGCTAAAACTGATCCTATCAGGGGCGCCTGGGTGGCTCAGTCGGTTAGGCATCCGACTTCGGCTCAGGTCACGATCTCACGGTCCGTGAATTCGAGCCCCGCGTCGGGCTCTGTGCTGATGGTCAGAGCCTGGAGCCTGCTTCCGATTCTGTGTCTCCCTCTCTCTGACCCTCCCCCGCTCATGCTCTGTCTCTCTCTGTCTCAAAAATAAATAAACGTTAAAAAAAAAAAAATTAAAAAAAAAAAATAAAAATAAAAAAAAATAAATAAAACTGATCCTATCAGGTGGGCCCCAGGAAACTGTCTCCCCAGCAAGTTATGTGCAGACACTGGGCCCCCTGCCCAATCCAGTTATGGACTAATGGTCCCCAGGACACTGCAATTTAGGGAAGGAAAGAGGGGTTTCCTTCCTGAATCCTAGGAAAAAAGAAACAACAATAATGGCCCAAATGTTGAAGGCCAAATAGCTTCCTCCTAGAAGGAATGGTTTTAAGAATCATAGAAAGAAACAAAGACAGACAGGCTGATACACTCCTCGACAGACCTAGGAGCAGCCAGAACCCTGCTGGAGAAACATCCCAGGAAAGATGCCACTTTCCTGACTTCTGAGAATGCCCCCAGCACCCCAGAAGGGATCCTTCCATGTACTGGGCTAATTTTAAGGCTCAACGGTTGAATGTTGTGAGGCCCAGTGGTCACACTGCATATACCCAGGCCAGCATCAGGCTCAGGACTGAGAAGGAGCCTGCCACCCACCCAGTAAGCCTGACCCCCAAGCCTGAAGGCCACCTGATTACATGCATGCTTCAGCAGGGTCCCTGGGTCTGTGTTTTAAACAATGCTGCAGGGGGTTCTGACATCCATCACACCCATCTGTGAGCTTGAATAAACCCCAGGACAGAGTCCCATCCTGGTGTGAGCATGTTCTATGGACGGCCCACTTGGCACCGCTGCTTTCTTGCCCATGAGAACATGGTCACTGTGAAGTTCACCCTGGAAGGCCAAGAGTCCTCCCCTCAGAGCAGGGGCACGAGGACAAAGCCCTGGGATGCCTGGCCATGCTGCACTGCAGAACCTGGGATAGAGGAAGAGTAACTGACAAATGCCATTCTCCCACCTCTTATCCTGGGAAGTCAGCTCCATGGGGACTAATGATCCAGAAGATGTAGTAATGGATGAAACTCCACTTGAGGTCCTAGGCCTGAGTCTGATGCCACCTTGTACCCCTGCGTCCACAGACCCAAACAGTGGGCACTGGGTTCATTCAGAAGTTCCCTGGAGTCCCAAGAGTGTGTCATCAGTGGACCTAGAGCAGGGAAGGGCTGAGGCACCAGATGAGACACCTCTAAAAGGGGAGCATGGGACGGTTTCATCAGGAAATCTAGTGTCCCAAACCACCTGCTTCCTGATCCAGTTGGGCTCTCCTGTTAACTGACATGAGATGTTCTTTTTTCAATAAAAAATTTTTTTAATTAATTAATTTATTTATTTTAAGAGAGAGAGAGAGAGGGAATGCAAGCAGGGGAGGGGCAGACAGAGAGGGAGACAGAATCCCAAGCAGGCTCTGTGCTGTCTACGTGGAGCCCAACTCACGGCTCGATCTCCTGAACTCTGAGATCGTGACCTGAGCAGAAATCAGGGGTCGAACACTTAACAGGCTGAGCCACCCAGGCACCCTTGAGACGTGATGTTCTTAATCTCCCTCCAGTTTGGTTAGCTTTTGAAAACCTGACCTTGGGCTGTGGCCTAGTGACAGCACAAGGTCACGCTGGCCCAGCCTGGGGATCCAGCCTGTGAGGCACCTTCCCCCAACAGTGACTCCTCTGTCCTGGTCCCCCAGCCGCTCTCCACCTCATGTGGATGGGACCCCACTCTTCCCCTATGGACCAGCCCTTTCCAGGCACAGCCTCTGTATCTGCCAGCACCCACATGAGGCAGTGGGAACAAGCACCTGTGCCCGCCCCTTCAGCTCACCCTCTGGGGCAGCCTGCCTCCAGCACACGTGTCTGACCCTACACTGGATGCCCCAGCTGTTTGGTGCTGGTGTAACCTGAGTGGAGCCAAGGAGATTGAGAACGGGACACAAGGGAACGCTCAGACATAGGGAGGACCCTACATCCCTCACCATCACAGAGCTTCCGGAAGATGCATGACCCAGGCTTGGGCATAGCAGGACCCACCACACAGAGCTGTCTGCCAAAGTGGCTGGGGAGACCCCAGCGTGCTGGCATGTGGTGCAGCCCACATTCTTCATCCAAAGGGGGGCCCAGGCCTGCCTCGAGGGTGCTTCAGGTCAGCTCCATGGTGATGGGCTCACTGGAGAGGTGTGGCAGCCCAGACCACACAGAGAACACTACCTCCCAGCCCTTGGGGAGCTGAGATGGACAACAGGAGAGCTCCAGCATGCACCCCTGATCCAGCCTGTGAGGGGATCACCTGGTGCAGCAGGTGGGATGTCCCACGCCCTGCCCTATATACTGGCCAGCGACCCTGGAGCTCCCCGCATGCAAGGCTCTGCAGGAGGAGGCCTCTGTGAGCACAGAGCCACCTCCCTGTGAAGAAGAGAGGCCACTTCACTGCCTTCCACCCATTTTGAGGAAAACAAATCCATCCAGGGAAGAAACAAGATAGCAAACAGGCCTTCTCAGCACTCGGAGAATAGGGCACAGGAGGCTCAGGGCCATGTTCTGAGCAGCTCTGGGCCTTTTGGGACAAACTCTCGTTCCCCCTTCCTTTGAGTGTCAAATGGAGCCACCACATCTGTTTCCATTCAGAGGGTCAAAGCTGGCACGGACCCAGGAGGGTGCCAATAAGCTGGACTCTGGATCATTCATGTGGAACTGTGGGCAGGTCTTTCTTGGGCTCAGGCTGCTCCTTTGGAAGTTAGAGGAATCACAGCTCCCGGCTTCCTGCTGGGGATGACACTCAGTGGTGACCAAAACCTGGTCAGGCGTCTCTGGGCCCCTTCCACTGGGCTTCAGCCTTAGCCTGTAAAACTGCAACTTTCAACACCAGCAATGTCCCTCCACCGCCCACACACCCACTGAGGGACTTGAACAAACTAACGTGGCTGCTAGCAGCCTGAGGCTGCATCTCTGGGACACAGCAACCCCCTGCAAACACCTGCTGAAGAAAGCTAAGGCTGCCAAGAGAATTTGCCATGTGCTTCAGCTGACATCTGAATGCAGGCACCTGACCCCCAAATAAGGCAGTTCCTTCAGAAAACTTAAAATTGTAAATTCTTCCTCTGCGGGCCCTTCTGTTGAAAGATATTGTATTTCCTACCACGCGGGAGTATGTTTCTCAAGGACTCCTGGGCCAGCCCTTTGAAATGTGGTCATCAAGAAGGACAGGGCCCTCCTCGCAGAGTCCAGGGAGGCAGCCCTTCAAATCTAGTTTAGGCGAATGCCAGTTACCAGGCACAGCATCCACACTGACCAGCCCTCTCACCCACTTTCTGGAATCTTTCACTTGCCTGACTCTGCTCAAGCCTCCAGTCCCTGGTTCCCCCCTTAGAATCCCAGACACCTCTGTTCCAGTCAGAAGGGAGCTCAGCTCCTCCCCCGCTGCAGGGGTGCAGACTGACACCTGTCCTCACCAGCATCTGGCCCTGTGTGCCTCGGGAACTACCTCAGCCTTGGTAGACCGGTAGAGAGCGGCTGTGTGATGACCAGAAGGAATGCACGTGCACACCCTAGAGGAGACTCAGACACGATGAGAATCAGGGCCATACTGCACCTTTATAAGGCCCCAGCTGTGTGCTGGGCACATCTGTGGTCACGAATGTGAAAGTCTCCATGTCTCCAATCTACTAAGAGGATGATCTGGAAATATAATCCAGGCCCATCTGACTCCATAAACCCCCAGGTTTCCTCCCAGAACCAAGTGGCAATGTGTAAAGAAGCCACAAGTGTTAGGGGTGCCATGTCAGGGACTGAAGCACTTTGCACAGACAGAATACCGTGCTCCACTCTGGTGGAGGAGTGTAATGGTGGAGTCGCCAGGTTTTCAAAGAGTAATACCAGGGCAGCCACAGACCCTGTAAGTGAGAGTGAGGAGGGAGGGAGGGGAAGGGAGGGAGAAAAAGGGAGGGAGAGGGGAGGACATTGGGGAGAGAGACAAGGGTTGGGGGAGGCAAGTCTGAAATTTTCAAGTGGTTTCCTGCCCTCTTCCTTCCTCAGCCCCTCCACATCCTTTCCCAAAAGGAAACCATGGGGTGGGGACAGCCCTGGAAACTGATTCCCACTCGATTTTCAAGAGGAGCCACCTTTCTGAGCAGAGAGCCTCCATGCCAAGCTTTTGTCTGCAAGGAGTTTTTCTGTGAATTTATTAGAAGCTGAAGAAATGCTGACAGAGCAGTTTTGCCCAAGCCAGCAGGCTTCCAAGTGCACCTCATTAGACCAGCTTCCTGCAGGCAACAGGGAACAACAGGCAGGGGAGGCTGAGGTGGGTGACAGGGGACAGGCAGAGTGTCGGGGCCCACCCCTGGTTGGCATGGAGGGAATGCTCACAGAGCACAGCTCCCCAGAGGAGCAGGAAGAACCACAGGGCTCTGCACAACCACCTGCCCACTCAGGTCACGCCAGACTCTCAGGACATGGGAGGCTGGAGGGCAGGCGGACAGAGGAACCACAGGACACCAGGTTCCCAGGAACTGGTTCTCTCCCACCTCCCCCACCCCCATGCTCCTTGTTCATTTCAGGACAAGGGATTGCACTTGGAAGAAAGGACCCTTTCCCCTTGAGACCCCAGCTTTTCTAAATTCTTCTCGATTCACAAAGTAATCCCATTTTTTCAATCATCCAAGTCCACATATTTTAATGTTTTCTTAAAAATAAATAGCAATCCCTGCGGTCATGAGGACTCAGTATGTGGCAGGCAGGCCTGAGCAAAGCCTGTGGCTCCCTGGTCACAGTTACTTGTTCCTGCCAGCCTCATCAGAACAACCGAACAGGCGTCTGAGGTGTTACAGAGGAGGGACCCCAAGACGAGAGACGTGAGGGACTCCTGGAGTCACACAGCGAATGCGGCAGAAGCCATGGACTTGGGGCTCACGTTCAGTCACTGCTCCACAGCAAGTTCCTACCTTAGAGTATTTCCACATTCTCTGTCTTGTTTATTCTTATAAAACCTGATGAAGTAAGCAAGCAAGAGTTACCCCATTTAACAGATACGGAAATGGAGACCCACAAAGGGCCTTGCAGGAAGCTATGGAGTCAGTGAGATAAAGCCAGCTAGAGCCTAAGTGTCCCGTGCCTTAGCCTACATGTCATTCTACCTCGCCAAGTAAACTTTGCTCTGGAAGCGATTGTTGAAAAATATTATTGGTAATGTGATGCTGTGACTGGATGGATCCTGGGGTAGGAGAGACATCATTTGGGTAGAGGAAGGGGTGTGAGGAGAGGTCAGGAGGCTGAGAGGTCTGGACTTGGAGAAGGGCAGGGAGCTGCCGTGAGTGGGTGGGAGGCTCCACAGAGAAGAAAGAGAGCTGGGCGCTGCCAGCCAGGTTGCCTGGATGGTGACCACCTTCCCAGCCACAAGGCCCACCCATACCTCCAGCAAGAAGAAGATAAGAGTGAGGAGAGTCTCAATGCTGGACATTGCCGCATCTTCACATGGGAGCCCTAATCCTCACACACCCCAGATGAGGCGTGCTCACCCCTGTGTCTCTCCGAAGAAAGAACCCAGAGACCTCCTTATGATTTCACCAAGCGCCAGCAGCTTTAGGACAGGCCCAATTTCCTCCAGCTATCAGTGACCCGTTCTTTTAATACCTCCTCACAGTTCAGTGACCAGTTCATCCTGTGTGTGTGCACGTGAGTGTATGCATGCACACACATGTGTGTGCCCCTGCTCCCACGCTGTGGCTGTGGGGTGCAAAGGATGGAGGCAGGAGACCTGCTCAGCACAGCCACCCTGACACGAGCCCAGCAGCCACCCTGCTCAGTGTCTCACCGCCTTCTGCTAGGAAAATGATCACTAAGGCTGGATTTTGCCCACAGATTTGGATCCCAATGAATATTTCCAGCAAAAGTCATGTAAATTGATTTGTAGAAAAGGCAAAGAGGGAGAAAAATGGGAGGCTGCAGACCCTGAATTCAATACCAAATAATCTAATATGCCCAATTGCATTTTCTTTCCCTACCTTTGATGTCTGCAAGCAAATCATTGGCACTTTAAGTTTGCACATATATCTCAATGCAAAACAGTCAAGCGGCAATAAATAAATGCATTATCCAGATAAATGGCTGCTGGTCAGGGTGCAACTGCAAAGAACAGTCTGTGCTCCTGCAGTGATTTACAAGCAGGAAATTCACTTATTCTCCCCTGACCCTTGGCTGTTGTCAGCTCTCATAATTCTAGAAATGGGAGGGGGGGGGTGGGTCAGGGGAAGCAAGGATGGTAGGAGGAGGAAGTATTGGAGGGCACCAGGCCTGGGGAATAAGAGAAGACCATTTACCAGGCAATGATGATGTCTTGGCCTTCACAGCCCCTAGGCTGCCCAGAGCCCCAACCTGATCTCTGCTCCTACACTTTAAAATATCCATCCAATCCAAACATCAAACATGCTAGTCCCAGCCTGAAATTACACCAGCAAAGCATCTCACCCTATGGCCTTCTTTGACCTTTCTCCTTTGATTCCCTAGGGCCACCTCATTCTTCATGAAGAATGTTAGGACAACCTGCCAACTACTCACCTTTTCATCTCTCCCCTGTAATCCATCCTGCCTAGAACTGCCAAAGACATGGTCCTAAAATGTAAATCTTGACATGGCACTTTCTGTTTAGTTCCTCAGTGTTTTTCCTTTTCCACCCTTCACTTGACTCCAGAAACCTTAAATAGAAACATTCCTTTTCTCCCAATGTAAGGCCTTCTCTGACTCTTTCCTTTGTTTTCCTATTCACACACATGCCCACCTGAAAATGGGTCATGAGCTCTTTGAAAGTAGGAGCTGCATCTAATTCATCTGTTAGCTCTCCAGCACCTGATACAGTGCCTGAGACAGGCACTTGGTGGATGCTATATCCAGAAGGATGGATGGATGGATAGATGGATGGATGGATAATGGGATGATGAATGGGTGGGTAGCTGTTGGATGGGTAAATGGATATGTGGGTGAATGGATGGTTGGGTACATAGATGGATGGATGGGTACTTGGATGGATAGGTGATGGGTGGGTGGACTGGTTGATGCCAGTAGACAGGTAGATGACAATAGGGATACTTGAGCGGGCTGGTGGGAAAGGGAGTAGGTGGTAAGTGTGAAAAAAGAAAGACCCATTGGGGCTCTGAGGATTAACTCCTCTGAGACCCTGAGGAGGCTGTCTGTAGTCTAACTAGTAGGGCTGACTACAAAATACCGTGAATCTTCTGGCAAAGCTTAAATCCCCTTGTGTCCAAGCCCCATGACCCACCATGACTTAGCTTCCATGGAGGTGAAGCAAACCGTCGATCATGCCTTTGAGCCCCACCTTCCTGGTTTACTCACCATTTCAGCACTTCTTGGAACTGCTTGTCCAAAACAGCAGCCCTCTCCCAGCTTTCCTTCCATCTGCACAATGTAAGTAACCTTCCACGATTTAGGTCATTGATCAGAATGAACTGTTACAACCACAAACAGAGCCTACAGCCGCAGTATAGAAAATGCATCTGAAGGAAACAAGGCTCATCACTCAAGCTATGGGCACAGAGCTCCGCCCTCTTTGCATCTGACTAATTGCAGTGACCCTCATTCAGGCCCTATTTTGTCCACAGCAACATAATTAGAAATGTTGTCAAATATTTTACAGAACTCACCATGCACTTTATTTAAAAGCACCGAGTCTTATGGCTTAGTGTATCTGTTCAATGAAACTGAATGCCATTAAGCCATGATTTGTTTTTAATGAACTCATGCAGGCTCCCAGCAATGACTACTTCTTTTAAAAAATATTTCCTCTCTGAGTGTTTCTTTTGCCAGAGAACAAATGCTGACCATGGGGATAAACAAAGAGAGTTGAGGAAAGTGTTTAAAATCGTGTAGATAACCAAACAATTTATTACAGTTCCAACATGAGCACCCATACCCAGCTGCTGTTGTGCGGCGTCTGCCTCTTAGTTGTTCCCAAGATGCTTCAAAGACTGACTGTGGGGTTAGGACTCAATGTACTTCTCACCTCCTTGCTCTGTAACCTCTGTAACATTAGACACACACTGGCCCACCCGGCTGGGCCTGAGCTTCCTGATTGTAGAATGGGAGTCATAGTTACCATCTGACAAGGTTATTGTGAAAAGTAAGCAAGAAACCATGACCATAGCATGTGCTGACCATGAGACACCAACTGACAAACATGGGCAATTGGTCTGCAAGGGCTGGGTGCTACAATCCGGCTCCCAGGAGTCTCATAACTATTCCTACTTGGAGCAGCCTCACACCCCAGTGCCCACCCCCTGGCCAGAAGGATGCCTCTACACATGTCAACCACAGATATATTCCAAAAGCACCCACACAGCCATGTACTCTTTCATGTACCTGGTAGGCCCAGGCTGCAGCCAGGATTTGCTTGGCTCCTAGAGAAAGAACAGTGCATTGAAATCAGCCACTCCAGAGACACTCAGCCCCTTGTTCTCCCAGGGGGTAGGTGGCCCATGGAGGATAAAGAGACAGAAAGACTTCAAACTCAAGGTGATTAATTGAGTGTACATACCTAATTTCACTCCCCCCAAAATCCACTGCTCACCTCCAAAACAAAAGCAACCCCCCCCAAAAGAAAACACTGTGAAGAAATTTTTTAAAAGGCATAAATCCACAAGGACACTGAGAACAGGAGAGATGCAACACCAACATAATTTTAAAAGGTGTAAAATAAAGTGGAAAAAAGCAAATCCTGAGCCAGCAGCAGGGAATGCAAAGAATCACCCCAATTCACATGACAGAATTCTCAAAATGCTCAGGAACTGGCAGCACCAGCAATTCGGAATAATAGATAACTACAATGGGGCTAAAATAAGGAGAACTGGCCAGAGGCTGTTTGAGAAATAGCTAGATTCCTAGGCCCCTCTTCCACACTCACCCTTCATGGAAAGGCTGCCCTCCCCCACCCCTGCACTCCCGCTCTCCCAGAGGAAGACAGGAGGTGGAGACAGCACAGTAGGGCTGTGAGTGCCATTCCAGACACCAAGGTGGTAACCAACAGCATTCAGTCTCCCCTTCTTGGCCCCCAGAACACTGCACTCAGATATTTTGTCCTCCAAGCAGGAGATGAGAAGTGTATTCAAGCTCGAGGGAAACCTACTAGCCCCAGAGGACAGGAGGATGTCCCACCAGGGGAGGTGGACTATACATCCCCTCTCCCACAAAGCTCCCCACCAGGGCTCCCCAGGAGCCGCTGACCTGTTCACCTGTCCCAAGCAGGATATTAGCCCTGGCTCTTAAGCCAAGGAGTAGCAGACCCCTGAGGAAGGCTTCCATCATAACAAACAGAATGAGCCACTCAGAGGAAACCCACACATACATTCCAATAAAACTATCATTAATAGCCTCTGAGAGATAGGAGAAGATTATATCCATGAAATGTGAAAGAATATAAAAAAATAATATTCAAAAAACAAACACAAGCTCTTGAAAACTAAAAATATGATAGTAAACATCTCAAAACGTATGGAAGTACTGGAATAAAAAGTTGAAGACATCTGTCAGAAAGAAGAGAAAAAGGCAAAGAGCTAGAAAATAGGACACAAAAAGAAAGAAAAATAGAGGGCCTGCTCAGGAGACCATGTAGCAAGCCCTGTCAATGTCCTGTCCTGATATCCCAGGCCTCATTTGCTCCCCTCCCTCATTATTGTGGGGCTTTTGCTCAAGGGCAGAGACACTTTATTTGTTTTTTTATATATTAATTATAATTTATTGTCAAATTGGTTTCCATACAACACCCAGTGTTCATCCCAAGAGGTGCCCTCCTCAATGCCCATCAGGCGATGGGCACTTTCCCCTCTCCACCACCCCCATCAACCCTCAGTTTGTTCTCAGTATTTAAGAGTCTCTTATGGTTTGCCTCCCTCCCTCTGTAACTTCCCCCACTTCCCCTTCCCCCTGGTCTTCTATTAAGTTTCTCAGGATCCACATATGAAGAGACACTTTACTTGCATCCGCAGGGGACAGAGTGCTGGAAGTCTAGACTCCTGATGGCCCTGGGTCAGTGGAGCACAAGAGAATGAAAGGCCAGGTCCCTTGCCTTAGGGCAGGAAGTCCTGAAGTGCAAGTTGCATCCTGGAGTCCCCTGCTGGACAGCCAAAGAGCCCCTCAGGGGACCTGGCCTGAAGTCTCATCCTGCTCCCCCTTAGCTGCTTCCCCTTCCTCCTCCTGCTCCCCACTCCCTGGACAGTTTCTCTTGGAAGTCACTTGCATACAAACCCATGTGTCAACGACAACGACCCAAGACAATGTGTATATCCAAATAATAAGTTTGTGAAGAAGAGAACATAGAAAACAGGAATGAAGAAATGAAAAAAACAAGAAAACCCTTGAACCAAAAGACACAAATCTCCAGACTGAGAGGTCTATGGAGGACCCAGCAAAACCTATAATGGTTTTGCTCTATGTGAGCAAAAAAACAAAAAACAAAAAAAAACACCCCGAAACCCCAAAACCCAAATCACTTTATTGCAGAAGTTTAGAACAAAGGAAGAAAATCAGCTTCTACATGTTTCAGAAAGGAAAAACTAGGCCACATACAATGGATTAAGACTTAGAATGCCTTGACCTTCCGTGAAATATACAGGACACTAGAAAAAAAATCAGTCTTTACTATTTACATCATTTACATTTAATGTGATTACATATGGTGGGACTTAATCTACCATCTTGCTTTTTGTTTTCCAGTTGTCCCATCTTTTCTTTTTTCCTCTTTTCCTTTTTTTTCCCTGCCTTTGTCCCCCTTTGGATTGAATATTTTTAATGATTCCATTTCACCTCCATTTTTGGTTTATTGGCCACATAACTCTGTGTGTGCATGTGTGTGTGTGTGTGTGTGTGTGTGTGTGTGTGTGTGTGTGTGGTTTTATTAGAGTTTATACTAGACTATCTACCTTTAAGTAATATTATTGTACAACCCACATGGTATAAGATCCTTACAACAGTATATTTCTGTACGTCCCCTCTACCAGCCTTTTTGTTGTTTTTGTCATATATTTCACAATTTTCCTTTTAAAAGATTTTTCAGAGTTTTTTATATATACCCACACCTTTACAGTGTCTGATGCTCTACATCCCTTTGTGTGGATCCACATTTCTCTCTGGAATCATTTTCCTTGCCCAGAGGGCTTTCTTTAACATGTCTTATGGTGCAGGTCTTCTGGTGCTGAGTTCTTACATCCTTTGACAGTCTAAGAAAATCTTTATTTCACCTTAATTTGGGGAGATATTTTCACCAAACATAGAATTCTAGGTTGACAGGTTGGTTTTGTTTCAGTACTTTACAGGTGTCACTCCCCTGTCTTCTGACTTGCATGGTTTCCAATGAGAAGTCCGCTTTCCTCCTCATATTTGTTCCTTTGTACAGAACACAACTTTTTGCTCCAGCTGCCTTATAATTTTTTATCACTGGTTTCAAGCAAATTGATTTTGATGCCCCTTGACATAGTTTTCCTTATGTTTCTTGTGGGTTTATAGTTTTTAACTAATTTGGAAATTTCAACTGTTATTCTTGGAAATATTTTTTCTGCCCTTCCCCCTTTCCTCCCTCTCTTAGAGGCTCCAATTATACGTATTTAGCACTGAAGTTTTCCTACAGTTTATTGTTCATATGTTTCACTTTGGATAGTTTCCATTGTTCTTTCTTTAAATTCTTTAGTCTTTTCAGCATTAATCTGTCATTAATCACATTCAGCATATTTTTCATCTCAGATATTTTAGTTTTACCTCTAGAATCTGATTTTTTAAAATAGCCTTTATTTTTTAGAGCGGTTTTTGGTTCACAGCAATTTTGTGAAGCAGGTACAAAGATTTCCCATATGCCCTCTGCCCCTACAAATTTATAGCTTTCTCTGTTATCAACATTCCCCACCACAGTGGTACATTTGTTGCAATTTATAAACCTACACTGGCACATCCTAATCACCCAAAGCCCATAGTTTACACTAGTTCCATCTTAGTGTTGTACATTCTATGGATTCAGACAAGGATTCATTACGACATGTACCCACCATTGTAGTATCAGACAGTGTAGTTACACTTCCTTAAAGAACCCCTGTGCTCTATCTACTCCTTCCTCCCTCCCCTCAATTCTTGACAACTGATCTTTTTACTGCCTCCATAGTTTTGCCATTTCTAGAATGTGATATAGTTGAAATCATACACTATGTAGATTCTCAGATTGGCTTCTTTCACTTAGTATGATGCATTTAAGCTTTCTCCATGTCTCTTCATGGCTTGAAGCTCATTTCTTTTTAGTGGTGAATAATATCCCATTGTCTGGATCACCACAATTTATTTATACATTCACCTAGTGAAAGATATCTTGGTTGCTTCCAAGTTTTGGCAAATGGAAATAAAGTTGCTATAAACATTCATGTGCAGGTTTTTGTACAAATATAAGTTTTCAGCCCCTTTGGGTAAATGCCAAGGCGTGTGATTCCTGTATTGTATGTTAAGAGTTTGCTTAGTTTTGTGAGAAGCCATCAGTGCAATTCCATTATGCATTCGCGCCAGCAACAAAAGAGAGTTTCTGTTCTGCATCCTTCCCAGCATTTTCTGTCATCAGTGTCCTGAATTTTGACCATTCTAATAGGTGTGTAGCAGTTTCTCATTGCTGTCTTAATTTACATTTCCCTGCTGACATACCATGCAAAGCATCTCCTCATGTGCCTTTGCCATCTGTGTATCTTCTTTAGTGAAGTGTCCCTTCTTTGGCCCATTTTTAAATCAGGTTGTTTGTTTTCTCCTTGCTGAGTTTTAAGAGTTCATTACATATTTTGGAGAACAGTCTTTTATCAGAGATGTCTTTTGCAAATACTTTCTTCTAGTCTGTGGCTTATCTTATCATTTTTTTGACAGTGTCTTTTGCAGAGTAGAAATTCTTAATTTTAATGAAGTCCAGATTATCCATTCTTGCTTTTATGAATCATGCTTTTGGTGTTGTATCTAAAAAGCTAGAGCTAAACCCAAGGTCATCTAGATTTTCTCCTTTGTTAGCTTCTAGGACTTTTATAGTTTTGCATTTTATATTTAGGTCTGTGATCCATTTTGTGTTCATTTTTGTGAAAGGGATAAGGCATTGTTCTTGCAATGTAGATGTCCAATTGTTTCAGCACCATTGTTGAAAAGGCCATCTCTTCTCTGTTGTATTTCCTTTGCTTTTGTCAAATATCAGTGGACTGTGGGTCTATTTCTGGGCTCTCTCTTTTGTTTTATTGATCCATTTGTGTATTCTTTCACTGAAACCACACTATCCTGATTACTGTAGCTTTACAGTAAGTCTTAAAAATAGGAAGTGTCAATCTCTAACTTTGTTCTGTCCTTCAATAAGGTTGGGACCCCCAAGCTTTTCTTTATCTCACACAGAGCAAAACCCTCACAGTATGCACACATCTCAGGCTGCTCCTCATCTTATGCCCCACCACCACCTCACCCCCAACCCTACCTCAGATCCCTATTCCCCTGGGTCATAGTGTGCAACACATCATACTGTGTCCATCTGCTTAGGTCTGTCCCTCCCACAGATAGGAGAAGCCCTCACTGGATCCAGTCCTGCCATCTCCATGTCAGAATGACGTTCAGGGATATTTACTGAGCCAATAAGTGATATAGAAAAATCTCAATGCAGAAGAAAGGGCATCTGTGTTGGAGGAAGGCTTCCTGCTGCAGAGGTACTTGGGGAAACTATGATTCTCCTCTATTCTCACTTCACCCTCCACCCTCCAAAGCCTTTGCCCCCTTAGCCCCCAGCTCAGCCCCCTTTGAAGTCACTACCCAAAGCCTATCTACCAGCCACCCATCCTCAGGAGAGCTTCACACCCATCCCGTCCCTTCTCTGGGCATAAGCAGCACACACACTTGGACCAGTTGCTTTGATGCCTGGAGCCACAAAGGGAGTAGGTCCAGGTTTCAAATCCTGACTCTTCCACTCTGGTTTGGGGCCTTGCGTGAGTTAAAGTTCCTGTGTCCAACTTCCTCACTTATCAAATGGGGAGAAGATTATTAGAAAGATTAAATGGAGTAATTCATGTAGACACTTAGAACAGTGACTGGCAGGTAGGAATCACTCCTGCAGGTGGGTTATTTTCAGCATCACCCTTCATTCTTTTTCACAAAGGCAGGAGAAATTCAAGTCCCTGGAGGGCAGGGAGCAGGCCTGGAAACTGATGTGCACACAGTAGGTGCTCCGCAAAAACAGTGGGTGGTTTGACAAGAGAAGAAGGAGACGAATGAACACCACATGCCCACCCCTGTGTCGGGAATTGAGCTTGGAGATTTACCATGTGATTCCCCAAGTTCTTATAAGCACTAAAGTGGATGATACAGCCCGCCCATCAGACTAGGGGACAAGCTCAGAGAAGATGAATGCCTTCAAGTTACATGCCAGTGAAAGGAAGGGCAAAGTAGGAGACAGAGGCTACCTGCTTACCACCCTGGGCTGCTTCCTGCCAGCATGTGGTGGCCTGTAGAGCAGGCTGGGCAAGTAGAGTCCCCAGAACTTGGGGACAGTCTCTGTGATGGGAGGCCCCTGGTGATACAGGGAGCCTGAGTCCTTCTCACCTCAGCACAGGGCTCCCAGGAGAGCTTGCCTCCCTGCCCAGGATGGCCTAATCTCAAAAGTCGTTCCATCTGATAAAAAAAAAAATCCTACTAATTCTAATGGCAAACATTTGATAATTATTTTTGATAAAAGTTTAAAAGTTCAAATTAACCAATCATTGTGTAATATTTCATCTGAAAATAGAAGAACAGAGAAGAATTAGCCACGGAAATTGCATGAAAATGCTTTCTAAAAATATAATTTTCTTATCTGCAAATGTGCAGTGCAAAAACCCAGTCTAACCCCCACCCCACACACCCTGTCCCCTTCCTCACAAATCCATGCAGGCATCATCAGCCCATCTCTCTAGCTGTGACATCTCTGTGGCTCCGGTGACTGTGCTTGAGCCCATTTCTCCTGGCAGGAGTGGTGTGGTTGAGATCCTAGGACCATGGACATGATAACACACTCATCACTTCCACAGTGGCCCAGGACAGCCCTGGCCAAGGGGAGCATGTGAGGCCCGGCAGGCTTTGTGGGGATGACTGCCAGTACAGAGCCTACCTTCAAACCATCAGTCAGCTGCTCACACAGTCTGCCTCCCACTTTGCAGATGAGGAGCCTGGGGTCTGGGGAGGGTGTACCCCAGACTGCTGTTGCCTGGCATTCTGTGCACCGTTCTCCTCACGTCCACTTGCTGAGGGCTCACTCCATGCTAGACAGTAAGCAGGGCTATCCAGAAGGCTCCCAGGGTAGGAAACCACCATCACCACCTTACTGATGCAGGGAGTGACACACCCAGGCTCAGCCTGGAGACCATGAGATTCTGAACCCGCGCCCCCTCTAGCTCACTCTTGTTCTTGTGCTGTCCTACTGGCACCCCGGGCTGCAAGGCTCCTCAGCTCACCTGCAAAGGGTCCATCTGCAGGCATGTGGGCAGGTAAGGGCAATATGCTCCTGCCTTCTAGTCAGGTGCATGACCCCAAAATCCACACGGCTGAGATGCAGTTCAAACCTGGAACTACAGAGGTGGTAGGATTGAGGATGGCCCCTCAATCACTAGGGGTGAGGGGACAGCTTCTGGAGCTGGATCTGCTGCTACCCAGCTGCAGGGGCTGGGGAGTCACTTCTGCCTGGGACTCCATTTCCTTTTCTGACAAATGGGTGATCTCCACATCCCTTCCAGAATTGACTTTCACTGTTTAGACTGGATTGCCCCAGAAACAGGTCCTGAGGCCTGGGTTCAAGTAGCAGTGTGGAATAGTTTGTTTGGGGGGGTGTGGGATCCCAGCAGGAAGGAGGTAGAGTGAGACAGAGAAGGGAAGGAAGGGAGATGTGCTTACAAAAGCGAGGCCCCAGGCCAGCTGGAGCCAACTTAAACCTGTGCCTGGCGAGCTCCTCTTTAAATGGCATTCACGTGGTAGCTGAAATTTGCCCTGGCAGGAGTCTTCACACCGTGGAAATCGCAAGCGTTACAGATCGGGCTCATTTCCCCTGGAGAACTGGCTGGTAAACATTCACTAGCACACCACCAGCTTAACTCTTTGGGGAAATGGTGCAAAACACAAGCCCCACAGTCATCCCATCCTTACCCAGGGGGAGGGTGCCGGAGCACTTGCACAAAAGTCCTGAGACTGGTTGGGAGCGTCTCTGTGGAATGTTAATTCCTAATATTCTCACAGCATCCCACACATGGGACGGAGGAGCAGGGATGTGGGCGAGATCTGATGACACCCACTATGTTCTCCAGATGCTTCTTAAACCCATAGAGTCAAAGTGCAGGTAGGCAGGCTGGGTGGGCCAGGGACAGGAGGGCTCACTGGGGCTGGACGTTCTCAGGGCATGGAGTGGTGCATGGCACTTTGCTAATTACCTGCTCTTCCACAGCAGAACCCTGGGCCAACAGGTTACAGAGAGGCAGAGACTGGCTAGCAGCAAGAGGGGCTGGTGCCTGGGAACCCTCCTGGCTCAGAGGTTCAAGCATAGAGTGACATCAAGAGATGTAATTAGCACACGCTGAGGTCAGGCTGCTCCAGTAAGGAAATGCTGTTCTGCTGACCGTTGTCTTTGCGGTGGGCTGAGCATGCAACCTGAAGGGCTCGGTGTGTGCCCCACACTCAGGAAGTGTTTTCGCTGCAGAAGAAAGATGGTGACATGAGCCCACACTCAGCTCCAGAGTTCATCAAGTCAAGTGCCATTCATACTCATCCAACAATTTACCATGTGCCCGCTCCCCACCAGATCCAGCAGAGCTGACGATGGCAAGACGAACCAGGGAAGTCCCAGCCCTCACAGCCCACATCCAGGCATTGTAAAGCCACAAGCCACTTGTGAAGTAAAACACAGATAATCATGTACCTCCAATACCATGTGTTTCCTTGCAAAGTAATAGGAAGACAAACTCTTCGGGATCAAGAAGGATGCCACTCCGGTGAAGACTCAGGCAGGGATCTGAATGAAGTAAGAAACCTGCAGGCAGGGAAAGCAGTGCAAAGCCTCCGAGGCCAGACAGGCAGTTTCAAGGAGCATCCAAGTAGCCAGTGAATGGGAGGAAGGGAACAAAGGAATGAGCAAAGGCAGTGAGAGAAGCCAGTGGACATCAGACATCAGAGCAAAGTCATTGGAAGACAGTGAGCAAGGGAGGAAGGAACCTGAGCTACAAGTTAAAAATGTAAAAGCCCCCTGGGTCCACTCCAGGAGTTGAGGCTGTCAGAGATGGGACAGCAGAGAAATGATGTGGCAGCCTCCTGTAGTACCACATATAGACACCTGAACCCAGGACAGAGACAGCACTCCAGGAGAAACAGGGTCTGATCACAAAGAGACTGAGTCCTTGCATGAGCAGTAGGATGGAAAGGTACAACCTCAACAGCTATTTCACCCACAGAGAACAAATGGGGGTCCCCAGCCTAGGGGAGGAGAGGGTCAGGGAAGAAGCTGGGTGATGCTAAAATTCCTTTGCCCCTCAGCCCCCACCCCAGATCAGCTCACAAAGCAGGGATGATAATTCTATCATCCCTGCAAACTTAGAGTATCCCTAAAGCTGTGAGTACATGTGTTCCATTGGCTGTGCTAACCCCAGGAGGCAGCAGAGAGTCCTGGGTCACCACCTCCTGCCCCAGTGTCCTGTGTCTGTGACAGCAAGGCTAAGGGGCCTTGCTGCCTCAGAGTTCATATAAGGAGACAAAGAGGAAGCGTCAGGTATCAGGTGACCACAGATCAAAGCAGGACCCAGGTGTCCCATCAGTTCCTAGTGAAGTTAGATGACAATCACTAGGGCCCATACTGGGCCAGACACACTTAGCAGAGGGGCCCTGCTACAACACT
Organism: Panthera leo; assembly: GCF_018350215.1. NCBI lineage: Eukaryota > Metazoa > Chordata > Mammalia > Carnivora > Felidae > Panthera > Panthera leo. The sequence continues at coordinate 109,635,168 of NC_056686.1, forward strand.
CCCTCCCTGCCAGCTCCAAAACCCCACTTCAGAGTGTGGGGGTGGTGGGGACACAGAAAGTGGTGAATGAGTTTAAACTTGTAGTAGGACAACCTCAAGTAATTGAGAATGCTTGTTGAGATAAATGAACTTGTAGTCACCACATTTCAGATTTCAGAATACTGAGGACAAACAGAAGATCCTACAAGCCTTCAGAAAGGACATAAAAGTAAGTGAATATGGGTTAGATGCAATGGTCCAGAAGACTCTTGTTAATGATTCTGAAAATCAGAGGGAAAAAGAGCAATACCTTCAAAATTCCAAAGGAAAATTATTTTGATCAGAGAATTCTATACCAGCCAAACTGTCAGGAGTAAGAGATTTAGGCATTTTCAGACATGCAATTTCTCAGATTATCCTCCCCTGCACTCTTCTTCAGAAGGTCTCAGGGGAGGGCTTCTCCCAATGAGGGCCTCACCCTGCCAGGGCTGCAGGAAAACAAGTCCAACAGGACAGACAGCTGAAGGGGGTCCCAAGTGGGCAATGAAGGTAGACCCCAAGATGGCTGAGCAGTAGGGCCAGAACAGCCAGGGCAGCTTGAGGAAATCAGGGCCTGAAAGAAACACTTGGCAGGAAGATGAAATTGACAGCACCAGTGCACTGGAACACTGTGAGAGGAAATTTATACCAACAGAGAATGAGCATGGCAATTGGAAGGAGTTTCGGTATAAATTAGGGACAAGTGCAGAAAAAAAGTCAAACAAATGTAGCATACAGAATGATTATTAACTCCGCATAAAACAAAAAAGTTATGAAAGAAGGGAAAATAAAATTAAGAAAGTTAAAAATACAGAGCAATCATTAACTCCAGTTAAAACAAAAAAGTTATGCAGGAAAGGGATCATCTGTGAAAAGCCTTAACATAATCACACTGTAGACACCAAATGTTAATCTTGTCAAAGGTAATGAGGCCCACGTTCAACTCCAAAATAAAACACAAAGCTGAACTTACTGCTCCCTTGACCAAGCACCAGCTTTGCTGCTCAGGCTGTCTCCCAGAGCTCTGAGCGGGGAGTGCAGGGATTGGCCAGCCATCTGGACTAGGGTTGATGTCATCTGTCATCCCTTGAAGGTGACTGGATGAAAGAGAATGGTTGCTTGGCTGGCACTCAGAGGCTGCTTATTAGGGTGTCTGTCTCTGATTGGCTGAGTTTCAGCTAGGAACCGACCCCGGTTGGTTGGCTGCAAAGCACGTTCATTAAGGTCAGCTGGTGTCTATCCATTGAAAAGGTTTAAAAGTGGTTCTGCTGTTATTTGTTACCATGGCTACAGAACAATTGGCCTTTGGCTAGGAGTGTGGGAACTTTTGTATTCTCAGTCCATGCAGAATTAGGAGGTAACTATGTTGCTGATAGTGGGGGATGGGAAGTGTTCCAACGTGTGTGGTGCTGCCAGAATGAGGTGAACAAAAAATAATTCCCCACCTTCCATGGTAGGAAGTAAAAGGATAATGCCCAAGACTGGAAAATTGAAAGTTAGCAATGTTATAGCATTTTATTTAGAGTTGTGAATATAATATCAAAAGAACTTTTAAAAACTGGTTTCCTCCAGGAAGCAGGAATCTATGGGGTAGGGCAAGGAGACTGCTGTTTTGCCTAACAAAACTTGTGTTGTTAGACTCTTTAAACCCCATACATTCATAATTTTGATAGCCTTTTTTTTTTTGAATACTTTTTAGAAATGTTTCACCTCAAAGTTTTCAAAATACATACTAAAATGTTACTGTGGGCAGGGGGGGAGAAAAGAGTTCTGTTTCCAGCCTCTCCAAGCAGATAGCAAGATTTTTGTACCTCATGGACAGTCTCTTCATTGTTAACAAATGAAGAATGCACCCTCACTTACCCCAACCACAGAATTTCTCTATTTTTAGCATCCCCCACCTCACTGTGACATCTAAAGAGGAGGAAAATCTTTGGGTCCTGCCTCAAGACACCACCACAGTGAGATAGAGAAGGACAGAGAGGCATCTCCAGGCCTCGTTCCCAGTGGACTGTAAGCTTCTTAGGCTTATGTGGCTTCTTGAGGCCATCAGGGCTCTTCCAGTGCTGCATTCAGTCAAGATCATGCCTGTAGTCAGATGCCTTACACAGGTACACACACACACACACACACACACACACACACACACACTCATCCAGCATCTCCCTTCTCCCTCAAGGGCTGTAGCCCCTCTCGGTGTACTTGTTTGTTTAAATGTGTGTCACTCCCACTGACCTGCCCCGCTGAGGACAAGAATAGTATTTTTGTATCAGTGTTTCCCAACCTCCAACACAGGCCCTGGCCCATAAAGGAAGAAGTGGACTAAATTCCTTAGCCCAGGAGGGAATGACATGACGGCTTTCATCTAAAGACTCTGGAAGGGACTCCTGTCCCGAAGACCCCAGGAGGAGTGGCTAATCTCTCTGGAGGGCAGCACTTACTGCTTTCTGGTAGATGCAGAAGTCACTTAATCCTGGGGGGCCAGCTCCCCACCCCCAGGCAGCACTTCAGGGTAGAGGACACAGTGGCCTCACCACTGACCTAGCTGACCCTTGCAGCCCTACCCACCCCACCTCATTCGTGGCAAGGAAGACCAGAGGTAAGAGGGGGACACAGGGGACATTGTGTGGGGGTCTCAGTGTGGCAGCAGTGGGGATGGTGTGGATGTGGAGTCTGGATGCAGGCCCAGACTGTGTCAGACTGCCTAGAATTCCATGCTAACCCTTGGACAGGCTGATGCGTATCACCCTCCTGGCCTCTGAGGTCCCGGCCCCAGAGGGCTCCACCACGTCACTGTGGCCTGGATCAGACGTCATTAGGGTTCCTCAGTCAGGTGTCAGCCAAAGGGATACAGAACTATTTGGGGTCCCCTTGAGACTCCCCATTCCTCTGAGTATCCCATCACCAGCAAGAGAGCATATCTCCGTTTCTAATGGGCTTTGCCACTAGAAAAGGAATGTTTGCCCTTCTCCCGTTGCTCAGTAATGGATCTGCAATTAATACAAGGAGACATTGATAACATTTTAAAAGAAGCCAGGTACTGGATAAATCACACACACCTGACAGTCTGCATGAAATATGCTTCCACAATGTGTCCTCGGCCTGAAAGGCTGCCTCAGGATAGCTGTTCTCAGACCCTGAGGGCAAGTCTAATGGCCCACGTGCCTAGCAGTCCCATCACCATGGGGACCTGGGAGCCCCAGAGCTGTCACCAACCTAGCAGGCCTCAGGCACAGCTACTGGGCAGGTAGGAAGAGACAGCAAGGCTGGGCACCCAATGCCTCTTTCCCTTTGTCCAGTGTACCGCTTGAACTCCAGGACTGGTGACTTAGCTTTCCTCCTCCTTATTGCTATAGTGGGTGGTGTTAGTTCTCAGCATCAACAGAATTTAAGCCTCAGAACAACTGCTTCCCTACACTATCCTTGACCCCCACAAGCACCTGCAGGTGACTGTGGTCCTCCTCTGGCTATAGCTGAGCAAACCGAGGGGCAGAAGGAAAGCACTCCCTTTCCTTGTCTGCAGGAAGATCTGGTAGTTCCGAATACATAGCCCTTCCCAGGAAGCCTGAAATGACAACTTTGAAAGTGCACTTTCTCCAAGTGACCTTTCCAGCCACTGGCAACTTAGCCTGGCCTGGGCTCGAAGGTCCTGAGCCCCTCCCAGGAGGGGAGGGGTCCTCATGAGGAGAGCAAGCTTCCAACTACAGAAAAAAGCATTGGACTGGGAAAGAAGACAAGGCTCTTGATATAATCCCATCCGGACACCAGGCTGGGGAAGGGGTGTCAAAACATGACTGGTGAACCAGTAAAGGGTGTGCGGCTCTTCTCTGGGCTGTGTGTCCTGGATGAAATGCACAGGCTACTTCTATCCTTCTGTCTAGATTTTAGGCGTCAGTAGATGGCTTTGCTGGTGAACTAACTTCCAGAGATTTCCTCTAACCCTGCATCCCTACTGAAGCCCCTTGAACCTCTTGCATCCATCCACAGCCTTTTCTGAAATACCATTTCACTTCCCAGTTGAAAAAGCCAAGTCTTGGGGGACTAATTTTGCAACCTTACCTCTATTTGTAAATCTGCTCAGAGAGTGTGGTGAAATCCAAGGGAATCGGCACATTTGAATTCAGAATTTAGATGTGCCAGATGTTAGCCCAGGCCCTGGGGAGGGAGCTGCTAATAAGCCAGGCCTGCTCCCTGCTCTGGTGGACAGAGGTGCAGGGAGTCTGGCAGTCATTCACACACTCATTCTTTCTACAAATAGTCGGTCACCTACTCTGTGCCAAGCACTGTCCTAGGCACTGAGATGCAGGGCAGAGATGCTTCTTTCCACCAAGAGAGGCAGCAGAGATACAGCCTCCCAGAATGTGAGCTTGTGCGCTAGGTAGGAAGGATGAAGCAGGGAGAGGAGATGAGAAGGGCTGAGGTGGGGCCATGAGTTTTGCCAGGCTTCACAGAAAAGGCAGCTTTTTAGAAAGGAAGTCCATGTGGCCCTGGCAGTTGGAACACTGAGGGAGAAGCACTCCTGCAGAGTAACTGCAGGGAGGGACAAAGGCCCCCCGCCCCACGCTGGAAGTGTCTGGGGTGCTAGAGGAGTAGCAGCCAGGAGCCTGGGGCCTGCAGAGGAGCAGGGGGACAGGAGGGAGCAAGGATGAGGTTGGAAGGCCTTCCAGCAGGGCCCGTGGCCTAAAGCAATGGTGATGGGGACCCTTGGAGGGGTGTGACAGGGGCAGGACTGACGTGAACAATCACTGGGCTGCTGTGCTGAGGAAAGATGGAGTCGGGGCAAGGGCAGAAACACGTGAACCTGTTATTTGACCACATCAGTAGCTTGGGCCATCCTAACAAACAGCACAGCTGGTGGTCTTCCTGGGGTTTTGTGGTCTTTTCCTCTGCTTGTGTCTGTGTCCTAATCTCCTCTTCTTATAAGGACACCAGACACATTGCATTAGGGCCCACCCCAATGAACTCACTTCGCCTTAATCACCTCTCTAAAGGTCCTGTCTTCGAACACAGTCACATTCTGAGGTGCTGGGGGTCAGGGATTCCACATAGGAATTCTGCAAGTGGAGTCCGAGGGTGATGCAACTCAGCCCCTACCAGTGACAATGACAGGAATCCAGATGAGAGAGCAAGACAGGGACCACTGAGGTGGCAGGGAAGATGGTGAGAAGAGGTCTGAGCCTGTAGGTGGGTGCTAAGGGTGTGGGAGCGGTCTGCTCCAAGCAAAGGTAATAAGGGGTGCATCATCTAGAGGGGATGTAATAGCCAGTGATAAATAGAATCCTTGATAAAATACTCCCCCCTCAAAAGAACTTTTTGTTTACCTAATTTCTAAACAATTGCTGTGGTTACTATTGAGTTTTAATACATCTGTAAACTTCAAATGAGCACATTTTATAATGGCTCCTTTAGTCAATATTGTGTTCTACCTAGACATTAATTCAGAGAACTCTGTTACACAGTTGACCCCTAGCAGGGACCAGGTCACACCTTGCTCACCTTGTTTCTCCAGGCCCTGCATTCAGCTGGTGGATCTGAAATAAATGTTGATATCACAGCAGTTAGGAAGACAAGGAAGCAGAATGTGAGTTACTGCATGGCTTCTATGTGACCACTTGGGACGGTTTCTTTGTATTTAAAATTTGAAACAGTGAAACAGTACAAACTGGAAGGTGTAACATTTTTGTTTGATAAGTGTACATTTCAGTTCCTATCTGAACTGTTACTTATTGTAAATAACATCCTTGACATTTAGCCTGTTATAATTGTTAAGTGATTGTTTTAAAAAACTAAAGAACTAATCAAGTAAATAAAATGTTACATCAGTGCTGTCTTTCAGTGGCTGCCTCTGTGTCCCAGCTGTATGTCTTGTGGCTGATTCTGTTTCATTAAAATTCATTTATTTTTTATTGGCATGATTGTATACACGAAGTCAATTTGAGAAAATGTGTGCTCTGCATTTCTTTTCTGGACCCTATCCCTTGTTTCATTGCATGATTATTACTGAAAATAATTTTGTCGCATAGAAGAGGGGAGGGGTATCAGTTAGTTCAGACTGCCCTAACAAAATACCCCAGACCAGCAGCTTAAACATCAAACAAACATTTATTCTTCATGGTTCTAGAGACCAGAAGTCCAAGATCAGGGTGCCAGCATGGTGGGGTCATTGATAAAGTTATGTATTCACATGGCCATTTCTGGTGAATTTGTGTAGTAGAGAGAATTGTGTTTCTTCCTCTTTTAAAAGGGCACTAATCCTATCATAGGGACTCCATTATCATGATCTTCCCAAAGTCCTGCCTGCAAATACTGTCTTTGAGGAGACATTCAGCCCATAGCAAGGGGGGAGTGTTAAAAAAAAATCACCTCTGGATGCCCATGTGCTCAGGATGTCACTGGGATTTGGGAGTGTTTTGAGCTAGAGCCAAAAGGTGAGAGCTGAGTACAGGTATGAGAGCAAGAGGGCCATACAGGGTAGGGCTGGGACTGCATCTTCCACACATGAATGCACACCAGCAGCAGCTACGGAGGAGCGGATCTGGCCACAGTGGGATCAGAAATCTGGTTTTCAGGCATGTTCCATGGGGAGTGCCTGCTGGACATCCCCGCGCAGGTTTTAAGTGGGTGGTCAGGTGTCCAGGGGAGACTGGAACTGGGGAAGCACCAGTATTTCCATTGAATTTAAAACCAAGAGTCTGGATGGCATCACTTCAGATGAATAACACAAAATCACAGCTACACACACATGAACAGGTCTTGGAGGCAGTCACAGAACGTGCTTCAGAGAGGTGGCTTCTCTGAGCCTGGAGAGTGACAAGTCCTGACCCAGGACTGAAGCTGATCAAGGTGTCCTTGGGGAAGTGATGTGAAGGTGACACCAGGGTGAGCTGGCCAGGCCAGGATGGAGGACAGCACGGCACATTCAAGGAGCAGGAAAAGGCCATGAGGAGACTGAGCTCAGGAGAGTGAGGGGTGCCTAGGAATGTTACCAGCAGAGGCCCGGGCAAAGATTGAAGAGTTTTTAACAGCAAAGTGACATGATCGGATTTGAGTTTTTAAAGGATCACATAAGCCGCTTGGCACAGAATGGATTAGAGAGGCAAAGTGATCCTTCTAGGTGAGAAACTACATGTTTGGACTACAGTGAGTCATACCTGCAGTGATGGGGAAGGAGATGGACCCGAGAAACAGGCAGCAGGTGAACGACACGGGAGGTGATGGACGATGGATGGAGAGGAGACAGGCTAAGCAGGATTCCCAGGTTTGGGATGGAGGGTCATGCCCTGGTGGGAAATCAAAGGTGAGTCAGGTTTTGGGGGAAAGCACAGCTTAGTTTAAACATTTTCAGTGCCAGTGCCCTGGAGACCCCAGGAGGCAGCGTCAAACAGCTGTAGGTATCTGGATTGGGAGCTTAGGGGGGAAGGCTGGGCAGGAGGCAAGGGTTGGCTGGGGATGGGGTGGTCCACAGTGAGTGGCTGGCAGGTGATGATACAAAGACAGACAAGGTCTCCCAGAAGAGGTGATCCTGAGCAAGGAAGGCTGAGAGCCTTGGGGCCAGATGCCAGTCCTTAGGGTCCTGTGGAGGAGGGGGAGCCAGCAAAGGAGAAAAAGAGAGAGAAATTTGAGAACTAGAGAAAGACTGGGAGTTCCCAGCTGCCAAGAGGAGGGACTGCCTCAGGAGGGAGGGAGCCAGGCACACCATGAGCCCCAGTAAGACGCAGGGACAAGTGTACAGGACACACAGCTGCAGGCATCCCTGATGACCCTGGGGAGCAGCTTCTAGTGCCAGGGTGGGAGGACCAGTGAGAGTACACCAAGGAGGGGAAGGGAAGTGAGGAAGGCCAGAGCATGTCGACAGCTCTGTTGAGAAGCCTGGTGCTGAACTCTCCAGTGATAACAGCATTGTTATAGACACCAAGCTGCCCTGAGCACCAGCTGTGCCGGGACAATGCTGACCGCATGCCATTCATCTGTCCACCCAGCCCTCACAACAGCTCTACAGCATAGTAGCTTGATTCTTCCTGACATACCATGAGGGAAACTGAGGCACAAACAGTTAACACCTCACAGCCCTTAGGAATGTTGGGGAGGATGGTGTCTGAATTTGAACCTTGGATTTGGATTAAGCCTATGTTGTGCTCTCAATCCCCATGCTAAAGTCATGACTGGGAGACACAGAGAAGGAACAGAAGGGCTCTGGCCTGGGGCAGGCCAGGTCTCTCTGTACCCCAATTTCCAAAATGAGGGTCATAACCCCTATTCTTCCTACTTCATGGAGTTCTTCAGCAGATTAAATTAAAGTCAGTCATTCACTTGACAGATGGGACTTACACCTTATGAGAGGGTGAGAACAATCAGGGTAATTGACCACATGGTGGACAGAAGTGCCAACTACAGAACTGACAGACACCAGGAGAGGAGACTACAATAGAAGAATTATCAGTTGAGTTTGGGGAAAAAGGCATTTCAGTTTGAGAAATGAAGGAATCAGACAGCCCCTGAGATGTAATCCTTGAAGGGCTCAGCCCACGCATACACATGTGCAGTGGTGCCCAAGGCCATGGGGTTGGGCGAGCTCAGGGTGAAGCTCAGGAAGGTGAACACATCTGAGAAGGTAGAGAAGGAAAGTTAGGCAGAATGGGGTCCCAGGAGCCAAGAGAAAGGGAGGGATTCCAGGAAGGTGATGCTGCTCAGAGTACAGGAAGCCTGGGTCTGACAACTTGTGGCTCAAGGCCAAGTCTGGTGGGGATGGCAAAGGAAGCAGGCAAATGAGTGGGATACAGGCTGAATCAGTGCAGAAGGATTAGAGACAGTACCAGAAACATCTCTGATAATGATATGGAGCCCTTTTTATTTTCAACATTCAATTCCCAGTCTGTGCAAAAGGCTGCCACTTGCAAAGAGAATACACAAGACAGGTAAGAGCAGTGAGGGGTCCAGCACAGGAAAGAACTTGAGCGTGAGCCCAGAAGCCCACCTCCCAGTCAAGGCCAGCTTTGTTTCAGGGTTGCCCTGAGCTGAGCACCAGGCTGACTGGAAACTTGGAAACCCCAGGGTGTTGTCACACCCAGAGGGGATCCACCAGCTGTAAGCCACAGCTCACTCTTCCTTCCCTGAGCAGGCCATCACTCACAGCTCACCTGCTAGTTTACCTACCCATTCATGCAATGCACCATTTGTTTAAAAAGCCATCATGGGTCTTTTGCCAGAACTGTGCTGTATCCAAGGACCTGGGTCTAAAGTGAACCCTGATCTTGCTCAAGAGGCAAAGCAGAGAGTGGTGAGCTCTGTAGTTGGTGGGGGCACCTAGTCTTGTTGGAGGAGATGGGTCAGGGGTCCTCAGGGGAGGTGACATATGCAGGGCTTTTAGTAGCCAAATGTAGTTGTTGGAGTAAAGAACACAGTGGATGCAAAGGCCAGAAAGTAGACAAAAGAAATCTGGCTCAGCCTAGTGGGTGGGGTCAAGTCAGGGATGGGGCTTGGACTAAGCATTTTCCAAGTCCACACCTTGACTTGCTTCTCTCAGCTGTCCTGGGAAGCTAGACAATGGGGATTATATACTCTGTTTAGCAGATGATTACGTGGAGGCCCAGAGCCTGACTCAGCTAAGATCACAAGAAAGCTGGGGACAAGAGACAAGGGTCCTTAGAAACTGCCCAATGTACTCCAGGCTCTGCAAGAGACACATGGCGCACGTGGCCTTATTTGTTCTCCTGACTTGGCCAAGGAGATACCCCCTCGAGATAGGGAGGGGATCAGACTCAGTGAGGTTGGCACTGCTCACCGGGCACACATGGTGAGGGCAGAGGCTAATTCAGTGGGCCGTTGAGTAGGGCTCAAGTGGGATCTGGGGAAGCTGTCCTACTGTGTGCCACCCCCAGCTGAGAAGGAAGGCCCAGGGCTTCTAGAGCCTGATCAGCTGAGGAGGACCAAGGTGACACTCTAGCAGTCTGGAGATTCCTGGAGCCTTGGTGCTATCCAGACAAAGCCAAACTTGAAGCAAGAACAACAGCTGTCCACAGCCCACTGGAAGGGCCTTTTATACCTGCCTCTGGAGGCTAACATCCCTCTCACTGGGCCAGTCCCACTCCCTTTACTACTCTGCCCATCTTAGGCCCCCTAGGATTTGATGTGTCTCAAAGGCAGGGCTTCTCTCCATCAAAGGAATGTCTCATAAAGGCTCTCTGGGTTACACTCCATACTTCCTCTAAGGCCCAACAAGTACTATTGTGCCTAGGAGGTAAACCCACACACCTGCAGACCCCAGAAGTCTGGCAACAGCAGGGAAAGTAGGTCTTGTCTGGAGACCAGGTAAGAACATGCTCCAGGCTGCCCAGATTCTTTCAAAGATGACCAGTGGCCCAAGGACTGTGAGCCCTTTCCCAGCTGTGATCCTTCCCACATCTCAGGGATGCAAACTTTACATGGAACTGCCTGAAAATCTCTGCAAAGAGAGAAAACCAAACACCCAGTGTCAGCCTCAACACCATCCTTTCTGATGCAGCCAACCCATCTGTAGCCCTGCCAGCTCCAACTCAAAGCATACCCCATCTCTGGCAGTATCTGGAGGAGGAAGTAGTGTCAGAAAGGGTTGCTTCCCAGAAGGGAGAAATGACACACATTTGTATGGTCATGGGAATGATCCAATAGTGAGAAGGGAAATAATGATGTGGGAAAGAGGGTGAGGACTGGGTCCCCCTGTCCTAAAATCTCTGGCACATATGTTAAAGATTCATTCTTCCTGGCAGACACATGAACCAGTGGCACCACACACTATTGTAGACATTCTTTGCCTGTAGAATTCTTGAAGGACCCTGAATAGCAGGTGCTTTGTGAGGTGAAGAAACCACAACTGGAAGATAGAGTATCTTTGGGACCTGGCAGCATGACTCATAAAGCATAAGGCTTACCCTAGTTTGGGAGAGAATACATTTTTTCTCGTTGAAATAGGTTTTGCTCAACAAAGAGAAAAAGTGGCAGCTACTCAATAAAGATATAAAGTAATAATAACAATGATGACTAATGTGGGCAGTATAACCTAAATGCACTTAAAGGATGAATAACAACAAAGTCCAATTATTCAGCATCTGCTGAGCTCCTACCATGTGCCAGGAACTGCTCTAGGCACTATGATCACAACAGAGAACCAGAGACAAAGTGCCTACTACCAGGAAACCTACCAGAATGAGAGCTGACAAGACAATACATAATAAGGTAAGCAGATGGGGTATGATCAGAGCTAAGGCACTTTTGGGGCCCTCATACTATCTGGGGACAGGGTGCAGGGCTGACCACTTTTAGACTTGTTAAGTTGACATGTTGAAATTTATGTGTTTAATCCATTTCAAGTTGATATTTGTGCATGCTATAAGATAGGGGTCTAAATTCATTCTTTTGCATGTGAATATCCAATTTTCCCAGCACCATTTACTGAAGAGATTGTCTTTCCTCCATTGACTGTTCTTAAATGTAAGACCAGAAACCATAAAATTCCTAGAAGAAAACAGCAAAAACCTCCCTGAATGGGTCTTGGCAATGATCTTTTGAATGTGATACCATATCCAAATCCTAAGTGGGACTAAATCAAACTGCAAAGCTTCTGCACAGCAAAGGAAATCATCAACAAAATGAAAAGAGAACCTAGGGAATGGGAAAAAATATTTGTAAATCATAGATATGATAAGGGTTAATATCCAAAATGTATAAAATAACTCATACAACTCAATAGCAAGAAACACAAATAATCCAATGTTTAAAATGAGCAAACAATCCAGATAGACATTTTTCCAAAGAAGTTATACAAATGGCCAACAAGTACATGAAAAGAGGCTCAACATCACCCATCATCAATGACATGCAACTCAAAACCACAATGAGATATCACCTCACACCTGTCAGAATGTCTAGTATCAAAAAGTCAAGAGACAACAGTGTTGGTGAGGATGTGGAGAAAAGGGAACCTCTGCACTATTGGTGAGAATATAAATTGGTACCGCCACTGTGGAAAACATTATGGAGAATCCCCCAAAAAATAAAAAATAGAACTATCATATGATCCCACAATTCCACTTCTAGGAACATATCTGAAGGAAACAAAAACACTATGTCAGAGAGAAATCAACGCCACTATGTTCGTAGAAGCATTATTTACAATAGCCAAGATATGGAAACAGCAGTAAGTGTCCAAGGACAGGTGAATGGATAAAGAATTTGTAGTATAGATAAACGCAATGGAATATTATTCGTCCTCAAAGAGAAGGAAATCCTGCCATTTGCAACAACATGGATAGACCTCCAGGGCAATATACCAAGGGGGAATAAATCAGACAGAGAAAGACAAACACTATATGATCTCACTTACATGAGGAATCTAAAAACAACAAACAAAAAGCTCATAGAAAAGGAGATCAGACTTGTTACCAGAGGTGGGGTGACAGGGTTTAGGGGTTAACTGGGTTAAAGTTGTCAAAAAGTACAAACTTCCAGTTATAAGATACATAAGTGCTAGGGATTCAACGTACAATGATTACAGCTAACATTAATGTGTGATATATTTGAAAGTAATTTAAAAGAGTAGATCTTAAGAGTTGTCATCACAAGGAAAAAAACATTTTTTCTTCTTTTTTTTGTATCTATATGAGATGATGAATGTTAACTAAACTTAATGTGGTGATTATTTCACAATATATGTAAGTCAAATAATTATGCTGTATACTTTAAATTTATACAGTGCTAGGTGTAATTTTATTTCAATAAAATGGCGGGGGGGAGTTTAGGTGTTAAAAAGCGTTTAAAGATCCATGTCTATAGAAAACAATGTATGAGACAGTTGGCATTAAAATAAGTGGAGATAGATTTTTCTACAAATGATAGAAAGACAGTATTATCCATAGGAGAAAATATAAAAGCAGATCTTTACTTTGTAGCATATACATATGTTATACATACACAAATCAATGCCAAGTCAATTAAAATCTAAACATGAAAAGTAAAACTTGTAAAACTTTTAGAATATATTAAGAAATACCTTTCATGATCCCATTATAAAGAGATTTGTCAAAGGACACAAAAAGAACATACCAAAAAGGAAAAGATCATAAAGTAGACTGTAATAAGATTTTTAAATTCTATGATCAAAAGACATCAGAAACAAAATAAAAAAGACAGCCACTACTGGGAGCAGATATTTGCAACTTAACAAAAGACCAGTAGCCACTGTATATAAAGAATTTCTATAGGGGCACCTGGCTGGCTTAGTTGGTGGAACAAGCAATTCTTGATCACAGGGTCATGAGTTCAAGTCCTGCATTGGGGGATAGAGATTACATTTAAAAAAAATTAAATCTTTAAAAAAAAATAGGGGCACCTGGGTGGCTCATTCAGTTAAGCATCTGACTTTGGCTCAGATCATGATCTCGCAGTCTGTGGGTTCGAGCCCCCACATTGGGCTCTGTGCTGACAGCTCAGAGCCTAGAGCCTGCTTCAGATTCTGTGTCTTCCTCTCTCTCTCTGCTCCTCCCCTGCTTGTGCTCTCTCTCTCTCTCTCAAAAATTAATAAACATTAATTTTTTTAATAAAAAATAAAATATAAAGACAAAACAAAACAGAAACAAATTTCTACAGATCAAAAGCAAACGGCAGACAACCCAATAGGAAAAAAAATTAATAAAGAATATGAACGAGCAATTTGGAAAAAGAAGAAACTAAAAGAATAACAAATGTGGAAGAGAGGTTCAGGATTTCTCAAGGAAAGGCAGGTGTCCCTGAGAGGCTGTCCAGCTCCACAGCCCACACTAAATTCTATAGCTCCAGTCAGAAATACCATCCAAAGACTTTGCAATCATTGATTTTCCTTTAAAGAGGGCCACTTCAAACACTTGCTTCCTGTACTTGGGGTCAGGTGGGTGATATCAAGCAGTCATTCTCTGAGTTTTTGCCATAGGTCACCTCAAGAGCTGGGCACAGAGAAGCCAGCGACGGGCAATCCAGTCCTGTCTTCTGGAGCCTCACAGTCTAAAGGGAGAAAGGGTGGCATGAACAATCGCACCATCATAGAGCAGGCTAAGCGGATGTTTGCACAGAGGGCTGTGCAGCACCATGCTGGAACCTGCTGGTTCTACCCGGGGCATTCAGGGAAAAGGCCTTTGGGATTGGGAAAGCTCTGGCCTTCACATCCCAAAGCAAACATGACCTCTGCTACACAAGCCCCTTTCTACTGTCCACTTCCAAAACTGCTGAAAGAGAGAAAACCATCTGGAATAACAGACACACCTGGAAAATCTGAGCTCCTCCCACCTCTGGGATCTTGGGCTGCCACCTACTTGGCAGTCCCACTTAGATACCTCAAACTCAGCCATCCAGAACTGAACTCATGATCCCTTCCCCAACTTGATGGCCTGCACCTTGAGAACCCTCCTCCATCCTCCCAACCCCTCAGGTGAAGTACTCTGGGGTCCTCAGTGCCTCATCCGCTCTGTTGCATCCCACCACCAACTAATCAGGAAATGTTGGTGGCTCACTCTTCAAAATGCATCTAGAATCTGACCACTTCCCTCTACTACTATTGCCCCGGTGTGAGCCACCACAACCCCTTGCCAGGATTATTTCAGTAGCCTCCCAAGGGCTCCGCCAGCTCCAACCTTGCCCCCACCCACAAACTCACAATGACCTTCTTAAAATAAAGGTTTAGTCATGTTATTTTTCTGTTCCTTCCGACCCGTGGCTCCTGCTTCAGAGTAAAAACCCAAGCCTTCACAGTAATCTGCAAGGCCCTCCCTGATGTGGCCCCTCTAACTTCAGCTCCTGCTTCCCCTACACTCACCCTGCTCCATCCACATTGGCCATCTGGCTGTTCCCTGAGCACTCCAGCATGTCCCATCATAGGGCTTTGGCATGGCTGTTCCCTCTGCCCGGAACATACTTCACCCAGATATCCACATGGCTAACACCCTCACCTCCTGCAAATCTTTGCTCAACATCACCGTGTCATTGAGATTTGCTCTGACTACTTTAGATAAATTGTATCCCACCTCTTGCCCTCACCCACTCCAGGCCTCCTAATTCCACTGATGCAGCTCTAATCTGTTCAAGCACTGCCTCCTTCTAACATACTATGTAATATCCATGGTTTATTGTGTGTCTCTGCTGGAATGCAGGTCTGCAAGGGCGGGGATTTTTGCTTATTTTGCCCGGGGCCTGGGACAGTAGCTGGCACATAGTGGGCACCAGGGCACACTCAGCTTCTCCTTTCCTTAAAGCATGATATCCTAATCCTGCCTCAGAAGTGCTTATTACTTCCAGGATCAAAGGAAAACACTTTTAAAAATCTAACACCATGCAAGAAACAGGTAGGAAGAATCCCAGCTCCTCTTTTTAAGCAGCTTTTTAGGAAAAGCTAAAGAGAGCCCTGAGTGAGCCCACAGGGACTTGTGCGTGACATAAGTGGGATCTTGGGCGGCCACAGGAAAACAGTGACAGGCCTCCAGTCCCTGTGGCCAGTGCACACTTCACCTACAGGCACTGACTGCATTTTGTTGAACTCTTACTTGTTCAGGCTGCTATAACAAAATACCACAGACTGGGCAGCTTAAAATTTTATTTACCACAGTTCTGAAGCTGGGAAGTCCAAGATCAAGGTGCCAGCTGATTCAGCGTCTGGTGAGGGCTCTCTTCCTGGCTTGTAGATTGCTGCCTTCCTGCTGTGTCTTCACATGGCAGACAGAGAGCAAGCTCTGGTCTCCATTTCTCTTCTTGAAAGGACGTCAATCCATTAGGGGATCCATCAAGGGATGCCTCCTGACCTCATCCAAACCTAATTTCCACCTAAAGGCCCCACCTCCGAATACCAGAGAATTGGGGATTAGGGCTTCATCATTTAAACTTTAGGGGACACACACATTCAGTTCCTAACACTTGCTCCATGGGTTTCCGCACAGAGGTACGAAGTTCCCTGACCGGACAAAGGACTGTGGACCCATGACCTGGCTATTGGTGCTTCCTCTGCTGAGCTCAGAGCCTAATGATGCAGCATCTTCTCTAGCACTAGAGATCAGACAAGAAAGGGTGTGGGGGATGTTTACAGTCACTCTGCAGAGTAATTGAATCCCTGCCACAACTCTCCTGGCAATACGATGCAATTACACGTTCCACACATGGATTGCAGCAGGGCCAGGCACTGCATAGAATCGGGGCGTCCTCTCTCCCACATCAGCGTGCAATTAATTTATTGTCTTCCGCACCAGGAGCCAGAGCAACTGCTCCCCATAACTGTGCTAATCAGAAGTCGTATCTCCAATCCACTTCCCTCTCCTATTTGTCATGACCACATTCAGGGTGGGCTGAGGTTTCTAGCCAGAATATTGGGTTCTTGCACAAATGGGCTGAAATGTAACCCAGCGCTGCCAAGAGCTCCCCAAGGGTGAATGAATTTTGCATTTTCTCAGAGACAGATTTCCAAGAATCATAAAGTGGGCTTGTGCTGGCCTTAGGGGAGGTGCTAAGGCCCTGTCTGGGTTGGGCCTGAAGATTTCACCACCATTCCAAACTGAGCTGGGTCATCCAGAGACCATGGAGGCAACTGCCCCCTTCCCCCACCCCAGACAGAGAAAGAAACTACTTTCTGGAGCAAAACATGGCCCATCTCCCCAGCACATCTGAGCCTGACAATGGCTTTGCAGTTGGCCTGAATGGAAGCAGCCTCTGTTCAGGGACCCCACAGTGAGCAAGCACTGTGCCCAGAGGGCACTGCAAGTGATCTCCCCAGATTTCACAATGACCCTATCACCCATCTGTCACAGAAGGACACTGGTGCCCGGAGAGTTCACGTGAAGCAATAGTCTCGGTCACTCAGCTGATCAGCATCTGAGCTGAGATGCAACCCCAGCTTTCTCTAACTACACAGCCCGCTGTCAGAGAGAGGGGACCACCCAAATTGCTCTGGCCAAATCTCTCCTGAGTACTCTGGTCTTCAGGGTGACTGGGGAGGAAGGTCTCCAGCAGGGAGCACCCAAGCAAACAGCCTCCTGGACAGCCGGCAGGGCCAGGTCCTGCCAGAATGCCAGCAGATGTGACTGACACAGAAGCAGAGAAGTTTCTGGGCTTTCTGACCCTGGAAACAGAGGAGGATGCTTTACAGACCGGGGTGAGGGCATGAGGGCATGAGGTCCTGAGAAACCTGAGCCCAGAGCTGGGGCCAGTCCCTCACAGCCCTTTGGAGCTAGAAAACCCAAAGTGTCGGGGCTAGAAGAGGGAGGGGGATCACTGGGGACTGCATTCTCTTCTGGGTCCAGCTGATGAGGTAACCTGTCATCATCAGCCCTCAGGGCTCCCTGTCTGGGGTGGAAAGTAACATAGCTAAAAATTGCAGCAAAGGAGATGGGGACAGGTGTGTTCTGTCCAGGGCAGAGTGAGGGGCAATGCCCAGTGGCATTTTCAAAGGGGGCCATACCAGAGACTAAGCATAGGCTCCCCATCTGACCTTCTCTTCCAGCTGGGTGGTCCCAGAAGCTGGGGTACTGCACTGGCCAAAAAGGGGATGGCTTCCCCACCACCCCAGCTGTGCTAGGACATGTGGGCAGAGCTCTGAGGGCTCCACAAGAAGGAGTGCCTGTGCAGGTAACAGGTAAAGATGCTGCCCCCAGCACATGCCCCATCTGTGACCACTCAAAGGACAGACCCCCAGCTGGCAGCAAGACGGGACCCCAGAGCCCCCCAAATGCCTCTTCCCATTGTATGCATGAAGGGAGCTGCCTGAGACCCCGCCAGGCCCCAAGACTGTGTCATGCCCAACTAACAACCGCAGAGGTTGGCCTGAACCCCTCTCATGGCCTAGAGTGCCCCCCACCCTGGGTCCTGAGACAGGATCTCTGCAGGGTTCTTCAACTGCTCCCATGGCCAGTGCAAGTGACACCAGGTGGGCACATGAGGGTGGGTCCCAGGGCCACACTCCTTGGCAGAGGAGCCCTGTTAGTAATGCCTTTTGGGTCTGGTGTGGTGCTGGCTTGGCTGGCATCACCGTCGCTGCTGATTAGGGCCATGATGTACCCAGCCCTAAGGCTAAAAGTAAGCATAACTGTTCTTGCACGAACTAGTTAAGAAGCCACCGCTGCATATGCCAGAATTACCTTATCTTTCCACAACAGACATTTTTACAGGAAAACTTGAAATGTTTTTCATCCATCAAAATGCCAGGGTGCTACACAGGGAGCCCTGTTGCCATGGGCCTGGCACCAGCCTCACTTTCTTGGGGTTTAGTCCTGAGCCTCATTTCCAGTATGCCAGGAAAATTTCAAGTGTCTCTGGCCCCATTCACAGGCCAGGTCACTTCAGGTCACAGTGTTGCAGGCTGTGGGGGCTAAGAGCTTCATGTAGGGAACCCAAGGGTGGTATGGTGTTGGGACCATAGGTTACGAGGTAACCCCCTCTTTTGCTTGCATTCTGGCTCTGCTAGCTGTGACCCTGGGCAAATCACTCCACCTCACCATGCTTCAGGAACCTCATTTGTTATATGAGCACAATCTAAGTGAAATAATGCATGTAAATCATGCAAAGATAAATAATGTGTGTGGATAATGTCCAGAAAGCCCATGGCACTCAGTTACAGAGAGTAATCTCTGGTGTCTTTGTCTACTTGGCTGCCACAGCAAAGACCACAGATGGGGTGGCTTAACCAGACTATTTCCTCACAGTTTTGGAGGCTGGAAGTCCAAGATCAAGGTGCCGTCAGGGTTCTTGTCCAGTGAGACCCTCTTCCTGGCTTGCAGATGGCTGCTTCTTGCAGTGTCCTCACATGGCCTTTTCTCTGTGTGTGCACATGCGCGCGCACACACACACACACACACACACACACAGAAGGGGAGAGACTAGTGTCCTCTTACAAGGACGCCAGTCCTATGAGATCAAGGCCCTACCACTGTTCCCTGTCCCAAAATACAGCCGTATTGAGGTTTAGGGCTTCGACACAGACATGGGAGCCACAATTCAGTCCACAACAACAGGAATCTAAAGACAGTCGCTCACCAAAGTACCCAATGTGGGGCTCCCCACTGGGCGTCCAGCACCAAGCCACTGTGAGGACTGGACAGGAGAGAGTGGCAGCTTTGGGTTTAGGATCTACTGAACCCAATCATGAGCACAGTGTCTATCCTCCACTTGCAAGTGGGGCAGGGATTCAACACATCCATTACGTGGGAATCCACATCCACACATGGCTAGGAGATCCTTGCACCCCTAGACGCACACACGGGCAGCATCCACACAGCCCTTGCAGCCTCCAGACCATGCCCTTGCTCTAGGCCAATGCTGCTAGGACCCCTGAGAGGACACCTGCCCCCCAGCCCTGCACAGTCCCAGGATGACACTACAGCAGCAAGGGGTCTGGGCAAGGGGAGCACCCCTGTATTTCACATACCTGTTTGCAGACCAGCGACACTGTGCAGAGAACAGAGAGGAAACGTCTCAAAGTAGCTCTTCTAGAAGTCCCCAGTCAAACCACTCCTGCCCACCACCGGAGGTTGTCACTGATGGACACCATCGTGTTCCTAGAGCCGCACATGCCTCTCAGCAGTGGAATCTGTCTAGACGGCTTCCACATTGTGTGACCAGGGAGAAAACCGAAGCTCCACAGGCTGTCACTTTTCCACACCAACACGGGCACAGCCAGAATAAACTCTGGCATGTGAGACACAGGGGCCTGGCTCCTTCTACCAGGCAGCCCCCAACATGTGCTCAGAGTGTGGAGCGTGGCAGGGCAGAAGAGGCGGCCCCACACAACACACACCACAGCTGGGCAGGCCTGGGGCTCCGCAGGACACAGCTAAGCAAGAGTGGGAGCAGACAGGGACCCTCTGAGGCCTGAGCCCAGAGACTCAGCTGGGCACATTCAGGAAGGCTCACTGGGGGTGCTCCACAGAGCACCAGAGTGAACTCTAGAGTAAAGGAGGAAAAGCCCAGATGTGGAGCACCGGCTGACTTCTGTGGTATAAATATCCCCCCACAGTCCATTTCCAGCTACCAACGCTAGTGCAGCTCACAGCACTAAAAATGTGACCATTGGTTCGAGTGAGTCATTCCAAGACAACTCCAGTGCAGCCCCAGCCCCCTATGACACAGCCAGACAAGCACACAGCATGTCCCGCAGAGGGGGCAGGGCTTGCACACAATGGGGCACCAAGGCCACTTGTGGGAGATAAAGGAGTACCAGGGACCTCAAAGGGAAAAGGGGCCCACACAGGGAGACTTTGCTGGATCTCTCCTTTGTGCTGAGAAGGGAAGAGACCTCTGTGGGGAAGGGACAGCGGTCCTATGGACAGAGAGGGCATGAACAAGGTGACACGTGTCTGACTGTGCCCCTGGTGAAAGACCCAGCCCCTGAACCATGATGAGGGCACCTCTGAGGAGGCTCAACCCTCCCACCTACCCACCCCCCACCCCCAGCATGCAGCCAGGAGGGCCAGCCGCCCTCAGCTCCTTCTCCTCCTGGGGTCCTGGTCTCTGGCCAGGCTGTCGAGGAGGCAGGTCACAG
Organism: Panthera leo; assembly: GCF_018350215.1. Classification (NCBI taxonomy): domain Eukaryota; kingdom Metazoa; phylum Chordata; class Mammalia; order Carnivora; family Felidae; genus Panthera; species Panthera leo. Next base: position 109,655,704 of record NC_056686.1, read on the forward strand.
GAAGGCCTGCAGCCAACCTCCTTCACTCACTCAGACCCAGTTCAGACATAGGAAAAGCAGGAAGAATAGCATGACAGCATCGGTGTGCACCACCCCGCTTAGAACTCAAAAGGCCACAAAGTGCACCAGCGGGAATAGCTCTCTCCATCCACTCTCCTGCACCGGGATTTATCATCTCGCTGGGGGCCTGCGCAGTCCTATCCTTAAGCAACATTGAGCACTGTTTTTGCATATTCTAAACCTTATCTAAAAGGCCTCAGACCATATGCGACATTCCGACTTGCTTTGCAGTTTGTCTTCATAAAGCTTTTCTAAGGAGACAGGTGGCCAGCGGTGAGAAGGCCTCTGGCCTTGGAACCTAAGCCTGCACTCGGCATTGTGACCTACACCAAGTCACACAGCCTGGCAGCCTCAGTTTCTTCATCTGCAGAGCAGAGATCCTCCCCCTGGGGGAGAGGCAGTGGGCTATGCATGGCCCAGATGCAGGCCTTCCCCCGCCTGCTCTGCTCCAGTGCCCACTGTAGCCTGCCAGCCTCCAGCACCCCTTTCCCAGCCCAGAGCCAGCTCAAAGGACAGCCCACCCTCTTGGCCTTGCCACACAGCAGACCACGGCCAGGGCCTGCAGGGTCTCACTCACTCTGCCCCCATCACTGCTTCCATAGAAGAGTAAGGCCTGCTCTAACTGGGGTCTTTGTCTTACACTGACCTGGGATTTCTCCAGCACTTTGGTGTTGAGGGGGCTCAAACCTCCCTCCCAAGGATGGACGCCTGTTCCTGGACCTGGGCCAGCTTCCGACCTGTCTGCCCCTGGCTCCAGCCTGCTTCTCAGGCTCCCTTCCTGCTCTCTCAGCACTCCTCCCAGCCCTGCTGGTGACAGATGCCCAGAGCTCTGGGTCTGGATTTGTCTCCTCCTGTCTACACTCACCCCCCTGGGGATTCTTCCCTCATCAGGGCTTTAAATACCACTGGCACAGTGAGGACTCCCAGACTCATACCATGCTGCAGACCTCTCCCCTAAACGCAAGGGCTCAGACTCACACCCGCATACAACACATGGTGACTCAGAGGCCTAGTGGCCATCCCAAGCTAACCCTAGGTGGCCTGTCCCTGAAACCTGTGCCATCCCAGCATTCCCATTCAATTAGTGGCATTTCCATCCTTGCATCCGCTCAGGCCAGAAACCTTGGATTTAATCTCATCTACTTCCTTTTTCTCATTCCCCCCCCCCCCCCACAGAGCATATCCTCTCAACTCAGCCCTCAATTTCTATCTAGAATGTAGCTGACTCTCACCGTCTCTGTCCCTCCACCCTAGTCCCAGTCACCGTGACCTCTGCTGCAGGATTGCAGGATTGCAGGATTGCCACCACTTTTCCTCCCTCACCCTTGCCCACCCCAAGGGTATTCTTGACCTAGAATTAGAATGAACCTGTTAAAATCTACACCAAGTCCTATCACCCTCTGTCCAAAACCTACTTCACACAGGGTGGCAGCCAATGACAGGACCCTGGGATCCAGTCCCCGCTCTGTCATGCCACAGCAGCTCCAGCCATGCCCTCCGCCTACAGGCAGTGCCCACTGTCCCTGGCCGCCTTCTCATGCCTTGGGGTCTTGGCTCAAATTCCCACTTGTCAGTGAGGCCTCTTCCTATCTCTGACCTCCATGGTCCTCTCAGTCTCCTGGCTCCCCCTTGCCCTAATCACCCTCTGGCACTTGCTTACAGTCTGTCTCCCTCACTGGAACATAAGCCCCTGAGGGCAGGGATCTGTACACAGAACAGCATCTGGCCCAGGGGAGGTGCTGCAGGAACAGGTCCAGGACCCCTCCTCCAGCGCCGCCCCGCCCCCACCCCCGCAGCAGACATGACACCAGCATGAGCAGCTACAGCCCTTCTCCTGCCAGGTTCCCCTCTCCCTTCCCTAGCTTGCTCCCTCCTGGATCACCCCCACACCTCAACTGCCCCCATCTCCAGTTCTCCCCCTGAACAGCCTCAGAATGTGTGACCTTCAGTTCTCCACAGGCAAGGCCCAGGGCAGGGAAGAAGGAAGGGAGTGAGGGAAGCCTGAGGATCTCTGGTGGTGCTTGGGGCTGAGAGTGGGAGGCTGTCCTGAGACAGGCTTGTTCCCCAGGACCCGAGGGTGCCCCTCACAAGAGCCACCAGGCCCTCAGGAGCTACAGCCTTGACGTCGTATCTAGCACACGGTGCTGAAGCCCATCCTCACTCAGACACGGTGCCACTTGAGCCAGGGTGCCCTGAGAGGTGGGTCACGTGGGGGCAGTGTTTCCCCTGTTTTAGATGGAACCAGCCTTCTCCAAGATGGTGGGCAGCACACTCCTGCTCCCCCTTCAAGCCACCCCACTAGTTTGTCCCCCTGCCCAGAGTAGAGGCTCCCAGCCAGCTGCTGTAGCTTCTCAGCCTCCCCAGGATAAGGGAAGGTCCAGCCCAAGCTAGTAACCCCATAACTCCAGTTGAATCCAGTTTGATATTGAACCCCGAGCTCTCATCCAGGTAAAGCTTCTCCCTGGACACCTGCCATTGAGGTGAGAGCCTGGCCTGCTCCTCACCCCTTCTCACTCCACCCTGCCCCTGTTGGTGGCTACAGTTTTAGGGCAGCTCCAGAGTAACAGAGGAAGAGAGACTGGTGAATACAGTGATAAGGAAAGTCTGTTTAATGGGCCCAAATGGGCAAGGTGACACTCTTGTAGGCAGTCTGCAGGCTCTGCAGTGGCCCCTGGCTGAGATCCCTGACATGGGCAAGGCTCTTCTAGACTTGCTGCTCTCAACTCCTGCTCTCACCTCGGCTTTTGGGGCCCATCCCTCTGCTGGGATCCCCTAGGATCCCACTGTGACAATCCTCACAGTGTTGGATACACACCCTTCATCCCACTGTTGGTGTAAGGGAGCACATTTCTACCTGGCCCCACCCCTCTGCTGGCCAGGGCCCTCCCAGCAGTGGTGGTCACTAGTGCTGGTCCCAATATGTCCAGGTCCCTGCTTTCCAGGCACATGTAAAATTCTATCTCTGTGCCTGTCTCCATGCCCCTCTTCAAAGGTGTGGTCACACAAATTGTTCGAACCATGATATGGGGACAACTGTGGGCTGTGTCACTTCCAGGAGAAAGCTCTCAGGGCCACAACTCTCCAAATCCTCCTCCCTCAGCTGAGGCAATAACAGAAGCACACAGAAGCTGACAGAGGGTCCCTGAGTGACCATGTGAGCAGAAAGCTCCACCAGCCCATGTGGGCAACTAATGTGGATGGAGAAGTACCATGACGTCATGCCTATGAGTTTTGGGAGTGTTTGTTACTGATGTCCTGACTGATATACCAACCAACGTCAGACTCCATTTTGTGCCCCCTCAAAGTCATCTCTCACTTGCTTGGGGAAGAGGGAGGCATCCTCCTCCCCTCCCCTTTAGGAGGGAGGGGCTCAGCACACAATGACCCTCAGCACTGAGGTCCTCAACTTCCTACACTGCCAGAGGCGGACTGCAGACATAGCCAGCCTCATTGCCTCTTAGGGTGTCCCCAATAGGTGTTCTAGGTCTCACTTCAGGGAGATGCACAGATTTGTCCCCAGCTGTAAACAGGACCAGGAAGAACCCTGACTCCATGTGTCACAGAATTAACATCTGTACTCTTTGCTCTCACTGAATCTTTAAATCCACCCTCAGACCTGTTTCTTCTGCCCCAAGCTCGGCTTCCCTGAATAGGATCCCACACAGGTCCTATGAGTTTCCTGGCCCTGCTCATAAAATAAAAATATTTTCCTGTCACTTTTAGTCCAAAACAGCATTGCTTCCACCATTAACATGCCCCATCTTACATCATAATTGGTGACCCACATTTAGCTAAGAAGTACCTCTTCTCCATCTGGGAGCTCAGTGGGTGGGGGGCAGGATCCCCCTGCAGATGTCCCTTCTGCACAGAAACTGTGATGGTCAGAGTCCCATCTCACTAGAAGGGTATTCCCATGGGAACCTCTGGTGTCCTTGCAGAGCTGCCTCCAGGCATAGCTGACCCCAGTTCCTCCTTACCAGAGACATCCTGTTCTGGCTTACCTCCTAACTGCCCCTCATCCCAGGCTCTTGTCCCACTCCTGCTGCCTACTGTCTTGGGCACAGGCACCGCTAATCCTCAGGAAACAATGTGCAGTATGGCCGTGCCTGCCCTCCACCCCAAGCCAGCCTCCCTCTTACTTGGTGTCAGTTTGGGCCTGACTCAGCCAAGAGTCACTGTGCCCCTCCCAGGGACTTGTATCAGCTGCTCAGAGGTTTTCTTAAAGCCCCTCTCACCTGCTGAGGAGATGGGGAGCACCCCTTCCCTTCCAACACTCCAGCAGTTCTCCCCAAAGAAATATCCTCTCCCTGCACCTTCAAGCTCAGCCCCTTAATAAAATCAAGGGGGTGCCCATTCCTTTGCCAAATATTTATTGAGCATTTACTATGTGCCAGGTACTGTTCTGGGGCCAGAGGGAACAGACAAGAATCCCTGCCTTCATGGGGTTGCCCTTTAATGGGAGGAGACAGAAAGAAACACAATAGTCCAGCAGATGGCACAGTGTTAGAACACTACTTGTGCTGTGGAAAAAGAACCAGAGAGCAGGGAAGGCAGTGAGGGTGCAGCAGAAAGTGTGCTGCAACTTTAAATGTGAGGCTCCAGGTGGACCTCAGGCAGAAAGTGATGTCCAAGCCAAGGATCTGGGGAAGGGGAGAGAGTGGAGCATGGAAGGAAAGCATTCTGGGCAGAGGAATAGGGCAGTGCAAAGGTCCTGGGGAAAGATCAGGACTGGCATATTTTTTCAGAGAACAACAAGAAGGCCAATGCAGACAGGACAGAGTGGAGCAGAGGAAAACGGTAGGTGATGAGGTTAACCAGGTAAGGGGAGGCCAGAGCACACAGGGCCTCAGGGAGAGGAGAAGCCATAGCAGAGGGGTGGCATCTGCAGTCTTGTATTTTAGAAGGATCACTCTGGGAACACCTGGGCGGCTCAGTCGGTTAAGCATCCAACTTTGGCTCAGGTCATGATCTTGCAGTTTGTGGATTTGAGCCCCATGTCAGCCTGGAACCTGCTTCGGATTCTGTGTCTTCCCCTCCCTCTGCCCCTGCCCCCACCCCTCTCTTTCACAAAAATAAGTAAACATTAAAAAATGTTTTTAAGGATCACTCTGACACCCTGACAACAGTCAGGGGCAGATAGTCTGGGGGGGGGGGGGTGGGGAATGTGGATGTGGAGGGTAAGTGGGACCCGGCACCATAATCCAGGTGAACTTTGGGCCCCAGAAGAGGAAACTGAAGCAGTGAGAAGAGGTCACAGTCAGGACATGTTCCACAATGGAGCCAAGTGGATTTTCTTACTTTCTTTCACCTCCCCCCCCCCACTTCATTCAAAGTGATGTGAAAGAGAAAGGAAAGAGGCTACAACAACCCCAGGGCTTTTGGCTGGAGCAGGTGTAGGACTGCTCAGGTCATCTGAGCTGGGGAAGACAGCAGCCCTGCAGGTTAGGGGTGGAGGTTGGATGTGCCACTGTGGCGGAGTTCAGGAGCCATCTCTGGGCCAGGGCGGGGGTGGGGTGCGTTCCTGCAGCCAAGGAGAGAAGCCAGAGCTGCAGACATACACAGGGCTGCAGCCACGGGCACAGAGGGGCACCAAGGGGCAGAGGAAACAGGCCCGAGACTGAGCTGGGCCCCCAGCAGGGAGGCTGAGGAGAAGGCCCAAGGCCCAGGAGGGGTTTGCCACTGACTATACAAGCCCCCCTCCAATATGCAGGTAATCCCCACTTTCACAGTGGATGGGACACTCACCATCCACTTGTCCTCTGCATTCTGGAGTCTGAAAATGGAGGCCAGGTAAACTGAAACATCTTGGTCAAGACCACATAGCAGAGCCAACCTCAGACCCATCTTTGGGGGTGGTGGGGACTATGCTTGTCCCTTCCACACCATGGTGGCTCTGAGTGCCTGAGGGCCCTGCAGCTTCCAGTGTGCATTTGCACTGAGGGTTCACGCACAGGTGACTCCGAGGCCAGCACTGGACTGGGCACTGCACACAGTACCCTCCTCCACCTACCAGGACACTATCAACATCAGGTCTCATGGCCACACCAGGCCAGGAGTGACCACTTAGGAGCAGTAACTCCTGTTCAGTTGGATGGTGAATAAGTGATGGGTCAGCAAGTCCTCGTCAGGAGCAGCAGGGAGGGTTAGCAGATGACTGTGGGGCTCTGTTCCTCAGGCGACTCCTCCCCTCCACCTTCTGTCTATGCTCAAGACCTCCAGAGCACTCTGCCGGGAGCAGCCTCAGGGGGCATTTACATGAACCAATAGTGCATCAGCTACCCATTCACCCTCAACCTGGGGCAGGATGCACACTGGGAAACACACCGCTTTATCCTCACAAGGACCTCACTGAGCAGGGACCGAATCATTTCACAGGTGAGCAGAGCAAGGCCAGGGTGGTGGTCCAGGACACATGGCTCGGGGCCTGCCCTACCCAAGGTAAGGAGACAGCGCTACTAATCCCCACTTGGCTGGTAAGAATTCAGCAATTTCTGCTCAGATTAAAGATTCTTTACCAGTTAGCAGGAAAACTGTGGGAGGATGGTGGCAAAAGGGCAATGTAATAAAACATGAAAATGTAAGGTTCCATTTGTAAAGGAGCTGTGTTGCTCCCTCCTCAGCATCTATACCCCTTTGCCCTTTCCAACAGCCTAGGTCCCAGAACACCACCCAGGGATCTCAAACTCCAAGCACAGAACTGGCATCCTGCACTGAGGACATTCCTGCCCCCAGTCACCGGGCTGCAGATGGGCACATGTCTGTCTGGACATGAGAGAAGAATCAGGTGGCTCAAGAAGATGCAGCCAGCCGTCTTGGGACCTGGTAGGAAGCACTCATTAGTTAACCTGACACTGCAGAAAGCATTGTGGAGAAATGGGGCCCACGTCACTACCAAGCCACTGAAGCGAGCCTCACCTGAAGCCTGTTCCCATCTGGGCTTTTCATTCGAGTTAGTCAGAATCTCTCTATGGCTTCAGCTGGTTTGAACTGCATTTCCCATTGCTTGTGATCAAAAGCAACCTAACGAATAGATTATCACACATTTTTCAAGGGTGGCAGGCCACGTGTGGTACAGCTCCCTGACATAACTCAGGATGGAAGGTGGAGGCAGGGAGAGGAACGGAGAGGAATTTTATGAGCTAATTGATTTTTATTTAAGAACTGCAAAAGTCAACATTGGCAGGCACAACTCTCTTGGCCCTAGGAAAAAAGTGTGGAGTATGCAAATTTGATCTGAACAATTGGGTAAATATTCATTCACTTTAGGATCCTGCCCTCTTCTCCTGGGAAGGGTCAAGCACATGTTCACTCAGCCCTCAACCCCCACACTCAACAATCCAATGCATTCTATAAACACTCCCCTCCCAGTTCAGATATTGGAGGGGACAGGGCACTGGCTCCTCTCAGGGACCCCCACTCTCTAGGCTGCATCCACAGCCCTCTGGTCATCTTCCTCCCACCAAAACACAACCCTTCAAGATGGGAAATCTGCTGCTACATCTCCATGCAAGCTTCCCAAGCCTGTCTTTATGCTATTAAACTGTGTGTGCTGAGTCCTTCTCTTTCAAAAAGCCAGGCTCTTACCATTAAAAACCAAGACTTTTGAGACTATGTCTCTACTATGTGTTTTGGGGCATATTTTGGAATCAAAGTCAAACTATGACACTTGGTACATTCGTCCATGTTCTCCAGAAAAAGAGCCAATAGGGTGTGTGTGTGTATGTGTGTGTGTGTGTGTGTAAAGAGATTTATTATAAGGAATTGTTCCATTGGTGATTATGGAGGCTGACAAGTCCCAAGATCTGAAGTCAGCAAGCTGGAGACCCAGAAGAGCTGATGGTGTAGCTCTGGTCCAAATGCCAACATGCTCAAGACCCAGAAGGAGCCAATGTTTCAGTTTGAGTCCGAAGGCAGGCAATATCTGATGTCCCAGCTCAAACCAGTCAGGCAGAAGGTTTTTGTGCTATTCAGGTCTTCAACTGATTGGATGAGACCCACCCACATTGGGGAGGACAATCTGCTATACGTAGTCTATGCATTCACATGATAACATCAGCTCCCTCACAGACACACACAGAATACTGGTTGACCAAATGTCTGAGCACCCTGTGGCTGATACAAAACCAACCATCACACTTGGTTCCAGGCTGTATCCACCTCTACGCACTGGAGGCAGGGCACAGGAAAAGTAACCTTTTCTGGGGAAAGATGAAAAGATCTCATGTAGCATCTCTAATATTTTCCTGCTGCACTGATTTCCATCTGCAGGTTTTTACTAGCAGGCTTCCCCCAGCCATAAATTCCCTTCTTCCCTCCTTTCTCCCTGTGGCTCATTCTACTCCTCCTGATCCCTGAAGGCCCAGAAAAATGTGTACCCCTTTCTGTCTGAATCCCCCCTCCCAGAAAAGGTAGCAGGCAGGGTTAATGCAGGGTACTCTCTGCCCAAAGCTGTGGGTGGGCGCTGGCCAGCAGAAGCCAGCATCCAACTGCATCCTAATGGAAGAGGGGTGGGCCAACAGATACAAAAAGCTGGGGGCCAGGCCAGCGATGGGAGGGCAGGAGAGGAGAGCCCACAGAGTAGTCATGGACACCCACTCAGGCCTTCCTCATTTCACAGCACACACCTCTGGGGACAAGATGCACTGAAGACAACTTTGTCTCCTTCACCATCTGGTCAGCACCAACCAGCCGAGGCAAGGAGACACATTTGTCAGCTGCCACCAGCACATGACCCAAGCCTGGCCCCTCTGGCACTGCCAGAGAAGACAAAGGGGGGCCATTTGCAGGGCTGGGCCAGGGTAATGGTTATCTCCACTGCTGATAGCACCCTTCCCTGAAAAACACATAATGCACCATAAGCACTGCTCAGAGGCAGATAAAAATAGTTTTGGATCAAAGAGGTAGTTTCCTTATTTTGTCTCCAGGGACAGATCAGAGGGCTGGACTGCATGTGGGCAAATCAGTTTTTGCTCTTGGCAGGAGTTCCAATGCTTTCCCTCCACAAGCACGGAAAAGTCTGCCAATGTCGATATGTGAAGCTGAGATAATAGGCTGGGACTGTGTTTTATCTTTTGTTGACCCACTCCCAGCCTTCAAAGTCTCTGCTATCATTTTGTAGACAGACAGGCTAAGCCCAGACATCAACGGCAATAGCAGAAAAGTCCATCAGGCCTGTCGGACCTGGGTGGCTGGGTAATGATGGTAATGACCCCCACCGCAGACATCTGCCTGCAACTCTGCCTTCCCATTTAGCAGGTGAGGAAACCAAGGCTCAAAGGCCATAACATTTTGTGAAGGGCCGGTACTTGACCCAAAGTCCAGCTACATCCAAACCTGGAGGTCTTTCAGGACTCTGCAGAAGTGGAACCAAAAAGTCTGGACTTGACTGCTGTCTCCAGCACTTAAAGCTGTGCCATGTAGAACCAGGCTCTTAATCTCTCTCAGCCTGCATTCCTTCATCTGTAAAATGGGTGTCAATATTCCCAGGGTGGGGTGCCTGGGTGGCTCAGTCAGGTAAGCGTCCAACCTCGAGTCAGATCATGATCTCGCGGGTTCATGAGTTCAACCCCCCGCGTTAGGCTCTGTGCTGACAGCTCAGAGCCTGGAGCCTGCTTCAGATTCTGTGTCTTCCTCCCTTTCAGCCCTTCCCATGCTTGTGCTCTGTCTCTGTCTCTCCAAAAATAAATAAACATTAAAAAAAAATTTTTTTGTTTTAATTTAAAAAATCTCCAGAGCTGTTTGTGACTCAAAGGAAATCATGCAAAACGGCTTTGTGATCTGCAAATTGATGCGTAGATACCAGTTGTTGTGTTGCTATACTTGTAATTGAGCATTTAGTGCATTCCAGGCGTTGCTGCTCACCAGGTCTTTTACTGCCGAGAAAGTCCAGGCAGGAAGGCCTTGCTCACACAGCCAGGAGGAGGTGAAGTCGTCACTGGACCTCCGCAGCTGGCTCCAGTGCAGCCTAAACACAGCGATGGTTATCTCGGATGATTTTCCTATGCTAAAGACTGTCCGGGGTGATGGTGCCTTTGTAACAGACCTCCCCTTCCCTTCGAATCCTCCCAAAGGTCTGTTCTCTAGGACAATTCTCAGTCTAGGGAAAAGAAGATCTGATAAAGAAGTCACACCAAGGTGTTGTTGCTGATAAGGGCTCAGTGTATAACCCGTGCCAGGTGTTCGCATCCAAATCAAAGCCTGAAGGGACCATGTTTAATTCAAAGAGCTTAATCCGACAGGACAGGCAGAGGGTCAGTGCCCATCAAACGAATCTCGGTGGCGCCGCCCCCTTCCAACAGCAAGGAAGTGCCTGGAAAGAAGGCAGGCCCTTGCCTCCCAGACTGCCTGGTCCAAGGGTTTAGCTGGATTTCCTGGGCGCTCAATGGGCTCGCTCCGACACAAGGACATGGGCGGGGCCTGAGTGGGCCGGCCACGCCCTGGGGCGGAGCTCCCGCAGAGCCGCACTCCCGCCCCGCCCCCTTCCTGCCTGGCTCCTGGGAAAGAGCTTGAGCCCTGGGAGCCCCATTCCTTCTGTTCCAAGGTGGTACATCTGCCCGCCTACGGACTACGGTGGAGGTTAGGCAAATACATGCACACGAATAATACTTGCAGAGCAAACAATCACAAGTGTTCATTGCTCCCTTGGCCCCCATGCGACACATACCCCACCTGCTTCCCACAGGCTTGGGCTCTCACGGTGCTGTCACTGCCATGCTGAGCCCCTAGCCGAAGGTCTAGCACCCAGTCCCCCTTGCAGAGGGTCTGCTTGGGCCAGAACAGGGTGGGCCATCCAGAAGCACACACCCCCAGCAAGCAGGGCCAGATGAGGGACAGACAAGGACCAGATGAGCCACAGTGTGCACACTCCCCTCTCAGGATTTAACCCGAGGCCCGGAAGAAAGTACCTTTGGGCTAGGGCGCAGCTGGAGCACTGATTAGCCATCCTGAGCCATTCTTCTGGACAGTGCTGAGGGACAGCTGTGAGTGAGGATGAGAGGGAAGGACAGAAAGAAGGAGCAGGCGGAGCAGTGGAGAAGAGCAGAGTCCCCTGACAGACATGCAGTCTCACTCGGGCGCCACAACAAAATACCACAGACTGGGCAGCTCCAACAGTAGGCATTGATTACACAGTTTTGGAGGCTGGACGCCCAAGATGATGGTGCCAGTGTGGTCGGCTTTCGGTGAGAGCTCTCTTCCTAATGTGCAGACTTTTCCTTGTCTGTCGTCGCCTTCTCACATTTGGGGAGGTGGGGTCGGCAAGGAGAGAGAGAGAGAGAGAGACAGCAAGCTTTCTGGTGAGGAACACTCAGCACTGAGCCCATCTGTTATAGACTGAATGTTTGGGTCCCCCCCCAAAAACTCATGTTGAAACCCCACTATGACTATTTGGAGACAGGGCCTTGACAGTCGTAATAAGGGTTGGACGAGGTCAGGAGGGTGAGGCCCTCATGATGGGATTAGTGTCCTGACCAGAGACACCAGAGGGCTTGCACCTGTTCCTCTGCCGCTCTCTCTCTCCCCGGCCTGACTAGCTTATCTTCCCTCTTTCCTTTCCCCTTGCCTAGTCTTATCTAGTCAGGGGGAGAGGACAGTCCAGCCCTACAAGCTTGCTCATCTTTGCAGAATCTTCTCTCTGAAACTCCATTTCTGCCTCTTTCTTCCCTTCAGTATTAAACAAGGGAAGGAAAACAACCTTTAAGACAGAGGGCAGCAGGGCCCAGATGAGTTACCCATGGAGGAGCAGAGATTAAGGAAGAGAAAGTTCAGGGTGGGTCAGAGCCCAGCACACGCCATCCCAAACTATGTGAAGCAGGAGGACTGCTGAGAAGGGGTAGCCAGGAAGAGGGAAGGGGAGCCCGCAGGGGAGTCAGGATGCCCAGATGCCAGGCAAAGAAAGCATTCCAGGAATGGGTAGGAGCCAGACTGCCAAACACTGAGAAGTAGAGAGGGGCACAGAGGTCCAGTGGAAACTTGGAGGTCATTGGTGTCTGTGACATGTTTGGTTTCAAGGAAATGGTGGGAAGAAGGATAATTATGGTGGGATGTTGCGTGAGGAGGATGGATGGAAGAAGAGGCAGCCCATTGGGAAATCGTGGGAAGTGAGGCTTCAGGGAGGCTGGGGGGCCCTCCCTGTGGCTGTGAGTGCCCTGTGGAAGAAGCTGTGGCATTGTCCTGGAGGAGACAATGGCAGAAGTGGCCATTCCAAGCTGGCTGGGCCTATGGTAATAATCCTTGTTTACACATCATCTCTCATCAAAGAATATTTGCAAATCACAAATGTTAATCAGGTCTGTCTTATTTGATCTTTGTGAAATACCTTTATGGGTTTTTCTTTTCTGATTACAAAAAAAAAAAAAAAAAAATATGCTTGCAAAAAAAAAAAAAAAAAATCAAATGATCCAGAAAAAGCATAAACTTCCTCCTCAATCCCTCTTTCTAAAATTAACTACTGTTTGGTGTAGATCCTGCTTTTATAAACTAACAATCATGGACATCTTTCCATGTCAGTACACATTGGTCAAGTTCATTGTTTTAACACAGTGAGGGAATTCTACTGTCTGTTTCCTCCCGGGTTAGGGAGGTCACCCTGATTCCTGGGACATATGATACTAGCTCATTTACCACCACCCCACACTCTTCCCATCCCCTCTGATCTATCCCCCACCCCTTCACAACCTTTGGGGCTGATCTGATTCTTTTGGCAATTGATGACATTTCATTTGATGTCAGTCTATATGCTGTTCCACATGAATTTCTCATATCTTCTTGTATCTCTCCCCAGTTAAAGTCAAAGATTTATTTACTGACATTGAATAAACTCCTTTGTTCCCTCTCTCCTTGTTTCTCTCTCCATTTCTCTTTTCCTAATTTCCTAATTTCACTAACAATTGTTTTTAACAGCTTTATTGTGATATACCTCACATACCTTGCAAGACATCAATTTAAAGCATACAGTTCAATGGTTTTTAGCATGTTCACAGGTGCATACAACCAACCCCACAGTCATCACTTACGAGTTTTAAAACATTTTCATCACCCCTAAAAGAAACCCTCACCTCTCTCCCCACTCTCCTTTCAGACCTAAGTAATCGCTCACTTACCTTCAACTTCAGTAGATTTCCCTATTCTGGACCTTCTATGTCATATGGAATCATGTAATGTGTGATCACTTGTGACTGGCTTTTTTCACTGAGCATGTTTTCAAAGTTCACCCATGTGTCAGTGCTTAATTTCTTATTATGGCAGAATATTCCTTTGTATAGTAGGCCACATTCTCTTTATTTATCAGTTGATGGACACTTGAGTTGTTTCTACTTCTGGCTATTAAGATGATGTAACTATAAAGATTCATGTGCATGATATGTTATCATTCCTCTTAGGTATATACCTAGGAGTGGAACTGCTGGGCCATATGATACTATGTTTAATTATTTGAAGAACTGTCAGAGTTTTCCAAAGTGGCTGCACCATTTTATACCAATAGTGCGTGTGGGTTCCTATTTGTCCACATTCTTATCAGTATTTATTATCTGACCTTTTATTCCAGCCATCCTACTGTATGTGAAGTGGCATCTCATTGTGGCTTTGATTTGCATTTCCCTAATGGCTAATTCTATTGAGCATCTTTTCATATGTTCATTGGTAATTTGTATATGTTCCTTGGAGAAATATCTCTTGAGATCCTTTGCCCATTTTCTACTTGGGTTATTTGTCATTGCATTATTGAGTTATAAGAGTTCTTTATGTACTCTAGATACAAATCTCTTATCAGATGTATGACTTTCAAATATATTCTCCCATTCTGTAAGTTGTCTTTTTACCCTCTTGACAGTGATTTTAAAGCAAAAAATTTTTAATTTTTATGAAATCCAATTTATGTGTTTTTTTTCTTCTGTTGATCATGTTTTTACTAGAATCCTTTGTCAAGTGCTGAAGTGACAGAATTGAAGATTTATCTGTACATTTTATTCTAACAGTTTTATGGTTTTAGCTCTTACATTTAGACCTTTGATCCATTTTGAGATGTAAAAATGATGTTTGAGTTTTTATATAAAGTTTGAGTCTGGGTGCAACTTCATCTTTTGTATGTGGCTGTCTAGCTGTCTTAGCACCACTTTTTGAAAAGCCTAGTTTCCCCCATTGAATGGCCTTGATACCCTTGTCAAAAAATCAGTTGACCATAGATGGGTAGGTTTAATGCTTGACTCTCATTTCTATTTGATTGATCTATGTGTCTATCCTTACACCAGTACCACACTGTCTTCATTACCATCACTTTGTACTTAAGTTTTTAAGGTGGGAAGCGTGAATCCTTGTATTTTTTTCTTCTTTCTCAAAATTGTTTTAGCTATTTGGGACTCCTTGTAATTACATGTGAATTTTAGAATCACCTTGTCAATTCCAAAAAAAGGAAAAGAAAAGGAAAGGGAAGGGAAAGGGAAAGGGAAAGGGAAAGGGAAAGGGAAAGGGAAAGGGAAAGGGAAAGGGAAAGGGAAGGGAAAGGAAAGGAAAGGAAAGGAAAGGAAAGGAAAGGAAAGGAAAGGAAAGGAAAGGAAAGGAAAGGAAAGGAAAGGAAAACAGCTGGTGTTCTGGCAGGGATTGTATTGTACCTGTAGATCAATTGAAGAAGTATTGCCATCTTACCAGTATTAAGTCTTCTGAGCCATAAACATGAGATGTTTTCTGTTTATTTAAATCTCCTTTCATTTCTTTCAATGTTTTAGTTTTAAAAGTTTTGCACTTATTTTATTAAATTTATTTCTAAGTGTTTTATTTATCTTGTAATTGAAATGATTGTAAATCATTGTAAATGAAATTTATTTCTTAATTTCATTTTTGGATTGTTCATTGCAATCATATAGAAAAACAATTGATTTTTTATTTTGACCTTGTGTTCTAAAACCTTGTTAAGCTCATTTATTAGTTCTTAGAGTTTTTAAGTTGGACATCCTAAATTTTTTAGTATTTTCTATATACAAAGTCATGTTATCTCTGAAGAGAGATACTTTTGTTTCTTCTTTTCAAACCTGGATTTTTTTTCCTTGTCCAATTGCCCTGGATAGAACCTCCAGTACAATGTTGAGCAGAACTGGCAAGGGCAGACTTCCTTATCATGCCCCTGATCTTAAGGACAAAGTTGGGGCACCTGGGTGGCTCAGTCGGTTAGTGTCCAACTTCAGCTTAGCTCATGGTCTCACAGTTGGTGAGTTGGAGCCCCACATCTGGGTCTGTGCTGAGCTGTCAGCACAGGGCCTGGACCGTGCTTCAGATTCTGTGCCTCCCTCTCTCTCTGTCCTTCCCCTGCTCGTGCTCATTCTCTCTCTCTCTCAAAATAAATAAACATAAAAAAATTAAAAAAAGAACAAAGCATCTAGTCTTTAACCATTAAGTGTGATATTAGCTGTGGAGTTTTCATAAATGCTCTTTATCAGGTTGAGGAACTTCTATTTTATTCCTAATTTGTTGAGTGTTTTTATGATGAAAGACTGTTGGATTTTGTCAAATGCTTTTTTTTGGGGGGGGGGGGTATTTTTTTATTTATTTTTTTTCAATATATGAAATTTATTGTCAAATTGGTTTCCATACAACACCCAGTGCTCATCCCAAAAGGTGCCCTCCTCAATACCCATCCCCCACCACCCCCCTCCCTCCCACCCCCCATCAACCCTCAGTTTGTTCTCAGTTTTTAAGAGTCTCTTATGCTTTGGCTGTCTCCCACTCTAACCTCTTTTTTTTCTTCTTCTTCCTTCCCCTCCCCCATGGGTTTCTATTAAGTTTCTCAGGATCCACATAAGAGTGAAACCATATGGTATCTGTCTTTCTCTGTATGGCTTATTTCACTTAGCATCACACTCTCCAGTTCCATCCACGTTGCTACAAAGGCTTTTTCTATATCTATTGAGGTGATTATGTGGTTTTTATTTTTTACTCTACTGGTATAACCTATTACAGTAATTGATTTTCTTATGTTTAACCAACCTTGCCTTCCTGGGATAAATCCCACTTGACCTGGTATATATTCTTTTACATGTTGTTGGATTCAGTTTTCTAGTGTTCTGTTGAGGATATTTGCCTCCAAGTTCATAAGAGATATTGATCTTTAGTTTTCTTAGGACGTCTCTCTCTGGTTTTGGTGTCAGGGTAATGGTGGCCTCAAAATGAGTTCATAATTGTTTCCCTCTCTTCTATTTTTTGGAAGAGTTTGTGAAAGATTGGTATTAATTTTTTCAGTTTGGTAGCATTCCCTAGTGAAGTCACATGAACCTTAGCTTTTCTCTGTAGGTAGTCTTGTGAACATCCACTCTTTAATTTCTGATTCTAGTTATTATCTTCTCTCTTTTTCCCATGGTTAGGCTAGCTAAAGGATTATCAATTTTGTTGATCTGTTTAAAGAACCAGCTTTTGGACTCACTGAATTTTTGTTGTTTTTCAATTCTCTATTTCATTAATTTCTCCTCTAATCTTTATTATTTCCTTCTTTTGCTTTATGTTAGATTGCTCTTCTTTTTTCAGTGGAAGTTTAGGCTATTGATTTGAAGTCTTTCTTTTTTAGAAAATGTTCATTTATTTTTGAGAGAGAGAGAGAGAGAGAGAGAGAGAGAGAGAGGCAGAGAGAAAGGGGGACAGATCATCTGAAGCAGGGTCTGCACTGACAGCAGAGAGCCTGACATGGGGCTTGAACTCACAAACCATGAGATCATGAACTGAGCTGAAGTCAGATGCTCAACCAACTGAGCCACCCAGGTGCCCCTCTTCTTTCTTAATATAAGCATTTACAGCTATATATTTTCCTCTAAGGACCACTTTTGCTGCATCTTATAAATTTTGATACGTTGTATCTTCATTTTCACTCATCTTAAAGTATTTTCTAATTTCCCTTTTGATTCCCTCTCTTATCCACTGGTTCTTTAGGACTGTGTTGTTATTTTCTCAAGTTTTTTTTCCCTGATATTGATCTCTAATTTTGTTCCAGTGTAATTGGAGACCACACTTTATATTATATCTATCCTTTTAAGTGTATTGATGTTTGTTTATGGCCTGTGGTCTATGCCAAAGAAGGTTTCCTGTGTACTTAAGAAGAATATGTATTCTATTGTTGGCTCTGTTAAGTCTACTTGGTTTACAGTGTTGTTCAAGTTTTCTATTTCCTTGTTAATCTTAAGACTAGTTCAACCCACTATTGAAAGTGGATAATTGAAGTGTCTATTGTTATTGAATTTCTTTCTTCATTTCTGTCACTTTTTGCCACCTGTGTTTTGATCCTCTTTTATTAGGTGCATATGTATTTATAATTTTATACCATTCTAATGGACTGTCCCTTTTATCATCATAAAGTGTCCCTCTTTGTCTCTAGTAAAAAAATTTTTTGTTGTAAAGTCTATTTTGTCTTATATCAATATAGCCATTCCAGCTTTCTTGTGGTTTCTGTTTGCATAATATATCTCTTTCTATCCTTTTACTTTCATCTATTTGTGTATTTAAAGTGTGTCTCCTGTAGACAGCATATGACTGATCATGTCTTCTTATCCATCTGAAAATTTCTGCATTTTGATTGGGCTGTTTAATCCACTCACATTTAATGTTATTATTGATATACCTGGATTGACATCTGCTATTTTACTTTTTGTTTTCTATATGTCTCAAGTGTTTTTTGTTCCTCTGTTCCTTGTCTACTGCTTTCTTTTGTATTAAAGAGGATTTTCTGATGTAACATTTAATTTCTTTGATAATTTTTTCACTTTTTCTTTTTTTTTCTTTTTAGTGATTGCTGTAAGGTTTACTGTGTGTATTTTAAATTATCAGAATCAGCTTCAGATTCATACTAGTTTAATTCCAATGATATATAGAAATGATACTCCTATGTAGCTCTGTTCGCTTTCCCTCTTTTTTGTGGTATTATTGTCATATATATTATATCTATTAATGTTATAGACCCAACAGTACATTGTGATAATTATTACTTTACTATCTGTAGTCATTTCCTTAGCCCAGTGCATCTTTGCTTCCACCCACTTCCTTTGTGCTGTTCTTGGCAATATATATTTTTCTATATGTTACACACTCTATAATACATTATAAACATACTATTTTATATAATTGCTTTCTAAATCAGTTAAAAAAAGAGAAAAGCATGCATTTATACTACCTTTTATAGTTATGCAATTGCCTTTTTTTTTTCCTTTTTCACGCCTATGTCTCTTTTCTACCCTTCCTTTTCCCTCATTCTGACTTCCCTCCCTCGGTCCCTTATCAGGAATCTTCAAACCTTCTTGTGACACTTAGGACTAGGAGTATCTGGGTGACTCCTCCCCATGCTGTGGGAACTGTCCTATAGGGGGAGCCCCACAAGACCAGGAGGAACAATGAAGGTCCTGGTGAGCTCTGTGCCTTTGGAGATTGCCTAAAGGTAATCACACACACCAAAAAATGCATCATAGTTGATTGAGCCCCTACCTTGTGCCAGGACCAGATGAAGCATGCCACATATAAGATCATTATGGTCAGACAACCTGACCAGGAAGATATCATTCCCATTTTGCAGATGATGAAGGTTAAATGACTTCCTAAAACCACAGCTGAGACCAGATTTTCACACATGTGTCTGATTACAGTGCCAGAATCAGATTAGCTTCCCAGGACATGGGAAGGAGTGCATATTTTATCTGCATTCAGGACATTCTTTGAATGAAGGCAAAGGGCATCTCCAGGAGGTACTCTGACAAATCCACTTGGCTTTACTTTGTTTCTCTGATAGAATACAATTGTCAGGAGGGGAAATGTATGTTGATGTTGGTTTAAATTACAACTCCCTTTACCTTCTCATGAAATAATAAAACACTTGTCTAAAGGGGGAGAAATTGAATCACATCCATGTTCCATCAAGCTGGGCAGCATGACCTCAGAATACAAATGATTCTGTTACTTTTCAATAGTTTTTAAAGACTTTTGTTCTCATTATAAAAACAATGGCAGCATTAAAATGGAAATAATATATAATTCTCAGAGGAAGTTTGAGAATGCAGAAAAGTATGAAGAAAATATAAATCACACAAAATTCCTCCATTCAAAAACAACCAGTATTAATATTTTGGCCCATATGTTTCTTTGTTTTTCAAGTCTTCTGTGTGTGTATTGTATGTAAGGTCCTACTTCTCTCATTTAACATTCCATGGCCTTAATCCATGTCATTAAAATTTCTTCATATATGTTAATGTAACAGCTGCCTGATTTTTCATCATATGATAACACTTCATGTTCTGCAGCATCCTCATTGCACAGATTTACACTTTAACACAATTACAGGACCCTCCTCCTGGCACTGGTGATAGGCCAGTGACAGAAAGTCTCCTCTCTGTCACTAAAATGTGGTTCCTGTCCCAGAAGTTGATGGCCTCAAAGGAGTGGACTTAGAATTTGGAAGACATGGAGCTAGCAAGGTTGCAACTCAAAATCAAAGAGAAAAAACAAACCCAGGAGAAAAGATAAAATGGCCCAGTCCACTGATAACTCCATCATGGGGGCTCTCAGACACGGGGCTCAGGTCTGGACAGAGTAAAATCCCAGACACTCCCCAAAGCCATCTGCCCTGAACTGGACTGTGATGGAGAGCAGGGTGAGGCAGGGGCCACCAGCTGTGCCAAGGGGGTTCAGGGTGGAGACAGGCAAGGAGGGTTGGAAGAGGAGTGGACAAGTGTGAGCAGCTGCGAGTAATGAGCAGTGCTCAAGTCCTCCCCAAGGACATCTGGCCCCTCCACATCCCTCCAAAGATATGTTTAAGAAGAATATAAAGATGCAAGTAGCAATTAAGGACAATTGATTAAGCAGCTGTGTGCACGACTGATTGCTGGAAGTGGAGACCACATAGGAGTGGACTGGTTAGGGCCTGCCCACATCCATTCCTCCTCCAGGTGGCAGGACCCCAATGTCTCTTGGGTAACCCATTCCTCACTACATCCAGTCTTGGTGGAAGAGCAGCTAAAGAGCCCATCCTCCCCCAGATGGGAAGGAGCCTCAAACACTGTCTCTGGGACACAAATCAGTGCAGGCACACAGAGCCCAGCATAGGCTGGCAGTCACTCATCTTGCCAGGTCCCCAGGAGGGGACTGTCCTGGGACTCCTGCTCCTGTCCTGGCTCAACTCAAATCGTCCATCAGCTCTGGTGGCTGCTGCAAAGCCTTTGAAAACTTTCCCTTTTCTTTGAGTTGGCCACACAGTTTCTGTTACTTTTCCCAAGGAATCCTGCCCAGGGCTCCAGGCCTGGGCAGAACTGAGCTGCTGGGATTCACCCAAGTCATGGGCTGGCTGGTGCTGAGAACTCTGCTCTGTCTGCTCTGGAGCTGGGTGCCTTCCCTGACCCACAGCTCAGGCTTTTTGCATGCTTAGCAGCTGACTGCCCAGTGCTCCAAAACCTCTGAAGCAACCCTCATTCAGCACCACACGAGGAAGTCATTCCATAATGGGAGGCATGGACACAGCACACAAAATTGCAGAGTGCTTTGTCTGCCTGAAATTCTCCCCCTTTCAGCCAGAAGACATTCTGGATAGGGGAGGGGCTTGAACACCAGGGACACTGTCTCAGAGCTGATGTGCATTCTCCCTGCTCTAGGTGACAGGATTCAGGGAAACCAGGGAGGGTGAGAGGAGGAGGTGTATGTCCACGTGAGCGTGCTTGAGCATCCGCTGATCTATAAACTGGTAGGTGTGGTTGAAGGACTCCAGGCCGGAAGAAGGCATGGGGCGGGGCGGAGGGGGGCGCCGCAGAGCTGAGTTCTGCTGGTGGGCACTTTCCAGAGGCTCAACCCCAGTTTCCTCATCTGCAGTCTCTTTGGGCTTTGATGAAAACACAGTTTGTGAGGACTTGTTGATTATTCTTGGGGCTGCGGGGGGTAGGGCATGTTTTTATGCCCGTCCTGTGTCAGCATTCTATAGGATTTTATTTTTTAAATGGTGGTGGTGGTGGTGATGATGATGATGATGATGATGTCATTTTAATACAGTGGTGTCCAAACTTCTAAAAATATTCATTATGGAATATTCAAACTTTTTTTAACAGTGTGACCCATATTTTAATGAAATCTGGTGTGGAACCCAGTATTTAAAAGTGTTTACAGAGCAAAGCAGACCCCTCTGGGGCCAGGGTACAGAGCCCACAGCCTCCCTTTTGCCTCCCAAGGCAGTCTCTGTGGCATCCTTATGGGCATAATTTGAAAAATAGTTTCAGAAACAGTTTGCAAACCACTTTCCTCTCTCTTTTTTTAATGTGTATTTATTTTGAGAGAGAGAAAGAGAGTACACACGGGAGGAGGAGAGAGAGGGGAAGAGAGAGAATCCCAAGCAGGCTCTGCACCGTCAGCACCAGAGCTGACGCAGGGCTGCATCTCACCAACCTGGAGATCATGACCTGAGTGGAAATCACTTAGTCGGCTGCTTAGCTGACTGAGCCACCCAGGTGCCCCTGCAATCTACTCTCTTAACCAGAGAACATTATTTTATGGAAGAACTGGGGCTCTGGGCCACAGCACAGTGAAGGTACTTTCCACCTCTCCCAGGACCCCATTCCAATGGCTGCTCAGTCCTTTCCTGGATTCCAGCCTCCCGAGAGAAGAGGGCCTTGGCAAGGAGCTTTGTGGTAACAGCGGCTCATAGGTTTCCAGCTGCGCTGAGTCCTAACCTCACTTACTACTCAGAGCACCCTAAAATTCAAATACCATTAGTATCTCCATTTTTCAGATTAAAATAAGAAGAAAAAAAAGAGCTTGAGAAACTTAGCTAAAAGCAATAGCTTCTAAGTGAAGGATTGAACTCCACCCAAAGTCCATGCTCTTATGCACTCCATACAGGAAACAGTGGGGACACCCAGAGCCACAGCAGAGACCCCAGGATGAGAGGAGGGGACAAGCATGCCAAGGTTGGGGTGCCCAGTGCCCCTACCACCTCTCCTGGCACAGCCTCCAGGGGATGGAGGCAGCAGTAATAAAACCCCTCCCTCCTACCTGGATGGGAACCTGGGAAGTTGAGGTGGCCTTGGCCCCGGAAGGCTGAGAGGAAGGCGGATGGGGTGCAGGATGGAGTTGCCTCGTCTTTAAGGGGAGAAAGTGGAGGCACCCTGAGGTCCTATCTGTAGTCCAGTCCAGCTCTCTAGGCCAGAGCACACAGAGGACCCCACCCCTGCCTCTTTTTAAATGTAGGGACCCGCTGCACTTTGATAATGTATATCTGCTGCCCAACCCAAAACAGATCCCTATGAATGTTTGTGCCCTTCCCTCATATGACCAGTGCCTTTCCACCCTGGCAGAGGGTACATCTTGGAGATAAGCGTGTGCCATGAGAGCTCATTCAGAGCCCCTTCCAGGAGCCAGGACCCACTGCAGAGCAGCCAGGAGAAGGGACACTGGGCTAGGTAGCAAGCAAGACTTGTACCATGCATGTCATCCTTTCTTCCTGGCGCCCCCTCCAGCTGGTGTGGCCTAGGGAGTTTTGTGAGATAGGGTGTGTCCCTCCCCAACAGGTGTCCAGACAACATGGGAATTAATTGGCCCACTCGGTACTCAAGCCAGCACCAGACACGTCTAAAAGCACAGCCAGCCCCTGCACAGGGCCACACCAACTTTTCCTTGCGCTATTTTAGGGCCCTGCAGACAGAGGTAAGATGATGGGCTGGACTCCCCAAGGCCTATCTACTCAGGTGCAAACACATAAGGGAGCTGTTCTCTCCTGACTGGGTGTGGCCAGTATGATGGTGAGGGGATGCCCCCTTCTCCCCGTGGTCATTTCTCTCACGCAGCACTTTGCCAAGACAACAGCTGCAGGAAAAGAATAGCCCTGCGAGCATCAGTGAGGCCGAGCATTCCACATAGACAAATAGAACAATCTGCACAATCGGGCAATGTCAATGGAGATCACCCACTCTGTTTTCAGGAAGCCCAACAATCTGTCATGTGCATGGTGCATGATCAAGAGAGACCTCTCTTTCCAACTTCTAGCACCACATTGTTAATCTCCCATAACGGCTGGAGACTAGGGAGCATGTCTGTGAACAGTGTGATCACCCAGCCACTGGCCTTCTCAACCACATTCTTCCCCCAATGGTCATCGCATCCAGAATGAAGAACTGGAAGGTCTAGGGGCAGTCACATGAAGAGGAAATTGGGCACACAAATCAGGAAGCAATCTGACATCTCAAGATCAGCTCAACTGAAAACTTGTCACAAGTGTGCAGAGGCTGACAGATGTTCCCATGAAACCACAGGTGCTTTCCAGCAAAGCCAGGTCCTATAGGGACTGGAGGAGGGAAGCAGACAGAACAGAGAGACAAAAGAAGAGGCAGCCCAGCCAGGGCCAATGAGGCTTTGCCGATTCTTACAAAGGTCGCTTTTCTGTGATGCACAGCAGTTCAGAGCTGGAAGGAAACTCAGAGATAGTTTATTAATAATTTTTTCTGTTTCCTAAAAACAAAACAAAACAAAACAAAGCAAAACAAAACAAAACAAAAACCCTGAGACCAAAAGGGGAATAACTTTAATGGTTCACTAAGTGACAACCTGCAAGAGAAATTCAGGTCCCTTGCCAACACCTTCTCAGACAAACAGAACTCCAATTCTCCACCCAGAGGCAAATGAAATATGCAGTAAACATCATTTAATCATATGTGGTCAAGACCCCATACTAGGTGCCTGGACAGATAGCAGAGGACAAACATATAATCACACAAATCGCTATTTAATATGAATTGTGCTAAAACACGTGTGGGGCTGACACTTATAATCAGGGACCTGACTCAATCTGGGACTGGGAGACAGGGAGAACTTACCTAAGGAGGGGACATTTAACTTGACATTGGAAGGGTTAACCCAACAAAAGGTGGGCAGAGAGTTTCCAGGAAGCAGGGACCCCCTTCCCTTCTTCCTCCCTCCCTGCTCCCTACCTCTTGTCTCCTCTCCCTCCTTCTCTAACCAAACTTATTGCTGCAAACCAGCTGACTACATTTCTGGCCTCCGTGCCCAGTACAGCCATTACACACCATGGCCAAGCTTCACACAGTCATTGTCTCTTCCTCTCACCCAGCATTTTGGGCCCTGCCCCCACCCCCAAGGGTCCCAGCCTCATCCAAACCCCTCACTGCATGAGATGTGGGTTCCTCCTGCTATAGAGTCTCAGACCCTACCCCACACCAGCCACAGGGCTTTCAGCAATGCATGAACAAATGAATGAATTGAATAATGCACCCATAAGGTGTGGCAAGATAAAACTTGAGGGAAACTC
This sequence comes from Panthera leo, assembly GCF_018350215.1. Taxonomy (NCBI): domain Eukaryota; kingdom Metazoa; phylum Chordata; class Mammalia; order Carnivora; family Felidae; genus Panthera; species Panthera leo. Next base: position 109,680,026 of record NC_056686.1, read on the forward strand.
TGAGATCCCTGTTTCTGCTGGCAAGCAGCCTACTGCACCCAGCACAGTAGATGTGCTCCTGAGACCTGAACAAGTGTACAGACCCTTCTCCACATGAGAAACAGCCATCTTGGAGCCTGTTACCTCAAGGCACTTCTCCGTTCAGTGGTCCAAAACGTTGCCTCATTGGAATGCCCTCCTCTTATTTGTTCATCCCTTAAAGCTTGGTGAAATTCTTATTTCCATCCCTTCCTTTCATCACAGCTCATGAGAAAGGAAATTACTTTGAGCCTTTGGTGTCCACCCTAGGGGTATGGTAGAGAGTGCTCAGGGCAGGAAAAGATTGGCTGGAAGGATCTCTGAGGGCCTTCCCCTCCAACATTCCAGCACTCCCAGGCACTTAGTGGTCAGGAAGACACAGCCCTGAGCAGGGACAGTGACGTGCCCCAGACCCTCCAGCTTACCTGCGGCAGGGCTGAGGCTCTGGCTGTGGCCTCAGTTCTGGGACCATCATCTCACCTTCCTAGTAACTGTTCAAGAAGCATGTCAAGGCCCCGCCCACATTAGCTTGAGTTTCTCCATGCCAGGTCACAGGGAGCCCTCTGTTTGGGAACTCAAAAAAAAGTGCTCTGAGCATTGCATCCAGACAGCAGACCCACACACTCAGCTCCAGGACCATTTACATTTGGACCTACTGGGGCAGGCTCTGAGGAAAGGGGAAAGAGCCATCTTGTCCAGGTCTGATCTGTTCCATCTGCTACCCCCACAGCTCCCAGTGGAGTCAGGGCTTCAGAATGATTGATAGATAAATATCCTGGTTACCAAGACGCCTTGCCAGAGCCTCTGACACAACCTGTGACCTGCTGGCTCACCTGGATGGAAAGAAAAGGGAGTTCACTCCTGTTAGTTGATAGAGTAGCATGAACAAATCACTTGAGCTTCATGACCTACACATGTGAGGTGCTACTGCTGAACTGGAATTTAAAAACCAAGACAGCTCCTTCTGTATCTAGGAGTAGATAGAGGATGAGTCACCTCAAAGTCCACTTTTGTTTCTGGGGAAATCACAGGAATGGTCCCTCTCCAGTTGTGACATCACTGAGGCACCCATGCCCCAGGAAAGACTGTAAGAGGATCTTTAGTTTTCTGTGTCACACAGTCTCCAGCACAGGATCCCAGGGAACTTCTTGAAGGGAAAGGAATAGCATCACAGCTCTGCAGCCCCAGGGTGGGGCACAATGCAGCCTTCTCAGGGACCTGGAACGAGGCCCCCACCATACCAGCGTCCACCAGGCTGTGCAGGGCTCGTGTGCAACAGTGACGCCACATGGCAGCAACAGAAACAACATGCCTCTGGCTTGGATTATCCAGCTCTTTCTCTCCCCTGGTGTCTGGAAGCAGAACCAGCTCCAGGTTCTTCAATCATTGAGGCAGTTTCTGCTCTTCCTACCAGTGAAGACTGCTGAATACTCTAGTAGCTCATTAACAGTTAATCATACCTCCCTATCTCTACCAAGCTGTCAAGGAGGCCATTCCACTTTTGCATGCTCTGTCTTGTTTGATGATCACTAACATACCCACACTGTCTGAATTTTGCAGATAAGGATGTTTAGGAGTTAATGATTTCCCCCAAATCACATGTCCCAAATATATGGCAATTCTGGGATCTCAACCAAGCTTGTGTGACTGCAGGGTCCACACTCCTGCCCTCCACAAGGCCCCTCTTTGCCCACAGCAGAAGCCAGAAAACACAAAGCATCTCAGGGTGCATTGCTTTCAGGCACTATCTCCCTTTGAGTTTAGTCTGGTTAAAACTTCCCTGGAAACCCGTCCTTATCCGCACCTTCTCTAGTCACATTTGGTTCACATGTGGATCAAAGACCATATGTGCTACATGGCATGGCTCTTCCTCCCGACCCCACCCCCATTTTGCTTAGCTGGTGCAAGAAACATGCCTAAGCAATCAGCATAACTTTAGAAAATCAATTTGTATTCTGTCAGCCTGAGTATCATTAACAACTTCTGCTAATACAGCAGTAATGAACATCTGGAAACACAGCAGCTGTTGGAGGAACGAGGTATAAAAAACACTAAGATGACAGCTTGTTTTTCATAAGTTAGATTGGCTCTGGGCAAATAGGAGAGGCAATGAACAAAAGGGGAACAAGAGAGAGAGGAGGAGAAGGGCGAGGGATTAGCAGGAATGCCCATGAACAGATTCACTGTGCAAAGGCACTCACTGCTTGAGCACCAGTGGCCTGCCTTCTCTGAGCCAGGCCCTGCCCAGGGTAAGGGATCCCAGGGATCCCCTGCCAGTCAGAGGCCAACAGTTCAGCTTATGGAGTCTCCATGCAGGTGAGCACCAGGTGCTCAGAGAGCTCCCAGCAGGATGGATAGCTGGCTGAGCAGGCTGGGAAGTCTTCCCAGGCTGGAGACATTTAGGCCTGGCCTTGAAGCCTGAGTAAGGGTTTGTGAGATGAGCAAAGGAAGGAAAAACTACTAGTGTGAGGGCAAGGAATCCCCAGGGGATCCTGAGGACGCTGGGTGTGGTCAGAGCAATGTCATTGGAGTAACAGGGACAGAGGCCAGTCACAGAAGGCCTGGGAGGCCCTGTAGGTGTGTGTGCATGGGTCCTAGAAGTAGAGGCTGGCATGGGTATTGTGAGAGTCCCATGAAAGGTGGGACCGAGTGACCATCCCCATGGGACACAATGTCTGAGGCACAGGTGGGCCTTTCCTCATCTAGCACCATGAGCACTCAGCAGGATTCAGCAAGCATCAGGGCAGAGGAGGTCTGCCTTCATGGGACCCACAGACAAGGAGCAAAATCAGCAGGCCAATGTGACACACACCCTGGGAAGGTGCTATTTCATATGGAGTGACCTTGAGTGTTTTCTTAGAGAAGACTAGAGTGAGAAGGCACTTGAGGGCATAAAACCATGACCCAAGTGACTTTAGGGGGAAGACGTGCTCCCAGAGGAGAAGCCAGCATGGGCAAAGGCTTGGTGTGCTCTGGAGGACCGCAGGGCAGGTAAGAGGGAGGTTGGTGGGAGAAGAGAGGCCAGAGTAAAGGAGCACACTCAGGCCCACCTGCCATAACTCAGGCCCTGAGGACCATCTGACCCCACTGGAGAAAGCAGAGCTTGGGCACCTCTGGGTCTTTCCAGGGCTTCTCACTGAGAAGCGGGGCTGCTCCTTCTTTCCTGGGACTCCACTATGTCTGCTCCTCATGTCTGCTTGGACATCTGGGATGGGTGGGGGCCCACGGGGGAGGCCTAGAAGGGACAGGATTCCTGTGGGGTTTCTCTTTCCTTTGGTAAGGCCCCTCTTTGTTCAGTGGCCCAAGCCTTGGAGTTGTCCTTCAGTGATTCACAGATTTAATCTAAAATGCATCAGCAGACCCTTGGCCTACACCAGCCCCATGCTGAGTGCCATCAGAGGAAGACTGTCTTGACATTTTTATAAGATATCTTTCCTTTACCAAAAGGATAAGTCTCAATTTTGAAAAATCAGAAAATGTAGGAAACACAACAAAAACAAAAAAACACAGAAAAAAAGTGTACATAATCCTACTTCACAGTATTTCAGTGTTTTCCTAAGTATATAGATGGACAGAAATACATACTCACAGTGTTTTGCTTCTGCGTTTGTCTTCATCTGTAGAAGCTGGTTTTTCTCCCCCTCAAAGTAGCATCACTATTTTGCAGTACAGAGCAGTGGGACAGGAAGGCATAGCAGACACTTTGGGACTCTTTGGAACCTCTGATTTGCAGGTTGATGATGGATCAATCAGCACACAGACCCAGGCCTTTGGGAGAGGGTGGAAGAGACACCTACCTCTGCCTCCTGAGATGTGAAATGAGGGTCACTTTCTTGGCCCCTGAACTACATTACCCTGGGGAAAAGCCCATCTCTACTAGTGACCCGGACTCAATGCCAGTGGTGAGAGCCCAGAGGTTCAACCTGAACCTCATCGCAGAAGCTGCCCTGGCCCAGTGCAACTTTGAGACGCAGTGGCTGAGCATGGGAGAGTGAGCCCAAAAGAGCTACCCCCTTGGCAGGGAGGCACCCACAAAGGAATCCTCCCAGCAGGTCACTCTCCAGCCAGTGGATCAGCAGAGGGTGTAGGATGGGGATTCCCATAACAGCAGTGAAAGAGGGAGGAGACACGAGGTCTCTTTCACTTAGTGTCTAGACAACAGCATGATCTTTTGCACTGTTTTGACTACTGTAGTTTTATAGTGAGCTTTGAAATCAGGAAGTGTCAGACCTCCCACTTTATTTTTCTTTTTCAACGTTTTGTTTTTGTTTTTGTTTTTAGCTAATGGTAATTACATATGAATTTGAGGATTGACTTTTCCATTTGTGCAAAAAAAGTTACTGGAATTTTGATAGGGATTACACTCAATCTGTAGATGGCTTTGGGGACCATTGCCAGCTTAGTAATATTGTCTTCCAATCCATGGATATGGATGTCTTCCCATTTAATGAGACCCTCTTAAATTTCTTTAAGCAATGTTTTATAGTTTCATTGTACAAGTGTGCAAGTCTTTCTACCTCCTTGGTTAAATTTATTCTTAGGTATTTTATTCTTTTGGATGCTATTGTAAATGGAACTTTTCTCTTAATTTCTTTTCAAATTGTTCATGGCTGGTATGTAAAATCACAACTGATTTTTGTGTGTTGATCTTGTACCCAGTAACTCTGCAGAATTTAGAGCTCTAGTAGTTATTTTGTAGATTCTTTGGTATTTTCGATATATAGAATTATGTCATCTGCAAATAGAGATACTTTTCTTTTTTGCAATTTGAATGCCTTTTATTTCTTTGTCTTGTTTAAATGCTTTGTCTAGGACTTGCAGTACAGTGTTGAATAGAATTGGCAAAAGCAGACATTCTTATCCTGCTCCTAATCTTAGAGGAAAATCTTTCCATCTTTCATCATTGGGTATGATGTTGACTGTGGGTTTTTCACAAATGCCTTTTATCATGTGAAGGAAATTCCCTTCTATCCCTACTTTGTTGAGTGTTTTTATCATGAAAGGGTTTTGAATTTTTTCAAGTGCCTTTTTTGCATCTATTGAGATGCATGTGGGGTTTTTTTTCTCTTCATTCTATTAATGTAGTATATTACATTGATTGATTTTCTTATGTTGAGTCGCCACTGCATTCTGGGGATAAATCTCACTTGGTCTGATAGATAATCCTTTTAATGTACTATTGGATTTTGTTTTCTTGTATTTTGGCAGGGAAAGGTTGTGTCTACACTCATAACACATATCGGTCTATAGTTTTCTTGTGGTATTTTTGTCTAGCTTTGGTATCAGGGCCTTATAGAATATGTTAGAAAGTTGTTAAGGATTGAATTGTGTCCCTCCCCCCCCCCAAATTCATATGTTGAAGACTTAACCCCTAATGTAACTGTATTTGGATATAGGGACTTTAAGAATATGATTAAGTTTATATGAGGTCATAAGGATGGGGCCCTAATCCAATAGGACTGGTGTCCTTATAAGAAGAGGAGGAGACACCAGAGAGAGGAAAGCCCACGTGAAGACACAGGAAGGCAGCTGTCTACAAACCAAGAAGAAAGGTCTTACCAGAAATCATGCCTTCTGGTGTTTTAATCTTGCATTTCTAGCCTGTAGAACTGTGGCAAAATAAATAGCTATTATATAAGCCACCAAATCCGTGGCATCATATTATGGCAGCTGGATCTGACTAATACAGAAGTGTTTTTCTGTTTTTCTAATTTTTGAGTTTGAGTAGAAGTTGTGTTAACTTATTAACTTTTTAAATATTTATTTATTTATTTTGAAAGAGAGAGAGAAAGAGAGAATGAACAGAGAGAGAGAATCCCAAGGAGGCTCTGCGCTGTCAGCTCAGAGCTTGACACAGGGCTCCATCCCACGAACCATGAGATCATGACCTGAGCCAAAATCAAGAGTTGGGCACTTAACCAATGGAGCCAACCCAGGTGCCCCAGAAGTGGTGTGAATTTTTTTAAAAAAATACTTAGTAAAATTCACCACTGAAGGTATCTGATCATGGACTTTTCTTTGTTGAGAGATTTTTTATTATTGATTCAATTTCTTTACTCATATTATAAGTCTGCTAAGATTTTATATTTCATCTTTAGTCAGTTTTGACAATTTGTGTGTTTCTAAAAAAATGAGTCCATTTCATCTAGATTACCTAGGACAATTATGATGATGATGATGACGATGATGATGATGATGTTAGGGTATAATTATTTATGGTATTCCCTTATAATCCTTTTAGTTTATGTATGGTTGGTATAATGTCCCCCCTTTAATTTCTGATTTTAGTTATTTATGTCTTCGTTGTTCTCAGTCAGTCTCACTAAAGGTCTGCCAATTTTGTTGATCTTTTCAATGAACCAACCTTTGGCTTTGATCTTTTCTAATGTTCTTCTACTCTCTCCTTCATTTATCTCCACTCTAACTTTTATTATTCCTTTTCTTCTGCTAGCTTTGGGTTAGTTTGATTTTATTTTGGTAGTTATTTAAGGTGTAAAGTTATCTTGGTGATTTGAAAACTTTCTTCTTCTTTAATATGCATTTACAGCTATAAATTTCCCTCTGAGCACTGCTTTAACTGCATCCTATATGTTTTGATGTGTTGTACTCCTGTTTTCATTCATCTCAAAGTGCTATATAATTTCTCTAGTTATATCTTCTTTCACACATTGGTTATTTAAGGGTGTGTTGTGTAATTTCCATGAATGTGCTTCTTTTCCAATTTTCCTTCTGTTATCAATTTTTAGCTCCATTCCATTATACTCCTATGATGTCAATATTTTAATATGTATTGATAATTAATTGTTTTATGGCCCAAATATGGTCTATCTTAGAGTTTCAAAGGCACTTGAGAAGAATGTGTATTCTTTTGTTGGGTGGAGAGTCTTTATATGTCTCATATAAAGGTCTGATTGGCTTATGGTATTATTCAAGTCCTCTGGTTTCCTTATTGATCTTCTGTCTAGATGTTCTATTATTGAAAGTCAAGTATTGAAGTCTCCTATTATTATTATAGAGCTATCTGTTTTTCTCTTCGATTTTGTCAATATTTGCTTCATATACTCAGGGCTTTGTTGTGTGGTGTGTACATGTTTATAATTCTTCCATCTAATGTTCTTCCTTGTCTCTTTGTAATAATATTTTACTTAAAATCTGTTAATGTCTGACATTAGTATAGCCACTCCAGCTCTCTTTTTCTTTCCTTTTACTTTCAACTTATTTGTCTTTGAGTTTAAAGGAAGTCTATTGTAAGCAGCATACAATTGGACTGTGTGTGTGTGTGTGTGTGTGTGTGTGTGTGTGTGTTAATCTATTCTGCAAATCTCCTTTAATTGATGAGTTTAATCCATTTACACTTAAAGTGATTATGATAGTGAAGGACTTACTTCTGCCATTTTGCTACGTTTGTGTCTTATATAATTTTTTTCTCAATTTCACCTCCTTTTGTGTTTGATGTTTTTTTTTCCAGTGTAACTCCATGACTCTCTTCATTTACTTCTTACATACTTTTTATTTATTTTCTTAGTGGCTAGCATGGAGATTAAGTTAATATTCTACATTTATAACACAATTTTTAATTGATACCAGCTTACTTTCAATAGTACATCTTAATTCTGATCCTAGCCTACTCTATCACCCTTTGCATTAATATTGTCATAAATTACACCTTTATACATTGTGTGCTTATTAAGACAGATTTATACTCATTGTTTTATGCACTTGTCTTTTAAACCATATTGAAAGCAAAAAAAAAAAGCAACAGTATTAACTCTTGTATTTACCAATCTGGTTATGTTTACTGGAATTTTTACTTCTTCACACAGCTTCGAGTCACCTTCTGTGTGCTTTCATTTCAACCTGCAGTACTCTTTTTTAGCATTTCTTGGAGGTCAGGTCTACTAGCAGCAAACTTTATTATATTTTGTTTATCTAAGAATGTCTTGCTTTTTCATTTTTGAAGGATCATTTTACCAGATATAGAATTCTTGGGTAACAGTTTTTCTCTTTCAGTTATATAACCCCACTGCCTTCTGGTCACTGTAGTTTCTGATAAGAAGATAGATGTTAATCTTATTGACTATTCTTCGTACCTGACAACTTGTTTCTCTCTTGATGCTTTTCTCTTTGCCTTTACCTTTTGACAGATTGATTATAATGTGTCTCAGTGTGGCTCTCTTTAAGTTTCTTCTGCTTGAATTTCCTTAAATTTTTTGCATGTGCAGATTTATGTGTTTCCTCAAATATGAGGAATTTTCAGCTATTATTTCCTCAAATATCATTTTGCCCCTTTCTGTCTCTCTCTCATGCTCTCACTCTCGCTCTCGCTCTCACTCTTGCTCTCACTCCTGCTCTTGCTTTCTTCTTCTGGGATTCCCATAATGTGCATATTGGCCTGTCTGGTGATGTCTTATTGGTTCTTCAGGCTCTATTTATTTATTGTCTTTTTTCTTTCTGCTCCTCAGACTGGGTAATTTCAATTGGCCTGACTCTAAGTTTACTGATACTTTCTTCTGCCACTCAGATCTTCTGTGGAAATTCTCTAGTGGAATGTTTACTCTAGTAATTGTACTTTTCAGCTCCAGAGTTTCTATTTGGTTCCTACTTGTAATTTCTATCTCTTTATTGATATTCCCCAATTGTTCATACAACATTCTTCTCATTCCTTTAATTTTTTGACCACGGTTTTCTTCAACTCTTTTAGTATATATAAGATAAAGTCTTTGCCTCATAAGCTCAGTGTCTGAGCTTTCATAGGGATGGTTTCTAACACTTTTTTTCCTATTGAGAATTAGACATTTTGAATATTTTAATATAGTATAAATCTGGAAGTCAGCTTCTCCTACCTCCCCAGGGATTGCTGTTTTTGTTTGCTGGGGATTAAGCCATCTATTTGTTTAGTGACATTTCTAAACTATTTTTGCAAAATCTACATTCTTTGTTGAGTGTGGTCAGTGAAGTCTCTGTTCTGTTATCTCACGGTCAGACAGTCACCTAATAGAGGCTTCCTTGAATACCTGAGTCCAATAAGAAAAGAAACAAATAAACAAAGAAGATGTTGTTCTGTCTTTGTAAGTTATTTCAACAGATGCTACCCAGAATGCTGCTTCAGCCAAAGGAGTTGAAACAATGGCCAGCATTTATGTTGGCCCCTCAATTACTCATCAAGACAGAACAAAACACACAACCCTATTTTTGGAGGGCAAAATTTATTGCCTTCTTTGGCACCAGCAAGCACCCCAGAAAGGCAGACCATCTTCTCTATGGCTACATGCCTTGAAGCTAGGGAATGGGGAAAGGTAGTTGCTACACAAACACCAAAATTTACCAGACCCTTTCTTTACCAAGCACTTCCCTGGATTCAACAAGGATTTGACTCTATTCCAGAGTTCCAAAATAGTTGATTCTGACGATTCATGCTAGTTCAATGATTGTTTTGTTGGAAGGACCAACTCCTGGAACTTTCCATTCTGCCATCTTGTATAACATTGAACTAGTTGTTTATCTACCATTTTGTGGATCACTTTTCTACTTTTTCCATGGATGTTACTATGTTCTGTCTTTGTCTCTATTTTGGTGTAAATTTTTATCATTTATACTCATTTGAGAAATCATCTATTGAGTTGTATTAATTTCTTAACCCCTTTCAATCTCCTCCACATCTGATATACTTCCTCCTTCCTAGTCCCCTCTGCTTTAGGTTCCTCCTTCTTCTCCATCATAAAGATGCAATGCTTTCTTTAGGAGAATCAGATTAAACATACAGTAAAAGGTTTTGTTTTCTAATTATAGTTCGATTTCCAAAATTTTGCAGACTCCTTTTTATTAACTAGACCAAATCCAAATATATCCCTCAGTTGATCACACTCCACTCACTTGCATTCCAGGAGAGTTTCCTGGGTGTTTGAGGAAAGGAGCTCCTGTGTGGGGGAGTGCGGACTTCACATTAACCTGGGGTCTGCCTACAGGGAGCCATACTGCCTGCAATGCCATCCATCATGTGTATCCTTGTAAAACACATGGGGGCCAGCAGGACCAGCTAGCAATTTATCTCTTTTGTTGAGAGTTTCCCAAAGAATTAGTTCTGGCACTTATTTATGGCTCAGGGTTTTTAATTCACTAATTTCTGTTCCTATCTATTAATTCCTTTGTCCTGTCTTTTTGAAGTTTACTTTATTCTTCTCTTTTTAAGTTGAACTGAAAACTTACTTTATTTATTTCTCTTTTCTGCCTAACATTGAAGGCATTTAAGGTCATGAATTTCTTCATTATAACCTTGACAGATATCCTAGGTCTTGATATATAGGGTTTTCAAATTGCTGTTTTCTTAGTATTTAGCAATTGTAGTTTCAAATTACTCTTTGATTCAAAAGTTACTTAGGAAATGATTGCACTATTTTTGTGTTTGTTTAGTTTTCTCAAGGATGGGGTTTGTTTTGTTCTGTTTTGTTTTTACTTTCTTATTACTTTCCATTTTCAATGCACTGGGTCAAAGTACTGACCTGTACAATTTCTATTAGGAAGCAGTTACTGGAAAATTTTCCTCACCAGTTGCCTAACGAGTGAAATGTTTTTGTAAGTGTCCTGTGAGCACAAGAAAACAACACGGCTTCTCGGTCTGAAGGACACAGGTTTGATATGTAGAACTCATGTCATGCCACTGATTGTACCACTAGTGTCTCCATGTCCTTATTGATGTATCCCGCCCTCAGAGAGCTGTGTTACAGTTTTTCACTATTATTGTGTTTTTTCCACATTTTCTGTGCATCCATGGGTGCATCTGCAGGGGCTGTTGTCAGCCAAGGGGCCTGACGGTACTCTGGAATGCTTTTGTTACAGAGAAATACAGTGGGGAAAGGTCACTAAGCAAAGGAAAGGCAGCACATCCAGGGACGGTGGCAGGAGCCCCTGTGTGCCCTGTGGAGCCCAACCTGCCCATCCAGGGGACACTTTAGCCTGCCACCTGCTATTCACAGGACATCCTTAGGCTGCTTTGTGTTCCAATTCTGGGTCATGGCCAGCATGTTAGCAGATTTTACAGTTTCCATTGTTTTGGACAACCAGTCCACAGGAACTGTTTGGGAAGTTGTACAGAAGTATGACACCAAGTTAAAGAAATTGAATTATATGACTAACCCCTCCTTAAAACCCATCTTCCCCCCATTCTGCCCCTTTACGGCTTTAGCTTCTGTGTTGCTTAGAAGCAGAACTGAGGAGGTTGAAGAGGAAGTTTCCATTGTGACTTTCAAAGACCTTCTGGTTTTTCTCACATTTCTGTCATATAGGGCTCAGTAAATTAGCTCTAGAGAGTGTCCACTGACTAATCCGGCGTAAGATGAAAAAGAGTTTTACATCTTTATTCCCTCCACTCCTCCTTCCTCCTTTCTTCTAGTTTTGTAATTCTTGAGTCAATTTCTCTTTGTTTTCATTACCACTAGTATCTTTTAGAGACTTGTATTGAACCAGTAATGCATGCATCACAAATAAAACAGGAAAACACAAATTAGGAGCATGATGGAATACTCTTATGCTTCCAACATGCTGGCAAACATTAACTCAGCAAGCATGTGGAGACACGGGAACTCTCAGACACGTCAGACACCAGCATACTAGTTGGAGCACAAAATAGTGTAACCACTTTGAAAAACAGTTTGGCTTTATCTAGTGAAATTAAAAATATGTTTATCTTATGACCTAGAAATTCCATTTCTAGGTATATATCCCAGAGGAACGTGAGCCCATGCATACACATACAAGAATAATCAAAGTAGAAATATACATATTACTCAAATATTGGACATAATCCATATGACCATCAAAAGTGAAATGGATAAGTGAATTCAGATATATTCACACAATGGAATGCCTCAAAATAAATTAACTGCAGCCTATGCAACTTTCAGAAACATAATTTCAGGTAGAAGGATATAAAAGAATACGGGGCACCTGAGTGGCTCAGTCAGTTGAGCACCTGACTCTTCATTTCAGCTCAGGTCATGATCTCATGTTTCATGGGTTCGAGCCCCACATCCGGCCCCGTGCTGGCAGTGTGGAGCCGGCTTGGGATTCACTCTATCTCTCCCTCTCTGTCTGCCCCTACTCCACTTGCTCTCTCTCTGTCTCTCTCAAAATGAATAAATAAACTTCAAAAAAAATTTTTTAAAGAATATAGGCAGCACTGTACACAATCTCCAATTCAAGTCCCCACCTCCAAACTCCAGTCTCCTATGTCCAACTACCTACCCACCATTTCCATTGCATTTCATATTCAATGCACACAATCTGAATTCTTAACCTTTACCCTCAAAGCCTGTCCTGCCCACCACCATGGTTTTTGGCAATTCCACAGTTCCAGTACTCGGGACAAATACCTTGGAGTCATCCTTGCTTCCTTTCTTCTTTTTAATGTCTAAATCTAATGTCTACTGGATCCACCTAAAATTCTGTCCAGAATCCAGCCATCAAGTCCTCTACTGAATGCTGGTCCAGGCTACCACCATCTCTTACTGTGCCAATGCAACAGTGCCTTTGGGTATCCCTGCTTCCCCCAACACTGGCAAGACTCATCGGCCCAACATGTTCTGGTGATTTCTATTCTGCTCCTTGCTCACCCTGCTCTAGCCCTCTGGCTTCCTTCCTAGGCCTTCAACATGCCAAGCAGTCTTGCCACAGGGCTTTTACACCTCTGTTCCCTCCACTTGGAACAGTCTTCCCCATGTGTTTCTCCCCACTGCTTTCTTCGGTCTGTGTGCATGTTTCAACCTCTTTGGAAGGTTGAGGCCTTTGGGGAACACCTTATATAAAACTTCTCTATTCATCTTCCCCTTGGCATTCCCACCCCTGGGACACTCACCAGTTTCTGACATTTTCTGTCACTTACTTGTTTACTGTCTTCCCCAGCCCACTACCATTTCTAGAACATTAACTCCATGATGACAAGGATGTTTTTCTGTTTTCTGCATTGCTATGTCTAACATGCCCAGAACAATGCCTGGCAAACAGTATGCACTTACTTTAGCACAGGGTCCCTAGGAATCAGAGCCTGCAGTCACACATATGTGCTAATAGTGAGGGAGCAATAGTGAGGGGGAAAAGTGAGACAGGGAAGGAGGGAGAGCAAAGCCTGTCAGCACACAGCCAAGTAGGACACAGCTAGAGAACACAGAGTGGCCCCAGGAAGGGGAGGCACAGCACATCACCTGCCAGCCTCTCTCATTGGCCAACATCCATCCCTTGGAGCACTGATTTGCCTTCTTCCCCTCCCTCTCGAAACAGCCCCTGCGGGTCCACTGAGTCAGATCTGGGCAGAGAGATGTAGGTAGGATCCAGGGGTGACTCGCCCTCAGCCCCAAGGAGGCCCACACAGTATGAGGAGATGGGTCACCACAGTGGTTCTGTGCCCCATGGTAGTGGCCTTACTACCACAGAAAGTCTAAGAGCCATCACTAGGACCACTCCAGCCAGGAAGTAAGGCAAGTGGCCAAGTCCAGGCAGATCTCAGCCCAAGCCAACCACGTGGGATGAAGAAACTGGGCCTGGTAGAGCACTCACTATATTTACCAAAATGAATTCTACCTTCCCCAGCTGATCTGGAATACCACTGTAACATGTAATAAATTATTGGAGTCACTTATTTTTAGTCATTCTTTTACATTATATATTCTATCTTACATTATTTTTGTAGATGTTTTATTCTGTTTTATGCTCTTATTTATAATAATTAACATAACTCAGCGCATGGTTTAATGGTTTGTAAAGTCAGGCTTGATTGCATACTGCTAGCACATTCAGGCCATGATTTCCCATTTTGTTTGCATATTCCTCCATGGACAGCGGGAATCTGATACTGTACCCAAAACGAGGTGAATGATTCTTCTTGGACCCCCTCACTTTCCACAAGGGTGTCTGCACGGCCTCTCTCTCAGATCTCACGTGGAAGGCTGGTGGCTGGTGGCTGAGGCACCTGTGTAGAGGGGCAGAGCCAGGCCCCAGGGAGTCCCGCCAGATGGACTACTCCTTTCCCTGCACTTCCTTGCCCTTGGGGCATCACAGCCAGCAGTGGGGAAGGTCTGGGCCAGGATCTGGTCATGTGTCCCACTACAGGTCCCAAGGCTTCCCTGAAGGTGCGTTGGGGTGTCCAGTAGTACCATTGTACACTTAGTCCCACAACGTCCCAGCAGGTGTCAATAACATCAACAGCATCGAGTGTGGTAACATGCAGTGAAGTAACCAGGACTAGGGCAACCTGGGGAGGGTGGCCCCAGAGCCGTCCTTTCACAGACCCGGCTGGGGAGCAGTAACATGAAGGCCAGGGCCGGCAGAAGGGTGTGGAAGGACCAAGACTGGCCAGGTCTGCAGTCAAGGAGCAGGGCACAGCATGGGGCACAGAGACCTCAGGGATGACCACACTGGCCAGCCAGCTCAGGCAGGACAGAGAGTGTTACTGGGGTAAAACCAGCTCTCTGTGTCATGCACAGAAATGAGGAGGACTCTGTGGAAGGTGAGCATGCCCCAGAGCCCAGAACCTGAGGAGGGAGGGCAGGTCCAGGCTGAGAGTGTGGGGCAGGAAGTGTGAGCATGGGCCATGGGGCAGCCCGCCAGCACCCACTCCACATTCTTATTGACCTTGTCCCAGGCCCAGTGAGTCGGTCTCCATTTTGTAATTACTGTATTGTCTGAGGTCTTGTAAATAGCCTTGAATCTTTGTGGGAAGAAGAATGGCATTCATTAATTAACAAATTCATTAGCAAGTCCTTTCCATCCATTCTTATACCTGGGCCTGCCCATTGGCACAGCACCCATCTTGGGCACCCTACAGGTGGGGAGGGGGCAGCTTTAGGGAGAAGGCCGTGTGCAGACAGGCAGGGCAGCCCCACTTGGAGACCCTGGCAGCCATCCTGCCTTACAGGGCCTCTCCTTGAAGCCTGTGGGCAGAAGACAGAAGCGTGGAGCTGTGGAACTGGGTACCACCCTCAGGGCATCCTGGTTCCCTGAGTGTCCCCCACCTGCTCTGTGCCCTATCAGGAGGACAGTCCCACTTCCCCCCTCCACTTCTTCCCAAACAACATGCCCCACCCCATGGTCATCATGGCACCTGGGCCCACAGAGGCTGTGTAGTTGGGCCGAGCTCAGCAGACACAGGGCACACTCCTTGGCGTCCTAAGCCTCAGCCACCATCAGGGACCACGGGGACAGCCGGTACATTGGTCCCTCCCCAGCACTATAGTCAGGGCAGGCACGGCCTGCATTTGCCCCTGCAGACCCACTTGCCCTGCAGCTTCCTGTTGGACATGAGGACTTGGCCAGAGGCTGGAGACAGAAGGAAGCAGGTCAGACAGGCTGGTGTCCTCTGGCTCTCTCCCTGCCAGGCCACAGTAGGCAGGGCTATGACCTCTACCTGCAACCATGGCCTGTGCGAGCAGCCCTTTCCTACAACCAGAGCCTTCCCCAGGTTCTGCATGGCCCCCACCTCAGGCCTCCATGGTGACAGTTCCTATGGTCTTTATGTTCCCTGGTCAGTCAGATTCAGTGGGCCATTCCCTGCCTGGACCCTTTCCTGAACATCCTTTTCATTCCAAGCTGGCTCAGACAAGGCTCTTTATTGGAAAGGGAGATAAATATGCATAAGTCCCCTTAAGTGCTATGTCAGAGGTCCCCCCACCATCCTCAGATCGATGACTTACTGAGAGGACAAGCTGTTATACACACAGGTATGGTCTATCACAGTGAAAGGACATAGACGAAAACCAGCAGAGGGAAAAGGCACCCAGGAGAAGCTCAGGAGAAACCAGGCACAAGCTTCTAGGGGTCTTCTCCCAACAGTGTCACACAGGGACACACTGAACTCCCCCAGCAACAATGCAGAAATACGTGCAAAGTTCCAACCATGGAAGTTCACCTGAGCCCTGTGTCCAGAGTTTGGGGGTCAGTCACGTAAGTGTGCAACACGTACATGACTGACTCCAGCCCCCTCCTGGAGGAAACCCAGGCACTGGCTATGAATCACACTGTCTGCATAAACTTATCTTGCCCAACCGGTAAAGCATGGCCCAAGGCCTCAGGCATGCAAAACACTCTTACCAGGCAGAATATTCTAAAATCTCTGGAGACAGGCCTTTATTTGGAATGGGTAGGGTTTGAGCAACCCAGACCTGCTGACTTAACCCTTTCCTACCCAGCCACAAAGCAGAGTAAGGAGGGGCACCTGGGGGGCTCAGTTGGTTAAGAATCAGACCCTTGATTTCCACTGAGGTCATGATCTCACAGTTCGTGAGATCAAGCCCCACATCGGGCTCTGCGCTGACAGTGAGGAGCCTGCTTGGGATTCTCTCTATCCCTCTTTCTCAAAATAAATAAATAAATAAACTTTTACAAAAGCACAATAAGGGTAAAGTACTTCACAGAGCTCAGGGCTGGGCTGCCAGCTGGGCCTACAAGGAAGCAGAACAGAACAGGAAAGTTCTCAGGCATCGAGGTTCTCTCCTCCCTCTTGCAGGGGCCTCCTGGTCTCTTTTCCTGCTTCTTCCTACCTGTTTCTTTGTCTTCCTTCTCTTCTCTTCCTCCATCCTCTCCCCTCTATCCTCTCTCTCTTTTTTTCTCTCCCCACCCCCTTTCAACACCTTCCTCTTCTACAGGTGCATGAGCCAAAGGTAGTTGCCCCAGGCCACCTGCCCTACATGCTCTCTTGGTTCAAGTACAGTCACAGTCTTCTGGAGCTCAATTCCAAGGGATGGGGAAAGAAATCTGACTGGTCCAGCTTGAGCCAGGTGCTCACACCTGCTCCAGTCAGCCACAGCCAGAGAGGTGGGTACAGAGAAAAGTGATGTGGGCTGGGAAGACTCTTCACATCCATCCACTCCACAGGTGCAGTGCTCTGCACCCACAGTGGAAGGTGAGACACTGGGGCTCACACAGCTAGTAGAGAGAAAATGTACGTGTGGAAAGAAGAGCCTGGGGAGGCCATACTGCCCTTTGTAGCCAGACAAGCCATCAGCACAGCACCCTGGAACTGGTCTTTTTCAGAAAGGCCTGAAGAAGCCTAAAATAATCTCAATCTAAAATGATTTGGCCTCACTGCCAAATAAGAAATGTGTTGAGCTGATGCTGAAGCTAAGTCCCCTAGGTAGACATAACTGGTCTCGGAGAAAGGGGGCAGGAGCAAAGGAGGCACCTTAGCAAAAGAGACAGAGCTGCAGACCCTTTGTCTTTTGATCCCTCATTACTAGGACCCCTCAGAGGTGACTCTGTCTGTGCCTCATGGAGCAAAAAGGACACCAGTGATCACCGTCCCCCGCCCCTGGAAGATCCTCACCTTGCAGGAAGAAGGAGGCTGGGTAATGAGGCGGGCAAGGGCCTGTGCTGGCCACGGCCATGAGACTAGATGCCAGGAGCATTTTCTTTAGCCTGTGTGCAGATGGGGTGGGGGGCACTGATGTTTTTTAGGGAGGGGGAGGAGGAGAACCAGAGCGCAGAGGCAGCACACTGGGACCCAGCCAGCAGACTTACAGAGCACTGTTGCAGGACCTGTGACACGGTGTGGCAGGACCAGGAAGCATGTGGTACACTTGGACACAGGACAAACTCCACGGGTTGAGTATGCCTGGGAGCAGCCAAAAGCAGGGAGGTCTCCTCCGAAAAAGGTATATGGAGGCTCAAGCCCATAGCTGGACAAATAAAAGTGGGAACACCTGTTTGCATGTCTTTGCTGGAGAGGTGGGCATGTGACAGCTTGCCCACCTCCTGTCCCTGAGGCACCCTGTCCCCTTGCTCACTCCAGCTTCTCCACTGTGGAAACCCCATCTCAAGAATCGTCCTGTTAGCTGTCACAGTGGGAGACAAGACTGGTATTAGATGAAAGGCTATTTCCTCCAGGAAATGTATTGTTGAACATACTGAGACCAGAGGATGGGAGCTCTTACAGTGGCCTGTCCACAGTGAGAGGACAAGGGAGCAATGCTGGGGGCTACAGTGTCCTTCCATCTGCCCACAGGAGCAAGCCTGGCTCCCACCCAGCCAGAGAGCAACAGAGACTACATCCAGAGTGCACTTGTCCATCGTGGTCCCACTGGCTCCCCAAACACTTCTGTGCACCCGATGCAGGGATGCTAGGCCTCCCAGGAGCCAGGGTCATACTCAGCATACATTTCCACATTACCATCTTTCTCGCCTCTTCCCCCAGGCTAGGCATTTAACCCCCCTGAGTTGCTGTTTATCCATCAGTAAAATGGATAGAATAATATCAATCTCACCAGGGTGTTATTTAGACTTATTTATTAATGCTGGCAATATACTCAGAGCCCTTAAGATTAAAGCAATAGATCACCAGGAAATATTATCGCATCCTGTTGCCATAGAGATGGTTCCATTCTCTTGGCTCCTCCTTGGAGCCCCGCTGCAGCATTAGGCTCCAAGGGTCTGGAGAGCAGAACTACACCAGCCAGGACATTAACACTAACAACAGTGATAATTAAATTACACAGAGAGGAAGCCCATGAAATATGTATGGGAGAGAAATGGATTTGATTCATTTAGGCAAATGGGCATGTTTTCCCATTAGAAATGGCTCCCCAGAGCCCGTGTCTGGCTCTCTACAGCATGCCTTCCTTTAGACAAAACAGGGGAACTGGGAAGTTTGGGTAGGAGGCTAAGTTGGAAGCAGAGGTGGGACAGAGATCCCAATACAATCTTCCTGAAAGCAACAGCCACTGCTGGAGCCCAGAGCTGTGGTGGTGTCTCTGAGTGCAGAAGTCCTGTGGGTTTGACCCTCCTCTACCACTCACAAGCAACTTCCCTAACTTTCCAGTTGCCTCTCACATAAGGTGGGGGTGGTTGGGGGCAGGAGGGTGACCCAGGATTGTTGGAATGATTCAAGGACAGGAATGAGGCACTGGCCTCCTTCACCAGTGACCCCTGAGGGAATGGGGTCACCCACCCCTGTGGTGCACAGAAGGGCTCCAGGTCTCAGAACTGAGTCAGCAAAGTTCTCTACATGTTGTCGGCTCTCCAGTTCACTGTTCCACAGGAGCGGGGGCAGCCACATGAACTGGGCCACGATGCAGAAGCACTAAAGCTACAATTCCAACCACATCTCCCAACCCTCCCTCATGCAGCCCATCATCCTCACCCTCTAGGCCATCCCAGTCTGGGTCACCCCTTCCAGGAGCTGTGTCCACCCTGAGTAGCCCTCCATAGCAGAGGCCCTGGGGACAGGGACCAGCAGTCTCTCCTTCATGTTCTCTTCCTGTCCAGCTTGGAAGTGAATCTTGGCTACAACTCTCTGAGCCCAGAAATAGAAACAGGTCACTGCCCAGTTTGGAGCTGGGGGATGCCTGAGGGAAGCCTGAGGGAAGTCTGATACCAAAGGCCTGGTTTCCTGAAGGGAGGGACTGGAAGCCCCAGCTTTGAGCCAGATGCACAGTGAGTACTTAGTGAATCCAGTATTGCCCCAGCGACCCTAAGAGGAATGCCCCACACTCCCCACCTCTGCCTACTGTCGACGGCCTTTCCCGAGCTAGCTCGGTTCAGTCCCTGTGGGCCAGGCACAGACAGACAACAGACATATAAGTCAACCCTGAGGGCTTCCTCTCCCCAACAACAGCAATACCATGGACACCTGGGAAGATGGCTGGATGTGTCCTGAGCCACTGCCCTCCTTTCTTGGCTGTGGTCTCCTCTCAAGGTCTCCCCCTTCCAAAAGGACAGAAGAGCTCCACTACCTGTCATTTATACTGTGCTGTGAATTTAATCCCCATGATAATAACAAGAGCCAGTAGTATTTAGTGAGTACAGTGCATGCAAAGCGTGCTCTCCTGAACCCGAGAGCCCCTTGAGGCAGGTGGTGTTACTATGCCCATTTCACAGATGAGGAAACTGGGGCTCAGTGAGCTTAGTCAATAGTTCACAGTCACAGAGCATGTCATCAGGGACAGGATTCAGACCCAGCATGTTCCCCTCTCCTGGGAAACTTGTATTCTTAACCACATTGCTCATCATTGCAGCAAGGGATCTTTGTGCAGAGATGGGTGGGGGCGGGTGTCCTGACTTTGTCCCTTTGCACCCCACCTCCCTAGAAGTTTTATAGAGCTCTCTTTTAACTGTGTGCCCTGTAATATCCAGGGGAGAACAGCTCTCAGCTCTCAGGCCTCCCAGGGTAACATCAGTAAGGAGCCTGGGTCTCACAGACACAAACAGAGAAGGTCAGGGAGGATCCCGCCCCAGAAGCTGCCACCAAGCAGCCATCCGAAGTCCCCAGGGCATCCTTTCCCTGGGAAGTCATACCAGGGCCTGAGTCTGGTGTCATCCTGGATGGCTCACCTCAGTTAGGCTTCGTGTTCCCCCCTCAGACCAGGAGCTCCTCATAGGCAGGGACAGAGCCTTATTCATTTGAGGCTTGGACCACACCACACCCCTCCCCCAAAACACACACACAGAGTCAAACCAGCTTCATCTTCATCTGATGCCAAGCCCAGAGCTTTCTGGGCCCACTTTACTAAGGCTCAGAAAGATTAGCAGAGCCCCTGCCATGAAGACACTAGGCCCTTATTCCTGTAGCTCTGGGCATTAACAAGTAGAGTGCTTGTGCCCTTGCACAGCAAAGTTCATCTCAGCAGGGTCCCTTCTCCCCTTGCAATGTCCCAGGCACTGTCCCAGGCATGGAGGAGACCCAGGGAACAAAACAAACCCCAGCCCTCATGAAGTCCACAAATCTACACCAATGGCATTGTGCTCAGGACTGGGGAGGGGGTGGGATAAGGGGGTCCTCACTGAGAAGGTAATAGCTAAGCAAGCATCTGAAGGGTGTCTAGGAGATGACCATGGGGCATCAAGAAATAAGAGTGATCCAGGCAAGGACACAGCACGTGCCAAGGCCCTGAGGCTCAACCTTCTCACTATGTACAGGTAAATGGAAGACATCTTGTTGATCTCCTGGCAGTCAGATGGTGGCCTGGCACTTGCCAGCTACTTTTAGAGTTATCCACAACCATCTGACGACCATTTTGCTCTTAAGAAAGCCTCTCAGAGAACTCATATGGCTTTCTAAAGGTCATTCACTAGTGTGTATGACTTGATCACTGGTCTGCCTCGTTCCAAAGCTTGTGTCTGTCCACATGCCCTCCTGAATGCCAAGGGTCCAGCGCGCCACAGGCTCACCCAGCAGGCCTCGGCTTTGATATTCCTCCTGGGGAATGAATCAATAAATGAGTGAATGAACTAACCAACACCAAGATAACCCTTCCATGTGGCGGTCTCCTGACCCCTGCTGGCAGGAGAAGCAGCCTGGCTGGGCAGGGGATTGGCTCTGGGGCCATGGCCGGCTGAGCCTGGAGTCCAGCCTGCTGCCCCATAGCCTCAGGCCAAACCTACGGAAGCAGAACAGTGACCCCAGGTCACTCCCCTTTGCCCAGCTCCAGGCCCAGGATAGGCATATTGGGTTGACCAGCAGGGGCTACACACAGACACCCACTCTTGTCTCCCAAGTTGTTCTGATCCACCCTGTACCATAGTCCTTGAAGAGTGGCAGCAAGGAAAAGCATCAGAACCCCTAGGGCCACCCCTGCCCACCTCTCTAGGCATCCCATCTCCCTCCTTCACCCTTTGGGTCCCAGCCACACAAGGCTTCTGCTGGTTCCCTGCAAAAGGCCACTCAGCCAGGCACTGGGTGTGGCATCCCTCTGCCTAACATGCTCTGCATGAGCACTCTTACTTCTGAGACTCAGCTCAAATGCTGCCTCCCCCAGGTGGCCCCCTGACCCCCAAGCTCCATCAATATCCCCTTGGGGGCTCTGCCCACCATGGGTTGACCACACGTTATGACCACAGTACCCAGTGCTGGCCTCGTCCTGGAAGCAGCCCCTGACAGTGCATCCCGGTGCCCTCTGTACCCAGACAGCCATCAGCAAGCTGTGCAGAAAGCATTTGGGGATGGAACCAAGCCCTCTTTGCACATCTCGGGCAATGTGTTTTCTTTTTCCGAGAGTGCTGCAAATCCATTTCCCCGACAGTGATGGGAATGGGTATTGTCAGTGGTGGGGAGAGCACATTATGAATGATTCCACTTGAGTCCATTTTTAAAAGGAGGAAATCAATATGCTCTTCCCGGCATCGTCGGCTCCCCTCACCTGACCTCTGTGCTCAGGCCCCAGTGGCTCTTCCCACCACCCTCTCTCTTCCTTCCTTCCCAGAAGGGGCCGTTCCTTTCTCCAAACCACCCACAGAGCCTCAGGAAAACAGGCTTCTCTTCTAGGGAAAGTGCTGGGTGCAGGCACCCACACGGGACACTGGGGTAGAAGCACTTGATCTCCAAGGATAGTCTGTGCTTGAGGAACCTCCATGGACCCCGGTGAATGCACTGCCCCAGCCTGGGGACTCTGAAATCACAACCAAGCATGGGCCTACCACATGCTGGACAGTGCCTGGCATTCCCACACAATGTTTGCAAAAACTCGGGGAACACCAAAAAACAGTCCCAGGATCCGCCCTAGCACCTCCATCTGATGGGCTGGCAAGAAGCAGGCTCAGAGAAGCAAAGCAGTGCCCAAGGACACACAGCTCAAATGTGGCAAACTCTAGATGCTAAAGCAGGCTTTCTGCAATAGCTCCATGGGCTGGCTCCGGGAATGCACAGGTCCTGGGGCCACACCGCCAAGGGTCAAACCCCAGCTCTGCCACCCGAAACCTGGACAAGTCACTTAACGTCTGTAAGCCTCCTCTAAAACAGGGCTGATACAACCTCCTTGAGGTGGTGCTGGGAGGCTGTCCAGGAAGGGCCCAGCCAACACGAACCACGAGCAAGGCAGTCCAGAGCCCACCCCTCCTGGCTGTCGGCCGCTGGCCTCTGCCACCTCCCCTCCTCACGGACCTCAGGCCTGTCTGTGCTCTACACCCTGGGTACGAATCCATCCTGGCCTCACCTGGCTGTCCCTCTTTCCAAGAAGCCTGCAGCCTGTGTGGCAACAGCTGTACACATCTCTTGGCCTCAGGCTAACTTTAATAATGAGTGTTCAGTGAGGATTCCTTTTACTTTATTAACTCTCCCTCACCCCAAAGTCAGGCCATTCATTTTCCTGTTTTGCTTTGGAAGCATTTCCACAAATCCACTCTGGAGGCAACATGATTCAGCTAAAAAAAAAAAAAAAGAGGGGGGGCCACCACAACTTGTAGAGACTGGATCCCAGCTATGTCACCGACAGGCTGTGACCTGAGATGCTGTCCTTCCATCTCCAGCCTCAGTTTCCCCCTCTGTAAAATGAAAGGGTTGAACTGGCTAAGTCACCAGGGCCCCCCTTCAGTGGCCATGGCTCCTCCTTTCTGGGAAAGACGCAGTTTCTACAGGGCCTGTTTCACTCAGGATAGTGCCTGTCCTGGCACAGGTGACGACCCACATTTAGCAACTTACAAATCAGAGAGACGTAGCACTGCTCACACTGTGAAACCCACAGGAGGGCTTCCCTCACGCAGAGACCCAAGTGGAGGTGTAGAGCTACTTTCTGGAATTTAGCTGGCCACGGGAAGAGGTAAAGAACTCTGAAGGGCCTGACATCAGAAACGGAACGCCCAGCCTAGGCATGACACTCATCACTTCGGCCCTCAGTTAAGCCAGAACCAGGCACTGGGCCTTCCCTGGCAAACCACAAGGGAACCAAGGAGTTTCCACTGCCATGTGCTGGAATGTGGAAAGCCAGGCATATGAGGAATAGCCCACTGACCACCACCCACGCCTGAGTCTCCCAGGGACGAGGGGAGCAGATGGGTGTTGTATGGCCCTTGGATAGCATCAGGTCTGAGCCCTGGGCAGAGGGGAGGGAGAGGCTTGGCTACACGGGCCTGGAGTGTGAGGAGTACTCTGGGCCTGGCATCTTGGGTCCCTCCTCGTGCATCTAAGCATTCCCACAAGGACTCTATACACAGGGCAGCTTCATTGGGACTAGATACCCCAACCCTATCTGGGGAGGTCCTTCCTGACAGAACGGCAAGAATGCACAGGTGCAAGAGAGATGGCTCCAGGCAGTTAGAGTGACCATCCTAGGGCTGCATTTACTGCACCTTCTAGCATGCCAGCCACAGGCAAAACCCAATGTCTGTCAAAGACTGTTTATTCATTCACCCTTCACTCATTCGGCAAAATAGGTGTCAGACATGAGCAATACCCAGCCCCTTCCCTCAGACACTTGGGCTTGGGGTGGGGACCAAGCTCTTACTTACCCAGGACATCCCTGACCCTGTGGCCCTGATGGGAGCATCATCCTATGTTTTCCAGGACCTTTCAGGACCAGGTCTTAGGAAGAGACATGGTTGGAGCCTGCACTGAGCTGCTGCCCACCAGCCTGCCGTGACATGGCATCTCCACAGGCCTCTGCACAATGGCACCAGGCTCAGGCCTGTGGCAGCAGGTATGTTACCACTCCGATTATACAGATGAGGCAACAGAGGCCTCCAAGATTTGCCCAGCGAGGACTAGACCCAGCTGGCCTGCCTCAGGAGAAAAGTGAGTGCACAGCAGCCAGCAACTCCATGCACCTCCTTCAGGGAAGCGGGACAATGGCATGCGTGGGAGGGCCACGCTGGCCTCAATCCCAGCAAGCTGATGAAATCTTTGGTTTGCCTCTGGGTCAGGTCCTGCTGGCACCTCTTCCCCAAGAAGCTTTCTCTGCAGCCCCCATGCCACCTCTGCTCCCCTCACCACAGCTGGAAGGCCTTGTCTTTGGCCAGCTGCCCCCAGCACACAGTGGGTTCCCAAGGGCCAGGCCCCACCATCATCCCCTTTGGCCTCTGAGTCCAGCACAGGCTCTGCTTTGATGTGATCAGGACATTCGTAGGACGGGAAGCATGAATTCATTTATATCCACCTTATACCAACACAGTAATAGCATTTCACATTCTCTTTTTTTAAATAACTTTTGTCTTAATAGAAAATATGTAAAACACCAAAAAATTTAAAACCCATAAACTCACCGTTGACATATTCATATATTTCCTTCCAGGATTTTCTCTGTGCTTAGCTTCTGTTTGTTCACAAAGCAAAATTGCCAGGATGGGGTATGATTTTGTAGCCTGGTTTTCATACTCGGGGTCACATTGCAAGCACTTTATAGTGTTAATTCATGTGTTGAGTAAACCATGTAATGGCTGCATGGCATTCATTCTAATCGCTCCATAATTTAGATGGCCATTCCCCTAATGTGGACGTGAGGTAGTTGCCAATTTCAGGCCACACAGAAAAGGCTGCAGGGCCTCTTTCTGGGTGAGAATTGTGGTCTGCTTGTCCAAGCGTGCCCAAGGCACATTCCCACCTGGCCTCCTTGCTCGAAGCCCTGCCTTTGTTAAAGCCTGTCACCCAGCATCCCGCTGGCCCTGTCCCAAGAGGAGGCTCAGGAATCCCCCCTCTGCAGGACCTCCCAACTGCTCCGGGCCTGCTCCCAGCTCCAGCCTGAAGAGGGCTGGGTGTTCAGAGGCGGTGTCTCCCCAGCCTGAGCTCTCCCTCGGCCCCCCTCTCCCCTACTCTCCTCACTCCCTCCACAGAGGGTTGGCCCAGGCCAGCCATGCAGGGACTGTGCAAGAGCCGTACCTGACAAAGAGCTGATTACCAATTTGAGAGAAAACCAAGGCTGCCTTGGGGAAAAGTCTGGAATGCCCTTCTGGAAAGCACATACAGGCCCTGGGAGGGGGGCTCCCTGAGGTGGGTACTCCCTGGCCCCTGGGTGTCTCTCCCTCTCTGTGCATCTCCTCTCCTGCCAAGCCACCTACCAGAACCACAACAGCCCACTCTCGGTCCCTTTCTCAGCACAGGCTCTGTTGGCTTCTTCAGTTCAGTGTCCACTCCGGAACCTGACTGGCCCAGCCCAAGCCCTTGGTAGCTTTCCCTGGGGCCTAAGTCTCTGGTCGGCCATGGATAGGTTCCTGGTTCAAGCACCCTCCACTGGTCACTTATCTCAGGTGGAGGGAGAGAAGCAGCCCTGACCCCAGCGACCTAGGGCAGTGGACACCCTGAGGAAGGGGCAAGGGAAAGAATGCAGTCACCACAGGTATGATAGGCAGAAGACACGGGTCTCGACGGCGGTGGCACCAAGGGCTGGGAGGACACGCTGAGCAATGACCAGAGCAAAGAGTATGTCTTACTCATGGTGGTGCCCAGCAGAAGGGACTGTGCTCCTGGGTAAGCAGGGCAGGACCAGCAGAGCCCACAGAAGCTGTTACAGCACCAAGCACTGCCATCAGCAGATTACTGGTCCCACACAGCTAAGCAGGCACCAGAGGCCTCTGCCTGGGGCACCTCTGGAGAGAGGCAGGGCCCAAGGGGAAGAGTAAGATGCCAGACAAGTATCCCTGGGGACCCCTGTGTACTGGGGGCTAGAAAGTGGAGGGCACAGCAGATAAGGGGACGGCAGGATCAGGGGCAGAGGCAGGACACCCCAAATGGTCTCTAGGCTGCTGGGTGCTGTCAGCCACTGCAAGGTGGACACAGCTGCAGACAGCAGCCTGGCCTGAGGTCCCGCCCTCCTGCAGCTGGTGGAGGCAAGGCCATCTCTCCCCCTCACCTAGCCGGGGATATCTCTGAAGGCCACTCTGGCCCAGCGCTCCCCGTGCAGCTGGCCTGCATGGCAGCCATCCACTTCTCCCTGCCCACTCTTGCTTCATCCCAAGATGCCTCCCCAAAAGTACAGGAAGCCAGTGTGCGAACATCACGTGTGAATCCCAGGAAAGCTGAGGAAGCAGGGCCACCGCCAGGCTGGCATCAGGCCTCTCCCTCCCGAGCCTTCAGCCTGCCCCCCTCTTCTACCACAGCTCACCGCCTACCCCTCTGGGACTCTGTGAACATTTCAGCACCTCCAGACTTTGCTTTCTTTGCTCTTGACCTACACTATGCTTTCCTTCCCTGACCCTGTCCTTCCGGCAGCCTGTGCCATCTGATGACTGTTGCCCACTGCTATGGCTTCTCAAGCCCCACTAGCAGGCCTACCAGGCCCCACCCCACAGCCCTCTGAGTTTGCCCCATCCTGCTTCAGCCTTGGCTTCAGCCTTCATGCACAGGACAACTGTGCCACGAGGAGCCTGGATGGGAACAGACCAAGAGTGGGTCCAGTGGGTCCCAAAGTGTGCGGTCAGAGACAACATGAGTAATGCTTGCCAGCAGAGCTTTGATTCGGAATTACTGGGTTGTCCCACCCTGGGGATTTCTCAGCCATAAGACACAGAAATGGAAGGACCAAGAACCCAGCTGCAGTGTCACTTCTGCTTGTCACATGAATGAAAGAGCAAAACCCCACAAGGGACGTAAGGGGTCACAGGGATAGGCGAAGCGTGGTCCTGAGAGCATCATCCTGGAAAGGAGTAGGGCCTAGCTGGGGAGGGGCTCCAGAGCATGGGAAGAGCCATGGACAGGGTCGGAGGGTGGGGGTGGAGTGCATGGGTAACCACACAGGATGCCCAGGAGCGTGGGCCAGTCCAAGCCTGTGGCAAGATGGAGTGCAAAACTGAGGTGTCAGCAAGGCGGGCTCCATCCGAAGGCCGTGGGAGAAGCATGGGTCCCAGGCCTGTCTCCTGGCCTGGATGCTCGTCTTCTCTGTCTTCACATCATCTTCTCTGTATGCATCTGTGTCCTGGCCGCCCCTTCTCAGGAGGACTCCAACCACACCGGATGTGCAAATAAGGCCACATGCTGCGTGCAGTCCTGGGGGTTCAGACTGCAACACAAGAATGGGGGAAAACTCAATTCAACCACAGCAGCATCGGTGGATTGCATTGCCTCACCAAGGGAGGCCTGGCCCAAGGATGGCAGGAAACCTGCTGGAGGCTTTTGCACATCCTTACCGGCTGCGGGCCACCTGGGCAGTGGGCTGGCTGCTCCCTGTTGCCACCCGGGAGATGACAAGAGGGAAGGAAGCGAGGCCCGGAGCCAGCTAGAGCTCCAGCAATCCTGTCGTCAATCATCAGACACTTTGCTGCCTACTTTGGGCTCTAAAATAACACATTGATTTTTGAGCCAAGGCTAACTTTAGTTACCAGTGATGCTGCTAACAGGGGGAAATAAGTAATCATCATTAGAACTGAATCCAAATGAATGAGCTAGCCTGGGTCTCACTGGGATTTGGGCTTCTTCGTCTTCTTCTTCTTTTTTTTAATTGTCACAGTTTGCTGACATAGTTCTTCCTAAACTGAAGCGACATGAAAGAAATCTTTTACAAAATATGACACATTACCATTTGGGAAATATTAAAGGAATTGATTATTCTGCTTATCTGCTGCTGTTCTACAAACCATCCCAAGATTTAGTGGCTTCGCACAATACCATTTTGTAACATCTCACTATTTCGTGGGTTGGGAATTGAGGTAGAACTTGGCTGGTCATTCTTCTGCTCTGTGTGACGTCAACTAGGCTGCTCCATGGTGCTCAGCTGGCAGCATGGCAGGTCCAGGACATCCCGAGTCACATGCCAAATCCCTCCCATCATGGTCTCTGGGCTCCCCACGTGGCCTCTCCGGCAGGGCCCAGCAGCAATAGTCTATGCAGAGGTGCTGGGACCCAAGCCCACGGTGGACACCAAGGGTGAGAAAGTGCTTAGTCCCTTTTGTTGTGGGGAAAACATCTTGGACAGGAGCCAAGGGAATGGGCAGCAGGGACTAGTTATGTTCTTGTCAGCAACCAGCAGGAGTCTGGAGCAAAATGCTCAGCTTACAAAGCAACCCCAGACTCCAAAGTAGACGGCACCACCCTTACCCACACTCACACTGCTTGAACTGCTAGTCTCTTATACAAACTTACCCACACTCACACTGCTCCTACTGCTAGTCTCTCATACACACATACCCACACTCACACTTGCTCCTATGACCAGTCTCTCATACACACTCACCCACACTCACACCTGCTCCTACGGCCAGTCACTCATACATACTCACCCACACTCACACCTGCTCCTACGGCCAGTCTCTCATGCACACTCAGCCACACTCACACTGCTCCTACTGCTAGTCTCTCATACACACATACCCACACTCACACTTGCTCCTATGACCAGTCTCTCATACACACTCACCCACACTCACACCTGCTCCTACGGCCAGTCACTCATACATACTCACCCACACTCACACCTGCTCCTACGGCCAGTCTCTCATGCACACTCACCCACACTCACACTGCTCCTACAGCCAGTAACTCATACATACTCACCCACACTCACACCTGCTCCTATGGCCAGTCTCATGCACACTCACCCACACTCACATCTGCTCCTACAGCCAGTCTCTCATGCACACTCACCCACACTCACACCTGCTCCTGTGGCCAGTCTCTCATACACACTCACCCACACTCACACGTGCTCCTACGGCCAGTCTCTCATGCACACTCACCCACACTCACACTGCTTCTGCGACCAGTCTCTCATACACACTCACCCACACTCACACCTGCTCCTATAACGAGTCTCTCATACACACTCACCACACCGCTCCTACAGCCAGTCACTCATACGTACTCACCCACACTCACACCTGCTCCTATGGCCAGTTTCCCATGCACACTCACCCACACTCACACTTGCTCCTACACACATGCTCTCTTATATACACACTCATAGGCACGCACACTCATGCACATTCTCACACAAACACATGATCACATGCACATCGCTCTCTCTCTCTCTCTCTCTCACATACACACACACACACATGCAGTCACTCTCACAGACTCTCACACGTGCTCACACCTGACACTGAAGCACAAAGCTATGGACCCCTGATGGAAAGTCATGGAGGATACATGAAAGAGATCACCTTCTCAGAAATTACTAACAGTCTACCAGGCACCAAGCCTGTGACAGGTGCTGGGAAGCAGCAGAGTCGGAAGGAGACACAGTGCTGATTCAGATGCTGATTCCTCCTGTTTCCTTGTACAGATTTGGCTTCATAATTCATGGACTCAAGGCCCCAGCCTAGAGGTACACAGTGGCTCCCACAGGACATCCAGCTAGCAAAGGGACCTTGTCTAGCCTTCAATGTTTTGTTTTGTTTTGTTTTGTTTTGTTTTAAACCAGTTATCAGTTTTTGAAACTCAGGAGTTATCACATAAAATCTAAATTCTGGCTTCTCTAGAAAAACTGGAAAAGCTTGGAACTCATGTGAGCCTGAGCGCTGGGTCTGCCCACCTCACAGCTCAGGGTGACTGTCCAGCCCCCAGTGCCTGGAATGGTGGCCTCCATGTCATAAAAGGGCAGCTCTTAGAAATCATCTACCTCAAACCTGTAATTTCCTGCTGCAGATTCAGGGTCTGGAGAGGAGGAGGCCCTGTATGAGGCCACATGCGGGGCAGCCCAGGGCCACTTGGCTCAAACCACCTGCAGCAGGACCAGGGTGGCACTCCCTGTC
Source organism: Panthera leo (assembly GCF_018350215.1). Classification (NCBI taxonomy): domain Eukaryota; kingdom Metazoa; phylum Chordata; class Mammalia; order Carnivora; family Felidae; genus Panthera; species Panthera leo. The sequence continues at coordinate 109,710,407 of NC_056686.1, forward strand.
TTCTCCTTTTCTCTCTCCAGGACCTCAGACAGCCTCAGGCCCAGTGAAGTCCCACGAATGCAATCGTGGGAGAAAATGCGGGCCAGGTTCTTCAAACTTCACTTCCAAAGGAGCTTCATGGTTCCAGAAGCTGGACAGCCTAAGACAGAAGTTCTGCCCCCAGAAGGATGACTGTCCCCAAGTCCCTTTAGGGGTCCAGATTGTGGGTGTGTGTGGGGCCCAGCCTGATGCCAGTGTCTTGCCCCTTCTGTGTCCCAGGGGCCCTGTCCAACCCCCACCCCCTGCTGGGGCTCCCACTCCCTGGAGCACCAGTCTCCCATCCTCACCCCTCCATGACCCTCCTTGATAGCACCCACTGCTCACACAGGCCTCATCCACAGTCTGAGTTCTGAGCAACCGAGAAGACCCAGGCCCCACCTCCTACATGAACAAAGGAAGTTCCAAAACCCCCACCCAGGACATCGGGTGACATCGGGTAATGACACCTACCCTCAGGGCTGTCATGAAGACAAAATGAGACAACACATGCCATGATCTGACACCGAATAGGTGCTTGGAAGATGACAGCTGCTAGCATTATTATCACCAAGGAAAACTTCACATCCTCTCCATACTAAATATGGCCTGCAATGTACAGTGGAAGAGATTCGTTAATTCTACCATATGTCCTAATTGGAAACATAGCTTGAATCACTGCTACTTGCCAGAAGAAAAAAGAGAAAGGCAAGCCAAAAAAAAAAAAAAAAAAGGTTTTTCTTGACTTCCTACAGACTAGAGCAGTTATCAGGCAAATGTCTTCCCCCTGACTCTGGGATTTTCCCAACATCTCCATCATCTGCCTGCACTGGTTTTCATCTCTGCAATCATCCCACAGGCTAGGGACCCAAAGGAGCATCTTTGAAACCCAGCAAAACTGTGCATTAATGGTGATCTTTCAGAGAATGCACACAAGGAAATTTATTAAGCAAATCTTCACAAAACAACTTTCAGACAGATGGTGATGGGCCCATCACAGCTGAGCCAGACCAAGTCCCCACTCCAGGCAGCTCAGAGAGGATGGGGGCGCCTTGTTAGGGCACCCCTGGCAGAACACTCCAACATGACAGAGGTGCTGGATCCCCTGCAACTGTGAGGTCATGAAGCTCATGGACCAGCTGGGTAGAGGATGCCATGGCGTGACACACGGTCTCACCCTGCATCACAGAAGGCAGGGGGACCTGCCCGGAGCTGTGAGCCAGTTGCTCAGAATGGTCACACTAAGAAACACAAAGAGCCATATATGCCTGAATGTTGAATAAGTGGACCAAGAATAATCAAGCTAGCCACACATGGCACAATGTTTTGCATGTGTTCAGCTGAGTCAATGAGGGAAGATAGGAATGAGCACCACTGATGGCGAGAAGGGAGATGAACCACTTCAGGTCCTTTTGGCCTCCCATCTCTGTTCCTGCTCCTTTGGTCTCTGACCAACTTCACACAGATGAAATGAAGTTCCTGGCCCCTGCCTTTGCCCCTGCCACCCCTGCGACCTGAGCATCCCTGCTGACATCCCCAGGGAGGCCATCACATCGACACACGTGTCTGGAGGAGCCAAGGGTTAATACCCCAAGGACAAACCTTTATCCAGTGGTATATACAAACCAGTGGGCAAGTTCCTTCCCTGTGGCTCAAGAGATACCCTGAGACCCAGGGTACAGCTTCTTAGGGACCCTGTTCTCTTAATCAAGTCTAACTCAGTGATAATCCTCCCACGTTCCCCCTTCTGCCCTCCTCCACTGCCCTGGTCCTCATGCCTGCTCCCTGGGCTTGCACTCACCAAGGAAAACATCCTTTGCACAAAAGCAGTACACAGCATCACCTACACAGAGATCATGTGGGAGATGTGAGCCACAGAATATCACTACTAGAAGGGTCTTCAAGGCCACCTTGTTTGACCCCAAACCTCCCCTTCCATTTTATAGATGAAGAAACTGAGACCCAAAGCTGAGAAGGGAATTCATTGTCCGAGGCCATACAAAACATTTTAAAACAGGAGTGGATATGTTAATATCAGATAAAACAGACTTCTGAGAAGAGGAATTTCTAGAGACAAAGAGGGATATTACATAATGATAAAAGGACCAAATTACCAGGAATACATAACAATCCTAAATGTGTATGCACCAAACAACAGAGCCTCAAAACACATGAAGCAAAAACAGAGCTGAAAAGAGAAACAGATAAAGCTAAAATTATAGTTGAGACTCCAACACTCTCCTTTCAGCAACCTGCAGAACCACTAAGCAGAAAATCAGCAAAGATATAGAGGGATTTCTAACAACACAACCACCCAAGGAGCTCTAATTAACATACATAGAGCACTCCACCCCAGAATAGCAGAATACACATTTTAAAAGTGGCTATGGAACATTCACCAAGACAGACCATATCCTGGTCTATAAAACCACTCCTGAATAGGCTGATAATCACTAGAGGGGAGGGGGGTGGGGAATGGGTGAAATAGGTGATGGGGATTAAGGAGGGCACTTATTGTGGTGAACACCAGATGTTGTATGTAAGCAATGAATCACTAAATTGTACACCTGAAACTAATATTATGCTGTATGTTAACTAACTGGAATTTAAATAAAAACTTTAAAAAACCCACTCTCAACAACTGAAACTAATGTAATATTGTGTATTAACTATACTCAAATAAAAAAAAAAATTTAAGTCTCAACAAATTTAGAAGAATTGAAACAATACAGACTGAGTTCTTGGACCATAATGGAATGAAACCAGAAATCAAAAACAACAGACACAGTGAAACTAAACAACACACTTTTAAATAATCCATAAGTCAAGAAGGAAGCCTCAAAGGCAATTTAAAAATACATGGTATACAATGAAATTGAAGACACAACATTTTTGTGATGCAGCTAAAGCAGGGCTAAGGGGGGAACTTATAGCACAATTTATATTTGTATTTATTATTTTAGTTACATTAGATATTAATAACCTAACCAATCTCAAATCAAATATAAAATCAACCTAAGTTCCTACTTCAAGAAACTAGCAAAGACAGAGCAAAATACATGAAAAGCAAGCACAAGGAATAAAATAATAAAAAGAGAAGTCAATGAAATTGAAGATAGAAAAACAATATAGAAAAATCAATGAAATAATAAATTGGTTCTTTAAAAATATCAGTGAAATTGATAAACCTTTAGCAATACTAACAAAAACAAAAAGATAAAAGACACAGATCACCAATATCACTCCAGATTCCACAGTCATTAAAAAGGTAATAAGGGAATACTGTGAGCAACTTTAAATTCATAAATTTGACAACTTAGAAGTGTACCAATTCATTGAAAACTCTAATGTACCAAAACCCAACCAAGATGAAACAGACATCTGAGTAGCCCTATAATCATCAATGAAATTGAATTCATAATTTAAAAGCTTCCAAGAATGAAATGTCCAGAACCAGATGGTTTTACTGAAGAGTTCCATCAAATATTTGAAAGAAAAATCAACACCAATTTTACAAAATCTCATCCATAAAACATAAGAGAAAGGGATACTCTCATCCCAAAACCAAAGACAAAACTGTGCTCCAATCTCTCTTATGGACTTCAGATGCAAAACCCTCAATGAAATTTAAAAGAATTCCAACAATATGTAACAAGAATTATACATCATGATCAAGTGAAATTTATTCCAAGAATGCAAGACTGACTCAACATTTGAAAATCTATCTGTATAACACACCATGTCAACAAACTAAAGAATAAAATCCATACATTATTATCAGTTGATGCAGAAAAAGCTTTTAACAAAATCTAACCCCCATTCATAATTTAGAAATAAAAACTCTCAGGAAACTAGGAATAGAGACAAATTACCTCAACTTTTTAAAGAATACCTTCCTCTCCCCAAAAAATTATAACAATAATATTTATACTCAATGGTAGAAAAAAAACCTGAATATTTCCCCCAAGAAGTTCTAGTCACTACAATAAGGCAAGAAAAGTAAATGAAAGACATCAAGAAGGAAAAAAACACAAAACTATCTGTATTGAAGATGACATGATTAACTACATAGAAAACCTTAAGGAATCTACAAAAAAAATCCTCCTATAATGAATAAGTGAGCTCAGCAAGGTCATAGGATACAAGATTAACACACAAAAAAATCAATCACATTTCTTAAATGAAATACAGAAAACAAATTTTAAAACACAATACCGGGGCTCAGTAGCCCCGGTGGCTCAGTCTGTTAAGAGTCTGATTTTGGCTCAGGTCATGATCTCATGGTTCATGGGATCAAGCCCCACATTGGACTCTGCACTGAGAGCACAGACCCTGCTTGGATTCTCTCTCTCCCTCTCTTTCTGCCCCTCCCCTGCTCTCTCTCTCTCTCTCTCTCTCTCTGTCTCTCTCTGTCTCTCAAAATAAATAAATAAACTTAAAAAATAAAATAAAACACAATACCGTTCACAATTGCTCCAAAGAAAGTGAAATAGTTAGATATACATTTAACAAAACATGTATAGGGTCTATATGTTGAAATTTACAAAATGCTGATGAAAACAATCAAGGAAGACTTAAATGAAAGGAGAGATATTCCACTTCTTGGATACTCCATAGATTTGAAGACTCAAAATAGTGAGATATCAACTCTCCTTCAAATTGATTGATAGATTTAATGTGATGCCCATAAAGTTTCTTATAGACATAGAGAAACTTATTCTAAAATGTATAAGGAAAGGCACAGGAACTAGCATAGTAAACAACATTGAGATAAAAAAATTAAGTGGGAATAATCTATCTAATATTAAGGCTACAGTAAATGTGGCATTGGTAGAGAAATGAATACATAGATCAATGGAATAGAATAGAGAACACAGAATAGAACTAAATATGTCCAAGTAATTTTCAACAAAAGTGCAAAACCAATTAGATAGAATAGCCTTTTCAAAAATAAAAAACAAAACCTAAAACCTCATATCTTACACACACACAAAAAAAAGTTCATCCAAAATGAATCATAGACTTAAATGCAAAACATAGTACTATAAAACTTTCAGGAAAAAATAAACAAATAAGGAAAAATCTTCAGGATCAGTGCTAGGCAAAGAGTTCTTTGACTTGATACCAAAAGCATCATCTTTAAGAGGAAATTTTAATAAGCTGGACCTTATTTTTTTTTATTTTTTAATGTTTACTTATTTTTGAGAGAGAGAGAGAGAGAGAGAGAGTGTGTGTGTGTGTGTGTGTGTGTGTGAACAGGGGAGGGGAAGAAAGAGAAGGAGACACAGATCCCAAGCAGGCTCCACACTCTGAGCTGTCAACACAGAGCCCAACACGGGGCTTGAACCCACAAGCTGTGAGATCATGACCTGAGCTGAAGTCAGAAGCTCAACTGAGGCACCCAGGTGCTCCTAAACTGGACCTTATTAAAATGTAAAACTTTGGTTCTGAGAATACTCACATAAAAAAGATAAAAATGACAAGCTACAGACTTGGAGAATATATTTGCAAACAACATATCTGAAAAAAAGGACTAGTATCTAGAATACATAAAGAACAATCAAAACTCAACATTAAAAAAATATATATCCAGTCTGAAGATGAGCAAAAGACGTGAGAACACATTTCACTCAATAGGATATACAGATGGGAAAAAAAGCCCACGAAAAGACAGCATCAGCAGCCACTAGAGAAATGCAAATTGAAACCACAAGAGGTATCATCATATACCTATGAGAATGAGGGCACGGTAAAAATAGTAACACCACCAAATACTAGGGGAGCATGCAGGGACACCACATGTCTCATGCTTTCAGGCACATCAAACGATAGAGCCTCTCAGAAAAGCAGTTTGGCAATTTCTTCGCAAAAGCAAACATGCAATTGCCATAGGACTCTGGACACTATCCTAGAGAAATGAAAATTTGTGTTCTCACAAAAACAATTACACAAATGTTCACAGCAGCTTTATTTGTAATAGCCCAATCTCCAGGGAATTATGCTGAGAGAAAAAAAAAGCCAGTCTCAAAGGGATTATATGATTTCTTTCATATAACTTTTTTGAAATAGTAACACTTAAGAAATGGGGGACAAACTAGTGGTTGCCAGGGATTGGGGGGTGGGGCAGGTGGTGGCTAGCAGTGGATTAGAAAATGCTAACAGGAGGGAACTTTGGAGTGTTAACATGGCTCAGTAACCTGACTGCTGGTGGATACATAAAACTACACAAGTGATAGAATTGTATAAACACAGGCCTACACACACACACACACACACACACACACACACACACTCATAAATAAGCCAAAGATGGCCAGTATGTATTGCCCCTGAGTTGTTTATTTCTCCAGCTGTGGCTGAGACCCATTAGGTCAAAAGCCCTCAGGCACCAAATTCCAATTTACACACATCCAATTATTTAAAAAAAGCAGCCCAAACAAGCAAAGTTTTAGCCATTTAGAGACTGCCTGCTTTGCATATCTCATGGAAACTCTCCCAATAGCTGTTCTTTATTTATAAGATAAAGCCCAGAGGCACCTGGGTGGCTCAGTCAATTAAGCTTCTGACTTCCACTCAGGTCACAATATCACAGTTTGTTTCATGGGTTGGAGCCCCTCATTGGGCTCTGTGCTGACAGCACCAAACCTGGACCCTACTTTGGATTCTGTGTCTCCCTCTCTCTCTGCCCCTCCCCTGCTCGCACTGTGTCTCTCTCTTTAAAAAATAAACATTTAAAAAATTATAACATAAAGCCCGATGCCCCTGCTGCACTTCCCAACTCTGTGACCCAGACATGCCTGGAGTGTGGCTAAGTGACACCACCTGGACACATGAGCCCTCTGCCCCACCTGCTTCTCTCCCAGAAGGTGTCCTGCCCTCCTCTCCTTCTGAGTAGTGACACACCTCTCTGGACCTCATAGCCTCTGCACAGATTTCTGCTGGGAAGGGTTCCCCCACATGCAACCCTGTCTCAGCACGACCTCTTTGAGCCTGTGGTGTGTTACTGCCCCACATGGTCATATCCTCCCCTTGATCAGCCCCATCCCTCAAACCACTCCTCCCACATACACATCCATGTACAAACACATGCACAAATGAATGAAAGTAAAACTGGGGAAACCTAAATAAGATCAGAGGGTTGTAAACTCCACACCCGAAAAACAAATAACCCAGTGAAGAAATGGGCAGAAAACATGAATAGACACTTCTCTAAAGAAGACATCCGGATGGCCAACAGGCACATGAAAAGATGTTCAACGTCACTCCTTATCAGGGAAATACAAATCAAAACCACACTCAGATATCACCTCATGCCAGTCAGAGTGGCCAAAATGAAGAAATCAGGAGACTATAGATGCTGGAGAGGATGTGGAGAAACGGGAACCCTCTTGCACTGTTGGTGGGAATGCAAATTGGTGCAGCCGCTCTGGAAAGTAGTGTGGAGGTTCCTCAGAAAATTAAAAATAGACCTACCCTATGACCCAGCAATAGCACTGCTAGGAATTTATCCAAGGGATACAGGAGTACTGATGCATAGGGGCACTTGTACCCCAATGTTTATAGCAGCACTCTCAACAATAGCCAAATTATGGAAAGAGCCTAAATGTCCATCAACTGATGAATGGATAAAGAAATTATGGTTTATATACACAAAGGAATACTACGTGGCAATGAGAAAGAATGAAATATGGCCTTTTGTAGCAACGTGGATGGAACTGGAGAGTGTGATGCTAAGTGAAATAAGCCATACAGAGAAAGACAGATACCATATGGTTTCACTCTTATGTGGATCCTGAGAAACTTAACAGAAACCCATGGGGAGGGGAAGGAAAAAAAAAAAGAGCTTAGAGTGGGAGAGAGCCAAAGCATAAGAGACTGTTAAAAACTGAGAACAAACTGAGGGTTGATGGGGTGTGGGAGGGAGGGGAGGGTGGGTGATGGGTATTGAGGAGGGCACCTTTTGGGATGAGCACTGGGTGTTGTATGGAAACCAATTTGACAATAAATTTCATATATAAAAAAAAAAGATCAGAGGGTTGTATCAACATCAGCATGTACTGTGTGATATTATACTATAATTTTGTAATGTTACCATTGAAGGAAACCCTGTAAAGGGTACAAGTGAACCTTATTATTTCTTACAACTTCAAGTGAATTTACAATTATCTCAATAAAAAATTTATTAGTGGGGTACCTGGGTGGATCAGTCAGTTACGCGTCTGAATTTGGCTCAGGTCATGATCTCATGACGCTGCCATGAGTTCAAGCCCTGCATTGGGCTCTGTGATGACAGCTCAGAGCCTGGAGCCAGCTTCAGATTCTGTGTTTCCCTCTCTCTCTCTGCCCCTCCCCACTCACACTCTCTGTCTCTCCAAAATGAATAAACATTAAAAAAACTTTTTTTTAATTTCTCTTATGGCCCCTGGGTGGCTCAGTCAGTTGAGCATTTAACTCTTGGTTTGGACTCAGGTCATGATCTCACTGTTTATGAGTTCGAGCCCAGCATTGGGCTCTGCACTGACAGCCCGGGGTCTGCTTGGGATTTTCTCTCTCCCTCTCTCCCTGCCCCTCTTCCCGCTCGCTCACTCTCTCAAAATAAATAAATAAACTTTAAAAATGTTTTCTCTTAAAATATTTCTGGCTACTCGCAAGTTCTGCCCACACCACTCTCACTAAGATAAGTGATAGAATGAACAGACCTTTCCTCAGGACTGTGTGTTGGTTCCACCACAGCAGCCCCACAGAACTGCTGAGCAGACCCCATGCATGCTAACACAGGCACACACACACACATGCACACACATGTGCACACACATGCACACCCTGACATGCCCTACACAGAGGCCCTCTGCCATCTTCCGCTGGGGGGAACGGAAGCTCAGAGTCCCACTGGTCTGCATGCTACCCTAGGCTCTATTCCCAATTCTGGCCTCTTGAGCTAAACATGGCCACTCTGAGCCCCAACAGTCTTATCTGTAAAATGCAGATATGGCTCCACCCTCCAAGGTGCTTCTTGTGAGACCAGAAATTGAATCTGTGAAGTGTGTATCATCATCCCCATTTCACAGATGGGGATGGTTGGGACAAGGCTGGGCCTGCATCCCTGCCCTGGCCGTTTTGTCCAGTGTGCCTTCTCCCTCCATGTGACTGGGTCATCAGGAACCCCGATGGAACCTGTGTGCATCAGGACACAGGCTTGGCCCAGATCAAATTCAAACCTGGACTTTGTTAAGCAAATGTTTTCTTTCTTCAAACCTCCAGCCCCACGTGCTACAGCAGGTAGACTTCTGGAGCTGCAAGGTGGGGAGTAAGGGTACACTGGAGAGCTTCAGGGGCAGACCCTCAAGGAGTGGACACAGGAAGGGTTGGAGGGCCAGAGGGGCTTGCCCATGGTCCTACTTCCACCCTGTCTGGGCCCACCCACTCCCCCAGCACACTAAGCCACACAGCACATTTGTCAGACCCCTAACTGGAACCCTCCACCCCACCCCTCCCCCAACCAAGGGAATAGCTGTGCTTGGCATGCCTACGCCTAGTTAGTGGGGAGGAAATTCCAGGAGGGCTTCTAAGGCTCTCCAAGCCTTGAATCTACCAACTGGATAAGGGAGGGGACAGATAACCAACGCAGCTCTGGGAAAGACAGGGCAAATGGTTGAGTCCAACCCCTCCTCCTGGGCAACTGCCACAGCCGGGCTCCACACTCTCAGCTTGGGAAGACAAGGTCAGAGGGCAGAGACCCCAGGGTGGGTAGAAGTTGACCACAGAGTGTCCAGAATGCCAGAACCAAGCCAAACTAATGAGAAGCCTAAGTAGCCCCGGTCATAGTGTCCTCAAAGCACTGGCTGAGAGATTGTGTTAAAAATTCCTAAGTCCATAAGAGGCCCCCAATCTCCCTGTACCATCCCACAGTCATGGGCCTCCTTTAGGCAGAACTTGGGAAGGACTGTGACTGGTTAATGTGGGGGCTAGCCCAGCGCTCTGCACACAGACAGGAGACAGCTCTGAGACAGGCTTGGAGAGCCACCCTCATCTATATGCTAATTAGCCCATGCAAGAATTACAGGGTTAATTAAGCATCTCTGCCCTCCTTCCATTTTATCTGCCCTGGACACAGAGGCAAGAGGAGGAAATCACAACCTCTGATCAAATTAGCTGTCCGCAGGCTGCCTGGGCCTCTCCTCCTCACAAGGCTTCAGAAACCAGCCCCCAAAGTCCATCACGTTTATTTCACAAGGCACGAGGGATTTAAAAAGTGATTAGGAATCAAACCCAGGAGCAACCAGCCCCTGACCCCCTGCTCTCAATTTCCTTGGTGCAAAGAGGGTGTTTTATCGCAGCATCCAGGCTACATGCCCCCTGAGGTGGGATGGCCAAGTTGGTAGGAAAATGACTGTCAAGAAGGGAGGCTGGGGGTGGGGGAGGGGGACCTGGATGTGAGAGGCTTCCTCTTGCTCTCCTTGCTCCTCTCTTCCTCTTGCTCTCCTTGCTCTTGCCGTCGATGCAGCACCCCAGTACTTAGAACTGTCAGAAGGGTGAGGGTTTCTTCTGTCTCTGCTCCGGTGTGTGTAAGTGATTTGAATGCACCTCAGCTTTCTTATTTATTACAGGAGGACATGGCACGAACCTGGCAAAGGAAGCCCATGACATGGTGCAGGTGACTCGGTGGCCCATGCAATAGGCGTCGAGGGATAACAGGCAGAACGTCGATTTTCTTCCTTCCCTTTCTTGGCTAAGAAAACAGGAAGTTACCCAAATAAGACAAAAGAGTTTATCTGGGGTCTTAGAATTGCCACTTGGGAAGCGTAGATTCAGGCAGCAACCCAAACTTCATCCTGTCGAGGAGCAGTAAATACCCAGGGTCTTTATTAGCAAACTGCAGAAGTCTCCAGAAACTTGCACCGGTTGTCTTCCAAAAATTCTGACTGGAAGACATAATTACATTTTACAATGTACAAAATTATCTGAGTACATTGTGACAGTTACTAGGAAAATATTTTTTGCAGAGTGTCCAATTTTTATCGAGAATGTGGGTGCAGCAGTCCTGTGTTCAGTCATATGCTTTTGCCCAGTTCAATAGTTCAACGCAGTTTCTGTTTCAGGAAAAAACAAAACAAAACAGGATGAAGCTTTAGTCCCCAGAATAGAGTCCTTCGTGCTCGAAGGTTTTACACAAGTTCATGCCTTCCATTTATCCCCTAGTGCCCCAGTCTTGGGTTCCCGTTATTCTCTTCTGCAAAAAAATCCTCTCAGATAGTTCAGTGTGAACTCGGCAGGCTGAAATGCTGGGGAAAGACAACGTCAATAAATGTGTGCTGAACAAATGAGCTGGAAGCGTGTGGAGATCAGTCAGGAGATGGAAGGAGGGCCCGTGGGTATCCTTGAGAGACACCAATCACCACCCTCTTCCCCGCCAGGGTCAAGGCCAACCTCACAAGCCTCTCAAGAAGCACCCCAAGCACCATGGCCAACCAGCCAGATTTGGCATACAAGATAAAGCCCATCACTCAATCCCAATATAGCCACTTACAATCTGAGCCCCAGGGAGAGGCAGCTAGTTACTGACAGTGACAGGAGCGGAGCGTGGCTCTCCTAACACTCTCCACACGCAGACTGAGTTTGTGTGTGTCAGCCTCGTGTCCCTGGACAGAGTGCAGTTATGAAGAGACAAGCCCAGCCTCCTTCCCCACATGGAGCCCAGTGCATACACACCCTGTGTATGTGATGGGTGCTACTTCCATAATTAGGTATGTCACTTGGCACAACAGACTTCAAGACTGGGAAATTATTGGGGCACCTGGGTGGCTCAGTCGGTTACGCATCCAACTTTGGCTTGGGTCATGATCTCATGATTCATGAGTTCCAGCCCCGCATCGCGTTCTGTGCTAACATCTCAGAGCCTGGAGCCTGCTACAGACTCTGTGTCTCCCTCTCTCTCTGCCCCTCACCCGCTTGAGCTCTGTCACTTTCTCCCTCAAAAATAAACATTAAGATTTGTTTTTAAAAAATATTGGGGAATTATTAGGACCTAACCTAATCACATGAGCCCTTTAAAAGGAGAGTTTTCTCCAGCTGATGACCAGCAGAGGAAGTGGGAGATTCCAAGCATAAGAAGGACTTAATGCACCTTTGCTGGCCTAAAGATGGAAGGAGGCATGTGACAAGACTACGGGTGGCCTTTAGAAACCAAAAGCAGTCCCCAGCAGAGCATGTAGTCCTCCAACCACAAGGAGCTGAGTGCTGCCAACAAAATGAATTAGCAAGCAAAGCCCCAAATAGGCACTTCTGGAAAGAAGCCATCCAAATGGTCAACAAGTATGTGAAAAAGTGTTCAGCATCACTCATCACCAGGAAATGCAAGTCAAAATCAATGAGCTATCAGCTTGCACCTGCTACAATGGCTGTTACCAAAAGGACAAAAGATAAGTGTTGGTGAGGAGGTGGGGAAAAGGAAACTCTGTACACTGGTGTACAAATTAGTACAGCCATTACGGAAAACAGTATGAGCTACAATATGATCCAGCAACCCCACTTCTGGGCATATATTCAAAGGACTTGAAATCAGGATTTCAAAAAGATATTTGCACTCCCATATTCATTGCAGCATTATTCCCAATAAGTAAGACATGGAAACAATCTAATGTGTCCTTAGATAAATGGATAAGGGAAATGTGGTACATACATATAATGAAATATCATTCAGCCTTTAAAAAGAAGGAAATAACCTTTGTTACAACATGGATGGAGCGGGAAGACATTACACTAAGCGAAATAAGCCAGATACATGAAGACAAATACTGCATTATCTCACTTATATGTGGAATCTAAAACAGTCAAACTCATAGAAGCAGAGAATAGAATGGAGGTTGTCACGGGCTAGCAGTGGGTGGAAATGGATCTCCATGCTGGTCAAGGGTACAAAGTTTAAGTTATGCGGGCAGGATCAGTAAGTCCTAGAGATGAAACATGTAGCCCGATGACCATAGTTAACAATACTGTGTTGTAAATTTGAAATTTGCTAAGAGGATAGATCTCAAATTAAACCTAACCACACTGTGTGTGTGTGTGTGTGTGTGTGTGTGTGTGTGTGTATACATACCATATATACATATGTATATGGGAGGCCATAAATGCCATGCAGGCTCTCAAATGGCTCTCCCACATATACACAATGTATATATATATATATATATATATATATATATATATATATATATACACATACACAATGGAATATTATTTAGCAATCAAAAAGGTGAAATCTTGCCATTTGCAACAACATAGATGGAACTGGAGGGTTCCATTATGCTAAGTAAAATAAGTCAGTCATAGAAAGACAAATATCATGTCTTAACTTATATGTGGAATTTAAGAAACAAAACAGATGAACATAGGGGAAGGGAGGGGAAAATAAGATAAAAACAGAGAGGGAGGCAAACCATAAAAGACTCTTAAACACAGAGAACAAACTGAAGGTTGCTGGAGGAGAGGTGGGTGGGGGGATGGGAGAATGGGCTAGATGGGGGATGGGCACTGAGGAGGGCACTTATTGGGATGAACACTGGGTGTTAAATGTAGGTGATGAATCACTAAATTCTACTTCTGAAACCATCATTATAGTATATGTTAACTAACCTGGATTTAAATAAAATTTTAAAAATTTTTCATTAAAAAAACTAAACACGTGTGTGTGCACACACACACATACACACACACACATGATAACTATATGATGTAATGGGTGTGTTAACTTGATTGTGGTGATCATTTCACAATGTATGAATATACCAAACCATCATGTTGTATATCTTAAATATATATAATTTTTATATGTCCAAGGAAAAAAAAAAAGAATGAACAAGAGAGCGATTTTTCCCCAGAGTCTTCAGAAGCAAACTCAGCCTGGCCAAACCTTGTATGTCAGCCTCATGATTCCCTGAGCAGAGAACACAGTCGCACCATGCTGAACCTCTGACTTACAAAGCTGGGAGCTGGTACAGCCACGCAGTCCATGGTAATGGTTACACAGCACAGAAAGCTAACACAGGGAGGATGTACCGCAAAATGTGCAAGTAATCAATTGAACCACACTTGGTCTGGTTGGGGCAGAGAAAGATCTACCTTGAATTGAATTTTTCTTTATTAGACGCTGGGGAGAGAGACACAGGATCTACCAGCATGTGCTTGTCATAACTTATGCAAATCTGACCCCGTGAGAGAAAGTCCTCATTGCACTCCAGGACCACATGAACTAGAACTGGCCCTGAGGAGTTCACCCAGTGCTGCTGCAGAGTTTTCTGAGGAGGTAGGAAGTACTCCACAGTGTCTTTGTGGAGTGTGGGTGGGAGGGGAGAAGGAAGGGAGGGCTTGCCTGCTTCTTTGCATGTTCTTTTCACTTTGTCTTTTACAAAGCTTCAAACATCACACTGTTGAAGGCACGCTCTAGGCCTCACACCTCTATTCATGTCTATCCGGGAGCCATAGATGCCACGCAGGCTCTCAGATGGCTCTCCCCTTAAGCCAGTGTATGACCTGCTCTGGCACCTGCTACCCGAGACTGTCTTCCCACCAGTGTCAGCCCACTTGGGCAGGAACTTTCCCATGGTCCTGCCCCATCCCCAGCCCAAGGCCAGGCCCTGGAAGGTACTAACAAACATCCTGTGCACTGCAAATGCCTAGAGACCCAGCAAGCCCCACGTGTAAAATAATTCCACAGCAAACATGTAAGCTGCCACAGGAGGCAGGGGAAAGAGCTTACCCAAGAGGTATGGTAGCCACCATGTTTCTTCCTAATGGCTGTGCATTTCCCTGGTGTCCCTTCCAGACTGCAGGTAAATGTGGAGTCTGATCACACCCACCATTGGCTCTCCCTCACAACACTCCACTAAAATGACATCAGTGGATTTTTTTTAAATATGTAAATCCATAAGAACTGAGGGCACAGACGCAGATGCAAAATGGCAGTAACATTTTGGAATCTAGGAAAAAGCTGGAGGAGAGTACCAGCCCCAGGAGGACCCAGGAAGCTGCCCTCAGGGAAGCACAGAGGCAGTGCCCAGGGAAGGAGTTGGCTGGCCCCAAACAAGCCCGTGGGGCCCAGGATAGGGATGCCCAGGGCACACCGGGAGGCTGGAAGGAAGTGTGGGGAGAGGGCCACAATGAGACAATGTGAGAGGGGCACCATCAGTAATTGTGCAACAGACATAACCCCTGCTGGCCTGGGGAGGAAACCCCAAGGGCCCCAGAAGCTCAGGGGCCCTCCTGCACTTCTAAAAGCCTGAGTCAGGACATCAAATGTTTGCTTCTGGAGAAACTAAGCCAGAAGACTCCAGCCCGGGGGACCCAAGCACAATGGAGGATGGGCGTGAGATGCAGAAGAGAAACAGAGGAGAAGAGAATGTCTGCACTCAAACAGCAGAACAACCACCTAACCCACTCCTGGCTCGGGCCCCAAGAGAGAAGACACGATAATTGTGCAGAAAAGAGACCCCAAGGTCCAACATCTGGGGATCCCCAGATAAGGTTTCATTGCCAGCTGCTCATGTAGCCTCTGGTTAACTGGCCCTCCCATACCAAGGGCTCCCCACTCGCTTTGAGTGCTTCATTGTTAAATCTGAACTGGCAGCCAGCAACCACCAAACATTTGAGGCAATCTTCTAACATGGGGAAAATGAAACCAAAATAGAAAAAAAGGAGGAAAAAATTTAAATCAGAAAGATCCTGCAGGCACAAAACAAGAATAGGGTTCTGTGGGAAAAGTAACAGATGCATGAAGAACTCTTAGAAATTCAAATAATAATGTAATGGCTGAAATAAGTAGAACAAAAAGACAAAAATTAGTGCAGAAAGAGATGGAAAACAGAGAAAGAAAAGAAACTGAAAAGGTCAATTCAGAAAATCTGCAATCTAGAAAATGAAAACATAGGAGAGGGAAACTATCAATGAGATGATATTAACTATTTCACGGGTCATCTTAGTCCGCTCAGGTGACTGGAACAAGAATACCATGAACAGCAAACACTTATCCCTTGCAGTGCTGGAGGCTAAGTCCAAGACCACGGCACCAACAGGGTCCACAACTCATAAGGGCCCTTTTCCTGATTCACTGACATCTGTCTTCTCTCTCGCTGTGTCCCCACATGGTGGAGGACTGACGGAGATCTCTTGGGCCTCTTTTCTAAGGACTACTCCCTTTCGTGAGCAAAGCACCTCCCAAAGGCCCCACCTCCTAATACCATCCCATTGGGGGTCAGGTTTAACATAGGAATATGCAGAGAGGGGGACACAAATTTTAGTCCATAGCACAGGTCATAAGGTTCAGATTGAAGGGGTCCACTGAGCACCCCACAAAATGAAAGAAAAACACCCCACATCAACATACATCATCATAACATCTTATGGTGCCAGGGGGAAAGAGTAGATCCTCAAAGCTTCCATAGAGAGGAAAAAAAGAAAGAAAGAAAGTTGCTCATAAGGGAACTAGAATGGCATTAGACTTTCCAACAATGAAACCACAAATTCAAATACAATGGAGCAATGCTCTCAAAATTCTCAGGGAAAAAAATTGTTTAATCTAGAAGTGTATATCCAGTTGTATGGCATTCGTATTGCTCTCTAAACCTCCAGTTTTCCCTCCTTCTATTCGTAAAGATTAGATAGATAAAACTCTATTTCTGAGACTTGTTTACAGCCACTGTCCTGTATATTAAGTGGGTTTTGTGTTAGGGGGAGGCAATTTTCATGAAATCCTGGTTAAGAAGGTGTGAACACCAAGCTATGGCAGTGGTAGAGGTGGCTTCTTTCTGTATGACTCAGACTGCCTGGAAGAATTGAGGGTCTATGCCTCGGCTTGCAGGAGACCAGAGGCTTCCTTAGGGGGAACGGCTCCCTAGTGAGCATTCTGTATCATTCTGAAAATCATCCCAAGGAGACTCACCTAGAAATTGTCTCTTTAGCCCTTCCAACACTGGTGTGAACACCTGTAATGATCCCTATTTCCTGCATCGAATGTTGGACCCTGCCCACACAGCTGCCGAGCTGCCCTGATGACGTTTGTCCTGATTCCTCAGCCAACCTCTCCTGGTCTATGCCACCAACTGTTGTGTGTTGGGCTCCCAGTGGCGTGCACCACAGTGGTCTCCAGATGACGACCCTCAGGCCCAGACAGAGTGCCTAGAGCTAGGGTTCCCCTACACCCCACCGCTGCCTTTTGCAGGGCAAACTCTGGGATGTGGTATTCACCCCAGGGCTCCTTGGTAAGGCTGTGACTGGCACTCCTGCTGAAATCAAACTTGGCCTGGCTTCCTCCTCCTTGTCCTGCTTCCCCACCCCCTCCCCCTTTCTCCTGGAAGTATCTTCTTAATGAGTCGTCTTCACACAAACCCATGTCCCAGAGTCTGCTTGGAGGAAATATTTTCAGACACATAGGGACTCTTTTCATAACTTTTCATAACTTAGGGAACTATTAAGAGGACATGTTTCAGCAAAATGATGATGTGAAGCAGGCAAGGAAGCCATGAGACCCAGGAGTCCATCCAGAGCATGCTGCAAAGTAAGCCCCAGGATGACAGGCTGCTTGGGAATCTGGAGAGCAACCAAGAGCCAGAAACCCCGTGTGGGAGGCTCTGGGAGAAAAGGAAATTGATAGAATGTCAGTTTGACTATTTGGAATATAAAACTGGTTCATATAGAACTGATCTGGCAAAGTGGTTAGGAAAAATAAACATAGGTACATGGAAAACCAAATAAAAGGAAAACATGCACATGTTAAGTCCAGGAAACGTCATCATTGTCTACTTCACTTAGCGGTAAGCAAAATGTACTGTCATAGTAACAGAAACACTGACCATTGATTTAACCAAAAGTTGTGACAAAAAGTACACCGAAGGATGGCGGAAGGGCCAATGCAAGGAAGTCCATGCAGAGCTAAATTGCCATCTTCCACTGCAGTCCATAGACAATGTTTAAAATCGATTAGTCAAGAAATAGCAGTGTCAGCATATTATTTCGAAATATGGAAGTAAATACCAGCTGTGTGCATTGCAAACAGAAATCTATTTGTTATGAATTTGCTTTTTAAATCCCATTACTTCCAAAAAGATGAAGCATAGCTTCTGATGGAAGGTACATACACACACACATGCCTCCCACACCACAAAAAAGAATAAGAACAGAGCCATGGAGGAAGGAGATAGAGAGGGGTGATGGGGGACAGAACACATACAGAAGCCCTCTACTCAGGAGTCCACCAGGGTCACAGCCAAGGAAAACTCAGCAGTCACACAACTCTGGATGCTCTCCATACTCAGCAATTTAAAAATTCACCCTCTATCTGAAAACTCTTACCCACCATCAGCCATGGCTGCCTCAAATTCCACAATGCAGACTCTCAGTTATCTGAGTTGAGCATTGCTCTCTCTTTAAGAGTGGTGTTTCCTTGCACACCACATTCAGTATTAGAAAAGCACAGGCTGGGTTCCCGTTCTAAAGTTTGTTTGTATGTTTAGGAAGCATGAGTGGGGGAGGGGCAGAGAGAGAGGGAGAGTGAATCCCAAGAAGGCCCCAGGCTATCAGCACAGAGCCCAACACAGGGCTCTATCTCATGGTTCATGAGGCCATGACCGAGCTGAAATCAAGAGTCGGACACTTAACCAACTGAGCCACCCAGGTGCCCCAGGTGGGTTCCCATTCTAGCTGCATGCCCTGGGCAGGCTGCTTCAAGTCTTAGAACCTCAGCTTCTCTGTGTGGTGGGTTACAAAAATGGCCACCATCCTTGACAGCCCCTCCCGCTATTCTGGGCAGCCCCAGTCATTTGCTTTGACCAATAGCAAGTGACAAAAGTGACATTGTGCCCACTCTGAGTCTAGACCTAAAATGAAGACTTTCAGCTTCTATCTTTGATGCTCTTAGAACCCTCCACTGACATGGGAATGTGCCCGGGCTTTCCTGCCACAGTGAGAGATAGAGTCACCCCCACATCCCAGCCAACTGCCAGCTCACTTCCAGACTTCCGAATGAGGCCACTCAGGACCAAGAGGCCCCCAGTCAACCCACCAGCATCAGTCTGACCCAGCCCAGACCAGAAGGAACCAGCCAGTAGAATTGTGAGCTAAATAGACAGTGATGTGCTCTTTTAAGCCACAGAGTTTTGAGCAGGTTTGCTGTGTAGCAAGGAAAACCAATGCACCTTCCGTGTGAAATGATGATGCCAACACTTAGCTCACAGGGTTGTTAAGATGTAATGGTGATATATGAAGTCACCATAAGCACTCAAAAAAAAAAATATCCCTTACCTCTTGCCCCCATCTCCAATGCATAAGTGCAAAAGAGTTCCTGGCAACTGTTTTTTTCCACTGAGGGGTCCACACAATGAGGGCAGGGCTCCCAAAGGAGAGAGAAGAGCCCCGCATGCAGCCTTCTCACCCTTCCAGCCCTGCAGTCAGGGCCACACAGCCACCTGATGCCACAGCAAGCAGCTCAGCTCCACAGGCGGCTCTGAAAAGGCAAAGATTTAACCACTGTAATTGGCTTATTGATTTTGCAATCACATTTTAAGATGCATAATCTGCCACCATCTACATTGGCCATTACAGCATCCTTCCAGGGGAGTTTTATCTCTGCCACCTGTGGACCAGACCCTGTGCCAGGAGGCACAGAAAATGACTCTTCCTAATCACACTGGAATTGCAGCAAACACGGCTCATGGCAGGCCCACTAGCCGTTCCCCAGACGTCAATGGTGAATTAAATGATGAACCAGAACTCAAGAACTCTCTGCACTGACCCTGCATGGCCTACCTCACTTAGCCACTGCACTAAGTTTGTCTATTTCACTCTGACTTACACAAGACCTCACTTCTCCCTAGGGGTAGGCTCTCCTGCCAGAAGAGCATGGGGTTTGGAGTCTGAACACCTGGGCCAAGCCAGTCATTCTACATCTAATAGACAGCATAGCCACAAGATATACACCCCAGAATATATGGAACTGCCCACACAATCATCTATTATCTGCCAAAGACTCAAGTCCCTCCAAGAAAGTAGACTTAGACACTGTCTCCCACACAGACCCCCACCAGAGAGAACCAGCAGGTGTCTTGGGTCTGCTAAGAGTGTCCTAAGCACCTAAGCTAGGCCAAAGGGAAGAAGTCAAAGTCTAGAATCAAAGTGTTTCAAAACTGTAAGGACCAGGCAGCTCATTGAGTCCACTCCAGCCCCCATTTTATGGGTGAGTGAACAGTCACCCAGAGAGGGACAGTAACCTGTCCAAGGGACCTCAGCTCCTGAATGGCTGAGCACAAAAGCAAATGCTTGACTGCCCACGCAGTGCTCTAACTGCAGGGCTTTCTCATGAGCAGACCTCAATGCTTAGAGAGAATATGTCATCTCCATGAATAAGAGAGTAGCGCCCTAGGCTTTGCTTGCTCTAGGTACCATAATCTTGACTGTGGGTGAAAAACTGTCCATCTAGAGGGCTTTTTAACTCAGGACTAGATGCAGCTAACCAAGGGATTAATTGGCATTGCTTGGACACATACTACCTGAGAAGATCTATTCACCTACATTAATGGCAGCAACATGAAGGATAGACAAAAGATTCCAAAACCAACATCTAGAATCCGTGGCCAGTCTGTGCTCCTCTCATACCAGATTCTCCGGATTCTCTCCAGGTCCCTTGCAGTTATCGGCCTGTGCTCTGTTTGTGTGATCTCAGTGAACCCCAGTAACAAGTTGCAAATAATTCTCAAGCTCACTCAATGCTTTTGCCCGAAATTTACTTCAAGACACCAGTTTTTCTCAGTTGGTTTAGATAAGGCTTTGCTTCCTGTATTGTGCTTTGGCAAACCCTTCGTGTGCTACAGCCTCTGGCCACTCCTACCCCACCAAGAGCCATGGCTTCTCTGAAGTCCCTAGGTCAACACTGGGCCAGAAATAGACAGGAGTCTGATGTGTAGAATCTCAGAACATGGTCTTGATTTCCTGTTGCCCATCAGCATTGTAGGAGAAGGAGACGTGATCCCTCTGCTCAGTGCTGAGGAGTTCATAGCCTGTACACACTGCCCATCCCCTCCTTTCACCATCACAACCCAGGGCCCTTATTGAAAAGGATAACCCAAAGCCTCTCGTCCTGAGGACACATGTGCTAATCTCACCTGCCCCCTTACTGCATGATGCACAGTGTATAGCAATGAGCACCAGGAAATCCCCAGGTGAATCTGCCACCTCACACACCTCAGCACTACTCTTGTTTAGCCCACAGAGATTTTGGGCTATTGGCTCTTGACCTACTCTCTAGATTAGAAAATGCACAGTGGAGCATGACTGCTGGGCTGTCCATGGAGAAAGGGTCACCCCCTTCTCTAGGCCATCCATAAGCCGATTCTAGCACAACCCTTGCTCATTCACATCAGATGTGCAGTCTCTGTCCCCCGTGCAGGATCCCTCACACCATCTCTCTCGGCTGCTCCAGCAAAGCTCCTGCCCAGCTTTGTCTCTTGGGCAGGAGGGCTCCAACCCAAAGTGGACACTTCCTTACAAAGGACCATGACACTTCCTGGGAAATGCCATCACACCACCCCAGCCCACAGCAGTGATTCATGTTGTTCCTGTTTAAAAACTTTATTCTTTATATTGAGTATACTGTGTTAACACATAAAATCTGTCCTGTTTTGTAAAATAAGTATATTCTTTAAAATAAAGGGAGATCAAATTTTGAAGGACTGAGAAGCTGGATTTACAGAGGCAAATCTTACCATCCTGAACACCACAATAACAGCAGCAAAGCCAGATCCTCACAATGAACACACTGCCCCCAGTGAGAGTGGGAGAAGACAGGGAGCCCTCCAAGGTGCCAGGTGTCATGGGTGTCCCTGCCATGATCACTCAGGGACATCTAATATGTGTGCAGCCAGGCCCTCCTTAGACCTGGTACAGTCTGTGGTCCCTGCCTCCCATGGGTATCCCCACACCCAGGGTTGCTACCCCGTACCTGGTCTCACCTCCCGGCTTTCCCACTGCTGCTTGATATCCGACAGAATGACACCTGGGCCTGGCATTCAGAGCCCACCTCATCCAGCCCCCATTTCACCTCCTGCTACTCCTCTTACCCCAGGGAAGATTCACTCCAAATCCAAGCACCTCATCAGCACATACCACCAAATGGGCTCCCACTTTGCCACCTTGAGAAATCCCACTCATGCCCTATAATTCAGGCCAGATGGCTCTCCAGGGGCAGCTTCCTCCCAGGGGCCCCTCAGCACTTCATCTGCTCCCTCAGCCCCTCAAGAGGTGCTATCCCATGGGATGCCACCTATCTGTCCCCCAGGGCCTGTAGGCCATGGCAGAGTTGGGGTCTTACCTCTAGAACCCAAGTGCCCACGCTGTGCCAGGCATGTAGCAAGCTCTCGATGTCTGGTGACTGGATAGCTGAATTAATGAACAAATACAGAATAAAACCTATGTGCAGAACAAGAGTCCCGGGGGTAAAACGAGTCCCAATTAACACAATAAGTGGCATTTTGTTGTCCCTATTTCAGGACACACGAAATAATTAGTTCTTGGTACACAGAGAACTCTGAGTGTGAAGCTGGATGTAATCAGGTGTCAAAACACAGAAACCTAAAGAGAAAAATAAATCATGTGCTTGGTTATGAAGGGGCAACTTCTCTGGGTGTTTTCTTTCTGGAAGAGAGGCGTCTTGCTGCAGATTCCAGCTTGTTACAATGGGAACAAAGGCAGCTGAGAAATGTAGCAGTCCCTCTCCAGACGGGTGGCTGAGCAGCCGAGCACCACGTGGCCGGCCTGCCAGCCCCAGGTAGTAACACAGTGTATGTCTGCTGAGTGCCAACCATGCCAGGCACTTTCCACTCACAAAACTCTCAGAAAGTAACACTCTTATTATGTGCATTCTGTCAATGTGGATACCGAGGTTAACTAGGCACATAATTTGCTCAAGGGTTCAGACCCAAGTCTATCTAGATCTAAGACATGCACATATATACACACTCTGGCAAGGAGAACTGGGCTCCTCCTTCTCAGCCCAGGAGTCCATGGCACTGCTCAGTCGTCAGGCAACTGCCCCCTCCTGAGCGTCTTCTCGGACTCTCTTGGCCTCTGGTTCTCCTAATCATCAACTCCTGACCCCTTGGACACCAGTGCATCCAACCACGCTGTGATTCCAATGCTTACCGCCAACAGGTCACACTCCCAGAGTTTCTGGCTCCTCCCACCACATCCAGACTCACAGATGAGGTGCTGTCAGACACCAGCAATGCAACCCTGCACAGGGGATTTCTGCCCAGGCTCCCCTTCAGTCTTTCCACTCATCTTCCCAATAAAGCATTAGTTTGTAATCCTTGCCTCAGGCTCTGCTTTCTAGGGAACTCAGGCTGAGACACTGCCTTGGTGTTTGCCTCTACTTTCCTTTGTCCCCAACCCTGCCCTCCATCCTCCTTCCTGCTAGAGGCGTCTACTCCCCTATGTGGAGGGACTTCCTGGAATGTGGAGGCTTCCTCCAATCTGTCTTTTGAAGGTTTGCATTGTAATTTACATAAATGAAATTGTACCACAAATTTCATTCCTGTCCTTGACTTTTGCACTTACCCCTGGTTCTCAGACCACTTGCAGTGGTTACCTATGCTCAGCAATGGCATCCACTGCTGCATGGTGCCCACGGCATGGCTGCAGTTCACTTACCCACTCCCCACCACGTTGGCATGTCTCTCAGAGCAGTTCTGGGAGGAGGACCACTGGTCCCATGCTACACGCAGTCTAAGACTTCTCTCACACCCGCAGAACACAAGGGCTCACTTCCCCACATCTTAGCCAAAGCTTGCCATTATCTGATGTTCTAAGTTCAGTATGATTGGACAGGAAGCAGGACCCCCCTGTGTATCTTATTCCTGCTCAGGTTAGCAGCTTTTCTTCTGCTCATCAGCCATCTAAGATTCATCGTTGCTTCCTCGAGCTTTCCCTTTGAGCTCATATTGCCCCAACAGTATTGGCCACCCCAACTGGTCACCCTCAGAGTGAGTTTCCAGAGTTTAGGAAGGAGAAGGAGGGTGCACATCAGGACACAGAGCCCATTGGACCTAACTCCTCCCCAAGTGCCCCCCTGGGGAGTGACCCCAAGTCCTCCAGGGGAAGTTCAGGTTTCATGAGGTCTAAAAAGAATCTTGACTCAACACATTTCAAGTTTTATTTCTTCCACATTTCCCACCTTATTTTCTAGTTCAGAAATAACAGATCAGGTGCATCTGTGTGAAGAAGGCCTCAAGACCAGGACGTTATGGCCACAAATGACCCCATGTGTACCTGACCCCAAACACTGCTGGCCCTCAAAAGATCTCACTGTACGAGCCCAGAGGTGCTGGGTCACCCTGAGTCAGCCTGGTACCCTGGTGTCAGGCATCCAGTCCTTCACAGGGCCAGAGTCCAGCCAGAGGAGCAAACAAGAAACAAGAAACAGCTCAATGGCTCCTCACTGTATTTCCCAGAGTATGTTCCACAAAACCCATTTCTGTGTTACATTAATACGAATTACAAACTAAAAGTGGCCTGTCAGCCCTGGGCCTGCCAGGAGATTTTCAACCTTTAGTGTTTGGGGGTCCCTGTTCCTGGGCTCCCAGGAAAGCTGTCCTTTAACATTTACAAAGGTCAAAATGACTTGGCAAAACCTCAGAGCATGGGGTCTATTTCTGCCTGGAGAACACATTGTATGTCTGCTTCGTTGAATAGATAGATGATAGATAGATAGATAGATAGATAACCAAAAAGGAGCATTCTGAGCACAAGATAAGAAAAAGAAAGAAACCTCCCTAGCTCCCACAAGCTTAAGGTCCAACAGCTTTGATGTACTAAAGATAGAAGATAAAGTCTATAACTTTCTGGAATGTCCTTTGTCTTGATGATTCGTAACTCTTTATGTAAAAAAATGTATATAACACTGCACCAAATGTTCCTTTCTCGAACCACTCTCTTCTTGGTGAGGACTAGGTATCCCAGGCAGCTGTCCTAACTTGGGCTCCAGTAAAACCCTCTTCCTTTCTCCTTAAATTTCTATAAAAAGGTTTGCTCGTTTTGCATTGGCACCACCCCCGTCCCCAGAGGGCTGTACTTCTCAGGCTACCCAAACCACGGAGCCCCGGGAGCTGCCCACCCAAGTGCACTGTTTGGAGTCAGCATCTCAAGACACAGACCCCACCGCCTGTCACCAGATAACCTTCTTGGTCTCCCATGGCCCCACCCAGGGTGCTCCAGATAACACTTCCCCAAATGCCAGGTTCTCTCCAGGTCCCAGGACCTCAGGAACTTCCACACACCCCACTTGGCCTTCACACTCAACCCAGAGTCCTCTCCCTTTGGGATCCTCTCGGACTTCCCTAGGCAGGGTCAGTGCCTTCTGACTCCTCACCTCGGCAACCCTGCAAACAGATAGGCTTTCTTCCTGTGGTGTACACTCCTGAGACATGAATTAGACACAGTGCAATCGATTGATTAAGAGACGCAGTGTATATTGCACATAGGGCCCAGTGAAATGCGGAGGCAGCGTGGGCCCAAGTGTCACCCGTGGGGGTGACGTGGGTAGTACTGGTTCCGTGTGCTTGGGGGCTCAGGCCTCTTCCAAACCTTTGCTTTGTGGTTGCTGCTGTTTAACTGTGCTGAAACTCTACAATTTTAGCTTGCAGCGTCAAAATACACTTACAGCTATGAAGACACCAAGAGTAGATAGGTCGTACAGGGGAATAATGAACTTTATTCTTGCAAGCAAACTCTGCAGCTCCAAAGGATGGCCTTGCAAGGGTCCTATTGTGAAAGGCCTTACAGAATGCCTACCCCATGTAGCTCAGGAGTGATTGCACACACAACATGCCTCCCTCCACACACACACAGGCAGGCATACATCGCACACGGCATATTACGAAGGAGCTGCATAAACCCCAGCCAGAGGCCCAAACCCTCCTGCTATCCCACCCAGCCCCCAGCCAAGGCCAGCTCAGGTGCTGCCTGAACCCCCAGGACACACATCTCTTCCCCCAGGCCATAGCCCCTCTGGGCACTCATGAGCCCTGCATTCAGGGTCCGAAGCCCCACTCAAAGCATGGAGGTCTCTGGGAAGTAGCCCTGCACGTGGGATGGTGAGTATAAAGATACAGACAGATGGGGTTCCTCGGGCTGGGATCTCAGCCAGCTCAGGGGAATGCCCTCTGCTCCCAAGCCACTCTCTAAGGTTCTCAGGAACTAGGAGCCAAAAGTTGCCCCCTCTCCAGTGGACAAAGCACAGTGAGCGCAGCCGTCTTGCGAGCAAGCTGCTGGACAGAATTATCTGGACTCCAGATGAGGCTGTAAGGATGTATGGCTGACCATCCCCTTGTTCCAGCACAGGCACAGAGACTGGGGTGCAGGGAGGTACGGGGTCTCTCTCAGGCCAGCCCACACACTGGGTGCAGAGCCACCCCATGCCCAGCCAGCTGGCTTTCCACCCACCAACTGCCTCCCAGCACCCAACCACAGCCTTAGCCCCAAGGTTGAATGAAGCCAGGCTGCTCAACACAAAACAAGCCGTTCCTTTATTGCATCTCAGGGAGGGGCGGGGGAGGGCATGGAGTGGGGGCAAAAATGCCTCACCACTTCCTGATGCATTATTTATCAGGAGCGCATTAACCGCGGGTGACATCACAGGCATTAGAAGGTAATTTGTGGAAAGTATTGTTAAAGCAATTGATTTGCAAATTCCTTGACAGGGAAAACGGAGCACTGAGCAGGCGGAGAAGTGACATGGAGACTTTTTTCTAATGTATTTGGAATAATTGATTGAAAGCTAAGCTGTGTAGCCAGTGAGAAAATGAGATTATTCTGTCTGTTAGGCAAAGAAATTGTATATTGTGCAAAACAGCGGATGAGGAGCTGTCAGGGCAGCTGAAAGGCACTTGCTCCTTCTGTGGAAGATAGGGAGGGAATGTCTTTCCAAATTCAGACCAAGTCCTCATCACTCCCTTACCCCCGAAAGCAGCCACCACCTCTCTTCCTGGCTCCCCCGCTGCCCACCAACCCCCCCAACTCTAGGCCCTGGGCCTCAGGCCAGACCCTCCAGGGCCAGCAAGAACAAGGTGCAGTGAGCAGGGGCTAGAGAGATTGGCCCCTGCCCCGCTCCCTCTCAGTCTTCACCATCCCTCACCTGTATACTTCAGTCCCCCAGTAATCCCAGCTGCTCCTTCCTAGCCCACGAAGCTGCCACTCTTCAGAACTCTCCTGTGACCTGCTCACAGCCTCAGAATGACCAAAACCCCCTCCTGAGGCCACAGAGCTGGTGTGGCTTCCTCCCCACCACACCCCTGCCACACTTCCTCAACTCCAACATTATCTAACTGCCCCTTGCCTCCTGCACTTGTACAATGGCTCCGACCTTTCTGCTAGAACACTGCCAGCAGCTTGTTCACCCAGCAGAAGAGTCACTGTCTCCAGGCATAGTTCAAATATACCTCCTCCAGGAAGCCTTCACTGACTGCCCCAGGCAGACAATCCTGGGTGCTCCTCTCTCCCTGGGAGCACCAGTGTGTTCACTGGTGGGGGGTCTCCGCCTCTTCAGGTGGTTGGTGAGTGCTTACCTGAGTGAATTAATGCATGCAGGAATGATTACGTGAATGAATGAATGCATCACTGCCTTAATCGCCTTGCTGGGTCTCTTTTTCCCCAACTCTGAAGAAGCCCTGGGCAATGTAGCACAGGTACCCAGAGGGGCTGCTGGCTTTGCTAGCTGTTCCCACTGCCCTAGGCCAGAGGATCAAGCCAAAGGCTTCCCAGCAGGATGGCCCAACAGTGGTCCAAGAGAAAGCAGCCATATGTGTACACTTGGCCAGCCCCCAGAGCCTGGAGTCAAGAAACAGACAAGGGCCCCAGGACATTTGAACAATTGCCTAGCCCTGCCACCTGCGTGTCTGTAACCAGGCTTCTGGTCTGTCAGAGTCATATTGGCTCCCATCTCTAAGACTGTTGAGAGTTGAAACTATAGTGTCTAGCCCCTATTATGTACTAGAGGTACACATGACCACGTCGCTCCAGTGGTCTATTTATATCATGCTGAAAATTCCCACCAAACTGATTTAGGATTTTTATGCCCATTTTGAGTACTAGGAAACTGAGGTGCCTTGGAGTTAAATTGAGATTACAGCTGAGCCTTGAACAACACCAGGGATTAGGGTCACTGTCCCCACAGTCAAAATTCCCCATATAACTCTGACTTGCCAAAACTTAACTACTAATAGCCTACTGTTGACTAGAAGCTTTACTGGTAACAGCCGACTAACACATACTTTGTATGTTACATGTATTTTTTTCCCTATATTCTCACAATAAAGTAAGCCAGAAAAATGAAAACGTTATTAAGAAAATCACAAGGAAGAGAAAATACATCTACATGACTGCACTGCAACTCTTTGAAAAAAATCTACAAAGAAGTGTTGTTCAAGGGTTAACTGCATTCTCTAAAAGTGGCAGGAACCAGGCCAGACTGGCCATGCCAGTACCGAGTACTACTGACTGTCCCCTAGAAAGGACCTTCCTGCTGACCCCACTCTTCACACAACAAGCTGGGCTCTAGGAGAGGAAGGTTAAGAGACCTCACCGGGTAACTCATACTGTCGGCGACCAACCATCAGGGTTTATGTAGGACACAAGACTTCTGGCACCAGAGATGGGAAAGCCCCAGGCAAACCAGGGCAAGCTAATGACCCTACTTCCAACCACCTTTAAAAAGCTGGAAAATGCATACCGATTCATTCAAGTATTTTGATAACAGAGAGCATAACATTAGGTCCATTCCTTTTATTTTTTTTTTAAATTTTTTTTAATGTTTATTTTTGAGACAGAGAGAGACAGAGCATGAACGGGGGAGGGTCAGAGAGAGGGAGACAGAATTTGAAACAGGCTCCAGGCTCTGAGCTGTCAGCACAGAGCCCAACGCGGGGCTCGAACTCACAGACAGCGAGATCATGACCTGAGCGAAGTCGGACGTTTAACCGACTGAGCCACCCAGGCGCCCCTAGGTCCATTCCTTTTAAATGATCAATGTTTCCTAAGACTTTAGTCTTAGACTAGAGAAACGGATAAGAAACTCTCTGACCATCTCTTCATCTGACTTCCGATGGTCAGCCCACCCCTACAGGCCCATTTCAACACCACTGAGCCCCTACCGTGGCCCCTCCCCAGGCCTGGTGCTGTGCATGGAGAATTCAAGGGTGACCAAGACATAGCCCTTCACCCCACAAGAAGGCCAGAGGCAAAGGATGAGTAGCAACATAGTAAGGGCAGGACAGAGAGAAGCCTGGAGGACTGGGGGACATGTCGTAGGGAGGGGAGGAAAGAAAGGGCTTCCTAGAATAGGAGACACCTGTTTAACATGAGCCACAGGTAGGTATTAGCAAGGTGACAAGTTGGGGAGTGCATCCTAGACAATTGGAACAGTGTGGTCAAGGCCCAGAGGTGTGGCCAAGCCAGGCCCACTCTAAGAATCACAAGTAGGACTGCAAACAAGAGCAACATGGAGGAGAGGGAGGGAGCAAAGACAGATAAATAGGCCATACACAGGAGGCCTTTTTTCTCTAAAATTGGCATTTTTTTTTAACTTGGCAGTGTTTACAACATGGAATTTCTCCAAATGAATAGACAGACATCTAACTCACTATTTTTAATAGTTGCATAATATCCTATGATGTGAGTGTATTCTGATTATTCAACCATTCCACTTTTGACAGCTTGCAGGTTATTTCTGGTTTATACTTTGTGATCTATAAGAAATTCCTCAGTAAACATTTTTGTATTATGGTAGAGTCCCAGATATGGGATTTCAACAGGAAGTTAACTTCCAAAAATGCAATAAGAAGTCACATTCCCACTAACAATATGCAGAAGTGCCCTTCCAGTGCATCTTTGCAAACACTGTGCGATATGTTTTGTTTTGTTTTGTTTTCATTATTGTCACTCTGATGAATGAAAAATAACTAGCCATTGTTACTTTCATTTTTATTTACCTATTAGTGAAGTTGAACCTCTTTTCACTTGTTTAATTTTTTTTTAAGATTTCTTCTGATTTTTTACAAGATTTCCTGTGATTGCCCAATTCAAATACTATTTGCATATTTGGACACATTTCGATTGTTTGTTTTTACAGGGGCTCTTTGTATGTTATGAATAATGATTTTTTCAATTGCTGTAAGTGTTATCTGGCCCCCCAACTGTACAAAATGTTATCAACCCTGACAAATCTACCTGCTTTAACTGGACTCTAGACCCCCAGCAATCTCAGCTCTGGTGGCACATTGGAATCACCCAGAGAGCTTTGAATCGTGGTACCTGGACTTTGGCTCCAGAGGCAGATTCCAGAGATATCTGGTGAGCTCCAGAAATCAAAATATCTGGGTAAAATTTACATGACATAAAATTCATCAAATAAACCATTTTAAAGTGTACAACTCAGAGGGCCGACTGAGTGACTCAGTCAGGAGAGTGTCTGGCTCTTGATTTCGCCATGAGAGGTCATGATTCTAGGGTCATGGGATTTAGCCTCGCACCTGGCTCTGCACTGAGTGTGGAGCCTGCTTAAGAGTCTGTCTCTCCCTCTCCCTCTGTCCCTCTCCCCCACTCATTCTTTCTCTCTCTCCAAAATTAAATAAATAAATAAATAGATAAATAGTACAATTCAATGACATTTAGTTACCTGTAGAATGCTGTTTCATCACCACCTCTCATTCCAGAACATTTTCCTCACCCTAAAGGAAATGCCAGCTTCATGCAGTCATTCTTTGAGCCTTAGCCTTTGGCCACCACTCATGTACTTCCTGTGTTCACAGATTTGTCTGTCCTGGACATTTCATATAAGTGGACGAAAAGTAGCCTTTTGTGTGTGGCTCCTTTCACCCAGCATAGTTTTTTTCGAAGTGCATGCATACTATAACATGTATACATACTTCATTCTTTTTCGTGGCTGAACAATATTCCATTGTATGGTACATCACATTTAGTTTATTCATTCACCTGTTGATTCACCTTGGGTTGTTTCCACCTTTTGGCTATTGTGAATAGTGCTGCTGTATCACTTGTATGTCTTCTTTGGGAAAATGTCTATTTCAGGCCTTTGCTTATTTTTTAATCAGATTATTTATTTGGTTTTGGTTTTGGTTTCTCTTTGCTATTGAGTTGAGTTCCTTATGTACTTTACATATTAACCCCTTATCCAAAATGTGGTTTGCAAATATTTTCTCCCATTCCATCAGCTATCTTTTCATTTTGTCGATGGATTCCTTTACCGTGAAGCTTTCTAGTCTCATGTAGTCCCACTTGTTTATTTTTGCTTCTCTTGTCTATATTTTTGATGTCTTGATTTAAAAAAAAAATCATTGCTAAGACCAATGTCAATGAGATTTTTCTCTGTTTTCTTGTAGGAGTTTTATGGTTTCAAGTCTTACACTTAAGCCTTTAATCCATTTCTTTAAAAATTTTTTTTAATGTTTATTTATTTTTGAGACAGAGAGAGACAGAGCATGAACAGGGGAGGGGCAGAGAGAGAGGGAGACACAGAATCAGAAGCAGGCTCCAGGCTCTGAGCCATCAGCCCAGAGCCCTACGCGGGGCTCAAACTCACGGACCACGAGATCGTGACCTGAGCTGAAGTCGGACGCTTAACCGACTGAGCCACCCAGACGCCCCAAGCCTTTAATCCATTTCAAGTTTGTTTTTGTTAGTGATGTAAGATATGGTCCAGTTTCATTCTTTTGCATGTGCATATCTGGTTTTCCCAGCACCATTTATTGAAGAGACTGTCCTCTCTCCATTCCCATCAAAGACTAGTTGACCATATATGCATGAGTGTATTTCTGAATTACCAAGTGGCCCTTTATAGTCTGGACTTGATTCAAGTGTTCGTGGGGATCCACTGAAGAATTTTAAGGCAGTCATTGTTAAGGCTCCCAAATCATTAGGTTTGAGGACTACATGTCCAACTGCCTCAGATGACCAATGATGAGACCAAAGCCCAGAGAGGGCAGGAAATCACCCAAAATCACACAGCAAAAGGACTCAGGGAAAAGGCAAACCTCAGACCCAGATCTCCTACCCCCTAGCCCACACTGCTTAGTGACAAGAACCACCCTACCCTACTTCACTTATGCCACTCCAATTCCTGACAGGTGATCATAATTGTTTAACAAACTTATCTTAAGGTCTTCTACAAATTTGGATAATCTTCATTTGTTTTTCTTTAAAATCCTCTGACATTCCACGGAGAAGAGCTGAATATTCAAATCACCCAAGTAGTTCAAACAGAAGCTGATCTTTCATTTATTTACTTTAATCCTGAATTCTGTTCTATTTTATTTAGCATCTCCTGGATTTGAGACGTGGGTGAAGGATAGAAGCTTTAACTGTCTCAACCATGATAAACATCTCTCTAGATCTCTGTCATTTAGGGTTTTGGGGGATCCCACAGGTCACTCTTAGGAAGCCAAATGACCTCACACATGCCCTTCCCAACTATGAGCCTCCAAGTCTCTGTTACAGAAACACTGCCCACACACACACCTAGTCAGAGCCCCAGGCATCCTCTCAGCCTGTCTGGCTCTACCCAGCTCAGTTTGTGGCTCCTGGGTAACAGAGCTGGGCTGGGCTTGGGTCATAAACGGAAATAAATCTCCCTAGTCATGGGCACATGGATGGGCAAACAGGGAGATGTGTGGTGTATGTCCAAGGGCAGACAGCATAGGGGAGAAAGTATCTCGACTTTGGGCTGCCAAAAACAGGAAACCCTGCGGGAGTCGAGGGTGTTGGGTCAGGTGTGAAAGAGAGGTCCACAACAGAGAAGTCCTCTTCTCCCTGCAGCAAATATTCTGGGGAGGATACAAACTGTTCCTACCTCAGGATGCCCTGTGCCAGGCAATAGGAGGAGACGGGGGTGCCCCAGTCTTTGGCCAGCAGAGTAGCCTCCTGAGTGAGTTCTCACACCCAACCTTAAACCAAACATAAGAATACTCTGGGAGAATACGCTGGAAGAGAGAGAGAAGAAGCCTGCCCAGCTAGCGAACTTGAGGAAGAACATGGCAGTGATTTCCCAGGATTTTCTTTTTGCCACGTATATCTGAGACTGGGTGCTGGAGGAAGTGGCCACCCACAGTACCAATGGGCACAGACAAACAAGGCCCTAAGGAAAGCCTGCTTTCTCTAGCCAAAGGACCAGGAAAGGGCAACCTACCAAAACAGAAAACTTTGAAATTGTAATTGCCCTACTCCGACCAAAGAGAAAAAACTGTGGCTCCACTCCCAACAGCAAAGGCTGACTCAAGACTTCCATGCTCACCTGCAGTAATGAGTCACCCACCTTACTCCTACAGGGTCCTCAGAGTCCATGTAGGGATCCTGGATTTCTACCCCCATCCAGGTATTGAGTGGTATTGAGGTATCTCTCACTTCTATCCTGGAGTGTGTCAGAAGGGGCCTAGCAGGAAGCTGGCAATGAGGAACTCACCCCTCACCCCTGTCAGAGGAAATCACATAAGAAGGTGTCCCTCCCCTGTCAGCAATTATGAGGCCCTCCTCCCCACCCAGAGTGTCCATGGGGACCACATGGAGAACCTGGATTCCACCCCCACCCAACAGCAAAAAGGCAGTATCCTCCCTCCACACCAGCACAGAGTCAAATGAGTCCTGCTGAGACAAAAGTTTGAAATAAGATCCAGAGTCTCTTAAAATACCCACAATACCCAGAGTTCACATGAAAATCACTCGTTATATCAAGAACCAAGGAAATCTCAACTTGAATGAGAAAAGACAATCAACAGATGTCAACCCTGACATGACAAAGATGTTGGAATTGTCTGACAAGGATTTTAAAGTAGCCACAATAACAATGCTGCAAGGATGCTACAGAAATGCACTTTTGAACACATTTGAAATAAATGAAAAACAGAAAATCTCAACAAAGAAATAGAATATCCAAAAAAAGAACCAAATGGGAATTTTAGAACTGAAAACCACAATCACTGGAAAAAAAAATCTCAATGGGTGGGCTTGAAAGTAGAGTAGCAACAGCAGAGAAAGTGTTGGTGAACTTGAAGATAGAATAGAAATTGTCCAATCTTAACAACAGGGAGAAAGGACAGTGGAAAAAATGATCACTCAGGGATCTATGGGACTACAACACAAGATCTAACATTTGTGTCATCTGAGCCCCAGAAGAAGAAGAGAAATGGGGCGGGGGGGGGGGGGGGAATTAAACAATATTAAAATAAATAATGGCTCAAATTTCCACAAATTTGGCAAAATGCATAAACTTCCAGATTCAAGAAGCTAAACAAACAGGAAAAACCCAAAGGAACCATGTCAATCGTATCATAGTCAAACTTCTGAAAACTAACAACAGATAAAAAATCTTGAAAGCATCAAGACTGAAACGACACCCTACCCTGAGGAATAACTGCTCTGAATGAGAGCAGATTTCTCCTCAGAGACCATGGAAGCCAGAAAGAGGTGACATGACCTGGTTCACAGGATAAGAGAAAAGAACTGTCAACCAGAATTCTATACCCAGCAAATACTTGAGGGGAAAGCAAAACATTCTTAAGTGATGGAAACGCAAGAGAATTTGAGCCAGAGACTCATCCAAAAGAAAAAGGCTAAAAAAGTTCTGGAAACAGAAAAAAAATGATGAAAGAATCTTGGACAATCAGAAAAGTAAAAAACAAGAGGAAAAAGTAAAAATGTAGGTAAATACAATAAACTTTCCTTCTCTTGAGTTTCCTAAATTATGTTTGATGGCTAAAGCAAGACTTACATTATGGTCTGAGGTGGTTCTCAATGTATGTATGAAGCAGAAGTATATAAGAATTATATTATAAATGGACAAGGATAAAGGAATTTAAAGAAGAAAGTGTTCTACATTTTACTTAAACTAGTAAAATGTTGATACCAGTGACTGTAATTTATAGCACTAAACGCTTACATTAGAAAAAAGAGAAAGACTCAATCAGTAAACTAAGCTCTCACCTTCAGAAACTATACAAAATAAAATAGAGCAAATAAACCCAAAGTAACCAGAAGGAAGGAAATACTAAAGGTAAGAGCAGAAGTCAATGAAAACAGAAAATAGAGAAAATCAATGAAGCAAAAGCCAGTTGTTTTGAAAAGATCACTAAAATTGACAAACCTCTATCAACTGACAAAAAGAGAGAGAAAGAGAGAAAAGAGAAAAATTATCAATATCAGGAATGTGACAGTGCTCTCACCACAGGTCTAAAACCTGCAGCCAGCACAAGGGTAAGAGAATACGATGAACAATCTCTCACATGTAAATATACAATTTAGCTGAGACAGACCACTTCCTCAAAGTGCACAAATTACCACAACTCACTTAATATGAAATAGATCATTTGAATAACTCTGTAACTCTTAAAGAAATTGAATTTGTAAGTCAAAAACTTCCAAAAATGAAATCTCTAGGCCCAGATGGTTTCACTGGAAAATTCTACCAAACATCTAAAAAATAATTAACACCAATTTTACACTACCTTTCCTGGAAAATAAAAGAGGGAATACTTCCCAACTAATTTGATGTTGCCAGTATTACCTTGATAACAAAATAAGACAAAAAGAGCACAAAGAAAGAAAACAATAGTCCAATATCCCTCATGAACATAGATGCAAAAATCTTTACCACTGCATTAACTAATACAATCCATAAACAAACCCAATAAAAAGAATTATACATCATTATCACATGGATTTATTGAATCAGGTATGCAAGCCTGGTTCAATATTTGAAAATCAATCAATGTAATCGATATATTAATAAACCAAAGAAGGGGAACTTGGGTGGTGCAGTCAGTTGAGCATCCAATTCTTAATCTCGGCTCAGGTCATGATATCACAGTTTGTGAGTTCAAGCCGTGCATCAGGCTCTGCGCTGATGGCATGGAGCCTGCTTGGGATTCTGTCTCTCCTTCTCTCTGCCCCTCCCCCGTGTGTTCTCTCTCTCTCTCTCTCTCTCTCTCTCTCTCTCTCTCAAAATAAATAAATAAATAAACTTTAAAAAAAATTCTAAAAAGAAAAACTAAAGAAAAATCATATGACCATTTATCAGTTGATGCAAAAAAGCACTTGTCAAAATCCAGTACCCATTAATGATAAAATCTCTCAAACAACCAGGAATAAAAGGAAACATTTTCAACTTGATAAAGATCATCTACAAAAACCTTATTGCTAACATGAGACTTAATAGTGAAAGAGTAAGTGTTTTCCTACTGAGATTGGAACAAAGCAAGGATGGTCATTCACCACTGCTATTCAACATGATACTGGAAATTCTAGCCAGTGCAACAAGGCAACAACATGAAAGGGAAGGGAAGGGAAGGGAAGGGAAGGGGAGGGGAGGTTGTAGAATATAAGCTGAACACACACAAATCAATTGTATTCCTATATACTAGTAATTAACACATGGACCAAAACTAAAAATACAGTACTGTTTATAGCTGTGCAAAAAAAAAAAAAAATGAAATACGTATAAATCTAATAAAATTTAAGTTAGAGCTGAAACCTACAAAGTGCTGATAAAAGAAATCACAGTCTAAAATGAAGAGACATATAATGTCCATAGATTGAAAGACTCACTTTAGCAAAGATATCAATTCTCCCCAAATTGATCTATAGGCTTAATGCAACTTCTACCAAAATCCCAGCAAGAATTTTTGAAGACATATAGTCAAGATTATTCTAAAATTTATATGGAAGAGTCAAAGGAAGTAGGACTAAATAACTAATAGCTAAAACAATTTTGAAAAGAAGAATAATGTGAGAGGAATCATTCTACTCATTGTTAGGACTTACATAGCTGCAGGTGTCACCCTGCAGGGTGTGAGCAGAGGGGCAGACGTACATCGGTGGAACAGAACAGGGAAATCAGAGACTGGCACGCAGAAGTAATGGAGGAAGAGCCTTCAACAGGTGAAGCTGGAGCTGTTCTTTATCTATGGGCAAAAAAATTGTCAACCTAAATTTCCTAACTTATATTAAACTTAAAATGGATTTAAAAGCAAACATAAGACTATAGAACCCTTCAAAAGAGACATAGGGGAAAGTCTTCAGGACCTAGGACTTGCTGACCAGTTAGACTTAACACCAAAAGCACACCCGCGAAAGAAAAAAAATTGATAAACTGTACTTGATCAAAATTTAAAACTTTTGCTCTGTGAATGACCCTCATGAAAAAAGCCAGACTGGGGGCAAATATTTGCAAACCACACACGTGACAAATGACTTGCTTTTAGAATGTATGGTGAACACTGTTTATCTTTTGTCAGTGATGGTAAGGTGGGGGTTGGGAGGGATCTGGACAAAACTCAAGTAAATAAGTAGATAAAAATCTGAAAGAGTGGTGATGGGTATGAAGGAATAAATCAGGGTAAAAGAACAGTAAATGAAATTTATTAAAAATAACAAACAATCCAACTAGAAAATGGGCAAAAAAAAAAAAGCATGAAGAGACATTTCACAGAAGAGGATATACAGGCACCAAATAAGCACATGAAAAGATGTTTAACCCGCCAACCACTGGGGAAGCCTTGCATACACAATTAAGACCAGGACTCCTTGCCACCACCTGCTCCGTACCCCTGGCCATGAGGTTCTGCCCACCCTCTGGAGTTAGAAATGAAGAGAACGAGGATCCCCTCGGTGAGCACCATCATGCTGGGCAGAAGGAAAAGCCAGGAGGAATAGGAAAACCACTGCAAGCCCCAGCCTTAGGACTGCCCATGCCCTTCCATGCTTGCACTAGGCAGGACAGGGTTGAGACCACCAGCAAGTCTCCAGAGCACTCCCCATCCTTTTTCCATGACTGTCGAGCAGATTAATAACCTGGCCCTGGAAAAACACCAGTGAGTGGCAGGTACTTAACATGTGCTCATTAAGAATGCTTGGCAAAAGATGCTGTGCTTCCTACCTACCATTTGTTGACAGAGAAATGGGCCAGAACTTGACCAGATGTGTGAACTCCTGAGGAGTCAACAGCTGCCCTACAGGACATAGGGCAACGGCTGATCGCATGGGGAGGGGCTCAGACAGTAAGGCCCAAAGCTGCCCTCACCACTCTGGGGGCGGGAGTGGGGGGATAACCTGGTGGGAGGAGCAGGAACACCTGTGCAAGGGACATCTGAGTCCAGATCCTGGCAGAGATGCTTTGTTGCTATATGACCTGGTGATCCGGTGAAACAGCAATGATGAGAATGCCCATTGCACAACACACAGTGTTCAGCTGCGCCCCGGAAACAAGCTGGCGGCAGTCACTTACGGGCAGTAATAACTTCCTGGAACTGGACTTCTGCATTCTTTTATTCAGCAGCATTTGTCAGGCTCTGAGGCACCCACTCTGTCTGGTATTTTAATCCCATGGCTTTAGAGATGAGAATACTGAGGCCAGAGAGAACTTAGGTCTCCTGCTCAAATCCCAGGGC
The DNA here is from genome assembly GCF_018350215.1 of Panthera leo. Lineage (NCBI taxonomy): Eukaryota > Metazoa > Chordata > Mammalia > Carnivora > Felidae > Panthera > Panthera leo. The sequence continues at coordinate 109,748,905 of NC_056686.1, forward strand.
TGGGGAAAGACCCTCAGCCTCCCAAGGCCTGTCAGGTGTGTTGGCCCTGGGTGGGGGGGGGAGCAAGAAAGTATGGACACTCAGGACCCACCCACTCACACGTTCCCCAAAATGCCCCCAGCACCTTCAGCTTTGCAGGAACTCTTGACAACTCCAACCTTCAAAGGAGCCCAATTTTAGAACATTCAAAAGATGAAAATAGACACTTTCTAACCAAAACTTTTAATGAAATAATCATTGGCAGTATAAAAAGTCCTACTCTAATGCATTTAAGCTTTGAGCCAACATCTTAAATTCTTACTACTGTGCCCACCTCTCCAAAATTTGCGTGAACCAAGGCTGTGGTCCCAACAAGGATTTCTGTCTTGCCCCTCAGCTGCAGCCCCAGCATGGGGACTCCCGGGAGGGATCAGACCAACAAGGGGCCTCAGTGCTTGTTACCCTCAGAGAAACCCTCACTCTGTGTGCAGCCAGACCCAGCACAGCTTCTTCTGGAAACTGGTGCCCAAGGAGCAAATAGAGGAGATGATTGTTTGCCCTCTCAACTGGATTGAGAGGTATCCAGTGCCACTTGGGTACAACTGCAATTGAAATTAAGCAACTTAAAAGTCCCTCCCACAGAAAAGGACAGAAACTCTCAAGCTGATGAGTACCAGGCTCCAGAGAAAAGCCTGACACAGACTGGAGATCATTTGTCATCTTGTTCCTTTGTTGAAAGTGTTCTTGTTTGAAACCTCAAATTAAATCAGGTTCCTTTAGACTCATTCACATTTGTTAATACTATAAATGGGTCCCCAAAAACTCTTTCTTGTGCGTTATCTTCTTTGACTCTGTAACAACCCTGCAAGGCAGGAGTTATGAAACCTCCCTGACAGAACACCAAGCCTCAGAGAAGCTAAGGGATGTGTCCAAGATCACACAGCAAAGTGGCAGCTTAGGACCAATGTCTCCTGCCCCTGCCTGGTGCTGGTCCCATTGAAACGGACCTACCTCCACACAGCTCCTTAACATCCTTTCCTCGGCACCAGCCAACTTCTTTCTGAGTTGGCCACTGGCTGGCCAGCACTTCAGCTCCCTTCTACCAGGTAACAGAGCCCTGATTGTCACAGAGAGAACAAAAGTCAAAGCTAAACTAAACTACACACTGGGTTTCAATCTCCCCAATTCTTCTGGGTTGCAAAGGGCCAATGAGAAGCTCATGTACTTGATCCAGTCTTCCCTTCTAGTTAGCTTCATTACCATGCTGATGACCTACCTTTCTCCTGAAGCAGGTTTCTTGGTAACTAGCAGGTCTCTGTGGCTCTATAGCCATCTTTATACCAACAACAGAATACTGCCATAAAAAACACAGTGGACTCTCATCGCTTCACAAACCTGGAAATGGCCAGGCCAATTTTTCTGAGGTTCCTTCCAAATCTAAGAACAAAAAGAGATGACCAGAGGAAGTCACACCACTGAAGTACAGACAGATGCATGGTCTGCCCAAAATCTTTGCTCTCACTGCTCTGGTTAGGATGTAGGAAGAGAATGGCCTCAGAGGCGAAGGGAGGAGAAAGCCAGAAACGTGTTGCTGCCAAAGCTGGGGGTTCATCCACATGTTTGCAGGAGCCTGAAGGACCATGTCTGTCGCTCCAGTTCCTGGGACAAAGTGGGTACTTAATACACACTGACAGAATGGAACTGGATTCAATCATAAATATGGAAACAAAGCTGTGCCACAGGGAAGCCTGGAGGTACAGCAGTGAGTGAACACATAGTGAGAACTGAAGGCCCACACTTAGTGAGTGGGATCCAGGTCGAGCCTGTAATGGGTTGCAGACCCAGAGAAGGGCAAACTCAGGGAGAGCCCACCCATGGGCACAGAGCAATGACTGGGAAGCTTGTCTCTTCCTCTTGGTCTCTGCATACAGATTTCAAATCCTCCCCTGAAAATCTGAAACACAATCCTGAGACTCGTGTATTTCAGCTTTTAAAAATTACCTTAACCTCATGATCCACAAACCACCAACCTAAGAAAATAACATAAAAATGAATTTCCAGGCCAGCGATGTCTCTGGGTCACTGGCAAAAGCGAAGACTGAATCTGGAGGGATGTGACCTCAGCTTAAGTCCATGAGAGCTTCAAAGATGTAGCCACTGCAAAGATCAGCTCACAACAAAAAATACTAACACATTAAATAAAGATCACCTACCATGGGTGAGAATCAGCAAACACCACAAACTAGAGTTTTAACCCAAGAGGCACAGACCTTAAAATAATCTGATAGGGACTACAAATAAATTTATAATTATTCAAGAAGCAAAAGAACACTTGGAAACCAAAGATTATATTTAAAGGAACAGATCAATTTGGGAAAGAAGATAACCAAAGAATCTCTACAAACAAGCAAAGACATTTAAATTAAAAACTCATCAAGTGGATTAAACAGTAGACTACAAACAGTTGGAGGAAGAATTTATTTATTGGCTGATTTGTTTATAGATCTGAAGAAATTAAGCAAAGTGCTGCAAAAAGAAAGAAATAGAAACTATGATAGAAAGGTTTCCAAAACAAACTTGAAAATTCAACAACTTATACCAACTCCAGAAAGAGAAAATAGAATGACAGAAAGGCAGTATTTGAGAAATAAAGAGAATATTCCAAAATGATATTAATCCACATATTTGTGAATCAGAGCCCCACGTAGAATAAATAAAAATAAATTCACTGCAGACACATAAAGTATGATTGCTGAAGCAAAAGACAAAGATACCACCTTACAAGCAACCAGGGAAAAGAGGCAGATGACCCACAAAGCAGCAAGAATTAGACAGCCAACTCCACAGTAGTAATGACAGGGACCAGAGGACAATTAAATAATGCATTCAAAGTGCCAAGAGAACATATCGATCAGCTTATCAACTGAGAGAGTTTACTACTCAAAGATTCACTGAAAGAACACTAAAGAAAGAACTTTAAGAAGAAAACCAAAGCCAGAAGAAGGTAATGGCACAAAAGGCAATGGTAAACAAAGAAAGTTCACAAGATCGTTGGCAAACTGTTCAAGCATTGACTGTCTAAATAATACACTGATTGTATAAATCACTGATTTATTATACACTGATTGTATAATACTGGGAGCCCTGTACCCTTAGCCACAATACTACATGGCCTCCTGAATCCCCTTCCCTGCTCTGAGTTCTAGTTCAAGTGTAATGTCCTGAAAAGTGATGTGTCTGCCTGGAAAAGGTTTATGAACAGCCAGCTGCTCAGATCAATAATCCAAGGCCAGTTTATTCGCACTACAGGCCTCCTCTCTCAGAGATGATAATCACAGCATTAAAATACGTTGCAAGAGGCACCACTCGCAGTGGGCCTGTCATACATTATCTCATTTCATTTTACACTACACCTGCAGGTGGCTGTATCATGACTCAGACAAGGCAGATAAGCTGTCCAAGGTCATACTGCCCATAGTGACAGTGTGGCTGCTGCTTCTGGTAGGCCATCTGCCTCCATCGTGGCCGAAATTCTCTCCCTGCAAACCCAGCCGCAGAAAACATCCCCGCTTGTCAAAAGTAAATCCCTCTTGCTAACTACTGATGTGATGTGAGGTCCAAGCAGGCAGCCTCTGCGGGTCTCCTTTTCCAAGGTAAACTGCATTCAGCATGTGTCAAGGATCTCAAGGTGGGTTGGCACAGGGAAGACCAGGTCAGAGAAATAGAGGGGAGCCGACACAGGGGGCTTCAAACCCTGAGAGGAAGAGACCAGGAGTCTCAAAGGGAAGGAGTCACCACCTTGAGGGAAGATGGAGTAACTGTCACGCACTGCCAGGCAAAGAGGGGCAACGTCAAATTGTCTCCATCTCCCAATTCGGAGCATCAACATCTTGCTGGGAAGACCCTCGCCAGACATTACATCCAGTCTTAAAGTTCAGGGCCTTTAAAGATAGCATATGTACTTGGAAAAATGACTCCCCAGTGAGTTCCTTGAGACACCAAAGTGGCCAGCCCATCTCCCATCTCCATGTGTCCAGGCTGTCTCTGGCACAGACAGACAAGCAACAAAGGCTGTGGAGTGCACCACCCTGCTGGGCGGGAGGGCCTTAGCACCCATTCACCCAGCCTCTGCTGAGAGGGCTGGAAACTGTCTGGGGCCAGCTGAGGAGTCAGGCCAGGTCCCCACTGACTAGAATTCAGGGTTGGGGAGACACCCTCAGGAGTCCTCAGCCATACAGAAAATGCCAAACTTCCCAAATGTGATTTCCCCACAGACCCTTCTTACATTTTCTTTTTAATTTCCATAGTCTAGGAAGGAAAATACTCTGTATTTGTTTCTTATTAATTTACAAATCATTAAAAACATATTTTACAAGAATTTTTAACATCCACAAAGCTCTTTTTTTAACTTCTTGTAAGTCATTTAGCACTCTTTTCTCAAGGAAGAGGAAAATGCATTTTTTGCCAAGAATAAACTCCTCACTTTAAGTTGGGTTCGGCTTTTAGTCCCAGGCTCATAAACTCCAGCATGGCTTGGACAAACTGAGAAAGGAAATTCTTCCCCAGCCCCAAGTCCACAAGATTGTAAGCAGCATGATTTTCACACACACACACTCGCCAAACAAAACTGGGGGTGAAGATTGGATAGTCTTCTGTAAGCTTGGCCTCAACCCTAACCAACAGACCCCCAACAGAGCCATCCAAGGGAATCTAGAAAGGGGTTCTCAGCCGGGGCACCTCCACCCTGAGCAGCCACAAGCTCCCTGAGCAAGATGCAGCTTTGAGCAATACTGTGCCTCGGAGGATGCACAGCCAGGCTGACCGGGACACCTGAGCTCTCCATGTGCTGTGCTTAAGAGGTGGCAGACAGCATGGTGCCAAGCTGGCACTAAAGGAAGATTGTGCATGTGTGGAACACGCGAGAACTCTGCTTTGTGCATATGCAGGAGAGCACGGTCGTGCAGTAAACCAGTCACCCAGGCAGTGTCAGCACCAAAGGGCAACCAAAGGGTGGTGATTTTACCAATGCAGTGGGGCATCATAACACTGCAGTGGTTACTGATCTGGAACTATCCCTGATTTGTGCACACTTTGGTTTTATGGACTCCACATTTGCATTCCCCCCAGAATTCATATGTTGAAGCCCTAACCCCAGAGCAATGATATTTGGAGTGATGAGGTAATCAGGGCAGGATGAGGTCAGGAGGTAGGGCCTTCGTAATGGGTTCAGTGTTCTTATAGAAGAGACACCAGAGAGTTTGCTGTCTCTCCATGCACACACAGAGGAAAGGCCATGTGAGCCCACAGCAGGAAGGCAGCTGTCTGCAAGTTTCTTAGTAACACAAATGAACTTCACTAGAAACTACCACCCTATCCAGGGGCAGCTGAGGCAGAGTCTTGTTTCCTCTGCTTTTAACACTCCAGAGCCAGGAGCACTTCCCCAATATGCGCACACACACACACACACACACACACACACACACACACACACCAGTCCTTCCCATTACAAGTCAGTGAATCAAACAGCTGACACTTCACCGATTTGATTTTGCCATCTTTTAGCCACAAAAATGCATAGAATAACACAACCTGGGATCATATAAGACAAAGTGGGAACAGGTAAAGTAAAGCTCAAAAGCAGAGAACACTAATGGGAGCCAGGAACAAGGCAGCCCAGCAGGCAGCCCTGGAGCTCCAGACCTTCCTGATGGGTGGCCTCTACCAGGTGACAGGACACTGATCAGGAGCACGGCTCCCTCGGCCCACAACATCTAAACAAATGTGTGGGTTTTAATAGTTTAGGAAAAGCATGAGTGAGTAATCACGGGGAGGGGCCTGGACCTCAAGTACACTGGGGAGCCACACCTGCCACGATGTCTTTCACCAGGCCTGTCTCTCCCCTGACAGCTGCATCTGCCTCTGCACTGGAGGCCTGATGCCTGTCCCCCAGCCCCAGCCATTAGGTTCCTGAGCAGGAACAAGGGGATCTCTCACCACAGGGGCAGACCTCAAGACTCCCCTGCTCAGAGCTAAAGGTCTGCCCCCTGCAGCTCAAGCTAACTCCCAGCTCTGTGTGGGCTCTCCTGGCACCCAGCCATGCCCTCCTTGGGCCCTTGGTACTGCAGACACTCAGGCTTGAAGGAGGCTCCCCACTCTGCCGGCTCACTCTCAGGACTCCAGAGGCCTCCCTAACTCAGTAAAGTTCCTCTGCTATACCTGTAGGACCTGTCGTTTCACACACAGCCGACCCAGGGCCTAGATGATGCCTGGCGTACAACACATGCACAATAAACACCCAAAGGGCAAGCTGTTTCCCAGAACCCAGCATACCCCCTGGCACACAGTAAGCACTTAACAAGTAGTACTGGAAGCACAAGAACACTTTCCACCCCAAATGTTGCCTGCACCAAGGAGGGTGTGCTCAGTTCTCCAAGGAAAGGGCACTCAGATGTAGGGAGGATGTCCCTGGCCAGCCTCCCACAGAGGTAGCATGTGAGCTGGGCCATATGGACGGGAGGACTAGGGGAGGAGGCGTTCCAGGCCAAGAGAACAGGAAGGGCAAAGGCCAAAGAGCCTGGCGTGTTCAGGGACATCTCCCACTGTTGGGGGAAGGGGGTTGAAGTGTGAGGTTACTGTCTTATCCTCGTTTATGGCAGTAAAAGCCACTAGTTTACTGGCAGCAATTGTTAAATATTCATGAATTGTGCAAGCCTGTTGTTAAACCATTGTTAGCTTGAAATCAGTCATGGCTGAATTCAAAAATTGCCAAAGGCAGCACATTGGGGAAGGACAGCCCCAATTGTGCTGCCCCGACCCCCATGCCTTTCTCTTCCTAGGAAAATTGAACGTTTGAGAACAGGCATTATCAACCCATATTCCCAATGAAAATATTAACTTTAAAAAGTAGGCATGCATGTTGTAGGTCAGAAATGGATCATAAAACGTGAATTCTGAGGGATGAATTCAGAGCCTTCTCTGCCAAGGAGCCCAGCAGGAAAAGCTCCCCGTCTCATTGGTGCTTTCCTTCCCTAAGCCGGTAGCTTTAGACAGCCAGTAACTTCTCCAAATGTTCACATCTGCAGCAGGTTGTATTTTCCCAAAATGGCTCACAACACTGTCTCCAGTCTCACATGCTCATCTTGCCTTGTGACCTTACACTGCTCCCGTCAGATTGGGGTGGGTCTGCACACCTCCCATAATGCAGGCAGGCCTTTGGACTGCCTCCAGCAGCAGAGCACTGCAGACCTCACGTTACGTGATTGCCAAGGCTGTGCCATGAAAACGCCAGACACTAGACCAGACCAGGAGGACACACACACAGCCCATAGAGAGACATCACCTCAAGCCAGCTGATCTCCCAGCCAAGAGCCATGGCGGGGGGGGGGGGGGGGGGGGGGGGGGGGGGGGCGGGCCTTGGAAAGCAGCCCTGAGTGGAGCAGAGGTGAGCCACCCCAGCTGAGCCCCGCCCAGTGGCAGACTTCTGAGTAGGATCTGTGATAAATAGATCTGTTTTGGCCACTAAATTTTGAAATGGTTTGTTACGTAGCAGTGTAGAACTAGAATAGATACCTCATCAGGAAAGTGGGGAGAGATAACATCCTCCTTGTGCAATTGCTGGGATGGTCCTGTACGGTGAAATATGACAGGTGCAAGACCAGCCCCTGGCTCCTTGCAAGTGCTAGGCACATGTGCATGGCCTCCTTCCCCCAGCACCCCACCCCCATTCTCTGCCCACCCCTCAGGACTCTTGTGTCCTGCACTACTGTGCTCCGTCAGCCTTGGCCAATGGGAGATTTTATCCTAAGACAAGATTCAGGCTGTTCATAATACGCTCTTGTCTTCCAGACACAAAGAGATCTCAGAGATCTCCATGCAGGTCAGCACACCACCTGCTTCAGAATACATTTTGCTGTCTATCCCTCATAATCAGAGCCACAGCAGGGCCCAGAAATTCGTATTTTCCACCAATAGGGCCCAACACCCTAACCAAGGATTAGCACCTTGGACAAGAGCCACAGGATGTTTCCTTAGGTTTCTTGGAGCCTCAGTTTCTTCATCTATATACTGAAATAGCCCCCTTGGGATGCCCATTAAGTAGATAATGTGTAAACATCCTGACACAAAGAGGATGTCCAGCAGATAGCAGTGTCCCTGTCGCCATCTTGCTGGTCTCTTTGGGCTCTTCAGAAGCCCTGGCATTATAACAATCCCTCTTAGCTGTCCAGAAGTAGAGTGGCTTAGGTCTGCACCTCTCCCCATGACAGTGGTTCTCAGCCTGGGCTGCACATTAGAATTGCCTGGGGCTCGTTAAAAATGCCAACCCCTTTGCCCACCCTGAACGAAGAGAGTGAGTCAAGAAGTCTGATGGGTGGGTAGTAAGGTGGAGGGGGGATCTGTTTTGTAAGCACCCAGGTAATTTCAACGTACCCCAAAGTGGCCCTGAAGTATGAACAGGTGAAGAGCAGTTAAATGTCTTACCCTCAGTGCCTGCATGCCTAGGCTCTGCACTCTACATACAGATAGTGGTTTAGCTTAAGTCAGAGCAGAGCAGAACAGATAACAGAGAGACAGAACTGCGTTTCCCAACTCCCCTCTGCTGGAGACACACCTGGTCAATTGTCGTGGGAACTGAATCTAACAGTGTAATGTATGACATGAGTCAGTGTGGTGCTGGCACACGGTGGGTGTGTAAAGAATGCAAGGTTATTTAGTACAGTACTTACTGTTTTCAAACAGGAGCTGTTATCTGTGTCTAAGAGGCCTTCAGCCCCACCCAGAAAGGCCCACACGCTCAGAGCCACTGGGGACCCTAGGCATAGCCATTAGGCAGCTAAGTCTCCGTAAGACAGAACAGCCACAGTGTCAGAGCCCCAGGTACCAGACAGAGGGAAGAGAACTGGGAGCCTGCCAAGGACCCTGAGAAGTCACCGCTGGGAGGAGTGGGAGACAGGCACTCCCACACCTGTCTCCCTGCAAGTTTCCATCGGATTTTATAGATGAGGAACTGAACTGTCAGGGTCACAAAGCCCCTGTCCTAGAGGGGCTCCTCCCCTTCTCCTGGCTAATGTCTCCCCTGCTCACTGGCTTTGATGGAGCTGGAGTTCTGAGCCCCTGTGCTGGTACTGCCCACCCCTTCTCAGGCCTGGTCCCCAGATACTGGGGAAGATAAACAGGTTATCTACACAGGTGCCCTGAAAGTGTCCCTGAAGGAGAGCTTCCCTGGATTCAGAGGCCTGTCCAGGCTGGTATTCGTGTTTCCTGTCCCCAAGCCTAAAGGTCTGGGTGCCTGCCCTGTGCCACACTCATCCCCTGGCCCCCCACTCCTGGCTCACTTCCTCAGACTGAGCAGGGACACCGTCTGGAGCCATGGTCAGCATCACAGGTCAAGGTCCAGGGGCCCATCCTGTCCAGGCCCTGTCTGCACTGGCCCTGGGCCCACAACTGAGTTCTTGGACCCTCACTGGGGACAAACACCCATGGAATGCGATGACTTGTGAACTGGAGGAAGAGGGAGACGGCAGGGGCCCCCAGTCTTCTAACCTCAGAGCCACAGGGGAGACAGTGCACCATGCACAGGGTGAGGCAGGAGAGGCCAAACTGTGACACACACCACACACTCCCCAAGGAAAGGAGGGTTCCCTGTCATACACTCCCTCTGATATGTCAGCTGCCATCTAAGGTCCTTGATGCCTTCTAGCCTCTGCAGATGTCAGACCCCTGCTAAGCTAAAAAAGACCCCCAAACTGTCCTAGAGAGAAAACAGGAACCCAGGCCAGGCTCCAGGGAGCTGGATGGCCTGGCGTGACCCTTCTTCACTGACAGGCCGGTCCCTGGTGTCTGTGATGTCACCCAGGCCCTGAAATGCAATCTCTCCATGCAGGGTATCAGCTGTTGGGGCTCTGGAGTGCACAGAACTCCTTCTCCCAGGGGCCACTGCAGCACAAAGGCAGGTGTGGCTATCCCAAGTCACAGACAAGGTTGGGAGGCTTGTCCCTTGGCAGGGACCTGCTAATAGCTACCCAGCAAGGGTGCTCAAGGGAGAGGAATAGGGACCACACATGCAGAAGAGGCCCCCATAGGCAGGAGTCTGGGGACAGTGAGGATGGGTCCAAGCAACCACATTGAAGTATGCAAAGTGTGACTTGTCCGGTGGTGCAGTGGACAACACTCACACCTGCCCAGCAGGCCCACATTGAAGGACCTTGGCTGTAGAGGCCATAAGACTTTCAGGTACTGAAGCGGCCAGAATGCCCAACAATGAGGGTTGATCAGTGCATTATAGTCATCAGTAAGGGGGAATATTATGCAGACTTTAAAATGTTATTTAAAGAATTTTTAATAACCCAGACCAATGTTCTCTACAGTGTACCCTTCTGCATCTCATGCCTTTTCCCCTACAACAGACGGCTACCAGCTGTTTGGGGACAAGACCTGAATAGCATGGAGGGGACCAAAGATGCTGGATGAGCCCCAGTGAGTCCCTCTGGCCAGCACCCCCTTTCCCTGGACCCCTGGTAACATCTGCTTCCCCTGGAATGTGAACCTCTGGGTTCAGGGAGGGATCGTGAAGAGGAAGGCTTTCCAGGGCTCCATCCAGCCCTCAGCACAGCCGCTGAAGCCACTGAAGATGTGCTGTGTGGGTTCCAGGCCAGCCGGGACAATCCACAGACCTTGGTGACACAGCTTTGAACCAAGCCAGAGCCCAAGGAGGAGAGAGCAAGGCCTCATCAACCACGAAAGCCTTCAAAGGCTGGTGGGAAGTGTCCTCTGTCAATTCCCACCACATGGCAAATTAAGTTCTATTTAGCCTCTTTCAAAAATATTTTCCTCTCTTGATTTAATAAAAGTTGGAGCTGTGCCACTGTTCGTAGGCAGGCTGGGATGCAGCTCAGTGAAGCAGGAGCAAGCTGCCTGCCCCCACAGACCGGGCCACAGCCACTCCACTGCACCTCCCCAGATTGCTTCTGTTTGCAGGCTGCAAAGATCTCAACGCCAACATGTCCTTTGGCACTGGCAGTTTGTTCTTCCTTTTTCCCTCCCTCACCTTCTTGGAATGTGTAAGGTGGAGAAAAAGAGCATGGAGACAGAAGAAAATGGCTATCCTGTCCACAGAAGCCCAAGCCCAGGCAAGGCCCTACATCACACACAGGGACACAGCCCACAGCCAGCCTCCCCACCTCTTTCCAGGGCAGGCTGCTTCCCCTGGTGACTCCCACCAACCTCCGATGGGGTCTTCACCCTCTCCACTCAGTCGCTTGGTCCCACCACTCCCCTGAGACGAGGGACAGCTCTCTGTCCACATCTCATGTGACTCCCTGTAGCAATAAACAAGATGGGCCCCTTCCTCCTCCTGGAAGTACACTGCTGTCCAGGCCCCTGGAAAGCAGACCTCCTCAGAGCCAGCATACCCAGCCAGCTGCTGGGCAGATGGGCTCAGAGCTGTGCCCCTCGCTAGCAGCTGCCCCCAGCCCTGGGGAGCCACCCACCCACCTGCCCACCCCCCGACCTGCACCCTCTTCTGGGGCTGTTCTATAGGCAGTGACCTCCTGATAGAGGGCCTGGAGGCTCGGTCCTTTGCCTCCAATTGGGACAGCTCTGAGGGCTGAGGCCCCAGTGGCAGCCACGTTGCAGATTAGTGCCTCCCTCCACCCAGCTCCACTTCCAACTGCCCCACAGGTGTGTCTCCCAGTAAACGCCCTGCACCTGCCTCTCCATTCAGAATCTGCTTCCCCCACCTAAAATGGTTGGTGGCAGGCACAGTCCTTGAAGGCAGACTTTAAAGAGGAATTGGCAGCCAGCCGTCTGGCCAGGCCCCACCGCTGGGCCAGCACTGGTGTAGGGACCACAGGCCAAGCAGCATCCCCAGCCTTTGAGAAGTTGGGAGAAGCAGTGAGCAGAAGGACCAGGGAATGGGTGGCACTTGAAGGAAGAAAATGACAGCTCAGGGTGATTAATTACCAACTCAGGGCAAACATGAAAGCTAAGGGGGCTTCCCCAGCTGCTTTTAAGAAAACTCTAATGTCCTGCAGCTAAGAATAGAGTGGGGGTCAAGTTCAGGACTTAATGTAAGAGTGACAACTTCAGAGAAGATGGAATGTTCAGCCCTGGCCAGTCTTCCACAAGTTAAGGGCCCCAGTGTGCAAAGAAGGGGACTGATTCTCAGGATGGGGCACTCTGGGGATGCAGGTCCAAGGTCCCTGAAACTGCCATAGGAAGGGCAGAGCAGCTCACTCCTGTCTGAGAAGACAGCACCCCACCTGATGGAAGTACTGCCATGGCTTTAATGAGGTATCACCAGGACAGCACCACCCCCTGAGAATGTGCCCACCACCCCCTGGCAGCCAGCCTACACACAGGATCACACTCCACACAGCCTGGCAGGGAAGGTGGCTGGTCTGCCAGAGGAAGGAACATGTGGCATCCCCCATGATGGCACAGCTAGCCAGCACATTCCAGCAGAAGCCACTCCATGCAGCAGTGGGGCTGAATTTGGGGTACTGCATCAAGGGGTAGAGATTTTGGACAGAGAAGGGGTGATGACCCAGGAAGGTTTTCCTGCAATTCAGGAATTTAGCACCCTGGCAAGGACCCAGGAGAGCAGGGCTCCCATGCATGTTTCCTGGAAGCTTGCAGGAAGCAGTGGCCCACGCTCAGTGACACACAAGTGTCAGAGCTGCCACAACAGACAGCAGAGGCACAGCAAAAGGTCTCCAAACAGTGGACCTCCATGAGTATACAGACTATGTAAGAACGACAACACCAAGTGCCCATGCTCCCCAAGAGGGACACCCCGCCTGTTGGTGGGGAGGATGGTGATGGTGAGTGGGCCCATGCAGGCTGGACGCAGAAGAGGCTGCCACAGAACTGGTAGCATTGGACACACATGAGCCCGCCCTACAGAGACTGGGGGGCAGTCGTGAACATCACAAGCTGAGGATGCAGGCTAGTATAATGGGCTGAGTGGCAGCCAGTGGAGATAAAGAACGTGGAGTTCTTAGGGGAGAGAGATGGGCCAAGAACAAGGGACTGCTACTTACACAGAGTAAGTGAGGGTTGGACGACCAGAAGACTGAGGACAAAGCCTCCACTAAAAAGCCCCAACCCCTTGCCCGTTGGCAGACCTAAACCCATCTTCAATCCAGAAAGTACAGACCAGAGGGGATGGTGAGTCCCCAGGAGGAAGCCCCGGACACACTGTGGCAGGATCCTCAGTAGACTTCCTCAGACCTTCCCCGGAGGCTCCTACAGTCTCGTACTCATACGTGCTGGGGACATGGCAGTCCCCAGGCCTGTAGGGTTGTTAGAGCCACTTCTAGGAGGGGTCACATGCCCCCTGGTCACAGCAGGGTGTGGCCTGTCTCAGCTCATGTCGGGTCCTGAGGTCCCTGGACGGGCCTACTTGTCTCCACCTCTGAGCACCAGGGCTTACTCCAGACCCCAGTCTTTTCTCTCCAAGCCCTCCCTGTCCCCACCCAGGCCTATGTGTGTGGATTCCCAGACACATGTGCACCCAGACCTCCCTCCAGACTCTTCCTCCTCCTCACTCAGCATCTCTCCACCTCTCACGGCCATCTCCAAGTCAACACGTCCACACTCTTCCTTCCTCCACGTGGGCCGTGCACAATAAGCTGCTGCCTGCTCTATTACCTCATCCCAGCTCCCTGCCATCCAAGATCTGAGTTCCCTGGGCCAGGTGGCCACAGCGGCTCCTTGCTGCCACACAGGCCCCTCCATGCACCTACCCATGGCAGCTACACCAGTCTTAAACACCAGTCAGACCTCATCCTTCCCTGGCTCCCCAACCATGTGGGATGAGATCCAAAGGCATGTGTGGCTTTTCAAAGTCCTCCTGACCCAGGCCCTGCCTGGCTCCCCAGCCCAGGAAGTTGTCAGATCTTCTCAGACAAGATTCTGTTGACTGTCCTTGATAAAGGTCAGCTGTCAAGGACCACAGCTTCAAAGGCCTACCTCTCTGTTTCTGATAAAAGCCATTAGGGTTGAGCACTGATACTCTCCCCACTGCATTGTAAAAGACACATAGAAAAGACTTTCTCATGGTGTGATTTCTGGCCCAGAAAAAAAAAAAAAAAAAAGGCAGGGTCATGAGGCAATCAAGTGCTGTCAGGCAAGAATTGCTTCCATAGTTCTTTCAATGGGCACCAGATCAATGTTTGTTAAAAAACAAAATTAAATTAAGAGACCTTGCCTTCCTCTTCCCGGACACCCTGAGGATATCTCTAGCATCATGTTATTTAAAAGTATCTTACCTGTTACCCACTACCTTTTCTGCTCCTCTCCCGAAATTGTGACCTTGCTGAGAACAGGTGTATGACCCATTATTCTCTGAATTTTTAACCTCCAGCCAGGCACTGAGCAAGTGCCCAGGGATTTGATGAAGAAACAGAGGTAACTGATGGAGGCCCTCCCCCGGGCCTTCCTTCCTCCCAGCCTTGCACACGCAAAGGAATCCTGGGCAAGGCTGTGGCCCACACGTCTGTCTCCCACACATCGGTCTGCCAGCCTGTGAGCTCTCCAGTGCAGACATGCCCAGGCCAGCCTGGATTCAGCACCGCTGCCAGCCCAGGTCCTGGCACCCAGAAAGTGCTGGGTGAAGTCTGGCTGGCTGGGCTCCTACCCAGTGAGGAAGGAATTACTCACTTCCCTGAGGCTTCATTTTGAAAATGTATTTAGTAACTTCTAAACAAATCATACCAACCCTCCAAGTTTTATTTGTTCAGTTAAATTAATTCTATTTTAATATTTCCATTAGCCATTTAATTTATTCTAAAACCTGGCACTGCAAAGTAATAAAACCTCTCAAATATTGACAGACAGTAAAGTAAATGTCGCCCAGCTACAACCATCTGTTTTTCCTCCGAATTCCTCAAGATGGAGAGTGTGCCGCCATGATTTATTTATGGGCCTTCCTCGGCCTGTAGTGTCTGCTCCCAGCCCTCCCTCAGCCCTGGACCAGGGCTGCCGGATGCCACGGTCTGGACCCAGTCAACACAGTATGAGGGAAAGAAGGAAAGAGTCTGGAGTAAAAATGAGAAAATCTGTACAGCACGGAGAAATGGAGTGATCTCAGGTGAACTGTAAAAGCTCACCGTCCCCCACCGCCTGCCCCATGCCAGTGGCCTTCTGATGTCCCTGGTGCACTGACCCCATCTTGCCCCCACTCCTCCTGGCCCTGCCCCTGGAATGAGAGGGCCCTCTTCCTGTCCCGCTAGCCTGGACAGGGCAGGGGCACCAGGCTGCACAGCCCACAGGGGGCCCTCACAGAGGCAGTGTCTAGCTGGCTGACAACTGTGCCTCCCCACCGAGGGTCTGCTTCAGCATGGGGGTGACACTGGTGGCCCCGCTCAGAGGCAGCTCCCCATGAGCCAGGTGCAGCAAGGCCCGAAGAAAAGGCTTCAGGGGTGACAAGGGGCAAAACGAGGTTCGAATCCTGTACCTACATAGGGCCTGGGTGGCTCAGTCATTTAAGCATCTGACTCTTGATTTCAGCTCAGGTTCATGAGTTCGAGCCCTGTGTCGGGCTCTGTGCTGACAGTGCAGAGACTGCTTAGGATCCTCTCTCTCTCCCTCTCTCTCTGCCCCTCCACCCTGAAAATAAATAAATAAACTTTAGAAAAACAATTCCTGTACCCACCACTCCCCTTTCCTAGAGCAGGAGCATGAGATGCCCCACAGGTTGGGGGTATGTCTGCCCAAAGCAGGGGCCCAGAAGGCCATGGCAACACTCCTTGCTCTCTCCAGACACCCAGCATCTCTGCGAAGGAAGGCTGTCACATGAGCCACTGCTCTCTGAGCCAGGGGTACAGGTTCGACTTCCCCCAGGGTTGGCAGGGAGACAGGGAAAACACACACACCCGCCAGGCACCCACACACCTGCCAGGAGGTTCGAATGTACCTGGTGTTTACTCGGCACACATAATTGCAATTCCTTTCCTACCCTTACACCAAGCCAAGGCAGCCACAAATATTCCTCTGCACATGTCAGAGCCACACAGCCCCAAACCATTTGGTCTTCTCCTCCCTAATTGCCTCTTGTTGTGGCCTCCCCGCTCCCACCCACACACAGCACAGCTACAGGATTGCATCTTCGGTGGAAGAGCTAAATGGGGGGTGGGAATGGGGACATCCAGGCCTTTAGCCCTGAGGTCCTGCTGCAGCCCAGAAGGGAATCAGAGCCCAGGCCATTCGCTCGTCCCACAAGCAGGTGTGTCAGCCCAACTTACTTCAGGGAATGCCAGATGCCTCAAGTTTCCTGGAGCCCTGTGGGGAGAGACCAGCAAGCGAAGAGATGCACCTGTGTGTCCTGTGCTACAGCAGAGGTTGTGCCCACCCAGCAGGGCCCAGGGAGGGGTCAGGGGCCTGCTTGCAGGACAGGAGTGGCTCCCAGAGGCAGTGGCACCAGAGAGGAGTCTGCAGGTTAGAGAGCGTTCAGGAAGAGAAGCTGGTGTGAGCGAAGGGTCAGAGGAGGAAACAGCAGGCCCCACACGGCTCGCTGGACTGGAGCGGAAGTCATGAGAAGGGCAAACACAAGGGAGGTCAACACTGGGAAGAAAGCACAGACTTCTGCCCAAGGGCCGTGGGAGCCAAGTTGTGAGCCTAGGGGAGGGACATGCCCCACTTTTGAAACTGAGACCCCCCGGGACAGCCATGGAGAGCTGGAAGAACCCAGCCCAGGAGGAAATGCTGGAGACAGTGGGAAACATGAGACTCGGGAAGGGCCTGAAAGATGCTCCCCAGACAGAGGCCTGCTCTGCGCCTTCATTCTGGGTGGTCCCACAGACAGGGTCTCAAGGAGGCAGTTAGACAGCCAGCACCACACAGACGGGCTCAGGAGGGGCTCTGCAGACTTGGTGAGCCCTCCATGGGTGTCATTGAAGGGGATGGGCTCAGGTAAGCCCTCTGACACCAGGACAATAAATGTTTACAGAGCAATTGCTGTGCGCAGGCACCCTGCCAAGCACTTGGGGAGACGATAGTGAGCAGAAAAACCGCCACCTGCCTCGTCCACCCAGCGGCCCCTCTTGCGCAACTCAAGATGGGAATGGAAGAATTGCACAACTCAAGTGACAACTCAGGGAGTGCAGCCAAAGAGGACCACACAACCAAAAGGACATGGTGGGGGTGAGTGATTCAGGTAGGGCGAGGAGGGAGGCGTCCTCCCAGGCCCCTGGTCCCGGCATCATTACCAGATCCTCAAGGAGGCCCCCATGCACAAGCGATTCTTCCTGCCCTGGCCCTCCCAACCCTGCCACCCAAGGACCAAAGAAATACGTTCAAATAGCAACCCCAGCCAGTGTCCTGCCCGTAGCCATCGTTTCTCTCACGTAAGCTCAGGGCAACCATAGGTGTGAATACCACACAAGCAAGGGAAGGAAGCACAAAGAGGGGAGGAGCCTCCAGTAAGAACACACAGTCTCCAGGAGAGTGGCGGGTGGTTCCAGCCTGGATCTGCGGGGTCTAAGCCCCACGCTCTGCACCCCCCAGCTCTGCTCTCAGCCACAGGACAGCTGTGAAGACCCTGGCTGGCTATGCCTGGCGCCCCACTGCGGCCTGCACAACACATGCCTCCCCAGAGTCACTTTACCCCCATCTCTCCACACACTGTACCCCAAAGAACTGCCACAGACACGCCTTGGTGGCAGTTCCCTCATTTTTTATCTACACGTTTGGGTTTTCAATGATCTCAACAGGTTCTGCCGACATCATCCCGGGAATTAACGAAGGCTGCCAGTCTCACAGCTCAAAGAGAGGAAAAAAGAAGTTGTGTGTTCACAGCCAAAAGAGGAGTTCATAAATTTTCACAAAATTGCTAGATGTGTGTGATTTATAGCCAAGGCAAGATGCTCCAAGCCCCTGAGGAGCGGAGCGATGGCTGGGAGGGGGCGGAACATGGTGAGAAGGCGGCAGAGCCAGCGGGCTCAGAAGGACGGTGGCACTCAGCAGAAAGGCACGTGGGCCCAGGACCAGTGTCTGCAAATACGGGCAAAGGCGGAGCTTCCCGCAGTTCCTGTGCCTGGGACATCTGTGAACATGATGCAGAGCAAGCACCCACAGAGGTGACCGGCCTCAGAATGACATGCAGGACCCCAGTGCAGTCCTCCAGTGCCCCCTGGGTGAGTTACAGCCGCCCAGCACACCAGGAGCCCCTGGAGATTCAACATGGCCCTTCCTGCTGCAGCAGGCATCTGAGGTACCCTGACACAGGGACACCACTAGGGCCGGGCTGAGGACCATGGGGCAGGGCAGCATGGATACTTAGGGGACAAATCTCACAGCAGTCCCCAGCCCCCACACCTAATGCCCCATGGGTGTTCACTCACAGAACATCCAAAGGTCCAGAGCCTGTTCTGGGTGCAAGACAGCCCTCAACAGAGAACCAACCACCAGTCCTGGTACAGGAGGGGGAAATAAAGGAAAAGTTCTGCAGGGGTCTCAGGACACAGTTCTCCACAACACCCTGAACTCTTTACCCACTTTTCGGCTGGGCACACCGGTCTGGGCATCTGTGACCTTTCCAAGGGTTAACAGGTGATAAGTAGTAGAGATAAGGTTCAAAGCCATATCTGATGGACCAACACCCACATTCTCCACCAGCTGCTTCTCCCTACACTGATGACAATCAGGCAATAGCGATTGGTTCAGTGTAGATGTTCCTGTTTATGTCATGGTCATGCCTTATATATTCCTTTACGTGCACCAAATATTTCACTTAGAAAAAATTTTTTAACGTTTATTTATTTTTTTTTTTTTTTGAGAGAGAGACAGAGCACCAGTGGGGGAGGGGCAGAGAGAAAGGGAGACAGAATCCGAAGCAGGATCCAGGGGCTGAGCTGTCAGCACAGAGTCTGATGCGGGGCTCAAACTCATGAACTGTGAGATCATGACCTGAACTGAAGTTGGACGCTTAACTGACTGAGCCACCCAGGCACCCCTAAATATGTCACCTTAAAAGAAAATTTTTTAAAGTTCTCAGAGCCGATGGAAAGAGAATCACTCCTCTCCCTGCACTCTTCACCTGGACGGGCAGCCACCCGAGGAGGAAGCTCAGCAGGGCAGGGTGGGAAGTGTCCGGATCTCCCATCCACCAGGCTGAGAGCTTGTCTGTGGCCCATGGCACACCAGATTCTGGGGGAGCTGTCCAACATCAGCACCATCAGCTGGTCCCGTCCCCAAAGTGACTGCAGCCACTGTGGAGGACACCCACACTATGCCACTGTGCCTGGGCCCTGGACCTAGGGTGGAGACTGCCACCACTAGGGAATGTTCCAGGAGCTATGATCTGTGGACAGGCTACTTCCTTACAACTCAGGCCCTGGAGCCATGTCACTGCTGGGATGAAAGGCTCTGGGGTAGGGAAGAAAAACATGCCCCAAGGGGCAGCCTGCCCACCCATCTGTCAAGACAGCTGCTCTCTGAGGAAGGTCGGGTCAGGGAAGGGATAGAGAGGGGGAGAGAGGAGGACAGTGAGCTTGATGGAGGGCAGCCACCCGATGACAGGACCCAGTGGCCTGTCCTGGGAGAGGCGCAGGGGGGTGGGACCTGGCAGCTGGGAGCAGCTGAGCAGGGACAGAGGTGTTCATCATTTTGCGGGGTCAGCCTGAAGCCAGGGTCACCGGAGGGCCATCTAGGCAGCCAGCCCACCGAGGACAGCTGCTGCCCCATGCACAGGCCAGCACGATCTGGGACATGATGGCAGAGAAGTAAAACTAAATCGTGAGGAGGCCAGAGGGGCCTTCGGTAACTGGACTTGTGTTCCAGCCTGCCCTTGGGACTTCTGGCAGGCTGTTCAACCTCCCCACAACCGGTTTTCCTCATCCTTCTGGAGGAACTAAGAATTCCTGTCTCTCAGAAGGGCTAGTGGGATGATTTAAGATCCCGTGTCTGCACATGAGACACAGGCATAGATAATACAGCAACTCCTGTCTCTGCAGGCCTCTGATGGGCTCCCATACGAAGGCCGCACGGTACTCACTCCCATTTTACGGATGAGACAACTGAGGCTCAGAGAGACAAGTAGCTAGTGGAAACCCACAGGGCTAGGAAGTGCCAGTCTCCCCATTTCTGCTCTCCCTAGAAAGAAGTCTCCAGACACCAGCCACTTCTCTAGCATAAGCCTATTTACTCACATCTCTCCCCAGGCAGAGATAAGAAGCCAGGCCATTTCCAATGTTCACATTTTCATTCCTTGAAATTCTGGGAAATTCTTCCAATGCTGTACAGCACAGACAGGAGGCCAGGGGGGCAGGAGGCCAGGGCGAGGTGTGGCGCACTAAGATGGTGCTCATCCCTCTCAGATGTTTATGGGGAGCCCTTCTGTGGCCCCGTGACCTTCTCAACCGGGTGGCTGTCAGAAGATAAATGTTTCATTATTCAGAGATGCCTCCCACCTCTGGTCGCTGCCACCCCTGACCTCACACGGTGCCTTGGGGTGACCCCAAATCCTCCACATTCCTCCTCCCTTTTGCAAGGGATACTTTCAGAGCCTCCCCCAGACTGTTGAGGGACTTAAATCACAAGTGTCCCAGGACAGGACCAGCTGACAGGCCCAGAGTCCCCATCAATCTTCCCACAGGACACTCCAGGCTCCGACTGAGAAGGATTTACGGGGTGGGAGGGACACAAGACAATGCAGCCCCACCCAGGCCCCGCCAGCAGCCTTTTCCCACGGTCAGCTCCAGCCATCCCTACTGGACGGGTCAGAAAGGCTGGATCAGGGGAACTCACCCTGTCGGAGTAGAGGATGCTTCCCTGCAGTTAGCTCAGGCTGGTGGGCTTACCTACGGCTTCCCTGACTTCTTATTCTTGTCTCCATGTGTCCAAAGTCTCTGCAAAACCTCTGCTTTTTAAATGAAGGAATAAAAGAAAACAATGAGCTTTGTTTTGCTTTGCTCTGCTCTGCTCTGCTCTGTTTTGTTTGGTTTGGTTTTTAAGCAACTTGTTCTCAAGTGCTAAGAACCACAAAGGCATCTCCCACCAGCCTGCAGCGAACGCGGACACGCAGCGGGGAGTCTGGTCATGTCTGATTTCCCAGGGAAGCCACATAAAAAGCCCTTCTCGTCACAGGAACAATGCTGCGCTGAGAGCAGGCACAAACCTCCCCTAGAGAGACCCCAGCAGAATTCCAATCACAGCCCAGAAACTCAGCCTGGGCTGGTTGCCCGCATCTAACACCCCAGCAGAAGTTCTGTGCCCTCTTCCTCTCTTCCCCCTCCACCCCCCACCAAGCTCCAGCCGGTCTGGGCCTGGCCCTCACGCTCTGGCCTAGGTGACAGACCAACAACTGTGCCATTTTGGTTGGAAAAGTCTGGGCTCCCCTTGCATCTTTGCTTTTTCTCCTACCTCCCCTCAGGACCTTTGCAGGTGGCTTCAGCAATCTGTGCCTCAGTTTCCTAATCTGTAAATAGGGACCACAATAGCATTCCCCCACCCCTTGTATGGAGGAGTACTGAGGAAAGGGCCCAGGCAGGATCTGTCTCATGGCTGGTGCCCCATGCAATCACGGTTACTACTGTTAATATGGACAGTTTGCATTCAGATATGGCAGATATGGAGTCCCGTGAGTCCCTGTGCTTGAAGCAGCCGCTGTGGTGAACGCTTGCTCCCTCGTTGCCACCTGAGATTCTACCCACAATCTGGGGGGGGCAGGACAGACACTATCCCCACCACATGAAAGATGAGAAAGCTGAGCAGCCAGCCCCACCTTGTCATTCACCAGGCCCTCTGCAGGGCCTGCCCCACACCAGGCACAGGGCTGGGCCTGCAGGGCACAAGGAAGGGAAGACCTTGCCCTGCCCTGAGCAAACTCATACTTCATTTAACACAAGAAAAATAGGTCAGGTTTAAGTCACAGGCCACCTGTGGCTCGTTGATCAGAGCTGCCTAGAACAGTGTGTTGAAAAAGATTCTGAGGCTGCCTGTCAGCTCGAAATGACAGTGCTCTGTGATGGATTCATGATGCCTGCCACAGACACAGAAGGGGCCTAGATTGTAGGCAGTTACAGATAGTTGTTTAGGGTGGAGCCAGAATTAGAACCCAGGTTTCTTGACCCCAATGTGGTGATGGCAGGCATGGTACCATCAACATGCCCAGAAATTACTCGTAAAGTTCTCATATTTCTATTTTGATGAAAATGTCACTATTTGCTACTGACTGAAATATATGTCCCCCAAATTTGTGTGATGAAGTCCTAACCCCCAGGGTGACTGTATTTAAGCATAGAGCCACTTAATTAAGGTTAGAGGTGCCTGGGTGGCTCAGTTGGTTGAGCATCTGACTTCGGCTCAGGTCATGATCTCATGGTTTGTGAGCTCAAGCCCCGCATCAGGCTCTGTGCTGACAGCTCAGAGCCTAGAGCCTGGAGCCTGCTTTGGATTCTGTGTCTCCCTCTCTCTGCCTCTTCCCTAGCTCACACCCTATCTCTCTCTCAAAAGTAAATAAACTTAAAAAAGAATTTAATTAAGGTTAAATGAAGTCATAGGGTGGGGATCTAATCTGATAAGAAGAGATGCCAAAGAACCTTCTCTGTCCCCTTGTGTTTCTCCTCCCTCTTTATTCTCTTTCTCCTCTCCTTGTTCCCTCCCTCCTCTCTGTCTCTCTCTATTTTCCCCTCCCCCACTATGTGAAGACACAGTGAGAAGTCAACCATCTGTAAACCAGGAAGACTCCTCACCAGAACCTCACCACACTGGTGCCCTGATCTGGGACTTCCAGCCTCTAGAACTGTGAGAAAATAAATGTCTGCTGTTTAAGACACCCAGTCTCTGTCATTTAGTTATGATGACCTAAGTAGACAAACACAGCATTTTGACACTGGTTCTGGGCAATCAGAACTCTGGAAATGGACTCCCTGTATCCATAGGTCTCTGCGCCTACTAATGATTCTGACCTCCCCCTAAAAGTGAGTGGTCTCTTCTGTGGGACCTGAGGGAAGATCCACCCCTGCCCTGTACTTCCTCCTGCCCATGACCTTCCTGGGCAGGACACACACCTTCAACAGCCACTGAGAACCTAGAGGGAGGTAAGAAGCTTCTGGATGGCATCCATCTTGCCTCTGCACCCTCACAGCCTCCTCACAGGCTTCTGAAGCCAGGCCCATCTCCCACCACCCACATCCAGCCTTTGGGAACAGCCCAGAATCCCGAGGGCACCCTTCTCTTTCCTCAGGGTGACAGAGCAGATCCGTGGCATTGGTGGGGGCCCCAGTCCTCTGTGTGTCCTTGATGCATCAGCCATTGGGCATAGAGCACTGTGACTGACACTCACTCCTTTACCCAACAAGAGTCACCAACCGCTACAGTCAGAATGCTGAATGCTGGCTCTGTGACTGCCCCTGTGTGCCCATGGCCCTCACCACCACACCTCTCAGAGGTTTATGCCCCGTCTGCGAAATGGGGCTGGAGGTGGTGAGCCCTGTTCCCAAGGATGTGAGAGGAGTAAAGTATGTACATACAGAAGTACCAGCACAGGTGGGCACTCCACGAAATAAAGTGTTGTTATTCTTGTCATTTTGCTCTTGTACCAGGCACTTTCCTCACGTAGCCTCATTGAATGCTTGTGTGATCTCCACAAAGGGGTATCAGTAACCCAAAAAATGAGGAAACTGGGGCTCCAGGAGGCCAAGGCCACGTAGGCCATCTGAGAAGCAAGAATGAACCATTTCCAGACCCCAGTGGGCAGTGCACAGGGATGGTGCAGGGAGCAGCAGGAGGCAACAGCCACGGGCTCTGGCCTCCCTGCACCTTGATCAACAGCCTGTGCTACTCAGGGGCCCAGAGAAGGAAATGTGGCAGAGACCCAACAGGCACAAAGAAGGGAGGCAGAGAGGATTAGGGGAGATGACAGCCACCTCAACAGACAGGGCAGGGTCTTTTACAGAGAATCTGGGTGCCTGGCCAAGGAAGGGGGCTGGGCCACGGACCAGGCAGGAGCACAGGGAGGGAAGCAAGATGAGCTGGGATGCCAGGATCTTGCCGAGTTTTCCTCAACAAGGCCATCATACAGCTGGCAAGTTAGGGCCGAGGCTGTAAGCTTCGGGGCTGGGCTCTCCCCTCACCAGGGCCTGTGCCCCTCAGCTGCCCGCTACAGGAGTACCTGTCACAAGCCTTCCCGAGCAGCTGAGGCCACAATGGCTGGGATGGCCAGCACTTCAAGAGGCAAGACAGCACCTGGGAGAGCAAGGGCCCAGGCCTTCCACCACCGCGGGACACATGACTCACTGCAGAATCCACACATCCTGCGGCTTCAGCTGCCCTGACTTTATGCCTTCCGCCCACCCCCACCTCAGGCCCCAGGTCTCTGAGTGGCCAGCCTACGACCCACACAAGCAGCACCATTTTGAAAATAAAGCACGGCATGTAAGTGTTACCTGTGAATTCTGAGGGCTCCATACAGCCCCTCTTTCGAGGACATTTCCCCATTTCAAAGTATTTTTACTTTTGTTGTCTGCCTTTTCAACAGCCCTGTGAGGTGGTCTGGAGAAAATGCCATTCTCACCAATTTTACAGGTGAGAAAACTGAGTCTCCATATGTTAGGGCTATCAATGCTGGCCATGCTAACAACAAAAAAATCTGGCTTGACACAAGGAAAGCTTATTTCTTACTGATGCAAAACCCAGTACAGATGGTCTGGTCTGTGTCTCTGCTGGCCATCTCCTGCCATGTAGCAGGGCACTGTCTTCAAGGGTCTTTGGGGTCTTCCCCTGGACCCTCTACATTGTGCTGGTCAGTAAGTGACAATGGAAAGAGCCCTATAGGTTGTGGTTCTGCCAGGCCTGAAGGTTGGCACGCCCCTCATTTCAGCTCACACCCATCGGCTATAACATAGTCACATAATCTAGCTTTCCAGCAAGGCAGGCTGGAAAATGCAGTCCAAGTGTGCCCAGAAAGAAGGATGTGACTGGGGGCATCAGGCCAGGTGCTGCCAGCCCCGGCTTGGGCTGGATGCCCTGGCTCTGGTTCCCTTCACCCCACCACCCACCCTGCCGTTGGGTTTCCCCACGCATATCTTCTCTGAGTCTGCTTCTGGGACAGGGGCTGAATCAAGACTGTTCAAACTGAAACCCCCACATGTGGCTTTCACTACAGGATGTTTGATCAATTAAATACCAGAGAAGTGTAAAGAGACGAGAAGACATTTCCATTCACCTAAAAGGAAATTGCAAGGAAGGAGATTAAAACCACATTTGAATTATAGAAAAAAATAATTGGCAAAGTTCCTGGAATCCAAGCACATTCCTGTAATGAGTTGCTGTGGGTGGAATTCTCTCCCCAACTGCAAAGCAAGGCCCGTCCGATTCCAGGAGGCCCGACTTAATCACCATATACTTGGATATTAAAGTTGCAGCTACTCAAGTACAGCAACAGTTGCCTAATTACAGGGTCTCAGGAGGGGATCTATAATCAGTTTTTAAAGGAATATCTTCTACATGTAGCACCTTTCCACAAGGGGCTCCTGGAATCTTTACAAATATTAATTAATGTCCCTTCAGGGGGTCTCAGGCATGTGGACTTCAGTGATTGACGAAATTTGGAGTCTCTGTCAGCAGAATAGGGATGATTCAGATTCTGTCAGACTCAGATACAGAACTTTTGGGACATTAGGTCAAGGTCCAAACTACAAAAGGGAGAAGTAAAGTAAAGGTGCCAAGGGCAGAGAGGAGCATGAACTGCAGGCAGGGTGGGGTGGGAGTCAGGACACCCAGAGGCCTGTCTGAGTCCTGGCTGGCTTCTGTTTCCAGAACATTCTGTGTTTGTGTAAATGAGTCAGTGGTAGGCTCTGCATCCGGGGGTCTGCAGCAGAGCTGGGACATCAGGACATAGGCTCCAGGGTGTGAGCACCAGGGGTCTGAGAGGAGGCCTACCAGTGGGAGGTAAACTTGGGGAGGGGAATGGGTGGGAAGGTGGAGACATTGGCAGGCCAGGGAGGAAGGGAGGAGACACCTGAACAGGTCACAGGGACGAGTGGGGAAGGAGCACTCTAGGGAGTGGGGGAAGCATCTACAAACAGCATCTGGAACAGCCCGGCCAGTCCAAGTCCCACATGGGTGTTGGGGTGACAAGCTGCATGGGAGAGTAAGAGTTACAGAGGCTGGGGAGGGGCTGGCACTGGAGAGGCAGGGCCTCCCCTTACAGGAGAGAGGTTCCCAGATAGGCCCTCCCCGCAGAGACCCCCGCCACCCCAGTGCCGAGAGCATTGTCCACACCCTGGAGAGGAGCTGGGGTCCTGGCGCTTACTACATCCTTGCTCACCCATGACAGCCTCTGATGTGCAGCCCAGACCTGGTTGCCTAAATTCTCCTAAGTCATCACCTACACTGCAGGCTAGCAGGTGCACCTTCTGCCTCCTCCAGCTTCTCCCTGCTGAGGAAAGGCAGCTCTGAGGAAAAGCCTCAGCCACCTGCCCCAGCCAGGTATCTTTACCCACCTCCAGGCCTGACCCCCCCCAACCCTACCTTTCCACACACCTGTGCCTCTGCAGACCCACCCACACATCTCGTTTCTGTGGCCTTTCCCTAAGCCCTCCCTCCTACAACTGTGGCCTGTCCCATGAGGGATGCTTGGCCATCTGCCTCACCACTGCACGCCTGCACCCAGCAGATGCTGTGTGGATCGCATGAACGAACTAGGCAGTCACTGGAGAGCAGAGAGCTTGGCAAAAATACCTCCTTCCTGATACGGGAAACTTTTCACCAAACCACTTTTTTTCTTCCTTCCTTCACCCTTCATTCAAACCATTTTTAGCAGCTGTCAGTATGACCCATGTGTATTTGGAGCCATAGGGGCACCTGGATGGCTCAGTCACGTGTCTGACTCTTGATTTTGGCTCAGGTCATGATCTTACAGTTTGGGGATTCAAGCCCTAAGTCAGGCTCTTCATTGACAGTGTGGAACCTACTTGGGATTCTCTCTCTCTCCCTTTCTCTATGCCCCTCCCCCTTTGTCTCTCTATCTCAAAATGAATAAATAAACTTTAAAAAAAAACTATATTTGTAGTCTTAAAGGCCGCAAAAGCAGGACATCAGGAGAGGAAATGGCCCTATCTTCTCTGGGTTAAAAGGACACAGGAGTGCACCATGGGTTCAAGCTACTCTTTATGGCAAAACTGTTTGTATTATCTGCTGCTATGTAACAGATTACCCTAAGAACAACACATTCATTTTTTTAAGTTTTTTTTTTAATATTTATTTATTTTTGAGAGAGATGGAGACAGAATGTGAGTGGGTTAGGGGCAGAGAGAGAGGGAGACACAGAATTGGAAGCTGGCTCCAGGCCCTAAGCTGTCAGCACAGAGCCCGACCCGGGGCTTGAACTCACAAGCTGTGAGATCATGACCTGAGCCGAAGTCGGACGCTCAACCAACTGAGCCACCCAGATGCCCCAAGAATAGCACATTCATTATCCCACAGTTTCTGGAGACCAGGATCTAGATTCAGCTAAGCTGGGGACCTCCGGTGAGGGGTCTCTCATGAGACTGAGGTCAAGCTGTCAGCCAGGGCTGCAGTCTCTTCTGAAAGCTTGACTGGAGAACTCTGCCTTTGAGCTCTCTCACATGGTTTTGACAGGCCCTGGACCCTTGTCACATGGGCTCTCCATGGGGCTGTTTTATGACAGCTGGTGTCCCCATAATGTGTGATCCTATAAATAGCAACAAAAAGCACCCAAGACAGAAACCATAGCCTTTTTGTAATCTAACCTCAGAAATGACATCCTATCACTTCCACCATATTCTGCTCATGAGAAGTGAGTCCACATGTCCTGCCCACACTCAAGAGGAGAGGATTGCCCAAGGACACAAATCCTAGGAGGAGAGGATTCTTGGGGCCACCTCAGAGGCCACTTATCATCTTCATTCCTGGAGTAGATCTTTTTCCCAAAACTGGCTGTGATAGCATCTCCCACCCCCATGCTCTTCTAGAACCGTGCCACTCACCCATCAAGAGATGGAGCCCATGGCCCCTCTTCTTGAATCTTGGTGAGACTTGGTGACTATTTCAATCCCTATTATGTGGCAGAAGTGATGCGATATAACCTTTCAGGCTTCTACCTTGTTTTCTAGAGATGCTCACTTTTGGAACATAGCTGCCCTGCTCTGAAGAAACCCAAGCAGCCCAGAGAGAACCAAGACCCCAAGCTCCCAGTCCCAGCCAAGACCCCAGCTGACAGCCAGCACCAGCATGCCATGTGAGTGCGCCGTCTTGGAAGGGACCCCTCCACTGATGCCAGAAGCAGCCAAAATTGAAGATTCACAAAGGAGACAAATTGTTATTTTTTATGTTTAGTTACTTTTGAGACAGACAGAGTGCACAAAAGCGAGGGAGGGGCAGAAAGAGAGAGAGAGAGAGAGAAAGAATCCAAAGTACAGAGAGCCCGATGCAGGGCTCGAACTCACAAACCATGAGATCACAACCCAAGCCGAGGTCAGACATTTAACCAGCCAAGCCACCCAAATGCCCCAAATTATTGTTATTTTTAAACTACTAATTCTTGGGGTGGCTTATTACTAAGTAATAGATAGCAGATTGGATTGCCAAAGCCCCCCTCACAGTGGAGGGGTGAACCTGAGGGACTCCAGCAAGACTGACAGGAAGAACTCATGAAGCTGGCCAGGAAGGAGTGGCCAAGCTGTGGGTCCAGCAAAGGCAGGAGAGTCCACGGGAGGAGGGCATGAGATGTCATCCGTGGTCTGGGAGCCCTCGAAATGCAGGGCTGTGGCAGGGCAGGGCCACTCAGGCAGCAGTCTGAAGTCCAAGAGAGGGCCCCAGCAGGCAGGCCGGCCCCTCATAGCAGCTCCCCTGAGGACCCACACCCCAGCTGGAGTGGGCAGGACCTGACTCAAAATGCAAGCTCAATTTCAGCTGCAGACAGCCATCGCCAGGCCCGCAGGCTGGTGGGGGACGTCAGGTTCGCACACCAAGGGTGCTGCCTAGGGACAGCTGTTGTGGAGAGCAGTCACAATCAAGAGGGGACTGGGCCTCTCTGGCTGGCCTGGAGAGAGGAGGGAGAGGGGGGGCTGAAGAAGGACATTCCAGCCTGGGCACCAGTCTGGCCAGGCAGGGAGGGTGGAGATCATGGCATCTGCAGGAGCGGCAGGTCCCAGGCCTTCTTCATCCAGATCTCCAGCACCCGCTTCCCCATAGGTGGGGGTGGGAAAGCCAAGGTCACAGTGTAAGAAAGCCCTCTCACAAAGGACCTCTTAGGACCACATGCAGATGTCCATGGTGTCTTAACTCCAGTCTCCCCTGCTGCCTCGCCCAGCGATACACACACCTGACGACAGACGTCGACACACACACCTGACAGACGTTTTGCAGACAGAAATGCCAAATCTTGCAAGAGAAATGAAGGATGTGGTAAAGCCAAGGAATGTGGAAAGCTGCTGCCTTAACACCCCGAACCCTTGTAAAGAGGGGTAGGCAGGGGGCGGGTGACCAGATGAAAGGGAGCACCAGGCCACCACCCAGGCCCTGAGGCCAGCAGGGTGGAAAGGGAAACTGACAAGCTGACAGACTTTTCTTTTCAAAAGAGACACTTCCTATGGTCATGTCACAAGAGCCAAATGTCCAGCTTTGTCAGTAACATCACACACACATACTTACGTCTTTGCTTGGAGTTATAGCCAAAAGTTAAGAACAAAATAAAATTGAGCTTTTTAAAAATGTTTAACATTTCAGTGGTTACACAATGTCCCATGTAAACCTCTTTTAAAAGAACTCCCTATGATATTTTGATCTGTAAATTAAGTGATGTCATTTTCTGTGGCCTTTTCTAACACCATGTGTCCTGGGGGCTAAGTCCCCCACCAGAGTCGGGATGAGGCTGGGGGATGCCCCACCCCCCCACTCCACCCTCCACCCCTTAGCAGAGGCTAGTGGGGGATTGGGAAGGCCTGACAGGGAGGAGGGGTTTCAGCTGGCAACATTTTGAGAAGACCCCGCTCCCAGACCTTTGGGGTGGGACTAACCGGCTCCTGGCTTCTAGGCCTGGCTTCTAGAGCCTGGCCCTGGAAAGGAAGCAGACATGCTTGGAATTCCAAAAATGCACCCCTGTCTCAGCCTCTGCCTGCTTCTCCAGGCCTCCTGGGATTCAGGGAGCAGGGCTGGGAAAGCAAGGGAGGCGCTCCCCTCCCACAGATGAGCTGGAACTCTTGCCCCAACCCAACCCCAGTCTAGCCCGAAGGTTTCCTCTGCACACCCCCAAAGCTGTCTGTGTGCCCAGTGGGCCAGCTCCAAGGAAGAATGCTGACCCCTGTCACCCCTGATCACACAGCTTTCAGTGACCCCACCCCAGGGTATGATCTTCAGGAGGGATCCCCACCCAGCTCAGCCCCTGACCCAAGAAGCAGATGCAAGGGGACTGGGAGGGAACCCCAGTCAGGCCCCCAGCTCCTGACATGTGGCAAACCCCTGCTTTTCCATAAGGGCTTCTCTCTGAATTCAGCTCACACAGAAGGCCCTCCATGACACTGGCCCTGAGAAGGAAGTCAGAAGCTGGTGGGAAAAGAATGCTCATCCACCTAGAGACACATGTCTCTGATGAACCCCCCAGCAATGAGTCTGGCATTGAGGGCAAGGAGGAACCTATAAGATAAATTGTATTCCATTAGATCAGGCTAGACTACCTCTGAAAGGCAGGTGTCTCCCTCCCAAAAGTAGACAAGGGATGGCAAGTAAGACACGGTAAACAGAGCAGACAAGGGACAGCAAACAGGACACAACAGACAGGACACAGCAGACAGTACACAGCAGGACAGGACAGCAAGACACAGCAGACAGGACATGGAAGACAGGAGACATCAGAGAGGACACAGCAGATAGGGGAGAGCGGACAGGACATGGCAGACAAGGACAGCAGACAGGACACAGCAGACGGGGGACAGCAGACAGGACATGGCAGACAAGGACAGCAGACAGGACACGGCAGACAGGGGACAGCAGACAGGACATGGCAGACAAGGACAGCACACAGGACACGGCAGACAGGGGACAGCAGACAGGACACAGCAGACAGGGGACAGCAGACAGGACATGGCAGACAAGGACAGCAGACAGGACATGGCAGACAGGGGACAGTAGACAGGACACAGCAGACAGGGGACAGCAGACAGGACACAGCAGATGGGGGACAGCAGACAGGACATGGCAGACAAGGACAGCAGACAGGACACAGCAGACAAGGACAGCAGACAGGACACAGCAGACAGGGGACAGCAGATAGAACACAGCAGACAAAGACAGCAGACAAGGACAGCAGACAGGACACAGCAGACAGGGGACAGCAGACAGGGCACAGCAGACAGGACATGGAAGACAAAAGACAGCAGAGAGGACAGAGCAGACAGGGGAGAGGAGACAGGACATGGCAGACGGGGGACAGCAGACAGGACACGATAGACGGAGGACAGCAGACAGGACACAGCAGACAGGGGACAGCAGACAGGACACAGCAGACAGGGGACAGCAGACAGGGGACAGCAGACAGGACACAGCAGACAGGACATGAAAGACAAGACAGCAGACAGGACACAGGAGACAGGGGACAGCAGACAGGACACAGCAGACGGGGGAGAGCAAACAGGACATGGCAGACCGGGACATCAGACAGGACACGGTAGATGGAGGACAGCAGACAGGACACAGCAGACAGGGGACAGCAGACAAGACATGGCAGACAAGGGACACCAGAAAGGATGCAGCAGATGGGGGACAGCAGACAGGACATGGCAGACAGGGGACAGCAGACAGGACACAGCAGACAAGGGACAGCAGACAGGACACGGCAGATGGGACAGCAGACAGTACATGGCAGACAAGGACAGCAGACAGGACACTGCAGACAAGGGACAGCAGACAGGACACAGCAGACAGGGGACAGCAGATAGAACACAGCAGACGGGGGACAGCAGACAGGACACAGCAGACAGGGGACAGCAGACAGGGCACAGCAGACAGGACATAGAAGACAAAAGACAGCAGACAGGACAGAGCAGACAAGGGACAGCAGACAGGACACAGCAGACAGGGGACAACAGATAGAACACAGCAGACGGGGGACAGTAGACAGGACACGGAAGACAGGGGACAACAGACAGGACACCGCAGACAGGGGACTGCAGACAGGACACAGCAGACAAGGGACAGCAGACAGGACACGGCAGACAAGGACAGCAGATGGGACACAGCAAACAGGGGACAGCAGACAGGGCACAGCAGACAGGACATGGAAGACAAGAGACAGCAGACAGGACACAGCAGATGGGGGAGAACATACAAGACATGGCAGACAGGGGACATCAGACAGGACACGGTAGATGGAGGACAGCAGACAGGACACAGCAGACGGGGGACAGCAGACAGGACACGGCAGACAGGGGACACCAGACAGGACGCAGCAGATGTGGGACAGCAGACAGGACATGGCAGATGGGGGAGACAGCAGACAGGACACCGCAGACAGGGGACAGCAGACAGGACACAGCAGACAGGGGGACAGGGGACAGGACAGAGCAGACAGGACATGGAAGACAAGGGACAGCAGACAGGGGAGACAGCAGACAGGACATAGCATACAGGGGACAGCAGACAGGAGGCAGCAGACAGGAGACAGCAGACAGGACACCACAAAGGGGGGAGACAGAAGACAGGACATGGAAGATGGGGGAGACAGCAGACAGGACACAGCAGACAGGGGACAGCAGACAGGGGACAGCAGACAGGGGACAGCAGATGGGGGAGACAGCAGACAGGACATGGCAGACAGGAGACAGCAGACAGAACACCGCAGACAGGACATGGAAGACAGGAGACAGCAGACAGGACACAGCAGACAGGGGACAGCAGACAGGGGAGACAGCAGACAGGACACAGCAAACGGGGAACAGCAGACAGGACACAGCAGACAGGGGAGACAGCAGACAGGACACGGCAGACGGGGGACAGCAGACAAGACATAGCAGACGGGAGACAGCAGACAGGACACAGCAGACAGGACATAGCAGATGGGGGACAGCACACAGGACACAGCAGACAGGACATGGAAGACAGGAGACAGCAAACAGGACACAGCAGATGGGGGACAGCAGACAGGACATGGCAGACAGGAGACAGCAGACAGGACACAGCAGACAGGGGAGACAGCAGATAGGACACGGCAGACGGGGGACATCAGACAGGACACAGCAGACGGGACACAGCAGACGGGACACAGCAGACAGGGGAGACAGCAGATAGGAGACAGCAGACAGGACACAGCAGACAGGGGACAGCAGACCGGACATGGCAGACAAGGGACAGCAAACAGGACACAGCAGATAGGACACGGCAGATGGGGGAGAGAGCAGACAGGACACAGCAGACAGGGGACAGAAGACAAGGGAGACAGTAGGTAGGACACGGCAGACATAACATGGCAGACAAGACAGAAGATAGGACCCAGCAGTCAGGACACAGCAGATAGGGACAGCTGACTGGACACCAGCCATCTCTCTGGCACCTCACTGTGTACTAGAGACCTCCCTGCATGTTTCACCCTTGCCTGGGCAGTGGGGAGGGAAAACTGGAACATTGAGCTTGCCTCTGAGTCTGAAGTCAGTGGTGCGAATACAAAATGGTTTTTATTTTTCCTCCAATCACTACTCTCAGCCATGTGTGTCAAATCTCTCTTTGGATTTGTCCAAGTATTAAAAACTCCAACCCCGAAGAAAAGCATCCTTGCATCTAGTCTCGATAACATGCAGTCTACTACCCGTGCTCCCCTCACAAGTGTGGCCTGAGGATTAGGGCTGAGGGAAAGGCCCTCCCTGGCCAAACGTGGCCCCACCTTTGGAGGAAGTGCCCAGACAGGTTCCTTCCTGAGCGTGTGGGAGCTCTTCAGGGGAGTGGTCCCAGGGGCCCTGGCCCTGCCATCCAGGCATCAGTGCCTGGCCCCACTGCTCCATTAGTATCCCATCCAGAGCCCAGCTTTCCTGCTGGGGGTCTACAGGGCTCGAGTCCAGCCATATCCTGTGGGCATTTCAACTCACAGGCGCTTGGGCCCTTGGCCACTCCAGGCAGGCAGTCCGGGTGTCAGCCCTGCTTTAATTCTCTCCCTGCTTAGGAAGCCATTTAGCCAACCCCTAGGAAGCCCAGATGCTGCACCTGCATGGCCATCTAAAGTCCATGGAGAACCCTCTTTCCCTCCCAGGACACTCCCCTAATCAGGCTCCAGTAATTTTCTTTTCCACTTGCCTGGAAGGGTTAGAGCAGCCACTGTGATCCTCATCTCCTGTTACACAGCTGCTGTAAAGCGTATGCACGTAGGGCCTGTGTCCGTCGGCTCAGGCTGCTATGACCCAATACTACAGACAGTACCCTCATTTCTCCCAGTTCTGGAGGCTGGACATCCAAGATCAAGGGGCTCACAGATCCCATGCCTGGTGAGAGGCCTCCTCCTGATTCCCTGATGGCTGTCTCCTCACTATGTCCTCATGTGGCCAGGAAGAGCAAGCAAGATCATCTCCCAGGCTAACTGCATTCACGAGCGCTCCACCCTCACAACCTGACCACCTCCCAAAGGCCCCAACTCCTAATGCCATCACCCTGATTAGGATTTCAACATAACAATTTAGGCGGACACAAATGTTCAGTCCATAAAAGAGACAGCTACTGATGGTATTACAAAATTTGTGATGTGGCTTGGGAACTCCTGGCCTCAGGACCCTCCCAGGGTGTCTGAAAGGTCAAAATTATTTTCACAATAATGTCAAGACATCATTTGCCTTTTTTTACTTTCATTCTGTCATGAATATATCCAGGCGTTATCCAAAGGCCGGTGATGTGTAATACATCCTCACTCTAATAGTTGATGAAGTATGCGGTGTACTCTTGTTTTACAAGGTTCTCAATTTTACATGGTGCAATAGAACATAGACAGGTATAACCATGGTGCACTGGTAAATATTAAACAACCAGGTATCCAAGCAATAAAGCCCTTTGGGGAGAGAGAGCTCCAGCACAGCACACCACACAGAAGCAGGCGCTCTTTGGGGTGCTGGATAATTTTTAAGGACACAAAGGGGTCCTGATGTAACTGGGGCTTCTGGGTCCCCAAACAGGCCAGGCTTAGCCACTCACTGCTGACAAAATCCAAAGACAGAGAAATGAGCAGAGGTGAAACAAGAGAGGAATTTATTTCAGTGAGGCCAACACCAGGAAGCCAGCAGACTAGTGTCCCAAAGACTGTCTCCAAAGTGCCCAAAATATTTCCAGGTTTATATAAGGAAAACATGGGACAAAGGTCAGTACTTACATGCAAGTGAGCAGTCAAGCTCAGGTGGATCTTTGACTTGGGGTAGTTAATGTTCCCAGCAGGGATTGCCTTGTCCCCCAGGTCTTTTGCCTGACTTGAAATATAAGCTGCAAAGAAGAACTTAATCAATTAGAAAGTATAGAGACCGAGGTCAAAATGGAGATAGCTGAAGTCCTCTTTCACAAAGATCAAAATGGTTGAGAACCACTGCTCAACGTCGCCCCTGACCAAACAATGTGCCAAGGACAGCATTAGGCAGGATCAGGACACAGGAGGCAAAGCTCTTGGTACCCACATTCCAGAAGCTCCACCCTAACTGGGGAGTCCCTAGTAGAAGACTCAGCAAGCAAAGGGCCAGTTATAAGACTGAGAAAGGGATGGTGACCATATGGTCTGGAGGGGCAGGGAGGAACAGTCCCTAGGGGCTAGTGCAGAGGGGAGGTCTTGTGCTCCACTGTCAGGCAGACCTGGTTTCTGATAAAATTGGCTGAGATGAGCCCATTGGCAACACTGCCCTGGACCACGGAGCCACATTCCTCACAGAGGACCCCAGGCCCCACTGCCTATGGGAATGCTGAGCAGGGACACAAATGGAGCAGCAGAAAGTCTGGTGTTTGAAGAATAATTCATAAGAGAAAGACCTGTCTGGAAGGTAGCCAGACTAAGCCAAACAGGTTACATGTGAGCTTATGCAGTGACCCTGAAACTAACCTATAAAGGAGCTGTCAAGCCAAGGCCCAATGGGCCCCATGGCCATCTTAATCTTACCACTACCCACCACGATTTTCCCCAGCATCTCCACTGGCCCAGCCCTGGTCTAGGAGCTGGGAGCCCAGAGAAGAATAAGCCTACCCTGCCCTTGAGCTGGTGGGCAGACAGGGAAACTCCAAGAGTACAGCATGGGTGGTGATAGCAGGGCCCAAGGGAGGCACCAGTCATTCCATTGGTCAAGTAGGACTAGGAAGGTGTGTTCAGGAAGGAACTTGTGCCAGGCTGCGAGAGAGAAGCAAGAAAGTCCCATGCCCACACGCATGAACAAGAACCCCAGGGTAGGTAACAGCAATGACAAAGGTGTGAAACAGTCCTCAGCAGCTGAGGCTGGACCTCCAGGCATCCAGAATCTGGCATCAGGCTCATGATCAGGCAAGAAACACACCTAGAATGAAACTATAGCCAGGCGGGCCCTGAGGGGCACCTTATGCTGGAGATGACAGGCTATGAAGTGTAAATTCCTTTCTATCACTCATCTAGAAACTCTAAGCTGCCAGGTTTTCTGTCCCAAAGGAACCAGATGGTCTTTGTTTGTCTTAGTGCTGGGCCCAGAAAGTTCTCCCATCCCCCACTTCTAGTACCACTAGAGTGAAAGATCCACCCTGTTGTACTTCACTCTCCCCTGCCCTGACACTCTCTCCTTGTAGGGCTAGCCAGGAGGAGGTAAGCCTGGAGAGCTGAAATCCATCTTCCCCACCCTGCAAGGACGAAGTGAGAAGTGAGAACAGCCCAAGGAAAAGCAAGCTCAGGGGCTACAATGAAGCCAGGCTCCATCCCTGGAGCCCACCTGACCTCCCAGTCCTGGCTGTCCCAGGTGAATGCCTGGGACAAATGCCCTCTTTGCCTGAGCAGCGTGAAGGTGGTTTGGTTTCTATGACCCGTTGTTCAAAGTTCTACTTTCGTTTGCTGCAGCATAGTCAGCAATGAGGAAATGAGAAAACAGATCAGTGAACAGGAGGAATTAGCAGCTCTCAGGGCTGAGAGTGAATGAGTGGACAGCAAATGTTTGACACAGCACACTTTCGTCTTTGTCATTGTCACTCTATCTACTGACTTTAAAATGTGCCATGTGTTTTACACAAATCTTCTATTCAATTTTCCCAACCCCCATAAGATAAGCAGGACCCACCCAAAACATATATTACAGTGGAGAAAACAGAGGTGTAGAGAGGCTAAATAATGTGTCCAAGGTCACCCAGCCGGTAAACAGTGGAACCAGGATTCACTCCTACCTGCCTAACTCCACAGTTCTCAGCCACCAAAACCTGGAGGTCAAGTGTGAGAACCCATGAATACCAGACACACAATCAGAAATAACACTAACGCACCTCTGAAAAAGCTAGAAGTTGGAAAAATAGAATGGGGTTTCCACTTCCTCAATTTACAGGCATATTTTTACTCATCAGGTAAAATAGGGTACTACCATCAATGCTTATACCATTAACATTAAAGATGGGAATCATCATCACTGTCCCAGGGCTGTACAATGGCTGGGATGATGAGAGGGGTGGCCAGACCCCTCTCTGGTGGAGGTGGAGGTGAGAGTTCACTGGCAATGGGCCTAAGTCCACCAGATCTGACAGCTGGGGTAAGGAATGAAGCATGGCTTCCAGCTACACGCGTGCACACAGTCAGCCCACAGGTTCTCAGTCCCAATACCAGACTCTCCAGAGTGGAGTGGATATAGGGGAACCAACATCTCAACTTGCCCTCAGCTCCAGGAGGTGAGAGGTATATATATGCTAATCTCAACAGCACATTCCATCCAGTGGGCCTCAGTGATTGGTTCAGGTATGAGCATGTGACCTAAGTTGATCCAATTAGAGCAAATCGCCAGATACTTTGGCAGGAATCCTGAGACACAGGTACTTTCTCTACCTCTAGATCATGTAACTGTGCAGGAGTGAGGCCTGGAACTGTGAAAGTCATTTTGCAACCTACCATGCAGAAGTCAGCCTGAGATGAGACTGGCTGTGGAGTTGAATACAGAAGAATCACAGAGAAATGAGGGCTGAATTCTTGAATTTTACTTGTAGGAGACAATGTGACATGGACCACTGGATCCCTACAAAAATATTCATTCTTTCCTCTATTATTCTTAGTAAAAGAACCTTGATTTTTTTACACAGAAATGTGCCCATGAGAAAAATTACATTTCCCAGCCTCCCTTGGGAGAGAAGTGACCATGTGACTAATTGTGGCCAGTGCTACATAGGAAGAAGTTCTTGGGATGGGTTTCCACTAAAGCTTTTCAAAAGGAGGCCCTTCAAATCAACACTGTACTAAGGTTCTAGCCAGGACAACTAGACAAGAAAATTAAACAAAAAGTATCCATATGGGGAAGGAAGAAGTTAAACTATCTACTTGCAGATGACATGATCTTGTGCATACAGTAGCCTAAGGAACACACACACACACACACACACACACACCTACTATTATAGCAGCAAAGTTTGGCAATACAAGATCGATTTACAAAAGTCACCTATATTTCTACACTAGCAATGAATAATCCAAAAATGAAGGTAAGAAACCAATTCTATTAACAATAGAAGCAAAAATAAAATAAAATACTTAGGAGCAAATTTAACAAATGAATATGACTTGTACACTGAAAACTATAAAACACCATTCATTGAAAGGAATTAAATAAGACCTAAGTGAGTGGAAAGACATCCGGCATTCATGGATTGGAAGACTTAATGTCATTAAAATGTCAATGTGTCCCAAGACACGCTCTACAGATTCAATGCAATCCCTATCAAAATTCCAACTTTCCTTTTCACAGAAATGGACAAGTTGATTCCAAAACTCATATTAAAAAATGCAAAGAATCAGAATAGCCATGACAATCTTGGTAAAGGACAAATTTGGATGACTCCCACTTCCCAACTTCGAAACTTATGGAAAAGCTACAATAATCAACACTATATGATGGGGCGCCTGGGTGGCTCAGTCACTTAATTGTCTGACTTTGGCTCAAGTCATGATCTCGTGGTTTGTGAGTTTGAGCCCTGCATCAGGCTCTGTGCTGATGGTTTAGAACCGGGAGCTTGCTTCAGATTCTGCGTCTCCCCCTCGCTCTCTGCCCCTC
The DNA here is from genome assembly GCF_018350215.1 of Panthera leo. Lineage (NCBI taxonomy): Eukaryota > Metazoa > Chordata > Mammalia > Carnivora > Felidae > Panthera > Panthera leo. Next base: position 109,788,048 of record NC_056686.1, read on the forward strand.
CCCCACTCATGCTCTATCTCTTTGTCTCTCAAAAATAAATAAACATTTAACAAACTTTTTAAACTAAACTGGCATAAGAAAAAATATATATATACATATTGGGGCACCTGGCTGGCTCAGTCGGTTAAGCATCTGACTTTGGTTCAGGTCATGATCTCACAGTTCATAGGTTCAAGCCCTGCACTGGGCTCTGTGCTGACAGCTCAGAGCCTGAAGTTTGCTTCAGATTCTGTGTCTCCCTCTCTTTCTGTTCCTTCCCTGCTTGTGCTCTGTCTCTCTCTCTCTCTCTCTCTCTCAAAAATAAATAAAGATTAAAAATTTTTTAAAAATTATATATGTATATATATATATACACATATACATATATATGTGTATATATATATATATACACATATACATATATATGTGTGTATATATATATATATATATATATACATATATATATATAAATTTAACAGAACTGAGGTTTCAGAAATTAACTCATATATCTATGTTCAGCAGAGTAAGGAATGAGGTACTGATACATGCTACAAGTGTGAACCTTGAAAATCTAATGCTCGGTGAATGAAGCCAGACACAGAAATCTTCCATTTTACATGAAACATCCAGAATAGGTGATCTGAAGATACAGAAGGTAGGCTTATAGTTGCCAGTGGCCAGGTGTGAAGGGAATCGGGAATTGACAGTACAGGATCCCTTTCAGGGATGAGGAGATGTTCTGCACTTAGGAAGTGGTGACAATTGCACAACTCTGTGAACATACCACTGAACCATACATTTCAAATGGTGAATTGTAACTTAATTTTTTTTAACAGTCTTTATCGTTTCAGTCAATTTGAGGTAGATTTTCTGTTTCTTGCAAACAAAACCTTCCATTCTGATATTCAGTGGGGCTGCCTTCCTCTGCTTTCTGCCTTATTCTTTCTTCTACCAAGAAAGCAATTGGCTCTCTCTTGAAACATGGATGGGGTTGAGGCCTAGGCCACAGGAACCAGGGACAGCCTGGGAGAGCTGTGTGAAGGACCAGAGGTGCCCCCAACTTCTGAGAAAGGAACAAAGTCTGAGGCTTTTGTCCAAATTTCCTAGGTCTGGCTGCTTCCTCTCTAGCTCTGGAGGGGCAGAGACTGCAGAGGGACCCATCAGATTGGCTCAAGAACCACCATCCCCCTCCCATAGGTCACTGGCCAGCCCTGTGGTGAGATGCCCAGGTGGCAAGGCAGTAGCCACCCTGGGCCCGAGCAGCTTACATTGTTTCCATAAGCAGAAGGACATGGAGGTGACTGGAGCCACAACTGCACACACCATGTAGTCACCTCAGCTCATTCCATAGCCTTACGCACAAGAGGCCTGACTACACCATTTAAATACAAGATGGGGCAAACATGTTGAGATGTTTCTTTGGTCTTGGGGCAATCGGCAACTCCAGCTTCAACATTGTCCAGCCTAAGTCCCCCACAGCCATGTTTCCCTTGCCCATTGAGTGAAGGAGGTCATATGGATTCAGCAGAGAAGCAAGCTGAGACTCCCCAGGTATCTTAAGAGGATGTCAGCTCTCCCAGGGTCCCATTCAGTCTCTAAAGTGGGAGCATCGGCCTCTGGTCAGGCCTGCTGAGCAGCCATGCTTCAGGCTCTCACCAGAGAACATATCTCAAACTCTGTTCTCTAGCGTTAGTCAAAGAAATATTATTCACAAAGGATTACCTGGTGAATACACATTGCATGGATTCCAGGAGATCACACCTATCAGAGAGATTCAGGTCTGACTGTGTGGTCTGGCCCATCAGGATTGTCTCTGCAGCCACACTGAGGGCTGTTAAGAGAGGCCCATAAAACCAGGGTTTTGTTGTTATGCTGTTGACTTGTTGGGGATTTTGAAATCTTTTTTATGTTTTTTAAGTTTATATTTATTTATTTTGAGAGAGAGAAAGAGCACAAGGAAGGGAGGGGCAGAGAAAGAGAGGAACAGAGAGAGAATCCCAAGCAGGGCCCATGCTGTTAGCACAGAGCCCAATGCAGGGCTCAATCTCACAAACCGTGAGCTCATGACCTGAGCCGAAATCTAGAGTCAGATGTTTGATTGAGCCACCCAGGTGACCCTAAATCCTTTTTAAGGTATACATTCACACAGAAAAAGGCACAAAACAAAACAAAAAATAATGTGCTGATAGTGTAGTGAACATCCATAATACCACCACCCAAATAAAGAAAACATTGCCAACCCCCCAGAAGCCCCTGGGTCCCCTGCACCTCACCAAGGGTAGCTCCATGTAAGTGAATTTATACAATTAGTACTCTTTGTCTCAGCCTTCTTTCATCAGAACTTAGGCTTATGAGATTCATTCATGTTGTTGCCTGTAGCCACAATTCATTAATCTTCATAGCTTACAGTATTCTGTTGTATGAACACACTGCAAGTTGACTTTGGACCCACTTCCTGTTTAGGGCAATTATGGATGCTATTAGGAACATTTTGTCTCATGTGCATATCTAGATACATTTCCATTGAATACTATTCCTGTAAGTGGAATTCCTGGGTCAATGGGGATGGGGCGTTGGAAATGGAGACCTTCAATTATGTAGAAAACAGCAGAAATAGAAATACCAGATTTTTTTCCAAAATGGTTGTAGCAGTTGACACTCCTACCAGCAGACTATGAGTTCCAGTTACTCCACATTCTCATCAACACATGGTGTTATCGGTCTTTTTTTTTTTTAAGATTTTATTTTTAAGTTATCTCTACACCCATTGTGAGGCTCAAACTCACAACCTCAAGATCACCAGTTACCAACCAAGCCAGCCAGGTGCACGCCATCCTAGTGGTAAAGGTATTGTATTAGTTACCTGTTGCTGCATAACAAATTGCCCTAAAACAGCAAATGTCAAGGTTTCTGTGGGTCAGGAAGCCAGGAGAGGGTATCTGGGCAGCTCTGGCTAGTGATCCCTCACAAGGTTGCAGTCAAGAAGTCAGCCAAGGCTGCACTCATCCAAAGGTCTGCCTGGGGCTGGAGAACATGCTTCTCAAATGGTGTGCTCAGGAGATGGCAGAAGTCCTCCATTCCTCACTACATGTACCTCTCCACAGGGCTGTTGGACTGTCCTCCTGACATGGCATCAGGCTTCCCCAGCCAGTGATCCAAGAGAAAGAGAGGCCACACTGTCCCTTATGACCTAGTGTTGGGGGTGACACACATTACTTTTGCCATATCCTAGTCTTTCAAAGTGAGTTACTTAAGTCCAGTCCACACTCAAGGGGAGAGGAATTAAGGTCCACCTACTGAAAAGAGGAGTATTAAAGAATTTGTGGGCATATTTTTAAACCACTAGAAGTATTTCACTCTGGTTTTAATTTGCATTTCTCTAACAAGGTTGAGTTTTCATGTGTTGGCTGGTCATTTGGATTAAGTCTTTTGTGAAGTACCTTTTCAAGTCTCTTTCCCAATTTCCTGTTGTGGTGTTTGTGTTTCCTTGTTGATTTGTAGAAACTCTTTATGTATTATGGATATGAGCCCCCTACCAGTTATATGTGCTGCAAATACCTTCTCCCACTCTTAGCTTGCTTTTGTACATCTTTCATCATATCTTTGATCAACAGGCATTCCTAATTTTAATGTAGCCCGATGTATCAGACTTTCTCTTTATGGTTTGTGCTTTTTATATCCTGCTTAAAAAGTCTCTTCTTACCCCAAAGTTATAAGCTATTTTCTAGTTTCAGGTAGGGGGCCTACAGGGTGGCAAGGGACATTCTTTCCTGAGAGCCAGATGACAGAGGGGGTCAGCAGCCACAGAGCATGCAGATACCTTCTCCCAGGTACTTCCAGGAAGGGATTTCACAGACGTGATTAAAGTCCCAAATCAGTTGACTTTAAGATAATCAAGAGGGAGACTATCCTGGATGGGCCTGACTCAACCAGTTGAGTGAGGCCTTTCCCAAAGGGCTTAGCCATTCCTCAAGCCAGATTCCAATAGCCAATGGGTCCTCCTTCCTGATGGCCTGCCCTGTAGACTTCAGCCTTGCTTAGCCAAGCCCCGCAATTGTGTAAGCCATGTATTGAATCCATGCACACACACATACACACACACAAAATCAGCTACTAGTTCTGCTTCTCTAGTTGAACCCTGGCTGATACACCTGTATTACTTTCTAAGACTGTGTTATTTTGCCTTTCCCATTTAAATCTGAACCCACACAAAGTTGACTGTGCCTGGTGTGAGATGGGGGTCAAGGCTGTTTTCTTTTTTCCACTTAGATACTCACTTATCCCAGCACAGTTCATAAAAAAAATTTTAAAAATAAAAAAAAATTTTTTAAGTTTTCCTTTCTTACCACTCTGCCAGTTTTGTCATATATCAAGAATGCATATATCCACAAGTCTGCATTTTCTAAAAGGACTGGCTTTGGCCACCAAGAAATTCAATTTCAAATTTCCTTTCCACTTTCAATACTTGTGTCAGACTTTATGAGATGATTGTTGAATACCAATATACCACTGACTTTACCCTATAATTCAGCCCTTATTTTCCCTTTGCTCTGGCGCCTAGTACATGCTCATTAAATCTTGATTTACTCCCATTCCCCTGCTTTGGAAAACAGAAAGCCCTAGAACTGAGCTATGGGATGGCTGGCTTTCAATGAGGGGGCACTGGGAGGATGGTGAAATAGTCCCACAAGACCTGGTGACTTTGTTGGGAGAGGGACAAGGGGTGGAATTAAAATCTGAACATGGGAACCTATCACAGTGTGGCCTGTTCAGCCACCATGAAGCATCCACACATGGAGGGGCAGGGCGAGGACAGTCCCAACCCCAAAGGGACAGGGTCTCAATGGTGGGCACTAAACATGTGCCTTATATTTTAAAATGTACTTTGTTAGAGTACAGAGAACTTGAATCACTATGTTGTATACATGAAACTAATAAAACATCATGTGTCAACCATACTCAAATTTTTAAATTTTTTGATATAATTTGTTAAAATTACAAACATGCTATCATAACACTCCTTTGCCATCAGGTTGCCATCATGTCCTGTTGCCATCGTGACAACAATTGCTCTTATGCAGGTGGACAAGACCAGCACTCCAACCTCACCCACATCAGTTCCCGTTTTGTCTGCATCCTCTCGGACCTGGTCCACGTGAACATGGGGTCTTTTCCCCACAGCATCATCAGAGTGGAGGGACAGCAGAGAGCCCTGCTCTCCTTCACCAAATGTAATAACCGATGGCCTTTGCCTCCTGCCTCCTTCTGGACCTGGCCACAGCACTGGCCACATGCTGGGAGATGCACACAGGAGCTTGGAAAACTGGATGCACCACAGGTTAAGTAAATTATGATTCCTCCATACCAGGAGCTATAACGGAACTGCAAAAACTAGGAAGGACCTCCTCTGCCCGGACACAGTGGGCTCCAGCATCACATCCTTGAGTGAAAATAGCAATGAGAAGAACAGTGTGCAAAGTGTGCTGCCTTTTTGGCACAAGTTGGGGGAAACGGGAATTGACACACACATTTGCTTGAATATGCAGAAAATATCTCTGGAAGGACATGCCAAAAATGTGTGATACTGGCTGCCATAGGAAGGTAGATAAGGTAGTGGGAATGGGGCAGAGTCGGGTACGGCTCTTGGCACTTGGATACTCTGCCTGTTCACAAAATCAAAACAATTTTTTTTAAAAATAAAGAAAAGAAAGAATGAGACATGGAAGGCCTGCAGGAGCACAGCTCGCCAGCTGGGCCAGGAAGACGGTGAACCCAAGAGCGGGAGGAGTGGGCTGTGCCCACCCTGGGCGGGAGGCCATCGCCCACCAGCCCCGCCAGCCCAGGATGCCAGACGCGGCCATGGCAGGAGCTCCCACTGGAGGCCCACGGAAGTCAGGCCTGCCATGCTGCACAGCTTCCCCCTTGGCTGCTGACAGAGGCTCCTTTTTTTCTTGGCAAGGCAGCGCCTGTGAAAAATGCGGTGGGCCGCAGGGCTGCATCTGCAGACAATGGCTTGGAAATGGTTCGAATTAGGAAAAATCTCTCTTTACCTCTGCCCTCCAAATCCCCACTCCCTGAAGCAGCCAAGCCAGGCACCCAGGGACATGTGTGTTGGGAAAGCAGCCTCATGTGACGCAGGCAGGCATGGGGAGTGTGGGCATACATGCGGACGGGCAGTCCGAGTGAGTGTGGGCAAGTGTGCATGCACGTGTGTGCATCTGGATGTGTGCATCAGGGGCCATCCCTCCAGGCTTCAAGGACAGGGATGGGTAGGTATGCGGAGTTGTGGGCATACATGCGGGTGGGCAGTCTGAGCAGGTGTGGGCGAGTGTGCATGTGCATGTGCACATCTGGATGCGTGCATCAGGGGCCATCCCTCCGGGCTTCAAGGACAGGGATGGGCACCCAGAGATTCCAGCCCCTGCTCACCACTTGCTAGCTGGACCTCTGGAAAATTCTGTCAGGGCCTCATTTTACCTGCTTTATCTACAGCACAGGGTAGCACTGAGAGCGCAGGAACATGACGTGTGAGGGCTCCACACACTTTATATGCAGACACACAGCAGACACAGCCCTGTCACCTGGCCTCCCTGCTGATGACTGCTTCAGTCGGCCTCAGACCCCACCTCACTCCCATGCCAGGGGACGTGGGCTCCTGGAAGGCCCACCCTGACAGAGGAAATTGTCCTTGAAGTAGAGATCAAGGGTGACCCAAATGCATGACAGGTTCATGGCAAAATTTTCTTGGGGAAAAACAAAACCAGAAAATGCCAAGAAAAGAGGCAGTAATTCAGTGGCTGCATGTGGTACTGGGAGTTTTTGGCCTCTTCTCCTGGCTTTGCCTCTGGACGACCCCCACCCCCCACCCCCACCCACCCCAGCCCACTGATGCGCCTTTCTGGTCTTGAAAGTACATAGCTTTCCCCACAGGCCAGCTGAGCCCAGAACTTGTGGCTGGGACTCAGGTCAGAGCCTGGCATGGGACAGGTGGAAAACCCCCAGTGAAGGGTCAGCAGCCCAGATAAATTTGAATTTGCCCAGACCCAACGAGGATGACAAGAGCTTGTGCTGAGCCCACAGAAGGCCTTTCTCTGACAGGTTCCCCACCCAGACATGGCACCCATGTGCCCAGCCTCCTCCCCCAGCTGGGGCTCTCTGGAGCAGGCTGGACACCCAGCCAGAGCCACTTGCTCAAATTCTCTCTCCCCCCGGCCTGAAATGTGTAAATACAGACGTCAAGAATCTACCCGACAGGTCTTGTGCTGAGAGAAATCCAGGAGAAAGCGGGACTTCAGGGAAAAGAGGACCAAGCAGGGACTTGAGTGCAGAGACCCCACCCCAAGCATGTCGGCCAGCTGCCAGCTTCTTCAGTCTGCCCTTTCTGATTAAGCCTCCTCCACCCACCGGACAGCCTCTGCGGTCTCCTTTGCCCTCTGGCTTCCTGTCACCTTCAGCCAGTGGGAGGCACCAGCAGATGGGGCAAAGAGAGACCAGGTATTGATTCTGCCAGCCACCTAGCACTGGACCACCACAGCTGGGGACACCCATAGACGCCCCTCCCCTGGTGGTCCTGTGCCTGCCCATAAGGTTTGAGGTGGGCAAGCTTTACCCACAGGACTCCAACCACCACACTAGCCCAGACCTCGCCCCTGAGCTGCAGACACAGGGCCACCCACCACTGTCTGTCACCTCAGGCAGCTGCGCATCGACTTGTTCATGTGTTTCCTCCAGGCATGAGGCTCCCTTCATCGCTGTGTGCACACCTGAGACCCCAGCACTAACTGGCAGGTCAACATCTGTGGATAAACGAGCCAGCAGACCCTTGCGTCCTCTCTTTCCGTCACCCCACAGAGACACCAGTTTAATCACAACCTCACCTGCACCACCACCACCCTGTATGGCCACCTTTCACCTGAGGGATCACTGGCTACAACTCCTATCTGCTCACCCTCCCCTCCCCCACCAAGTCTCCACACAGCAGCCAGAGGCACCTTTGTAAAGGGGAAAAAGGGGCACCTGGGTGGCTCAGTCTGCTAAGCATCCGACTCTTGATTTCATTTCAGGTCATGATCTCACAGCTCTTGGGACTGAGCCCCGAGTCAGGGCATGGAGACTGCTTGGGATTCTCTCTCTCCCCCTCTCTCTCTGCCCCTCCCAAACACATGCAAGCATGCATGCACAGTCTCTCTCTCTCTCTCTCTCTCTCTCTCTCTCTCAGTAAACATTAAAAAAATAAAATGTACTTTTAAAAGAGAGAGAGAAAAAAAGACAAAATGCAAGAGGAGAAGGAAGGTATTGCCCTTCTGCTTAAATCCTCCAATGGCTTCCCCCAACTTGGAAAAAACCCAAGCTACTTACCATGGCCTACAAGGAAGGCCCATAGGGTCTGAGCCTTGCCTTCCTCTGCTGCCTTACCCTCTTTCCCTCACTGTCTTCCACATCAATGTGCCAAGTTTGTTTGTGCCCCAGAACCTTTGTACTGGCTGCTTCCTCTGACTGGAGGTCTTCAGAAGGCTGCTCTCTGCTCCTCATCATAATTCTGGACTCTCTTAAAACATATCCTTTTCAGAGAAGTCTCCCTGACACCCTCCATGAAAGACCCACCCTGTCTGTGCCCAGCTCCACCTGTCTTCTTTGGTCAAGCGGATGGTGTCCCAGCAGATGGATGGGCAGGACCCAGTAACGAGGATCCTGCACTCTGTTGGCCTGTGGGCTTTACTAGACCCAACCCTTGGCAGATCTCAGTGCATGCCAACCCCATACGGCACGACAGCCTTCTCAGGGCCCAGTCTGTGCAAGGGCGAGTTGTTAGCATTATAATTATCCTCCTCACGTAAAGAACAAATGGAAGGGTGCCAAGTTGGGCAACCCCCTCGTCTGCATGACACTTTCAGGGGGACAGCTTCTCAAGAAGGCTTCCCGTCCTCATAGGGCATGATGTGTAGGCCTCCCCCTCTATGCTCCCCAGCCCCTGACTCTGCCACAAGGGCGTCTTTCCATTGCTCACGTGTGACCCTGCCCTGCCTCCTGTATCCACAGCCTCCTCCTGCCATACACCACATCCAACAGCCAGCAGCTCAGCCTCCTTCTGAGCTGACCCTGGCCACGTCTGATGCCTGAACCACACTTCTTATACCCTCTCATCCAGCCTCACAGCACCACCCCAATTATAAACAGTCACATACTTCTGCCATGGGAAGTTAAGTGCTCACCCACCCCACCACCACCCTCCCAGACTGAGGGCTTATGAGTACAAGAACCATAGCTGTTTTATTCAGCATTAGACCCCCAGCACTCAGATTAGATTCTCCTAAATGCTTTGTTGGATGGATGGATAGATGGATGGATGGACGGAGCACAGAACCCAGGGTTGCACCACTGCAGGCTTGGGCAGACTACATCTCTGAGCCTGGGTTTCATAGCTTAGGGGTTTTAGCTCTCTCCACCTCGCAGGGCAAGAATCCTACACACAGCTTGACATTGTTGGAATGCATTAACACCAGTGTTGCACCTTGTCTTGGGATCCCAGCCCACTGTTTACTCTAGCTGGAGGCACTGCTCTGGACCCTAAGGGCTGTCTCCTGTGCTCTGAGGCTGATCTTCTATCAGAGGTGCTGAGGCTTTAAGTACCCAGTCTCTACATGGGGTCCACCCATCATGGCCAGGGCCCACCCCACCAGTCAGTCCCCCATCTACCTTCGTGGATAGACATTAGACACTGTGACACTAACAGGGAAGGGCTCTGGGTGACATGGGTACCTCCTGAAGTTCCCAAGTCTCCATTGTCCCAGGCAAATGTGCCCACAGAACCTGCATGCAGACTCTCCCAGGTGCCAAGGATAAGAGGGGGTTCAGGAGGGAAATAAGATGGCAGGAAGGTCCTAATGTGAGCTCCTGGAAGACAGAATGGCCGTCACGTACATTCAGCTCATCCTCAGATAATAAGAAGCCACCTTGCCATCCAGAGCGCCGACAGGAAACAACTCAGCTGGCAACTGAGCAGTGGCAGGGCAGGGGCCAGGGACCCCCATCACCCCATCACCCCACAGGTTTCCTTCCAGAGGGAGCAAAGCGAGGCCAAGGGCCACAGCCCCAAATTCACTGGCCACACAACCCACTCCCCCCACCCCTGTTTGGCTCACTCCTCCTCACCACCCCCGCACACACACACACACATGCATACACACACACACAAACACAGCCCTCCATTCTGGGCAGCCTGGCTTCCTCTGCCCTCTCCTACAAGGCCTGGCCGATTAGGGGAAGCTGCTGGTGAATGATAATTATTCCTTGATAGCCCAGTGCTTTCCTCACCTCACGGAAAGAGCAGTGCTTTCTTGGGTTGGGTCAGGGATTCACACACACACACACACACACACACACACACACTGAATGGAGGGACCGTCTCCAGCTACATTTAGTACTGGTGCAAAAATATCAGCCCAACTTGGCCTAGCGTGGGTCCCTATTTTTAAAAATGTTAGACTCACTAATTAAGACACATCTTCTAAAAGTTCAACACGTTTACACTTATCATGAGCACATTTTTTAACTTGAATTTTCTAAAGTCCTTTTAGTTTCTTTTTTTAAAAAATGTTTATTTATTTATTTGAGAGAGAGAGCATGTGAGAGCAGGAGCAGGAGAGGGACAGAGAGAGAGAGTGAGAGAGAGAGAGAGAGAGAGAGAGAGAATCCAAAGCAGGTTCTGTGCTGTTAGTGCAAAGCCTAACATGGGGCTGGATCCCACAAACCATGAGATCATGACCTGAGCCCAAGTCAAGAGTCAGATGTTTAACCAACTGAGCCACCCAGGCCCTTCTAGTGCTTTTTAGCTTCTTAAAATTACATTATATCACTACAACTGTCATGACAGAAGTACAGCCACTATTAGCAATTCGGTGACATAAGTGAAAAAACTGAGGGCTACACAAGCAAATAATCCATGTGAGCTGGTGAAGAAAAGAAACATACTCATGAGTGAACATGTGTGCCAGGCACTAGGATGCCCTCTGCACTTGTTATCTTGTGAGTTTTATCCCCACAAGAACCCATAAAATGCAGGTGGTCATGGTGGTCCATTTTACAGCTGGGGAGACTGAGGGTCTGAGGGCTAGGTGCTCACTTGGCTCACACAGCCTCAAGAGAATGGAGCTGTGTGACAGTTTGGTTTATGGTACTACTGAAGCCTTTCATCCCCTCTGAGCTGTGAAAGATCATCCCTCTCTCACTAGAGAAGTTAGCCCCTTTGGTATCTCCTTTTGGGAAAGGTAGGGCCCATCTCATAGTGACTCATGCACTGGAATAAGTCTCAAACTCTGGGATCCTAGATCCTGGGCTCTCATCCCATGCCCTATTTGCCATCTGGATGGGCTCCTTTGGGAAGCCCCTCGCCATTCTAATCTAAAATGGAAGAAATTTTATGAGGGTCAGTGTAGATGACCTCAGGAGTTATTAGTGCCATTCCCCAAATAGTTTAGTTCTCCTTTCCAGGCACGTGGCAGGAGGCCATGCCCTGGCCTCTCGGAATTAGGTATGGTCATGTGACTTGCTGTAGCCAGGAAGCAGTAGAGGAAGTTTTAAGAGCCAATTCACATTAGTCTCATATCCCTTTTGTCTTGCCTTGACAATAACAGAGACAAAAGATGGAGCCTCGGTCCTTAGGTAAAGAAATAATATCAGTACCCAGCTACCCACAATGGTCAAGCAGTATAAGAGAGAAATGTGATGCTTTTGTTCCTGAGATTTGGAAGATGTTCATTACAGCAGCAAACTCAACCTGTGTTAACTGATACAATAATATATTTGAAAACAGTATACTTTCTAGATAAATGCTTTATTGTAACATGTATTTGCTTCACTCATATCATCTATAAAATTGGGATAATATGTCATGAGGACTAAATGAATAATATGTAAGTGAGTATATATGGGCCTGGCATAGAGTATGCATGATATATGTTAACTATCATTAGTGATGCTATTGCTCTTGCCCTCATGTCTTCTTTTCCTCCATAAGCTCCAATTCCTGAGAAGGACTAGAGGTGTATAAGGGGAGGTGTTGGTACTTGCCAGCAGGACTAACAGTGTGGAGGTCAGGGGGAGGCCAGGTCTTCCCAGGGCAGTCAGCTGTGGAGTGATCCAGACCTGGCACAGTCTTGCTGTGACAGAAATTGGCCTATCTACCACCTTCAAAACAAGTTCTCCTACAAAAGTCATGCATATTCTCTTCTTTAAAAACTTGGAAAAAATACAAAAGAGCAAATAGAAAAACAAAAATTGTCTAGAACCCTGCTCTGGCAGATAACCTCTTTAATATTTTCATTATATCTTTCTCTTATGTTTTCCTTTTGCCATTTCACTTTTCCAAATGGGACTTAAAACTGTGCATAGCTGTCAAGGTAACCTATGCTGCCTTTTGGTTTTGTTTTGTTTTGTTTTGTTACTAAAAATATGTCAAGAACATTTTCCCACTTTATTAAATATTTCTCTACAAAATAACTTTAGTGTGGCTTAACAAGGCACACATGGATGTGCAACAGTTAAATTACCAAGTCCCGATTCAAAATTCAACTGAGCATTCACTATGTGCCATGCATTGAGCTAGCACTAGTGATAAATTGGTGAAAAAGTCAGACCCAGTCCAATCTTGGGAGAGCTCACCCTTCATTAGTTCTTGCTCCTGAGGTTCTTGCTCCTGGGGAAGCAGGTGGGGATGTTATAGTGGCCCAGAAGACATTCTAAACCCTAACTCTTGATGTCCAAAAAGCCTTACCTGGGATTGTGCTAGATTCTGGGTAAAGTATAATAAACACCTGTTTAAATGCACAGCTAAGTTCAAAAAGAAATGAGGATGAACACCAGAGACCCCAAATGGAAAAGGTTATGGAAACCAGAGACGAAGCAGTGGTAGTACTTCAGATGCTTGGTGCAGGTAGGAGGGGCGATGGAGCCTGCTTATGCACCTTGCGGCTTGGGTTTGTAACTATACACCTGCAGAAGAGGTTGTGGGCCCACAAAGGGCACCGGGTTGTGCCTGAGATTCCCACAGTGGTAGCACTTCAAAATATTCCATATTTGCTGGAAAAGCAGATTGCACCTTGCAAAGAGGGATAATAAGGATGCTTATCTGTTTTTGCTCAAAGTGGGGGGAAATGATCCCTGAGAATTTGTAAACTCAAGACTCATGTCACAAAGGCTTAGTGTTTAACTGTATTGTACCTCATGGCCTAGGTACTACACATACCAAAAAGTCAACATGAAAAAATCAACATGAGCTGCTCACACCCCATGGATGTCTGGCAGAGGTTAATGTCAATTCTCTCAATCCAGGTCACAAAGAAGCACTATGGAAAAAACTCACTTCCCAAAATTACAAAATAGTTGAGGAAGTGAGAAATCAGGAGACAGACGTAAAAGAAACAATGGAGAATCAGGCCTCCAAATACTTCAAGTGATGAAACTAACTGAAAATTACTACAAAATGTATAAAATGACTAAACACACAAAAGAAGGGATAGAAATTATAGTAAAAGAGCACAGTATTGTGCAAAAACAGAGAAGGCAGGTGCTCAGAGAGAATGCTACATGTGTTGACATCAGGCATTTTTCATTTCCCAGGATTCCTCTGTCAGTACTGTTTGCCTGCAAGTAACAGAAAACCCAACTGATCAACAGTGGTTTGTTCAATCAGGATGATTTTTCTCATATAACCACAAGTTCAGAGGAGGGCTTCTGTTGGCACTGGTTCAACTGTTCAGCTGTGGCATGTAGGGTCCACTTGGCTTCCCTTAGTAAACGATTTTTAATTCTCATCCTTACTGTCTCATGATTACAGGATGGCTACTGCCACTCCAGATATTGTGTGACTGAAGGAGGAAGGGGGGGGGGGGGGGGGGAATGTGAAGAGTGAAGAGCAACTGACATCTGTGTCTGCTTCTCCAGAGCCACCATCCTCACCATCACTATCACCAAAATCACCACCACCTCCTCCACCATCACCTTTGCCACCATCACTATCACCAAAATCACCACCATCTCCACCACCATCACCACCTTCACCATCAACAACACTACCACCACCACCACCTCCATCATCACCACCAGCAGCAGCAGCACCACCACCACCACCACCACTAATAACAACACCATCACTACCACCACTGTCACTACTACCAAAATCACCCACCACAACCACCATCACCATCAAAATCAGCACCACCCCCACCATCACCACTGTCACTACCACCACTGCCACCACCACCACCTCCATCATCACCACCACCCTCACCACCCTCACCATCACCAACACCACCATCATCACTATCACTACCACCGCCACCACTACCACCACCTCCACCATCACCACCACCACCGCCACCACTACCTCCTCCACCAACATTATCAAACCACCACTGCTGAAGTCTTAGTTTGTGTCTCACTGGTAGGAACTATGATTTATATCTACCACCAGCCTCTGGGAGGCTGGAAAAGAGTGTGTCACCTGAAACTTGACATATCTTAACCCAAATAACACTGAGATTCCTTTAGCAAAGAAAGGTGTTGATGAAAGTAGCTCCTTCTGGTGATTTGGGGGAGGGGGAGGGGCGGGAAAAAGTATGATGGCCATGTCAATCTTTCAGGAGGAATTTTTCAAACTATACCCAAGATTCCACAGTGCCCCCCACCCTGGGGAGTGTTCTTCATGCCCTATAGCCTACACATGGAATCACTGAGGCACTGAACAGGTGGTGCCCCTCAGATGTGCCAGGGTTGGCAAGAAGTTTAAAGCTGTGCACTTTAACAACCAGCCCCAGAGGCCAAGGTGCACACTATCCTCCATCATCTCTTCCACACACTTCACTCCTTCTCTAACTCCCAGATATACCTTTCTTCTCCTCTTGAGGACACTTCCTTCCAGAAGACTTTTGCATGGCAACAGGTGTTGGGCAAGAAGTTCATTAACTAAAAGTGAGTTAGGGTCCTGCTAAAGAAATAAAAAGTGTCATTGAAAGTAAAACAGCAGGAGATAATGTTTAACCAGCTTAAGAAAGCACAGTCTTCAGTCATGTTCACGGTCACCACTGAAGCATGAACCACATAAGATATTTATTCAATAGCTACACAAAGGCAAACTTAAGATAAAGTTTCTGGTAAGAAGGCCACTGTTGGCTGCTATTAGCTGGTGAAGTTGTGCTTATTTGGAAGTCATAATATTTTATAAATAGTTAATACTCTAGGCTTGTCAAAAATTCCACCAAAATTGGCTTGTCACAAGGTTTGCTGAATCTGGGGATGATATTGAAAACCACCATGAGAAAGTTCCAGAAGCTGGCCCACAGGCATCACTGGCAGTGGGAACAGCTGTCCGTGCTAACCTTGTGTCCAGGCTGCAGCCCTTGGTGGAATCTGACTATAAAACCCAAGGCTATTTTGAGACGTGTGGGAGTCTGAGACCTACATGGAATGAAGTGATGAGCCATTGGGTCCCTAAGTAGCAGTTTGATTTTGGACGAAGCTCAGAACGAACTCTATCAACAGGCAGGACAGAGCAAATGGACTTCAGGGAGAAAAATTCACTTGCTGAAAATGCTAAAAATCTGTGCTAGAAAACACATTACCACTTTTACATTTGCATGCTTCAATCAACTAATGTTCCAAATCCTTACTATCTCTATTTTTAAATATAAATTTTGTGGTATTCAGTTGGTGATGAGTTGGATTTACTTTCAACAACTGAGAGCAATTAAGACAGCTATTCATGGCCTTGGCTACAAGTCTGGGTGCCCAGGAAATTCTGAGGGCTGGAGGCTATGCTTTCACAGTGGGGGTGAGGGTGGGGTGCAGGGGTTGGCCCGAAAAGGGGCCCTGCCCCAGGGCAGGAGGAACAGGAGAGACAGAGGCAGCTCTGGGCTGAAGGCAGGAGAGGGCTAGTGCGGTCAGAGAGGGGTAGGTAGAGGGAAACAGAGGCAACAAGAAGAGTAGGACCCAGGTGGTGTGGAAATGTGGATATTGGCTTCCCTGAGGTCAGAACTGGCAGTAGCAGCTGCCCTGGGCCTGGGAAGAGCAGCATGGCGCAGTACCTGGAGTGTCCTGCAAATGGGATGGAGAATCCCCTCCCCAGGGCCCTGCTCCCTTCCCTAGGCAGCCTGTCTTTTTCTCCACAGAAGGGGACCTACCTGTTCTTCCAGTCACTCTCATCGCAATCTGCAGGAGGGGATGAGGGAGGGGGAGGGAGACCTACAGTCAGACATCTGATGGAGTACAGAAGCAGAGAATCCTAACACAGAGTGGCTGGATGACTTTGGCCAGGGAACCTAACTTCTCTGAGCCTCAGTTTCCTTATCTGTAAAATAGGGGTAAAAACATCCCTCACCATATAGTGCATTTGTGTGACACAGCGCCTGGCATGTATAAGGCACCAAATACATTACCCAGCGCTGTCCACATTTACAGAGAAGAAAACCGAGGCAGACAGAGACTAAGTGATGTATCAACCACACTCTAGCAAGGGGTTGAACCAGCAGTAAAAGTCAGACAGCGTGCTGCTTTCCCTGTGGTGGAAGCACAGGTGGGGACCCATCGTGGGCCTTAAGAGTGATGTGTCCCTGCTCCCTCTGGGCTCTGTCCAAGGCAGAGAGTGCGGAGGGGGAGTTGCACACAGGTCTGGTTGAACAGGGCAGGCTTGGTGACTGTGGTCCCAGACATACTGACATCCAGACCCTGGTGTCCACCTATAGCCAAGTTCTGAGGCTGGCCCAGGAGGGGGTCTATGGAAGGTCAGCAGCAGGTGCCCACTTCAGCACGACCTCTCTTTTCCCCTCATACTGAAGTCCTTAATTGTCCACAGCCCACATTCTCGCACAAAACCACCAACACCTGTGACAATACCCAAGTCACCAGCTGCACATGTAGGCCAGTCTTTCCATGGGCCTTGGTGTTCTCTGTAAGCTGGGTTCCATCTCATAAGGCTGTTGTGAGGATAGTATAGAGCCTACCCAGGCGAGGGCTTAGTCAACATGACTTCTGGTCTCCTCCATCATCTCTCGTCTGACTGCGTATGTGTATTTCCCCAATTTTCTTCTGGGCAGGGTTTGCCCAGGGATTCCCATGGCTCCAGCCATGCCTGCAGCCAGGGAAGGGGACATAGCCAGAGTGAGTGACCACGACACCCCTGACCATATAGACATCAACCCCAACCACCCATGCCCAGGAGAAGGAAACACAACAGCACCTGTCTGGCAGGAGGCCTGTGGAGTTAAGAGGCTTCAGCCCTTGCTCTGTGTGACTGAGCTCAAACATCATTGGTTAGCACTAGGAGAGTTTCTTAAAAGAAAGAAATGAATAGTGTGGATATCAGTATTCAGGTGACTTTGTGGAAGGACAAAGGCTATGGAGGTCTAACATGTCTGGTGGTTACAATAAGACAATTATTGACTCCATTACTTTGTCCAATCAGTGTTTATTGAGCATCTACCAATGACAGTTGCTGCTCCACAGTGCCTGGGCCACCGGAGCAGAGAGGCCCCACCCTCTGGAGCCAACATCCAGCAGTAGGAGACCCTCAGGCCCAAAATGTGAAGCAAGTCTCCTTCCCACCCTTTGTCGTCCTCTTGAGTTGGTTTTGTGTGTTTTAAGATAATCATATACTTTTTACCCTTGTATTCCTGGAATATGTCCTATGTTGTCACAGTGTTACTGGACTTAGTTTTTTTACTATTTAGTGTGTTTACATTTACATTCAGAAGTGAACTTGGTCTATGGCTGTGCGAGCGTGTGTGTTCATGCGTGCGTGTGCACATGTAAATATTGACTTTATCAAGTTTTGACATCAGGGAAATTCTATGGAAGTACTCACTAAAAGTTTAGCAGACTTTGCCTATAAAACTGCTTTGACCAGGACACCTGGGTGGCTCATTCGTTTAAGCATCTGACTCTTGATTTCCACTCAGGTCATGATCTCATGGTTAGTAAGGTCAAGTCCCAGGTCCTCCTGTCAGCACAGAGTCTGCTGGAGATTCTCTCTCTCCCTCTCTTTCTGCCTCTTCCCCTGCACGTGCGCACACACTCTCTCCTTCTCTCTCTCTCTCTCACTCTCTCAAAATAAACAAATAAAACTTTTCAAAAATTAAAAAGTAAAATTGCTCTGACCAATTAAAAAATACCATAGAAAAAGTATATTGATAACAATTAAAATGAATTTATAGATATAAATATATTTGTAAAATAAGTGACATATTTTACATACAACAAAATGCATAGATTTTCACTTTTCAGTTCCAGAATTCTGATAGTTTGCAAACGCCCAAATCAAGATCTAGAATATTTTCATCACCCAGGAAGTTTCCTTATGCTCTTTTTCTGTCGATTCCCCCACACGCATTCAGAATCAATCACTATTCTGATTTCTATCACCAGAGATTGGTTTTGCTTGTTCTAGAAATTCTTATCAGTGAAACATACCGCATGAACTCCTGTGTCTGGTTGCTTTCATGCAGCATAATATTTTTGAGATTCAATTATATAGCTGTGTATTAACACTTCATTTTATTGCTGAGTAGAATTCCATTATTTGAATCCATCAAAATTGTTTCATTCACTCACCTATGCATGGATTGGGGATATTTCCAGTGTTTGGTTATTTGAATAAAGCTACAGTGCATATTCATATATGAGCCTTTTTTAGGACTCTGGTAAATACC
Organism: Panthera leo; assembly: GCF_018350215.1. Classification (NCBI taxonomy): domain Eukaryota; kingdom Metazoa; phylum Chordata; class Mammalia; order Carnivora; family Felidae; genus Panthera; species Panthera leo. The sequence goes on from NC_056686.1 coordinate 109,806,725, forward strand.
TAGGAGTGGAATTGCGAGGGCATAAGATATGTGCATGTGTAGCTTTACAAGCAACTGCCGTCCTATTTTACAAGCCCACCAACAACGTATGACAGTTCCTGAGGCTCCACCCCTGATATTGTCAGTTGTTTTAATTTAATTAATGCTAATTAAATTTAATAGCTAATCTAGTCAATATCTAATGGTTTTCACTGATGAGTGTTAATGCTGAGTATCTCTTTACATGCTTATTGACTATTCATACACCTTCTTTTGTGAATCGTCTAAGAGTATTTTGCCCATTTTTAACTGGGTTGTCTATTAATGATGGTTGGGAATTCTTTGCATATTGTGAAGATGAGTTCCTTGTCAGATATCTGTATTATATACTCTCCTTATCTGTGGCTTCCTGCTCATTTTGTCTTATTAGTATCTTTTGATGAGTAGAAATGTTGCTTCTAATGTCCAGCTCTTATTCTTGGATTTACGGTTTGTGTTTTTCATGCTGATTTTGTCAGTGTCTTTGTCTCCCTCAAAATGGCAAATATCCTCCTATGTCTTTTTCTAGAAGATTCATGGTTTTACATGAATCACACTTAGATGAATGATCCATCCTGAATTATTTTCTGTGTGGTGTTAAGTTTATTTTTGATACAGATATCCAGTTCATTTAAGCACCATTTATTTAAAAACTTCCCTTTTGCCTTTGAATTAACTTGGTTCCTTGATCGAAAATTAATTGAAAGGTGGGACACCTGGGTGGTTCAGTTGGTTAAGCGTCTGACTTCGGCTCAGGTCATGATCTCACGGCTTGTGGGTTCAAGCCCCACATCAGGGTCTGTGCTGACAGCTCAGAGCTTGGAGCCTGCTTCAGATTCTGTGTCTCCCTCTATCTCTGCCCTCTCCCACTCACATTCTGTCTCTCTCTCTCTCTCTCTCACTCTCAAAATTAATAAACAAAATTTTTTTAACTTAATTGAAAGGAAAATACATCTACACTCCCATGTTCATTGCATATTTATTTACAATAGCCAAGATATGGAAACAGCCTAAATATCCATTGACAGATGAATTAGTAACAAAAATGTTACACACACACACACACACTTATATACATATATATAACATACACATACACAATGGAATATTATTAAACCCTAAAAAGAAGGAAATCCTACCATTTTTGACAACATGGATGAACCTGAAGGACATTATGATAAGTGACATAGGCCAGACATATAAATACAAATACTGTATGATCTCACTTATATGTGGTATACTTAAAAAAAAAAAAAAGAGGGGCGCCTGGGTGGCTCAGTCGGTTAAGCGTCCGATTTAGGCTCAGGTCATGATCTCATGGTTTGTGAGTTCGACCCCACGTCGGGTTCTGTGCTGACAGCTCAGAGCCTGGAGCCTGTTTCAGATTCTGTGTCTCCCTCTCTCTCTGACCCTCCCCCATTCATGCTCTGTCTCTCTCTGTCTCAAAAATAAATAAACGTTAAAAAAAATTTTTTTAATAAAAAAAATAAAAAAATAAAATAAAAGAAAGCCAAACTCATAGCAACAGCAAGTAGAAAAGTGGCTACCAAGGCTGGGGCATGAGAAGATGGGAGAGATTTTTGTTTTAATCAACTGACCATATTGTGCAGGTTTATTTCACAACCCTGTTCTGTCCCACACATCCATTTGTCTATGTTTATGGCAGTACTTTTCCATTTTGATTACTGTAGCTTTATTGCAACTCTTAAAACCAGGTAGTGTGCCTCACCCATTTTGTTCTTTTCCAAAGCGTTTTGTCTCCTCTATATTTTTCGCTTTTCCGTGTAAATTTTAGAATCAGCTTTCTTCAAAAAGACTGCTGGAATTTTGTTTGGGATTATGTTGAATCTATAAGCCAATTTAGAGAACACTGACGTTTTCTCAATACTGTGAACTACAGTCCATGAACGTGTTACGTCTCTCCATTTTTTTTTAATCTATATTTATTTTTGAAAGAGAGGGAGGGAGAGAGAGAGAGAGAGGAGCAGAGAGAGAGACACACACAGAATCCAAAGCAGGCTCCAGGCTCTGAGATGCCAGCACAGACCCCAACGCAGGGCTTGAACTCACGAACCACGAGTTCATGACCTTAGCCAAAGTTGGACACTTAACCAACTGAGCCACCATTAACTTGGCTCTTAATTTTTTAAAAATTTTTTAACGTTTATTCATTTTTGAGAGACAGAGAGAGACAGAGCATGAGTAGGAAAGGAGCAGAGAGAGGGAGACACAGAATCTGAAGCAGGCTCCAGGCTCTGAGCTGTCAGCACACAGCCAGACGTGGGGCTCAAACTCACGAACTGCAAGATCATGACTTGAGCCTAAGTCAGATGCTCAACCGACTAAGCCACCCAGGCACCCCAGCTCTTACTTAATTTTTCCTGACAATGTGCAATTTTCAGTATGGAGGTCTTGCTCTTCTTTTATCAGATTTATTCACAGATAATTTTAATGTTATTTTTAGGTACTATTAATCTCACTTTTGTAGGGTTTTGTATACCTTCTTTATAAGAATGAAGATATTGTCTTCTATTTCTGGTTGAGTTTTTTATCATTAATTTGTGTTGAATTTTATCAAATGTTTTTTTGCATTTACTGAGATAATGATATGCTTTCTCTCCTTTAGTCATTTAGTTTTCTTTATTCCTCAACTGATGGCCATAAATTTCATTGATTTATTGGAATAGTAGATGAAATTTTCATCTCTGGGATCCCACTTTGTATTATATATTATTCTTTCTGTGTATTCTATACATTACTGAATTCAATTTACTAGTATTTTGTTAAGAAATTTTGCATGTGTGTCTAAGAGGGATATTAATCTCTAATTAATCTATAATTTTCTGTCAGGTTTTGGTATCAGGGCTGTTAGCGAGCCTCATAAAATGAGTTGAAAATTATCTCCTCCTCTATCTTCTCTGAAGAGTTTTGTCAAATTGCTACTAGTTCTTCCTTAAATGTTTAATAGATTTCCTGGAGAAGCCATTGGGCCTGGAGTTTTCTTTATAGAAAAGCTTTTACTTATAAGTTTAATATCTTTGATAGACATCAGGCTCTTTAGACTTTCTATTCTTGCTTGAGTTTTAGGAATTTGCAATTTGCAAGCAATTTGTCTATTTCATCTAAGTTTTTGTGTTTATTGGAGTGAAGTTGTTCATAATAGCCCTCATTATCACTTTAATGTCTGTATGATCTGGAATGGAAAGGTTTTTTATTTTTGTTTTTGTGCTTTTATTTCAGCATTTATGTTGTTCCACTGTCATCTGCCATCCATTGATTCTGATGAAAAGTGAGTGTAAACTCTTTCCATTCATTGTTCCTCTGTATAAAATGTCTTCTTTCTCTGGCTGCTGTTAGGTTTTATCTTTATCTTTGGGTTTCGGTAGCTTGCCTATGACTTGTCAAGGTATGGTTTTATTTGTGTTTATACTGCTTCAGATTCACTGAGATCCTTGCATCATAGATTGATGTCTTTCATCAACATTGTTAAATTCTCTGTTATCTATGCTGAATATTTCTTCTGCACCAAATTCTATCCCTCTCCTTCTGATGCTTCACTTACACATATATTGGACCAGTTGATATTGATCCAGGTCTTGGATGCTCTCTTCCATTCTTTATATTCTTTTCTCTTTGTATTTCAGTTGGGAGATTTTCTCTTAACCTTTTAACCTTAGTCTTCAAGTTCACTGATTGTTTTCTTTGATAAAGTATCTTTTATTTCTAGAATTTCCATTTGGTTCTTCAGTATTGTTCCCATATCTCTGTTGAAATTCTCCATGTGTGTTCATAAGCTGTATATCTTTCCTGGTGGATTCCTAATAAGATGTACCATAGCTATATTAAAATCCCTTTCTGATAATTCCAACCTCTGGGCCATCTCTGAGTCTACTTCTATTGATTGCTTCTTCTTTTGACCATGGGTTGTTTCTCTGTATTGTTATTGTTTCTCTGTATGTTTCATCATTTTTTTTAGTTTGGTTTGGTATGATTTTAGCATAGTAGACTTTGTAAAGCAATCACTGAGAAGTTAGTGATGTTCATTCCCAGTGAAGGACATATACAAGCCACTATTGTGGAGGGTAGAGCTATATTTGGTTTTTAGTGCAGCTTAAGTTGGCAGGTGGGTGCAAACTTGCTATGTTAGGGCTTCTCAGGATTCTAATCCACTCTGCAAGCCCAGCTGATGCTTTCTTTTTACCCTACTTATTTGTCTTCTATTTTCTATTTATTGTTCTATTCTGTTTCTATGCATCTGGATATTTCCTTCTTACTCCCATTTATAACAGATGTCTCCCACTTCCTTACTTCAGCAGGGATGGAAATAGTCATGGCTTCTTCCACTTTCCAGAATTTTGTAGTTAAGTTTCTTTATAACCTTAGATCTCCAGTAGGTTTCTTTAAACTATAATTTTGTACCTTATCAACTTGTTCTCATAGCTAAAATGAATTTCTCAACAAATGTCATTGGGAAAATTGACACATGATTTTAAAAATTATCTCTATCTCATACATTATAGCAGTATAAATTCAGATGGATTTAAAATTTAAATGTTAAAAAGATACAATAAAAATGCCAAAAGAATTTATTTAAGATGACTTTCATATAGTCCAGTGGTGTGGAAAAATGGTCTAAACACAACACTAAGATAAGAAAACATAAACGGAAATGGATGGACTTGACTAAACAGAAAATTAGAACTTATATATGACAAAAAAATCGAATTAAAGATAAATTAAAACCTGTGAGAAATTATTTCTAAGACATATGATACATAGGAGATTAATACTATTAATATTTAAAGAACTATTAGAAACTAAAAAGATAGGGGTGCCTGGGTAGCTCAGTCAGTTGAGCATCTAACTCTTGACTTCAGCTTAGGTCATATCTCACAGTTTGTGAGTTCAAGCCCCTCATCGGGCTCTGTGCTGATGGTGCAGGACCTGCTTCAGATTCTCTCTCTGTCTCTCTCTCTCTCTGCCCCTCCCTTGCTCATGCTGTCTCTCTCTCTCTCTCTCTCTCTCTCTCTCTCAAAATAAATAAACTTTAAAAAAATAAACAAAATAAAATAATCAAAAAGATAAACACCTCAATAGAAAAATAAACTAATGAAATGAATGGGTAATTTGCAAAAGAAGACAATACATGGCAAAAAATGAAAACCATTTTAATTAGTAATTAAATAAATGTCAATTGAAACAAGTGAGATACCATTTTTCACCACCAACTTACTACAATTTTAAAATATTAGTCCTTCATTCACTAAATATCTGTTCAAACTTTCTACATGCAGGATCCTCATATATCCCTGAGAGTTAGAATCCAGAAGTGAAGTGACAGTCTCTGCCTTTAGGACATTAGGACCTAGTGTGAGAAGATAAGGTGATAAGTGTAAGAGAGGAAGATAAGGAAAAGAAAGGGGACTAGAAAGCAATAGGGAAGAGAGATATCTCTCTTACATAAGATTGATAGGGAAGGCAATTCCAGCCAAATGGCATCTGAGCAGAGACCCAAAGAAAATGAAGGCCAGGTGTCTGGGTGGCTCAGTTGATTAAACGGCAGACTTTGGCTCAGGTCACGATCTCACTGTTCGTGAGTTTGAGCTCTGCATCGGGGTCTGTACTGACAGCTCAGAGCCTGGATCCTGCTTTGGATTCTGTGTCTCCCTTTCTCTCTGCCCCTCCCCTGCTTGCACTCGCTCGCTCTTTCTCTCAAAAATAAATAAACTTTTTTTTTTAATTTTTTTAAAGAAAAGAAAATGAAGGGCATTTGGATGTCTGGGAAAAATTATCTCAGGCAGAGGGATCAGCAAGTCAAAGGTTCCTGAGGGGAGAACATGCGAGGCACACTGAGGATACAAGTAGGGGAGCTGTCCTGTCTGGAACCTAGGGGGAGCATGCAATGATGGTATTCCTGGAAACTAGTATTCTCATACACTGCTAGCAGATGTATTCATTGGTAAAACTTTTTGAAAGACAACTTGACAATATTTATCAAAAGCTTTGACACACATACACTTTTGACTCCAAAATTCAAAATTTCTGAATTTACTTTAATGCAATAATCAGATGAGTGCACAAAGATATACATACACAAATGTTGATTACAGAATTATTTACAATTAGTTATCTAAATTTTCAACATTTTTGGTTATTTAAATTATAGCATATTCATCCAATGAAATTCTATATGGTCATTAAGAACAATTGATATACTTCTCCATTTCTTGACAAGAAAAGGTGTTCATAACATGTTTTGAAATGGAAAAGTAGATTATAGAATGATATGCATTCTATGATTCTTTTTAACTGAAATGTTTGTTCATATGCATTTATATACACAGAAAAAGATCTGGAAATACAAATATCAAAATATTAATGGTAGTGTCTTCTGGGTGGTGGGATTGCAGTAATAACTGGAAGTTGTTATCTTTATCTCCTTCACCTATTTCACTCATCCCCCTCCCCCCAGCCTCACCTCTGGCAACCACTAGCTTCCTCTCTGTATTCATGGGTCTGTTTCTGATTTGTTTGTTTTGTTTGTTTAGATTCCACAAGAGAAATCATATGGTATTTGTCTTTCTCTGCTTGACCTGTTTCACTTAGCAAAATACCCAACATCCATGTGGCTGCAAATGGCAAGATCTCATTCTTCTTTATGTCTGTATATACCACTTCTGTATCCATTCATCTATCAATGGACACTGGGGTTGCTTCCACATCTTGACTATTGTATATAAACATAGCAACAAACATAGCAATGCATACATCTTTTCAAATTAGTGCTTTTATTTTCTTTGGGTAATTACAGTAATGTAGTAGAATTACTGTATCATGTGGTATTTTTAGTTTTTTGAGGAAACTCCATTCTGTTTTCCATAGTGGTTGCACCAATTTACATTCCCACCAATTGTGCACGATGGTTCCCTTTCTCCACATCCTCACCAATACTTGTTATTTCTTGTTTTTATGATACCAGCCATTCTGACTGGTGTGAGGTGATATCTCATTATAGTTTGACTTAATTTCCCTGATGATGAGTGATGTTGAGCATCTTTTCATGTGTCTGTGGGCCATTTGTATATCTGCATAGAATTGCAGTAATTTTTATCCTTTTAATGAATAACATGCTTAATTTTCTTGCAGTCACTATGTATTATCTACATAACTTAGAAATAATGTTTTCAAAATCAAAAGACCCACCAAAATGATAATGGATATTTTAATTTCAGTATAATTAATATACAGTGTTTTGTTAGCTTCAGGTGTACAACACAGTGATTCAACAACTCTATATATTAGTCAGTACTCATCATGACAAGTGCACTCCTTAATCCCCATGGCCAACTTCACCCATCCCCCTACCCACCTCCTCTCTGGTAATTATCAGTTTGTTCTCTAGAGTTAAGAGTATGTTTCTTGGTTTGCCTCTCTCTGATAGGCAGAAATGTTTTTAAAAGATGGGTCTCAGGAAGAAGCAAAAGAAAAGAAGACAAGGTTCTCTTTGACTGCCATTAAGAATTTTTTCTTTGTCTTTCATTTTCACAAGTTCAATTATGATGTGTCAACATGAATTTCTTTGGACTTATCATATTTGGGGTTTGCTCATTTTCTTGAATGTGTAGGTTTATGCATTTTGCCAAATACAGTAGGTTTCATCAGTCCCTCTCTCTTTTCTCCAGCTGGAGTCCAGTGATATATGACACAAACGTTCAATTTTTTGTTATTGTTCCACAGGTCCCTGAGGCTTTGACTTTGATTTTGTGTTTGTGTTTTTGGTTTTGTTTTCAATCTATTATCTCTACATGACTCAGATTGGGTCAATTCTATTGTTCTGCCGTCAAGTTCACATTTTCCTGTTCTCTGTCACCTCCAGTCTACTATTGAGCCCATCCAATGGACTTTTTCAAACTTCCATTATTGTATTTTTCAGATATGACTTTTTTAACTTCTATTTGCTGAGATTTTCTATTTTTTTAATTTGTTTCGAGAGAATTTGTAATTACTTGTAGAAACATTTTTATCACAGCTACTTTTAAAACCCTTGTGAGATAATTCCAACATCTGATTCATCCCTGTGTTGGCATTAATTAATTTTCTTTTCATATTCAAGTTTCAATCTTCCTGGTTCTTGGTATAATGGGTGACTTTCTATCGTTCCTCGATTATAATGTTCGGACGCTGAGTGTATGGTTAAACGTTTATTTTTAGCAGTCAGTTGCTGGTTTAGGGTTAGCATGCAGGCCTACTTTTGTGCTCTGTTTCCAATGAGAATATAATTTTCAGAGCTTATGGCACTCTTTTGGTCCATTTGAGTTCATCTAGTGCTGCTGGGGCTCATGCTGGTCGCTGCTGGGGCTCCCGCTGGTCCCTGCTGGTGCTTAAGGGACAGATGAGATTGGCCCAGGTCCAGCCACCTGATGCCTCTAGGTAGTGGTGGGATTCTCCATCCCACAGGGGTTAAGGAACTCCCTAAACTAGGGCACTGGTGGTAGGGTTCCCTTGCTGCTGCCATTGTTTCTGGGTAGGAGAGGAGACTGTCAGGCCCAGCAGGGACAGAGAGCACTTCCCCCAGCCACTTCTTGTCCTTCTTGTCCGTCAGACCTGCTGACTGACCTTTCTTGCTCACCTGTTTTCAGCATTACCTCCAGGGTGAGGAATGAGCCCAGCAGGCCTCCTTCTGTTGCTAGCTTGGGGGCTGGGGAGCACCAGGCCTGGTCCCTGTCAGGAGGGCTTGTGAGCAGCTCTGCTCCAACAGGCTCGCCTTCCTCTTCCACCCTCCAGAGTCCTCCTTCGCTTGTCTCCTGTGTCATTTCCAAGGTTTGTAGCAATACTCAACAGCGAGGAGCATGGAGACACACATCTCTACCACCCTGTCCAGACCAGAAGCTAAGCCATTGCTTTGTATTTCTCCGTCTGCTCTGACCTGCTGGAGCACCATCGCAACAGACAAAACCTGGTCACTCCCTTCCAATCCAGTGATTGTTAAGCCTTTGTTTTATTTCTTAGTTTTTGGTTGTGAGAAGTTTAGATTCACCCGGTAGAGACGGTAGCATAATGAACATGCACCGGCTCTTCTCTAGCGTCTACAATTAGCAGCCCGTGCCCATCACGCCTCAAGGCGTGCACCCCCTCACCACAGGGCATTTTAAAGCAAGTTCCCTAAGTGCCTCCATTTGCATCTCTGACCAAGAGTGATCCTCAAACCCTCTCCTCGGACACCCTGGTCCCTCTTGCCTGGTTCAAGTAAACATTTGGTTTCAGAATTCAAAATTCTTCAAGAGACCCCTGAGCAAGAGGGCAGGCGAGATTCACAGGCTGCAAGCCAGCTGCCGGATGCTGCTGGGTGTGTTAGTCACTGCCTGGTATGGGAAGGCTGGCCAAGCCTACTGGGCAAGCACAGGCAGAGGCCTTGCTGCAGCCCCCGGTCCCGGCTATCACAGGACTAGCTTGTTCCCAGTGGTCCTCGGGGAGCCACCCTGCCCAGCCCAGATCTCAGTCAGATTCTACACCCCCCCACTTGAGGCATCAGGAGCCTCTAGGCCTCCTGAGCACGTAGCCCATCTTACTTTATCCTGTTGAGGTTTCCCCCTGTTGGCAGAGGCCGCCCTGCATAGCAGACCACACCCAGCGGCTCCAGAGGGAGAGGCCCTTACAGACACCTCTGTATTCAAGAACACACACTTCCATCCTGAAAACGTTAGAAGATGAAAGATTTAGAAAATCCTTGTCTCTCAACAAAGTCTGCCTTTCAAGCCCACTGTCCAAGTGCAAACTCAGAAAGCCTTACTGTGAAATTCTGAAACTGAATATTCACTCTTGCAAGCCCAAACCACCCGAGGCAAATGGATGCCTCCAGCAGAAGAGGGGAGAGTCAGGACCAGGAAATGCAAATGAGAGAGGTATATTAACATATTTCAAGAACTACTGTCCCAATAAAGAAGTAAAGAAGGCTGTGTGAGGGGAGCTAGGGTCTCAGGGGCACAAGCAGGAGGGTCCCAGGTAGGAACACAGAAGTTGCAAACCCTGCCAGGCCAAGGAGAGTCAGGCCAGCCCAGGGAGAACCTGAGAGAACCGGGGTCCTGGGTCCCCAAGGTCTGGACTGCCCAGAAATGAGACAGTGAAGAGAACCTTCAGCCAAGACTCTTGCCAGGCTTGAGACAGAGTACCCTTGGCCAAGCCTCTTATATTTTCTCAGCCTCAGCATCTGTGAAATGGGGGAATGATACCCCCAGGGCAGCTGAGAGAACTGAATAAATCAGTGCACAGAGACCAGCACGGGGCCTGTCCCACAGGGCCATCTGATCAGCTGTTATTTAATACACTGACACTAACACAGTGCTTACCACAGGTCAGCAGGATCTAGCCCTTTACATGAGGCTCACTTATCCTTACAACCCTATAAAATGGGTCCTATTATTATCCTCCTTTTATGGACAAGGAATTCGAGGCTCAGAGAGGTTAAGTAATTTGCCCTGGGTCACATAGCTAGGTAGACAGAGCTGGGATGTGAACACAGTATCCCTTGCTCCTTACACCCACTTGACTTTTTTTATACGGCTAAGGCCAAGTGTCCTCTTTGGGCCCCCAGCTCAGGTGAGCCTCAAGGGACCAGCCTGATGGGAAGAAGGTGTATCCCAATCCCCAGTGACCCAAAAGCCAAAGTCAGGAGCCAAACACCTATAAGGAGGCCATCGCCTAGCCCCAGGGTGGGCCTGGACATGGAAGGCAGGCTTCACAGGCCCTCTCTTCCCCAGCCCTCCTTACCTGCCTGGCAGGCCTCAGCACTGGGGCAGAGGCTTCTGTTCACCTCTTGCCTCCTCTCACAGCTGGTTCTGTGGCCTTGGAGAGTGACTTGGCCTCCCTGAGTCTTGGCGGCCTCATCTGTAAGGAGGGGGTGGCCACAGGACCCCCTCACAGCGCTGCTGTGCACACAAATTGATGAAAGGAGACCCGGCCCGGGAGGCTGTCCGTACAGCACTACCGGCATAGATGGGTCTTGTCACAGACACAGCGTGGGGCTCTGAGCTGACCCCCAGCAGTAGGCAGGTCTGAGCTGTGGTCGCCAGCCTTACTGCCCACAGGGAGTGAGCCCCGCCCCCCTTTTGCTTCTGCCAGAAGCATGCCTCCCGCACACCTGCTCTTTCCAGGACAGCCATGTCAAGGCCTTGTCACTAGCCCAGGCTTTCGGCCAGTGGACATCCTGGTGTACCCTGTGCCACAGCGTGCCCCCCACTCCTGGGGGCAGTGGGACTGAAGCAAAAGCTGTGGCCGTGGGCCAGACTCCCTGTACGCCCACCACCCTCCTGGTGGTGGCCCAGAGGGAGAGGCTCCCTCCTCTCGTTGGCTTCTCAGAGCACCACCAGGGCCTGGCTGGGCCAGTGTCTAATTCCCACAAAAAGCTCCTCTTTAAGGAGGGTGGTAAAAAGAGGGAAAGTGAGAGAAATGAACAGCAAGAACATTCCCATTTGGAGCAAAAAGAAAGGTGGTCACTACAGAGCTGGGAGAAAGTGCCATGGCTAGCCAGGTTCACAGCTGCTGGCACTGGGGGACACAGGGCAGTGCCTTCCAAGGCCTGGTTTCCAGAAGAGATAGCCCCCTTCTCACAGTGCCCTGGAGCAGGCAGGCCACACGAGCAAACTCTCTGAAACCCAGGTGCTCTCCATAAAGCTGCCTGTATCCCCTGCCTCTGTGCCTCTGTGCCTCTGTGCACATACTCAGGGCCCAGACCCCATCAAAGGCCATGTGGCTCTGCCCAGGAAAGCAGCTTCCGTCAGAAAAAGTCAACTGACTTGTCATGTGAACTTGAATCTATCAGGACAGCGAATCATTAATAACAGTCAAAATGAATCGAGTTAAAAAGAGTCAGGCCAGATAAAGGAGGGGGCAGGCTGCTATCTTGCAGCCCAACCGGGAAGAACCCACAGGGTGAGTGTGACAGAAGCAGGTGCTAGGGGCAGGCCTCCTCAGGGAGGGGGTGCCCAGCTGAGCGCAGGAGGCAGAGAAAGAGGCACAAGCTGGTCCCTCGAGTAACACAGAGATGAAGCTTCCTGGAAGGACCAGACGCCCACCCCCCCACGCCACCTCAGCCTTGCAAAGCATCAGGGCCTCTGCACAGATCCTCTCTCACCCCATGTCCCGCCCCATGTGGCTTCAGGGAGCCAGGGTTGGGGGCAGAGACAGCAGGTCCTGGTGGCTTATCTCAGCCTCCACCATTAAGCCCTCAGAAGGGCCCCTACCCCACCCCCCAGGGAATATTCCCAGCAGTGCATCTTTCCAAAGTGCCCCCACCACCCTCTCTGGCAGCCCATCCATCCCAGCTGGGTTGGGCAGCAAATACAATAGCATAAATCAGGGATGAGGTCCCACTGGGAGCTGGATTCTATGCAGACACACCTCTCACTTTTCACCCCACCCCTCCCTGTGACCCAGGCTTTGCCAGGCTGACTTTGCTCTGGAATTTCTAAAGGTGTGTCCCTTTGGGAGAAGTTCCAAGTGTAAGAATGAGGGTGATGGCCTCGGGATAACATTATGCCCATCCACCCGGCCAAGCTGGCAGAACCTGCCACTGCAGGGTTCAGGAACTGCCCTGTCAATAACCCCAATAGCAGGGACATGCTGAGGAGGAAGGGGGGCTTCAGTGCCCTCTCTGTGGTCCGAGTGGGGAGGGAGATGCAGAACAGGGCCCCACTGCTGGACAAGGAGTCCCCACCAGGCAGCAGGCAAGCAGGCCCCCTGCACGACCCACCCACCCCCTATCAGGCCTGGGAGCTAGAAAGGGCAGGGCTGAGTGTGAGTGATCAGACAGTCATCCAGGTCCAGCAGGGCAAGGGCTGTGGAAGGGCCATGCTAGGGCCACAACCGGGTCATAAAGCTCTGCTTTTGGGGGCAGGTAGAAGACCAGGGCTATGTCATTTCCATCTGAATTGCTCAGCTTCTCACTAACCTATTTATACTCTCACCCTCTTTCCAAAAGGGTTTAAGGAGGCCTTAAAATTCAGCAGGGGACAACACCAAGGGAGGAGGAGCTGGAAGGAAGGGACCTGCAGGGTCCTGCTGTCGCTGGCTGTTGTCTGCCCTCCAGCCACTGCCCACTAGCAAGGCAGGCCACCGGGCTCAGGACTGCCAAGAGATGGCTGCTCTAGGGCGCCCCTCCCCAATGCTAGGCTGCCCAGGCACTTCTGAAGGTCAGGCAAACTTGGGGGCAGCGGGCCTGTCCGTTGTCCTGGTGGCCTATTCAAGCCTGAGTCCTTCAACCCACAAGACAGCCACCCTGGAAGACACCGGGCAGACCTGTGTGCAGGGCTGGGGTGGAGGGAACCCGGTACCTCACAGAGCCCAGGGTGCTGGCACTCAGTGGTACTACAGAAGGACAGGCACCTGGTCACAGGGACAGGTCTGCTGTGGGAAGGGGTGGGCTTCCTGGAGGAGGAGGCCTGAAGTGGGTAGGATTCGCAAGGAGACCGGGGCAGAAGGTACAGAGTGGGGGCAAAGGCAGGAGGCACCAAGGGTCAAGTGTGGACACGCCAGGAGAGATGGGCCTCCATAGAGGAGGGTGCCAAGGTTCAACTAAAGTGGTCATGAGTCGCTCCGCTCAGGGCCCTGGCGCCTCCTCCCCAGGTACTCCTTGGCCAGCCACTGGGGTCAGCGCAGGCCGCTCGAGGCCGTGGGCCGGCCCCTCCAGCGGGTCTAACGGCAGGCGACGCTGATTCCGCTGCGATCCAAAGTCCCCTTTAAAAGTTTGTCCCGGAACAAAACCCCTCTCTCCGCTCCGCCGTGAGAATCGGGGCCATCCCCGAGGGAGGCTCTGAGGACAGGAGCGGCTGCCCTCCTCCACCCCTTCGGAAACCACAATGGGCGACCGGACGAAACAGAAGCAGGGAACCAAGCGTGGAAAATCCCCCAGTCTTGCAATGTCAACTGCTGGGCGGCCGGCCGGCCAGCGGCGGCCGTGCTGCCCCCGCGCGCCCTTCCATGGGACTGCACGCCCGGGAAGGAGGAGCGCCGTGGGTTGATCTCCTGGTTCTCAGACTCTGAGGACGCGTGGCGTGTAGGGAAGGAAAGCTTGCGTTTGGGTTCTGAGGCTATTTTAGATTCAAAAGAATTTCCATTTCATTACCGAAGCCCGAAATCGTATCGCGGCTTGCACTTTCCCGGAGCAGAAGTACAATGACTTGCTTTATTTGATCATCGCATCCCACCACTAGCCAGTGTTCTTTTCTTTTTCTTCAACAGTAAGTCAGAGATCATATATTAAAGAATTTATGAAGCGGATATTCAGAGAACAAAGATAGTCACAGAGCGGAAGAGCTGCAATTGCTTTTCCCTGAACTCTGAAAACACTAAGGGCTGGGCGCTGCCTCCAGCAAACAATTAGCCCTCCTTGTAGTCACTGGCAATCTTAGGACTGTGGGGAACGTTGGGTACCCGCAGGTCATCAGTGGGAGAACACAGACAGCAAGTGACAGGACCCACTAAGTGCGAAGGCACTTGGCTGTGCTGGGACTTCACCTGAAATCCACAACTGCCTTTTTTTTTTTTTTTTTTTTAAGTTTATTTCTTTATTTTGAGAGGGGGAGGGGCAGAGGGAGAGAGAGAGAATCCCAAGGAGGCCCCCACTGTTAGCGGGTCTTGATCATGACCTGAGCAGAAATCAAGAGTCGGACCTTAAGTGACTAAGCCACCCGGTGCCCCAACACACAACTGCCTTTCAATGTGTGTGTTTCTGCCAATTTGTCGGGATGAGACTGAGGGTCCAACACACGGAGTCGGTTGATGGAGCACCCAGCTCCCCAGGGTTAGGCAGAGTCGCGTCCACCCTGCTCCCAGATGTCCACTGATTCATTGAAGCAACTTGACTTTTAGGATCAGTGGCTCATCGGATTGACTTGGAGGTATGAGGAAAGCATCTACAGCCTTGGGGGTCTCACAGTGCAAGTGCAGCACTTAAGTCAGAGGGGAAAACTGAGTAAAATCCTGGAGGCAACTTGGATTCTCCTCCTAGGAGAATTCTAGGAATAAAAGGCTTCCTGGGTAAATAGGGGGTTTCCCTGTCAGCTATGCTGGCAAGTAGGAAGCTGAATTACACAGCTTCGGGGGGGGGGGGGGGGGGGGGGGGCTGTTATCCAGGGACCTGGCCGCTCTGGTTCCCATCACAGCTCACAGGAGGGGCACCCACCCACGGGGGACCCTGTGTCAGGCCTTTCTTCTCCTTCTTTCTCTCTAGGCCTCAGTTTCTCCATTCCATCAGGCACAAGATGGAAACCCAGGACAAGCACAGATGGGTTCAGTGGCCTTTCAGTAATGCTCCAGCTCTCTCTTGAACATTCTGCACCCAATTCCCTATCTGGCAACAGAGACTGTCGTTGGGAGCTGAGGAGTGGCCTTTCTAGACCCTCTCACTGCCCCCCCATTCAGCCTTGGCATCTGGCCTGGGGGATCTGAGGTGACTACAGGGATGAATACGGGCTGGACTCTGAGGCCAGACAGCCCAGGATCAGAACCTTGACTTTCTTAAGACTGAGAAAGGGTTGGCCCACCCTGTGGTCTCCATGCCTGGCCCAGATACTCAGGCCTCAAGGGATGAGGGGGCATATCCGGCAGTCTTTTGTTCAGGCTCTAACCATCCTGCTGCTGTGGGTCAGGAAGAGGTTGTACTGGAGAGAGGAGACCACCAGCCAGCCATGTGACCTTGCCCAGGGTCTTCACCCATCTAAACCTCATTTTCCTATTCTGTGAAATGGGTATTATAGTCTGGTCTACAGGCTTGCTAATTAGATTGGAAATGACATACCTATGATGCCTAGTACTCAGTAGTTCTGGATAATAAGCAGGCTTAATCATGATTTACCACTTGGTGGAGGATTGTCATCTGGGTGCCTAGGAGTTTGACCCAGGGAAGCTCTGCCCTCGGTATCTGGGCTGCTGCCTTCAGGCCCATGAAGGGAGACTCCCTAGGCCTCAGCCCAAAACAGCGACCAGTGAGTGCAGGCAGAGGCAGGCAGCTGCAGGCACAGCACAGAGCCAGCCCCCACTCCTGGCAAAAATGAATCATCACTGAGGAAGCCTGGCCCAAATGCCCCTGGCCCCAGGGGGAGGGTCGGTTTTAAAGCAGCTTCAGTTTGGGCAGGGACTTGGGCCCTGGACCCCCCACCCCCACCCTGCCCCCAGCTGCTCTAGCTCACTCTGCATCGTGTTCAGGGTGCTGCATCAGACCGTCTGGAGCTGATGCCCCTCCAGCCCCTTGTGAAAACCGCATGCTTCTCTGTTAGGTGGGTTTTGGAGCATTGGTGGTTGTTTTCCAGTTCTCTGGGTTTGCTTCCAAGAGGGCTTTCTGTTGTGATTTATTTTTTAACAGTTTACTGAGGTATAATCGACACAACCCTCCCATCCCCCCAAATCCACCATGCTTTCAGGAGCTCCAACAGAAGCAAAACAGGGTAGCCCTGGCAGGGGACGATGATGTGCGTGTCCCTACCCACCCCAGCTCTATTCTGACAGGTCATTTCACACCCCAGCTCACCTCCTGCTCCGTGGACGTCAAGGCCAGTGCCCTACCCTAAATGTGGTGGGCCAGGTGGGGGTCGGTCTGATGAGGAACTCCGCACGTGGTGTAAGCCAGGAGGCTTGAGCGGAGAGTGGACCACAGGGCAGGGAGGCCCGAGGCGTCCCTGAGGGCACCACCAAAAACAGGACAGGCCCAGGGCTGCCAGACAGACCGACCTCCCAAAGATGAAAGTTGAAATGTTTTGTGGACTTTCACAATTTTAAATATGGGCTCAACACTTAATAACTTTTTCGTTGGGGTTTTAATAAACATGGAGGGGGAAATGCACACTG
The DNA here is from genome assembly GCF_018350215.1 of Panthera leo. Taxonomy (NCBI): domain Eukaryota; kingdom Metazoa; phylum Chordata; class Mammalia; order Carnivora; family Felidae; genus Panthera; species Panthera leo. Next base: position 109,823,582 of record NC_056686.1, read on the forward strand.
TCTGAACCTCCTTTCAAAGAAGAAGGGACTGCATAAAACTGGGCCTTAGGCCTCTGCGGACACCTCAGTATCTCTCCAAGAGGGACCCCGGGTCATTGTCCCAAAACCACGAGGGAGAGGGGGTCCCGATCGCGAGCGCGCGCCCAGAACTCTGCGCCCCCAGCCCTCCCTTCTCTTCCTCTCGCTCTGGCCCCACCGCCCGCAGGTCGCACCAATGGCAGCTCGGCCTCGGCCCTCTCGCACTTGGAACTTTGAAGCGCCCAGCGTGCAAGGTCAGTGGCTTTCCTCCGTAGGAGCGCGGAAGGGTAGTCCACGCGCGGCCGGAAAGTGGAGGGAGGGGGGCCGAAGCGCCAGAGGTGCCGGCCGCTGCGCTCCCCGCTCCTGCCCAGAAGGGCCTCCCGCGCGCCTGCTCCCCGATTCCCCAGTCGCTCCCCCCGGCCTCCCTGACAGCAATCAGTTCCCCGTCTGGCCGCCGCCCGAGACCGGGTCCCGCGCCCAGCACCGGCCTGAGGCCCCGCGAGCACCGGGGGGCGGAGCCGAGAACCGGCGCGGGCGGCGACGGCAAGAGGCGCCGCGGGGGCGGGCCGGGGGCGGGCCGGGGCGGGGCGGCGGCGGACTGCGGAGACGCGGCGGCGCGCGGGGCGGCGCAGAGCGTTCTCGGCGCGGCGCGGCGCGGAGCAGAGCGGCCGGCGGCGGGCCGCAGGGGGCGCGGGCTGGGGCCGGGGCCGGAGCAGAGCCGGAGCCGAGCCCGGGGTCGGGCCCGGGGAGCCGGAGCCGGGGCCGGGCGGAGAGCAGCCATGGCGCCGCGTAGGGCCGGGGCCCGCGCCGCTGCGGGCGGCCTGGGCGCCGAGTAGCCGGGCCGGGCCGGAGCGCGGGCGGCGGCGGCGGAGGAGGCAGCTGCGCCCGCGCCCCCCCGCCCTCCCAGGCCCCGCGCCCCGCGCCCCGCGCCCGGGCCGCCGGCGATGGTGACACATGCGGCGGCGGCGCGCCGGCGGCAGGACCATGGTTGAGCGCGCCAGCAAGTTCGTGCTGGTGGTGGCGGGCTCAGCGTGCTTCATGCTCATCCTGTACCAGTACGCGGGCCCGGGTCTGAGCCTGGGCGCGCCCGGCGGCCGCGCGCCGCCCGACGACCTGGACCTCTTCCCCACGCCCGATCCGCACTACGAGAAGAAGTACTACTTCCCGGTGCGGGAGCTGGAGCGCTCGCTGCGCTTCGACATGAAGGGCGACGACGTGATCGTCTTCCTGCATATCCAGAAGACCGGTGGCACCACCTTCGGCCGCCACCTCGTGCAGAACGTGCGCCTTGAGGTGCCCTGCGACTGCCGGCCCGGCCAGAAGAAGTGCACCTGCTACCGGCCCAACCGCCGCGAGACCTGGCTCTTCTCTCGCTTCTCTACGGGCTGGAGCTGCGGGCTGCACGCCGACTGGACCGAGCTCACCAACTGTGTGCCCGGCGTGCTGGACCGTCGCGACCCCGCCGCGCTGCGCACGCCCAGGTGAGCGCCCCGAGCGGCCGGGTCCCAGCTTGCGGCTGCAGCCCCGGGCCATGCCCCCGCCGGGTTGTCCTGGGCCCGCACTGACCTCGCCGCCCCCCCTCCTGTCCTCCCCGCAGGCCGCTTGTGGACCCCCTCCCGACCTGCTGGGAGCCCAAGGCTCCCAATTGGTCCTCTGCGGCCGGGCCCGTAGTCACCCTGCCCTCTATTCTCACCTTCTCCGTGTCGCCTCTCTACTTTTTTCCTCCACCGCTCCCGCCCCGCCGGCTGCGCAGAGCCTCGGTTTCCCTCGGGTCACTGGCCACTGCCCTGGGGATATCACTTGCCTTGCACCGCGGGCCAGTGTATAATCTGGCTCTCCCCAGCAGCGGGTCCAGGCTGGCCTTGCGTGGGTCGGGTGGGAAAGTGGGTTCCTTGGTGTGTAGCTCACCTGCAGTGTTCGCTTACCATGGCCGCTTGCATACCCAAAGCAGAAGTGAGAGAAGTGAAGTGCCTTTCCACCTGCACCCGTGAGCCCCCCAGCTCCCCAACCTGCCTTGAGAGGGCTGGGGAGGAGCTGCCAGGGAAGGGGGTTGGCTCTGCCTGCCCGTGTGTGCAGGTAGAACAAAGGCCTGAGTGTGACCTGGGGCTGGGGGCGGGGAGGAGGCAGTGCTGCCTGTGCTCACAGTTGGGCCAGAACCAGTTGGCAGCTCCCTCCGAAAGAGGAGTGCAAGGGAACAGCTAGGTTAGGGGAGCTGAGTTGGTCAGGGGGACCTGTACAGCCACATACTTTGCTTGGGAGCCCCCCGTTTCTGTGGAGGTTAGAGGCACAGGGCTGACCTCTGGGGGACAGCTTTCCTGCTGAGTACACTGTAGCCACAACCCTGGAGGCCAGGCTGGGTTTCCAGCGCTTAAAATTTGACTTCTCTTCCTCCAGCTCATATTGGTGCCCTAGGGGCCTTTTCCCCAAGATGTCAGGGCTGGGGAAGGCCGGGAGTGAGGTCTTGTTGCCTGCCTTTTGTTTATCTTCCATATTTGCCTCAGGACTGCACTTACAGACAGGCTGGGGGTAGGATAGCTTCTGTGACCTCTGTAAATCATGTTTGTTGGCATACTTTTGGGTCAGGAGGGTGCAGGGTCCCTGGTGTGTTTGAAGGATAAAGGTTGGGTATCTCGCGAGTCCAGAGCTGAACGTGGTCCATGGCATTGCTCTCCTGTTCAGTTCTTCAGTCCTTTTCATGTGGTCTTTCCTGGACTGTGAGGAAATGAAGGCCCTAGAGCTGAGGGCACAGGTCATCTTACTTTGCCTTGGCTGCCCCACCCCCTGCTCCTAGCAGCTCAGAACCTGAGAGGTGATGTTCCAGGTCTCTTAAGGCCCCAGTGGTTACAAATCTACCATTCCAAAGCCCTTAAATCCTTGCTTCCTGTACAGCACTTGGTGTGCTTTCCTGGTGTGATCCAGCCACTCTGTACTAGACTGAGCCAGGTCTGGGGTTGACACACCAGGGCTGTAGGCTCTAAGAACTAGGCACTGACCAAGCCACATAGGCCTCCTCCTTTTCTGCAGGAGTGAGGATGGGGGTGGGCACTATCCTGTCTGCTAGAGGGAATTAGCTTGGGCGAACCCCAGAGGGGACGGTGTGCAGAACCTGTTCTGGGGGCTGCCTAGAGGCCTGAATCCAGTTTGTACAACCGGATGCCCTTCCTGCAGCCTGTCTCCTGAGGCTGTTTCCCTTCAGGTCACCAGGATGAAGGGCCCCTGACCTCCCTTCTCTGGAGTCTGTCCACCAGAGCAGGAGGCCCAGCCACCCTTCCAGACAAGAGTGGGGGGACCAAGTGGAGCAGATGGGACCCCCCAGGTGCTGCACGAGGGAGGCCCAGCACCGCCCCACTCAGGGTGGGTGTCTGAGCAAGAATAGAAAAAGCCGTGCCTAGTCAGCCGATGCCTCTTGCTGTGGTGGGCTGCCAGCCCCTCTGCCTAGAAGTTGCTGAGCTCAGCAGCATGCTGGCCCGGTGGAGGAGGGGTTTCCGGGGTTCGCAGGAGGCCTCCCTCTGCTGTCCGCTCTGGAGTGGGCTGTGGTGTGAGGCAGGTGACAGAGCATCGTCTTCTGTGCGCTCTCCCCTCCTTCATTTCTGTTCCAGGCGCTAGGTAGATTGCTTTTTTAATGAGCTTCCCTGAGAGGCCAGGGTAATCTTGGCTTTGTGCATTTACAAGCCCATCCAACTGAGGTTCACTTGCTGAGTGTTCCCCTCATCTGGAGCTGGACCAAGGTACTTCTAAGGTCAGCATGCAGTTCTCCCATCTATCCCCCGACCCCCGGCCCAGCACCTCTCTGGATGAATTCGTCAGTGCCCAGATTCTGTGGGATCTCTGGTTTCGGGAGCTCCAGATTTCACCCTCACCCTCCTTCCAGCAGGCTACAGCTTGCCTTCCCCATGGCCCTGAGGGTGCTGGAGTGACCACATGGCTGGTTACCTGGGCGGGGGGGGCCTCCAAGAGCTGCCCTGACAGGTCCCTGGGTGTCTGGGCCTAGGGTGAGGACCCTTCCTTCCTCCCTGGGTTCCAGGGCCAAGCATGTTGCAGGGCTTGGATGAATGCCTCCCTGCCATGAGGTGTGCTTCTAGAAACTCTGCCAAGCCTCTTGCAGCTCCTGGTGCTAGTGTCTGCAGTATTTGGGGGCCTAGAAGAGGCAGGCCTTGTGGCTCAGGGAAGTGGGGGTTTCTACGGCTCCAGAACTGCCCCATCACACGGCGTCAGCCTCGGGGGTTCTAAGCTGGGCAGGTGTTGAGGTGACAGACTTCAAGGTGAGGAAACACACCTTCCCGGAATACAGTTTTCAATTTCTAACAGTGGTTAGTGCTTCCTGAGTTAAAAGAGGAAAAGGCATATGAGCCAAGTGTCTGTAGGTCCCTCTTATGTCCTGTGTCCACTGAGGGGGCTGCCACACCTGACCTGCTAGCATCAGCCAATGTGCTTGAAAGCCCCCCCACCCCCCCGCCCCACTCCAGGAAGCACTAACCTTGGAGCAGCGCAACAGACAGGTATTCAACTGCTGCCAGGGGCCACTTGGATTAGAGTCTCAGCACCCCATGCTCCTGTGTTGCTTCAGAGACTCGCAGAAGTGCTCCTAAGAGCCAGAATGTCTCTCCTACCTCTCCCCATGTGCCTGAAGGGGACAGTCAGGGCCTTGCCTGGATTGCCCCAGAAATGTTCCTGAAATTGTGGAGGCTTCATTTGGAGCCCCCTTGGGCATTTGGGTCCCGAGTATGACTTCCAGGCCGCCTCCCTGGCTCAGCCAGGCCCTCTGTGCAGCAGTCCCCCACCCCCACCCCAGGAGCCCCTGGTGGGCTCCCTGCAATCTGTAATGTTGCCATGTAGAAGCAGCATTGGTAGCCTGTGTCCTCTTAGCCCTGGTCACCCACCCTCCACTCTCCTGAATTCCTGTCTGTGTTCCAGAAATCTGCTGTCAGCTCAGCCTTTGCTACCTTGTGCCCCAGCATGCTGTGCTCTCTGCCCACTGCTGCTGGGTCCTCCTCCCTTCAGTCTCAGCTCTGCTGTCCCTTCCTCCAGGAAGGCTTTGCTGCCAGCACCCTGCTGCCTTAGATGCCACTGGCTGTCCTTCATCTGCTATGCTGGCATGTCCACAGCACATTGGCACTGGCCAGATGACGAGTGGGTACTGCCCACGTGTTGGTACCAACTAGAATGTTCTCTTCCTGGTCCTGCACCCTCTCCAGGAGCTGTGCCCTTCCATGAGTCCTTTAGTGAATCAGGTTCAAGTCAGCCTTGAGTACAGTGCCAGTCCCACAGGGCTTCAGGGGCCCTCAGTGGGCCCAGCCAGCTTGGTCAGACTTAAGATTGGGCGTTTCTGTGACACTTCTTTCTGTGGCACTCCACACCCAACTTGCCTTCACAGTTACTTTCTTACGTGCGATCAAGGGACAAAACCCACATTTGCCTACAGCAGGACAGATGTTAACCAGAGCCCATGACTAGGACCCATTTATAGGGCCTAGCCCCCTAGGGGACCTGGATAGACTGTCATCATGGCCTGAATCACCTGTGGAGGCCTTGCCTGGAGACGAAGGGAATCTGAGGTCAAGTCGTTCAGAATTAGAGGGTGCCCAGGTGGTTCAGTCAGTCAAGTGTCAACTTTTGATTTACTCTTGATCTCAGCTAATGGTCATGATCTCACAGTTCGTGAGTTTGAGCCCCACATTAGACTCTGCCGACAGCATGGAGCCTGCTTAGGATTCTCTCCCTCCCTCCCTCCCTGCCCCTCTCCTGCACGGATGCGCCCCTGCGCTCGCCCTCTCTCCATCTTTCTCTCTCTCAAAATAAATTAATAAACATTAAAAAAGAAAAGATGTTCAGAATTAGATTTTCATTCATATTCAAAACAAAACTTTTTAGGCAAAAGCATGAGAAGGCAAATTTTTAAATAGCTTACTGACGATTATTTTAAATGGTTCTTCAGTTTGTAGAATTCTCTCTGTAACTCGTGTTTTCTTTAAAGCACCTGAGAGTTGCAAGACCAGGGCTTCCTGTCCTTTTAGGCACCTTACTTGTCAAACCTGGGGCTGTGTAGAGTGGGCTGGCCCACTGTACTGTGGCGGGGCCTGCTCTGCTGTGGGGACTGTCGCTCCTGGGTCAGAGAGCCCTGGGGACAGTGGCCCAGCTCCTGCCCCTGGGGCCTGTGAGGCTCCTTGTCTTTTTCTTTCTTTTTCCGTTGGAGGTCTGAGAGGTTTGCTGCTGATCTTGAGGAGTAGCAGGTGATCAGGTCAGGGGGGTTGAGGGGCTTGGTTTTGTCATCCTTAAAGGACCTGGAGTCTTTTTCTTTCACATCTCATGGTTTTGTTGTTGTTGTAATGACTGTGTGATAATTGAGAGGAAAACAATAAAAGAGAGAAGTAAACTCACTATATTCCTCATGCACATCTTTTTTTTACACTGTAATTGAAACCATAATATAAATTTTCTATAAATGTTGTTCTTTGTTATTAAAAATTTACTATTTTAGTAGCTGCAGGTGACATCCCCCCCCCCCCCCCCCCCCCGCCGGGTGTGTTGTTAGTCCTGCTCTGTCATTAAATGTGCAGATTTCCTGTCTCTGGCTCCTATAAGTAATGCTGTAGTGGGTGTCGTTGTGTGCAAATGTTTTGCGTAGCTCTGATTTCCTTTGTAAATTCCTAGGAGTGGAATTTCTGAGTTGAATGATCTGCAGGTTTAAATGCTCTCAGCATAAACATTAGGTTACTTTTCGGAAAGTCTGCCCTTACCATGTTGCCGCATGTGGTATTTGAGTGCCCGCTTGAGCAGCACCTTGGTTGGCATTGGATATCGTTGTGGGTGTGAAAAGAGTTTACTTTTTTAAACCAGCAAAATGTGTCTATCTGTGGTTTTTATCTAAAAGCCCTGCTTGGTGCATGCACTCTTGGGGGCTGGGGAGGGGTCATGTCCAGTCTCCCCAAACACCTGCTCATCTGGCCACAGCTGTTGGCTTCAGCCCCTGCTGGGAGAGCCAGGTGCAGCTCTGACATCTGGGGTCTGAAGGAAAGGCGTGGTGGGCTCTGGGGACCCAAATCCAAGGAAGCCAGAGTCCAGAGAGGGAAGGGTGCAGATAGGCTAGCTCTTGTCCCCCAAGCACTGGGTGGCTTCTTGGAATGGGTCATCTTATGCGGCCCACCACCCCAATAATGCAGGTGTCTGATGATTGTCCCAGTTTTCCACATAAGGAAGTCAAGGCCCAAGAAAGTTGGGGAACTTGCAGAGTCCCTCAGCCTGCAGAGCCAGGAGCTGATGCTGAGATGTCTGTTCCGAAGCCTGTGTGTCCCGCTCCACCCCACCCCCAGGCGGGTAGACTGTCTTTGGGTGAGAACAATAGCCAGCAGTTCAGTCAGACCAGCCAGGTTCAGCACATGCGGCTCCCGAGACCCGGAGCAGACACAGGCAATTTCACAGGCAGACCTGTGTCGTTAGTTTACTGGAAAACATCTGGTGGCCTTCACCAGAGTGGCAGCAAGACAAGAATCAGGCCGCATCCTCTTGGCTCCAGCAAGGGAGAGCCGATGCTGGCGCTGCTGGCAGCATTCGGGGGGGCACCCAGTGCAGCCCGGCCAGTGGGCCCGCCCCCACCCCCACCCAGTGCCCATTGCAGGTTGTTCCCAGGTGGTCGTGAGGGCCCACAGCCAGCAGCCCGCCACCTGGGCCTGCTGGAGAGGTGGTGTGATTCCGGCCAGGATTCAGTTCAGCTGGTCTTTGGAGAGGATGGGAAGCGGGAAGGACGCTCAGGCTCCCTCCCGAGAAGATGGTTTCTGAGTACTTCTCCTCAGCAATTACCAATAACCACGTGGACACTTCTCATTGGCAGCCCTGCTCTCCTCTTCCTTGAGGTCGGCACGTCGACCTCACTTGCCAGCACTCACAGCTGAGGAGATGTGTTTGCAGGAAAGTTATCTCTCCATACTCTCGTTCTTGCCTCTTCCGGAACTCCATTGGCTCCTTCTCTTCCTATTAAGCTTTTGCTCTCTGTTTGGGTTGCCAGGGGTGAGATGCTGTCCCAGCTACAGAAAGACAGACAGGGGCCCAGGCGTTAGGGTCCAGTCTGCCCCTGGATGTAGGCCTCACTTACTGCCTATGGGACTTGTGGTCTCATTTCTCTGTTCCTCCCTAGGTAAAATGCCCCCTCCCTGGTGTGGCTGTGTTCCAAGTCGCTAGCTGGCAGGGCTTGCTATTCTGGAAGTGTGGCATGCACATACCCATCCACCAGAGAGTTACTGTGCTAATCCCAGGCTGCGGGACCTGGGCAGACGTTAGAGGACGTCTGTGTCGGGCAGGCGGGCGGTGGGCATGGGCTGTCCAGCCGCTGATGACCACACACACACACACACGTCCTGCCCCAGCCTGGGCCTAGGGCCTGTTTGCTTTGATGAGGGAACAGAAGTCAGCCAGGCGGCCTTTCTGTCCCACGGCTACAGCTTTCTCTGGCCAGGCTCCGGCCAGCCAGCAGCCCTTCCCTGCAGTGTTGACTGCTTTCCACCACTCTTGAGGCTCCCTCCCGAGTGGCCAGACCGCTCAGAGGCCTCACCCCCACACAGGCTGTTGGTCCATTCATTCACTTAGCCAGCCACGCTGGGGCTGCAGCCTCAGTTCACCAGGGCCACCTGTGGGGACTGATACACCGAGTTCCACATGGCCACTGCAGGACCTTATGGGCCCTCTCTATGTAGATGGGTCTCTGAGGCCGCGGGGGAGGACGGGCACATGTGGGGACACGCTCTTGGATTCCTTTCATGCAGCCCAGGAAGCAGCCAGGGGCCTCCGGAGAGAACCGGAAGAGGAGAGAGGAGTCCCCTGGGCAGCCTCTCTCACCTTGGGTCTGAGCCAGTGGGTCTCGTGGGCACAGCGAAACATCTCTGTGAGATTGTTTCTGCATCTCAAAAACAGGGGTATGGAGTTTGTTGTTTGGTTCTGTAGAAGAACCAGGGACTTGTCATCCGTGACCTCCTGTGGCCACACTGTTCATCCAGCCCCAGATTGTGTTCGTGTCTTGTTGGAGCTGTGGTCACTCTAACCCCTTAGATTCTGTGATCCCAGGTGGGACACAGGCCTCATGGCCCAGGAGTGGGGCCCAGTTCCTCGTCTATAAAGTGGAGTGTCGGTGGCTTGCCACAGCACAGCATGAGGCTGGCTATGGTGGCAGGGCCGTGGTGGTGGGGCTCTGGGGAGAGGCAGCCCCCGACAGCCGTGCATCCAGCCTTTCTGTGAGGGCCACATGTGAGCAGCACAGCTGCCTCCACGTGTTTACACGGGCAACGTTAAAAGACCCACACGGGGGGAGGGGCAGGCATCGCAGCAAATCAATAATTGTCTGGAAAGATAGTAACTCGAGAGATTAAAACTCTGGGGCTAATTGTTTATAAAGCTGTGGAGTCAGAGGAGGTCAATGGCTAGGCAGGAGCTGGGGACCCAGGTGTCTCTGGAGACTGATGAGCCAGGGTGGACACTTGGACACCTGACCTCTCGAGTGACACCAGTCTGGAACCTGCATACACCCAGAACTCTCTGAGCCTCGTTTTCCTTGCCTGCCTGGGCATGGCAAGAGGCCGTGGACGAGCCAGACCCCAGCAGATAGCCAGCTCTGGAAGCTTCTCACCGCCCACCATGGCACATAAGGATGGAGGCTGTCCACAGGCAGCCCAGCAGCAAAGAAGCCAGCTGGGAGGAAACAGCTCAAAGCAGATGGGAGAGCAGTAACAGCAGGCTGCCAGGGTGGACAGCAGAACAAGGGTGGGGGCTCAGGCTTAGAGCCAGACCAGCTGGGTCAAATCCCAGTTCTGCCACTCACAGGCTGTGTGACCTCTGTGCCTCGGTTCCCTCTTCTGTAAAATGGGCATAGTGACAGTACCTGCCTCAGAGGTGGGTACTTGGAACTGTGCCTGGTGCTGGAGATTTTTTTTATAAGAGGCTACGGTGCATCCCCTCTCTCTGGGGTTAGGGAAGGGTCCTTCAGGACCAGCTAGGTTTTCGGCTCCTGTCTGGGTCAGCTTGAGGGCTGGCAGGGGGCTTCCTTACAGCATCTGTGGTCTAGGTAGCTAGGGTCCCAGTATCTGGGACAGCCACCAAGTATCACTGGCCTTCTGATGTGACAACCTGAGATGTGCTGTGCCTCAGCCATGAGGGTCCCCTGCTCACCCCGGGCTGTGGCATTGGGGACCACCCTGTTCCTTCCCATCAAGGGCTTTGCCGAGCTTGCTCCCTGGATGTCCAGAAAGCCCCCGCCCCCGTTCCACAGCCCGGACACAAGTGGCACTGTAATCATGGCCTGTGGGAACAGTGCAGGCTGGCCCTGCTGTCTGCGGCTTGTGTCAGCAGCAGCTCACCTGACTCTTCCTCTGAGAACCCTCGACACGCAGCCTGGAGCTGCTTGCTCAGTGACAAGGGCAGGAATGGGGGTGGGGGGGACTGTGGCCAAGCACAGAGAGGCCTACCTGCCTCCTGGAGAATCCAAGGGATGTGGTAGTTCTTCCCCCTCACTGGACCCCCATCTGTCCTGCACCTGGGCTGTGCTGCTGACCCACAGGCGTTGACGGGTATGATGTGGCAGGCTCATGTTTTGATTTGGTGGTGGCTGTGATCTGTGTCACCGGCACCCCTGTCCTCACTGCAGGCTAAGAGTTGAACACAGGGGCCCCAAGGGAGCCCTGCTGTGGCTCCTGGTTGCCACCCACCCCCATCACCACCGTCTGCATTTCATGCTTTTCAGCACGCTTGCTAATACTTTCACTGCAGATATGTATCCCTTGAACAGCACGTAGGGCTGTTGACGCACTTTCCAGAACCCGCATCAGACTGTACTTGACCTTCTGCAACTTGCTTTCTACTTGATTTCTGAAGAAATCTCATCCTTGTTGTTGAGATTTATCCATGTTGGTCCATGACATGCATATTGAATTCATCGACTGCTGGATTTAACATCAAGTTTGTCTAGACACATCTCTTTTTCTCCTGTGCTTTGTTGCAGACAGGAGTAGCGTCTCACAGGCCAGGTGGCAGTGGCCAGGCCTGGCCACCCTTCCTCACATGTCCCTAGGAGTGGGCTAGAGGGCAGGTGGTCCGCCCTCAGCCCTCTTAGAGATGACTGCTGCTCTCCAGCCTGGCTCCTCAGACCCCCAGCACCATGCCTGAGGTTCCCCACCATGGGGCCTGTAAGACACAGTCGTCTTTGCCAGGCCAGCAGCTGTGAGCTGGACCGCTGTGGTCCTAGTACATGTACCCGTGACTGGTGAGGCGGGTATTCTGTTATGTGGCAGGTTTCCTCCCTGCCATCTACCTATTTGTGTCCCCAGGCTGTTTTCTGCCCTGAGGGATGCTTTGTCTTCTTAGTGTATCCTAGTTTGAAGCCCTGTGCATGGTGTGTTGGCCAGACCTCTCCTTCTAACTGTCCTTCCACACTGCCTGTAGTCCTGGGCATTTGGTTTACTGATGCACAGGTGCGGGCCAGGTGGGCCTCTGTTCTGCAGCCAGTGGCACCAAGTGCACTTGCAGGGGAAGGAGGGAGTGTACCTTGTGACCTCTAAACCCCTCTGGGGCCGCTTGTGGTTGGAGCTCAGCCAGAAGCCCAGAAGACTGAGTAGATAGACAGATGGCCGGCTAACCAGCCATCCTTCCTGTAGCAGGAATACCCCCAGGGCCTTCCTTGGAAGCCCTCAGCAGCACCTCGCCAGTGGTGGTGGGAGCCCAGCCCAGAAGGCCAAACAAGTAGTCAGTCTTCCTGCCTGGCGTCTCACACCCATTGATCCTGGTTTGTTGGTTCCTGTGAGGTTGGATTGGAAAAAGGATCCTGCAGTCAAAAACAGAGCCTGGCGCCCCCTGCTCTGAAATCATGGGAGCCTCCTTCCCACGATGGAAATCTAGGCAGGGCTTTCCCGGGGTGAGGTCTACCTGTGTCACCCCGCAGCCTGGCCGAGGAGCCAGACATCACTGCCTCCAGCCTGATGCCTAGTCCCATCTGCTGTAGCCACACACCAGAGCTACCTCTACATGGTTCTCCTCTGTAGGTGAGCTTCCTGCACCGCCCCCCCTTGTCATCTCAGGGGCCTTGGAATGTTCCCCACGTGGCCCCAGCCCCTTATGTGCAGCATTTGCTTCTGGACCACGTCCCCAGTTGGCCCGGGAGGAGTGGCCCATAAATCATCGTCCATCTGAGAATTCACTCCTGCCACCGCAGGGCTCTTAGGGCCCCAAGAACAAACATGGGCAGAGGGTGAGCATCTCCCCTCTGAGTTATGAGCCTTAAAGCCTTAAGTGTAAATATTTACGTTTCTGGAGCGTCGGTGTTCTTGGGAAAGGAGGAGCAGCAAACTCAAGCTTCACATTTGCGTTACAGCAGCATGAGGCAGGATGGGGTATCATCTTGGAGCAGTAGGCGGGGGGCATTTTCTCTGGTTCACAGTCCCCGTGGGGGGAACTTGGCACCAGCAGCAGGAGGAAGTCCTCCAGCCAGATCGCAGCTAATGGAGCAGGGCTTGGGGAGGGGAAGTTGCTGTGCCGCGTGCAGCCTGCTTACAGGGCATACGCTGTGCTGGGGAGAGCGACGAGCAGGTGTCCTAGCCTGGAGGGCACAGCACAGAGTGACTGCAGCAACCTCCACACTCACTCGTGGCCAGGCCACCCTTGTTTATGCCTCGCTGTCAGGGGCTCCACTCGCAGATGAGGAAACTGGGGCTCAGAGAGCCTAAATAACTTGTCACCCAAGATCACACCTGGCAGAGGTGGCATTCACACGCAGGTCTGTGGCCACAGGGTTTCCTGTTGACCCCTCCCCACGATCCCCTCCCAGGAGGGAGAGCCAGGCGTCACCTGGGCACAGGATTCAAGCCCAACACGCTGCCTACCTATGGGGAAGCATAGTGCCTGCTCTGAGGATCGGCTTTCCCAGGAGTCCAAGATGGTATAGTGGGGATTGAAGGCAGGTAGAACAGGGAGGGCACAGCAGACAATTTCCCAGGGGAGTCTGGAGGTTTCTGATGTCACCTGTGAGGAGAGGCCCTGCCCAGGCAGGCACAAAGCAGGGGTGGAGGTGGGCCACTGCTTGAGTGTGTCTCCTGCCCTGCCTGGACAGCCAAGGCCTCACCTGTCTTGCCTCAAACCCTGGCCACAGCCTCCTTCCCGCCCACCCCACTGAGCCTCCCCAGGGCCCCTCGTCCCAAAGAGGAGCACAGACCCCCCCCTCCCCTTCTGTTCCCTAATGGCAGGCAGACAGGCAAGCAGGTCTGGGCAGTATGTTTTACTGGCACAAGTCCAGACAGAAGACTGCTTGTTGGCCTACCGTCTGAGCCTGTGTAAGTTCAGGGCCTACCAAGTCCAGCTTGAACTCCATTTTACACAAGCAGTCAAGAAGCCCAGTCCTGTGAGCGGAAGTTTGTTCCTTTGCTTTCCTTGAAGCTGGGCTGACAGTGTGCCCAGTAGAAAACACCATTTTTTTTTTTAGTTTATCCATTTTGAGAGAGAGTGCAAGCTAGGGAGGGGCAGAGAGAGAGAGAGAGAGAGAGAGAGAGAATCCCAAGCAGGCTGCTTTCGCACTGTCAGCACAGAGCCCATTGTGGGGCTTGTGAGATCATGACCTGAACAGAAAATTAAGAGTCGGACACTTAACCGACTGAACCACAAAGGCTCCCCGGAAAACACCATTTTTACCGAGGAAAAGGTGGTCAGGTTTCAGCCAAGCGGATAAAAGGAGGGTGATGGGATTGATGAGGGGCTATTCACAGCAGGAGCAGATCCCCATCCTCAAGCAACTGAGGGGAAAGGGGACCCAATGGGCATCAGGGCTTCCCTCAGAGGCACAGAATGCCCATCAGGCCAGTAGAATCCCAGAATGTAAGAGCTTAGGAGGCCCTGCTGGGCTGATGCGTCCTTCTGGCTCATTCCACAGCATGGGCCCTCTCGCCTCGTGGAGCGCTTGATTTGCTCATCAGATGCACAGAAGACTCCAGAAGCAGAGACCAGCAGCCAGGGCCCTGGGCTCCCTCACATGCCACCACATCTGGGGGGGGGGGGGGGGGCACTTTCTATGAGGCCCTGTCTGAGTCCCAGAGCAGTTCTGCATTTGGCAGGGGCTCCCCACAGACCAAAGAACCCCACGTGAGACTTGTTTGGCACAGCAAGGTTGAGCAGGCCCCTGTAATCCCTCTCTCTGCACCCCCCCAACCCTGCATGCTCTCCCAGCCTGAGCCCTGCTGTCTCTGGCCACTGTGTCCATTTGGCTGCCAGGCCAGAGGCAGCCTGACATGGTCCCAGGGCTGCACACAAGGTTGACTCTGGTCCTCACAGTGTGCATAAATGCAGTGGCAGATTTGGGGGTAACATTGTACCTCGGCTCAGCTGGCCTTCTGCAGATTAACGCCCCTATCCATTCAGAACATCATATGAACTGTTACAGGTGATTTCCACAGGAAAGCCTCCCTAGAGGGGTCAGTGGGTTGCCAGAGAGCCTGGGATGATGGCCTGCAGCTACATGTGGCCTTCCCCAGCCTGCTTCAGCTCCCATCCCTGCTTGGGCCACTCAGCCAGCTGGCGTAGGGGCCTCACCCTTGCTGAGATCATAGAAAACCCCAGCCTTGACCAGCATGGACTTTGTGTATAGAGCCTTGTGACTCATTTTAACTTGCTTTGCAAATTTTTACTGAGCCTTCATTCCATGGAGTCTTGAGAGGGGCACCAACATCAGATCGTGGTCCCCTCCTTTCTGTGCCAAGGCTGCCCAGCTGAGTCTGACAGGCAGCCCAGAGGTGGGAGTGCCCAGGAGTCTCGGCAGCTGGCAAGTCCCACGGGTGGTACTGTCGGCTCCCTTGAGTTCATAACAGGGGCACTATGAGGGCCTTGACCCCTGGGGTGGTGTTTCTCCTGTCCATCTGCCAGGCCAGATGCAAGTCTTCTCCAGGTGATATCAAGTTGGGGGCCCTTCATACACATCTGGCTCTGGCTTTGGTCTGGGTGCACCCTGGACCCCCATTCGCTGTGCTGGGAACGTGCCACTGGCCTTCAGGGACCAGTGGGCCTAGGTGTAGGCACTGTCCCAGGTCACTATGAGGTGGCTCAGCTGTCCCATTACAGATGGGAGAGCAGAGGCCTTGAGAGCCCAGATGACTTTCCTTGAAGCCCCATCTGGGCCCTCCCCACACCCCAGGCTATAGCTGCATGGCAGCTGTTGTTCTAGAGCCAGTCCTCAGAGGTGGCAGTGGTCAGGGTAGGCCCCAGTTCTGCCCCCTTGCTGAGGGCAGACAGCCATGGGACGCACCCAGCCTCCTGGGCAGGGTCACATGTCACCCACAGCTCACCTGGTCCATCTCACGTGTGGCAAAGAGGAAGCTCAAGGCTATGGAAAAGTTTGTGCTCGGCCTGGAAGCCACGTTTTAAGTCTTTATTTTCAGGGTTTTTCCTGGAACAGCAGTACACACTGTAGTTTGGGATCTGGCCAGGGAGTCCTGGGCCCAGGACCTGGCACCCTCCCCCTGGCTGTGCCTCTCTGAGTCCCTCTGAAGCAGCAGCGCCTGCTGAGCGTGCAGGGCCTGGCCGGAAGCCTCCACTCTGTGGCCGTGCAGTGTGCAGCAACGGGTCAGGAGGCCTGGCAGCCTTCCGTGTTCCCAGTGCCGACAGGTGTTCCTGAGAGACAGGATTGGCTTTGTGGCTCAGGAGGAATGCTAGTTGATTGAGTGGGACTTGACTTTATCTAGGGAGAAGGCCCAATAGGTACCATGGAAGGCCTGGCTCTCTGCCCTCTCCTGCCCTCAGGCCAAGCTGGGACCTGAGTGGATCTGGCTGGGGAGGCACAGGCCAGCAGCACTGCTCATTGGCTACCAACCATGTGGGCTGGTGGAGAAACAGGCCCTTCAGGCCATCTGAGCCCCGAGAACATTCAGCCATTGCTTCCATAAGTACCAGGGGATCCCAGGAAGGCCAGGCTCCAGGGGGCAGGCCCACTGGCCTTACGCCTGCACGCTTGTGTCCCTGAAGTTGGGACAAGCACTTTCACCTCCATCCCTATGCAAAGATTGTATACACACCTTGCAGCCACTGGTCTGGTGGCCACTGTGTCTCCACTGGGCTCCGGGCCCCCTCCCACCCTCATGCCTGCTGCGCACGTCACCCAGGGTAAGAGGTAACTGGCAACTGCTGCTGGGGGGCTCCAGGCCATGGCTTCCCAGGGCTGACCACATGGCGTGACCCCTTCTCCAGTTTGAAGGCCTTTTTTATGATCTGTGCTGTGTGTCACTGCCAACCACTGGCCATCTTCCGCCTCACAGAGCAGCATCCTCAGGCTAGGGCTGGATTCATGTGGGCCTTGGGGATACTGGACCCCCTCCCCAGGAGGGAGAGAGGCTGGAGGGCTCCCGGGGCTGACCACGGGCTGCACGAGGTACCCACACTCTCACATAGCCACACTCACATGCACTCCCAGCAGTAGCTGGGAGCACAGCTCGAGCTATGGAGCCAGCAGTGACTCAGAAACATCCTGGAACAAGAATTCCTTTTTTCCTTACAAGCAGTGGGCACTTTGGGACGTTTCCTTCCATTTGAAATTCCTTCCTGCTTAGCCCCCTTCAGAGCTAAGCAATTTTCCACCCCATGGCCAGGCACCCCTCCATCCCCATCACCTTAGAACAGGCCAGGACATTAAGGAAGTGTGTTTTCAAGGAAGATTTGCTGTCATTGCAGAGCGGCGGTAGGGGCAGCCTGGAGCCAGCCAGGTGGCCCCTCAGGTCCCCCACCCAAACAGGGGTGGGGGGGCCAGGCTTTGCAGGAGGGTCTGTCGGGGGTTAAAGAGCAGACTCCTCAGTCACCAGCCTTCCCAGGAGAAGGGGCCCTGGCTAATGGCAGCAACAGCCGTCCTTGCTCCTTAGGCAGGTGTGCCAAGCAGGGTACCTTGAGTGCTCTCTGCCATCACCGCTGTCCTCACCACACCTGAGACACAGTGGTCACTCTCCCACAGGCGAGGGCCCCAGGACAGGGTAAGGGACTGTGCAGCTTTGGCGGGCTGAAGCTGGTGCTGTAGCAGCTGCCTGGGGCTCATCCCTGGGGTGGCCTCATGGAGTAACCATGGGAGCATCTGGCACCCAGGGGGTCTGGGAGCATGTGTGTGGCTGCCTGACTGAGGGCTTAGGTGACTGTCGATCATGGAGCATCCCCTGTCCACCTGAATCAGCCTGTCACTCCAGGTGACCCACCCCTCCCCCTTTCCTTCCCCCTCCCCCAGGTGTTTTTCAGGCCTGCTTGAAGAGATTAATACAAACAGGCAGCCAGACAGTTGGGCCTGGAGGCCCAGCTGCCTCTCATTTCCTCGTGGTAGCAAGGGGATAGGGAGTGTCAAGGGACAGGTCTGGGACAGGGGCTGCAGACCTCCAGACACAGGAGCTGCTCAGCTGCTGGGCCAGAAGCCCCAGACACACCCCACACCACCAGCCTCCAGGTACACATATGTCTGCTGCCCCCCAATAGACTCCATGCCACCAGACCCTTGGTAGGCACACCGATGACCCCCATACCAACAGCCCACCCCAGGTAGACACACCCATCACCCCCCACGCCACTCCCCAGGTAGACCAGAGGTACAGGGTCGGGGGGCAGGCATATCCAGGATGCCACATCTCCTGGGCATGGCCCACGGTGATGAGAGGGCCCTACCGTGAGGTCGGTTTGGGGAGGGTGGAGCCCCCCATCTGCTCCAGTGAGCCCCATCCCTGCCAGGTTCCAGCAGGGCTGTGGGCTGTGCCCTGAGCAGCATTCTCTACCTGATAGACCCCAGCATCAGCCCAAGGACCTGAGGGACTTGGGGGGCTGCTGAGGTGGATTGGGGACCAAGTTCGCAGCTTCCTGGCCCAGGAGCCTAACTGTACCATCTTGCCTACTCCAGCCTTGCCCTCAGCGTGTGCCATGTGTGCCTGTGGTTCTGTGCAGACATTCAGGGTTGAAGTCTGGGGGCCATGGAGAAATCCCCCATTGTGCAGAAGGAGGGAGCCAGGTCGACAGAGCAAGCATAGATCACCCATACTGGGGCCCCAGCCTGGGCCTCAAAAAAGTAACCTGACATTCGTTCTGTGTGGGAAGGAAGGGGCCAGTAAGACCCCAGCCCCAAAATGGGGTGCAGCCTTCTGCCTATTGGGGGCTGGTGTTCTTGCTGTCATAGACTTCGTTTCTCTGCCTGGCAGATGGACAGCATTTGCAGGGCTGAGAGTGGATGAGAGGCCCTGAGCTTCTTTCCACCACAGCCCCCACCCTGTTGTCTCTGTCCCACTGACAGCTGGAGCCCCTCAAGACAGGCTGGGCCACTATGATTCACGTATGGGTCTTCACCCATTGCTGAACACCTGGCACAGCGTAGGTTGTGACCTCCAGAGAGCGCAGCTTAAGCCCCACTGTGCTCCTCACCAGAGTGTGACCTTTCTGTGCCTCAGTTTCTTCCTCTGCCAAATGGAGCTAGGGGTGGACGATGCAGCCTGCGGGGGTGCCTGGAGCCCAGGGGAAGGGTCCTGGATGAGAGGGCTATCCATTGCGTTTACCTTAAGATCACAAGTTTGGGATAAGATTGAATTCACAGTTCTTGTGGTTGGTATTGACTTCTTGCAGTTTGTTGTGAGCTGGAGCAGAGGCCTAGTTCCTACTGGTGGTCCTGCAGCTGAGGGCCAGACCAGAGCCTCTTGGAGC
This sequence comes from Panthera leo, assembly GCF_018350215.1. Classification (NCBI taxonomy): domain Eukaryota; kingdom Metazoa; phylum Chordata; class Mammalia; order Carnivora; family Felidae; genus Panthera; species Panthera leo. Next base: position 109,842,263 of record NC_056686.1, read on the forward strand.
CTGTTCACTTGTTCATAGGACGGGGGAGCAGAGCACCACCTCAGGGTTGGGTGGGCTGTTGAGAGCTCCTCAGCAGTGGAGGTAGCATCACCAGTATCACATGTGGTATGAGGTGTGGCACAGGGGCTGAAGAAGAGGCTGTGTGCTCCCTGTGCCCACAGTGGGGGAGGGGTGCTTACTGAGCCTCTGCTTTGTCCAGCTGAAGAACAGACACGGAGTTCTCAGCTCACACTGGAGTCCTGAGCCTGGTATGCCTGCATTTCTGGCCCATCCAAGGCCAGGCTTGGTGCTCTGTATCTTTCCTTTGGTCCTGTCATTCCCCAAGAGAGCCGAGGATGGACCCCACACACACACTCACGCTGGGGATAGGCTTAAGTGGGTGGGCTCCCCTTGTTATGCAGTCACTGAGGGCCCCTGGGGGTGGCTGTGTCCTTAGAAGCCTGCCATGGTTTTGCTCCTGAAGACTTGCCTGGCCTGGGGCTGGCTGCAGATATCCCATCATATGGAGATATGGAAAAGGAGAGCCTTTTTTTTTTTTTTTATTGTGGTCATAACATAAAGTTTACCATTCTTACCATTTTTTAAAAGTGCAATGGCTTTCAAATTATGGTAAGAGCCTAAATGTCCATCAACTGATAAATGGATAAAGAAATTGTGGTTTATATACACAATGGAATACTACGTGGCAATAAGAAAGAATGAAATCTGGCCTTTTGTAGCAATGTGGTTGGAACTGGAGAGTGTTAATGCTAATTGAAATAAGTCGTACAGAGAAAGACAGATACCATATGTTTTCACTCTTATGTAGATCCTGAGAAACTTGACAGAAGACCATGGGAGAGGGGAAGGAGAAAAAAAGAGAGGGAGGGAGCCAAACCGTAAGAGACTCTTAAAGACTGAGAACAAACTGAGGGTTGATGGGGGGGTGGGAGGGAGGGGAAAGTGAGTGATGGGCATTGAGGAGGGCACCTGTTGGGATGAGCACTGAGTGTTGTGTGGAAACCAATTTGACAATAAATTTCATATTAAAAAAATAAGATAAACAGTCAATAAGAAAAAAAAAAGTGCAGTGGCTTTAAGCACAGTCACATTGCTGTGCAGCCATTCCCCACCCCATGCATCTCCAGATCCTCTCTCTCTTCCCACCTGAACTCTACCCATGAAACACTGCCCCCCTGTTGTCCCCAGCCCCTGGCAGCCACCATCTACTGTCTGTTTCTGTGAATTTGATGATTCTATATACCTCACGTAAGCGGAGTCTACAGTATTTGTCTTTTTGTGGCTGGCTTCTTTCACTTAGCATAACATCTTCAAGATTTATCCATGTTGGAGCGTGTCACTACTTCATCCCTTTTTAAGGCTGAACCATGTGCAGGTGTATGCATATACCACATTTCACTTACCTGTTCACCATGGATAGACACTCAGGTTGTTTCCTCTCTTGTCGTGAATAATGCTGCTACGAACATTGGTGCACAGTATCTGTTCAAGCCTCTGCTTCCAGTTCTTTTGGGTGTATACCCAGAAGTGGACTCTCTGGGTTATATGGTAATTTGATGTCTAATTCTTTGAGGATCTACTGACTGTTTTACCTGCCCACCAGGAATGCATCAGGGGTCCATTTTTTCCAGCAGCATTTCTCGTTTTCTGGTTAGTGACTTGTCACGACCTAGGGGAGGACAGTCAGATCTCAGTGCGGCCATACCGAGGTGGGAGTTCCTACTGCAGAGACTCTGGACTTGGGGTCTCGGGAGGAATCTGACAAAGCCAGACTCAGACTCTGGACCCAGAGGCTGGGAAGGCAGAGGTGCCGGACAGCACTTAGTAGAGTTTGGGACCGGTGTCAAGCAGAAGGACTGGGCAGGTTCCCACCCATGAGAGGCATGGAGCTTGGGCCCACTGGCTATAGGGCTGAGCTGAGGAGTGGCCCTGTCACAATTGGCTTATCCCTACAGTGGTCTCAATGAGAACCCCCCCACCTGGTCAAGCCCCCCCCGCTTCCCACCTGAGAAGTCCAACATGACCAGTTGAGCTTCTGCCTGGCTCAGCATGGCCATCCTATGGTCTGAGGCCCACGGTGGGACTCGCTGGGCCTCATCATGGCTGCAGACCCCTGCTCATGTAGCAGTCACCTCTGTGTAACTTCCTGCCTCAGAGGGTTGATCATTAATTCCTCAGCCCCCATGGGCAGCCCTGAAGCAGCCATGTCTGTGCTCAGGTATATAAGGTACCTTCTTTTACCAGTGGCCTGAGGCTGCACATACAAATGGGCTCATGTCCTCTCTGCCTGTCTGTCCCCGTAGGCCCTGTGCAGGCCATGCTGTAGGAGGCTGGGGGTGCATGCCGAGTTCTCACAGCCTCAGAGACCCAGAATTTATGAGGGATGCCTGCACGGGGTCATTTATGACTCTGGAGGTCTTGGGCTATAATGGACTCAGTGCTTCTCTCCTGGATGTGGGGGTTCCGGACGACAGGCAGAGTTTTTATGACCCAGCTGGCGCCGCTTGCCGGCCTGCTGCCTTCACATTCCTGTGTTTCCTGATTCCCACAGAGGTTGGTGTCAGCTTGGGGACAGTGCAGGGGCCTTTGCTCCGAGGCCATTGCTCAGCAGATGAGGCCCTGGGTGCACAGAGGGGACCTTCTCAGCTGGCAGGAAGGGCCCCGGTGCACCTGGAGGGGTGGAGGCCACTGTACTTTGGCTAACCTTCCAACTATTTGGACCACGTTTTTATTTCCCCCTTGTAAGAAGTTTTGGAAGTATGTATGTGTGTGTGTGCCCACTTTTGAGTCCCCCTGGGGCTTGGTGAGGCCACCCCTCCTTGTGGACCCTCACCCCAGAGCCCCAGGCAGGACCAGCCGTGGAGTACAAAAGGTGTGGGCCCTCCAGCATGCACTGACTAATTCCACATATCTCCAGGCCTTCCTCTCCTGGGTCCCCTGGGTGCCATCCATGCCCAGACCCACAAACCCTGAAGCTGTGACCTCAGCAAGCAGAGAACCCACCTCCAGGTCCCTTAGGGCCGCTGCCGCTGCTCCTTCAGCAGAGAGGAGGGGGAGGAGCTGTGGTTTCTGGGAAATCCAGAAGCTGCCCTCCTGACCTCCCTGACTCTGTGCAAGGAGATGGTCCGATAGGTGTGTGATGGCCACCGAGGTAGCCACCACTGCCTGCTTTCTCTCTTGGTTTTATGGAGCAAACAAATGCTCTTTTGTCAGTTTAATTCCAAGATTCAAAGCCTCGGCTTTTGTCTGAGTCACTCTGTCCAGGCCCCAGTCTGGCCCCGGAGACAGTGAGAGACAGACCAGGAGAGGAAGAAACACCGTGTAGTGTGATACACCCATGGCTGAGAGGTGGGCCAGGGCAGGAAGGTCTAAGAGGAAAGGAGGTTCTCTGAAACAGGACTTGGACAAACTGTGCTCTTTGACAGGAGGCCAGGTGTGACAGGGACAGAGGAGAGCTCAGAGAGGGGTTGAGCAGGGCGGCAGCTCCTCCAGGGCCCATGGAGACAGAACCCAATGGAGGGGTCGCCTTGCCCAATGGAGGGGCCTGCAGCCACATAAAGGACCCAAGATATGGGCTGGGGCGAGCACCCAGGGTGACCACTAAGGCTCATTTGCAACAGGAGAGGGAATGCAGTTGGGAAGGACAGGCATGGGAGGGGTGGGGGGGGCAGATGTGGAGAACACAGGGCTAGACAGGAGGGATGTGCCCAAGGGAGGGAGACCAGCCTGGGCTCAGATCCCTAAGGAGCCCCTTCCCCTGGGGGCTGGCATGCAGAGGGAAATCATTGGCCACACCCGATGGTTGCATCCTGACGTGTTCCAAGGTGGTGATGCAGGGCTGAGTAGGTACCTATGGCCCAGGCTGAAACCTTGTTTGTGAAAGGAACATGTGTCTTCAGATAACTCCTGGGACCCCCTGCAGCCCCCCAGAGGCGTTGAGAGGGCCTGCATTCAGCTGCACAGAGTCAGTGGCCATAGATGGCTCTCCCTGGACCCAGCTGGGCTCCGAGCTGGCCAGGTCTACTGGGAACTCTACAGACAGGCCTTGGCCATGAGCTCTGCCCACTCTAAAGCTTGGGGAGACAGACATATCCAGACAGGAACTTTGGTGGGAGGGTGTGGCTGTGGGGAGGGGGCTGTTGGGGCCTGCCCTCTAGTACATGGCGACCCTGTGCTGAAGCCCCTTGGTCTTGCCTGTGGACACCCTGGGGTATGTGACTTTCTGTGGTCAGGGCCCACCCTACACTATCCTGCTCTCTAGGTTCAGGCTGTGGCCCTCCTTCCCCGGCTCCCACATGCTGGCATACATCCTGTCTCTGAGCCAAGGAGGGAGGTCCCCCCCCAGTTCTAACTGCTGCCAGCAGTGGGAAGGCAGGGTGGGCACCCTGTGGGTACTAGGGGCCTGTCATTACCAGGGAGGAGGAGCGCTGGTGAGAGGCCGAAGCCCGGCCACAGCCCCACAGGGAAGTTGCCTCCCTTTCACTGCCTGTTTCAGAATCTCCTGCATCTCAGGCACCCTCCTGTGCGAGTCAAGCCATCTTTTCCAGCTGGAGCCCGTCAGCTGACAGCACCCCATCTGCCCCCTGAGCCCATCCCCCACATGTGCCCATTGAGTCACTGGCCCTTCTCCTTGCACCACATTCCCTGGCCTTCAGCCCTCAGAGCGCTGCAAGTCTTCAGATGCTGCTCCTTCTGTATCAGTGTCCCTAGCCACCTGCTAGCCCCATCCTGCTCAAGACAGCCCAGACCTGGTGCCCGCAGCCAGAACTCTCGCCCTGCCGTGCTACCGCTTCCACTTCCTGCAGGCATCTCCCCCACCCTGGACCCTCCAGCATCCTCCTCTGTCACCCCGCATCACATGCTCCAGAAAGCCTTGCTGATGGACGCCCTCTGTTGCTGCTTGAGGAAGCAAGGTCTCTGAGCTCCTGGACACAGAACATACTTTCCCTTCTGGTTCAAGGTTTGTGTCTGTGTCTGTGTCTAGGTTGGTATGGGCCAGGGCCCACTGCTTCCTTGTCTGCACATGGTATGGGTGACCCTGCTCTGCGGGCTGCCAGGCTGCCTCAGACACCAGGCCAGGAGCCTGTCCTAGCCAGTGTCCTGCTGGGCTTGGATTTCACAGAAGGGTGGGCAGGCCCCTGGGAACAGTCCCTCTCGGGTCCCCTATCCCTCCCCTTTCACCCAGGCTGGTTCCAGTGCTAGTGAGAGGGCTCAGGGTTGGTGTGGCCCTGTCCCTGCTCTCTTCGCCCAGTCTCCTCCCCCCGCTGGCTTCCTCTACCCCAGGAAGCTCTGGTCCCTCCGTCAGGCATGCAGGGGCCATCTCAGGGCTAGACCCTCTCTCCTTGAAGCTGTCCTGGGATCCAGGAGCTTGGCAGAGGCTTAGCCAGGTGGATAGGAGGAGTGTGCATTTGAAGGACCCTGAGCAGTGAGGGAGTTGGACAGACTAAGAACCATTTTCAAGGAGATGAGCCTGTGGGCCCCTTGCTAAATCAGATAAAATTGTGAGCAGGGCCCAGGGCCTCTGTCCATGCTCAGGGCCCTGTGCCAGAGCTGTTAGCACATGTCCTTTCGGGGATGGTTTTCCTCCAGGTCTGTCCAGAGGCCTTTCTCAGGATCCTGCTTGCCGCCTGTTTCCTGAGCACACCCACATCTCCCACAGATAGAGAAGGGAAACAGGGAAACTGAGGCTTGGAGAGGCCCTGACCCCACATCTTGCCTACATGTGGGTCCTCTCAATCCACCTTGTCCAGGAAGGGTGTCAGCCTCCAGAGACCCCAGGCCATGCAGCCAGGGGTTCCCCCTCGGGGCCCAAGGCTGGCCTGCTAAGCTCACTCGGAAGCAGGTGCTCTGGCTGACGCATCTGCTGAGCTCACCTGGTGCCTGGGGCCCTCCCAGCCTGAGACCTGGCCCCCAGGAGGCTGGGAGCAGGGAGGATGCCAGCTGATGAGGCTGCTGCCTCGTGCCACTCTTCCAGTGGTGTGGCTACCCCAAACCTCCAGAACCTGCAGAGCTCTGAGAGCAGCCCAGATCTTTTACTGTCAGACACTCTGGGACTCAGGACAAGGGCACTGGATGTGGGAAGTAGCTATGTCCACCAGCTGGGGTTCTGAAGGTGAAGCCCCCAGACCGGTGCCTGCACGTGGGTGTGTAGCAAAGATGAGGTGGACAGACAGGTCCATCTTGTCATTTTATTGTGTGAGGTGAGAACACCCCCTGCCCTGCTTCCCCAGTGAATGGAGAGTTGCAGGGTGGGATGTGGGCATCTTCAAGGGAATACATCTGACTCTTCCTTTGAGGACCATGTTGCTTCTAGTTTACTTAGGATACTTTATCAGGTTAAGATAATTCTCTTCTAGGGGCACCTGGCTGGCTCAGTCAGTTATGCATCCGACTTCAGCTCAGGTTATGATCTCACAGTTTGTGGGTTCAAGCCCTGTGTTGGGCTCTGTGCTGACAGCTCAGAGCCTGGATGGAGCCTTCTTCAGATTCTGTGTCTCCCTCTCTCTCTGCCCTGCTTGCTTGCTCTGGCTGTCTCAAAAATAAAAATAAACATTAAAAAAGAGAGAAAATTCTTTTCTATTGCTACTTTACTGAGAGTTTTTATAAGAAACAGGTGTTTAATTTTAGCAAATTTTGTTTCTTGAGAGCTTGTTTGGAGGTTCTAGCAGGGGAGCGCAGCTACTCGTATACCCTTGACTGATGAACGGTCCTCCTCCATCAGGGGAGGTCGTCCTCTTCGACTGAACGCGCAGCTTCGGGAGGGATGCACATGGAGCAGTGAGGGAGGAAGGGGACACCCACCTAGCCAGCCAGATCAGCCGAATCAACCCTGGCAATCAATGGGGTGACAGATGTCGCAGCCAGATCACCCTCACATTCTAGCAAATTTTGTTTCTTACACATCTGCCAAGGTCTGTGACCTATGGATACGATGAATCTTGTTTACAAATTTTCTCACATTAGAGGCACCTGGGTGGCTCAGTCGGTTAAGCATCCGACTTCAGCTCAGGTCATGATCTCACGGCTTGTGAGTTCAAGCCCCACGTTGGGCTCTGTGCTGACAGCTCAGAGCCTGGAGCCTGCTTCAGATTCTGTGTCTCCCTTTCTGTCCCTCCCCAATTCATGCTCTTTCTCTCTCTCTCTGTCTCTCTCAGAAATAAATGAACATTAAAAAAAATTTTTAAAGCAATTTTCTCATATTAAACCATCCTTGCATACATGGGGTACCTGGCTGGGGTAACCCGACTTGGTCATAGTGTGGGATCCTCTGTGTGTTCTGCTGGATAGGATTTGGTAAGATTTTTGTGTGGGTTTTTTACATCTGTACTGTGAATGAAAGGGGCTGTACTTTTCTTGTCTTTTCATGTGTTTGACTTTGGTACTAGGGTTATGTTGGCTTCTTAGAATGGATCGGGGTGGGGTGTCCTTCTTTCCTGTTGTCTAAAAGTATTTGCATATAGTTGGATACTCTGTTCTTTAAAAATTTGGTAGAGATAGCCTGGCATTTTCTTTGTAAGAGTTCTCCCCACCTTTTTATTTTGAAAAATGTGGAGCCTACAGAGTAGTAAAGCCTTAGACCTTACACCCAGACACACAGATTGTTACTGTTTTTGCCATCTGGGCACACGTGCTCCCCTGCGCTACGTACCTGTGCATATCTGTGTATGCAGGTACTTGGGTGTATACGTATAGGTGTGTGTGTGTGTGTGTGTGTGTGTGTGTGTGTGTGTTCATTCTTCTTTTCAGGAGAATGATTTGAAAATAAGCTGCAGACACTTCTCAACATTTGACCACTTGTGGGAGGATTTTTAACTACCTCTTTGATTTTGTTGTTGTTGTTAAGGTGATAGGGCTACTTATGCCTTTTATATCTGGCTGATGGCTTCTCTTTCTCTCTCTGTCTCTTGCATGTCCCCCTGGTGCCCCCACCCACGGTTGGCGAGAGCAGGTGAGTTCATCTGTCCGTTTGTTCTCTAGAGCCTTTCTCTCCTTCCCTCATGGCTGGGTTCGAGGGCCCTGGCATGGGCGTCCCTGTGTGAGGCACTGTGCTGTGAGCTCTAGAAGGCATGGTATCCATATTGTGCAGTGAGAAAACACAGTAGAGGCATTCCTTGGGTCCTATCAGGGCCACGCAGCTGCTAAGTGGCAGAGCCCATGACAAGTTGAAAGACCACCCATTGTACCTGTGAGCACCCTGCCCAGCTCCTCTCAGACACCCTGCGTCTGGGGTTGCTCAGCAGGGTGGATGCCCCTGGTAGCTGGGAGACTTTGGCTAAGGAAGCTCTCCTGAACCTCAGTTTACCCATCTGCCAGAGGGAATTGAATAGTGGTGCCCACCCCAGAAGTCGTAAGAATAGAGTGAGTGAGTGCCTGCTAGGCCCTGCTCCTTACAGCAAGCATCAACCTCTCTCCTCCCACCCCCACTGAAGCACTTGGTGGAGGGTCTCTTGGTTCTAGATCCGTCGGTGTCCCCAGTCCCCAGGACCAGGGGTTGCTGCTGAGGTGGTGGCTCTCCCAGCACATCGGCCAGAGGTAGCCGCCCTACCTGGGAGAGCAGAGCTGGGTCAGCAGGGACCACAGGGTGGCAGAAAGTGGGACACTGCAGTTAATTTGGGCATCAGATGGTTCTGTCTAGAGTGTGCCATTGACACTCTGATTTTCTATTTTCTGGGGAAAAATAGTTTACGTTCAGAGAACACGTAAAGCCATCCTTCCCCCAGCATGCTGTGTGCTTGTTCAGGTGATGTGTGCACATGAAAGAGGGGGGATCAGCCCCCTCCTGTCTGTTGAGAGGCTCCGTGGGACTGGACACCAGCTGTGGGGTCAGCGGGTGGAGCCTAAAGGGAGTCCCAGTGGTCCTCAGACCAGCTCCGGCCCTCCTGACCCCCAGAAAAGCAGACAGCTGGTGGCCTCATGGTTTCAGAGACATCCTAGTGGCTCCTGGGAGGCCCAGAGCCTGCCAGGCTTCTGACTCTGCCCCTCCTGTGAGAAAATCCTATTAGATCAGGTACCTAAAGGGCTTTTAGTCTTTGTGTCTTGTTTGTTTTGTGACACATGCCTGGTTGTATAGAATTGGAAGAATATGAGAAAAATTAAAAACAGAAGACAAAGCTACCGAGAGCTCCAGGCCCTGGGACAAGCCCTGTTTGCGTTTGGCCTGTTATATTTCTGTCCCATCTTCATGTTTCTCCAGAATGGCGTCAAATCATGACACGAGCCCTGAAGTGGTGCTTCTCCTCAGCTGGCACATGCTTCTGCTTCTGTGTCATTGCAGAGTCCCCAAAAAGGCTGTGTGTCCAGTTGGCATGGAGTTGCTGGGCACAGGTATCAAGCCGTGTGCCCTGAGCTCGGGTTAAGCCCTGAGCTGTCTGCAGCCTGGCAGGGACAGTGTCCACTGAGCTGCAGCGTGCTGCGTGGGCCTTCCGTGCTCTGTCTTGGCTGTAGGGTGTATCTTGGCGCACAGACCCAGAAGCTGCTATTGCCTGGCAAACGGCAGGAGCGGGCGTTCCTGACACGCATGCTGCACACCCTAGCAGGGCCTGACACCACTTCCCGCCTCACTCACGGGCCCTCACCTCTTCCTCCTTGGGCCCAGGTGGCTGTGGCAGGTCTGCAAGTACAGGCTGTGAGGATTCGGGGAAGGAGCCTCAGCAGAGGCCTGCGAGCCGTCGGCCGGGGTTCAAGCTGGCAACCAGCAGAGGCCAAGGCTCTGGAGGCAGGTCTTGGGCTGAGTCAGTCCGCAAGCACCCGGCCCCACCCAAGAAGGAGCAGACACTCACCTTCCCCTCACCCTGAGGTCTGCATGTGTGGCGGAAGTCTCGCCTTCCGGGGGTCAGAAGCCAGAAGGTGCCAGGCAGGCAGCCGTCGTGCAGCGTGAACAGCCCGATGGCACCTGGAGGCCTGGCTGGGTTCACCTGCAGGTCAGCACCCACTTAGGCAGGGCACTGCCAGGAGCAGCCGGCAGGAGCTGGGTGCAGTCGGAGAAGGATGCCGTTAGTGCTGCTCAGGAGGGAGTCCAGGGCGGGGGCTGACCACAGCCATGGTGGATCTGGGGACAGCGGGCAGTCTCCCAGAATGCTATCAGCCACCCCTTTCTTTTGGAAAGGCCTGCACTTGGTTCGTCGGAGAGCAGCCCCAAGCCTGGCCTCACTGGGAGGCTGTGGCCCCCTCCCTCAGCAGAGCTTCCAGAATGCCAAGCAGTCACAGCCTTTGTGGTCACCTGCCAGGAGGGGCTCTTGTGAGCCTGGCTGGCCCAGCCCTCACTGTGCAGCTCCCTGGGCACCTCAGTGTCAGTGCTATCAGGAAAACAACTCCCCAGCAAGAAGCCTGCTGGGGGCTCGTGCACGTTGGCTGTGCGCGCTGGCACCTGTCCCTGCACATGGCTGGGAAATGCATTTCCAGGGTAAGCAGCCTTACCCAGACTTTCGTGCTAGAGCACGCCCAGCCCCAGGTCCTAGAGGTGTCCTGAGATGCTGTTAGGGTTCACCCCTGGTCAAGAATGGAGAGTGAGCAGGGTACCTGGATGGCTCAGTCGGTTAAAGCATCCAACTCTGGTCTCGGCTCAGGGCATGACCTCAACGGTTCGTGGGTTTGAGTCCCACATTGGGCTCCACACTGGCAATGTGGAGCCTGCTTGGGATTCTTTCTCTCTCCCTCTCTCTGTGCCCCTCCCCTGCTTGCACTGTCTCTCTCAAAAACTAAATAAATAAACTTTAAAAAAAAAAAAAAAGAACCAAGAGTGAGCAGCACAGAGAGGCTGGGCCAGGAGGGCCCCTCATGGCACCCCAGCCCTGGCTTAGCATCTTCTCCCAGTCTGTGCCAGCTTGGGTGTAGTGGGTGTGCCTCCACAGCACCCAATAGAGCACGTTGGCCTGATGATTAAGTCACTTCCTGCCCCATGGGTCTCCCATGGGTGATCAGTGGGATCACCAAAGTCAGGGATCCTGGGAGAAAAAGCTTCAGCTTCCCCCAGGGAAGCTGCCTGGTCAGGGGGGCCCAAAGAGGAAGGTGAGGGTTTCAAGCCCCTAGAATGCACACAAAGTAGCCGCCTGCTGTGGGGTCCAGCCAGGCTGTGCCTCAGTTCTCTGTGCCACAGGGCCAAGAGGCTGAGTAGCCTGTAGTGCTGTCCTGAAGCTTTGCTAGCCTTGTTTGTAGATGGGATGTTGTCATCCACTCACAGAACCGCACATGTTGCCAGGGGAGGTGGAGGGAGGCTATGGAGGTTATTTTCTAAGCCTAAACTAATCAACTTGTTTTTCTTCGTATTTTGTCACCTGGGAATTTTGAAACAAATACAGAAACTTCATTTTCCCCACTGCTTGATAACTGTTCTTTCCTTATTGAAGTCACGAGCTCCCCTGCATTTGGCTGTGCCCTCCCCTGGCCTACCTCCCCTCCTCCCCTGGCGCCCCTCCACTTCCTCCTCTGCGGATTTATTGGAACGCTGCTCCTCCCTGTCCTTCAGATGTCAGGTCACATGTCACACCTCCGAGGCCCCAGTGGACCCAGAGTTGGAATTAGGCACCCCCCTTTCTGCTCCTGGCACTGGCCACGTTCCCCACCCTTCCAGGTGCCATTGGAGGGCAGAGTGGTACGCGTCCTGCATGCAACAGGTGCTCCAGTTAAGGAGAAAAGGGTAAGGCAGACAGAGGGGACCGTGGAGCCCAGGCCAAGGTGCTGAGCCCTGAGGCAGAGAGGGGACAGATCACCAGGCTCACACCTCCTGGACCTGCCTGGGCTCCTCGCATCTGCCTGGGGCTATGGGTCCCTCAGCATCCAGGCTGTAATGCTCTTTTACACACTGCTTTCACCAGGTGTTTATAGGAACATGGGAGGCCCAGGAGATGGGAAGTAAGGCTCATGGGGGTCATCATTCTCCCCAGGCCCCCTGGTAGGGAGAGAGCTGGCAGAGTCTGACACTGGATGGACCCCTCCATAAAGATGCCTCAAATCCAATCCACAGGATGCAGAGAGCTCCCTCATCTCACCCCATTGTCGCCTTTATGTTCCCAGCCTCATGACCAGGAAGGCTTCCTGGGAGCACAGGGGAGGGGTGGGAGCTCCCGGCTCCCAGTACCACTCCCTCTGGTGGGTAGGGCCTCAGCCTGAGCCCACAGCAGGCAGGGATGCCCATGTGGGTAGATGAGCCAGTGCATGAACCTGCAGGCAGGGGATGCCTGGGAAGGTCCCTCTGCTGTCAGGAGCTTGCTGGAAGAACCCACCCTCAGGTTCCAGTGTCCCAAGTCGCACAGTCCCCTCCCCTTGGCCTGCTGGCACTTTCACACAAGACCTCTGCTTGTATGTCCTTTTGTTCTGACAGCCCCTCCCAATAGTGAGGGCCCAACATTAGGCTCAAGTGTGCACACCAGCCCGGGGGGTATAGGAGGTGCACTGCATGCTGGAGCCAGAGCCTTACCACTCCTCCCCTACACACCCTGCTGATCCTGGAGACCTTGGGTCCCAAAGAACCTGGAATTTGGTTGTTTGGGGGGAGATCAGAGATGCCTGTCTGGAGCTGCGGGCCCATGTGGTTCATGTACCCTGGACACACTTAGGCCTCTGACCAGGCCCTCTTCCTCGTTCAGATGGGGGTTATTAGGGGCACGGGCTCCTCCCTGGGAGCTGGACTGTGGGACAGCAGTGGGGAGGGAGTGGGGGCTCATAGCAGCCCTGTTCTCACCCCTGCTGCTCCCTGCCTCTACCCTGTGAGAGTCAGGCTTACCAGCCACGTGTCCTGCAGCCCTGTAGGACAGGTCTCACCCATTGGGCTTCCCAGCAGAGGACAGGAGTGCTGTTAGGTCTCTGCCCCAGCTCTGTGCCTGCAGCAGTGTTGGTGACCATGTGTCATTAGACAGGAGGAGCTGGAGGGCTGTGCATGACCATAGGAGAGACCATCCAGGAGGCCCACTCAGCGTCCCACAGCCAGGAACTGCTTGGGCTGGGCCAAAGTCAGGGCTCCAGCTCTCTGCTCCCCAAGACAGACGCTCCAGGGAAACTGTGTCAGGAGAACAGTCACAGTGGCTGTATAAAGTGTTTTCAGGTCCACATTGTTGCATCCTAGCTGCAGATCTGGATGTGTCTTTTTCTCTACAGAGACCACTCTCAATGAACTCACTGTACTTTAAAGGAAATAGATTGTAAATTATATTCATAGTTTACTTAAATACCACTGCCTCTGGCTGTGGTTTGGTGAGCGGTCAGCAGGTGGCTGGGGGCCAGCCTTGCCAAGCGACATTTAAGTGGTTGCTGGGGGCTGGGACTCCATGGGTTCTCATCAGGCACTTTCAGTCTGGGTCCAGGTGGGCCTGAGCTCCAACTCCAGCACTACCACCAGCCAGTTCTGTGGCTAGGTTTGCTATTGAACCTCTCTGGGCCCAGTTTTCTTTCTCATCTGCAAAATGGTAATATTTCCTTCCGCAGAATGTCTATGAGTGTCCAGGCTGAGCAGGGTAAAGCACTAAGGTTCACCAAATTAATTAATTCAGTCACTACTGAGTCCCTGACACCCCAGGCTGGCCCCACCCCAGGAGCTTATCCTCTGATCATGCCCAGGTCCTTATGCATTGGCCCTGAATAGATGGATTAGTTTCAGAGACTAAAGTAAGCCATTTTTCCTCTCCTTTTGAAAAGGAGCCCACTGTAGGCAGGCCAGGTGGTGCAGCCATAGGAATCACTGAGAACCCAGGTTCTGTTTCTAAGCTCTCCCATCCCCAGAGAGCAGGGCTTTCTGCCTCGTGATCCAAAATAACTGCTGGCACTCTGCAGTCACAGCTACACTCCAGCCAGCCAGAGAACAGAGGGAAGAAGGTGTCTCTCCTCACATCCTAATGGCCAGGCTTAGTTACACAGCCACACGTCACAAAACATTTCCTGGGCTTCTTCCTCCTCAGGGACTTCCATGCTGTTTCCTAAGCCTGAGGAGTCACCTGGGGTCCCGGGTGAATGCTGCTCCCTGCAGCTGAATGCCCTTCCCACTGTAGGAATTTAGCTCACCGGGGCAAGCTGAGGCCCTCCTCACTTTGTTGGAAGTGGGCAGGGCAGGGAGCCCAGTTGTGAGGCCAGCCAGCCCAGCCAGTGCCTTCCCAAGCACAGCTCAGCCTTCAGGACCCAGTCTTGGGCCAGCCATTTGTCTTTCTGCGTAAGGCCCCCCACCCAACCTCTCCAGCCAGCCCAGTCACCTGGACCTCAAATGTCACTGTGTGATCAGTGAGGGGCTTGGTCAGCCTGTGCTCACCTAAGAGCGCCTATTCTGGTGTTTTGCCAAGAACTGTATGAGCTACGGGCTTGGCACTGAGAGTCCCGAGGCGCAAGGGGCTGGGGGGAGGGGTGGGACCTGGCCACGGCTGCGCGTACCCAGCCACTGATCACTGAGGTCATGGGGCCACTCTCTGGACCTAGGTATTTTTAGAAGCAGAATCAGTTGACCACAGCTGCTCTGTGGACATGTTACCGAAGAAGGGTTAGCCTTACACAGACATTTTCTACAGTGCTTTTGGAGAGGGGGCTCCCCAGCCTGCCACTGCCAGCTCAGCACTTGGTGATCTAGGTGTTTCCTGCAGGGGCTTGTCAGGAGTGCCATGCTCTTGGGCCCTGTGGGGCCTGCTCTTGCAGCACTGGGTATGGTGTGGGGACGGAAATCATGGCCAGAGCCAGTGGAGAATCCATTCACTCGCAGGTTCCCGGTAACTCTTGTCCTGCCTGGAACTGGCTCATCTCCCCCAGCCATCCTCCTACTGCCCATGCCAGCACTTGCCTCTCCCTCCCTCTCACTCTGCCACCTCTCCCTTCAGTCTGCACTGCTCACCCAGCCAGGCCCTGTTAATGATGCACATGAGAATCCTGGTTCAGAGAGGAGAGATTACCCAGCTGACAGCCAGCCAGGCGCCCACCCGGGGGAGCTGCACCTGCAGGCCTCTTCCTGTCACAGGAAGGAGGAGGAGGCAGCCAGCCCCACATAGGGCAATCATGGAGAATCAGAGCTAAAATCTGACTTGCATTTTGTAAGGCAATCAATCCTCCATCTGGATTCGGTGCTGGGTCATCTTACTGTGTGAGCTGCATTCCCCAGAGCTGCCCTCCTGCACATGCAGCCCTTTCCAAGGCCAGCAGGCCAACGGGAACAGCAGGACCAGACTGCAGGAGCCACCAGGCCATGCACCCTGGGGTTACCAGCACCTGGCTTAGTGTCGGCAGAGAGCAGTTCTGATGGGGTTAGCTCAGTGAGCTAATCACAGCAGGTCAGGCCACAGCTCCTGGCTCTGGCCACCCCTGAACCCATAACATGGACCCAGGCCCCAGTGAGGGAGCCAGCCATAGGCCCTGGGGTGAGACCGTAAGCAGAGCAAGCAGGGCTCCCGGCATACCAGCCCCAGCCAGCCCACAAGCTAAGTCTGGAGTGCTGCAGTCAGCTCCCACCTACCTGGGCAGGTTCTTTGGAGTCCTCCCTCTGAATTCCCAGGTACCTCTTAGTGTGGTTGTGAAGCACTAATCCTCCAGATCCTGACCTCACCATGTGGCCTCTGTCCTCATGAAGGGGGATTCCTGGGCCCTGGGAGGGCTAATGTGACAGGGCAGCAGGGGGTGTGAGTACCCCTCATGGAGCTTCCCTGGCCACTCTGGGACCCCCTGAGTCAACCAAGGTGGGAGAAAGTGGCCGGTCCTCCAGAGCATTAGTCTTCTCCCTTGACTATGTATCCAGAAGTAATACAGCAGGTCTTTTTTTTTTTTTTTTTAAATACTTTGTAATTCTGACGGTAAATAACAGTGCCCTCACCCACATAAGGGAGCTACAGTTCTGTTGGCACTGGCTAGAAAAATCTGCCTTTATTTCATGGTCTGGGTTTAGAGACTGGTGGGTTGGGCCCTCGTTCACAAAAGCCCTGCCGTGGGAGCCAGCAGCTCAGGAAGGAGGTGAGCGTGCCACTCCGAGACATCAGCCAGCTGGCATTTTGTCATAGAGGACGAACAGCACAAACCTGACCCTTTGCAACGGCACCCCATTCCAGAGAGCAGAGTTGTTACTTTATTTCAGTTATTTAAATAACAGTGCATTCATTGCTGACAACACAGAAATGTGTAAAGACAGTGTTAAAGGAACCTACTTGGACATGTGGGTGTTGCCTAGACTTCCAACATTGTTGTAAGTTTGAAAATTTTACACTGAAATGTTAGAGTCCATAATCTCACCATCCTCAGGCAGCCACCTAATCGTGCTCTTCTTCCCTGCCGAGTGGTGATCACAGAGTGCTGTTTTGGGAGGGCACGGGCTCGTCCACACATCCTCGGCTATAGACATCTGTGCTGTGTGTCTACCGTCCCCTCCCTGCCTGGCTTCCATGCCTCCTGCGGGAGCTAATACTCTATCAGCTTTCTGCAGCGACTTTGCTGCCCCGCCCCCCAGCCCTTCTCATTAGGGCAGACTCCTGCAAGCTGATGCCCACTTGGCCCTTCCCCCAGCCACAGAATCCTGTACATCCCCTCCACCCTCCCCACCCCACCCCCGCCCTGGGCTGCCAGAGGAGAGTCAGGAGTGGTTGTGTTCAGATCAGACCCACACTCTCGGGGCAGAGAAGGGAAAATGAAGCATCCTCTGGCCACTGGTGTGAGGGGCAGGAGGTGGGTGCTTCTGGGACAGCAATGTCCAGTTACACAGTACAGGTGTGGGCTCTGGCCTTGGACCTGTCACCTCGCCTCATGAACCCAGGTTTCACATAAGTGATAAAGTTTGAGCTATACCGAGTCAGGGTTGTGGACTACTTGCCTGATGCCCACAGGCAGGTGGCAGGAGGGAGAGGGCCTCCTGAGGACAGAGCGAGAGGGTGCCACCTCCCTGATCCCAGCGCAGGGGCAGAGCAGGAGCCTCCTGTTAGCTGCCCACCCACCTGCCCCCCACCCCCTCCTCCAGGAAGGAACTCAAAGCTCATTTGCTGCATTTTGCAGAACTTTCCCAGAGTGTCTGTGTGTTGTCAACAAAGCAGGGTTCCAGGGCTACAGTTGTCCCATAAAAACTCACACTTAAGACTCTGGAGCTGACCACTGCCTGACAGCAGTGTTAGGACCCAAGAACAAGGCACATTCCTTGCCCTCTAGGATCTTGCGTGACTGTGGGGCGTGCTAAACCAGTGCACACAAAAATGTCAGAGCAGCTAGGTTCACAGAAAGCATTACAACTAACGTAATGAACTCAAGAATGCATGATACAGGCGATAAGCCCTGCAGGGTGTCAGGAGTGATCGCAGGCGTGCGGACTAGAATTATTTCACAGCACAAAATGTCTTTGAAGTCCCATGACTTATTTTTGAAATCCATGTGGATGCTGCACTGTGTGCCCTTTCCCTTTGGAACTCATTCTCTTGTGGAATGAACAAGACCCTTCTTGGTCTGGCCCTGCCTGCCCCTTGAGCCTCCATTGCCCTTCCCTCTGGTTGGGACAGGCTGTGCCCCCACCCTCTCTGAGAAGCCTCCCTGCCCCTCCCACTGCCCTTGTTGACCCCACCCCACCCAGCCCAGAGCGCTAGAACACTGAATAGCTGCGAGCCTGGGACTCTTCCTCTGTGAAAGGCGAGAAGCGCCTGCCCCCAGGCTGTGCCTGGCATGCTGTGAGCCTGTAACCTTGGCTGCTGTCGCTGCTGGGAGGGACCTGGGGGCGTTGCCAGTTTGTGTCCTTTGCCAAGCCAGGGCACTGACCAGATGAGTGGTGCTGAGCACCCGCTGGTGGCGAGGGGAGATGTAGCAGGGCCTGGTCACCACCCCTCCGGTCCCTGTGTGCTCCCTGTTCAGGAGTAATGGTGCTGTCAGCCCTGCTCTGTAGCCACAGGCAAGACAGTCTGGTTGGGACGTGCTCTGGGTGATCCTGGGCCTGTCCTAGGGCACAGCAGAGACCTGTTTTAGAGGTCAGGTCCCATGGCCACCCACTTTAGCTAGGATATAGTGTAGGGCTCTGCTCAGAGAAGGTACCAGAAGCTTGCCACCCCAACAGAGCCTAACTTGCCAGCCAAGTCACTAGAGTCTTCACATTGGGATTGATCCCACTGAAGAGCCCCAGGAGTGGTGCTGACCCTGTTTGCACCTCAAGACCCCCCTGGATGGGAAGCCAGACACCAACTGGATGTTCCAGCTTGGTAGAAGTGGTGGTTCCCTCCTAGAGGTCATGGAGCAGCTAGCTCATTAATGCGTGCTTAGTTCACAAGCCAAAAGCAGCCCCTGCTAGCCTGGAAAACTAGCCACCATCACCATCCCCAGAGGTGATGTCCACAGGGGATCCTCCACAGACCTCTCCCTACTCACTGTAGGAGTGTTAGCAAGTAGGAAGGGGAAGTGAGAGGGGCACGAAGGAAGGGCGAAGGGCAGTAAACCCCTAGAGTTGGAGGCACTGGCGGTGGGAGGGGGGGATGTTGCAGGCAGAGGGAGCATGGGGGCAAGATGGAAGGGACTGGCGTACTTTGGGGAACCAAGACTCCCGGTTTGGCAAGAATGTCAGTTTACCTGCAAGGCCTGCTGGCACGAATCTTGGTTTTGTTTGTAAAACTTTTTTAAACTTATCACAAAGTGTTTTCTAAACTTACAAAAGAATTTGCATAACGTACATAAGAAATAAAACATAAACACCTACACCCCCATCGCCTGCCTTAAGAGTGAGGGCGCCATCCACATGACAGAAGCCACCATGAACTGGTACCACCCCAGCGACCCTCCTGCCCCAGTACACACCACTGCTGACTTCTGCCTTGAATTTTCATGTGTGTCCCCTCATTGCCTTTTTTCTTTTTTTAACTGACATTGATATCTACATATGTATCAGTCAATAGTATTTTCTTTGGTTGTGTTTGTATTTGGAAACTCTAAACAGTATCATCATACTTTATTACATTTTCTTTATTTGCTTTTTCTCTGCAACATCTTATTTCTCAAATTCACCCGAGTTGTTGTAACTATAGTCTGTTCTGTTCATTTATTACTGAGCCGCACTCTGTTGGAAGAATATCGCAGTTTATGTTCACATGCCACTGCAGCAGACGTGTGAGGCTGTCAGCAACGGTGCGGCCGTGGGTGGTCTTGTCCATGTCTTTAGTGCACTTGAACAGGGTTTCCCTGGGTTGTACGCCTGTGAGAGGAGTCTTGGGTCACAGCTTTCCAGTGAAGACACTCCGGAACAACTGTCCCCGACTCACGTCCCATGAGCAGTTGGAAGTTGGCATTGCCCCACCTCTGTGTTGCCTGTCTAAGTCACATTGTAGCTCACTGTGTCATTTCCTCCGTGACTAAGGAAGGAGAGCATCCTTCCATATGCTTCTTTGGCCAGTTTCCTCATTGTTGTATTTTTCATGTTTTTGGTTAAAACAGTTTATATACACACTTCAAGACAAATAGTTCCAAGAGGCTTATAGTAAAAACCAACAGATCTGCTTTTCCTTTCCAACCTCCCCAAATTACCACTTATGGCTCTTTTCAGTGTTCTTCATGTATTTACTTCTGTATTTCTAAATAATTTACAGTGTTATTTCTTGATTTATTGATTTAAACGTTGTGTATTTGCTTTCTGTTTGGGTAGATGAAGATTAAATGTTCTTAAGCCCTTGCACATCCTCCAAGTAGAGTAAAAATCTCAAGTTTTTATTAAATCAGTAGTCAGTATTTACATTATAATGTCTCTAAAAGCACTATTTACTTCTGATTTTAGTAGAATACTTTCTTTTTCATATTACTTCCTGCTTTTCCTGGAATTAATAATTGCCCAATCTTTTTTTTTTTTTTTTACTTGCATTGTTTTCTGTGTTCATAGACGTAATTTTTTCCAAGTGATTCCAAAGATCTGCTGTGTACCTACCATTCGTTTTTTCCCACAAATGCTCTGTTGCATCAGGTAATCTGTTCAGGCCCCGTTTTTCCTGGAACCCCTTCTCCTCTGCTCCTGGAGGCCCAGCGGGATGTGCGGTTGACACCCTCCACCTCTCTCCTGGTTTGGAGCTCCTGTCTCCCATGCTTTTGTTGTTGTTGTTGTTGTTGTTGTTTACTAAATGAGATTCATAGTCCAATATCTTCCTAAAACAAGATTCATGGAAAATAAATGTCCTGAGTCTTTGCATGTCTACATTGTCTCCACTCTGCCCTCACATCTGCTGGATAGTTTGGTGGGATCTGACATGTCGCTGGTCATTTTCTCGCAGCATCTAGAAGCCAGTGCTCCATTGATTTTTAGCATATGATGTTGCTGTGGAGAAGTTGGGTCTCCCGACAGCCAGTCCTCTGCAGGTATTCTGTTCTTCTGTCCAGGTGCTGCATGGGCCATCTCTGTAATCCTGGGTCTGGTCCCCACATTCACTTGCTGGGCACTTGGCCATTTCAGGCTAAATGAACCATATACTGCAGTTCTCATTATTTCCTCCTCTCCTCTGCTTCCTCATTCCCCTTTTTTTTTTGGAAACCTTGTTGGTTGGCACTTGGGCCATCTGAATGGATGAGCTCCATTCAGTTCATCTGAATGGATGAGCTCCTGCTGGAGAGTGATAAGCAGAAAGCCCCCTGTTTTATGGGGGACCCCAGATGTCCGTGCAGGAAGAACTTTGGGACAGAGACCCTCCAGTTCCCCATGAGGTGGGGCTAGGGCAAGGATTAGGTTAGCCTGGTGGCAGCTGTCTGGGAACGGAAGGGCAGGTGCTGGGGACACCACTGAGGGTGCAGACTGTGTTGTTTGGCCCCTGCCTAGTTCCTCATATCCCTGAGCCGTGAGCCCCTCGGCACCTTCACAGAGTGTACATCAGGTCACATCTTGTGGGGTGTGGTCGGTGATCAGGGGGTTCTTCTACCCCCACACCACACCCTACCTTCTGTTCACTTCTTGTCAATGCCTTCATACCTTCTTTTCATCGGACAGTAAACCAGAACATAAACAGCCAGTGTGTCTGGTAGTGTGTGTAATGGACAGACAGGGCAGAGTAGGGGAGTTGGGAGCAGGCCAGGATACAGGCCTATGGGCAGGGCTGTCTGCAGTGTCATGGTAGCAGCCAGGGTGAGGGCCAGGGTGGGCAAGGTGGAGGTGGGCGTCAGGCTCATGAGTTCCTGAGGAGGCTGACAGGCCCCGGGTGTGTGTATCTGCTGCAGCGGCTCCCACACTGTCCAGACAAGAGCTGGGTAGTAGCCAGCCCCTCGAACAGGCTCCAGAATCTGCCTGAGCCCTTTTTCTCCACCACAGGCTATGCCTGGGGGACAGAAATGGGGGCCGGGGGTGCCCAGGCCATGGCAATGTCCTGCACAGAGAAGACACCACATGTTCCATCCTGATACCCTTCCCAGTCACCCTAGCATGGGTGAGCCCCACTTGTACCAGCTGGGCCAGGAGAGAAGCCATTCCTCTTAGCACCCATGTGGAACACAGGGCTGTGAGATCAGCATCAGCTCAAGGGGCCCAGGGGAGTCAGCTTCTCAGGCCTCACCACAGAGCATGAACAGGAAGCTCTAAGGACCAGAAGACTCGTCTGCATCTCCTGGAGCCTGCCAGATACACCAGCAGTGACTGTACCCTTAGAGACCCCTCAGCGATCCCAACACCCAGGCCTCTCTGACAGACAGAACGAGCGCAGCTGTCTAACCAGGCCCAGGCAGCTCACACCACGGGCTCTGAGGAGGCAGCCTGGACTCGTCCTGCCTCAAGACCTGCTATGTGACCCTGGGCAAGCCCTACACCCTCTTGGGCTGTGAGCAGAGGGACTGGACAGGTGGGCGGGCAGGCCTCCCATCAGCCTTGGCTGTCCAGATGGCAGCTATAGGTCACTGAGTGAACGTTACCTCTCTGGCTAACATGTCAGAGAAATTAATGGCCAAGGATTTCAGGGGTATCCATACCCGGCCTCCCCAGGACCTGCAGGCACCAGCTGTGACAGGGCTGAGAGTCCTGGTCCCATCACAGGGACCAGTGAGGGTCTGGGAGCAGCTGGGGCTCCCCCAAGCCCACCCCCGTGGTGGGATGGAGGGCAGTGCTGACACAGGACCCCAGGCTGAAGGCTGAGGGCACACTCGGGGAAGGGTACTGGTGCTCTGTGTGCACAGTGTGTTCTTGCCCTCAGAGGTCATCTTTGGGGCCCCCAGCTGGCCTTGGCTGGGGCCAAGTGGGCATGCCTCTGTGTCAGTGGACACCTCAAACTCTGCTTTTCTGTGTCCAGGAGGAACTACCACACTGGCCCATTTCCATATGAGGAGTCAGGGTCCCACAGAATGGGAGGAGGTCCAAGTAGCCCTCAGCCTCCCAAAGAGGCCTAAGGACACCTGTGAGACCCCTCTGGGACACCTGTGAGAGCAGTGGATGCATTTCTTTATATGCATGTTTCTGGGTGTGTCCCTGTGTTTATTGCTTTGTGTCTGCTTGTCTGTCTTGTCCTCTTCAGAAGCACTTCTCATGGTCAGGCTTTATAAATGTCTTATACTTCATTCCTACAAAGTTGACACCTGAATGAACTGACCTTTCTTGTCCGGCCACTCACCCCACCCTACTGCCAAAGCCATTGGGGACCTCCAGGCAACTGCTTAACCTCCCGGGCTTGGTTTCATCCACTAGGGGCTGAAGGTGCTACGTGAGGTGACCTCCTTGAGGCACATTCTGTCTTCAATCCTTGGATCCATCTCGGTCTCAACCCTGGGGAGCCAGCTTAGCACACACACAGGAGCCAGCTTCCTTCCTGCCCACTCCCGCCCCTGAGGGAGGCTCTGGTCAAATGAGCTGAGAGGTCAGTGTTAAGTTCCTGCTGTGACAGAGGCCCAAGGGGGAGCCCTGTCTACCTCATGGCTTCCCTGGGAGGTGGCACTGTCTGAGGTCTGTAGGATGAGCCAGAGTCAGCTGATGAAGCAGAGAGGGAAGAGGACACAGCTTAAGGCCCTGCAATTTCTCCCCAGGAGCCAGCAGGAGGGTTGGAAGGAGGTGCAGTGGTCACAGAGGGTGCAGGTGGCCCTTTGTTCATCTTTCAAGGGCAGCAAGAATCACTACGGTGTGTTCCACAGGAGCTGGGGTCCAGTGTGGGGGTGCAGGGCTCCCCCCTGCAGGTGCTGGAACATAAGCTGCCTGCAGAGGCTGGAAGCCTAGGCTGGGGCACAGTATTGAGGGGGGTGGGGGGGGAAGGGGCGGAGGGTGCTTCCAGATCAAACGAGGACCTGAGCAGAGACCACAGACTAGAACCCAGGCTTCAGGGAGCAGGTGGGAGTCAGGATGCCCTTCCTGCTCTCCACTCCCTGCTGAGAAAGGGGTCCCTGATTCCCTCTGCCCAGGTGCTCTCTCTGCTGTCTGCCTTAGCCACCACCCCACTCCCGGTGGCACAGTCCCTGCCCTGCTCCTCTCAGCAGTCTGCTTTGCAGGACCAGTCTTTGTCTGGCCCCCGCCCCCCAGCCACTGGCTAACTATCCCCCTGCCCAGGCTCTGCTTGGGGGTCCCAAGTTCCCTAATGAAGATGCCACCCTGCAGTTTTCTAGATGTCCCTCCCTCCATCTGAGGGGACATGTGGAGGTACCCCACTGCCTTCGCTTTTGCCAGTCGCCCTGCCAACCCCATGGCCCCCTGGGAGATGTGCAGTCAGATCAGCATGCTGCCAGCAGACCCCCCGAGGTGCTCTATGCAGCTCCCCAAGGGGTTAGCGAGGGGGATGGTGGGTTAGTCGGGTGCCCCTGTTGGGCCTCAGTAAGGAGGGGTTCGTGTGCATGTGCTTCCGTGCTGCTGTCTGGAGGGGGGTAGGGGTGGGCATTCCTGGAGCTTCTCCCCCTGGAGTGGTGTGTGGGGCCCAGGGGGCTCCTGCTGCCTGCCCCAGCCCTGGTTTGCCTTGGCCTGGGACGTCCCACCAGGCACAGGCTGCCAGTTCTGCCAGCCCTGGAGGAGACATTTCCAGGAAGAACCTCTGGGGCTGACCACCACACACCACACCTGTCACAGGAACATCTGGAAGCCCCCCTGCCCGCTATGTCTTGGTGACATCAGGCCAGTCATCATGCTAGACAGGGATGTGCCTGTTACACAGGGAGTCACTTCTCCAATGGTATGGATGCCCCTTGCATATAGCACAAGGAGGTGGCATCTTGAGGGATGCCTGACTTCCTGGGGTGGAGACAGTTCCTGGGAGACAAGATAATTATGAATTATGGGTCACCTGGGAGTCCCGGGTTGAGTGGTCTACTGGTGCCCGCCCTCCACGGGAGCAGGTGTGCAGTGGGCCTGTGGGAGGCCCTGAGCAGGCCCACACATGCAGCCTGCTGCTGTGAGCACTTCCTTACGCCTCTGGTCCCCGGGAGCACAGGCTCCTGCAGGTCTGCCCCAGTGCAGGGCAAAGACAGGCTGTCCTTCCTAAGGAGGGAGCACACAGGAGGGTGGCCTTGGGGTCCAGGGGAAGCCCCTGGGCCAGGATTCAGGAGGCACTGAGGCCAGGCACTGCAGGACCCTGCGATAGTCACACCTGGCAGACGTGACGGTGACCGTGGTGCCCTTTGCAGGTTGTGTCACATCTCAGCTCCCGGGCTTCCCATTCAGAAATCGCCATTTGGAGAACTAAACGTAACGATTGGTATCAGAGGTGCCTGAGGTCCCACGATATGGACCCAAAGCAGTCAGATTTGGAGCTCCAGCCTCCTCCCTCCACCCCCAAATGGCCCCCAGATACTGCCCCCCGCCCCCCGCACTTGCGCCCTCATCTTACCCCCTGTCCCTATCTCATTACAGGAAGTTCTACTACATCACCCTGCTGCGAGACCCCGTGTCCCGCTACCTGAGCGAGTGGCGGCACGTGCAGCGGGGGGCCACCTGGAAGACGTCGCTGCACATGTGCGATGGGCGCACGCCCACGCCCGAAGAGCTGCCACCCTGCTATGAGGGCACGGACTGGTCGGGCTGCACGCTGCAGGAGTTCATGGACTGCCCCTACAACCTGGCCAACAACCGCCAGGTGCGCATGCTGGCCGACCTGAGCCTGGTGGGCTGCTACAACCTGTCCTTCATCCCCGAGGGCAAGCGGGCCCAGCTGCTGCTGGAGAGCGCCAAGAAGAATCTGCGGGGCATGGCCTTCTTCGGCCTGACAGAGTTCCAGCGCAAGACGCAGTACCTGTTCGAGCGGACGTTCAACCTCAAGTTCATCCGGCCCTTCATGCAGTACAACAGCACGCGGGCGGGCGGTGTGGAGGTGGACGAGGACACCATCCGGCGCATCGAGGAGCTTAATGACCTGGACGTGCAGCTCTACGACTATGCCAAGGACCTCTTCCAGCAGCGCTACCAGTACAAGCGGCAGCTGGAGCGCAGGGAGCAGCGCCTCAAGAGCCGGGAGGAGCGCCTGCTGCACCGCGCCAAGGAGGCGCTGCCGCGGGAGGACGCCGAGGAGCCGGGCCGCGTGCCCACCGAGGACTACATGAGCCACATCATCGAGAAGTGGTAGTGGTGGCCGGTCGTGGGGGGTGGCCCCGCGGGGGGTGAGGTCAGACACACGGACTGACCCACCGGAACTCTGGTAGGAAGAGGGTCCCAGATGTGCTCACCAGAAGGTAGATGTGCTGAATGAGGGTCAGGGAGTGGGGACATGGCGGCCTGGCGGGGTCTGAGGAATCTGCCAGTGCAAACCACCGCCCCCACCCCCTGGCCAGAGGAAAGCGTGCCTGAGGGATGCTGCAGGCAGGCCTGCGCAGGCCAGGACTGTCCCTCCTCTCCTGGCCCCAGCTCACACACGGCGGCCAGCCGAAGGTCTAAAAACAAGAAACAGCAGAGAGTGCAGTTCGGACTTGGGCCAGGAGCGCGTCCCACACCCACTGTGCACACCTGCTGGCTTTCTGCTCTGCAGGCCAGCAGGGGCCCAACACCAGCTCCAGGCACCTTTCCGGGATCAGGCCACCCAGGCAGCCCCTTGGCCTCCAGTGGCCCCAGTGCCCCTGGGCCTGAGTGAAGCCCCTTCTCTGGGCACAAAGGCAGCCCCTTGAGGTGTCCTCAGGAATGGAGCTCCTAGCTCACCCATCTTCATGGTCAGGGCCCACCCTGCCTGAAGCCGAGAAGACTCTGGCCTGCCCCTGGGAAGCCCACTCTCTCTCTGGCCCAAGGTCAAAACACACAGTCTGGCTTCTTGCTTTGGGTCAGGAGATCAAAGCATACCTCCTGGGGCCCTTCCCCCCCATTTTCCACAGTCCTCAGCCTAAGAAGGGCTGCAAGGAGATGGGCCCACATGCACTGTTCCCCTCTGTGGACAGAGAATAAGAAAAGAGTGGGAAGGCTGTGTCCAAGGATGCTACCACCTGTGTCTATGTACCTCCCCACCCAAGCTGGCCTTTGGGCCACCAAGCCAGACCAGCTCAGGCAGAAAGTTTCCCCTGCTCCATTTACCATTCTGACCCTCTGAGATTTGGTAAGACTATCCCTGGCCCCAGGGTCATCACTTAGACATTTATTCGGGGCTCATGCCCCACTGTTCCCACAACCACATGTGCAGAAGTACAATCAAGCCTCCATTGGCTAGAACACAGCCAACTGTACCTGCTGCCCATGAATCATATCTTGGGGCCACAGTGGTTTGCTATGGCCAGGGAAGGGGACTCAGGCTTTCAGATTATCAGAGTTGGAAGAAATGGCTCTCAGTGGCTCCCTAGTACCCAGATACACAGCCCTTCCCACCCTGGCCTCTCCCTGCATTTCCCTTGGCCCAACCCCTGACCACAAGCAGGTCAGGCCCTGTTCTTGGCAGCCCTGCAGATTGGAGAAGCCATGTTCCATATCCATTGTAGACACTTCCCCCATGCCCTACCTGTCTTGTGCTCCAGGAGGCCAGGCCACTGTCTTCTCTGGGGGTGCTCTCCCCACATGAGGCCCTGGGTTCTGGGATCAAAATGTGTGTCCCACACCCAAGGTGGACGAGTGCCCTCTCTCTCCAGGTGAGGACCCACACGTGCCTGGGGGCTACAAGCCTCCCTCACGAGGGCAGTGAGGGCCACGGCCAGTCTGCTGAGGACAGCAGCCTCGAGGGCAGATTCTACCAGGAGCCCTCCTCTCTGCCCCAGGTTCTCCTCAGCCACCCCAGAGGTGTGGAAGCAAGGAACCTTCAATAGCACAGGAAACACTACAGTGTTGTCAAATGAGAGGTACCCAGGAAGAAGTAGCTTTTAGTCTTTGCCTGCCTGGCAAAGGTTATGGTGCCCATACCTCCTGCTTCCTACACCAACCACTTCATCTTCTAGTCCAAGGGCAGTGGTTAGCAGGCTGGGATGGGCACCACACCTACCCAGGATCACCCCGCAGAGTGGGTGTGTCACGCTGAGCAGGCCAGTGCCCAAGTGGTATAGTGGTTCTTTCAAGGGGTGGTGAAGGTCAGCATGGGGGGGATCTGTTCTGACACTCATCCTTTGGGGCAGTCATGCTCCAGGGAGGAGGGTGGGACGTGTTCATGAGACCTCTGGGGTCTTGGACAAGCATGTGGGGTGCTCGGGGCTTGCTGTGGTTTTCATCAGGAGGTGGTCAATTCCACCTCCTGGTGGAAAGCTCAGTCCCGTTCTGCCTGAACCCCTGGGCACCCGGCCCTCCTGAAGTCGGCTTCCTGTGTGTGCCCCCTTGAGTGTAGGATCTGTTTTGTACATATTGGAATGTTTTAACTTATGATCCGTTGTCCCAATTCACACGGAAACACGGGTCTCTCCTTGGTTTCTTTGCTGCATCTGGAAAGCGGTCCTGTGGGGGGCCAGCACCCAGGCCAAGGCGCCCAGAGACAGCACCAGGTGCCAATGCCCCTCGGCCCCTCACGCCTCCAGTCCGGCACTTCTGCTCAGGCCACCTGCATTGAGGTGAAAGCTCCTCATGCCTGTAGCGCCTCCTCCGACACCACCACCTTCCGGGGCTCCACTGAAGGGGTGCCCCACCCAGTGGCTCTGCACAGGGCTGAGGAAACAGAGGCAACACGCGGTGAGCAGACAACCCACTCCTCACACAGACCTGCAACATCTCCTCCTGGAGGAGGAAACAGGGACGGCAAAATTGTCCGAGCAATGAGTCTGTGACCTTTTTGGGAACTGGAAGTGTTTCACTTGAACCCAGGAGCGTTTAAAGCTTTATTTATTTATAGCTTCTTATTAAAAAAAAAGAAAAAAGTGTTGAGAAGAAATCTTTTGGTTATTCATACAAGAAAAACGAGTTGATGATGGAAAAGCAAGTCATAATCATCTAATTGTTTTTGTCTAGGTCAAGAATGAATGTTAGCAGATGAAATAAACCCTTGACAAGGAGCCTCAGGTGTGCTGTGGTCTGTGGTAACAGCCGTCCGCCCGGCGTGGCGTGGCCAGACCTTCTGGGTTTGATTTTCAAAATGAGCATCCGAGTACAGGGATGGACGCGGGAGCGGGGGCTCCCTCAGGTGCAGGCAGCCAGGAAGAAAGGAGTTCACGCACTTTCTCCCTGAGGCAGCCCTTTGCAAAAGGAAGAGGTCGACCTGTCATCGCCACGAAGCAGGGGTTAGTGGTCCTTAATTGCAACACTTGAGAACAGGAGCCCAGCTTAAAGTGAGGCTGAGAAACGCAGACACCGTGTGCTTCTCAGTGACCTCTTCCTCCTTCACTTTTAACTTGGAAAGATTTGCAGATGACAAGGCAAAAGAACAGTTCATGGACACCCGTAAACACTTAGCCTAGATTTACCTAGGTCAACGTTTTGTCGCGTCTTCCTGTCCTGCACTCACACTTGCTCTCTCTGTACGCAAACACGTGCACACGAGTACACACAGATATGTGTGTATGCACTCACACATACACTCCGACACACACACGTTTTTCTGAAATATTTGAAAATAAGTTGCAGTCTTCAGAATACTCAGGCATGTACATCCTAAGAATGACATTCTGCTATGAAACTCAACCCTTTATCATCTCCTCAAATTTAACATAAACACAGTAATCCGAGCTAACATACATTCCCTGTCTAAATTTCCTACTTGTGCCCACGATGTCCTCAGGTCTTATTTGTGAGCCGAGGACTGTGCGGTGCTCAGCTGTCCTGCTTCTCCCATCTCCTTTCACCAAGCAGAGACCCAGCCTGCACCGCCCACCTGTTCCCTTTCTTAGCACTGACATTTTAACATAGGCCACTTGTCCCTTAAAATGTCTGCATCAGTCTGATGGTTCTCTCATGATCAGATTCAGCGGCACCTGAGTGGCTCAGTCGGTTGAGTGGCCCACTCTTGATTTCTGCTTAGGGTCCCAGGGTTGTGGGATCAAGCCCTGCATTGGGATCCACACTGAGCATGGAGTCTGCTTGGGATTCTCTCTCTCTCTCTCTCTCTCTCTCTCTCTCTCTCTCTTTCCCTCTGCCCCTCCCCCTTGCTCTCTCATGAGTTCTCTCTTTCTCTCTAAAATAAAAACTAAAAAGATAAACATTTGGGCACAAATGCCACACAGGTGAGGTGGTTTTGGCCACCAGCCCTGATGGATTTTAGTTCTCTGATGAGACAGGGAGGGAGGGCCCTTGCCCAAGGTCTCAGTGTGACCACAGGGCTGATAAAAGGAGTCAGCTCATTGCCTTGCCTTCAGGAAAATGATCTGTTGTGGGGGCCAGCTGTTGCTGGATGGTGTTACAGCTGGGGGCCCTAGTGCACCGACCTTGCGTTTCCACAAGGGTCCTGGGGAGAGCCGGTAGCCTGTCAGTTCCCAGTGACTGTCACATGGAAAACCCTAGAAAGTGTACCTTGGAGCTAGTGGGCCTAAGGGGGTCTCCTTTTCCTCCCCTGCCAGAATTTGTATCTGGACACTCCTACCTCGCCCTGTCCACATCGTCGTCGTCGGGGAAGGACTGGGGGAGGGGCGGGGAGGGGAGGCTGAGGCCTCCTCCCCCACAGCTGCCTGTAGAGAGGAGCCCCTGAACAACTGAGAGGTGGGACAGAAACCCAGGAGATGGGGGCACCACTAGTTCCCAGGGGGCAAAGTGGCTGCCACCTGCTTGCCAGAGCTTTCCCACGTGGGGGAGAGAGTGAGGGACAGACACGGCTAACCCTTAAAACCCCAACCTTCAGATCCAAACCCCAACCTTGCTGACCATCTGAATCCATGAGGGAGTGTCTCTTTGGTAACAGGGTCCCTGCTAGGGAAGCATTCTACACGGAACCCCAGTGTGGAAAGACCTGTGCAGCAAGCCACACCCCTTCCCCCCCACACAGCTTGGAATTGGCCCTCCCTAAACATTTCATCTGGAGTCTGCAGGCTGGCTCCCCATCCGGGAATACAGGATGGACATGTCCACTGTGCAATGCGGGGCCAGGGTCCTCATCAGACAAAGTCAGTCGTGAAAATACCTCCCCGCAAGGATGAGAGTTTTCATCTTTCTGTTTAAAGTTGGAGGCCCCCTTTCAAGCCTTCCTGAGCCTGAGGCTAGGGAGGCTCCTGGGCCCTGCCCTGCTCACCCCGTCCCTGCACTAGGCTGTAGCCCTGCCACTCCCACAAGTCCCACCAGGTCCTACCGGGCTCCTTCAGTCTCTGGGTTCCTGGGTTCAGAGCAGCCCCCCACCCCCTTGTGGCCAGCTACCACCCAACCCCATCCAGCCCATCGCTGCCTCCTCTGCTGTCCCCTTTTCACACACCCGCCATGACCAACAGCAGCCACTTCCTGGGGTGGGCCTGCTACTCACGTGCTTTACCTGGATTCTCACCCCAAAACCTGGATTCTCACCCCAAAACCTTCTGGCTAGAGCTCATCCTGCCCCAGGGCCTGCGTGCTTCCTCTTCTCTCTTCCTGGAGGAAAGTCATCCCTACTCACTCCGCCTGGTCATGGTCCCCTTTTCAGTGGCACAGGGAGAAGCCCATGTGCTCCCAGCCCCAAGTACACGGGCTCCCTGAGGGCTAAATCCAACCTAAGGGGATGGCAGCCCACAGCCCCCACCCAGGAGCATGGACCTCGAGACTAGGAGGCCGTCAGAGGGAGCTGTATCCATTCGTGTCACGGGGACCCTTCCCTTTCTGGCTGATCAGCCCCCTCCCCATGAAATCCTCCTGCCTTAGTGCACCAGGGTGTGCACCCAGCCCCCTCAACATGGCCTAGCTTGAAGGGCTTCACCACCCCCGTGCCAGGAACCCCCCTGCTACAAGGAGCTGGCGCTGGGTCCCGTCCCCGCTGCTGCACCAGAGAACCTCTCAGGAACACTGCGTGTTGTCAGATCAGAGTTGGGACTCCACCTGGCCCACTGACCTGCTGTCAGCCCTTCTCTGTGAAATGGCCCAGGCCAGGACACATCGCACACTAGGCCGTCATCCCCAGCTCCAGCTCTGACCTCAGACAAGGGGAGGGTGCACAGAGACCTGACCCTTCCCGCCACCAGCTCGGTCACACCCACCACGCTGCCCACCAAAGAGCAAAGCCACAAGGGCTATAGCCTCTACTGTGGCCTGCTCTCTCCTTTCCCTTTCTTTCCCTAAAGGACCGTGACAATATTCCAGGTCCCTGCCCACCAGCCCCATCCATCCCCACCTGGTCAGCGCCGTCTTGTTTCCTGCTCCTAGAAGTTGGGTGAGTCACCCACCCTGCCTTCTCTACTACAAATACAAAGACCCTCCTGGTCCCATCCCTGCTGGACCCCTCACTTCCCTCCCTCCCCAGCACAGCCCACCCAGTCCTGGGGCCTTCTTGGCTGTGGCCCTAGGCTCTAAGTGGGACCAGGCTCCTGGGCAGGCCCAGAGGAGGAATTTGAATTTACACAGCACTGCCCACACCTTTCCCAAAACATGCTTTTTATAAAGAAATTGCTCACATCCTGACTTCAAGTCTCCATTCCCTCTGACATGGGTTTAATTTTTCTTAATTTGTCCATTCAAGCTAACAGTGTCTCTTGGTTAGAACCAGCATGTTATGGCTCTCCCTGTCCCCCCTCTGCTTCCCCTCCTCTCTGGGTGCCCAGAGGACACTCCTATCCCCAAGTGATGAGTGACAGGGTGCTCACACAGGCTCCCCCTCCACTGTCCCCCAGCTACCTTGTCAAGAGGGCCAGCAGGCCCTGGTCAGGACCAGCCAGCCTCTTTCCTCGCCAGCTCCACTGCAGGGTGGCCAGGGTGGTCAGGACACAGGATCTAGCCTCATGTCTTAGGTGAGGCACAGAGACCCCTCCCGAGAGCCAGTGTGTCCCCTCTGGTGATCTGCTGATGAACCCCCCTCAGTTCTCCCAGCACTGTCACCCCACTCTCCAGCCCCCACCTGTGCTGCAGGGACCCCCATCCCCACAGCAGGCAGGAGTTCTTAACCACCATCCCCACCCCCACCAGACAGGTTACCCTCCCAGCAGCCACAGGAAGCCTGCTTCTCTGTCTAAATTTGCCACACAGCCATTTCTACTCCCCTGCAGCAGCCCCCTCTTGCAAATGCATGGCTCTGAGGTCCCAAGCAGGCTGGCCATGGTCCCCCTTTCTGCTTCGCTCTCAGCCCATCCACTATGTTTCCAGTGCCTGACCCAGCAAAGCCCATGAACACAGAGCGCTGCGACCTAGGGTGCCTTCCCCCTCCTCTCTTCCTGAGGCGCCTCACCCCAGTGCCCCCAGCAGCTTTCCACCCTCCCTTCTAATGGGCTTGTCCTCACCAGCCCTGTCTTCCCACCCCCTTCTATAGCTCATCAAAACCCTAGAGACTTCTCAGTGAAAGGAAGCCTAGGGAAAGAAGCCACTTTTCTTTCTCAAACATAAAGCCAAGCATTCAGAACGCAGCCTCTCTAAGACTCGAGGGAGCCGGCCTGGAGCCTTGCGGCTGGGACTCAGCAGTCTGCTTTGTTCTGGGTGGTGCCCGCCTTCCCCAGGAGCCAGGAGGCAGGATTCAGCCCGGAGCTCCAGACAACATGGTTTGTGAGGAGCCCAACACATGAGCCCAAGAGATCCACAGTGGCACTGTCTCCAGGGAGAGGCCTGGAGAGGCCTAGCTATCTCCAGGGAGCGGCCCGCTGTGTGACAAAGCCACACTCACAAGGGCTGTTCTAAGTGGCTCTGGCAAGAAGGGCTTCCAGGGGACTAAGGTGTCCAGACCTGCCCGGATCACTCTCACGTTGTTCCCTAGCATGCTGAGAGGTGCCCTCAGGAAGTGGCCTGGAGGTCCTGCTGGTTTTCAGCTGGCACTCCATGCGGGAAGTGATTTGTTCACTTCAAATGATTTTGGGGACCCCTGGTTGGCTCAGTCTAAGTGTCTCACTCTTGGTTTCGGCTTAGGTCATGATGCCAAATTCGCGGGTTCGAGCCCCACATCAGGCTCTGTGCTGGCAGCACAGCTCCTCCCCTACTCATGCTACCTCTGTCTCAAAATAAAGAAAAAACAATCTTAAACTCCGGCATCGCAGGAGAGCCTGCCAGCTGTCCCTCGATATCTGTCTTCCCCTCCTTCCTTAGCAACAGAACCTCCACGTATCAGTGGGACCACAGCCAGCTGGGATCAAGACCATGCTCCCAGCCCCCTCACAATGACATGTGGCCACACTACTAAACTCTGGCCAATGGTATGCAAGAGATGACGCTTGCAGCTTTGGGACACAATCTTGAAAGAGAAGTAGTGGACATTTCTTCTTCCCTGACTCTTACCTAATGGTTAGAATGAGGATGTGATGGCTGGAGGTCAAGCAGCCACTTTGGCCCATGAAGTAGACGCCTCGTGTTGAGGATGGTCAAGCAACAGGATAGGTTCCTGGTGATTATGGAACCACCCTACCAGCTTTGGGCTGCCTACCTCAAGATGTGTAAGAGAAAAATAAACATGTCCCTTGCTTAAGTTCTTAGCTGCTTGGGGTTTCTGTCACTCTCACCTGAACCTAATCTAACAACGGGCTACATGGCACAGCCACTACAGGTGGTATTTCTGCAAAGGCAACCCAGCTGGAGTCTGCAGCCCAAGTGGCAGCACCTCCGTTCCAGACACTCCTGGGGATGCACTGCTTCAAGACTGCCCCCTGCTGTTCTTGACTCAAACGCATGCGGAGGGCGGGGGCTCTTTCCTGTGTACCCTTTTGTACCTTTTGAATTTTGAAGCATGAACAAATTACCTGTTCAAAACACAGCTGGCTGAAACTAAACCCAAAAGCAAAATGGAAGATAAGAGGTACGTTCATGACAGTGATTTTCTCAGAGTTCAGGGAACACAGGGAGGGTGGGACTCAGCTTGGAGGAATCCAGGAACTTCAGCTTTCTAACAGTTTACGTGTTCATACAGACGGACCTCAGGCACAGTCATTGGGAAAGTTGGGGTGAGGACAGAGCCCTCACTGCCTCCCTCTGCCAACAAACACCAACTCAGCACAGCCCGGCAAGCACCACTGGGGCCACCCAGCCTCTGGCCCCGGCCCTCCTGACGCCCTGTGCCTGACCCCCCTGCCAGAGGGAGGACTGATGACACCCTCGCCAAGCCAGCACCATCTGACCGAGTGCCTGGGCGAGAAGCCAGACAGCCACCATCCTTTCCCTCAGTCCTTTCTACAGCTCCTTTAAGGGACCTGTTCCTTGGAAGGCCACGGTGTGAGCTGTACTTGGCCAGCTTCTCCTGCAGGGGCTTGGTCTCCCTTCAGGGCTGGGCAACCCCGGGGCCTCATTCAGACAGGATGGAGTGACAGGAGGGCACCGAGTCAGGCTCCTGCCACAGCCCCGCCTCTGCTCCCTCCCTGGCGGATCAGGAAGGAAGGGGCTCTGCGTGTGTCCCCTCAGGCAGTTCTGCGCACCCCCCTTTTACCCTCACCCATGGCCATCACTGGGTCTTGAGCTTCCCAGCCTAGTAACCAGTGTGGAAAAGCGATCTCCAGCTCCTCCACTTAGCGGTTTCAAGGCAAACTCTTCATCAAGCATGTGTTTTCCCGCTGTAAAAGGAAGGCTGGATTCCTTTTCAGAGGCAAGCAGCCAACAGCTGCTGGACTCCCCGGGGGCACACGGTGTCTGGAGCTGGAGAAGGAAGGGATGCAGGTCCCGGGGTCCCAGAGGCTGTGACCCCTACGTGCCCTCCTGCTGGGATCACGACCTGGGTATGCTGCTTGCGCTTGAATCCCTGACCCAGGGCTGCTTCTGGGGACACGAACCTGAAGAAGACCCTGACCCGGGGCAGCCACCAGACGCCCACCTCCCGTGTTGCTTCTCCCCCACCGTGGGGCCCCCTGGAGGCTGTTGAGAGGAAAGCCAGCCCGCCTCACATACTCACCCTGGGAGCAGGCCTGCAAGGCGGCCAGAGGTGTGGAGATGCCAGCAGCGGCCACCTTGTGTGGCTCCCAGACTAGTGCAGAAGGAGCCTCTGGGGCCGCTGGGGCAGTAGTCGCGTTACAAAAGGTCCCTCTCTACCCCCGCTTATTCAGGCCTCTTCTCAGGAAGGAAAGAAAGGGTAGAGGGGGAGGGGAAGGGAAAACCAAGCCTGGTTACGCCCGCTAACAAAGCTGCTCCCACTTTAGGCCAGCCCATCCAAGGCAGACGTCCCTCATGGAAGGGCAAACCATAGCCGTGGGCTTATGCTGTGCACATTACATGCTGTATCTGTTCCACGTGTTTCATGCTGTCTATGTCACTTGCTGTGCCTATTTTGTGCCACATATGTCACATGCTATACGTGTTAGACGCAATGTACGTTATGTGCTATGAGTGTGTACGTGTTTGTGTGGTGTGTATGTCGCATGCTATGTGCATGTTATATACTGTGTGTAGCATATAGCATTACTCTATTACGTGTCACATGTGATACATGCCATATGCTATGTGTGTTACATGCTGCAATATTATTCACTGTGTTACATGCTATACATGTGCACATGCTATAAATTATTTGCTATGCACAGTTTATACTATATGTGTGTTATGTGTTACGTGTTATGTGTGTCACATGCAAGTCCTTGCAGACACTGGCTGGGTGAGTCCAGTCCCAGGAGGAGGTGGGGCTGGCTGCAGCGGACCGAGCCCTTTCGAGCTCTGAGCTCCCTCAACTCAGGGAGTACGCCCACCAAGTGCTGCTAGAGGATCACAGGCCAGGCCCAGAGTCTTGAGCTGCGCAGAAAGCTGGGCCTGATGAGAGCATGGCCCACAGCAGTGGACCTTTGTTCTTTTAATGTCTCTGACCTGTGACTGTTCCATAATCTGCTCATCCATTTTCCTCTTGTTGGACACTGGGCTGTTTCAAACTCTTAGCTATTTATAAAAACACTTGCTATTAAATTGTTTATGTTTTCGTTTCTCTTGTGTAAATAGCAAAAAGTGGAATTTCTGGGCCATTTAAAAGTACATCGTAACTTTATAACAAACTTGCACTTTTTGAAAGTGTTTGAACTCATTCACCGTCATAAGCAGAGGATGTCTATTTCCATTGCTACCCATCCCTGCCAACCTTCGTTCAATTTTAGTCATTCTACCAGTTAAATAACAGCATCTCAGATGGTTTTTAATTTGTATTACCTAGATAGTTAATGATGTTAAGTATTTTTTCAGATGCCTATGAGCAATCGAGATATCTTCTTTTGCGAAATGTATCTCTTACTCATTTTTTGAAATTGTGTTGTCTTTTTCTTATTAATTTGTAAGAACTCTTTACATCTTCTTTTCTTAAGTTTACTTATTTATTTATTTTAAGAGTGGGGAAGGGGCAGAGAGAAAGGGACAGGTAAAGAGAGAATCCCAAGCAGGCTCAGCGCTGACAGCCAGCCATGAGATCATGACTTGGGCCGAAATCAAAAGTCATACACTTAACTGACTGAGCCACCCAGGTGCTCCTCTTTATACTTTCTTGATAGATATTCTTTGTCAGATGTATGTGTTCTGAATGTCTTCTCCCAGTCTTTAGCTTGGCTGTTTATTCTCTTGATGAATACTTTTGATGAAGAGAAGTTCTCAATTTTAATAAAATCTAAATTATTAATTTTTATTTATTTTTTGGTTAGTATTTTGGGGTCTTTTCAGCCAAATAAATGTAAGCATAAATGTTATATAATACTTCCAGGAAGCTTCCTTAAAAGGGATAGGGTAGGTTCCTCACCTTTCTTTCTCCTATCCTGCTGCCTGGAGCTCATATGTGATGGTTGGTGCATTAGCACCCATCTTAGACAATGAGGTGATCCTGGGAAGGGAAGCCATGTGATAAAAGGAGCCTGAGACATCATGAGGACACCATACTAACCCTAAATATATATAAATATATGAAACATAAAGATCAATTCGCAAACACACTAATTATTCTTCTGTTTTCACTTTATTTTCAAAACTTCTCTGCAGTTCTTTTTTTTTTTTAATTTTAATGTTTATTTATTTTTGAGAGAGACAGAGTGAGAGTGAGCAGGAGAGGGGCAGAGAGAGAGGGAGACATAGAATCCGAAGCAGGCTCCAGGCTCTGAGCTGACAGCACAGAGCCTGATGTGGGGCTTGAACTCATGAACTGTGAGATCTTGACTTGAGCTGAAGTCGGATGCGCAACCAACTGAGCCACTAAGATTCCCCTAAATCATCAGTTCTTAATTCTTATCATCTATTTGAGTCACATAGTAAGCTTATAAAAGTAGGGATGCCTGTGATTCAGGTTGAGCCTGAGTGGGAGGCCCAGGCACCCAGGTTTTCAAATAGGATGTAGTCTCCTCTCTCTATGGACTGTCAAGGTTGAGAATTGGTGCTTGAAATCAGTGCTCTGTTCTTGGCTTGAAAGTGTGAGCATTATGATCCAGATGGTGAGCTTTTGGCCTCTGGTGAGAAATGGACTAATACTTCATAAGTTACATGAAGTAGAGTTGGACTCATAAGTTCCAAATGTGCCTTGAAATATAGACAAAACCTGCCGGCCAGCCAAACAAACTAGCTTATTTAAAGAGTATATGCATGGGCACCTGGGGGGCTCAGTTGGTTAAGCATCTAACTCTTGATTTCAGCTCAGGTCATGATCTCATGGTTCATGAGATTGAGCCCCACAGCAGGCTCTGTGCTCACAGTGCAGAGCCTGCTTGGGATTCTCTCTCTCTCTCTCTCTCTCTCTCTCAAAATAAATAAACTAAAAAAAATAGATTATATGCAGTGGGGAGCAGTGGGGAGCAGTGGAGCCCCTGGATCAGGAGCCAGGTCTTGGTTCCCAGAGGAATGACTTTGGGCAAATTATAACCTTAGTTTCCTCCTCTGAAATCTGCGTCTGTTAGAAAAGGCACCTGCCTGGTACCCAGATTGTTGGGAGGACAAAATAAGATGGAAGGTGGACTTCAAGGGTCCTTGCATGTGACGAGTGGGCATGTTCCTGATGTCCCTGTACCGCAAACAAGGAGACAGTATCTTCAGCCACACGGCATGCTGAAGGGTCCTGTGCAGAGCCGTGCTCCCTTCAGAGCTTTATGTTGGGTCACCAGATCTAGGCCCAGGCCGCCTGCCACCAAGAATAATGGCCAATGTTGTCTTTTGGACCCGATGCCTCAGAGAATGAAGTGAAAGCTGTTGGTTTTCGCCCTGGAAAATGGAAAAGACACAGACACACATCCCCACAAAATATGCACAAAATATCCCCACTGCCCAGCATGAGCCTAAAGTGAGAACACATGTTCTACAGGGTCACCTCCACTCCAGACAGAGACAGACAGTGGCCACTGCAGGCAAGGAGTGGGACAACCTGTGAACAGGGGTGTGGCAGAGAATAAACCAGTGAGTGGTTAGTCCTCCAAAGGTGAGTTGCTTGTGGATGCGTTGGGGCTGTTGTTCCCTCCCTCTAGAAGGAAGCAGCTGTCTGCCCTTGGTACCTGTTATAGACTGAATTATGTGCCCCCCAAGTTCATAGGTTGAAACCCTAATCTCCCAAGTGACCGTATTTGGAAATAGGGCCTTTCCAGAGGTTATAAGGATGGGGCCCTAATCCAGAAGGTCTGGTGTCCCTGTAAGAAGTTGGGGGGGGGGGGGGGGGGAGAGACACTGGGATGCGTGCCCACTGAGAAAAGGCCAAAGGAGAACCCAGGCAGGAGGTGGCCATCTGCAAGCCACGGGGGGAGGCCTTAGGGGAAACCACCCTGCCAGCACCTTGATGTTGGATGTCTAGCCTCCAGAACTGGGAGAAATACATTTCTGTTGTTTAAGCCCCTTGGTCTGTGATATTTGTTACAGCGTCTGAGCAGACAGATGGTGCCCACATAGCCTGGGGTTTGTTCTGGACAGTCAGGATGGGGCTGGAGAGCAGCAAGTAAAATGTCCGCAGAGCACAGCCTCCCCAGCCCAGCTCTATACCCTTGCAGCCAGGCCTGGCAGAGTAGGGGCCCTCCAGCACTGCCAGCCCCAAAGCATGCACCTTTCCCCACCCCCCACTCCACTCACAACATCTGCTTATCTTCCAAGCCTCTGGGTCCAATATGGGGACCACAATTTCTTCTCTGGTTTTACAAGGTTGATTCACTTCATAGCTTTCACTCCGAAGAGCATTATAATCCTGTTGTGGAAATAAACAAAGACCACCCAAATGAGAACAGGCAAAGGTGATTTACTCAGAGTTTGCCATTCAAGGGGGCCAGCCACCATCAAGTGAGTTTTGGCAGAGACTCAAAGGCAGACAGAGAAGGAAGTGAGGAAGATTTATAGCAGAGAAAACGACAGGCTTCAGGTGTGCCACCGCTGGCGCGAAAACTGAGTGTTGAATCTACATAATGGGTGTATGGGTGTCAGTTTTCAACCTTTCTCACTTTATGCACCTTAGAAAATTTCAGAAGTTGGAGGGAGATGCTGGATCTGTAGTTTCACTTAAACATAACACTGACCAGCAGCTACAGAACATGAGTCACTAGCTTGAATCGAAAATCCCACATTTTTATTTGCATGTGTACATATTTGTTTTTACAGAGAAGTACCAAATGTCAGGGATCACCATTTGAGGCAGAGGGCCACCGATGGGCAGTCCCTGCAGGAGTGGCCTCCCTGCTCCCTGGACCCCACAAATTTCCACACACTCTGCTGAATGCCACAGGCAGCTTCCTGGGAGGCCAGCCCTCTGCCCTCAGGCTTCCTGGCCCTGGGCCCCCTCCACACACAAATACGTGGCCTCCGTCTCAGGTAGAATTGGCATGCACTCCTATGAAAGGCGGTCCTCTATCTCCAGCCTCAGCTACCCCATCACACTCAAGAGTGGCCAACTCGACTTTTACCCCCCACCCCCACCCCCACCATGGAGCTCCTTGGCCCCAGGCTCATGATGGTCACACAGGTCTGAGGGCTAATGAGGTATCTTGATTTTTGTTTCTCTCTCAGTGAGTCAATCAACCAGTCAATCAATCTGCATCTAGCTTCAAAGTCCCAACACCAGCACCTTGGTCCCACAGGTCATGACACAGGCCTCCTCCCTGGGTCCTGGCTTCCCTCTAGACCCTCCATGTGTCAT
Organism: Panthera leo; assembly: GCF_018350215.1. Taxonomy (NCBI): domain Eukaryota; kingdom Metazoa; phylum Chordata; class Mammalia; order Carnivora; family Felidae; genus Panthera; species Panthera leo. The sequence continues at coordinate 109,882,540 of NC_056686.1, forward strand.
CCACACATGGCTGCTCTGAGCCATGCCAAGTTACTTCTCTGCTCAAGACCCTCCAGTGGCTCTGAGGAAAAGCCAGAGTATTAAGCATGGACCTCAAGGCTGTATGTTGGCAAACTATAGCCCACGGGCCAAATCTGGCCCACAGCCCATTTTTGTCAATGCACCTTATTGGAACATGGCCACACACATTCTCTCACTATTATCTGTGGCTACTTTCTGGCTACAACAGTTCTCTCTCCCTCTGGCCCTAGAAGTCGCCATGAAGAAAGATACTCAAGCAGTGCCATAGATAGGCCCACTTAGAAAGCAACCAAAGCCTGTAGCTACGAGCCAGCCATGTGTGTGCACCGCTTTGGAATGTGGGTGCGCCAGCCCAGATGACTGTGGCCCCAGCTGACATCTGACACCAAGTGGAAAGTGCCCAGTAGAGCCCTTGTGAAGCGCCTGACCCCACAGACTGGATGAGTACAAAACATGGTTGCCGCCATTAAACTTGCAACAGAACCACTTGCAATCCCATTCTGCCTTCCTCGTATGGTAAACACACCTTTAATTACATAAAAACATCTGTTTTCCTTTGATAATAAGCATATATATGCATACGAATACTTTCGTACATCTATCCATATGTCTTGGTTGGTTTGCTTCACAAAGTGGGATCCTGTTCCACACTTTGTGCATCTTGATTTTCTCACTCAGCTTCTACAAATCCCTCTGGAATCTTCCACTCAGGCATTCGTGCAGTCTCTGTCGTGGCTTCCTAATGTTCCAGGTGCAGATGACTGTCATTTGCTCAGCCATCCCTGGCAGAGGGGCAGACACTGTGCTCTGCTCTGCGGCCAATGCTGATTTTATCCACAGCGCTTTATTTCTATCACGATGGCTGGGCCTGAACATAGATGGATTTTAATTTTAACACACGCTGTGCAACTGCTTTCTGGGTAGCCTGACATCCAACCACTGGAAGACTGGGCTGCTTCTCGCTGTGGACACAGGGCCTACAAGAGCAGAGGGCTGTTGCCAGCTGCACGGGGCCGGCGTGCTCCTGTTCTGCATGTATCCAGCACAGCTCTGTGCAAACCCTCTGACAAATCCATGTCCCGTGGTTTCTCCAAGCTTCTCAGACCCAGCTGAACTTCATCAGCTATCCAACACTGCTAGGTGTAGATAAAAATCACACCCAGAGGCACCTTGGTGGCTCACCCGGTTAAGCATCCGACTCTTTTTTTTTTCTTAATAGTTTTTTTTATTTAGAGAGAGAGAGAGAGATTGAGCGAGGGAGAGGCAGAGAGAGAGGATCCCAAGCAGACTCTGTGCTGTCAGCACAGAGCCCGATGGGGGGCTCGAACTCACAAACTGTGAGATCATGCCCTGAGCTAAAACCAAGAATTAGACACTTAACCAACTGAGCCACCCAGGTGCCCCCATGCATCTGACTCTTGATTTCGGCTCAGGTCATGATCTCACAGTCATGAGTCCGAGCCCCATGTCAGGCTCTATGCTGAGCCTGGAGCCTGCTTGGAATTCTCTTTCCCTCTGCAGGCCCAGACCTCTGGGGTCTCCACCTCTGTTCTGAGCCCTTCTGGTGTCCTCTTGTGTAGAGAGAACTGCCAAACCACACACACCTGTGGCCACTAGTCCTGAGGCGGAAGCATCTAAACCAGAGGTTCTCAGCTGTCTGAGATCACAGAGCCCTTGGTATCTCCAAAACATTTAACAAGTGTGTATATGCTAATAACAGTAGCTGCTTGGAAGCCATATACATAAATTGAAAGAGAACTATTTTTATTACATTCTGAAATAACTGCCATTAGTTACTAACAGGATGTGCGAGCCTACTGGTGCCACACAACTTCTCAGACCTCACAATCCGATGGGACTCCACCTGCTCCCAGTGATTTCCACGTGATACTAGAGCCCCCCTTTGCCAGGGCAGGGTCCTCAAAAGGGCTGGAGTGTAATTTAGTATGGAGACGGTCACAACCTGGAGTGCACAGCCCCACTGTGTTTAGCAGATGGATCTGCATCCCCTTGGGCTGAGCAACCCCATGTCCAACTGCTCAGGAACTCCCCTCCCCTCACTCCTCCACCTGGCCAGTCCTCAGAACCCAGAAGCCAAAAGAATCAAGAAAGATCTGCAAGCAGCGGTGGGTCCTGGGCCAGGGCAGCAGCTACCGAGGCGGGAACCTGGGTCTGGGTGGTCACTAGCATACAGCACAGGTGCCTCCCACTCCCAGAACCCCATGTGTGCATGGGGATGCCCCCGGATGCTCGAATGGCCATCACCTCACAGGAGACACCTCACAGGACACCATGAGGAGGCAGGAAAGGGACCCTGCTGGTGGGACGCAAACCAGCAGTTCCTGCTGCTTGTGGTCCCACCACTGCCGGGGACCAGACCCTGAAGGACTGCGGGGACAGCTGTCAGGCCCGTCCTGTGCCACTTGACACAGAAACCAAGACCAGACTCTGTCCAGCAATGAACCAGATGCTGTCCACACACCTGGGCTGGACTAGTGTCTGTCCTGGGTCTCTGCAATCCCAGGGAGCCAGCCCTCCAGAGCCGCCCCATTCTCGAACACAACAGGGGGAACAGTAGATGCTTTATATAAAGACATTTAAAAGAATAGACTACACAGAAAGAAGGGAAAAAAACAAAATTCGCAGTATTTATTTTTGACTTGAAAACATAGGCTATTTATCTTGTTTTCCTATGCTTTTCAGATTTTCTAAACCACTTAGAGGTATCACCAGAATAAAATTTTTAAAGCGACGTTTGACTCACACAGCCCTGAATTCCTCTCCATCTAAGTGGGCCAAAGTCTGACAAGAGAGATCTCAAAGTCACATGCCTTCAGGTGCCTGGCGAGATGAATAAATGAGAGCAGCGCTGAGCATAAGGCAATAGGGAGTGGTGGGGACTGCAGAGAACCAGCTGCTCCCATCTCCAGCTGTTGCCACCATAATCTTAAATCATCATAAAAGCTCTGAAAGCTGTCCTGTTTTGAAGATAGAAACAGGAGAGGCAGAGCCCAAGATGACACAGCAAGAAGCAGCTGCCAGATGCTCCTGGGAGGACACAGGCTGTGCAGGAGCGCGGGACGCGGGCGCCACCTGCCGGCCGCGGAAGGTCAGCTCGTGGTGGCTGAGCCTGTCTACGCCACGCCTGTGACCGGGCCGGGAGCAGCGCCCCCGCGCGGGAGGCAGCGAGAAGGATGCCCGGGGCCTCATTTCACCCGCTCAACAAGGCTCATTTCACCCGCTCCAGAGCCTGGAACCTGCTTCCGATCCTGTGTGTCCCTCTCTCTCTCTCAACAAGGCCAGCCTCACGGAGGCGTCGCCAAGAGGTTCGGGGCAGTGAAAAGGTGTGAAAATCTCCAAGTATCAATAGGGAAAGCATATCAGTGAGACTTAAACAGGCATACAGAGTAGAATCTTTAGGGCCTTGGGGTAGGGAAAGATTTTCTAAACAAGCAAAAGAGAGCATAAACCAAAAGAAAAAGATTGCTATTTAGAAAATGTCTCCATTAAAATTGAGAAGTTCTGGTCTTTAAAAGACATCATAAAAAAATGAAAACAAGGGCACCTGGGTAGCTCAGTCGGTTAAGAGGGGAAAACAATATTTGCAATACATATACTTAAAAAATGATTCATACTCAAAACATATGTATACACGTATTTATATATATACATACATTATAAATGTATATAAATGTATATAAATTATAAATATAAATGTATATATATGATGTGTATATATGTATATGTCTATGTATACACGTATATATGTATATGTATATATGTGTATATATGTATATACATATGTGTATATACGTATACGTATATACACATATATATATATTTTTTTTTAAGTCTGAATCAACAAGGAAAAACGTTAACTCAATGGCGTAAAACCTAAAACTTGCTACTTCCTAAGAGGCCCAGTAAATGTGGGAGAAGATATCCAATTTCGTTTTCAAAGAAGCACAAATTAAAACAATGATATACAATTTCCCACCACTAAATTAGCAAAAAAATTAAAACCTCTGTAAGTATAGAGTGTTAGGAAAGACTTACGGGGAAAAAAAGAATTTTCATACACAGCTAGTGGAAATGCAAAATGCAGCAATCACGGGACCTCCTCTTGACATCTAATAAAGGTGGATATCTAACAGAGGTGCCTCACAGCCCAAGATTCCTCTCCTTCCAGTGTGTACCCAAGAGAAATGACCACAAGCGCACCAGGACCCGTGTAAAACAAGGTTTACAATAGCAAAAGACCTGAAAACAACCCGAATGGTCATTCACTGGAAAGGCAGGGGGCGAGCCAGCTTGCATGTTCCCACGGTGGACTAGTTTACAGCAAGGAAACTAGCAAACAGGCTGCACCCACGTGCACAAACCTCAAAACTAAATGTCCACATAACTGACGCATGCACAGGATTTTTGTAAAGTTCATTTACATAAAGTTCAAAAAACAGGTAAAACTAAATGTTAAGACGGTGTTTCTCAACCTATTTTTCTTTATCACCTGCCAAAGGAGACATTTTAGAGATTTTTTTTTTTCCTAAAATGTCAACCTCCCATGAAATTTTAATTCCGCAGATACGCTGTATGTCTGTTCCTATATTGTGGCTCTTTGGAGCACCATAAACCACTGTTGTCTAGGTATTTTTTTGTTTGTCCCCAACCAAGAGCCAATTTTCACCCCCACGAAACAATATTGCCCCCTGAAAATGCTTGGGTTAAACCATGTGAAATCATCTATATTCAATTTCATATGGTTCAACCTAATACACTGCATTACTTACATATCCAGTAGGGAAAACTGTAAAGAAAAGCAATGATTAATACTTTTAGAAGTATGACAACCTCAGGGTGCCTGGGTGTCTCAGTTGGTTAAGCGTCCAACTTTGGCTTGGGTCATGATCTCACAGATCATGGGTTTGAGCCCCATGTCGGGCTCTGCGCTGACAGCTCAGAGCCTGGAACCTGCTTCCGATCCTGTGTGTCCCTCTCTCTCTCTGCCCCTCCCCCACTTGTGCTCCATCTCTCAAAAATAAATGTTAAAAAAAGTCTAAAAAGAGAGAGAAATATGATAACCTCTAGTAGAGCGAAGGGGTCAGGATCAGGGAGGGGCACATGAGGAGGAGAGGAGTTGTTTCTAAGTTACCTGGAATGTTCTCCTTCACAACCTAGGAGAGATGTATTGTTTTATTATGAATCTTTAGACTGAACAGATATATTTTTTACACTCTCTTTTGTATAAGACATAGTTCAAAATTTAAAATTTCAGAAGGATGTAGCACAGAGGTGTTCTACAACACATTTTCTGTGTTGGTCCATGTTTTTAGGCGTATCCAGGTGCAACAAGCATTTGTGACACACCCCACTACCTTCCAGTTGTGTAATTGTGAGCAATTAATTACACAAAGCTCCTAAATTCCTGTGTCTCAGTTTCCCCACCTGACAAAATGGCAATAAAAATAGCATCTACCTAAGTCGGGGATCATGAAGATTAATTAATTGGCATCTGTAAGGTGCCTGGCACAATATGTGGCAACTGAGCTGCCACACAAGAGCCCTAGGAAGATGACTTCCCTGGGAGAGGGTGGGGGTTGCAGACCTCACAACTCAGTAGAGACTCCCCAGCCCCCTTCTAACTGACAGTCACTATGCAGCTATATCAGAATCCATCTGAAGCTCCAGGCTCAGAATTATTCCACCAGTCCAAACTAAGAGGACCATCAGAAGTCAATTTGTGGACTTTGACCCCAGGAATACACCCATTTGTTCATTCTTTCATTCCTTTGACCATCTGGCATTTCCCTCATGACTGTCGCTGTTCTGGGCCGAATGAGAGGAAGAAGGATCTCTACAGTCCAAACCTCATTCTCAAGAGGCATGCTTGGCTCTCTAGCCCAGGCTCTTCGGTGCCTCCAGTCCCCACCAATATGACAAAAAATGTGCAAGACCTGTATACCATAAACCACAAAACATTGCTGAGATAAATTAAAGAAGACCTACACAAATGGAGAGATAAGCTGTGTTCATGGTTTGAAGACTCATTATCGTAAAGATGTCAGTTCTCCCCAGATTGATCAAAGATTAATGAAATCCTAATCAAAATCCCAGCAAGATTTTTTGTAGCAATTGACAAACTGATTCTAAAATTTATGTGGAAATTCAAAGGACCTAAAATAGCCAAAATGTCTCTGAAGAAGAACTAAAAGAACTTACACTACTTGAAAGCCACAGAAATTGACACAGTGTGATATAGATGTGAAGACAGACACATAGCTAAATGCAACAAAATAGACCCACAAATATACAGTCAGTTAATTATCAACGAAGACGCTAAGGCAATTCTATGGAGAAAAGGTCATCATTTTCAACAAATAGCCTTATACACAAAGGAGGAAGAGGAGGAGGAGGAGAAGGAGAAGGAGAAGAAGAAGAAGAAGAAGAAGAAGAAGAAGAAGAAGGCTGAGGAGGAGGGGAGGGAAGAGGAGGAGAAGGGAGGGAAGGGGAGGGCAGAGGAGGGGAAGGACCCTATCTCACACCATATACAAAAATTAACTTGGAATGGATCGTAGGTGTATGAGCTAAATGTGTAAAACTTGTAGAAGAAAACAGAAGAAAAATTTAGTGGTCATGTTGGTTTTAAAGAGATGTTCACAGGGGCACATGGGTGGTTCAGTCAATTGAGCATCTGACTTGGGCTCAGGTTATGATCTCAAGGTCTGTGAGTTTGAGCCCCACATCAGGCTCTCTGTTGTCAGTGTAGAGCCTGCTTCAGATCCTCTGTCACCCTTTCTCTCTGTCCCTCCCCCCTCTCAAAACATTTTTTTTTAAAGAGAGATGTTCACAAACTCTCTGATCTTCCTTTTGTCAAGATGTGGAGTTTAATCCCCCTCGCCCTGAATGTGGACAGACTTAATCACCTCTAGCAAACAGATATGGCGGAAGTGATAAAATGTCGCTTCCAAGATTAGGCAATTAAAAGACTACAGTTTCCATCTTGGGTTCTCCCCCTCTCCATCATCCCTCTGTATCTGTCTCTCTCCCCATATTCATTCTGGGGAAAGCCACCTGCATGTCATGAGGTTGCTCTGTGGAGAGGGCAGCATGTCTGCTGTGAGGAGAGAGGTCCATATGGTGAGGAACGGAAGACCTGCCTTCAGTCACATGAGTGAGTTTAGAAATAGATATTTATTTCATCAAGCCTTAAGATGATTGCACCCTCATGAGAGACTGAGCCACAACTACCCAGCCAAGGTGTTCCCAAACTCCTGACCCTTGTGAAAATAACAAATGTTATTGTGTTAAGCCACTAAGTTTGGGGGTTATTTATTATGCAGCAATACAGTAATCTTGGGTTTGCCAAAAATGCCTTAAATATGACACAGAGAGCATGTACTATAACAGGAAAAAAAATCCATAAATCCGATTTTATAAAAATCAAAAACTTCTACTCTGTCAATGAAACTTCATAGACACTATTTCTCCCAATTGCTTCCACCACGTACACCTAAAAACCTGGATGTAACACAGCTGACAATCACAAGAGGGGTGTTGCAGTCAGCTCAGAGGGCCACAGCAGAATACCACAGACTGGTAGCTTAAACAACAGACTTTTATTTCTCACAGTTCTGGAGGCTGGGAAGTCCAACATCAAGGTGCCAGCAGATTCAGTGTCTGCTGAGAGCCCTCTTCCTGGTTGCAGAGAGCTGTCTTTTCTTCTTCTTCTTCTTCTTCTTCTTCTTCTTCTTCTTCTTCTTCTTTTTAAATTTTTTTTAATGTTTATTTTTGAGAGAGAAACAGCATGAGCAGAGGAGGGTCAGAGAGAGGGAGACACAAAATCTGAAGCAGGTTCTAGGCTCTGAGCTGTCAGCACAGAGCCAGACGCGGGACTCGAACACACAGACCACGAAATAATGACCTAAGCCGAGGTCGGCTGCTTAACCGAATTAGCCACCCAGGCGCCCCAACAGCTGCCTTCTTGATGCATTCTTACATGGTCTTTCCTCAGTGCATCCTTAGGAGGAGAAGGAGAGTTGTTGTCCTCCCAGTTGTATAAGGGCACTTATCCCATCGGGGGGCTCCAGCTTCATGACCCCATCTTAATCACCTCCCAGATACCATCACACCTCCAAATACCATCACACCGGGAATTAGGACTTGAACATATGAATTTGGAGGAAGACATAAACATTCAGTCCAAAACAAGGACTCTGAAAGATGGAAGGCAGGTTGGTGACTGAATGGTAGCAGAGAGCCCTGGCCAGTCCAGAGACAGTACTTTGCTGCCCTGTCGACAGGTCAGTCAGTGGAGAAGGAATAGAGAGACTTCTCCCTGCCCACTAACATCTGTGACCCTGGATGGAATGTTTTCCTCCCCTCCAGGTGTGGCACCAGCAGACTGAGTGGTGATTCTGGACTGAAATCCCTCACTCAGGGGTAGCAAATAGTTTATGGCAGCACAGCAACAGCAGATAACCTGGGGCATTTTCCTCCCCCACTGCTGGCTGTGTTAATCAAGGGGGGGTCTCACTTCCACCCACGATTCAGCAGTGGCTGAAGCCCTAGAGATTCCTCCTCTGTGGGTAGTGTCAGTGGAAAACATGGGAAGCTTGGACCTAGCAGTGGCAGGAAATGCCCCTCCTCTCCAAGCTAGGGAATGGTGGGAGGATTTTTGACAGAACAGAACTGGGGAAAGGGATTCTCTAAACCTGCATAGGATATTTTGTGCAGACAGCTGGTTGACCCAGGTTTTTCAGAGCAGCCTTGAATAGCACACATACAAAGTAGACCAGAATAGCATTGCAAGGACTCAGAAATGAAATTGTCATTGGAACCACAGCCCACAAAAGTAGGCCAAGACCATCACACTAACCTAAACAGAATGACTATTTGCTAAAATAGATTATTTCTATATGATCCAGAGTCTCAGGACATAATACTCACAATGTCCAGAATACAGTAAAAAATCACTCATCAGGGGCACCTGGGTGGCTCAGTTGGTTGAGCATCTGACCCTTTACTTCAGTTCAGAGATCGTGGGATTGAGCCCAGCATCAGGCTCAACACTGAGCATAGAACCTGCTTGAGATTCTCCCTCTCCCCCTCTCCCGCCTCTCCCCCTCTCCCCTGCTTGCTCTCTCTCTCTCTAAAATATAAAATAAAATAAAATAATTTTTTTAATTTTTAAAATCACTCATCATACCAAGTACCAGGAAAATCACAACTAGAAGGGGAAAAGACAATCAACGAATGCTTACACTGAGATGGACTCAAATGTTGGAATTATCTGGCAAAGATTTTGAAGCAACCATCATAAGAATGCTTCAATAAGCAATCACGAATATTTTTGAAACACGTAAAAATAAAAAATCTGAGTAAAGAAATAGAAAACATAAAAAGAACCATAGAGGAATTATAGAATTAAAAAATCAAATAATCAAAATTAAAAAATCATTGGATGGGCTCAATAATAGACTGAAGATAAGATATGAAAGCATACTGATCTGTCGATCAATAGAATTGATTCAGTCTGACCAACAAAGAGAGAATAGATGGGGAAAAAAATGAACAGAGAGCCTCAGAGACCTATGGGGTAATAACAAAAGTCTAACATTTGTGTTGTTAATGTTCCAAGAAGAGAAGAGAAAGTGTGGAACAAAAAAATATATATACATATATATTTGAAGACATAATTGTTGAATATTTCCAAAATTTGGTGAAAAGCATAAACCTATTCATTCAAGAAGTGAATAAGTCCAAAAGAGCAAACCTAAATAAATCCACCCAAGACATATCATAATCAAACTTCTGAAAACTAAAGACAAAGAAAAAATCCTGACAGTAGCTAGAAAGAAATAGTTCATTGTCTAAAGAAAAACACTTCAAATGACAGCAAATTTCTTATCTGAATCCAAGGAGACCAAAGGGAATGACACGACATTTTTCAAGTGCTGACAGAAAAGAATTGTCAATGCCAAACTACATGCAGATAATATATCCGTTAGAAATGAAGGAGTCACTCTTAGGCAGAGAAATGCTTACAAGAATTTGTCACCAGTGGACCTACTTCTAAAAATGACTAAGGTCATTCTCCAAACAGAAAGGAAATGATAACAGAAAGAATTTTGGAACATCAAAAAGAAAAAAGAAAGAACAATGAAATGCATAAAAAATAAGGGTAAATATCCTTCTCCTCATAAGTTTTTCAAATTGTGTTTGATGGTTGAAGTAAAAATTTTAACATGATCTGACGTGATGCTCGATATATAGAGAGGAAATACTTACAACAACTATATTTTAAAAGTGGAGAAATTAAAAGTACTTAAATGGAAGTAAGTTTTCTATACTTTCTCAGCATCAGTAAAATGCTGGTAAGAGTAGTCTAATCGGTTGTGTATGTATATTGTCAGACCTGGAGCAACCCCTAAAATAGAGGTATACACAGAGACGTACTCAAAAAAACTACAAAGAAATCATAACATAGGTCCCCCAGAATGTTCAAGTAACCCAGAGGCAAGCATGAAAAAAGGAACAGAGATGAACAAGAAACAGAAGGAACAAATAGAAAAATATAAGAAATATTGAAAATATTGGAAATATTGATGATCCCTAAATCTCTAATTTGGATATGTGCATAACAATCACCTCCTTTGAGCTTCTTTATCTGAACTAAGGTTTAAAAATCATATTCATATAAGTAAATCAAGACGGAATTCTAAAAAATGCTCGGGTAACCCACAGGAAGGCAAGAAAAGAAAAGCAAAGGAATAAAAAATGAAGGAAACAAACACAAAACAAATAATAATGTGAAAGACCTAAGCCCTAACATAGCAACAATTACTTTAAATGTAAATGGTTTAAATATACCAATTAAAAGACAGATTGGCAAAGTGGATTATAAAAAACACAACCCAACTACATGCTATCTATAAGATACTCATTTCAAACTTACCTATAGATAGGTTGAAAGTTAATGAATAGAAAAAGATACATCCTTCAAATATTATTTTTAAAAATAGCAGGAGTGGTTATATGTTAATATCACATAGAATAAATTTCAAAGAAAAAATTTCTCATGACAAAGAAAAATATTACAAGATAAAAGAATCGATCCACTGGAAAGACATCATAATCTTAAATATATGTGCACCAAACAACAGACCCTCAAAATACATGAAGCTAAAAGAAAAAGTAGACAAATCCACAGCCATAGCTGGGGACTTGAACACTCCAGTCTCTACAATGGATGGAACAACAAGACAGGCAATCAGTAAAGATATGGAAGAGCTGACCAACAGAATTTAATTGACATTTATAGGACATTCTAGCCAACAACAGAATATACATGATCTTCAAGTGTCCATGGAATATTCACCAAGATAGACCATTTCCTGGGTCATAGAGCAAACCTTAACAATTTTTAAAAATTGAAATCATATGGAGTATATTCCTGGCCATAATAGAGTTAAAGTAGAAATCAATAACAGGAAAATCTTCAAACACTTGGTAACTGAACTACACACTTGTATATAACTCATGAATCAAAGAGGAAGCATCAAACGAAATAAAAAACACATAAAACTGAATGAAAATGAAAACACAACTTATCAGCGCACCTGGATCAGTCAGTTAAGCATCCTATTTTTGATTTTGGCTCAGGTCATGATCTCACAATCGTGAGACAGAACCCCACTTTGGGCTCCACAATGACAGCATAGAGCCTGCTTAGAATTCTGTCTCTCCCTCTCTGCCCCTCCCTCTCCCTCTCTCTCTCTCTTTCTCTCAAAATAATTAAATAAACATAAAAAAACACACAACATATCTGAATTGGTGGGATATGTCTAAAGCAGTACTGAGAGGGAAATACATAGTGCTAAATGCTTATATTAGAAAAGAGAAAAGGTTCATATTAGTAATCTAAGTTCCCTCCTCAAGAAACTAGGAAAAGAAGAGGGAAAAAACCTAAAGCAAGAAGATGGAAGGAAATAATAAAAATAAGAGCAGAAATCAATGAAACTGAAAATAGGAAAAAATAGAGGAAAAAAAGCAGCTTTTGAAAAGATCAATTAAATTGATAAATATTGAATAAAATTGATAAAAATAGAAAGAGAAAAGACACAAGTTACCAATATTAGGAATGAAAGGGGGGATATCAATATAGATGCTGCAGCCATTAAAAGTATAAAAAGGAAATACTATGAAAACTCTATCCACATAAATTCAACAACTTAGATGAAATGTGCCAATTCCTAGAGAGTCACAAACTATCAAAACATGCCCAGAATGAAATAGATAACCCAAATAAATCCTATGTTTATTAAAGAAGTTGAATCTATAATCACTTCCAAAAAAGAAATCTCCATACCCTGACAGTTTCCCTGGAGACTTTCATCATTCAACATTTAAAGAATTAGCACCAATTCCAGACAATCTCTTCCAGAAAATAGAAGAGAAGGGAACATTTCCTAACTCATTTTATGAGGCCCTGAAACCAAAACCAAAGACCATATTTTTTTAAAAAAAGAAAACTATAGGCCAATATGTCTCATGAACTTAAATATAAAACTCCTAAACAAACTATTAGCAAACGTAGTTGAGAAATATTTTTAAATAATTATGTGCCATGCTCAACTGGGATTTATTCAAGGGATACAAGGCTGGTTCAATATTTGAAAGCAAGCAATATAATACACTGTATCAGAAGGCTAAAAAAGAAAACACATGATCATATCAATTGATGTAGAAAAAGAATTTTACAAAGTTCACTATCCATTCATGACAAAAACTCTCAGAAAACTAGAAATAAAGAGAAAATTCCTCAACTTGATAAAAAGCACCTACAAAAAAAGCCTTACAGCCAGTATCATATTTAACAGTAAAAGATTGAATACTTTTCCCTTAAGATCAGGAACATGGTTCTCACAAGTCTTATGCAACATAGTACTAGAAATCCTAACCAGGACAACAAAGCAAAAAATGCAATAAAATTGTGCACATATGAGAGAGGAAGAAATAAAACTGTCCCCATTTGCAAACAACATGATTATCTACATAGAAAATCTTAAGTCATCCCTGGGGATGAGAGGGTGGGGTGATGCCATCTTCCACCACCCACCAGCAAGCAACGCTGTGCTCCCAGGGGAGGCTGAAGCTGCTTATACCAAACCCTGCCCCTCTGTGCCCTGTAGCTGCATCTTTACTAGGGCAGGTCTGTGAGCCAGCACATTGGGTCTCTCCCCCAGAGGACACAAGGCACACAGGCCCCCTACATGTACCAAGTCTACTGATCATAGAGTGCTCCAAAGCATTGACTTCAGTTCTGGTGGAAATAGAACCAGGCTTTCTCTCTCTCTCTCTCTCTCTCTCTCTCTCTCTCTCTCTCTCTAATCAGGCTTATAGTTCTTTGTTCTTTTATTTCTTTGTTTCCTTTTCTCATTTTTTGGATCAAGCTTCTATTTTTTTTTTCTTTTTCTTCTTTCATTCTTTCTTTTTCTTTGGAATTAGGCTTATAGTTTTTTGTGTGGGTTTTTTTTGTTGTTGTTGTTCCTTTTCCTTTTCTTTTTTTTCTTTGGACCAGGCTTTTTTTTTAAGTTTATTTATTTATTTTGAGAGAGAGAGAGACAGAGGGGAGGGGCAGAGAGGAAGCGGGGGAAAGAGAATCTCAAGCAGGCTCCACACTGACAGCACAGAGCCCAACTTGGGTCCCAAACTAACAAACTGCAGGATCATGACCTGAGCCCAAACCAAGAGTTGGATGCTTAACTGTCTGAGCCAGCCAGGGCCCCAGGCTTATTTTAACAAACAAATCAAAGCACACACTACAGAGGAATGACAGGGCGGGGCGGGGGTGGGGGGAGTGTGGAGGTTACAAATACATGGAGATTAAAAGATATCCCACTAAAAAATGAATGGGTTAACTAGGAAATTAAAGTAGAAACTTAAAATGCATGGCTTTATTTAGTATCCAAAACCTTTGGGATGCAGCAAAGGCAATTATCCCAAAGGCATAAAAGGGAAGTATATAGCAATACAGGCCCTCATCTAGAAGCAAAAAAAGTCTCAAATACACAACCTAACCTAACACCTAAAGGAGCTGGAAAAAGAGCAGCAAATAAAGCCCAAAGCCAGCAGAAGGGAAGTAATAAAGATTATAGAAGAAACAAATGATACAGAAACCAAAAAAATAGTTGATCAAATCAACAAAACTAGGAGTGGGTTAGAGCCCACTCATTCATTTAACCTAAGATACCTCTTTAAGCCCCTATCTCCAAATACAATCAAATCACATATACAATCAAATCACATTGTGGGTTAGGGCTTAAACATGAATTTTGGGGGACACAAAACATAACATAACATAAAACCTAACAACATAATGTAACATAAAACATAATAATAACATAACATAACATAACATAACATAACATAACATAACATAATGTAACACAAAAGCTACTGTACTTAATGATGTATGAGGGAAAGTGGGCAAGCAGGAGATGTTATTATGGAAGAGTTAAATCCTCAATCACCCTGAGTATCAAGAAATAACACTATATAAGTATATTCTTGAGAAATCTGGAGAGGAATACTGGAAAAATATAACTTAAAGTGTTGAAATATATTTGCCTCTGGGTGGAGCAGAATGGGCCAGTACTGGTTCAGTAAAGTTACACAATACAAGTTCAACCTGCTGATCTTTCATATACATTTTTAAGTACTATTTGATTTTTAAACTTTCATGATAGACAATGTGATGGACTTACCAATAATCACTCCTACTTTTCCCAGTCCTATCTGAAAAGGCACTTGGGGAATTGACCTCAGCTCAAGGGTTGGGCTTGACTGAGACCTATTGGATGGCTCCAGAACAGAAGAATCTTGCCCAGTGTTCTGGAAAGTTCTCTCCTGACATGAAAGAGAAATTTGTCACTGGCAAGCCACGTTCTCCACCATGTGGATAAGGAAACAGGCAGCACCAAATGCTGTGGGTGACTATCTTAGTACCAAGCTGATGCTATGACTGGCAGAGCAGAGAGATGAGAAGACCTGGGATTTTAATGTATCTTTGAACACCTAAATCACTCAGCTGGAAGACAGTCCTCACTCTGATTTCTGATGTGTGAACTAGTATGTTTTCTTATTAGATATGCCCACCCAAGGAGTATTTCCTCTTATATACACCATAAAGCATCCAAAGAGGTATAACTCCATTCATGTATAAAATTGCTAAAAGTAAAACTGTATTTTAAAAAGTAGTACATACAATTTGGCCTACTTTTGATATATATGTCTATGTGAATATATATGCAAATATATTAAAATGTTAACAGTAATCTCTGGTAATAGAATTTTTTTTCTCTTTTTTCCCTGTATCCGTCAGGCTTTATATAATAACAAGTATTACTTATGTGATTGGATAATTTGATCACATTCTTCCCTTGCTTTGCTGATTATCAACCTTATTCTGTTTTGAGTTTTATTAAAAATATATTTCATAGTCTTTGGTAACCACATTGTAAATTTGAATTTATTTTACTCACAAAAAAAATTTTCTAATTCCCATTTAAAAGGAAGCCAGTATTACCCTGATACCAAAATCAAACAAAGACATTACAAGAGAAAAATCTGCAGACCAATATCTCTTATGAAATAGACAGAAAAAGTATTCAACAAAATACTAGCAAACCAAATCCAGCAACGTATAAAAAGAATTATATCCATGACCACAGGGCACCTGGGTGGCTCAGTCAGTTAAGTACCCGACTTGGGCTCAGGTCATGATCTCACAGTCTGTGAGTTCAAGTCCTGTCTCGGGCTCTGTGTCAACAGCTCAGAGCCTGGAGCCTGCTTCAGATTTTGTGTCTCCCTCTCTCTGCCCCTCCTCTGTCTCATTCTCTCTCTCTCTCAAAAATAAATAAATGTTAAAAAAAAAAAGAGACAATTATACTATATAACCAAATGGGATTTATCACAGGAATTTAAGGTTGGTTTGACATCTAAACACTCATTACTAAAATATGCCATATCAATAAAAACACATGATCATTTCAATAGACATAGAAAAAACATTTGACAAAATCCAACAAATTTCATGATAAAAGCTCAACAAACTAGAAAAATAAGGGAGCTTACTCAGCTTGATAAAGGGCATCTATGAAAAACATAGCTAACATCATGCTTAATGTTGAAAGACAGAATGTTTTCCCCACTAAGATCAGGAACAAGGCAAGGATGTTCACAACCACTAATTCTATTCAAAATTGTACTGACAGTTCTAGCCAGGGAAATTAGGCAATAGAAATAAGGATATCCAGAATTGAAAGGAAGAAAGTAAAACTATATTTATGGATGATGTGATCTTATATCTAGAATATCTTAAAGAAATCCACTAAAAGCTATTAAACTAGTTCAGTAAAGTTACATAATACAAGCTCAATATACAAAATCAATTGTATTTGTAGAAATTTGCAATGAACAATCTGAAAATGAAGTTAAGAAAATAATGTCATTTACAACAGCATCCAAAGGAATAAAATACTTCGTACATTTAACAAAATAAGTGCAAAACTTACATTCTGAAAATGGTAAAACACTGTTAAATTAAAAATCTAAATATATGGAAAGATATCCTTGTTCATGGGCTGGAAGAACTAATATTGTTAAAATAGCAATATCCCACAAATTAATCTACGGATTCAACACAATCCTTATAGGAATCCCAGCTGCCTTTTTTTGTCAGAGATTGACAAGCTATTCTAAAATTCGTATGAACTTTATGGGACTGAGAGTAGCAAATTAGTCTTCATAAAGAAGAACAAAGTAGGAGGACTCACATTTCTTTGTCAAAACTACCTATAAAGCAAAAATAATCAAAATAGTGTGGTACTGTCTTAAGACAGACATACAGATGAATGGAATAGAATGGAGAATCCAGAAATAAACCCTGATGGGGCACCTGGATGGCTCAAGTCAGTTAAGTGTCTGACTCTTGATCTTGGCTCAGTTCATGATCTCACGGTTCATGGGATCAAGCCTCACATCAGGCTCTGTGCTGACAATGTGGAACCTGCTTGGGATTCTCTCTCTCCCTCTCTCTCTGCCCCTCCCCTCCTTGCATGCATGCTTTTGCTCTCTCAAAATAAATAAATAAACTTTAAAAACAATGTTAAAAAAAAAGAAATAATGTACATATTCAAATGAGCTTAAACAATGATGTTGAAACTTTTTTTATTTTAGAAAGAAAGAGAGCATGTGGGTAGAAGAGACAGGCAGATGGAGAGAGAGAGAAAGAGAGAGTGAGAGGGAGGGAGAGAGAGAATCTTTTTTACTTTTTATTTTAAAAAAAATAATGTTTATTTTTGAGAGAGAGAGCACGAGAGAAACAGAGCATGAGGGGCAGAGAGAGAGGGAGATCCAGAATCTGAGGCAGGTTCCAGGCTCTGAGCTGTCAGCACAGAGTCTGACATGGGACTCAAACCCACAAATCATGAGATCATGACCTGAGCCAAAGTTGGACATTGAACCGACCTAGCCACCAAGGCACCCTGAGAGACAGAGACAGAGAGAGAGAGAGAGAGAGAGAGAGAGAGAGAGAGAGAGAGAATCTTAAGCAGGCTCCATGCTCAGCATGGAGCCCAATGTGGGGCTCAATCCCATGACTCTGGGACCCCAGGACCATGAGCTGAGCTGAAATCAAGAGTTGGATGCTCAACTGACTGAGCCACCTAGGTTCCCCAAAGTCAAGACTATTTAATGGGGGAAGGAATAATCTTCTCAACAAATGGTGCTGGGACAAATGAAAAGCCACGTGCAAAATAATTAAGTTAAACCCTTACCTTACACCATAATAAAAATTAACTCAAAATGGATAAAAGACCTAAATGTAAGTGCTAAAAACTATAAAACTCCCTAGAAGGAAAGTGTAGAAGTAAATCTTCATGTCCTTGAATTTGGCAATGGATTCTTAGGTAAGACAAAATGCATGAGCAACAGAAAAAAAAAATAGATAAATTTGACATAATTGAAATTAAAGTTTTTTTCTCCAAAAGACACTGTCAAAAGTGAAAGGACACCTGCAGAATGAGAGATAATATTTCCAAATCATATATCTGATGAGAGTCTTGTATCCAGAGTATATAAAGAACCCTGTTGATTCATAATTTAAAAAACCCAGAAATTTTTTAATAGGCAAAGGCATTTTTCCAAGGAATATATTCAAATGACCAATAAGCACATGAAAAGATGCTCAGCATCATTTGTCATTAGGGAAATACAAATCAAAACCACAATGAGATACCACCTCACACCCAACAGAATGGCTATTGCAAAAAAGGAAAACAAGCATTGATAAAGATGTGGGGAAATTGAAACACTTGTGCATTTCCAGTAGGCATGTAAAATGGTGCAGCTGCTCTGGAAAATCATATGCCAGTTCCTTGAAAAGTTATATAGAATGACCATATGATCCAGCAATTCCAGTCCTAGATGTTTACTCAAAAGAATTGAGAGCAGGGACTCAACTAGATGCCTGTACACCAATATTCATAGCATCATTATTCATAATAGCCCAAAGACAGAAGCAACCCAAAAGTCGGTGACAGATGAATGGATAAAATGCTTTATAAAGACATATTCTGCAAGCTTGAAAAGGAATTATATTCTGATATACACTATGCTGTGGACTGAATTCTGTCCCCACTACCAAAATTCATATTTTGAAGCCCTAATCCCCAATGTGATGTTATTTGGAGATAGGGCCTTTGGGGGATAATTGGGTTTAGATGACATCATTAGGGTAGGGACCTCATGATGGGATTACTGTCTTTATAAGAAGAGAAAGGGACAGGTGGACTCTCTCTCTCTCTCTGCCATCTGAGGACACAGCAAAGAGATGGCCATGATCAGCAGAACCTGACCATGCCACCACTGTGATCTCAGGCTTTCAGACTTCAAAACTGTAAGAAATTAATTTCTGTTGTTTAAACAGTCTGTGGTATTTAGTTACGGAAGCTTGAGATAACTAAGACATACTACAGCATAGATCAATATTGAGGACATTATGTTAAATGAAATAAGGCATACACAAAAGGATATTGTGTAATTCCCCTTATAAGAGGTACCTAAAAGGATCAAATTCATAAAGACAGAAAGTGGAATAGAGGTGATGAGGGTCTAGGGCAGGAGACAGTGGGGAGTTGTTTAATGGTACAGTTTTGGTATAGGATGATGAAAAGTTTTGGAGATGGATAATGGTATTGGATGCACAACATTGTGAATGTACTTAATGCCACTAAATTTTACATGTAAAAATGGTTAAAATAGTAAATGTTATGGTATGTGTATTTTACCACAATAAAAAATGTAACAAAATTACATGGAACAATAATTGACAGAACTGAAAATAGACACAGATTAGTACATAATTATGGTTGGAATTTTTTTAATGTTTATTTACTTTGAGAGAGAGAGCAAATGGGGGAGGGACAGAGAGAGAGGAAGAGCCCCACCTGGGACTCTATCCCACGAACCGTGAGATCATGAGCTGAGCCAAAATCAAGAGTTGGAACGCTTACCCGACTGGGCGACCCAGGTCCCCCTCCTGGTTGGAGACGTTTAAATTGGGTTTTGATTTGCATTTTCCTCATGGTTAATTAGGACATTTGAGGATATTTTGTTGTGCTTATTGGCAATTTGTGTCTCTTCTTTGGAGAAGTGTCTTTTCCAGCATTTTACCCATTTTGTAATTAAGTGGGTTTTTGTTTGCTTTTTTTTTTCGTGTTGTATTGTAAGTTTCTATATATTCTGGATACTAACCCCTTATCAGATATATAATCTACAAATATTATTTCTGTTCTGTGGCTTGTCTTTTCACTCTCTTGATAGTGTCCCTTGATGGACAAACTCTTAAAATTTTGATGAAGTCCAATTTTTTCTTTTGTTATCTGTGCTTTTGGTGTCATGATTAAGAAACTATCACTAACTTGGGGGGCCCCTGGGGGGCTCAGCCGGTTGAGCGTCCAGCTTCAGCTCAGGTCATGATCTCAGTTCATGAGTTCGAGCCCCACATTGGACTCACTGCTGTCACCACAGAGCCTGCTCAGGATCCTCTGTCCCCCTCTCTCTCTCCCCCTCCCCCACTCATTCTCTCTCTCTCTCTCTCTCAAAAACAAACAAACAACCAATGATCTATCACTAACTTGGTAGGATTCAACTCCATTCTTTCGCATGTGGCTATACATTTGTCTCAGCACCATTTTTTAAAAACACTGACTTTACTCCTTTACGTTGTCTTGACACTCTTGTCAAAAATCAATCATAAATGTAAGGGTTTATTTCTAGCATCTCTATTCTATTCCATCAGTCTATATCTCTATTCTTATGATGGTGTCACTGTTTTGACTGTGGTAGCTTTGCAGTAAGCAAAGTGTGAGTCCTCCTACTTTGTTCTTTATCAAGGTTGCTTTGGTTATACAGAGTCCCTTGAAATTCTATATGAATTTTAGGGTGAGTTTTTCTATTTTTGTAGAAAATCCCAGTGGGGATTTTGATAAGGATTTGCTTTAAATCTACAGATAAATTTGGGAAGTACTGTCATTTTAACAATATTAAGTCTTCCAGTCCTCTAATGTGACATGTCATTCGATTTGTTTAGGTCTTCTTTAATTTCCATCAGCAATGAATTTCAGTTTTCAGTGTACAGTATTTCTCCCCCTTGGTAAGTTTATTCCTAAGAATTTTATTATTTTGATGCTATGTAAATGTAAAGGTTTTCTTAATTTCCTTTTTGAGTTGTTCATTCCTGGTGTATAGAGATACAACTGATTTTTGTCTGTCAATTTTGTATCCTACAACATCACTAAATTCAACCTTCTTTGTGGGTTCCTTAGAAGTTTTCTACATATTGTGTTGTCTGCAAACAGACGTAACTACCTCTTCTTTTCCAGTTTGGTAACCATTTTTTTTTTCTTTTCTATTGGTACTGGCGGCACTATAATGAATAGTGACAAAGTGGGCATTCTCATATTGTTCTTGATCTTAGGAGAAAAGCTTTCAGACTTTCGCCAGTGAGTGTGATATTAGCTGCCAGTTTTTCATATGCGGCCTTTATCACATAATGAACATTTCCATCTACTCCTAGTTTGTCATGAAAGGGAAATGGATTTTATCAGATGACTTTTTTTTTTTTTTTTGCACAAGTTGAGATCATGTGGTGTTTTTCCTTGCTTCTTTCTATCAACGTGGTATATTACAGTGAATAATTTTCATACATTGAACCTCACTTGCCCTGGGGATAAATCCCACTTGCTCATGGAGTATAGTCCTTATCTACTGGTATTCCATTTGGTACTCTTTTATGGGGACATTTGCATCTACTCATAAGGGATATTGGACTTTGGTTTTCTTGGGGTGTCTTTGTCTCATTTTGCTGTCAGGGCAATGCTAGCCTCATAGAATGAGTTAGGAAGGGTTCCCTCCCTACTTCATTTTTTGGGCAAGAGTTTGAGAAGGATTGGTTTTAATTCATCTTAAATATTTGGTAGAACTCACCAGTAAGCCACTGGTTCCTAGGCTTTTCTTTGTTGGGAGTTTGTTGGTCACTGATTAAATCTATTTACTTGTTATATGTCTAGTCTAAATTCTGTTTTTTCTTGAATCAGTTTTGGTAATTTGTGTGTTTATAAACATTTTTCCTTTTAATCTTGGTTATTCAACTGCTGGCTTATAATTGTTCATAGTATTTTCTTATAATCCACTTTATTTCTGTTAGTTCAGTAATAATGTCCCCACTTCATTTCTGATTTTAATTAAGTCTTCTTTCTCCCTCTTACCCTTCACCCCTCTCTCTCCCTCAACCTAAGGGTTTGTCAATACTTTCAAAGAACAAACTTTTGGCATCATTGATTTTCTCTGTTGTTTTTCTACTCTCTCTTTTTTAAAGTTTGTTTATTTTTGAGAGAGAGTAGGGGAGGGTCAGAGAGCAGGGGGGACAGAGGATCTGAAGTGGGCTCTGCATTGACAGCAGAGATCCCAATGTAGGGGTGGAACTCATGAACCATGAGATCAAGACCTGAGCTGAAATTGGAAACTTAACTGCTTCAGCCACCCAGGTACCCCTGTTTTTCTACTCTTTAACCCCTTTAACCCATGTATATCTGCTGTAATCTTTATTGTTTCCTTCCTTCTGCTTTAGTTGGCTCTTCTTTTTTCTAGTTCCTTAAGGTTTACAGTTAGGATATTAACTTGAGATTCTTTTCCTTTCTAATGCAGGCATTTATTGTTAAAAATTTCCCTCTTAGCACTGCTTCCCACAAATTTTGGAATATTATATTTTTAAAAATTCCCCTTGTGACTTTTTTTTTTTACCCATTCGTTAAAAGTCTGTTAATTTTTGTGGATTTTATTACTCTGAAATTTCCAGTTTCTTTCAATTATTGATATCTAGTTTTATTCCATTGCCATCAGAAGATACTTTATATGATTTCAGTCTTTTAAAACTCATGAAGAATGTTTTTGTGTGTCTTGGACGATGTTCCATGTGCACTTGAGAAGAGTACGTGCTGTGCTGTTGTGGGAGTGTTCTGTTTATGTCTGTTAGGTCCACTTGTTTTAGGTTGTTGTTAAAGTCCTCTTTGTGTCATTAATCTTCTGTCTGACCTATCCATTTTTGAAAATGGGCACTGAAGTGTCCGCCTGTTACTGTAAAACTGTATTTCTCCCTTTAATTCTGTCCAATTTTGCGTCATATATTTTGGGGCCCTTTTGTTATGTGTGGTCAAGTTTGTCATTGTTATATCTTCTTGCTGGATTAGATACTTTATCAATATATAATGTCCTTCTTTTCTTTTTAAGTTTATTTAGTTTGAGAGAGAGAGAGAGAGCAGGGGAGGGGAAGAGAGAAAGGGAGACAGAGAATCCCAAACAGGCTCCACATTGTCAGTGCAGAGCCCAATGCAGGGCTTGATCCCATGAACCATGGGGATCATGACCTGAGTCGAGATCAAGGGTCAGATATTCAACCCTCTGAGCCACCCAGGAGCTCCTATAATGTCCTTCTTCATCTCTTGTAAATTTTTTTAATTAAAGCCTATTTTGTCAGATAATATAAGTCTCTCTAACTCTCTTTTGGTTACTATTTGCATGAGATATCTTTTTTTTATCGTTTTACTTTCAACTTTTTTGTGTCTTTGTATTTTAAGTCTCTTGTTGACAACATGTAGATAGTTGATGAGTTTTTTCCCCCAATCTGCGAGTCTCTGTCTATTAATAAGGGAGTTTAACCCATTGCATTTGGAATAAATACAGATAAGACATGATCTACTTCGGCCATTTAGCTTTTTGTTTTCCGTATGCCACACGTTTTGTTCCTCAATTAATCTGTTATTCATTTTTTTTATGTTTACTTAAAATTTTGAAGTGTATGTTCGATTTTCTTCTTTACTTTACTTTTCTATATATTTAAAAATTATTTCCTTAGTGGTTATGTCAGGAATTACAATTAACATCTTAAACTTATTTATAACAACTTAGTTTGAATAGCAACTTGGTTTCAATAGTATATATTCTGCTCCTATATACTTCTCTCCTTCTCCTATTATTTTGCCAATTACATCCTTACACATTTTGTGCTCATTAATATACATTTTCAAGTACTGTTTTATGTATTTGCCTTTTAAATCATATAGGAAAACAGATGAGGGGTGCCTGGGTGCCTCAGTCAGTTGAGCACCTAACTTCGACTCAGGTCATGATCTCTCGGTTCATGAGTTCAAGCCCTGCATCGGGCTAACTGCTCTCAGAGCAGAGCCCGCTTCAGATCCTCTGTTCCTCTCTCCTTCTGCCCCTCCCCCACTCATGCTCTCTCTAAAATAAATAATTTTTTAAAAAAGAAAATTTTTTAAAAAAAGAAAAAAGATGAGTTATAAACTAAAAGTAAATGAGGTTTTTATATTTGTCTATGTAGTTACATTTACCAGTGTTCTTATGGCTTTGAGTTACTGTCTGAGTTTCAGCCAGAAATATTCCCAGTGGCATTTCTTGTAAGGCAGGTCTACTGTTAATGACATCTTACAGCTTTTGTTTATCTAGAAGTATCTTAATTTCTTCAAAGATAGTTTTGCCAGATATAGAATTCTTGGTTGAGAGGGGTTTTGTTTTTGTTTTTAAAGGACATAAATGTCATCCCACTGCCTTCTGGTTTCCATGGTTTCTGGTGAGAATTTTGTTATTAGTCTGATCTTGTACTTGATGAGCTGCTTCTCTCTTGCTGCTTTCAAAATTCTGTCTTTGGTTTCAACAATTTGACTTATGTCTTGGTGTGGATCTCTGAATGTATCCTGCTTTGAGTTCATTAAGCTTCTTGGATGTGTAGATTCATGTCCTTCAACAGATTGTGGCAATCTCTTCCTCAGATACTTTTTCTGCACTTTCTTCTCCTCCTAGGACTCCTACAATGCATATGTTGGTACACTTGATAGTGTCCCATTAATCCCTCAGATTCTTCATTTTTCTTTCTGCGCCCCATCCCCCCAAACTGGATAATTTCAACTGTCTTAGTCTTTAATTCTCTGGTCTTTTTTTTCTGCCTGCTCATATACACATCTGCCTTTGAATACCCTCAGTGAACATTTTATGTCACTTAGTGTACTTGTCAGCTGCACAATTTGGTTACTTGTTTATCATTTCTATTTTTTTTAATATATTTTCATTTTGTTCTTATGTCATTTTCCTGATTTCCATTAGTTTTCTGTCCATGGATTCCTTTAGCTCATCGAGCATATTAAATCAGTTGATTCAATGTGTTTAATAATTCCAATGTCTGGGCTTTTTCAAGGATAGTTCTGTCAAATCGTTTTTTTCCTGTGGGTGAGCCATATTTTTCTGTTTCTTTATGTTTTTCACTTGTTTTTTTTTTTTTTTTTTAAGAAATGGACATTCTGGGATTTTATAATATGCTAAATCTGGAAATCTGATTTTCCCAATCCTCAGGGGTTGATGATATTTGTTTATTGAGGGCAAAGCCATATGATTGTGACTTTCCCAAACCATTTTTGCAAAGTATATATCCCTTTCGTGTGGTTCCTGAAGTTTCTATCCCATTATCTCTGTAGTCAAGCAGTGACCTGAGAACAATTTCTTTAAATGTCTGTCTCCAACAAGGAAAAGAAGAGGGTCCTGTCTCTGTAAGTCTTCTGAAGGATGACACCAGTGTAAGCCACTGCTACTGAGGGCCCAAACCAAGGCAAGTATCTGTGCCAGTTCCTCACATATCACTAGATC
The DNA here is from genome assembly GCF_018350215.1 of Panthera leo. Lineage (NCBI taxonomy): Eukaryota > Metazoa > Chordata > Mammalia > Carnivora > Felidae > Panthera > Panthera leo. Next base: position 109,907,839 of record NC_056686.1, read on the forward strand.
AGCTCAAATGTATGGATCCAAATATTTTGAGAACAAGGTCATCTCTGTCCACACCAGCACCACCCATCTACTCCAAGAACACAGGCTGCTGTCCCCATGGCCACAGTGGTGCCAAAAAAATAGGAAGTGGTAGTTAGTTCATGCATGCCATTCACACAAGATCAGAAGCTTCTTCATGAAGCACTATGCTGGTTGTTCTAAGTGTCCAAACATGTTCCAGAGTTCCAAAATAGTTTATTGCAATAGCTTTTCCCACTTTAATAGTGATTGACCCCATATGCATTGTAAATTAATGTCATTAGGTACATACATATTTAGGATTGTTAATGTCTTCTTGATTGACTTTTATCATTATAGAATGTCCTTTTTGTAAACCTCTGGTAATGTCTTGAATTTCACTTTGCCTGACATTAACATAGCCACACCAGTTTTCTTATGTTTGTGTGGTATATTTCTTAATTTCAACCTATTTGTATTAACTGTTAATTCTTGTAAATTATTTTTTAAAACACAATCTCAAAATCTCTGCCTTTTACTTAGAATATTTAAAACTATTAATATATGATGCAAATCTTGATTTTTTTCAGTTTAAAGTCTGCTGTTTAGCTGTTAGTTTAGTATTTATCTCCTCTGTACTTGTTCCTTTGTTCCTGCTTTCTTGCCTCTATCAGGTTGATTATTATAGGGTTTTTTTTTTTATTATTTAAAAAATTTAAGCACTGAATTTTATCTCCCATTTGGTTGGGGAGGGCTATAACTTCATATTTGGTTTTTAATGGTTACTCTAGGGAAAACAACATGCTTCCTCAGCTTATCAGTTTATCTTGCATTACTATCACACCAATTCACATATAAGAATCTTATAACTCCCATCTTTTGTGCAATTGTCATATATTTTACTTCTATCTATATAACTATTATACTTATGACATATAGGTATCAATTTTGGTTTAAGCAATCAATAATATCTTAAAGAAAAAAATAGTATATTTACCTGCATATTTACTATTTCCAGTACTCTCCATTCTTTCCTGTTGATCTGAATTTCTATCTGGCATCATTTCCCTTTTAGCCTGAGGGATCTTTACCATTTTTTATAGTCCAGATCTACTGGGAATGAATTTTATTTGCATTCAATTATTCTGAAATGTTTTATTTCATTTTCATTCTCAGAGAACATTTCCCCCACACATAGAATGCTAAAACAGCTTTGCCTTCTTTCAGCACTTTAAAAATGTTATTCTGCTGTCATCTGTTTTTCTCCTGCTGAAAAGTCAACTGTCATTCCTATTGCTGTTCTTGTGTATCATGTGTCTTTTTTATTTTTCCTGGCTACTTTGAAAAGATTTTATCTCTGGTATTCAGCATTTGACTAAGATGTGCCTAAGGTGTGGCCTGTATACTTATCCTGCTTTTGGGTGGTGGGGTGACATATGGTTAGAAACCCGAAGAGTGTCAGAGTTCTGTGATGCTCACAGTTCACACCATGCAGGATCACTCAGGGGAAACACTAGAGTTGGTCTTGAAGAAAAAGGCAAGATAGGAACAGTGGGAAAGAATTTTTATAATGGTTTCCCCAGGAATGAATGGGCAAGGAAGGGTAAAAAAGATTAGGACTAGCTAATTTGAACAATTCCAGTGGGCTCTGGGGCTTGGGAGCTGCCGCTAGCTGTCTGGTATATGGTTTTGGGCGATTAGGGTGGGTGTACAGTGGCCCAGAATGTGCATATCCAACCAGTAAAGTGGTTGATGGTATGAACTTAATTGGATGCTCAAGATAATTCACTGGTCTCTAGCCAGGGCCTCAAAACTGGTTTTAGAATTTTTTTAAAAACTATTACAGAGGGTCACTGAGGTTTTTGGATATTGATATTTTAATCACATTTTGAAAATTTTTAGCTAATATTTCTCCAAAACATTTTGCTTGTTTCTTTTCCTCCAAATATTTTCTTTTTCCTCTAGGGTTCCACTTAGCATATTTTATATTTTCACTATTGCCTCACAAGTTGTTACATCTCTGTTCATTTATCTATGTTTTTTTTTTCCCTCTTTGCTATTCAACTTGGATAATATCTATTAGCCTGTCTTCACATTCACTGATCCTTTCTTTTGCAGTGTTTAATATTGTAAGCCCATCCATGAGACTTTTAAAAATTGTATGTCTCTTGTAAAATTCTCCACATCTTCATCTTTGTGTCTGTCCTTTTCTATAGATCCTTTAAGGTATTTATAATTATTTTAAAATTCTTATTCAGTAATTTCAACATCTTGCTTATTGGGGGATTTGTTTGATTTTTTCTTGGTTGTGTGTCATACATTTCTTCTGATGGCTCCTGATTTGTAATGGTATACTGGACATTCTGGGTGATACAGTGTGGAGACTGAATTGTTGAGTTTTGTTTAGTAGGCAGTCAAGTTACTAGCAGATCACCTTGATTTTTTTTGAAGGCTCAATTTTAGGCTTTAGTAGAGTGGGTCTGTTTTAGTTTTGCCCTTAGTCCTAGGGCCTCAACCAGTGTTCTCAGATGTGGTTCTCATTCTAAAGCATGGCTTTCCAGGTTTTCAATGAAAGCCCCCAAAATTTACTATGTCTCTCTAACCTGGTGGGTCATAAATTCCAAACTTTCCCTCCCCAGCACCAGACATCTGCTGAAATCTCTGCTGACCTTCTCCAGACTTCCAGTTGCTTTCTGTTGGGCTCTCTGGAATCCTACCCAACTCATGCATAATTTAGGAGGAGTCAACCAAGAATTGGAGGGGAGTATGACAGGTGAACTCAAGGCTCTGTGTTTTCCTCTTTCTGGAATTTCCCTTTCAATTTCCAAGCTGCTCCAACAACCCTGAATTCTGAGTTGGCTCCTCAACCTTGTGAGATTGCCACTTTTTATTGTATTCCCTGTGGGGCTACATGAGGAACCGTCACTTAAATGTGATCTTGTCCAGTGTGTTACTCTTCTTTCAGTGGATGAGTCCCCTCCAGTTTTGCTTGTCTCTGGTCACTTTCCTCACTTTACAGTGCATTTCAAAATTTACAGTGCATTTCAAAAACGTATATAAAATGTATATAATTATTGGTAGGAGAGTTAGTCTGATACAAGACACTCTGGCCATTACAGGAAGCCAGATGTTTAAATGTTGTTTAAAATAAAATTCAACCTCCTTGGGGCCCCTGGGTGGCTCAGTCGGTTGAGCATCGCATTTGATTTCAGCTCAGGTCATGATCTCACAGTTCATGAGCTCAAGCCCCTGTGCAGAGCCTGCCTTGGATTCTCTCTCTGCCTCTCCCCAGCTCACACACGCTCTAGCTCCCTCTCTCAAAACAGTTTAGTTTTGAAAAAATCCAATCTTCTTTTTACTTATCTTGATGATGGTTAAGTCTGTTCACCTTGAAAACCTACCAAGATGTATGTTTGTGTACTTGGGCCTAGATGTGCTATTTACCAGTAAAGTTTATTACAAGAAAAAGCCAACTTCCTGTCAGTACCCAGTTAAAAACCACTCGGGCTTTCTTGTGGCCCTGGGATCAAACTCAGATCCCTGCCTCAGAATTTCTCTCCTGACTATGGACTCTAGGTTCACTTGCAGCTCTCTAAATGAGACAAACTAGCTCCTGCTCCTCCCTCTATCCCCACCTCCCACACCCTACCTGGATAATTCCTCAGACATCATTTTAAGCATCATCTCCTTGTAGAAGCTTTTCCTGACTACCAAAGAAATCCCTCCTCTCTTCCACCTGAGGGGCCCTCTGCTGCCTTCTCACAGCCACCAAGTCCCCCTCCCTGACCTCCACCTCAGCAGGAGCACTCCATACACTGGCTGGCAGTATCCAATGAGCATCTGAATGTTAGGAACCATATCTTCAAGTCTGGCCCCAGAATAGTTTAGAGAATCTGCAAAATGTTCAAACTCTGCCACCCTGCCCATTATGGTGAGCTCCCCTGGGGCAGCTTGCCTACAAGATCCTGCCTGTGGCAGTTCTCCAAGGCTGGCAACCTTCAAGAGGCACGGGTGCTATTGTGAGAATTGGTGGAGCTGGACCCAGCTCCATCACCAGAGCAAATGTGCAGATAAAGCTCTCCTTCCTGCAGGCTTGCTTCTTCTGTCAGATGAAACGGTGGGATTTTGAGCTCTAATGATATGTCCTTCCTAAACATAAAAGCCGAATGACCAACCAGACAGTTTTAAAGAAGACAAGTAAAAGTTTATTGTGTTGAGCAGACCTTATTTTCATTACAGTACCAGGAAATTCATTCTCCACTCACTTCGGGTGCAGAGGGCTCTGCAGACACCTAGGGCCCCGGTACTTGTTCCCAAGCAAGGGGCAGCACCTGCACCTATGTTGCATTTAACGAGCAGGATTACAGTAAAACAGAATAGTTATAAAGAAGGTTTTCTAAATACATACTTTCCTTTAAAAATTCTAGTATTTTTCATTTTTTCTATGTTTACCTCATTATCATCAAGGATAACTGGTTGGAAAACATGGTACTTGATAATCTTTTTCCCAAATCATTTGCCTTGAATTTTGCTACTTTTACTCTGACGAGGAATTATGCCCACTTCTCTGGACATCTAAATAATGACGAGTAAGGCAATGCATAAATTACAGGTGGGATGAAGGCCTTAGCTCATACCCCAACTTGTTTCTTCTTAAATCTTCCACATTTGGCCTCTATGTTGCTAGGTAATTTAAGATTCAGGAGACAGCCTCTTGCTTGCAAAATCAGTATCAGGGAGTTTAAGCTTAATGTGCTACTTTTGGGGAGCATGCCGCTGCTTGAAGCTGATTTTGTGGTTTCGTTTTATAAACTGTCAGCACTCAATGGCACCCTGAAGGGGAGAGACCATCTACTTAGTGCACTGACTCACTACTACCCACAAGTGTCATTTCTGAATTAGATCAAGAGATCAAATAGCAAATGAAAGAGAAATTGGTATCCTCCAGATAGTCTGAAATATTAATTACAACCTGAGTTAATGAAGTCAAATTTGTTTGAATTCAATCAGGCAATTACCAAAGTTGTGATTGAGATCTTCCCCCACTACATCAAGACAGGGAAAACATGAATTTAAGTAAAAAATGTTATCCCACCAAACTAGACACATGACAGCTATATTTAACTCTAATCATCCCACAAAAATGTCCCCATAAAATCAAATACTTAAAAAATTAAAATTATACAACAGTTGAATATATACTTAAATTACTTTGTGCACAATGCACCTTCCATCTGTTGTTGCCAAGAAAAACTTTCCATTTACCAAATGATCTACCAGTTTACCAGGTGATTTAGCAGAACATTTCCATCTCCATGAAATCTGACGCCATAGCATTAACATTGGAATCAGAAAAACACACTAGAAATTCCCTTGTGACTCATTCATGGCAATTTTAGAAAAGGGCTACTTTCAAGTACCCGAGTTTACTCACAGGGGAGATGTAGGGTAAGAGGAATTTTACTGAATCCTAGGAGGGTGGTGTCTGACTTGTTCCAAATTACAGTGGCAGTCAAGTATGATTCCCAGCTAAAGGACAATGGAATTTCCTTCCTATTAGCTGGGCCCGTCCCTTCTGAAAACCCCACTCACACCGCCAGCTTCCGGACCTTCGTTCAGGCACCACGTCCTGCAACCAGACAGAAGTTGTTCCTTCAAGCACAGCCTCCACATGGTTCACAGCATGAGGACTGGAGGAGAGCAGAGTTCATTAAGCTCCGTTCCTGGAAACTATTTCTGAAACATATGTAAAATCTTTGCTCTCCCACTAGCTGAGTTCACGAAACAAGGGCCTACCTCGAGGCATATACACATAGTAGGTAGGCAAACATCTGCATGTTTCCGTTAGAAACGCCACATCTTGAGATTCTACACCTTATCATCCTTATGGGAAACTAATGTGTCATCATTCTCGGTGTGGTCAGTACTGAGTTCAATTGTAAAACACACATAGGCATGCCTCCTCAGCTCCAGCAGCAGGCTGTGTGAATGGGGTTTGGTCTCAAATGCCACTGTTCGTAGAACATAAAAACTCACATGTTGCATGTCATTCGGACATGTCACATTATTTCACATCACACTGGCCCTGATTCATAAAGAAAATTTCCCATTATGGCATGATGAGAGACAACAAATCCCGTTCCATAAAAATGATGGTTAAAAACAATGCACTGTGAACAGTTTCCAGAACCTTGAGCATTTCAGTGCCATCAATTCTTGCTTCTTGGGAAAAAAATCTCTATCTTTTGGGTCACAATTTGCTTTCGCACAGTAGTCAATGGACAAAGCTGACCAAGACCAAATTTTAGTGGTATTATCATTTCCTAGGACATTAGAGGTTCATCCTGAAAGATGCTGTTGCCACATGAACCAAGAGAAGGAAGGAAGGCCCTACACCACTTCAAAAGCAAACGAGGTCTTACACACTTAGAAACAACTACTGGTAAGACTTGTGCTTAGGGTGGTGACGGACAAGAGCAGTGAGGACACACACTACACGGAGAACAAATTTCACACTGTACGTTCCTCACATGGAATATGCATAAGAGACCTGGTGGAAAGACATGGAGAAAGGTGGCATGTTCCATGTCCCAAGGGAACCAGCATTTAAAAAGCACACCCCAGTGACTTTAGTATTTCCCACTCAATCTCCCAGAAAATCAACTCGGAAAGTACACAGTTCTGTTCACGGGTGGACTGAAGTGGTGGTGGGAGAAGGCTCTCTGACAGCTTTTCTTCGATCCAAGATGAGGCTAAACAAATGTTTTTTGTTCTCATTGATTCTATCCCTTCAGCTGCTCTGACCAGTGAGCGGCAGGGAGGGGGGGGCGGGGGGGGGGGTAACTCAAGCTACAGCCTCTGTCAACAGCAATGACTCTGAGGGACCTTTTCAGTCTTGGATCCATTTATCTAAAAATTTGAGCTCCCTTCTTCCCAACTTTTAATGGAATTATAAAAGCTCCTTCTGACTGACTGAGAGACTCCTAAGCTAACTTTTGCTTATGTGACTATAGAAAAAAATAAATTACTTGATATTTGCCATAAGACTTTGATTTCTAAAAAAGACTGAAAACCTATGTTCCGTGGCTTAGAAGAGTGAGGATTCAGCTATCATTTGCAGCCCCTCCTCACATTTGTAAAAAGCAGGCAAAATATTAGGGACAAAAATGGTTTGCAATGGAAGGAGGCACAGTCCACAGGAGTGCTCTTGTGTACCCTGCAGCCTGGGCAGACAGAGGGAAGCCCCTAGAGCCTCACGCCCATGTAGGCCAAAAACACACCAGACGACTCCCTCTGGGTGCCTCCCAACACTGTCCGCTCACCAGGAGAGGCCGCTCCAGAAAGGCCACTCTGGGCCACTGAAGTAAAGACACTAAGAGCAGGGCTGATGCTGCTTCAAGATGCAACTATGTGCTGTCAGAAGAGTGGTGTGCCGGCAATTTCGGCAAACCAGAGGCAGCCCACAGCACTGAACTAAAAGGAACAGAGGACCACGTACAGAGGAACACGGATTACAGTCAACATCTCTCCTCTTCTCAGCTCTGGGAGTCCTGCGTAGAGAAAAGTCAAAGCCAACTTTGCCTGGGTCTGAGAAAGAACCCCCTGCCCCCCACCCAGAGGAGCAGAAGGTGGATGATGTGATGACCTTCCCGAGGGAGACTGGAGCCCGTCAAGATGGATCACCAGAGGGGCTCACTATGGCTGTATCCAGTGAGGAAATCAATAACAGACTTTTTTTTTTTTTTTTTTTAAGAAAGTGGGAAGAAAAAGCAAAGACTTTCACAAATAGAAAAATTATTTACAAAACAATTTCCTAAGAAGTTTACTGGGGTTGGGTGGGGAATAAGAATAATGTTTTCATTTTAAATTAGTCACGTGGTACTGACGGTTTATAAAAGGGAATGGCCAATTTCTGTCTTCTTCACCTCCCCCAAAATACCTTAAAGTCATCCTACTCCTGATAGTTTTCCTACCCTCATCCCAACCCACCCCATCCTGTCTCCAAATTAATTGCCTGGAGCCAATCTCAAAGACACATGATTGTTGGTTGGGTTTCCATTTAACAATGAACCCACTGCTGGGGAAGAGAACACAAGGACACAGGACGCACTGGCATAAACCTCAAGGTGTGTGGACCTCGGACAAAGCTTCTGCCACCACAGCGCAGGCTGCAGACTGAGCTCCGCTGTCAGTAAACTGAGGTAAGGAAGAACATGGCGGCTCTGGCGGGTCGGCTTCCCATGGTGATGCAGCATGTGTGTGCTCTTGGTGTGGGCACCACAGGACTCATTTTCTTCCAGTTGCCTCTGCCATTTTCCCTTCTGGTTAGAAGACTGCTCTTTACAGAGTCCCAAAAGATCAGCCACTTGTCTTCCTCTGAGGTACAAATCCAATAGAGCCTTGACTCCAAAGATCCAGAGCCCACCGGCGTGTAGAAGTCAAAATCAAATGCTCAGAATCAAAAGGTGTGGCACGCCTGCCCAGCCAGTTTATCAGCAGTTGTAAAGACAGATCAGAAAAAACTAGCATTTAATACAAAAAGTGTTTTTCAAATGGTGCAATTTCCTGTCCTCCTGCGAAGATCATAATTCTTCTCGTTTCTGAGGTCCTATGGAAAAGGAGAACAATTGAAAATAGAATGGTTTTATCCTCAAGTGACAAAAATACAGACTGAATATTTCTTCTGGTACTGTAACCTATTAACTGTGGCCCCACCTCCATTTTATCTCTATTTTGAAATTTTTAGAAGCTTTGGTGTGGAGTGTATTATATTTTGAAAGCAAAAACAAAACAAAAAAGACCTTTTTGTTTTTAAAAACACAAACCACCTGCATATCCCTATTCCAGCAGAACTGTTTCACAAATACAATCTTTACTTCTGGTAAAAATATACACATTTTTAGTCAAGATTCTTCTTTTTTCATTTAATAACACACAAACACATTTTCCTAAGTAAAAGTATAGCTCATTTACCACTCTCTATTCTTGGATGTTTAAACTGTTTTTAATAATTTTGGTTTACTGGGGAGCCTGGATGGTTCAGTCAGTTAAGCATCTGACTCTTGACTTTGGCTCAGGTCATGATCTCATGGTTCATGGGATCAAGCCTCACATAGGGCTCTGTGCTGATGGCACGGAGCCTGCTTGGGATTCTCTCTCCCTCTCTGCCGCTCCCCCACTTGCTCACGCATACACTCTCTCAAAATAAAACAATAAACTTAAAAAAATAATTTTGGTTTAGGGGCACCTGGGTGGCTCAGTCGGTTAAGTGTCTGACTCGGCTCAGGTCATGATCTCAGGTTTCATGGGTTTGAGCCCTCATCAGGCCCTATGCTGACAGCTCAGAGCCTGGAGCCGCTTTGGATTCTGTGTCTTCCTCTCTCTCTGTCCCTCCCCCACTAGCACTCTCTGTCTCTCTCAAAAATAAACATTAAAAAAAATAATAATTAAAAAAATTTTGGTTTATAAATAATAAATTTCTCCATTTTTATTACTTTTTTCTTATGTGAACTTATTTCTTTAAGGTAAATTCCCAAGAAAGGAATTACTGAGGGTATAAACATGTTAATGGTTTCTGCTTTTTAACAAGGACTGTTCTAATACACAGAGCTTTGGCAAGGTAGACCCAGAGCACTTTCCTCATCATCTTCCCAACAAATAGCATTATCAGTATCAATATGCACATTTTTTCAATGGAGTGTATATATATTTTTTTTAATGTTTATTTTTGAGAGAGAGAGAGAGAGCACAAGCAGGGGAAGGGCAGAGAGAGAGGGAGACACAGAATCTGAAGCAGGCTCCAGGCTGTCAGCATAGAGCCCAACGCGGAGCTCGAACTCACAAGCCATGAGATCATGACCTGAGCCTAAGTTGGGTGTTTAACCAACTGAGCCACCCAGGTGCCCCTCAAGGGAATATTTATTAATGACAGATTCCTTTAATGTAACTGTTGTTTTCTCAACTTCATTTATTTGTGTTTTCCTCTTATTTGAACAGAATTGTACATTATTTACCCACGTATCGATAGAAATCCTTCAGGTGTTAATAGCGAATTTGAATTATTTTTATTATTTTTATTTTATTATTATTATTATTTTATGATACTAAACAACACAGTACAGTCTTCGGGATGATTAGGTGAATCATTCAAGATCCATGTTCTGTAACTGACTTCTTAGAATTAGTTTTGAGCTGAATAATGTTAAAAAACCAGAATTCAGCTTATTAATAGTTTACAAACGGTCACTATTGTATTCTAATGATTTTTGTCAACTGTATACCATTAGAGATTTACACAAGAGTGGGGAAAATATTACATTAAGATTTAGTCCCTTCTATTCTTAGCCTAAATTAAATAAGTCCACTCCAATATTCTTCTTTGAAAGAACACTTTTTTTTTCAAAATCAATATACACTTTGTCTTGACCCTAAATATGTTCATTTAATAATGCCTGGACAGATTTAATAAAAAACCAAGGAATCTGACAAAAGATCCCCAAAATAATGTCAGGCTTAGCTTATATATCACAAAATTCATGAGCCTAAATAACAGAATTCTCAGCGCACCTTTTCTCAAAAAGATAAAATAAAATAAAATAAAATAAGGGAAAAGAAAAGGGGGCAGCAACTGTATTAATACATACGTTTAGAAGGCCAACTAAAAAAGGAAAGTAAAAATATACACTGGTTGATGTCAGGATGGAAGGGCTGAGATTCCTTTTATTCATTATTCTGTTGTTTTTGCAACAAACACAAATCAGAAATGCAAATAAGTACTTCCCTAAGGCTGACCGCTGGACTTACCTTCCCAGCGTGGCTCCTGTGTCGTCTTCTTGTCCAGCATTCCTGTCTCTTTCTCCCTCTGGAACCGGGTCTGTAGCTGCTTGATCTCTTGGTCGTAGTCCTGCCACTCTGGGACAATTCGAACAGCTGCTTCCAGCTTGGGCTCTTTGGTCATTGGATTATTACACTGTAAAACCCAAATCACATGCTTCAACCAAGCTGAAGACAGGGCACATTATACAGAATTAAAAGATGTGTCTGTTCTTGGATTCTAAGTCCGAACTGAACAAAAAGAACAACACTGAAGAGCCAAATGAGAGACCAGCAGAAGCAATGTGGTAGTGGGTCACATAAAGCTTCTACAAAATTGTGGAGAATGACTGGAAAGCAGGAACTGAAAGTTCCTTTGATAAAATTACAAGGCACAGAGATAATCCATGGACAAGTAGTAACTTCACTGATTGTAAGTAGTGAAACAGCCCCATCAGACACCAGAGAACCTGGCTGCCTGCTGCACGCAGCAGAGATCTGTGGATGTTACTACAGGATGTGCTACAGTCCCCCAACTGCACAACTACAGAGAAGACTAAAGAAGAATCTGTGTGTTAATAACGATCTAGTCATAAATCACACTGGAATAAGATGTAGAAAAGAACCACAGACAGCTTACCAAATCTATTGTTTTAGCCCTTTTCTTAGAGGCATCATCACACCACGTTTCACACCAAAGCCATTCTTGAGGGAGTGATTTAATTGGCACCTGATGGATCATGTTATTGGGCAAATCCTGTTTGGTAAAAAGAAAATAAGACACAATACTCTCAAGTTCTGAGGGAAACTGAAATAAACTCAGAGCAAATTAGCGGTAATGGCTGCTCATTACATATCACATACCAATCACAATTTTTTAGAACTGAAAGGGTCTACTAAAAACCTGTGAGAAGCTAAAATACTTATTTGTGATTTTTTGTAAAACTACAGTTTAGAGGACTTCTAAAACATCTACCTATGATAAGCACCTGAAAAACTTTAGCTTAAAACTCAAAAATAACCTACACCTAGACTTCTCTCCATGAGGGCAATTCTAAGAAAAAATACTAGTGCTTCTTGAAAGTTAACTAAGCATAGAGTGTGGTTTTGATACTTCACAACTTTGCATAAAGGATGCTCCAAATCAACCTTGTCAACTGAGGCTTGATCCCAAGTGGATGAAGCTTACATGTTTTCAAGCCAACTGTATGCTTTGAAGCTTTTTTCTCAGGAAAACTTTTGAGTTTGACACAATAAAATGTTGCACTATCTTAAGACACAACCAATATGATCCAGAAATTCCACTTCTGGATATATGCACAAAAGAAAGCAGGGACTCAAACAGATACTTTTACACCAATGTTCACAGAGGCATTATTCACAATAGTCAAAAGATGGAAATAAGCCAAATGTCCATCAACAGATGAATGGATATACAAAATACGGTGTGTGTGTGTACACACACACACACACACACACACACAGGAAAATTCTTTCAGCTTAACAGGAAGGAAATTCTGAAAGCTGCTATGACATGGATGAAACTTGAAAACATTATACGAAGTAAAATAAGCCAGGCACAAAAAGGAAAAATATTATATGATTCTAAAAGTACCTAGAATAGGCAAGTTCATACAGACAGAAAATAGAATAGAGGTTGTCAAGGGACTGGAGGGAGGAAGGAAGGTGGAGTTGCCATTTAATGGGTACAGAGTTTTGGTCTGGGATGATGAAAAACTTCTGGAGATGGACAGCTGCACAACACTGTGAATTCACTTAACACCACTGAACTGTCCACTCAAAAATGGTTAAAGTGATAAATTTTGTGTTACCTGAATTATACCTAATATTACAGATAAAGACACTTGTAGATGACAAAAATTGAAAAAAATTGTTACTAGTGAACTTACACTAAGGAAAATTAAAGGATATTCTTTAGGCAGAAGGAAAATAATCCTATATGGAAGCTCAGAAATGCAGAGAAGATTGCAGGGTAACCACATGAGCATATCTAAATAGATAACAATCCCATTGTAGGAGAAGAATTTCTGGGGTTTAAAATACAGAGATATCTAAAATCCACAGCAACAGCCATTCAGGCTGGGATAAGGATAAATGGAGTTAGTGAACTCTAAGGCCAGTATTACTCAACCTGAGGTTATGCAGATGCAGCAAGGAGTCTGCTAGGAATGTGGGCTCTTAGGCCCAACCATACATACACCTACTGAACTGGCCCATGCGAGTGGGACCCAGGAATTAACGCTTCAATAAGTTCTCCAGGTGAATCTTTTATGTATGCTGAAGTTTGAAAAGCACTGTTCTAATGTTTTTGCACTGTGTGGTAGGTGCAAATATACCAACTAGCATTAGCCTTTGCAAAGTCAGGAGTGCATAATACTGTAACCTCTAGGATAATCATTAAAAGAACTGCAAAAAAGTATATAGTTCAAGGGGCTCCTGGTTGGCTCAGTCAGTGGAGCATGTGACTCCTGTTCTTTGGGTTGTGAGTTTGAGCCCCACACTGGGTGTTGAGATTACTTAAAAATTTAAAAATCTTTAAAAAAAAGTGTATAGTTCAAGCTAGTAGAGGGAAGATGGAATTATAAAAAACTCTCCATCTGAAGGAAACTAAGGAGAAAAAAGAAACAGAACACATAAAATAAGCAGAAACACTAGAAAAGCCAGTCTTACTGGTGATTACGTTAACTATAAATGGACTAAATGTTCAAATTAAATGACTTATACAAAATGTAAAAACCAACAGATATAAGCCTATTTATAAGAAATGGAACTGGGGTGCGTGGGTGGCTTAGTTGGTTAAGCGTGCAACTTCAGCTCAGATCATGATCTCACGGTTCGTGGGTTCGAGCCCTGCATTGGGCTCTGTGCTGACAGCTCAGAGCCTGGAGCCTGCTTTGGATTCTGTGTCTCCCTCTCTCTCTGCCCCTCCCCCACTGTCTCTGTCTCTCAAAAATGAATAAATGTTAAAAAATTTTTTTTTAATAGAACTAAAATATAAGGATAGAAAAAATTGAAAACAGAAGGATAAAAACAATATACCATTTAACAATAACCAAAAGGAAAGCTGGCATAGATGTACTAATATTGGGTGAAGGTTCCCCCAACAAAAATCATTAAAAATTCAGTTGTAGGATATATATGCTTCTAAATTTTAGGTACCTAATGGTATAGTCTCAAAACACATAAAGCAAAATTTGACAAAACCAGAGATGAAGATATCACAATACAGAAAAATATTTTAATACAATTCCCTCAGTAACTAATAGAAAAACAGACAAAAACACATAATATGACCAAATGGACTATACCTAATATCTACAGAATACAAAAAACCAAATGAAATGTTTACCAAAACTGATGACATTTGGGTCTAATAGTAAATCTCCACAAATTTCAAATGTCTGGAATCATACAGAAGAAATCCTCAAACCATAAAGCCACTGAGCTACAAATTAATAGCAAAAATGTAACTAGAAAATCCCTGTGTATTTGGAGTCACTTCTACATTACTTAAGAGTCAAAGACATCACACTGGAAACTAGAAATACATTGTACCAAATGACAAGGAAAATGCTACATATAAAACATGTGCAATGCAGCCAAAGTCTTGCTGAGATAGAATCTGATCATTTCAAATGCATACATTAGAAAGACTAAAAATTATGAACTAAACATCTCAGGAAACTAGGAAAAAAAAATCAACAAATTAAATAAAGTAAAAGGTAAGCACAATAAAGAACAAATTAATGAAACAGAAAAGAAACAGGATGAAAAACATTAAAAGATGTTTCTTTTTTTTTTTTTTTAATGTATATTCATTTTGAGCAAGAGTGAGTACACGCATGCAAGCAGAAGAGGGACAGAGAGAGACACACAGAGAAAGAGACAGAGAGAGAATCCTAAGCAGGCTCTGTACAGTCAGCATGGAGCCCAATGTGGGGCTTGATCTCAAGAACTGTGAGATCATGATCTGAGCTGAAATCAAGAGCTGGACACTCAACTGACTAAGCCACCCAGGTGCCCCTAAAAGATGTTTCTTTAATTCCCAGTGAGGTGATAAAGGCAAAAAAGAGAAAGCACAGTAAACAATGTCAGAAAATTATAAAAGATAGAGAAAGAGAGAGAGAGAGAAGACATCAATATAGATCCAGCAGACTTTAACTGAAGTGATGAAAGCATTTTCCAAAACAGTGCACTTACAATCTGAACATGTTGCGCTATATAAATTATATCTCAATTTTACTTTTTAAGTATTTTTTAATGTTAATTTATTTTTGAGAGAGAACAGAGCATGAGTGGGGGAGAGGCAGACACAGAATCCAAAGCAAGCTCCAGGCTCTGAGCTGTCAGTCCAATATGGGGAGTCCAATGTGGGGCTTGAGCTCACAAACTGTGAAATCATGCCCTGACCCTAAGTTGGATGCCCAACTGACTGAGCCACTCAGGAGCCCCTACATCTCAATTTTAAAAAATGAGAGGGTAGTACGGGGCACCTGGGTGGCTCAGGTCATGATCTCGCAGTCGGTGAGTTCAAGTCCCACGTCAGGCTCTGTGCCAACAGCTCAGAGCCTGGAGCCTGCTTCAGATTCTGTGTCTCCCTCTCTCTCTGCCACCGCCCCCCCCCCCCCACTCCCACTCATGCTCTGTGTCTATCTCTCTCTCAAAAATAAACATTAAAAAATTTTTTTTAAAAATGAGAGGGTAGTATAAACAACTTCATGATGTTATGTTAGTAAATTTAGCGACACCTTAACAAAAACATTGATTAAAGTAGTAATAGAAAATGTCAACAGTCCCATAACTCTTTTTTTTTTTTTTTTTTTTTTTAATGTTTATTTATTTTTGAGAGAGACAGAGACAGAATGAGAGTGGGTTGGGGCAGAGAGAGAGGGAGACACAGAATCTGAAGCAGGCTCCAGGCTCTGAGCTGTCAGCACAGAGCCTGACATGGGGCTCGAATTCACGAGCCATGAGATCATGACCTGAGCCAAAGTCAGACACTCAACCAACTGAGCTACCCAGGCACCCCTATAGTCCCAAAACTCTTAAAGAAACTGAAGTCATAATTTAAACACAAAGAAATTTCTATTAGGCTTCACTAGTGAATTCTACCAAACATTAAAGAAAGAAATAAGGTCAATCTTACACAAACCATTACTGGTAAATGAAAAAAGAAAAAAACAAAACCCAACTCATTTTAGTAAGCCAATATAGCCTCAACATCAAAATCTGACAGAGATATTACAAGCTATTATGTCACACAAAAACATAAATACAAAATTCTTAAATAAATAGTAAGCACAAAAAATCCAGAAATATATAAAAAAGAATAATAAATCATGACCAAGCTGGATTATATAATTCAGAAATTTTATTTAGGTATATAATTAAACTACACTTACAGAATAAAAGAGAAAATACTATCATCTCAGCAGATATTAAAAACATAAAAAAATTTAACACAAGTGATTTTTTTTAAGTAGCAAACTAGACTTCTGGTGGTGTGGCCTGGGGCCTGAAGCATGGGGCACATAAGGAGAGGCGGGGTCTCAGGGCTGTGGAGCCACCAAGTGGTTGGCAGGGCAAAGTAGGACACGCAGGGAGGGCCAGGCCAGGCCCCAAATGAAAAATAAAATAAAAAATAAAGTAGGAAACTAGGAATAAAAGGAACTTCCTTAATCTGAATAAGAGGAAATATCTACAATATCTAAAAAATATCTACAATAAACATCATACTTAGTGGTGAAATGCTGAAAACTTTGCTTTTGAGTCAAGAATGTCCACTATCAACATTTCTGTTCAACATTAGGAAGTCCCAGTAAACAGCAAAAGCAAAAAAAAAAAAAAAAAAAAAAAAAATTGTGCAATTAGAAAAGAAAAAGTAAAATTGCCATTACTTGTAAATTATATGCTTACATATACAGAAAATACAAAATTATATCTCAGGTGCCCCTATATACAGATTAGTAGGGTAGCCGAATACAACAATGAACAAAAATCAACTGCAATTCTAGATACCAGCAACAAATGGAAACAAAAATTTTTTAAAATAACTCTTAACAGAGATGTATAAGATCTAAGATCTCTATGAGGAAAACAATGAGAAATTAAACACAACCCAAATATAAAATCCTAGGGGCACTTGGGTGGCTCAGTCAGTCGAGCGTCTGACTTTAGCTCAGGTCATGATCTCGCACAGTTCATGAGTTCGAGCCCTGTGTCGGGCTCTGTGCTGACACTGACAGCTCAGAGCCTGGAGCCTGCTTCGGATTCTGTGTCTCCCTCTCTCTCTGCCCCTCCCCCACTCACACACACTCTCTCTCTCTCTCTCTCAAAAATAAACATTTAAAAAAATGTCAAAATATCACAATACACAAAATTTTTTTAAGACATAAATAAAAAATAAAATCCTAGTAAATGTGTTTTTCCTCCTAAACTTGACAAGCTCATTCTAAAATGTATATGAGAAAATAAAGGACAAAAAAGTACTCTAAGACACTCTTGAAGAATGAGGTGGGAGGATTTGACTTACTGGATATCACGACTTATTATATATAGAACTAGAGTATTTGAGATTTGTGTAGGATGTTAAGATAGACAAACAGGTGAGTCAAAAACTAGAAGACCCAGAAACAGATCCACGCATACATGAGTACCTCATATCTGGCAAAGATGGCATTGCAGAGCAGTGCATTCCATTAAACAAGAACAACAACAAACTGATGTAACTGTATATGCACAAAAAAGTGGAAGTTGAACTCTATCTCACACCATATATAAAACAAATTTCTACTGGAATATAGATTTGAATGCGAAAAAAAATAAAGCTCATATTTTAAAAATGTCTTTGTGACCTTAATAGGGGTCAAAAAGCATTAACCATAGAAGAAAATACTGACCAGCCTGAAAACAAAAGATACCATTAAGAGAGTTCAAGTAGAAAATTTTGCAACATATACAACAAAGGTTACACTATTAGTACACATAAAGAATGCCCATAAATCAAGAAGAAAAATTTCAAATAATCTAAACACAGTAAAACCTTGGATTGTGAGTAACTTGTTCTGCGAGTGTTCTGTAAGAAGAGCAAACATTTCTAATGAATTTTAACCTGATAAACAAGCAATGTCTTGCAATACGAGTAATATGCAATGCTGAATGTCACATGATTACAACTAAGTCAATGGTTCTTGAAATTTGCTTTGATATATGAGTGTTTTGCATTACAAGCATGTTTCTGGAACGAATTATGCTTGAAAACCAAGGTTTTACTGTATTTAAATAAGCATATCACAAGAGAATATCTAAATGACCATAAATACACAAAATGGTACTCAACTTCATTAAATTATGGAAATGCAAAATAAGACCACAATGAGGAGCAACGCCAACAAAAATGGCAGAGTAAGGAGCTCTGAAAGTCTGCCTTTTGATAAAAGCAACCAAAAAAGTGATAAAAATTGAATCAACTTTTTTCAGAACTCTGAAAATTAACCAAAGGCTTGCAGCAACCCAAGGAGCACCTAAAAGTCAACAAAAAATGGTTGAATGTTGCTAAGAACAGTGAACTTTGAGGTATTTGGACTTCTATTCCCATTCTCCTGTTCCCCATTAGTCTCAAAAAATAACAGCCTGCACTGCCATACTGGAGTAAGGAGAATAAGGCTGGAGGTCTTTCAAACTTCATTCCAAAAGCAGAACCATCATTTGAAGACCGTACTGTATAGGCCTGTCTCTATTCAATCTCACTTGAACTTACCCCATGCTAAAAGCTTCTCCTTGGCAGCCCTTGAAAAATGTGTTGAGCTTTCTGAGGCTGTCTGATGTCTGAGATGGAGCAAAGAATACATTAAACAAAAATCTCAACAAGAAATACTGAAGATTGAGATAACCACAGAAGGCTGTGAAAAGAAAAGACAGATTCCTGGGAAGACAAAAGGCCATGAGAACAGTACGTGTAAGGCTCTGAGCATGCTCTGTGTTGCGTACATAAGTAAGAAAGCCCTAATAAAGCCATAAACTCTCACCTCTTGTTGATCTTGAAGCCCTACGCAACAGAGAAGTGCAGACTAAGGTACAGTTGTAAACTGCCTGGCTGACTGTTGAGGATGTATCCCAACAGGCACCCAGAGGCCTCTGGCAAAGACTGGAAATCTTTGTGGTTTTGAACACTTAAGAAATCTCTGTCCAATTTTAGCTGACGACTAAGCTAAGCAGGCATACCAAATATGCAGACTTCACAGAACTGGTTTAGAAGTCCAAAAACAAACAACTACTACAATAAGCAAAATACCAAATATACAAAACCCATATATAGGACAAAAAAGCAATCAATAGAAACTATACTTGTGGAGGCCTAGACACAAGGAATTTATATCAGGTATCTTAAATATGTTCGAATAGGAACAAAGGAAATCATGTCTAACGGAACTAAAGGCAAGTATGTGAATGATGTTCCAAAAAATTAGAGACGATTAATAAAATTATTAATTATACAAATTAACCAAATTATACAAAAGAACCAAACAGAAAAATCTGTTGAAAACACAATAGCTTAAATAAATGAAAATTCACTAGATAGGTTCAACCACAGGTTTTAGCAGCAGAAAAAATAATCAGGTCAAGTGAAGATAAATCAGTTGAGATTATCCAGTCTTGAGATTATCCAGGAGCAGAAAGAACAATGAAGAAAAATAAACAGAGCCTCAGAGAACTGTGGGAAACCATCAAATATACTAACGCACACAATGGGGGTCCCAAGGGGATAGAGAAAGAGGCAGAAATAATACTTAAAGATATAGAACTTCTCAAATTTGGTGAAAAACATTAGTCTATACATTCAAGAAGCTCAATGGACTCTAAGTAGGATAAACTCAAGAGACCCAACATCATAATCAAACTCCCGAAAGACTAGAGATGGCGACTCGTCAGATAAGGGATTCTCAAGATTAACAGCTAATTTCTCATCACAAAACATGGAAGCTAAAAGGCTGTGAGACAATATAGTCAAAGAAAAATATGAGAAAAAAAAAACTATCAAGCAAGAATTTTATATCCAAGCAAAACTATTCATGAAAAAAATGAAGGAGAAATTTACATATTACCTAAGAAGTTTGTAGCTCCAGAGCCATTCTATCAGAAATACTAAAGTGAGTCCTCTGGCTGAAATGAAAGGGCACTAGACAGTAACTCAAATCCACATGAAGAAATAAAAAGCAGTAAAGGTAAGTAGGTAAATATAAAAGATAGTATCAATGTATTTCTGGTTTAGAGCTCCTTCCCCCTGCCCCTGGTTTAAAAATAATTACAAACAGTAATAATTATAAATCTGTGTTGACAGGCATAAAATGTATAAACATGCAAACTGTATGATAATGAAAGTAGGCAGGGGAGGAGGGGAACCACAGCTCCATAGGAACAAAGTTTTTGTATACTATTAAGTTATTATTAACCCAAATTAAACTTTCATAAATAAGTGTTAATGATAATCATCAGGACAACCACTGAGAAAGTAAGTCAAAAATATATAGGAGAAACAAGGGAATTAAAATGGCAGATGTTAATCCTACTTCACTAATAATTTTATATTAGATATAAATGTGATAAACTCTCCAAATGAAAGCCACAAGGGATGGCAGTTCACATGTACCAAATTAACAGACTGACAATAAGTTCTGGTCAAAACATGGAGCACCAGGAATCCTTACACAGCTGATGAGTATATAAGTTAGAACTACTTTGGAAAACTGTCTGGGATCATCTAGTAAAGATAAATATACAAATATGGTAACCCAGCAAATACACATGTAGCTGAACACACAACTGAAATATGTGTACATGTGCAGCAACACAGGTGCATGAATGATCACAGCAGCATTATCCACGGAAGACAAAAATGGAAAACAACCCAAATGTAGAATAAACAAAACGTAGTACCTCTACACACACCAACAGGGATGGATCACACAAACATAATGTTGAGCAAAAGAAATCAGACTTAAAAGAGTTTATCTTTTAAGATACAACTGAGGTAGGGAGAAAAAAAAAACAAAACAGGCAACACTAAACCACAGTATTAAGGATACACGTTAAAGTAGTAATTCTATAGAGAAAAGCATGGGGTGATTACCACAAAGGTCAGGATGCTGGATACTTTTATTAAGAATGGTAGCTGCAGGATTTTAGTAATGTTCTACTTGTTGAACTGGATGGTCATATATGGGCATTAGATCTGTGGTAATTCACTGGTGCATGTGAATATGTATATATTGGTATAGTTTTGTTTTGTATGTTTTCTTTTATGGGTGCTAAATATCATAATGAAAGTTTTAAAATGTTTAATGCAGACTTTAGCAAAACAAAATATGTGAAAGTAGGTATCCACAACAAACTAAAAGCTTACTTCTGAAAAATGTTGAGCATTAAAAAATCGATTCAGATAAACTTCTTAAAAAAACACCATGGTTTCCAACAGAAAAGAGGGAAATTGTGAAACTATACACTGTGAATCCTTGCTAGTTAGTCTCTAAAGAGAAACAAATTTCCCCTAGCAAGCAGGAAAACACATTTATCAGGTTATCCTAGGTGCAAAATTAAACAACATGGTAATGGTTTGAGGAGGCAGCATCCTCCTTTCCATCTCCCTTCCAAACCAACATCATTAGGCCTACGACATTTTTTCACTCCTATGCATTCTGTTGAGGACAAAAATGTCTCACACACACACACACACACACACACACACACACACACACACACACACACACTCCTGTCCATGAAGAAACAAAACATTGTTCCAACAGAGGAGAAAACTGAGAGGAAAATAATAAATTCAATTTCTGACATAATATTGCATACCCATCACTGCAAGTGTTAACCAAAAAAATAGCCACTTACTTGATCAAGATTTGAAAGGCTGTTAGGATCCTGACTCAGACCTTGGTACTGTCCCCTGAGTCTGTCACCAGCAGCTATTTTCCTAAACTTCTTTAGATCCACGACATATAGTGCACTGGATAGAGAAGAACTACTTGTTATAACCATGGATTATGACAAAGAATAACCCCACTGAATAATGGTCACCAGGTAAACATTCTGCCCTCTCTGTGAAAAGGTAAGCTGTGGCCTCCACTGGAGCTCAGGGTCAGCATGTGCTTCTTCAAAGATGGCAGGAAATTATTGCAAAACACATACTCTGCCATAAGCTCACTTTGTCACTCTTTCTTAATTGCCTTCCTTATTTAGCTGCCTTAAGTCTCTGACAATAGAAAACTTCTACCAAACGTCAGCAGATTAGATAATAAAAGCTGACCATCAGCCAAAAATAGCCTGATAATGTTTTAGATGTTGCTGGGAAAAAAAAACATCCACACTGTTATGGATCTTCTGGACCAAGGACATAACTAATGATAAAGAAATCCCCAAACCCCAACTTTTATTCTCTGTAAATGCTGCTTCCTACACATCCCAGACCTTCCAGATCTTCCAAACCACATTCTGCCAAGAACAGATAATGCAATGGTACACAGTCTGACCTAGGAGTTCTACTTCTAGGAATTTGTCCTACAGATATATTTGAAATATACCAAATGATGTATTTATTCACTGCAACACTGTATGTCACAGCAAAAGACCACAAATAACCTACATATACTGCAATAAAATGCAGATGTTAAGAAAGAAGGTCTCTCAACACATTGATAGAAGATCTACTATAGTAAAAAAAAAAAAAAAAAGGCACAAAACTGAAAATATGATGGTATATTTTGTGTAAAAAAAAAAAAAAAGATGTAAGAATCAAGAAACTCTAGGGGCATCTGAGTGGCTCAGTTGGTTGAACATCTGACTCTTGATTTCAGCTCAGGTCATGACCTCATGGTTCATGAGTTCGAGCCTGCCTGGGATTCTCTCTCTCCCTCTATCTCTGCATCTCCCCTACTTATGCACTCTTTCTCTCAAAATAAACAAACATTAAAAAAAAAAATTAAAAAAAAAAAAAGAATCAAGAAACTCTGGAAGGACATACTGCAGTAAATTAATAGATGATGTTATCTGTTATAGGAGTAGGAACTGGGTAGAAAACAGACAGAATTGGGAGAACTTTTCACAGTATATTTTTTATAATTTTTATTTTTGAGCCACATTAATAACATATTACCTATTCATAATTTCAAATATGTAAAATTAATTTTTTGAGATAAGAAAATCCAACAGCTTTGGAGAGTACTCCTTTTTCAGTACCTGATATGATACTTTCGCCCAGCCAAATGACTGGCCCAGTACCCTGATTTCCAGAACCTGTATCCATCCATTTCTTTTCGGCTATCACAAAAGGGAGTATAGCCATAAGGAGCGCCATCCAAATTGAAATCTCTTAACTCTTTCAGATCTGTTCGGACAATCTGGAGAAAAAAAAATCACAAGTCATTTGTTAAACAGCCATGCAGACAGCAGTTTCCTTAAAACACAGATTGTCTCACTGAGACATTACAGAGGGCAGCTCTGAGGTTACCGGCACAGGCTCCAGCAGTAGACCCAGGCTAAGCCCAGATTCCTTCACTGATTAGTGGGCTGCCTTCGCTAACATGTAAGACACTTTGCATAGTGGTTGGCACACAGTATTCTAAGTATTCGAAAAGGTGGCAGTAAAACAAATTTATACTGCTTAGCTTCTGTGATGGAGTTTCCCCATCTGTAAAATGGAGACCTCACAGGATTACATGAATTAACATATGAACACATGCGGAATGATAACTGACACAGACCAAGTGCTCAACAAAGGTAAGTGTGTTTATATGAGAACCCAGAAAACATGCTTCAGGTCAAGCTGGTTGTGACACAGTGAGCTGAAGGAGGCAGGGAATCCCAAAAAGGTGGATGAAGTTTCTGGCCGCATGACCTTTGCACACATTCTATCACTTCCATTCAAATGATCATCTCAGGTTTCAGCCGGCTAGGGAAAAGGGGAAGATTGTAAAGGAGAACTATATTAACACTTTTTGAGTGTGTATGCTCTAAAATCACAGTGTGTTCGTTTTAAGTCAAATCTTGACAGGAGGAAGAGTATCTGAAGAGCTACAAACTATCAAAGCTAGGCATCTATCTGGTAGAACTTCCTCTGTCTTACCCATGCCGATAACTCCTAGCTTTTGGGTAAATAATTGGAGACGATAGCAAGCACTGTTAAACCTCAATCTTCCAGTTTTTAGTCTGTGTGTTAAATGAATTAAGACACAAGACTGCATGTATGATGTATAGAGGCATAGAAAAAAAGATTAAAAGGAGATACCTCAAATGCAAACTGTAAAAGTGATCACACCTGGGTGTACCTTTTCATATATTTTAAATAATGTCACAGAGGCATGTATTTTTCTGTAACCAGAAAAGTAAAATCATTTAAAAAGGAGAAGGAAGTCTAACGGCTTTAATACAAACTGTTTAAACCTGGCTTCTAAAAGCTTACCTGATCAGCATCCACAAACAGGAATTTGTCAACAACCAGTGGGAACAGCACGTCCAAGAAGAGGATCTTGTAACCCCAAATGATGCGCTGTTTCTCAGTCTGCTGATGAAGCCACCGGGGCCATTTGTATTGAACAAGCTCATACTGGAAGTTGTACTCATTTGCCATATAAGGTATGAACTCCTATTTTGGCACATAGGGAACAACAGACAACCATTTACTCAGATGAAGAAAATCGGCTCTCTAATGGAAGTCAGCCACCATGATGACAGCACAAGTAAAACATATTTACCATAACGGCAGTTGAATACAGAAATCTGACCGTGACTCACCGGTGACTAAAAGAATACATATAAACTTGTCAAACCCCCATTTCTTTAGGACTTCTAACTATCACGTGAAATGACAAATCTTTCAATGAAGGCTTTTAGGTTTGTGTGTGTGTGTGTGTGTGTGTTTTATGGAAATGAACTTATTAATTTACAGTAAAACATTTTTTGAGCTTGACTCAAAGGCTTTCTCAGACCTGGGCCTAACCCAGGGAATGACACGGCAGATCCAAATATTCTGAACAAATTTGTTTTTAAGTTTTTAGATCCTAAATACAAGTACCTTCAGGGGACCAGAAGTGAATTACTGAATAAAATAAAAGTTGTTTAGTAACATCTATAGAACCACAACAACAAAAGATACAAACAAGATACAAGATACAAACAAATTTAGATGACAAATACTAACTAATAAATAAAGCAGAAAACTTCCCAAGTCTGTTTTTCATGGTGCACAGATGAAACAACACTTCCAGAGATCACTGTTGTCCATGAGACAATGAATAATCCTCCCCACTGGAAACCAGCACTATGCTTTCTAATTAAATTAGAATATACATGCTCCGAGGAAGACAACATTATTTCATCAAAACAAAAGATTCAGGGGCACCTGGGTGGTTCAGTTGGTTGTGCGTCAGCTCACGGATCCCAGGGTTGCGGGACTGAGCCCCACGTTGGGCTCCGCACTGACCGTAGAGCCTGCTTAAGATTCTGTCCCTGTCCCTTCCTCCCACAGCCCCTCTCTCCTGCTTGCACTCTCTCACTCCCTAAAATTTTTTTTAAAAATTAAAAAAAAAAAAAAAAATACAAAGATACAGATTCTCCTCCTATGTTACCCAAACTTCAAACAGGTCACAATAATTTTATGTTTGGTTTTATGATGACTGTTCCCCTAAAGAGTCCAGGCTAGAAGACTAATCAACACGAAGTATGCAGCTGAGCTACGGAAACCCAAGAAAGAAAAGATTTTTAAGTTACACAAATAACAGAGAAGCAGTAAGAAGTATATTATACCATCATATCTCCTTAATGTCTCCTTTCCTCTCCCCTGAGAACAAACCTTAAATGTGGGGGACAGATAATTCTTCAAGAACCAGAATTTCACAGGAGTCCTGGTATTCTTCAGTACTGACAGCATCATTATACTATCAAACAAAAGCAAATAATAATCAATATTAATTTTCCAATGCTTTTTAATCTCAACAAAATTGAGCAGAGCTGATCATAAGACCGCTGAATGTTTTTCACAGCAGAGCTGATGGCTTTAAAAAAGAGACCCTTAGTAATGGAAAATGAAAAACTGCACTCATTATAAAGTTATCACTGAATGGAAAAGAAAGGGTATTTCTCACCTATAAAAATATACCTAACTGACAAAGGCAGATGTTTTAATCATGTTACATCTTTAAATACTCTGCTTCATGAACTGCCGTATTAATTATGCTACAAATGAATAACGGAGGTTGTAGCTAACAGTCTACATGACTATGAAAAGAAAACTGGAAAGCCGCAGCAGCTGTGTGTGGCTGCACTGCCCCCCACAGCCTATCCTGGAGACACTGCTAGGGAGGAGAGCAGGACGAGGTCAGGGGATGGCAAGTGGCTACAGCGTCAGGATTTCCCTACTACGAAAACAGACAAAAACACACTGGATCAAGGAATTTAATTAAATTGAGTTATTACTAACATTTGACATTACTATTTTAGGTCAGTTATTATTTCTTGGAAATAGAAGGTTGAACCTGAGTAAAATGACAGTTTAATTATTTGCCATACTAGATTTGTCATGGAAAATTAAAAGTAAAATGAACCTGGCATTAGGAAAGTCACTCTCAAGCAAAGGAGCATATTCCCAGCCAAGCCTTCCCCCAGCAGCCGCTGTGTCAACCAGCACATGGCTGTGGCCTCTCCTTGGCTCTGGCTGTGTGACCTCAGGCAAGTCCCTTCACCCTCTGAATCTGTCTGTAAAACAGAGGTGTTATTTGAGAACTAAGATCACTCCTGGCTCTACACCCCTATGAATCTCTAGGCGACAGGTCCACAGCCCTGTTCCACTTCTACTCTCTGTGCTAACTTCCTAGATTCTGGGTTAAGCAATGCTTGGTGGCCAATTAAACACCATTATTTATAATGTGTGCGCAGTGGTATTAAAGGTTTATAGCCTTGTAATATCCACACATATACATTTATGATACAGCTGGACTTTATGAGATTGGCAGATCAAAACAAATACAATTCTGTATTCACAGTCCTCAGAGTGCTTCACATATACAGAAGCATAATGGATAGAATGCCATGAAACATTTACTCTCTTACTCTCTAAATAAGAACACTGTGACAAACTCATTCATAATGTACTGAAATAACCAACATGACTAACCGAAGAAATCTTTCATAGAGATGGCCGGATGCCACGGAGAAAATATTAATTATGTCATCTTTATCCTGTTTCACTTCCTCAGTCTTCTGTCCTCCTGTAAAGCCCCTATAACAATAAAGGTAAAAACAAGAACACTTGAACTGCTAGTATAGACACACAGCCCTTTAAGGGGAGAGCTACAGAGACCGTGTTTCCCATCCTATTCCTTCCCTAGAGGGTGATGCAAGGGGAGGTGGCGAAGCATCAATGGCGCCCTGGGAGGGCACAAGGGAGCCAAGCCACCACAGGATAACGAAAAGGATGCTGCCTGCAAGGCCCCACATAGCTTCAGAAACAAACTGAACATAGGCTACTCCACAGAATGCAATCCACTCAATGGAAAGTAAACTAAGCTCTCTGAAGGACAGGCACCATGCAGTAAGAGTCAAGAAGTAACTACCCCATGGGGGGACATTAACCTCCTTCATTCATTGTGGGAAACACCCATCTACTCTAAGTGGAAGTGCAAGATTTGCTGCAGAGTACAGACTCTGAAAGGTCCACATGGGATTCTTACACTCAAAAGAAGGGAGGGATGGGGCTTATACTTTTCCTTAAAAATATTACTTTTTTTTTTTAATGGTGCCAATTTACCATTTGAAGGAGTCCCAAAATCCAGATTCATTTTCATTAGTTCCGTCACTCAGCAGGTCTTCGTTCACCATGTCTGCCTTCTTCTGAACCTGTAACCATACGTGAGGGGTACCATGAACAGTAGGGGACGAAGCCCCTACTTCCTACAGCCAAGTCTAGGCCCCATAACTCAATCTGGTGCCCATATTCTGGCGAAAGAAAGCTGTGCCGCAGGCAGGCAACGGCCCACCTACAGTCTAGACCAGTTCAACAGAATGATCTTTCACATACCACATTAACACCTCAGGTGATGAGACAGAAACCTCTTGTAATTCAGTAATAATTGTAGTCTGAAAAATGGTCAAAGAACCTCAAATTCAACTGTATAGGAAACAGAGTCTGAGCAAAACTAGCAGCATCATCCACCCAGCTGACAGCTGTTCCAGGGAGAGTGCAGCCCACAGGAGAGCTACCCGTCAGGACAGAGTCACTTCATGCCACAGCCTGTTTTCAGGATTCACCAGAATAAAGATGGGTTGAATCTTCTCACCAGCACAGGGAGAAGTTTTCTACTCTTCTGTGTGTGGTCTGCTTTAGATTTTACTGTGTGGAATGATTGCTTATTCTGTAATACCTTTTACTTGAATTTAAGGCACTAAGAACTTTAAAATTCTGAGACGTGAAAAGAAATGAAATAGGGCTACCAATTACCGTTGTTGAAATTTTCACTGTCATTCTTCCCAGTTTTCTGAGAACAGTCAGCAATAATGTGAATTGTGGCTATGTAAACACCAGAAAATCTGAGACTTGTATTGCTCACTGAGATTACTCAAAAGGTGCAATCTCTCAGTTGAAGAAAACCACAAATGTATATTTACGAAAGACATTTCACACGTAAAGAAGCATTCTTATAAACCCTACAGTAAAATCCCAAAGGTGAATTAAAGCCTTAGACCAGTTTCTTTTCTTCCCCACCAACTTTACTGAGAGACAACTGACACACAATATTGTGTAAACTTCAGGCATACAATGTGATGATCTGATATGCATAGAAGCTGTAAAACAATGATCACAGTGATAGCATTATTATCAGTTAAATCCATCTACTTCTAGATAAGAGCTACTGAATGCCAGAATACTGCTACTTTTACCCACTATAAAAGTCGCTGCTTAGTATTTCCAAGCTCACCTTCACTTTAATAATTTTGCTCTTGAAGTTGTTGAGGACGACAACAACTTCATCAGCATCGGGAGGAGAATCTGTGCCATCATGGCTTCAAGAGAAAACAAAGGGAAAGAGTAAGGCAGATGTTATAAATCACAATTCTTGAAATGCAGTAAGGAGTCTGATATCAAAATGCCATATTTGTCCATCATCTTTATCATAAAGGAGTTTTCCAGAACAAATTATTTTCCCGCAAACCGTAGCAAGTCCCTTCAAATACACAGAAGCACTTGTCAGAATCTCTATCCTTCAAACATTGAGCATTCCAATCAGTCACAGCCCAGACTTTCTTCTTGGGTCTCCCCTTTAAATTACCTTTCAGAGAGTGAGAGGCTCCCAGTGCTGGTGCACTTAACACCTGTATTTACTAAGTCTGAGCCATGTTCACCACCAGCAATAAAGGAGTGCCCAGGGACATGAGCCACTGAACCATCACTGGAAACACATCACTTCTACTCTTTCATGGACAGGTGACAAAGCATGGCTCTACTTCAGAGTTCTGTAAAGTTGTCTACTCTATCCTTCTGCCTGGAGGTACACAATCAGCCAAGTCTAGGCCCTGTAACTCCATCTGGGGCCCATACTCTGGAGGAAGAACTATAAAAAGCTATTTTCAGGCAGATCTGGGGCAGAAGAAGAAAAACTTTAAATTAAAAATAAAATATCCCCAGTCAATTGTAATGCCTAGAATTTCCAGGTACCAATTTTCAAGATGTTAAGTGCAGAAAGCCACGATAAAATATAAATTCACTGCATTCACTGTCATCCCACAGAGAGCAGAGTTCTCAGGAAAGGTAAGATTCTCATGGGGGAGCATGAAACGCTCCAGAGACTAGGAATATCCAAGAGGAAGGGAGGTCTAGACAGGAGGAAGAAAGGAGGTCTCCACACTCCAAGAGAAGGGGAAAGAATGGCTAGGGAAAGGGCACACAGAAGGCAGAAGGGACAAGGTTCAAAAGAACAAGTAAACTTATGACAGGATTAAATTCTGCAAAACCATATGTGGAGAAAACATTACTTAGAGGAATGGTATTTACAAAGAATACGTTATTATAATAGCTTCAAGAATCCACACAGCTTTCACAAATGTCGGGTAAGATCTTCTAGAACTAAGATGACACAACAAGAGGGTGTTTTAAGTACAGTCTAATGGAAATCCCTCCCTAAAAAATTGACACAAAGTCTCTTCACAGAGCTTAAAACTAATTTAAATTGTGTTTAGCAAAATTCAGATTACACTTTTTTAAAAGGCTATGTAATTTTTTTTAAACTAATAGCCATTTATAGCAAACCTAAAGGCAGAACCCTGGCTACTGAGGAAATGCTCTGGAAGTACTTCCTTACTACCACAGACCAGGAAAGCCAGCGCTGGCACCCAGATTTCACAGTCACACCTTCCACATGCTGTGCATCTGCGACTCACCCAGCGTGGAGAAATACACTGTCTAGGTAAAAAAGTTTAACTGTTCGTCATTTCTTTTCTCTTTTTTCAAAAGGACTCAATTTCTCATCTACATATGGTTTTCATCGCAGTGACAGAATGATCTGATTTGGAGATACCACTAGCACAAGGGAAAGACTAAAGAGTGAAACTTAACTATACTTATTACTGTTTATACCACTTATTAAGTAATCATACCCTGCCAATTCTTTTATACTCAATTTCCCAGAGAAACATTGTTTCATCACACATAAATTAAATTCTTATTCCCTGGCTAACTGCCAGTGTAGAACTCAATTCAAGCTGATTCTCTGCAAAATGTTCTGGAAAAAAAAAAAAAAAAAAAGCACCTCCATCACTTAATCTTACCTGTATATTCTATAAATATCTTCAGAACGACCCTTCCTTAATCTGAGAATCCAAGCTCCTGGGTTGGCCTTTAACTGAAAGTAGCCCTAGGGTAAGAAGAAAGACAAATTTTAGTTCTCATCAAAATGCTATTTCTGAGGAACAGTTACTTCCTTTTCTGAAGTATCAGTCACTTATATTTTATGTGTCATGTATGAAGAAGCTACAAAGCTCCAAAGCCAAGAAAAATGCTGTCAGCTCATAAGCTATGCATTTGCAGGGGCCAATTTGATTAGAGCAGAACATTCAGAATATGCTAGCATTTTTTTTAGGCTGACATATAATTCCAATGTATAAATTTAAGTAAACTTATGATTTTTATATTGACCAAACTGTCAATTATGAACTTTAATCCCACTTATGTTCAGAATGCAAACTGCTCCATCATAAATCATACTGCCCAAATTAGCATGACTCAATACCACCATGTGATGTACTGATGATTATTTACCAGATTGGCCATAACAATGGTATCCACAATGACTGGGTTGGCCGAAGTTCCTAATGTAAACTGCAGTCCTCGTGGGGGCTGGCCTGTGGTAATGTCATAGCAGTGACCTTCTAGTAAGAGGTACTCCAGTTCATACTCAGCGGCCACTATACTATCCACCTGCAATAGCAGAATTAAATCACTTGAAAACTACTTGGCAATAAAAAGAAACAAACTATTGACACATGCAACAACATGGATTTCAAATGCACTGTGCAAAGTGAACAAAGCCAGACATAAAGGGCTGCATACTCTATGGTCATATTTCTAAGAAATTCATGGACAGGCAAAACTATAGTGGCAGGAAAGGGAGGGGACTGCCTGCAAAGGGGCACAAGAGAACTTTCTGGGGCGATGGAAATGCTCTGTATCTTGACTGTGCTGGTGGTCAACAACTGTTTACAATGTTCAAAACTCAGATGGGCTGGAAAGAGGAAAAAAAACACAATAAGGAGGTTTTTGTACAGATGAGAGGATAAGACTGCCATCCCGGAAGGTAGTATTGGAAAAAGCATATTAAAAAAAAAAAAAAAAACCTGCCAAAAGAATGAACAGATGTAAAAGCTAAATAATAAAGAAAACAGAAAAGAATACTACCAGGACTAACTTCCATGAGAAAATGAAAAAATAATGAGAAACAGTGAGAAACCGCAGAGAAAAAATGTAAATTTATCTTGGCCTTTAGGATATAGCTGAAAAGACTGCTATTTTTTTTTTAATTTTTTAAAAAATATTTTTTTGAGAGGGAGAGAGAGAGCAAGCACAAGCAGGGGAGGGGCAGCGAGAGAGGAAAACACAGAATCCAAAGCAGGCTCCAGGCTCTGAGCTGTCAGCACAGAGCCCAAT
This sequence comes from Panthera leo, assembly GCF_018350215.1. Taxonomy (NCBI): domain Eukaryota; kingdom Metazoa; phylum Chordata; class Mammalia; order Carnivora; family Felidae; genus Panthera; species Panthera leo. Next base: position 109,939,862 of record NC_056686.1, read on the forward strand.
GCCAGGCTCGAACTCACAAACTGCAAGATCATGACCTGAGCCGAAGTCGGACGCTTAACCAACTGAGCCACTCTGGTGCCCCAAAATACTGCTGTTCTAAATCCAAATATCCAAATGTATTTGAGGGCTCCATAATGGCATAAAATTCATGTTCCACACCAACTGCCTAAATTAATACTGATACCTTGCAGAATATATAATATAATTGCAAGGTCTTGGGACAGCCTGGCTTTGGCTGATGAAAGGATTTTTTTTATCCCAAGCTGGTTCAGACTTGGCTCTGTCATCCTATCTAATGCTAATAACACACTATTTGGAGCTTAATGTTACTGCTACACTAAATTCTAAAAGTTTAATAAGGAAAGCTAAGGAGTACACCTCCATGAAAGCACCAAGTCCTAGGCTCTGTGTGTTTAGTGGATACAGAGAAACCAGAGAAAGTCTAGGAAAGAACAGCAAAAATTCTAAGGACATGGAAGAGAGCTACTCTGCATCTGTTCTGTGCCTACTTGCACTGCTCTTTAGTGCTTTTTGTGGCCATTTTATAATCTCCTCAGCAAAAGTTCATTCTTCAAGGGCAACAACTCCACTTCCTGTTTGTTATAAATATGGTAGACAAGTTTGAGGCAGGGAATAAGGCAAGTGTGTACACAACACTCACCCCTAACTTAGCACCTGAGGGATTCTTCTTCACTCTAATGATAAGAGGGCTGAGAATTTCTCTAATAACTACCTTCAAGTTCCTGTTCTCCCAATTCTGAAGAAGACAGAATGCACAAACAGGCTTCAATTGTAGAATATATTTAGGGTAGACACAGAGACAGATGTCTTAGAAAGGAAGGAGGCCCTGAATTGCTGTAAGCTCCTTGTAAGTAAAGACCATATGTTTTGATTCCTTTGTTAATACACTCTGAACTAGGTACAGAGAGTGAGGGCTATGAAGAGACATCAGCAAACAACTCTTGTGAGCTCTCGGTCTTTGAAAATGGACTGGGGGAAAAGGACCACTTACCTTAAGTTATATGAAAATGAGTGAAAAAAAGAACAGAAAAACAGAAAAATCACCAAAGCCAAAAGCTGGTTCTTCAAAAATATCAACAAACTGACAAACTTTTAGTGAGACTGACCACAAAAAAAGAGAGGAAGAGCCAACTCACTGTAAGAAAATGCTATAACCAACTGTAAGCCAACAAGCTGTAACCTAGATAAAAGGGATAAATTCCTGAGACACAAAACTGACTTAAGATAGAAAATCTAAACAAATCCACAAAAAGAGACTGAACTGGTAACTTAAATATTTCCCAATTAGGCAAGAAAATTTAAAAGACATCTTGTTTGGAAAGAAAAAAATAAAACTACCTCTATTTGCAGATGACATGATCTTTTATAGGATTGTATACTAAGAACTAAAAAACACTGTTAAAAGAAATTAAAGACCTAAATAAATGGAAAGACATCCCATGTTCATAGATCAGAACACTTAATGTTAAGATGGTAATATTCTTCAAATTGATCTAGGAATTTAATGCACTCTCTATCAAAATCCCAACAGCCTTTTCTACAGATATTAACAAGCTGATTCCAAAATGCAAAGAACCGAAAACAGTCAAAACTATTTTGAAAATGAGGAATAAAATTGGAAAACTCACTTACCAATTTCAAAACTCACAACAAAGCTACAATAAGACAAGTGTGGCCTAAGGACAGACACACAAATCAAGGAAATAGATCTGAGAGTCCAGAATTGAATTCATATTTAGGGCTAACAGATATCTGGCTAAGGTACCAAGACTATTCATTGGAGACAGAACAGTCTTTTCAACAAACCGGTGCTGTGACAAATGGATATTCACACGCAAAGAATAAAGCTATAACCGTACTTCACATCACATACAAAAATTAACTCAAAATGAATAAAAGACCTCAATGTAAGAGTTTAAAACTTTGAAAGTCTTATAAGAAAACACAGGAATAAATCTTTGTGACCTGGGGTTAAACGTTGGTTTCTTAGGTATACGACCAAAAGCAAAAGCAACAAAAGAAAAGGTCATTTAGATTTCATTGAGATTAGAAATATTTGTGCTTCAGAGGACATTTTCCAGAAAGTGAGATAGCTAAGAAAATGAAAGAGATTATTTACCAACCATATATTTGATAAGGGACTTGTTTCCAGAATATACAAAGAACTCTTATGACTCCCTCCACAAAATGGTAAGCAAATTTTTTTAAATAGGCAAAGGATTTAAACAGACATTTCTCCCCAAAGATGATATACAAATAGCCAATATACACATGAAAAAATGTTCAACATCATGGGCAGGAATGGAAAATGGTGCAGTCACCCTTGGAAAACAGTCTGGCAATCCCTCAAACAATTACACGTAGAATTACCATATGATCCACCAATTCTAAGAGAAATAAAAGCACATCTACAAAAACTTGGGACATGAATGTTCTCAGCGGCACTATTTATAATAGCCAAAAAGTGGAAACAACCCAAATGTCTATCAATGAATGGATAAATAGAACATGGTATGTCCATACAGTATTACCTGGCAATAAAAAAGAATTAAATACTAATACATGCCACAACATTGATGAATCCTGAAAATAATAATTTAAAGTGAAAGAAGCCAGTCACAAAAATGTACGATTCTCTTTAGATGAAAAGTCAGAACAGGCAAATCCATAGAGATAGAATGTAGATTAGTGGTGGCCAGGGGTCAGGGGGCATGGGAAATGACTGCTAATGGGTATGGAGTTTCTATCTAGCGGTGATGACTGCAAAATTTGTGAATATTCTAAACCTACTGAACTATATATACTTTAAAAGGGTAAATTTTATGATATGTGAAAAAATCTCAATGAAGCTGTTAAAAATACAATCACACATGAACACGGACATCTCAGAGTCCTGCCTGACTGAGATCCAGTCTGTTCAGTCAGAAACTACCACCACTTCTTAAAAAAAAGTTGTACACATGATTATATACATAGAAGCAATGATATTCTTACCTCTTCTAAATAAATATTATCAAGATCATATGGTGTTCTGACAGACTCCACCATCCAACTCTCAGGTGTATTCAAATTCAGGGTGAACAGAGGAGACTGTGGCATATCCAAAAATTTTGCTATTGGACCCTTAGCAAAGCTATTGTCTGGAGTGAAAGAAATTTCTGGTTCTAAGACGTAACGGTAAAAGCTGAAATTGGAAAGAAAAAAAAATTGAGCCTTTTTAATATACCCACAGTCCTTAGGTTCCCAGGCATCCACACAAATCAAAACAAACTATATTTGGAAAGGTAGCCCCCCACACTGGGAAAAGTGTTTCCAAAACCATCTCTTGACCTAATTATGCCTCCTGTGGTTGTTGCAGATGCAAGATAAGGGCATGAGGGACAGAAATGAGAGGAAAGGTCATTCTTTCTGGGACTGCTAAGGGTGGCTGCTGTTAGAGGCACAAGATTTCCTAAGCACATGTTTCCCTTCAATGAGAAAAACACTTATTTTTTCTCTTAAACACAAAGTCCTAAATGGTGACTGGGTTCTCAGATGGGCCCTGGAAACACTATGCATAATAGTTTAAACATTTCTCCTGTTCAAGGACAACAGTGGAAGCTGAGAGCCATTGAGTGACTTTGAAACAATATCTGAATTCACTTAGAATGTAATTTATAAAACACAGCACATTTACATATAAGGAATTTCCCACAGACCCAGAAGGTGCTACCCTATTACTATTAACTGCTTTTTATATAATTTTTTTCATAAATGACCATTCCAAGGTTTAGACAACACACAGCTAAGCCTGCCCTCCTCAAGACACATGCAAATGGACCTCACCAAGTTTCCTCTGACAAATATACCACAACTTGAAATAATTCTGCTCCACTTTTAAGATAAAAAAAGACAGGCAAGTTTCTTCTTGCACCACAGCACATTTTTTTAACTATGTAAATTTAATAGCTACATTGATCCAAATGTTTAAAATTAAACAATGACATAATTCTGAGAGAGGGATGGAGGCAGGGAAGAAGGAAGGAAGGAAGGAAGGAAGGAAGAAAGGAAGGAAGGAAGGAAGGAGGAAGGCAAGAAGGAAGGAAGGAAGGAAGGAAGGAAGGAAGGAAAGAAGGAAGGAGGAAGGAAGGAAGGAAAGAGGAAGGCAGGCAGGTAGGTAAGGCAAGGCAAGGCAGGCAGGCAGGCAGGAAGGAAGAAAAGAAGGAAAGGCAGGAAGGAAGGAGGAAGGAAGGAAAGAAGAAGGAAGGAAGCAAAGGCAGGAAGGAAAGAAGGAAAGGCAGGAAGGAAAGAAGGAAAGGCAGGCAGGCACACACGGTAGCTTGGGTTAACGCCACCTAAATGCTTCCATGCCCATGCTAAGTTCTCAGAACTTCTGATTAAAGCAGAAATTTAGCAAAACTAAACATTCAGTAAATGATCTTTTCAAACATGAAGTCCAGCTATAAGCCCATTTGATCCTTAACACGCAATACCAGCTTTCAGATTTAGTACCACATTTTCAACTGATTTCTTAAAGAGCTTTGTTTTACCTTTTTAAAGGCATGTCAGAAAGTTTTGACTGGCAGTTCATAAACACTCTTAAATTCATGTTGATCAGCTGGGTTAAAACCTAAAAGTGCAAACAAGAGACAAAACACATTTTCCTATAGGGAAACTAAATGATATTTGAGACAAAATATTTACATTTTCTCTTCAGAAATTTATCACTCTGACACTGAGTTGAGAGAACACCTCTTAATATCTCAAGAAAGACAGAAAGAGAATAATAGTCTGCAATGGAGAAATTTCTGGAAATCACAACTCTGGGGCACAATCTAAATCACACATACGTTTCATTTGGCAAAAACATAGCAAGTGGGCTACTGCAAATTACTGTTCCCCATGTGTTGAGGCAACTGATGGATAATGGAGAGCTGTCTACAGAAGGAAAATTTTAAAATTTTTCTAATGTTTATTTATTTTTGAGAGAGAGAGAGACAGAGCATGAACAGGGAAGGGACGCAGAGAGAGGGAGACACAGAATCTGAAGCAGGCTCCAGGCTCTGAGCTGTCAGTACAGAGCCCGACGCAGGGGTCAAACCCATGAACTGTGAGATCATGACCTGAACTGAAGTCAGGTGCTTAACCAACTGAGCCACCCAGGCACCCCTACACAAGGAAAACTTTAAAGGTTCATCAGTGCAGTTTACATACTACAGTGAGAAAAATGCATATATATACACACACCCACAAAAAGGTTAGCTGATTACACATCAATAAAACTTTACCTTAAAAAAGAAATACAACTCAAAAAAAAAAAAAAATGTTGAAGCAACTGTATTTTTGGCAGAGCTCCTAAATTTTCTTAAAACTGTAGTATCATATACAAATGTACAAGACATGCTACAATTTTTAAATTGCTAGTTTTAAAAAAGGAAAATGATAAAGCAACATTCATTTATCTTTTTACCTCTTATTCCTTACAAATCAAAACATGGCATAAATAAAGTTAATTAAAAGACATCTTGCTCTGGGGCGCCTGTGTGGCTCAGCTGGTTAAGCATCCAACTTTGGCTCAGGTCATAATCTCACAGTTCGTGAGTTCAAGCCCCATGTCGGGCTCTGTGCTGACAGCTCAGAGCCTGGAGCCTGCTATGGATTCTCTGTCTCCCTCTCTGTCTCTGCACATTCCCTACTTGTGCTCTCTCTCTGTCTCAAAAATAAATAAACATTAAAGAAAAAAAAAAAGACATCTTGCTCTAAATAGGATTTTTTTTTTTAAGTACATGAGGAAACCAACCAAACTTGTACCAACATCCTAAGGTTAGAAGGATGTTTCCAGAGCCACTACCAATTTGTATGAAGACACTTGCTCTGCCATGATGCCCTGTGGCATTTTCCAATGCCCTGTGAAGATAACTACGGGAACAATAAGACTCTCAGAGAGTCACAGGACCTGTGACCACTTCAGATAGAGATGAGAACAGCCTCGGAAGCCATGCCTACCAAGAGCAACGGGGCAAGTCTCTGTGCTTCTCTGGTGACAGGGTCAATGACAGCCACGACGTCAAAGTACGTCTCCCCTTCTTTCGGCCTCATTTTAATTGCACTACAGAGATCAAAAAGACAAAATGTGAATCTCATGGAAAACAGGAAACAAAGTTAACTTTGTCTTTTTAAGGCCAACATAAGCTATCAGCCCTCTCAGCATTTCCAAAAACACTTTAGATCTAAAACAATAAGGCTACATGGTGGTTAACTCTGTTATTACATCTACCTCAAAGTTTGCAAAATCTGAAGATTCAAATTCACTCAAAATGAACCAAAAGATATGTGTTAATAGAAGAAAACCAGCTTGAAATTGTATTTAACCGAAAACTGCTAAAAGCTGATGTTTGTTTTTGACAATTACAAACATGCCAATATTTTTTTCTTGACAAGAAGGGTATGAGGAGAGAAGAAATAACGGATTTTTTAAATACAAAGAACATTACAGAAAACTTGTGAGAGAAAAAAGAAAGAAGCATAAAATCTTGCCACCCCAACCCAACCATTCTGTGGCATTTTTCTCTGTAGACCTTCTCAAATGCCTGTATAAAGATAGTAGCAATTTTATAACAATTTCCTTCCTTCCCCCACCACCTTATGATTTTTCCATACTGTTACACATCAAATATCCTGAATAGGAAAAAATCTTCTATTTACCCTGTGAATCTGCCATGTTTACCCAAGCTATTTCTTATTGCTGGACATTTAGATGACTTGCAGCCTGTAACTTCGTACATACACTTTTTTTCACACTGGAAATTTTGTTAGGGTGAACAAAGTCCTAGACATGAGATTACTGAGTCACAGGACACAAATATTTTTCTGGATGGGGTGTCTGGGTGGCTCAGTCGGTTGAGCATCTGACTTTAGCTCATGTCATGATCTCACGGTTCGTGGGTTCAAGCCCCGTATCAGGCTCTGTACTGACAGCTCAGAGCCTGGAGCCTGCTTCAGATTCTGTGTCTCCCTCTCTCTGCCCCTGCCTCACTCGACTCTATATCTCTCTCAAAAATAAACAAACATTAAAAAAAAAAAAAAAAAAAGAATATTGCCAGTTTTCTCATTTAAAAATTAGCAAAATTCAGGGCACCTGGGTGGCTCAGTTGGTTAAGCGTCCAACTTCGGCTCAAGTCATGATCTCACGGTTCATGAGTTCGAGCCCCACGTCGGGCTCTTTGCTGACAGCTCAGAGCCTAGAGCCTGCTTTGGATTCTGTGTCTCCCTCTCTCTCTCTGCCCCTCCCCCACTCGTGTCTTCTGTCTCTCAAAAATGAATAAACGTTAAAGAAAATAAAAAATTATTTTTCTGGATAATATGTACTGTTAATCACAAGTTCAGAAGAATTAAGCCAATTTACAAGGATATTAAGTTATACATATTTTGTCTTAATAAGTAAAAAACAGCAGCTGGTTAGATTGCAATTTGTACCCCCAAGATTTCTGGGGGAGAACCTGCATCTTCCCATCTGTGGTTTCCAGCTACACAGCCTCCCTATGAAGTCACATTGACTTAGATGACTTAAAAGGAGCAAGAACTTCTGATACATTTTGAAAAGGAATAAAGGTGAAAGAATTCCAAAACACATCCAATTTTCCAAAATCTTAACTGGTCAAATCAGTGCCTATCTTTGTGCTGAACAATGTTTTAATGTAGTTCCGGCGCTAACCACTACTATTCTGTGCAAGAATATTTACCCAGTGGGAGGAAAACAAAAGTACAAAATAAAATGTTAACTAAAAAAACCGTGTAAGTATAGTTTAAATGGTGATGAAGGTTATTTCAAATCCTAACAGCTTTGGAAATAACCATCGGAACAGCTTTGTGCCTGTATCAAAGCAGATGATTTCAATTTTTGACAAAATTAACAATTTCAGCCGCCAATAATTATTCTAAAATAACTGTTTTTGTTTTTTTTTTTTTTAACTCTAATACAGCTGTTCTCAAAATGTGGCTCCAGACCAGCAGCACCAGCTTCAGAAATCATCTGGTTTCTAACAGATTCTCCATTCTAGCCTGGATCAAACAGTCCAGTCAGATTTGATCCCCACAAGGACTGGATATCAGAAAGCATGGGTCAACTAAACCAAAGTCCAATCTACCCCAGACTAATTAAATTAGAATCATAAAGGAGCAGGAAGCAGGCATCTGTATCTAAAACCTCTAAGGTTTTAGTGGTATATCTAGATATATCAAGATATATAACCTGCCTGGCTACATATATCAACTGTAGAGGTTCTTTCTAAAGACAAGTTGGGGCGCCTGGGTGGCTCAGTCGGTTGAGCGCCGACTTCGGCTCAGGTCACGATCTCGCGGTCCGTGAGTTCGAGCCCTGCATCGGGCGCCTGTGCTGACAGCTCAGAGCCCGGAGCCTGTTTCAGATTCTGTGTCTGCCTCTCTCTGACCCTCCCCATTCATGCTCTGTCTCTCTCTGTCTCAAAAATAAATAAACGTTAAAAAAAAATTAAAAAAATAAAGACAAGTTAATCTTAAGTCTAATCATGAGAAAACAACCCAGACTATGGGACATTCCACAAAATAATTGGCCTGGACTGTTAGAAAAAAGGGTCATAAGAGACAAAAAAACAAAAAAACAACAACAAAAAATAAAATAAAAACAAAAAGCAGGGAACAGTTCTGGATTTAAGGAGACTACAGAGACACACAGCAAAGGACTGCAATGTGTGATCTGGACCAAATCAAAGAACAAAACCATTTTCAAAGGTCATTACAGGGGCCTTAGAGAAATGTGAATAGGACTGTGTGCTACTTACTATCACCGTATCAAGGCTAAATCTCTGAAATATGCTAATGGTTGAGATACCCCAAGTGTTCAGGAGACACATGCTGAGGAATTCAGACATGATGTGTAATGATGTCTGAAACGGACCTTCAAATGGTTCAGGAAAAATGTGAGTGCGTGTATGCTTGTACACAAACATATACATTGTATATACTATACATACATACACGACCCAAGGTAGATGACAGATAAATGTGGCACAATGTTAACAACCAGTGAACCCAGGTTGAAGATATTTGGGTGTTCACTGTAATAATCTTTCAACTATTCAGCAGCTTTGAAACTTTTCAAATAAAAAACTAAAAAAAAACAAAAGGCAAGAACTTCATAATACTAAACTTATTTTTATTTTATTGAAAACAAAACCATTTTCAGTAAAAGATGAACGATACAAGTGTTCTAACAACCTGCATTTATTCTTATCAGAAAATTACAACTGATCTGTCATTAAATGCTTTCTGTTTTCTAAAAGGGTACTGTCTAAATAAATTTCAGATTTAGAAATAAACATCAGTGTTTATGCAACCAAGATCCCTTTATGAATTCTGCATATGAAAATGCATATATATGAAAAATACACAGTGGACAAATTTGCCATTCCAGTAAGAACTATGTACACACTTCACACGGAAAAATAAAGGAGATGAGATACAGGCAACCTTAAGAGTTTATTCAAGAACATGCATGAATTCACCATTAACTCTGTACCTATGTCTGTCTTCAAAAAACTGGTACTCGATTCTTGCATCTCCTTTTGGTTGAGCCGACAGGAGGGCATCCACCTTCATGACCAAGTCACTTGCCCTGAAAGACATGGATGGTGAAGATTGAGCATCTCTTTAACCGAAGGTTTTTCCAATTATTGCTGAACATGATATAATCAGCCTAAGTGAATACCAACAAGACGGTTTGAAGAATGTACGAACTTTTTACCAACAAGCATGCATGAGAAAAAGTACGATTTTGTAACTGAGTAGTTTCATAACCTTGAAAGAAGACACCGATTTGCCCATATGTGAAATGGGGATAGTAGTACCTACTTGGTATGGCTCTTGTAAACATTGCACCAGCTAAACAGAAAGCACCAAGCTCAGGGCCCATCCCGTAACAGACTGTCAGTTTGTGGTATTTACCTTCTCCCTCACCCACTGCTAAATACCTCTAATAGTTTTTATGATTATTAGAATAATAATTCACTGGAAAAAATTCAGAAAAAAATGAGAAAACAGATATACATACAATGCCCTTATCAACAGTTAAGCACTGATGACATTTTGGTTCATAATTCTTCTATATTTTTAAACATATATAAATACATATATAATCATAAGTGGGATTATATTATTTAGTAACCTGCTTCTTCATTTAACAATATATTGCAAACATATACTACAAACATATTTTTGTTAGTTAATAAACACAGGGTGCATCAATATTTTCACTAATATGTTTATGGATAGGTCATAATCACCAACTGGCTAGTGAACATCCAGGTTGCTTCCTATTTCACTATTACAATCAAAGCTGCAGTAAACAATGTAGAAAAGTATTTCTGCTTTCCGTGACCCTTCTAAAGTTGATTTCTAACTAAGGAAGATCTTGAACTAAATCAGGAGACTTATAAAAAAGGTCAAATCTGCTGAACCAAGCACTGAATTCTAAGAATTCTAAAAAACACCTGTAACTATCTGAACTGGAATCAAGCCTATACATTTTCTCACTGAACCAAACAGCTATATCAAACTACCTCTCTGGTACTTCTCACTACTGACTCTGAATACATATAATCCAGGCCACTTGTTTCCTGTGATGTGTCAACACTGTCAAAAAACACGCCAAGACACTTGGCTGAGCAGGCAAACAACAAACTCCCCTAAAAGTTCACAAAGCACCCTGATCAAACAGCCCAGAGCTGAGCTTCAGAAAGCTAAGGATGGCCTTGTGGCTGCAGGTCTAGGCCATGAGTGAAAGCTGTGGCTGTCAAAGCGGGCCACTCCAAGGTGGCGCAGCTATGGCACTACTGAAAGCCCTAGGCAAGCAAGGTAATTCTGAGAGCCCGAATAGTTTTAGCTTATCTTTAGGTAGCCCTGGGACTACCTTATTTCCCTCAATCCACCTAGGAGAGACCCAGAGCCACTTCTCTTTAGTAAAAGGCAAGTCTCTGGTGCACAGTCTGGCAATCATGTAGTCCACAAAGACTTCACAGAGAGAGGGAGTGGTCCAAGGGCACACCACACCAAGCCTATGCCCGTGACATGATGGCTTCGAGACATGGGAACACCTCCTAGCCTACATCAGAGAAGTGTTTCATAGGCCAGAACAAGGGGTATCACTGAAGAGCCACTGAGGTAGAAGGAAACCTCCTTATCTGTAGCCCCACTACTGACTGAGATGAAAAAAGACTCCTTCCCCTATCACACAAGGCTTGGCAAAGGGACTACTCTGGCAGCTATCGAGGTCAGTTCTTCATTAAGACATGTATCTTAAACCCTGTGGCATGAGGGTATATGAAAGAGATGAAGAAAAAAAACAGAACTTTTAAATTGCGTATCCTCCAACTACTCATCAAAGAACACTACAAATGAGTGAAAATACAACTCACAGAATGGGACAAAATATCTGCATCTCATCTATCTATAAAAGATCAATAGCCCAAATATTTACATATTTCCACAGAACTCCTATAACTCAATAATAAAAAAACACAATTAAAAATGTGCAAAGTAGGGGCACTTGGCTGGCTCAGTGGGCATGAAAGTCTTGATCTCTGGGTTGTGAGCTGGAGCCCCACACTGGGCAGAGAGATTACTTAAAAAAAACAAGGTACAAAGCACTGAATGGATATTTTTCCAAAGATATTCAGATGTCATCACTAATTGTCAGGGAAGTGCAAATCAAACCACAAAGAGATACCCCTTCAGATCCATTAGAGTATTACCAAAAAACCCCAAAAAATAACAAGTATTGATGAGGATGTGGAGAAATTGGAACCCTTACACATTACTGATGAGAAAGTAAAATGGTACGTCCTCTGTGGGAAAACATGATGGTTCCTCAAAAAATTAAACATAAAATATATCCCTCCTACTACATTCATTTAATATTTAATACAAGAACCATGTGTATATGACCTATGGGCCCTCATTATACACCAGGGACGTGGACCAGTTAAATAATTCATTTTCTTCCCATTGAGAAATAACTCATTAAAATACATTAGCTAACAAGAACACTGAAAGAATTAAAATAAATATTAAAAACCACAATAACCAATTCATCACCTATGCAGGATACAAGAGAAACAACTCATTATTCTATGCTAATAAATAAAGGAAAAGAAGCATTTAGCCTACTTTCCTTTCCTGAACAAAATAAAACAAATGAGGGAAAGTACCTCTTTACAAAAGTATTCCAAGGCTATAAACAAAAAACAAAAAACTAAAAAAAAACCCTCACCTCACCCCTCTACTTTTGCATATGTTTGAAATTTTCCACAACCAAGAAAAAACAAAACGAAGAGACCTACTTCAGTTCTTTAAATAAATTAACTTGTTTCAACAGAAGCAAAAGTAAACACCTGAACTGAAAAGCATTATTATATGTTCAAGCTGAAAATAAAACACCATGAAATAGGAAGCACGAGGAATGTTCAATTAACCCAGCCCCTATGGTATGCGCTAATTAATTTCTTCCATGGCAAAACGTACACATCTTCTTCTACCCGAAGCTGTTGAATATGGGATTTGATTTTCTGTCCTGAAGTTTTTAAGATGATATTTTCTAGGAGGTGGAAATCGTCTTGATTAAAGAGTTCACCGTCGTCCAGCGGCCCAATGATCTGTGAAGAGGAGCAGCGTAGTCAGTGCTAGAATCAGCAAGCTGTAAAGAAGCCCTCAGTGGTCATCTGGCTATCTTAGAAGCCTATCAGGGTAAAGACCCAAGACATGTATACATCTAATAAAATCAATGAAAAAGGCAAAAATTAAACCCAAATCAACTCATCCAGTTATTTATCAATTCCTCAACCACACAGAGTGTACACTTGTATACGTCACACTATTTTTACAGTCAGCAACTCTGAAGTAAAACAAAATAGCAATAAAGTTTTCATTAATTCTCACTGGATATAAATACTAAAACTAAATGCAGTGCGGTGAAGTTTTTAAGATGTTTTTAAGAGATGCAGTGTGGTGAGTGACAGACAGCAGAGATTTCACCCTCTGTGCTAAGAGTTTAAAGTTTGGTATGTCCCCCCTGGCCCCCCGAGTCTCATGTCTATGGCTTCAGATATGCATGAAAGAGTCTAAGCCTGCACCAATGAAGTTCACAGAGACTGCGCAGCTATGAACACGGTCCCCACAGGGGATGAATACTTCACAGATCAAAACTTTATCAGCTTATTCTCTGAGACACCACACTCTCGTCACTGTACACAGGACAGGACATAATAAACAGCGGGAAGGTTTTCCACAAGAACACTTGTAACAAAAGCAAGCCTCCTCTGAAATCAGGGTGCAGAAATTATCATCAGCACTGCATAAGCCCCATTCCCCTCAGGAAAAGAGTGACTGTTTGAAAAGTTAGTTTACTAGCTTCAGGGAACACCGCCAACACTGTTCACTGATCTAATTTGAGGTCAAGCTTGTCTCAGAACAAAATCCTCACCCTTCCATTGCTGATCACTGCCCTCTGTCCCTTCTTCAGCTTCAGAACATCCCTGCAGTACATGGCATGAGACAAAATGAAATCCATTTTGGAAGACTCAAAGACCTCTTTAAAAAGACTGAAATCCATGCCCTAGGAAAGTAATTGTTATTAAGGAAAAGTAATTGTTATTAAGCAAGCCATAAAAATGAATAATCATAATGAATAAATCACAAAATACTCTTTTAATGGAAAGTCAGAACAAAATTTTAATAATTAACATTATGATGTTTCAATTCTTCACTCTTCCCATTTTCCCCCACCCTCCCACTTATCAAGTAATGCTTATTTTCTGTTCCTATTCTTTTATGTGATTGCTCAACTGGCAAATTATTCATCACACCTTTATTCTGCATTTTAAAATCTTGCTAATTTCAAGTCTTTTTTCTGACTGAAACATCAAGTACACCATCATTTTGTAAGAATTTTAAAACTACAAAACAGTCCAGGGGCGCCTGGGTGGCTTAGTCAGTTGGGCGTCCGACTTCAGCTCCGGTCATGATCTCGTAGTTCGTGAGTTCGAGCCCCACGTCGGGCTCTGTGCTGATAGCTCAGAGCCTGAAGCCTGCTTCAGATTCTGTGTCTCCCTCTCTCTCTGACACTCCCCGGCTCACACTGTCTGTCTCTCTCTCAAAAATAAACATTAAAAAAAAAATTTTTTTTTTGAAAACTACAAAACAGTCCAAAAGGTAAGTAACTTACATGATGAATACATGTGGGCCTATATCAGAACACATCAAGAACACATAAACCCCTAACTTTTAAGAAACTTCAATCATTTTGCTATATAGACAAATCAAAATATTGCTCATCTTTTAAAAACTATATAAACTTATATGAATCATATAAGATATGAAATTTTATCTAAAAATATTAAAAGTAGTGAACAGAATGTGACAGAATTGTTATTTCTTGGAAAGATTCTTCCAAACTAAAAGAAATCCTCTGAAACTCAGTACTAAAATAAAAAATCCCGATCATGAACAAGATGCATCAGCCCACGGGAGTGAACTTCTGTGGAAAGTAACAGAACAAGGCAGCCCTATGCAACACACAAAGACTTACCCCAACAGAGAACCCCCCGATGTCAGCTCCTGCAGCCAAGGCCTCTGCAGTCTCCTCCTTGGCCATTTTTGTGATGAAGTTCTTAGCAGAGTTGGACGTCTGTGTTTGGAGAGCTGCCCAGATGGCTCTGGAGATCTGAGTGTTCTTATATCTTATATCTTCACTAGGATTATTGATCATGCTTATTCTAACATTGTTACTGGATTTCTATTTACAAAAGGGGAAATAAGAGTTATATGGTAGATGTTTTAAAATTAAAAAGTGGCATTAACATCAGTCATAGTCCAGTAAGTAGCAAATACAATCTCTCTTAAAAGTGGTCAGCAGTTCTCTTCTGCACACAGAATAAAATTAAAATGCTATAGCCAGGCTTTCAAACCCCTACATGAACTGGTCCCCAGCCTACCTTTCATTTCTTACCATCCCTAAAAATACAGCTCCATTACAGACCATCAGAGTCCTGTATTCCCCAAAACACTTTGTATTATTCTAACATACTCCATGCTTTATGGTGGCATGCAAATTCCAAGTCTATCCCATCTTTCCTTCCCTCAGCCCCAACCAATCTTCAGGCTTCTGTTCAAACACCTCTTTGTTCACATGGCCTTTCCAGATTCCTAGTAAAAATTGATCTCTCCCTGATTAAAAAGACAATAATCCATGTGGGAGAAGAGATCTGGGACCCATAAAACCTTGTGTCATGACCATAAGCAACAAAAATTCATACTAATGTGTTATCTAAAGACAAATACAAAAATAGTCATAGCAGCTTCTTCAGAATAGCCCCTAACTAGAAAAAGATGACATTGTCCATGAAATAGATTAAACAAACAAACAAAACTTTGTGGTATAGACATACAATACAATACAATACAGCACAGCAAAAAAGAACTATCACTATTGGTAATATCATGGATAAATCTCAAAATGCTGAGTAAAGAAAACAAACAAACATATATAAGATTCCATTTAAATAAAGTAAAAAATAATCAAGAAGAGGGAATGGAGAGCAGGGTGATGGAGACAAGCAGGAGAAGGCTTTCAGGAATTCAATAATTCTCTATTTCTTGACTGAGATGGTGGCCACCTGGGTGTTCCCTTTGAGACACTATGTATCTTATGATTTGTGCACTTCTTTTGATCCTATATTTTACTTCAGTTAAAATATTTTTAATTTCAATTCTCAGGGCACCTGGGTGGCTCAGTCGGTTAAGCATCTGACTTCAGCTCAGGTCATGATCTCACAGTCCATGAGTTCAAGCCCCACAGTGGGCTCTGTGCTGAAAATGCAGAGCCCACTTCAGATCCTCTGTCTCTGTCTCTCTCTGCCCCTCCCCCACTCTCACTCTCTCTGAAAAATAAACATTAAAAGAAAAAAAAAAAAGAATCTATTCCCTTAAATAAAGTCTGAACACTACAGTCCCCTCTCTTTTCTCACCAGAAGACAGACCTTCGAAGAAACAATGCTCCTTTCCCTCAAGCACTAAGACAGCAGGACAGCTGCCTTCCGCACAGAACAGTAACATCAGTACACAGAGTGGAGGTGTAGACACTTGCCTGATGTTTAATAGCATCATACAGTAACTGTCTTCCAGAAGGGCTATCAAAATCTCCAACAATCCAAAAAGTTACAGGCCTAATGAAGGAATCATCTGTATAAAAAGAAAACAACATACTGAGTCGGAGGGAAAAAAGCACATTCCACGTTTCAGTATTGTTCTTAAGCCAAATAATTTCTGAAAACCATGCAAAAAATAAGAAAATGATGTTTAATAAAAATACAAAGAAGAAGTAGTGAAATTTCTCTACTAGAACGAAAGCAGGGTAACCTTCCAATTGGCTTAATTACAAGCTAGGAACATGCACTTATTAATTCTACTATGGGTTAGGCATCTGTTAGCATGTACAATGAAACATGTGGGTAACAGATCATAGTCTTTAATCATATGGATTTGTAACTTTCTGAAATAGAAATCTTTGCAAACATTTACACAAATTTTGTCTGCATTTGAAAAATTATCTACTGTTATCCACAGGTTCTAGAAAGTTCACAATAAAGTATCAATAAATTCTAAATCACAATGCTGCCTGAAACCACATAAGATAATTAAGAAAAGAAACAAAACATTCTAAAGTTTAAAGTTACCATAGATTTCCTTGGAGGACATTCCTAGACAGAGGTAAAGGAAAAAGAGTAGAAGAAAATGTCATTGCTATAACTGATGCCTACTGTAAAGTCAAAATTTTAAATAATGTCTAACATGATCAATCTTCTCTCTGCTCCATAGTCCCCCTAATGGTACAGCACTGTTCCAGGGCCCCTCAGAACCAATTTTCTTGAACCAAATGGAGCAATTGTTTTTATTCACATAGATCTAGGAAGCCAGAAATTCTCTCTAGGAGAAGACTAAAGCATAGATAAAAATAGCTGCCTAGGGGCAATGATCTCACAGTTTATGAATTTTAGCACAGAGCCTGCTTGGGCTTCTCTCTCTCTCTCTCTCTCTCTCTCTCTATCTCTCTCTCTCTCCCCGGCCCTCCCCCGCTTGCATAGGCATGGGCATTCTCTCTCTCTCTCTCTCAAAATACATAAATAAACATTTAAAAAAAAAGAGCTGCCTTAAATGACAGTCAGTGCTCTGAAGGAGTAATAAGTGGCTAGAGGGGGAAAACATCTGTCTGCCATTAAAATATCACTTCACACAACTTTAGCCTAACTAGCTGATTCCGTATTAAGATCAGTTTTAAAATATGCACAAGGATTCCTAGAACCAAGTTTATCCTATAAACCCTAAAAAAATTAAATCAGTGTTGTCACTGAAGAGGTAAGTCAAACTAATTTGCAATCCATTAACCCATGTTTACATCATAAATGTTTTCATTTTAAAATCACGAAAATAAGTTTCATTTGACCTTAATATCTAATATAAATTTATAAAAACATTTGAATTTTCAAAAACATACAAAAGAATTTTAAATAGGTATTTCCTAAATTCAAATCATTGAAGAAATAATGAAAAAAATTACGGAATCTCCAATAGACACTTAAAGATTCAATTACTTCTACAAATACTAAAAAAAAAAAAAAAATGCTGAATCCAAGATAAGCCAGAAATGGATTACCTTTCTTTGTCAGATAGTTCATACTATTGGCTATAGCAGCAGTTTTGCCTTGGGAATCCAAGACAGTAAATCTGGCATAGTCATCCACAAAAAAGTTATCTGAAAAAAAAATTGAAACAGATTTATAATTAACATGCCTAATTCAATCCAATGTTAATATTCAAATAATAAACTGATTTGACCATAATACAAGATTTATAAAAAACACTAAGTGAAATCTGTTGTTTCATGTTTACTGAACAACTTCACAAGACACCTACCCATTAATCACATTTTAAGACACAAAGTTAATAAAAAATGGACACATCCCATATAACTTTCATGTATGTATATACATACATGCACCACTTTAATGGTTTATATTTATTCTATTCCACCCCGATGACTCTACAACTAGAAACCAATCTCTTAATAAGATCCCCTAACTCCTTGTCTTCCTTCCATAGTCGACGCACCTGAGTAAGCCCTTCCCCATACCACTGGGCGATGGAGGGCAAGAGGGAGAATGATGGGAGAGAAGATCTAAGACTCTGACTTTCATTTTTTACACGTCTAACAAAATAATACAATTTTAGCTTTAATATAAACAAAAGGTCATTTTCATTCTTTTTAGACAAGTCTCTTCTCCAACTAATGGCCTCTGGCCATGCTCTTATCAACCATTTTTCCTTGGGTTACTCTAGCTAAAATCCCAATTTCATCGACTCATTCATTTGATCTGAACTACCCAGTAATTTCTTCCTACCTACAAAATGGTCTCTGTTCTGTATAATAAACCCTCTATGTCCAAGAATGTCCCCAATCTTCTGCATTACTGTGTTCCGACACAAATGCCACTCTTCTCTCACCATCCTCCAAGCACAGCTGGCTTATCCACCCCACCACCTATGTGTGTCCACCCATGCACCCATCTGTCCTTTCACTCAACCAACTATGCCTGGGGCCTACTATCCTTCCAGTCAGGATTCAAGTAAAAGGAAAGCAATGCGAAGTAAGAGCTCATGACATCATGCAGGGGAGGGGAAAAGGCTCCAGAAGACTTAAAGCCTTGAAACTTAGTATCCTTCTAAGAAGGTCCCAGGACAACAAAGGCCAAGGGCAGGGTAGGTAATAATAGAGCTAGGACCACTGGGTCAGAAGGATGCCGGCTGCTCCTCCAAGGACAGCTCCAACATGTTCATGAGGCAAACTGCATTTTCGGCCCTGTGAACCAGCATCACTTCACAGCTGAGCACTACATTTAGTGGAGAAAGGTACCCCAAAACACTGAACTACTGTTGTGCTCCTTATTCAGGAGTACTCCAAAAAGAGTTCTTTACAGTTTAATTTTAAATGATGGAAACAACAAAAACTTAGAACAAAGACTCATAATACTGCTTGATTTGCTCTATTCAAACTAGTGGTAAAAAGCTAAAACCTAACTATGAAGAAACAGTTTATCTCACTCTCTAACCACTGCCTTTTTCAAACAGAAGCAGAGAGATGTCCCTCTTCCTCTAAAAGGAATTTGGTTTCAAGTTGATTAAAGACAGCTGCCATAAAGGAACAACCACACCTGGAGCTGTGTGCATCACACCCACCACAGCAGCAAAGGCCCTTGGCTTGGACTTCTCTGTTATGCTTATCTTTCTCACCCAGTGACATCCCCAGGGCGAGTGACAACAGCTCCACCTCATTTCCAGCTATTTGCTGAAGTGGCCTTCAAAGTCACAAGGAAAGGCAGAAGGAAGACACTGTTCACACAACTACCTCTGGAAAGGTATTCTTGTGGAAACAACGCAAACATCCATCAACTGAGGATTAGGTAAGCCAAATGTGGACTGTCCATCTAAGAAAACATCAGCCATAAAAAGGCATGAAGTACTGAGACATGCTGCAACATGGGTAAACAATAACTTTATGCTGAGTGAAAGAAGCCAGTCACAGAAAACTTGAATTATATGGCATATCCAGTAGAAAACTCCCTTAGAAACAGACACTAGGTCAGCGGTTGTGAGGGGAAATGGAGAGTAGCTACTAATGGTTACATGATTTCTTCTTGGGGCAACGAGATATATTCTAAAATTAGACAGTGATGATTAGACAACTGAGAATATGTTAAAACTGTGTGCTTTAAAATGTGTAAGTTTTCAAAAGGCTGAGTTTTGTGGCATGTACACTATGTCTCAATGAAGGTTTATTTTTAGACAGGTATTCCTAGCTTCTCAGAGTAAAACCACCTGAGGTGTTCGTCCACATCACTGCTGGCTGATTCTAGAACAAAGATGAAGAAAAGACAGCTGCTTAACAGCTCTACAACTGTAAAAAAAAAAAAAAAAAAATACAGATGTAGTCTCATCACCCAAGGCCTGTTTAACTGGCATTTAAAAGACAATGGATTTTTTCAAAGCTTACAAGGATTTATCTATATAAACTTGGAGAAAATTCTTGTGAATTTAGAGGCTAATATTATGAATTAAAACATAAGACTGTGTCACAATCTTAGGTTATCTTCTGAACATTACAATCCAACAGATGCAAAGGTTCTGAAACATAAATCAAAAAAGGTCCGAAGTTCTTCCTGAAATGATCCTTACTGGTTGCTGTTAAATCCAGGTATTCTCGCTCAGATGTCAAAATCCTCGAATTGATTCGTGGAACAACATTTGGCTGATTCATGATATACTCTACCACATCCTGATCATGGGACAATTCACCCTAAAAGGAAAAAAGGAACTGGTGGGAGTGGAACGAGCATTAAACCAATTACAGCAATAATCATTTATTAGGCACTAAAAAGCATTAACTTTATACTGGTAAGAGCCAAAAACTGAAGTTCTCATGTTATAGGTCCCTATCACTGCCAAGCACAGCTTGACATGTTATTTATGTATATTACCTTTAACTCTGCATCAACACGAAGCCAATGTTCGTGACATCCATTTTAAAGATGGAAGCTGAGGTATAGAAAGGTGACATACCTTACCAAAGAGCTAAGAGGATCCAAATATGAAATGCAAACCCATGTTTCTGTGGTCTCTCCACACATCACTGTTCTTCCCCCAGAAATAAGCAAACTCTACAAACTAGATAAAAGTTAACATAAAAAAAAAATCCATCCTAAGATCTGCTCATAGTTAGCCTCTCTCCAAAGGAAAAAGGCAAATGCCTTCTTTTAAGCACTTAACGTATTTTATAAAAATCACTACAAGCTTTTTGCAACCTCAGGCATCCAAGTAATGCTACATTTCCAGAGTCACAATTACACAGCAGGGAGGAAAAATCACTTATCGTTTTCTCTTCCTTTTCATGCCTCTCAGATACACAGAAATACTTGTACTCCATGAAGTGATCTCAAATCGAAGCGTAAATGGCTATGGAAACTTGCAAGTTCTCACACTCAAAATATTTCATACAAAACCATATTTGAAAGCAATTTTCGAGGAAGAGATAGATGTGAATCAAATATACACAGTCAAGTCTAAAAAACTCCAATCAGTCATCTTCTGTGGCTACTGATTATCCCAAGAAAGAGAAATCATATGCAAATTCTCAAACTATAAACTAATAATGAGTCTGTGAACCATCCATACAACCCAACAGACTTACAGAGGTACTAGATGACTTAGTAGAGATGTACACCCCCATGTATACAACTTTGGTCTCTATTATAAATCTGAATTGATTCCAGTTAGAAGCCTAGCCAGCTGAGGGAAAGCAATTTGGCAACATCTATCAAAATTTTAAATGTACATAACTTTTGATGCAGCCTGTCTACACACACACACACACGCACGCACACACACACAATGATTATTTCTAAGAGAAGATGAATGGCAGGCAAATAGGAGTGAATGGGTAAGTTTCTCTTCATTTATACCTCTATACACATTTTGAATTTCATACCATCTGCATATTGTACCTTTTTACAGTGACTCTAATTCAAAATTTTAAATGTATCATACCCTTTGACAAAACAATTCCAAAAATTGATATTTCTCAAAAAAATAAATAAATAAATAAGGTACAAAGATATACATATGAGACTATTCGCTGCAGCACTATTTATAACAGTACAACTTTACAAGCAATGTCCAATATCAGGGGATGAAATAAATGATTGTTCATTCTTTTTTTTTTTAAGTTTATTTATTTGTTTTGAGAGAGACAGACAGACAGAGAGAGAGAGACAGCACATGAGCCAGCATGCAAGTGAGGGGGTGCAGAGAGAGAGGAAGAGAGAGAGAATCCCAAGCGGACTCTGTGTCATCAGTGGAGAGCCCAACACAGGATTCAAACCCATGAACTGTGAGATCATGACCTGCGCTGAGATCAAGTCAGACACTTACATGACTAAGCCACCCAGGCGCCCCAATTATTGCTCGTTCTTAAAAAACTATGCAGCAATCTAAAAGTACTGACATAGAGCTGTATGTTCAGAAACACAAAGCTAAAACGTATTCAATTAGAAAGGTAAGCTAAAAAATACAAATGTAAACATATATTTCAACATACATGAAGTCACAAAGAGTTATTTCTCTAAGGACTGAGATGAAGGGAAGAACTTTCATTTTTACTTTACACACTTGAACATTCTCCCCAATTTAGTATCTTCTAAATATGTACAGGAGCACATATGACTTATGCCATAATATTTAAAACAAAACTTTCTTTAGCTAGACCAAACCAAACTTCTCACTGGCAATATAAGGAAAAACAGAGGAAAACTAGCATTCAAAAAGGGAATATTTGAAAATGACCATTCTTTTAAACAATAGGTATGTTGGTGTCTAAAAACAGAAAAACTCTTCTGAATTTTTACATCCAACAATGTTGTAAAAGAAATGGTTTAAGTGGATGCTGGAAAACAAAAATGTTTGAATTATCTTTCATCTTTTTATTAATATCACTTGAACAAAGAAAGTAATTATCAATTCTTCTAGACTATTCTTAACTTTGGAAAATTAAGCCAAATTCATTCAAATAAAAACTATGTTTTCATATTTTATTTCAGTAGCTCCATGAATAATAAATTCCCTAGTAAACTACCAGGATAGGTCCTCATTCATAAGGAGACATGTAATAGAATTTAGCCAACACTTTTTATGTTTTTGGGGCTTGTTTTAATAAATGCACTAACAATCAGCACAATAAATAGCTTCTTTTAAAAATATATTTCTGGTCTTTTCAACATATGGTGCTGGAAAAACTGTATACCTACATGCAAAAGAATGAAGTGAGACCCTTACACCATGCACAAAAATTAACTCAAAATAGATCAAGGCTGCAACTATAAAATTCTTGGAAGAAAACTTTGGAGAAAATCTTCAAGACATTGGATTTGACAATGACTTCTCGGCACACCAAAATCACAGTCAACAAAAGAAAAAACAGGTAGACTGGACTTCAACAAAACTCAAAACTTTTGTGCATCAAAGGACGCTATCAAAAAAGTGAAGAAGACAACAGAATGGAAGAAAATATTTGCAAATCACATCTGATAAGGGATAAATATCCAAAATATGTAAGAAACTACACTTCAACTACAAAAAAAAAAAAAAAAAAAAAAAAAGCCTAATTTGAAAATGAATAAAGGACTTGAAGGGACATTTCTTCAAAGAAGATATACATATGGCCAATAAGCAAATGAAAAGATGCTCAGTCTCTTTAGTCCTTAAGGAAATGCAAATAAAAACCACAATAGGATACCACTTCACACAAACTAGAATGGCCATTATCAAAATAATAGAAAGTAGGGATACCTAGGTAGCTCAGTCCCTTGAGTATCAGGCTCTTGATTTTGGCTCAGGTCATGATCCCAGGGTTGTAGGATGGAGCTCTAGTCGGGATCTGTGCTAAGCTTGGAACCTGCTTAAGATCCCTTATCCCCACCCCTCCCCCTCTTCTCTTTCCCCAGCTCTCTCTCTCTAAATTAAAATTTTTTTCAATGTTTATTTTTTTGAGAGAGAGACAGAGTGGGAGCAGAGGAAGGGCAGAGAGAGAGGGAGTCAAAATCCGAAGCAGGCTCTAGGCTTTCAGCTGTCAGCACAGAGTCCAACCTGGGGCCTGAACCCATGAACCGTGAAATCATGACCTGAGCCGAAGTCAGCTGCTTAACCAACTGAGCCACCCAGGCACCCCTCTCTCTCTCCAAATTAAAAAAATAATAAATTATTTTTTAATAACAGAAATTAACAACTGTCAGTAAGGATGTGGAAATAATGAAATTTTTGTGTATTTGTTGGTAAAAATGTGAAATGGTATGGCTGCTATAAAAACCAGTCCAGTAGTTCCTCAAAATGTTAAAAGATAGAATATCCATAAAATCCAGCAATTTTCCTAGGTATATACCCAAAAGAATTAAAAGCAAAGACTTGAACAGATATTTATACACCAATGCTCACAGCAGCATTGTGAACTAGCCAAAAGGTGGAAACAACCCAAATGTCCAAAACATGAATGGATAAATAAAATGTAGTATATACATATCATTCCATTTTATAGGAAGGAAATAAATTCTGACATGCTACAACACATATGAACCTTAAAATAAGCAAGACACAAAAATGACAAATATTCTATGATGCCCTCTAGAAGAGGCAAACTCATAAACACAAAAAGCAGGAGAGTAGTTATCAGTAGATGACAGAAGCCAGCAATGAGGAATTATTATTTAATGGGTAAACGGTTGCTGTTTGAGATGATCAAATATTCTGGTGATGGATAGTGGTAAATGCTGCATAATACTGAATGTACTTATTATATCTCTATGCATAATTTAAAGTGGTTAAAATGATAAACTTTTATGCTTTATATATTTTACTACGATAAAAATACTGTGAGAGTGACATTGAGCAGAATGATAGAGTGATGATCTCTAAAAGCCCCTCCTCAAAAAACAAAAAACAAAAAAATCATCAAGGACACTAGAAAAAAATCAATTTTTTTCAAAACTCTGGAAATTAACCAAAGGCTTGCAAAATTCCAAACACTTTTATTCAAAATATGGCTAAATCCTGGTAGCAAAAATAACCTTCAAGACACTTTAACTTGCCCTATTGCTATCTACCTCTCCCAGCTACACAGGAGCCTTGAAAACCAGTAACTCTGAAATAAATGTAAATACCAGCAGACTAGGAATATTCCCAGGTGCTCTCTCCAGTTGAGCTGAATTAGATCATATTGTGCCAACAGCTTTTTCCTAGGTATCTTTGTCAAAAGAATCAGGAGCAATTGTTTAATATCTCAGTTGCTTGAAGTGGTGACAAACGTTGGGCTCACATGAAGTGGCAAAAACATAAAAGAAAAAGCTTGGGAATGAGATGTCCATAACAGGTTTTGAAAGGCTCTCACATATTCCTTGGAATCTAAAAGGCCAAATGCACAGTGTCCAGGGATGTGTTTAAGCTCAAGAAAAATCTTAGAAGGCCCTAACGCTCTCACTTCTGACTAACCTGACACTGTTCAAGCAAGAACTGAAGGCTACAACAGAGTTGTAAACTGCCTGGGGAAGGCTCAAGGAGCACCCCAACATGTATACAAACACTCCTGGGGAAAAACAGGAGACTTTCTTAGACTCTCGAATTTAAGAAAATTTCTGTTTATTCATTAGCTGACCAATAAGTTAACAAGCAGAGACTTATGCTACATGGGACAAAGAATACAGACTTTAAAGAATTAGCACGGGAAAGTCACAAAACAACCACTCCAACAACAGACCCTGGTAAGGCAGAGACCCTGATTTCTATAAGTATCACATTATATTAACGGAAATGCCCAGTTATCAACAAAAATTTAAAAGACGTACAAAAAAAATGACTATATGGCCCACACTAAGGAAAAGAACAGTTAGTATATATAGTTCCTAAAATAGCCCAAGTATTGGACTTACTCCACAAAGACTTTAAATCAGCTATTTTAAATATATCCAAAAAACTAAAGGAAATCCTGTCTCACAAACTAAAGGAAACTTTGGGACTTACGACTCACCAGATAGACTATATCAATAAAGAGAAAGAAATTATGGAAACGGACCAAATAGAAAAACCAGACTTAAACATACAATAACTGAAATTAAATATCCACTAGAAGGACTCAATAGCAGATTTTAGCCGACAGGGAAAAAAAAAACACCTCAGGAAACTTGAAGATATGTCAACTGAGATTACCCAGTCTAAGGAACAGAAAGGAAGAGACTTGTGGGATGCTACAGAGTATCAATATACATATCTGTCCAGAAGGAGAAGAAGGAAGAAAGAGACAGTTGTGTAATAAAGAATTTGTCTGGCTCCCTTGTTAAAGTAATCTCTTAATCCTGGAGTTTCCTGAGTAATAGGAGTGGCATCTTTGTTACTCATGGTAGGTCCCTCAGACCATACAGTTTATACTAATAAGGTGACTCATGGTGGGCCTTTCAACA
Organism: Panthera leo; assembly: GCF_018350215.1. Taxonomy (NCBI): domain Eukaryota; kingdom Metazoa; phylum Chordata; class Mammalia; order Carnivora; family Felidae; genus Panthera; species Panthera leo. The sequence goes on from NC_056686.1 coordinate 109,966,000, forward strand.
GTTCACACTAATGAAACAATTCAATGAAGGCTGCCCAAGCCAGAAAGACCAACCATGCGATTAGAGGTTTGGGGCTATAGTATCAGTCTGAACTCCGGCAACAGCAAGAGGGGCTACAGATGGAATTCAATTACATAGCCAATGACAATCAATCATGGCTACATAGGAAGCCCCAATAAAAACTCTGGACACCAAAACTGGGCTGAGCTTCCTTGGCTGGCCATACCCCATGAGTTACCACACACCAGTGAACAGGAAGGATAATGTATCCTGACTTCATGGGGAGAAGATAACACAATCTTTGTTTGGAACCTTCCCAAACCTTGTCCTATGCACCTCACCCTTTGGCTGGTTCACATTTGCATTACTGTATCATCGTAACACAAATTGTAAGCATAGCATTATCCTGAGCTCTGTAAGCTCTTCTAGCAAATTACCAAAACTGAGGAGGATATTACGTGCCCCTGCATTTTTATCCAGTTCATACTTATTAAGGGTGACCGGGGGACCCCCAAACTTGTGCCCACTGTCTGTCCGAAGTGAGGGCATGCCTGTGGGAAATTGTGTCCTTAAACTGTCAAATTTGGCCTAACTCTGAATAGTTTGGTGTCAGAAGTCATTACAGGCAGAAATACTACTAGAAGAAATAATGACTGGTAAGCTCCTAATTTTGGTATTTAAGAAATGTAATGTACTCCAGTAGGAAAACTCATAGTTCCATACCTAGACATAATTAATGACATGTCAAAAGTGAAACACAAAGAAAGGATCCTGAAAACAGGAAAAGAGACTCCTAACCTCATAAGATTAACAGCTAGTTTCCAAGAGAACCCAGAGATCAAATGGCAATGGAATGACATATTAAAAGTGCTAAAAGGAAAAGACAGTCAACCAAGAATTCCATATCCAGGCAAACTATCACTCAATATGAAGGATAAACAAACACATTCCCAGAAAAACAAAAACAAAGAATTTTTCACTGGCATATGTAACCCAAAATAAACAGTAAGGAGATTCCCCGAAAATGAAAAGGCACACAAGATAATAAACTGAATCCCTACCAAAAAAAAAAAAAAAGAGTACAAGTAAACGTAACTATATAGGTAAATATAAAAAGGGTCTGAATGTATTTTTGTTTGTAGCTCTTTTTTCTATTTCACTTATGCGACAACAATAAAAGGCAACGCTTATAAACTGATACTGATGGGCATATAATAAAGATATAATTTGTATGACAATAACAACATAATGTGGGGAATAAACAGAGCTATATAAGAGCAAGGATTTGGTACACTAGTGAAATTAAGTTGGTATAAAAAATTTAACAACTATAGGGGTGCCTGGGTGGCTCAGTCAATTGAGTGACAGACTTCAGCTCAATTCACAATCTTGCAGTTTTCAAGTTCAAGCTCTGTGACAGGCTCTGTGCTGCCAGCTCAGAGCCTGGAGCATGCTTCAGATTCTGAGTCTCTCTCTCTCTCTGCCCCTACCCCACTCACACTCTGTCTCTGTCTCTCCCAAAAATTAAACATTAAAAAAAAAAACTATAAAAACATTACATAAAAATCATAATATACCGTATCAATAGATAAAGGACAAAACGACAGGATCACCACAGAAAAAGAATTTGACAAAATCTAACACACTCTGATGATTAAAAAAATTCAATAAACAAAGAACAGAAGAAAACTTCCATGAACTGACAAAGGGAATCCACAAAAAACCCATGGCTAATATACTTACAGGTGAAAAAGTAAAGCTTTCCCCCCTAACATCAGGAAGAAAACAAGGTTGTCCATTTACAGTTTTTATTCAGCATCATACTAGGAAGTTCTAGCCAGGCAATTACACAGAAGGAGGAAGAGGAGAAGGAGGAGGAGGAGGAGGAGGAGGAGGAGGAGGAGGAGGAGGAGGAGGAGGAGGAGAAGAGAAGAGAAGAAAAGAAGGAGGAGAAGAAGGAGAAGAAGGAGAAGAAGGAGGAGAAGGAGGAGGAGGAGGAGGAGGAAGAGGAGAAGGAGGAAGAGAAAGAGGACGAGTAGGGGGAGGACGAGGAGGGGGAGGATGAGGAGGAGAAGGGAGAGGGAGGAGGGGGAGGAGGAAGAGGAGGAGGGGGGAGGAGGAGGAGGAGGGGGGAGGAGGAGGAGGAAGGAGGGGAGGAGGAGGAAGGAGGGGAGGAGGAGGAAGGAGGGGAGGAGGAGGAAGGAGGGGAGGAGGAGGAAGGAGGGGAGGAGGAGGATGAGGGGGAGGAGGAGGAAGAGGGGGAAGAAGAGGAAGAGGAGGGGGAGGAGGAGGAAGAGGAGGGGGAGGAGGGGAGGAGGGGGAGGAGGAGGAGGAGGAGGGAGAGGAGGAGAAGGAGGAGGGGGAGGAGGAGAAGGAGGAGGGGGAGGAGGAGAAGGAGGAGGGGGAGGAGGAAGAGGATGAGGAGGAGGAAGAAGACGAGGAGGAGGAGGAAAAAGAGGAGAAGGAGGAAGAGGAGGAGGAGGAGGAGGAAGAGGATGAGGAGGAGGAAGAAGAGGAGAAGGAGGAGGAAAAAGAGAAGGAGGAGGAAGAAGAGGAGAAGGAGGAGGGGGGGAGGAGGAGGGGGGGAGGAGGAGGGGGAAGGAGGAGGGGGGGAGGAGGAGGGGGGGAGGAGGAGGGGGGGAGGAGGAGGGGGGGAGGAGGAGGGGGGGAGGAGGAGGAGGAGGGGAGGAGGAAGAGGAAGAGAAGGAGGAGGGGAGGAGGAGGAGGGGGAGGAGGAGGAGGGGGAGGAGGAGGAGGGGGAGGAGAAGGAGGAGGAGGGGAGAGGAGAAGGAGGAGGGGGGGAGGAGAAGAAGAAGGAGAGGGAGGAAAAGAAGAAGCAGGAGAAGGAGAAGCAGAAGGAGGAGGAGGAGGAAGAGGAGGAGGAGGAGGAGGAGGAAGAGGAGGAGAAGGAGGAGAAGGAAGAGGAGAAAGAAGGAGGAGGAGAAAGAGAAGGAGGAGAAAGAGAAGGAGGAGAAGAAAGAGAAGGAGGAGAAGAAAAAGAAGGAGGAGAAAGAGAAGGAGGAAGAGAAAGAGAAGAGGAGGAGGAGGAGAAGGAGGAGGAGAAGGAGGAGGAGAAGGAGGAGGAGAAGGAGGAGGAGGAGGAGAAGGAGAAGGAGAAGGAGAAGGAGAAGGAGAAGGAGAAGGAGAAGGAGGAGGAGGAGGAGGAGGAGGAGGAGGAGGAGGAGGAGCAGAAGGAGAAGAAGAGAAAGACATCCTGATTGAAAAGGAAGAATCAATACTATGTTAGATGACATGCTTTTGTCAGTAAGATGACAATATTTTCCACATAGAAAGTTTCAAAAAAAAAAAAAAGGCTATTAGAATAAAATGAGTTCAACAAGATTGCAGCATATAAGATCAATATACAAAAATCAACTGTATTTCTATTCACTATCAATGAATGATCCAAAAATTAAATTAAGGAGGCACCTGGGTGGCTCAGTCAGTTAAGCATCCAACTCCTGATTTCAGCATGTATCATGATCTCATGGTTCTGTGATTTTGAGCCCCACATTGGACTCTATGCTGAGAGTGTGAAGCCTGCCTGGGATTCTCTCTCCTCTCTCTCTGCCTCTCCCCAACTCACAAAGTGTCTCCCTCCCACCTCCCTGTCTCTCAAAATAAACATTTTAAAAGTTTTAAAAATATTAAATTAAGGAAATAATTCCACTTATAGCATCAAAAGGACAAAATACTAACAAATAAATTTAATGAAAAAAGTGTAGACTCCTTCATTGGAAACTACAAAACATCACTGAAAGAATAACAAGACCTAAATAAATGGAAATACATCCTGGGTTCATGGGTTAGAAAATTCAATATTGCCAAGATGTCAATATTCCTCAAACTGATCTACAGATTCAATGCAATTCTTATCAAAACCAAACGGTCCCTTTTGGCAGATACTGACAAGCTACTCCTACAATTCATAAAAAAAAAATGAAGGGGACACAGACAAGCCAAATAATCTTTTAAAAAAGTAAAAAAGAGAAAGAAAAACCCAAAGTTGGAAAATTCATACTTGATTACAATGGTAGTCAAGACTGTAAGGGGGGGAAAAAAAAAGACCGTGAAGTATTTACATAAGAACAAATATATAGATGAATGGAAAACAAGACAGTTCAAAAATAAATCTATACATTGGAGCACCTGGCTGACTCGGTTGAACACCTGACTCTTGATTTTGGCTCAGGTCATGATCCCAGGGTCATGTAATCAAGCCCTGCATTGGGCTCCACACTCAGTGTGGAGCCTGCTTAAGCTTCTCTCTCCCTCTGCCCCTCTCCCCTGTTCATGCACTTTCTTTCTAACAAAATATAATAAAATAAATAAACCGATACGTTAATGTTCAATTTATTTTTGACAAGGGTGCCATGACAATTTAATGGGAGAAGAGTATTCTTTTCAATAAATAGTATTGGGACAACTGAATATCCCAAAAGACATCCAGTTGCATGCCAAATTGGATAGGATAAAAAAAAAAAAAAAAAAAAAAAAAATGTGGACTCCTACCTCACACCATATAAAAAAACTAACTGAAAATACAACCAAGAACTAAATTTAAGAGGGAAAACTATAAAACAGAAGAAACACAGGCATAAATCTTCGAGGCCTAGAATTAAACAATAATTTTGTACATACGGCACAAACAGCACAAGGAACAAAAGAAAAAAAACAAATTGGACCTAATCAAAATTTAAAACATCTGTGCTTTAGAAGACACCACCAAGAAAGTGAAAAGACAAACCATGAAATTACAGAAAATATTGGCAAATCCTATATATAAGGGATTGGTACCCAGAACACATACAGAACTCATAACAGTAACAAAACAAGTAGCCCAATTAAACACAGGCAAATAATTTTAATAGACATTTCTCCAAAAAAGATATAAGTGCTCAATAAGCATGGGAAACAAAGCTCAACCTTATTCATGTTTGAGTAATGCAAGTGAAAACCACAATACAATACCACTTCATACCCATTAGGATATAATCAAAGAAACACACAGTATCGATTGTTGGCTAGAATGTGGAAAAAGTAGATAGAACCTGCACACATTGTTGGTAGCAAAGTATAATGCTTTGGTGCTGCCCCTTTGGAAAACAGTCGAGCAGTTCCTCAAACTGTTGAAAACAGAATTACTACATAAATAGGCAATTCCACTTCTACGTAGAATGGACACACAAGACAAATAAGAACATGTCTACACAAAAACTTGTGTTTGATTGTCTACGGCAGCATTATTCACAGTAGCCAAAAAATGGAAACCTAAATATACATCAACTGATGAACGGATTTTTAAAATGTGGTACATCCATTCTAGGAACTATTATTTGGCCATAAAAAGAAATGAAGTACTGATACATGCTCCATCAGGGATAAACCTTAAAAACATTATGCTAAGTGAAAGAAATCAGACATATAAGACCACATATTCAATGATTCCATTTATATTAAATGTCTCAAATAGGCAAATCCATAAAGAAAATAGATTTGTGGTTGCCAGGGGCTACTGTAGGGGAAATTGGGAGAGTGAATGCTACAGTGTGTTGGATTTTCAAGGGGTGGTAATAATATTCTAACATTAGACAGAGGTGACAGTTGCATAAACTCTATGTATACACTAAAAACACTGAACTTTCCACTTTAAAAGATTGAGTTTTATGGCACGTGAATTACCCGTCTCAGCAGTAAATGTGTGTATGTGTATACAAATATTTGAGTCTTTCCTAAGTCAAAATTCCCTACCAGTAAAACAAATGTCTCTTAGAAATGCTAACTACTTTAAAATGTTTTAAACAAACATTTAAACATTTAATCTTGAAAACAATAAACTTAGCTGTTTCAAATACAATGCACAAAGTCTCATGAATATTCTCAATATAGCAGAACTTGCTGGGAGTCTACAAACCAACTATAAGTGGTGTATGAAAAACAGTAATACTTACAGAATATTCTTGCTTACTACAGAGACTACAAAAACATAAGCAAACCATTCTCTTTCAAAATCAGCCTTGAAATACCACTCACCAAGTATACTGCTCTCTGGAAAAAGGTTGTGGTCTCCAGGATTTTGTGCATTGTGATGGTTTCCAACTCATCAGGATCTAGCTGTTCCTTTTCAAAGGGCATTCCGTTGAACAGAACAACAGGCAGTGGACCAACCCCAGTCTGCTCATAGTAGCCTCTCGCTTCCTGAAACACAAGGGACCACAAACAACATGTTTTGTCCTTTGTGAGACAAACAAAATAAAGCATATTTTTCATACATACGTGTGCTAACAAAAAAAGCAAAATCAACAGAAATATAGTTACCAAGAAATAACTAAAAACATTAAAAAAATGTCAGAAGTGACATAGTTAATATCCTACTGGGTAATCTGGAATTGAATTATTGAGTTTTTGTAAAACCACAAGCCTTGCCAATTAGAAAGTAATTTGGGGGTGACGGTACTTTGAAGCTGTCCAGGCTACCAAACCTTAATTACGTATACTATAGCTAAGATTGTAAAAACACACCCTTTAACAAAGATGGAGACACTGTATCTTGGCTATCCAAAGCAGTAGCCACTAACCACATGTTACTACTGAGCACCTAAAATTAATTAATTTCCATTTTAAAAGCCACATGTGAGAAAAAAAAAAGCCACATGTGGCTAGAGGCTACATAATGCACAGCACAATGACAGACTGCTGTAAATTATGAGTGCTCCTGTGCAGACAGCCTGAGATGAAATATTTACACTCCAATCTAAATTAAAGAGGATCCGTGTCATTAACAAAGAAATTACACTTTTAAAAAACAAAACAAGGCTGATGGGAAGACAGTGCTTAAAAATTGCTCCATAATATACTAAACCTCATCTTCTTCTAAGACAAAAGAGGTTCCTTTTCAGGGAAATGCCAGGCCAACAAAAAGGCAAACAAGCCTACAATGAAGAGTCTTCTCTGATTGTCAATATAGGTTCATTCCCCCTAGATACCAACCACAGACCCAAGACTAGCTTGCCAGAGTAAAACCCACATTACTATGCAAGATGTAAAAAGCATTCCTTAAAACATTCTTGTTAGACATCTTTTAACTGATACTTTCTGAAAATAATAGAATTATATATAGCCTCTATTGTAGATATCACAAATAGAAAAGTACTTCAGCTGGATAACTGGTAATCAGCAGCAGCAACAGACTGGTTAGTTTCTAATCAGATCTGGCCACAGTAGTATCTGATGGGACAGACTTACCAGATGGACTCTAATATGGCACAAGGAGAAAGGCCTTCTAGGTTGATTCCTACCATTTCTATCTACCATAGTATAAACTTTTAAAATTTACACTTACAAAATTCTTACCATGTTAATTCTGTTCTTTGATGTCTCAACTATTTCGAAGATATTCATCAAAAACTCAATTCTAATATACTCTGAGTTTTGAAAATAATCCCCCCAACAAAACAAAACAAAACAATACCCACATTATAACTCTAAGCAACAATAAGTGACACTGGTTTTCTCTGGAAATGGCAACTAAGTGAAAATCAGGAGAGGGACATGTTTTGACTATATACCTTCTTTCCTGCAAAGCATAAATAACTTACCAGACCAAATAACAGAATGTAGCCTAATTACCAAAAAGCCAAACTTAAAAATTACATATGAGAAGTTCTATCAATAACTAAAAATGTTAACTATAAATAATTTTAAAACCTTAATAATTACAGGTAAGGTCTTATGAATGAGCTATTCAAATGGTAACAGATTAATAAGGACCCAGAGTTAACATAGCAAATGCAAAACGTCTTTATGTATAAGGTAGAAATTAAATATCATTATCTTACTACCTTGAAAGATACAAATATACACCTATAGACTATCTTCAGTTTATAAATTCTACTTTAATTGTACTGCCTAGTTTTAAAAATAATTACAACTTTCAAATACACAGAGGATATCATAGCTTCAGATTTATAACAAAACATACAGAAATTTATAAGTGTAGTAACAACTGCTAAATGAAATCATTCCTCCTTTAAAAAACTTTCAAAAGAATCTTCTCTTGGGTTTTTTCATATGCGGAGGTACAACTCCTACACTTTTGAAAATCTTATTAATCATTAGATTCTTAGGACTTCTGGGAATCTCACAACATCCCTGTCATGAAAGTATATGTTTACCCAAGCAGCTGGGAAACTAAGTGGCATAAATACAAAGAAGATGATCTGCTTACATGGGAAGGGCCTCTAATCAGTTCTTTTCTTGGAAAAGAACCAAGTCTAAGGAAATTACTGAGGAGCTAGGTCTGTTATACATTTATTTGACTCCTCAGTAAAATCAAGATTTCAACACATGTGAAAAATATCCTTTTTCCCAATATGTCTAATATTTTTCAAGAAAATACAATCATCCACAATAAAAAGACAACTATATACTGCTTCTTCGTAGGATGAGAGAAAATTAAAGTGAAACGTTTTCCAGGTGGGGGGATGGGTGAACAGAATCACTTATGATGAGCGCCAAGTAATGTATAGAATTGTTGACCCATTATATTGTACACCTGAAGCTAATATAATACTGTATGTTAATTACACTTGAATTAAAAAATTTGGAGGCACCTGAGTGGCTCAGTCGGTTGAGCATCCAACTTCGGCTCAGGTTATGATCTCATAGTTCATGAGTTCAAGGCCCACATCAGGCTCTCTGCTGTCAGCACAGAGCCTGCTTTGGATCCTCTATTCCCCTCTCTGACCCTCCCTACTTGTGCTCTCTCAAAAATAAATAAAACATTAAAGACAAATTTTTTTAAAAAACAACATAAGATCTAACGTTAAAGTGGTAAAAAGCAAGCAAGCACATTGGGAGAAAATCCAGCATTTCTCTAAGGGAAAAAAAATAATAAAGCTAGACATTTTCCAAATGTAAAATATGAGAAAACTTCATGAACTCCCTCAATTCTTTGGTATTACCAAAGTGGTCCTTCTTTTATTTCACCTATTCTTTTTTTACAGAGTGCTACTCTTGCTGTTTGTGTCTATCTGGAAAATCACTGGGTACCACATCAGTTTTATTTGATTTTAAAAACCACATAAGGCAACTGAGTGAACGGAAGAATGCAATACAACAATGGGATGCTCTTCAGCCCTCAGTAGATCTCATGACCAGCTGCAACCCAAAACCTGACCTGATACACCTTAAAACAAGGGGACTGAACACTAAAGCAGAAGTGACATCAGTATCGTGGCTGAACAGGACATCCCTCATTGGTGGCCCCCAATCCTGAACAACAATTTGGTATCTATCCACAACGAAAGTGCCTTTGTGGAAGCCTTGGAATCCAGCACCATATGCCAAGGAAACCAGAAGAAGGCTCACCCACCTGAGCATCAGGTAACAGGCATACAGACTTCAACCCTAGCTGTGGACCCTACGTTGGCTCATTAACTGGCTCCACCTTCTCCCAGCCATAGTCTGAGAAGCCCTAGAAAAAACTGTCTTAAACAATCACCTTCAGACAAGACAGTCTTTGTGTAAGTCCAGGTTTCCAGCGCAGAAGTTCCAATACATCACTCGAGCAAAAAAAATATGAGATTGGATGCACTGGAGAAGAAGATCCACCCTCTGCCAAAGCAGCAAGAGAGATCTTCTGGGCCCATGATTTCTCCTGTAGGGGTAACTGAGAACAAGTGAGCAAACACTCAACTTCCCCAGCTATATGGGACATTGCCAAAGAGGCTCATTTCTCTCTCACCCCATCGAGAGTACTCAATTGTGAGCTGTGTGACTGAGAGTAGAAAGACGCTGGGGGAGGACTGCAGACAGTACTCTCAGAAAGCATTTAAAGGGGATGGATCCTAGGGCGCCTGGATGACTCAGTCTGTTAAGCGTCCAACTTTGGCTCAGATCTCATGCTTCGTGGGTTTGAGCCCTGCATCAGGCTCTGTGCTGACAGCTTGGAGCTTGGAGCCTGCTTCAGATTTTGTGTCTCCCTTTCCCTCTGCTCCTCCCCCACTCACACTCTGTCTCTCTCTCTCTCAGAAATAAATAAACATTCAAAAATAAAAAAATAAAGGGGATGGATCCCAATTACTCTATCACGGACTCCCATCAAGAAGCCACCCATAAGCCACTGTGGACACTTCATCCACAGATCCCACCAAATGGCTACAGGCAGACACTCACAGCACTCGGCTCACCTCACCCACACTCACCCTCCCCCTGTAGCCAGCTCCATGTGTATGCTCCTGACAGTGTTGGCAAGAGTGAATTTTGCCAGATGGCTAGTGAGCAAGCACAGAAAGCCAGCCCAAACACGTGGGCCAGAGACAGACAAAATACATGAGCTTTAGGGCCACCTTGGGGAAAATAAAAGAAAGGCAGTCAGCACCCAGCCTTGGGCACTGTAGAATTGAGAGGTTACACATGCTTAAGAATTCTGTACAAGAAAGAACAAGTATGGAGCATATGTATTCACAGATGGCCTAAGAAAGCCTCAAAATTCCTAGCAGGTCTGACAGAAAGTACTTCTCTCCCAAAGGCAGTTAGTAAAGACTGCAGGAGGTGACTGCTACCTCAAATCAAAGAAAGCAACACAAAACTATAAGGAACATCAAGAAAGCGTGATAGCATCAAAGGATTGCAATAATCTTTCAGTAACCAATTTCAAAGAAATAGATATTTGTGATTTACCCAATAAAGAATTCAAAAAAGTTGTTTAAAGGGAAATTCAATTACCTACAAGAAAACACAGGAAGATAATTCAACAACAACAAAAAACCACAAACAAAATCACAAGTTTAGCAAGAAGAGAGAGAAATCAGGGGCAGTCGGTTAAGCGTCCGACTTCAGCTCAGGTCATGATCTCACGGTCCGTGAGTTCGAGCCCCATGTCGGGCTCTGTGCTGACAGCTCAGAGCCTGGAGCCTGCTTTGGATTCTGTGTCTCCCTCTCTCTCTGACCCTCCCCCATTCATGCTCTGTCTCTGTCTCAAAAATAAATAAAAATAAAAATAAATAAATAAAATTTAAAAAAAAAGGAGAGAGAAATCATAAAAAAAGAACCAAACAGATACACTTTAGCCAAAGAATACAACAAATGAAAGGAAAAATGAAATACCATTAATATCAGAATAGATCAGTGCTCGCTTCGGCAGCACATATACTAAAATTGGAACGATGCAGAGATTAGCATGGCCCCTACACAAGGATGACACTCAAATTTGTGACGCATTCCAGATTTTTCTGAGATACCACCTCACACCAGTCAGAGTAGTTTAAATGAACAAATCAGGAGACTACAGATGCTGGTGAGGATGTGGAGAAACAGGAACCCTTTGCACTATTGGTGGAAATGCAAACTGGTGCAGCCACTCTGGAAAACAGTGTGGAGGTTCCTCAAAAAATTAAAAATAGATCTACCCTATGACCCAGCAATAGCACTGCTAGGAATTTACCCAAGGGATACAGGAACGCTGATGCAAAGAGGCACATGTACCCCAATGTTTATAGCAGCACTTTCAACAATAGCCAAATTATGGAAAGAGTCTAAATGTCCATCAACTGGTGAATGGATAAAGAAGATGTGGTTTATATACATAACAGAATATTACCTGGCAATGAGAAAGAATGAAATCATGTCATTTGCAGCAACATGGATGGAACTGGAAAGTATTATGCTGAATAAAATAACTCAGTCAGAGGACAGATACCATGTTTTCACTCATATGTGGAACTTGAGAAACTTAACAGAAGACCATGGGGGAAGGGAAGGGAAAAAATAGTTACAGAGAGGGAGGCAAACCATAAGAGACTCTTAAATACAGAGAACAAACTGAGGGTAGATGGAGGAGTGGGGGGTTGGGGGAGAGGGGAAAATGGGTGATGGGCATCGAGGACAGCAGTTGTTGGGATGAGCACTGGGTGTTATATGTAAGCCAATTTGACAATAAATTCTATTCATAATTAAAATAAATAAATAAAATTTAAGCAAAAAAAACCAAAAACAGTATCAGACTAGATCAGGGGTACCTGGGTGGTTCAGTCAATTAAGCGTCCAACGCTTGATTTCAGCTCAGGTCATGATCTCATGGCTCGTGAGTTCAAGCCCCACATTGGGCTCTGTGCTGACAGCTCAGAGCAAAAAGCCTGCTTCGGATTCTCTGTCTCCCTCTCTGCCTCTCCCCTGCTCAGGCTCTATCCCTCTCTCAAAAATAAACAAACATTAAGAAAAAAGCTTTAAAAAAAAAAAAAAAAGCTTATTTAAAGAAATAATGGCTGAGAACTCCCCAAATCTAGGGAAAGATTTGATCAAGTTCATGACGCTTATAGGTCACCAAATAAAATCAACTTAAAGAAATCCTCTGCAAGATACATCATAATGATAAAACTGTCAAAAATCAAAGACAAAGATAGAATCTTGAAAGCAGCAAAAGAAAACACGCTTCCCTTACCAGGGAAGGCTCAGAGCAGATTTCTCAAAAGAAACCTTCCCAACCACAAAAGAGTGGGATGATATCAAAGTGCTGAAAGATAAATACTGCTAACCAAGAACACACTACCTGGCAGAGTTATCCTTTAGAAATGAAGGAGAGGTAAAGACTTTTCCAAACAAACAGAAGTTGAGATACTTCAGCACCACTAAACCTGTCTTACAAGACATGGTGAAAGGAGTTAAGCTGAAATGAAAGATGATTAACTAGTGACATAAAAACACACAAAAATATACAACACTCAGTTGGTTAAGCGTCTGACTTTGGCCCAGGTCATGATCCCACAGTTAGTGAGTTCGAGCTCCACATTGGGCTCTCTGCTGTCAGCAAGAAGCCTGCTTCAGATCCCCTGCCTCACTCTCTCTCTGCCTCTCTCCCCTGCTCACGCTCACGTTCTCTCTCTCAAAAACAAACAAACCAAAAAGAATATTCTAATAACCGCTGGGTTAACCACTTAATAACTGTAATATAAAAGTTAAAGGGCAAAAGTATTAAGAATAACGATAGCTATAATACTTGGTTAAGGAATACACAACATAAAAAGAGATAAACTGTGGCATCAAAAACAGAAACCAGGAGGGGTGCCTGGGTGGCTGTCAGCTGAGCAACCAATTCCTGATTTTGGCTCAGAAAATGATTTCACAGTTCACGAGATCGAGTCCCACATGGGGTTCCTCACTAAGCGTGGTGCCTACTTGGGATTCTCTCTTTCCCTCTGTCTCTGCCCCTCCCCCACCTCTCTAAAAAAAAATAAACTTAAAAAAAAATCAAATGGGGAAGGAGTAAAAAAGGGTAGAGTCTTCGTATGCAATCAAAGTTGTTACCTGCATAAAACAGACACTATATCTATAAGATGTTTTACGTAAGCCTCATAGTTCTTGCTAAATAGTGTTTTGTTCAATCCCCCTAAAACCTGGAACAACTTAGAATAGATCTCTTAACTAAACTCAACTAACCGAGTTAATAGCAACAAATACTAGCTAATAAAGCACGCTGACCTCTAACTCTAGTGAGCTACTCTCTAGAATGCACACACTTTTCTCCCCTCATTTGGGCTAAATGTTTACCAAAGATCAGATATATCTGTTCCCAAGCCAAATATTTTTCTCAGTTAGATAAAATCATTTAATATTATGCAACCAATAAAATATGATTACAAAAAGAAAAAGCTGGTCTCCTCAAGAAAACAAATCAAATGACTAGAAATTCAAAAAGATGACAGGCTAAAAATAAGTGATGCTAAACTAGATGTGGGTAAGACTACTATAAAAGACTTGGGAGGGAGATTATAAAAATCTAGAAGAATTCTGTACCCAGATGAAAAAGAAAGTATAAACAATTCATTATGAGTACAGTTTCTAAAAGGATCACAACTCAGATCTCCAAACAAAAGAACCAAAGGCCTTGTCAAAAGTAAAAAAAAAAAAAAAGTTGGTAAATAAATACACTTTTATTGTTTTAAATCAAAACATCTCAGGGGTGCCTGGGTGGCTCAGTCAGTTAAGTGTCCAACTTTGGCTCAGGTCATGATCTCACAGTTCGTGGGTTCGAGCCCTGCATTGGGCTCTGTGCTGACAGCTCAGAGCCTGGAGTCTGCTTCAGATTCTGTCTCCCTCTCTTTCTGCCCCTCCCCTGCTCACTCTTTCTCTCTCTCTGTCAAAAATAAATAAACATTAAAAAAAAATTTTTTTTAAATAAAACATCTCAGAAATGTATTTTGATTTCTTGCCTGAACATTTATTTTCAATAAACCGACTACCTTGTTTCTGCTTGCGATAAAGGTCCTTTTACTGTATTTCATGTCTCACAAGAAATAGTATTATTTTTAAATAAAAATTTAAAATATTTCCCTATATCTTTATTACCACACTTTGCCATTCTGTTTATTGTATTCCTAAATATATTTTTATCTTTAGCCTAAACAACTAAATAAATGATACACATCAATAGGATAGATACATCATAACCTGCTAAGCATGCATCATATATTTCTAATAGCTTTTATGTGGAACATATATCACAAAGTACTACCACTGCACTGCGAAAAAGAAATTTGTTTTTCAATTTAATAGTTAACATGCCAGCTAAAAATCAATGATATCTTTACAAAATTGAAATATAACCTTCATTTGCAAACACAGACAAGTGACCTGGTTTTTAAACTGTTAAATGAGAAGTACCTAAATACTTTTACTACCTTTTTTAATTACAATTCCCCCCAAAAAAGAGATAAGGAAAATATAGCAGTGTGGTCCAATGAGAAGTGCCAAAGCAGTTCTTACCTTCCGATTCTGATCATAAGCAGAGTCAATCCCCAAAATGCTATTCACTTCGACATACGGATATTTCTTTTCCAGGACACTGACCACATGTTCAACTTTTACTTTTTCTCCAGTCCTTACTTTGTTATAGATCTGAAGAAAGAAAAACCGGGTAACCCCCACACTTTTAAATCCAAATTTCAGAATGTTTATTACAAAAGATTTCTGAATATAGAGAAACATGGCTACTTTTCTTAAAAGGTCATATGGAACATATTAGCAATCCCTTTTTCATATACATCTTTAAGATGCCTTCTCATATTAGAAACTATATATTCTTAAAATGATCCAATCAGTTCATACATAAAGGCCCAAATGTAGAGTGGCTCAGCTGGTTAAGCAACCGACTTTGGCTCAGGTCATGATCTCATACTTTGTGAGTTCGAGCCCCACATTGGACTCTGTGCTGACAGCTCAGAGCCTGGAGCCTGCTCTGGATTCTGTATCTCCCTCTCCTTCTCTGCCCCTCCCCACTCATGCTCTGTGTCTCTCTCTCTCAAAATTAAATACACATTAAAAAAAATTTTAATGTGTTAATTTTTTTTTAATCTGAATACCTTTACATAATCCTTGAAATAAGAACTTATGGCCATCATGTTTAGGGGGATAAGTTATAAAATACATGCAGCAAATATCCTTGTTTTTAAAAAGCAGATATAAAACAAGTAACAACACAACTATGTCTTTATACATATAGTTAAACACCTAGAAGGATACAAGACCACCTTTTAATAGTGGTTGCCTTTAAGGAACAGGATTAGAGAGGGGAGAGAGAGAAATTTTAAATCGATTCACTTTAATAATATTTTCAAAAATTTTTTACAATGAACATAAAATTTTTGTTGTTGTTGCAATTAAAAATAAACAAAAAGAAATAAAAACTCATATTATCCTTTCCTTCATAGACACAGATATTGGCGGGAGGTGGGAGGCACAATTTTAAAAAACAGACGTTAAAACACATCCTCAACAACTTCTGAACTTCTTTCTTTCGTTCTTTCGTTCTTTCTTTCTTTCTTTCTCTGTAGCCCCACTGCTAAGCACCCCTCGCTATCACTTCTCAGAGATCCCAACAACAGCCCACCAACCAGTATCCCTGCCACTTTCTCTATCCTTGGTCAGACCCATGGTACATACATGCACCAGAACGTTTTTTATCTGGAGTTTAATCCTCTGCAATCTGGACACTCATGGCCTGGCCTGGCAGCCTCAATGGCTAGGTTCCTCTTTCAGCTCTGCTCAAGCCCCAGGGAATTGACAACAGGGAATTACTACCTTCGATTTGCAGCCATCATTCAACTCACTCCTGTTTTCCCTCCTGCACTCAGCTAGGACCACTTCCCACTCCACAACCAGGACATCCCTAGTGGAGGGAGTTCTGGTGTTGCTAGGGTGAGCTATGCTTAAACCATCTGCATGGTCGTGTCCCCCACCACACCGTAAGGGCTTTAAAGACAGGGGTGAAGTCTTACACTTCTCTGTATCCCTTGCAGCTAGTACCAGGCCTGGGAAATGGTGAGTCTTCAATAGATGATAGTCAAATAAATATATGAACATTTTAATAAAAAATGCTCTGGACTGAATCTCTAAACAACAAACATAAAAAATAGCATGTTGACATCATGTTTATAGGTTAAAAAAAAGTGAAATGCTTTAAAGATGGTTTTCTAATAATTACCACTAACCTATAAGCAAAACAATTGTTACTTGTAAGTTTTTTATATATTCAAAACCAGGAAAAAAAATGAGAGTTCCTTGTTTGAACTTGAGCAATTATCTTAAGTATATATAAAAATCAGGGCATTTCAGAGTTTCCAAGATAAAAAAAAAAAAAAAATGGAGAAAATAGACAGTTAGAATTTATGATTTGAATATTAAATTATCATAAAGAACTTAGAGGGGAAAAGCAAACATTTTTTTAAACAAGCAAAGAACATCACATTTACCAAAAAAAATTAGTGACTTCAAATTACCAAAAGTCAGAAGACTAAGATACCTTAGTAGGGCTCCTAAGGAATCTATCTTAGTTGAAACCACAGCAGTCTATTATGAACACTGGTGAATCAGTAAAGGCAACTCCTTAAATATAAAATATGAAGTTTGCAAGAATAATTTATCATACTTCTTCTCTTCACAGAAATATAAAATCCTCTTAATTCATACTATTTCTTAGACGAAGTTAGATTAAGAAAATTATTCGCCATTTTGATTGAAAACATACATGTATCAGAGTCTGGAAGGCATGATAATCGTCCACTTCTTGGGCAACATAATTATACGCTCTCAGAATAGCCACTCCAGCATCTTGCATCCCATCAACATCTTCAGAGTCATTAACCACAAAGATTAAACCAATTCTGGGGAAGAGGGGGAAGGGCAAAAAGAAGAAAAAGAAACTTATCTCAAAAATGCAACTGGTTAAAAGGAATGGCATCTCTGATTCTCATTCACATACTGCAGCTTCCTCCAATGAAAACCTCCTCTACTGAAAAGCACGGTTCACATCCTACTCTAACATGGCGGGTAAAGGCACTCATCACTTGCAGAATAAAAGCAGGTTCCCAAAGGTGACTTAGACTGTTCAACTGTTAAAGCACACTGTTCTCACATGGTGAAATGAGGCCTTCACTGATGTGAAGGGTTTTGCTAGTTTTAGATGGAGACTTTATGGTTTTTAAAGAAAAATCAGAGGAAATAAATGTTTTCAGAATGTGAAAATCTATATAAAAAGGGGGGAGTGGATTTTGAGATTTAACATAGACAATATGAAAAATGTGAAAATGTTTACTATTATCCATCGGCAAAAAGCTACAACCAAGGTTCATGTTTATCACAATTTAAATTTTAGATTAAAGGAAAGAACCACAAAAAGATACATTACACATCTACAAAGTGGCCAAAAATAAAATAAGATTAAAAATAAACCCAAAAGCCTTTCACTGGCCCATACAGAAGTCATAGCCTACATACTGGAGCAAAACCAACAGAAGTGAGAACAGACAGTCTATTAACAAAGGGTGCTGGAAAAACTGGACACATTCACAGTGCAAAAACACAAATCTATACAGAGACCTTATACCTCTCACAAAAAATTAACTCAAAATGGACCATAAACATGAATGTAAAACACAGAACTACAAAATTCCTAGAAAAGAACACAGAAAACTTAGGTGATCTTAAGTGGGCAATGACTTACTAGAACTAACAGCAAAGACAGGATCCATGACAAAAAAAAAAAATGGGGGAGCTAAACTTCATTGAAATTAAGAACTTCTGCCCTGTGAAAGAAACTGTGAAAGAAGAGAATGAAGACAAGCCACAGACAGAAAACCTGTGAGAAACACATATCTGACAAAGGACAGATATCCAAAATATACAAAGAACTCTTCACACTCCACAATAAAAAGTTGAAAACCAGGCAAAAGATCGGAATTGGCACCTCAGCAAACAAGGCACAGAGTTGGCAAATAAGCATAAAAAAAGACACCTGACATCATGTCATTCGGGAATTTCAGAATAAAATCACAATGAGATACCACTACACACCTATTAGAAAAGCTAACACCCAAAACATTGACAACGCCAAATTCTGGAGAGAATGTAGAGCTCATTATAGGAACTCTTATTCATTGCTGGTAAGAACGCAAAGTAGCACAACCACTTTGGAAGACAGCGTGGCAATTTCTTATAAAATGAAATATACTTTTTACCCTAAGATAAAGCAATCACGCCCCTTGGTATTTACCCAAATGAGCTGAAAGCTTATATCCACACAAAAACCTGCACACAGATGTCTATAGCAGTTTTCTTCATTAATGCCCAAACATGGAAGCAATCAGGATGTCTGTCAATAGATGAATGGATTAAAAAAACAAACAAAACTATAGTACATCTACATAATGGAATATTATTTGGCAATAAAAATAAATGATCTAGGGGTGCCTGGGTAGCTCGGTTGGTTGAGTGGCTGACTCTTGATTTCAGCTTTAGTCATGACCTCACGATCATAAGATCAAGCCCTGAGTCAGGCTCCACGCTGGGCATGGAGCCTGCTTAAGATTCTTTCCCCCTCTCTTTATCCCTCCCCCACTTCTGCTTTTTCTCTCTCTCAAAATAAATAAACATTTAAAAAAGAAAGAAAGAATCAAGCTACAAAAAGACATGAACAAACCTTATAATCATACTGCTAAATGAAAAAAAAAGCCAATCTAATAAAGTTACCTACATCATGAGTCTGGGAAAGGCAAAATAATGGAGACAGTAAAAAAAAAAACCAGTGGTTGCCAGTGCCTGAGAGGGAAGAACAAACAGGTAGGGCACAGGAGACTTGGAGGGCAATGAAACTATTTTGTATGATTATGTGATTGTGGAAACATGTCATCACACACTTGTCAAACCCATGGAATATACAATGCAAACAATGAACCCTAATGTAAGCTATGAACTTTAGTTAATAATAATGTATTAATACCAGTTAATTAGCTAACACTGCTCTAAAAAATACAAAGTCTATTAAAAAGAGAAAAAGGTAAAGCCTAAAAACAGAAGAAGAAAATACACATATCAAACATTCTGCTCTCCTGAGGTATGTGGACAGCGTGTGTATATGTAGATGGCAGTGGCAAGAGAGTTTGTTTATAGATGAATATCGTTTTTGTTTTTTAAAATCTCACTTGTAACAGAAATCACATGAGGATTGACCTGTTAATTCTTATGAAAACAAAAATAAGGGCTAAGTATCTCCTCACAAAGGAATTCCCCTTTCCAAGTTTCCAATTTCTAGAAAGGGCATCAGAGTTTTTCTGTTAGCTAGGCCCTAAAATGCAGACTTCTGTTTCTCTCAGGCCCAGTTTCTCATCAAGTACCACTAGGGAGTCTCCCAGATTTGTCCTCTCCTCTCCTCAGACCCTGTCAATGCCCTGGTATACCACATCAACACAGACAAAGACTAAAACAACAGCCACTCTGCCTTGGGTCTCTCCACCAACTAAGCAAGCATGCTTCCCTACTACCTATGAGTTAAGTGACTTCTCACCTACCTTTGCAACGTGAAGACCTCATTCCCTCTTCTTGTCCCTCAATGCAATTCAATAAATATTTACTTAATGCCCACTGTGTACATGGGCCAACTTCTTTTATTTCCCTTTTAACCAAAATACACCTCTGTCTGTAATCTAGTAGTTTAGTCCTCCATCAAACCAGGGGGTATTCATGTTTTACATGAAAAATCTCACTAAACAAAAATCTCTGCTTTTCCATCAAAAAACCCCTCTATTTTCTTCAAAGCCTAACTGAAATCCGACTGTTCCATGAAACCTTTGTCCCTCCCAAATGTCTTAGTTCATAATCATTTGTTTCCCTGAAATCCTAAAGCACTTATGACCAGGACACAACCTAGCACCTGATCAAATATCTTCTTAAAGAGTCTGGAAGTACGCACGGTATTTTTTTCAAGAAGGTAGGAATATAGCTTAGATACTATCCACAGCATTTAGCTCAGTGCTGCGTACAGAACACACAACATTTGTTAGCTAGACTTTTCTTCTCTATTTTCATGTCCTCTAAGAATTCAAATTTTTGTCAGCACATAAAATTCCCAGACATTATTTGGAATGTAAGTGAAAATATCTTAGCATGTATATGTAAAAGCCTTAAAAAACTGGTCTTAAAAAGCACAGTGAAAAACCCACCCATTCAAGTACCCTGTTGGTAGATTTGGCAACACAAGTGAAATAAATGTGTCTGCATCTACAAAAGGCTGTATGCACATTTAGTTCTTGTCAGTCTAACAAAAGTTATTGGCAAAACTCTTTATCTCCACCGAAAGGGGAAATAGGCCCTGTCATGTGGACACTTACCTAGGAAAACTCCCTTCCACTGGGAAGCAAGATGAGACCACAAATTATTTTTACATGAGCTATTAAGAATTCAATGGTATAAGCCTTTATTCACTGAGAATGAAATTTTCTGCCTCAAAAGATACTGCTTCATACTAAGCAAAGATATAGAGGTCATTAATGATCTATTAATTATCCATGGCACCAGACTTGCATTTAAAAATGACAAACGAAACCTCAGCTAATTAGATATATATCATTCAATCAATACCAGTGTTACCTTAGTGGTATATGATTACTGAGGAACATCTCAGCTGTGTTAATCAACTCTGCTGTGGTCTCATGAGCAGGATCAACTATGAAAACCTGTGAAGGGGAAAGGGGGAAAGGAACATATGAAATGAAATTTATTCAAATGTAACAGGGCCAATGAAAATGCCATTACTCTTTGCACTTGAAGGTAATCTTTTTCAGTTACTCTTGAACCACATAAAAGAGGAGGTACACAATAGCAGTTTCCCTCCTTTATGTTCAAAGAATTCAGTACTAAATTCTCACGGTGTTCTGCTAATAGCATGGGAACTGTGTTCCAGATTCCTAACACCCATACTTCTACTACACCTAACAAAACCCAAGTTTTAGCAACTCTCCTACCTTAGAAAATGGAGATTACCTCTTTTTGTGTATTCAATTGTAAGCATCTCTGAATTAAGAATTCATTTAGAACTTAACTTTTAAATCCCAATACTAGCTATTATGTATTAAGGTCTCATGATGTGCTTCAAATCCATGTATAATCTCATTTAATAAAGTTCAGATATATGGGTAAGAGAAACAGAATGAAATTTTGACTGAGAAGGAAAAAAGTGGCTTCAAGAGTCAGGCAAGTACAGAGGATAGTTTCGCTTACAAGGTCTGGTGAAGGAGACCCCTAATCTCTTTAAGAGCAGATGATGGCAAAGGAAGAAATAAGAGGAAAAAAAGAGGGCAAACTAAGAAACCTCTTCTCTCTCTTGAAAGCAGTGAAATAAAGAAAAACAAGTAGGAGCTCACAGATTTGTTTAAGGAAATAAACTGAACTATCAAATTTTAGAGATTAAGACATTAAAGGAAAAGAGTAGCAACATATTCATCTTCTGGGTAAAACTATCATAAAACTAATATAACACAACCTAAACTTTCAGGTTAAGGTAACATTTCCTTACACCCTGATGGAGGCAGTAATGCTACTGTGACGTCTCACAGCCCTATATGTGATAAATACATTTAAAAACCCTTTCAGATGGGGCGCCTGGGTGGCTTGGTCAGTTAAGCGTCCGACTTCGGGACTTCGGCTCAGGTCATGATCTCACGGCCCGTAAGTTCGAGCCCCGCGTCGGGCTCTGTGCTGACCGCTCGGAGCCTGCAGCCTGTTTCAGATTCTGTGTCTCCCTCTGTCTCTGCCCCTCCCCTGTTCATGCTCTGTCTCTCTCTGTCTCAAAAATAAAAAAAAAATTAAAAAAATAAACCTTTCAGATTGAATATGGAGTTAGAAGAACATATTTAGTTGTCATAGTGGTGATAGAAGCAGCTAGTATAGGAGAGAAGTGAACAGTCTATATGGCTGAAAGGTAGGGGAGAAGTGGGAGAAGTCAAGGGAGAAACAGAGCTTATGGCTACACAATGAGTTTTACTCACCATGTTATGCAAGTTTTTCCTGATCTGCCGGATAACCCCAGGAAAGGTGGGTCGAAGCAATTCTTGTAGACTAGAAGGCCATGAATTATATCTGCTGTCAACCTCCAGGTTGTTGATCCACTAGGGAGGAAAAAAACAAAACAAAACACGGTGCATACACTTTAGTCGCCATTAGTGAAAAGTGCTAGAACTGTCCGTAAGACTTGAAATGATTTTAAGAAGAATCACATGGAAAGCACCATTTTCAAAATTACAAAGATCAAGTATAAAAATGAGTGACTAAAGCACAAGCCACAGAATAAAAGATATTTGCAACCTACAAAACCAATAAAAGGACTAGGGTCAAGACAATGTACAGAAATCTAACATAACAATAAAAAAAGGCCCCCAACATATGAGAAATGAAAATCAGTCATGGAGATGAAGAAATTTACAGAGGAAATTCAAAAGAGCAATTAATACAAGGAAAGGAGTACATCTTCACCAATAATCTGAGAAACAGAAACTAAAACCACAGTCAAATTTCACACTCATTAAACTGAGAAAAAGTTTAAAGTTTGTCAATATCCAAGAATAGGCAAGGGTATAGAGTAATGGGAGCTCTGACCCAACACTGGTGCTTGGAACAGTCACTTTAGGGAAAACAAGGTAATAAAGTAAGACTTTATTACTACCCTACCACTAAGTACTCCAGTTCTATGCATCTACTCCAAATAAATTCTCACATATATGCACAAAAAGAGAAATACAAGAAGATATTGTACTGCTTATCACAGCAACAAAATCGGGCACAACCTAATTCCATAAAGGGAGCAGTCAGTAAACAGTATGTACCATTTCTATAAAAAGGGCAAGGAGGGAAACTACGGGTATGTTACTTTGTTCGTGTAAATAGAGTATTTAAGGAAAGATACACAAGTAATTGATAATGCCTGTTACTTCTAGGGACAAAAACTGAACAGCTGGGTGATGAGACTTTTCAATACATACCCTTTTGTATGTCTGAATTTTAAACTGTGACTGTATGAAAGATTTTTTTTAATAAGCAAAATATAAAACATGAGAAGATAAACAACCTTTTTGGATCAACCTACATAAGTCTGACAAAACTACTGAGTAACAAAAGGACAAAGAATACTGCCATGGCATCTTCAAAATTTCAAGACATACAGTAGGAAATGCATACGTACTTCTGAAGAGGAATTACTTGCAGGGAGAAAACGGTGAACTGGGAAGAGAGCTAAAGAGGACTTGGATGGAAACATTGTTTTCTTCCAAGAAAACAAGATTTGACACAAAATGATTAAATGTTAAGGCAGAGAAAGTATGGGATGGGCCATATTGCTGTTACTTACATTCATCTCTTTACTCTTTGTAATTACAAATGTTTTTAACAGGAAAACAAATGACATAACAATATTTATCAAAATAACACCTACATTACCCAGAGAGAACTCAAATAATGATCATCTTTATTTGACATAATTTTCTTTGGAAAAATTTTCCCTATGATAAATGCTGTATAGAAACCAAGAAAAAAGGATAGGAGGGCCAAGGATGGGTCAGGCAGGATGGGCCAGGCACATTGCTAATATTAATTGTGCTTTGACCACAAGTGCCCAGGACAGCTCTATTCCCCTCATTCTCTTTTATACACAAGGAGACATCAATACAGCAGATATAAATCTATATAAATCCTTCACATACAAAATAAAGTTCTTTTTTTTTTAGTTTATTTATTTATTTATTTTTTTTTTAATTTAGAGAGAAAGGGAGAAAGAGTGTGTGCACATGCACGCGGGGGAGGGGCAGAGACAGGAAGAGAGAGAAATCGAAGCAGGCTCTGCATTGTCAGAGCAGAGCCCAATGCGGTGATCGAATCCACAAACCGTGAGACAATTACCTGAGCCTAAATCAAGAGCCTAACACTTAACCTGCCTGAGCCACCCAGGCTCCCCAGTAATCAAAGTTCTTTTAAAGGATATTAGCCAGGGTACCTGGGTGGCTCAGTCAGTTAAGCTTCTGACTCTTGGTTTCAGTTCAGGTCATGGTCTCATGGGTTTGTGAGCTCGAGCCCCACATCGGGCTTTGCACTATCAGTTCAGAGCCTGCTTGGGATTCTCTCTCTACTTCTTTATCCTTCCATTGCTTGTGCACGTGCTCTCTCTCTCTCTCTCTCAGGATAAATAAACTTTAAAAAAAATGTTTAAAAAAAAGATAATAGCCAAAGAATGATATTCTACACAAAATTACACAAGACTTGGATGCAACTGAGAAAATACAAATTCAGCATTCTTTTTTCCCCAAGAGATGTTCAGCTGAATCCTAGGGGGATACAAAACTGGAAAAATCACTGTCTTAACCACATTAAATATAATAATTCAACTTTTAGAGCATTTAAGAGACTACTTTGGGGAGCCTGGGTGGCTCAGTCAGTTAAGTGTCCAACTTCAGCTCAGGTCATGATCTCACAGTTCGTGGGTTCGACCCAGGCATCAGGCTCTGTGCTGGCAGCTCGGAGCCTGGAGCCTGCTTCGGATTCTGTGTCTCCATCTCTCTCTGCCCCTCCCCTGCTCATGCTCTGTCTCTCAACAATAAATAAATGTTAAAAAAAAAAAAAAAAAAGAGAGACTATTATATACACATGGTCCCATATAAGCAGTTGCTGTACATCACTGTTTGATGCCAATAAAGGAGATGATAGAAATAACTTACCTCTCACAAAAGACAAATGAGAAAGACGTAATAAAATGTCTGCCCAGAATGCCCTTGGACACTCAAACAGAATACCTACTGAAATAGCAGGACTCCTGATGTCTACAGCATAGTCAGCTTCAGAGGGCTGGATGTTCAGTTTCAAAACATTATGCAGAGAAAGACCTTCTATTCCCAATCTATGCAGACCTTCCATTACCCGAGCTTCATTCCTCAACACATCAAACAGACTGGAGAATGGGGGAAAGTAGGTATTTAGTAGAAAAAGCTTCAAAAAAAAAAAAAAACCTCACCATGAAAAAACTATCCATTCAAACTCAATGCCCTGTTCAAACCAGTCAAGAAATCAAAAAAGGGAGCTCTTCCCCTTGCTTCATCTTGTCAAAATACATCAAACAAAGTACACAGGACTTGCTTCTTGGTGCATGTTTATTTATACTTATCCATGTATATACCAGGCATAAAATTATCTCTAAATATAAACACACAATTTGAGGATGAAATAATCATCTGTATTTTACATTGCATATTTTTTAAAAACACTACAGTAACCTCTCTGTATTTCTTACAACTGCACATAAATCTACAGTTATCTCATAATTAAAAATCTATTTTAAAAAAATACATTATATAGATTTAACATAAATTTCAACATCAGTGTCAATTTACAAGGTGCACACACATATGACCACAGTATAAGGTCTAGAGGAATTTATACCCAAGTAGAGGTTTCTGAGGGAAGGTAGAAAAGATGGGGAGGAGGAAGAAACAAGAAGCAAAGATGAAGACGTTACTTTTCTTAGTTCTTTTATCTGGGTATTATTTAAAACTGTTTAAATGAGCAAGAACTCAGTTTGTAAATCCTGAAAAATTAAAGAGATATGTGTATATTTTTTATTTAAAAAAAAAACAACATATATGGGCAATCTTTATTTAAAGTTTCCACATCCATTTTACTTTTTACTAGCTCTAAAAAGCAGTATGAGAACATTAACAGTTCAATGAAAATAATTAATGTGAAAAATATCTTACTGTGGGAACTGGCTCTTCTGAAGCATTAGCAATAAAATTTTATTTTTACTATTATGAAACCCAGTGTCAACTGTATCAACCTTAATCCCAAGGACAAAATCTGAATTCTATCTATCCACTCTCCTCCCCCACCCCCCCTGCAAAAAATTCATGAGACCAATTCAGAGCAAGTTAATACTGAGCCACATTTTAACAACACAAAAAGGGTAGATACTCAAATAACATATGTAAGACAGAACACCTTCTGAGACACCAGATGCATAGGCATTTTGAATAAATCTACTTCACACTGTTTCCAGAAGTAAAAGAACCTGCTTGAGCTCTCTCTTTTTTTTATGGTTGAGAGGAAAACTATAGCTCTAAAAGGGCACCCTCAAAAGACTTGGGCCTTAAATGTCCAAGACCTTGAACATACATCAAATGACAGGGTCACCAGGGTAGCTCAGTCTGACTCTTGATTTCAGCTCAGGTCATGATCTCATGGTTTGTGAGTTTGAGCTCTACATCAGTCAATTTGAAGCCTACCTGGGATTATCTCCCTCTCTCCCTCTCTCTGCCCCTCCCTCCCTCCTTCTCTCTCTCTCAAAATAAATACATAAACTTAAAACAAAAATGACAGTGTCATCCTGCCCATCCCAGTCATGAGCCTACCTAAATGCATTCACCTGGTAATAAGCCATCACAATCTGAACATGTTACAAGGAGCTAACACAGTAATTTTTTTTTCTTTTAGTGCTCTCATTTATTTTTGAAAGAGAGACAGAGCAAAAGCGGGGGAGGGGCAGAGAGCAAGAGAGATGGAGACACAGAATCTGAAGCAAACTACAGGCTCCAAGCTGTCAGCACAGAGCCTGACGTGGGGCTCAAACTCACAAGCCATGAGATCATGACCTGAGCCGAAGTCTGACAACCAACTAAGCCACCCAGGCACCCAACAAGAAGCTAACATTATAAAATCTTTTCAGAAAATGAAAAACATTATCCATACCTGAATATATCCTGTGTATCTAAATCAATGTGAAGTCCATTGATGAACAGTGCTGAGTCTCCAGGTTGTAATCCTAAAGTTCCCTTGAAATACTGAAATATTTAAAAAAAAAAAAAAAATTGTTAAGAAGCAAGAAGAGGATGTTTAACAAAAATTTCCACGTTTCTAACTTTATTACATGTACAAATGTTGGCATCCTCCTATTTACTAAAGGAAACCCTAAGGATGGGTTAAGATTTCCTTTTATGTACTCCCACAGATCTTTCATAGCATCTATTTTGTTGTAATGAAACTGCTGGTTGTGATAAAATACACCTCTCCTCCCTCCCTCCTTCCAACTTTGATTAATACAACTGTTTAATGTCAGAGAAGGAGGAGAAGGAAGGAGACTGGTTAAATAAGCCAAGTGCTGAGGATCATTTTTCATAAGAGACTTCTGTTACTCTTGCCTGTTTATGATGCCAAACAAGGTGGTAACAGCAGTCACTAACAGCTGGGCCTCCTGATGAACTCCAAAGACCTAATTTGAAAGGGTTCAAAATCCCACACCTCCCTGAGACCTTCAAACTAACACACATCAAGAAACTGAGTTGCTGCCCCGAGGAAGCACCTATGTGCAAGCTAACTCTCCAAGCGCTGGCCTCCATGGGGCACCTCAACTGCTGCTCCCTGAGGTGGTGGCTGCCATGGCACACAGGTGACTGTGCAGCCCTTCAGACCTGCCCGACCCATCCGACACACTGCTTGGATGTGTCAGCTTCTGTTGACTTCTACCCTTTCCATTTAATTCCTCTTTCCTTGGGAGCCGCTCCACACAGCAAAGGGAAGAAACTACTCAGATACTAGGGATGGAAATTAAACCTTTAGTTCTCATGGGGCTGGGGGAAGAAGGGCAGGGACCAGTGAGCTTCCTTCATGTCCCAGTAGTCTGCAGACTCAGTAAACTTCAAGGTCTAGTATTGCATGGGTAAAGCACAAAACAATGACGAAGCCACAACATTTGCTTCTTTGCCTTGAAGGATTAAATGGCAAGTAAAATAAGGGGAAAATGGAAAGCTGCATCAATTCAGAATTGGAATTTCTTACGTTAGGAAGGAAAAACTCCATGTCCACTCACACCCAGGCCATAAGTACAGCACCCTCTGACTGTAAGAAACACAGATTCTGAGCTGCTAAGCATAACTCATATCCGTTTCAAGATCTGGTAATACAGCAAACTTCACTTTTGAAAATTCATCACACTGAAGATTTAATGTTTGTACACATTTTTACATGTTTTATACTTTTGTATTTTATACTTTAATATTTAATCAAGAAACCCCGAAGTATCTAGGAAGTACTATAGCCTATGTAATCTAATGTTCTGTCCTCTTGGTGGGGGGAGCCCTGAAAGTAAGATAATATTTAATATTGCTATTCTGAAAATCAAAAACAAGGTAAATAAAAAATGTCAATAAGGTTTCTTCAAATTAGTAAATATTGGAGATAAATTTGGTTTACTTATCCCTCAGATCTATTTAACTAATATCTTCTATGTACAGGTTTTAAAAATCTGGGGTAAAGACAGATTGAACACAAGCATTTCTTTCCCTCCTAAAACTCTATTGAAATGACAGTTTTTTAAAAAGGGATTTTTATAGAGTTATAAATCCACAACAACAAAGAGAACAAAAGAGAAAAAGGGCAACTAATTTTGGAAGCTAGAAAGGAGATATGTGAGTAGCAAGAGTTTTAACAACCCTGAGAAAGCTAAAGGCTAGGCTGACAGTGGGGAAAGCCAACAGAAACCACAAGTTACCCTGTGGAACTCCTCGAAAGGCTCAAGAATTGGCAGCACAAAGAACACAGGTAAGAGGGGGTAATTACTAGCCTAAAAAATGAGTTCTGATGTATAGCTTTTTAAAGATAAGTGCCCCCAGACTCCCCGGTTGATTTCATGGAGCAAGGTCCCTCCACTCCAGAAAAATGGAATGCTTTCATTCCCTGTGAAAGAGTGAAAGAATCTGGGAACTCAGGGAAATGAAACACAACTGAGAGCGGGAATCCCATACGGAAAACAGGGGACTGAGTGGAAGCTCCTGAATGTTCTTTCCTACTTGGGTTCTACCACTCCAGCAGCCAGACTTCCCCTTCTAGGTAAGAAAGGATCAGAAGATACTTTTCTGGGGACTGAACAGCTCAAGAGGAAAAGTTTCAGACTGACACACTGGGACAAGCTAGGAAATGGCCATAACAGGATAGCCTACAGTCAAAAAGCCTCAAGGCTTGCCATCGGCTCCTTACTGCTACTGCCTCATTCTCTTCAATATGAGCAGCAATCACCAGACATGTAAGGAAAGCCTCTAACATTAAAGACAAGAAACCAAGACAAAAATAAAGTCAACTTAAGAGGAAACAGATACAAAAGAGAAGAAAACATACATATACACTACTGACACGTTCAAAATGACATGAGAACACCATAAAAAAAAAGGATCAAAGAACAATAACCCTTGGAAATTAAAGATTTGACAACTAAAGGAAAAAATGTCAACAAAGGGGTTGAAAATCCTCCCCTAAAAAGTTTTAAAATAAAACACAAAAGAATTGGAAAATAGGAAAGAAAATACACATTTTTTAAATTAGGCCAAGCTAGTCAAGGAAATGCAACATCTTAAAAATAAAGAATTCCAGGAAAACAAAAGAGAGAAACTAGATGGAAAAAATGCAAGGAAATAAATCAAGAAAACTTCCCAAAACTCTAGGAAATGATTTTCCAGATTCAAAGGGCCCATCAATCACTCAACAGTACAGAGATTTCTTTAAAGGGCATAGCACTGTGAAATTTCAGACTACTAGAGCCAAAAACAACACCCTGAATGATTCTGGAAAGAAAAACTAGATCTCATACCAAGGCTTCAGACTTCTCAATAACCACAACAGAAACCAAAATTCTAAGAAGCAATGCCTTCAAACTGTCACCATTGACCCCTGAACTCAAAACTGACCCACTGAACTCAGGAAATTCCTAAAAGTTTCTGTCAGTCAAGTTCATCTCTTAGAAACTAACAAATTGCTAGAAAAGGAAAAGAAACTATTTGAGGAAATATGACACCTGTGCAAATGAATCAGAAAGTGCTCCACAGCTTCCTCAGCTTCATTACAATGTTAAAGTCCCCTTCTTGGAACTATTCATCCAAGCCCTAATAAAGGAGCCAGCCTACCTCTGTTAAGAGTAGTCATGGTTTTGGAAATTATTCCCTGTGATCTCCCTATTTCTACAAATAAAGATGACCTTGTGAGGCAATTCCTCCTGGTGTGGTCTCTGTCTGTAACTCACCAAGAAGCAACTCACTTTGGTCCAGTAACAAAACTTCTAAAGGACTTCCAATCTAGATTTCTATACTCAGCCAAGCTATCAATAAAAACAGAAGTGGAAAATTGATTTCTCAGAATCTGAAATGCAACTTTTCTCATGAAGAATGATGTACCACACCAAAAAAGGGAGTAACCAAAAACAAAGAATACCAGGAACTCAAGAAATAGGAGATCCAACAAAAGAGATTAAAGCAAGGTCCCAGGATAACTGGTATGCCCTAGACATAAAGAACAACCAGAACATACTGGAGCAGAACAAAAATTAATAAAATCACAACATGAAAATACAGAGAAAGTGGAGGGATGGGGAAGTGCCAGTACAGAGTAGTGGCAGACATGGGGGTGAGGGGCAGTGAAAGAAAGTTAAATGTCATCCTTGTAATGGGAGACCGACACAGAAGACTTGAAACTGGAAAACAAAGCACTAATTTAAGTTTACTATAAAGCTGGGGATAAACATCAAAACAATCAGCTAAGGGTTGAAAATAGATGCTTCTAGCAAGGAGGACAAAACAGGAATTAAGTCCAGGAGCCTGGGTGGCTCAGTTGGTTAAGCACCTGACTCTTGATTATGGCTCAGGTCATGATCCCAGGATCGTGGGATTGAGCCCCACGTCAGGCTCCATGCTGAGCAAGGAGCCTTGCTTAAGATTCTCTCTCTCTCCCTCTCTGCCCCTCTCTCCTGCTCGCTCACATTCTCTCTCCTTCTCTCTCATAGATAGATAGATAGATAGATAGATAGATAGATAGACAGACAAACAGATTAAAAACAGAGAGTAAGTCATGTTAGGGGGATGCTGCTTATCTAAACAAAGTGGTGGCACCATCTGATGTTTCAATTATATTCATATTCAACTTTAAATATTAAAAACATAAAAAAAGATTACAGAAATGAATAAAACACCACTATCTTTGGTAAAAGTTTGTTCAATGTCATTGATGTAACTCAGATTTCCTCATCTTTAAAAATACAATACAAAACAGAAAGACCACTGGGTAATACCTTCTGATTCTCTTCCACTTCGGTTCTAAGTTCTGAACTCACTGCTGTTTTTGTTATTGCTCTAAAGAAATAAAAATGTTATCGATGTTTAGTTAATTTCCCTATATTTGTATGTAAAACAACAAATTCCTTAATACAAAAAAACAAAAAAATCTTCACCTTTACAAATAATACATTTCTCCACTCAGATGTACATATTTTTTCATTACTTCAACATACAACATCACAGAAAAGTAGCAGTAATAGCAGCATTTTAAATCAAGTGCAGTTATTCCAAAGATCTTAGGTTAAATATATGTAACTCTATTCCTATACACAATCTCTACTGCTCACAGACTAAGGGATAATGTTAAACTAAGGTGACAAACTGCTCATGCTACTTAAGCACTTTTGGTGGAGGTGGCATCCTACGTGTATATCTTCAATAGCATACTGACTTAAATGAGATTGTACTATATGATTTATAAGTCTTTCTAAGAAATGGTTGCCAAGACTAACCAAATAAACAAACTTATTTATAAAGCATCTCACATAAGAAGTCAAAATAGCTCATTCAGGGGCGCCTGGGTGGCGCAGTCGGTTGAGCGTCCGACTTCAGCCAGGTCACGATCTCGCGGTCCGTGAGTTCGAGCCCCGCGTCGGGCTCTGGGCTGATGGCTCGGAGCCTGGAGCCTGTTTCCGATTCTTTGTCTCCCTCTCTCACTGCCCCTCCCCCGTTCATGCTCTGTCTCTCTCTGTCCCAAAAATAAATAAAAAACGTTGAAAAAAAAAAAAAATTAAAAAAAAATAGCTCATTCAGTTACTCAAGAAAAACAATGGCAACCATTTAAGTTGTTAGTCTCTAAAAATTTGGCTTTTAAAAAGATTTATGAGATGTGGAGGATATTATACAACTGAAAGCAGTATTTAAAAAGCTGCACTCAAAATCTTACTGTCACCATGAACAAGTCAGCCTATAGAACTCATCTGCCTCATTGACTTTAAATTAGATGATGTATACAAAACTCTTCAGGAAGAAAAACACAGTCGCTGCTAGACCCTATATTAGTTACATCCGCATACATCAGATTTTGTTAACTCATCTAATCCTGACAGGCAGGGATCGTTATTTCCATTTTAATGCTGGGGAAGTGAGGTAATGAGAAGAGAGGTAATTATTTGCAAATGTCACACAGCTAGCAAGGCAGAGCCAAGGACACAACCTACATGGGTCTCCAACCCCACAATGTACGGTACTGCCAACTTCCCAGAAAGATAGCGTCATCAGTGGCATGGTGCTGGTATTAAAACTTTAATTTTCTAAGCATTTTCGTATTTTACTTGTCTCATTTTGCATGTAAACATGAAGATAATTAGGTATATAGTAAAGAGAAGAATGTCTTAGAGCCTTACTCTTCATTACCTGGCTTTGGTAGGAAAATTTTGACTAAGATCCTTCATTACCACCAAAGCTAATTCAGCAGGAGCAGCCAAGATTCGGGCAGCAGTCTGGAAACTGAGATCTGCAACAAGGTCAAGTATAAAGTGTATTAATCTAATGCAATGAGAAATAAGGGGAAAAAAACATTTATTTCTCATTATTTTCTTGGCAATTGAGAATGTTTTAGAATGCAACCATTTCAGAGAGCACCCATGGTTTAATTCTAGGTTTTGTTCAATTCCTAGTGTTTATTGTTACATTGCTTGCTATACTTGCATAAAACACTAGAGATATACTAACACATTTACATTTAGCATAGGATAAATCCATCCCAAATCCTTTTCATTTTTATGAATTTACAATATACCACAAAGTATAGTAAAAGTCTTTAGTAAATTATGCTTAAAAAAAATTTTTGATAAAATAGACCTCTGGGCCAGAAAAACACACATATCCTTCATGTTAATATGTCTTTAACATTTGACAGATACACTATTCAAGAAATGTATATATAAAGAAATAGAAAAACTAAGACAAACATTATAAACTTAAGTATCTGTTCACACAGAGAAAGATCTGGCACTCATTTATATACATACTTCTGCATACTGTTAATCTGTCTACAAAAGGACTTCCTTTCTTTTCTGATTAATCATAATCCCTTTATCGTGAAAATCTGTGGTACCCTGAGAATCAGGCAAATAAATAAAATTAAATTCAAATTCTATTAGTTTTTTAATACCATAAAATTCAGTCAAAAGTAGGCCGGTGATTCCTCTACATATTTGTTACCTTGCAATTGCCAAACTTTTAAAGGAGCCATTTCATTGGTGCTCTCCACAAGATGTTTTCTGAGTTCCTTCAACTGTCCCTTCAGGTCAGGGTGCAGGTCTCTGAAAGAAACATAAAATCAGTCCTTTAACATGTCTTTTCTTTCTCAAAGCACACGTAGAAGTTGGCTCCAACTTTATATTCATGATTTTCCCCTTAGCAATAAGTAAATTCCTACAATAAAGGGAAAATATTAGAGCAGAATTATTTTTCTTAAAAAATAAGTTAATACAGAAAATGACAATCTTTTAAACCATAAAATTTACAGATTAAAAAATGAATCACCACTACAGTGATTCTCTATGTCAGGGAGAGGGAATGCGACTGAGAGTGGGGACAAAGGGGACCCCAAGTCTACCTGTAGTGTTTTACCATTTCTTTCAAGTAAAAGAAGGCATGTGTTGGAAAAAAACTTCATAAATAGTTCTTTGAAACAGAAAAGCATGTACAATTACAACCATCAATTCTGGGTGATGAGCACATGCGTATGTTCTATTATTTTCCACACTTTTCCTCAATCTTTTTAAATTCTCAAAATAAAACTGGAAATACAATGCTGCCAGTCCCAAGATGGATTTCTTTCAGCTACATGCCCATAAATCCTTCCATCACATGAATAATACAACTTAAGTTAACCGAGAGCACTGGGTTTCACTTAGTTTTATCTTGAAATACAGTGCATTCTATTTAAAGCTAGTAAAACAGAAGTTATCAGAGGCAGATATGTATCATTTAGATCAGACAACAGATGGCTTGTTGAGTAATTCTGTTCTTTTAAATGCTAGCAACTAAAAATTTCTTAAATGCCACATACAGAAAGTAAAATATTTACTCAGATCCTTCACCTTCCAACCAATCCATTTCCAACCAGTTACTACGTCTTCTTCATGATGATCATATCCGAAAATGGTCCCATTATTCTAGATAGCTAAACAACTATTCCGAATGTGCAAAACGGAAAACGTCTTTAATATGCTACATACTACCTTTGTGCTCTAAATACATAAGATCATAATGCTATCCAAAAATCAAACATAAAAAACATGAATATGAAAAAATATTCTGGAAAGCTGGGTCCAATAAAAATGAAACCTGACTGCATACTAATGAAGCCAAAATGATGTTAAATACAATGAAACATTCATATGCATGGGATGGACTCAACATGTCCACAGAAATTCAACATGAACAGAGTCATCTTTGCTAACCTGTTAGTCTGGTTAAGTCATTTCACTGGGCCCAATGTTAAAGTTCAAGTACGTGAAACTGGCCTACACATACTTCTTCATGATCTTTCCTTTACAAAAAACAAACAAACAAACAAACAAACAAAAACGAGAAAACGCCACTGTAGATGTCCTAATTAAGATTTCCAGATAAAGCAGAAGTCCGGGCTCTGAACAATTATCAAGGCATAATAGAAATAACTACAACATTTAAAGTAACTACTAAGAAGAATTTTCAGTCATAAATTTCTCTGAAACTTTCATAAAATGGCTATGAAATTTTCTTCAAGAAAACATCTCTATCCTCTTTCATATAAAGTGAAATCTAGGGAGCCTGGATGGCTCAGTTGATTGAACTTCCAACTTTGGCTCAGGTCATGATCTTGCTGTTTTGTGAGTTTGAGCCCCGCGTCAGGCTCTGAGCTGTCAGCAGAGATTTATCTGTGTCTCCCTGCCTCTCTGCCCCTCCCCCACTCTTACTCTGTCTCTCTCAAAAATAAAGATTAAAAAAATAAAGTGAAATCTAATATATATTTCAACTAAACGTGTATAAGATCTACTGCACCTCTTTTGCATTGTTTCAGACTACGTTTAGCTTAAGTAAATAGCTATGACCTTTTAAAGTACTTTGTCGATTTTCTTGGGAAAAACTGGGTGAAAAAATTAGATGTCTCCTTTTATGTGTAACTTTATGTCATCAAATGCAAGGCCCAGAAAACAAAATCAACTAAAGCCATAGGCAGGAAGCCATAATATCATTTAACAATAATGTGCTTCGAAGTATGGAAAGAGCCCAAATGTCCATCGATGGATGAATGGATAAAGAAGATGTGGTACATATATACAATGGAGTATTACTCGGCAATCAAAAAGAATAAAATCTTGCCATCTGCAACTACGTGGATGGTGTCATGCTAAGCGAAATTAGTCAGAGAAAGACAAATATCATGACTTCACTCATATGAAGACTTTAAGTTACAAAACAGATGAATATAAGGGAAGGGAAGCAAAAATAACATAAAAACAGGGAGGGGGATGAAACATAAGAGACTCTTAAATATGGAAAACAAACAGAGTGTTACTGGAGAGGTTGTGGGAGGGAGGGGGCACTAAGGAATCTACTCCTGAAATCATTGTTGTACTATATGCTAACTTGGATATAAATTTTTAAAATAAATAAAATTTAAATAAATTAATTAAATTTAAAAAAACAAAAATGTGCTTCAGATGTCTGGAAATCATGAACTATACAGTAAATTAAGTGGTAATCGCTTCCTATCAGGTTACATATATAAAGAACTACTGAGAGATCTGTAACTCAGACAGTAATGAGAAAGATGATACCTACAATGCAAAGAAGCTTGGAAGTTTAAAAGAATAAGGGCATTTCCCCCAAAAATATACATACCTTAATTTTCCAAAGAGGAATCCCTGAACTTCATCAATAGGATCATTCTCACCAATCACTGTAGCATTTACCTCCGTTCCTATAAAAGCACAAGCAAATACATGTCTAATCATTCAGACAGGAAATAAAAATGTTATTAACCTCATAAAATTTGAATAATGTAAAACAAATTAGAAACACCTGAAATTACAATACTACTTAAAACACTGAATACCTCAATGACCCTTTTGTAGAGTGTTTTTTTTTTAGACAGAATACATGTGTTTTTCAATGTATCCTGTGTTCCTGGATACAGTAAGAATGTATTTTTCCCTTGAACTTTGGAAAATTTTACATGTTAAAAATCTCAAAAGCTCAAAATTAATACCTCTAAAATTATGAACAGTGGATTTTTCAGTATCAAAATTCTAAAGAACTTCCAATTAAGCAACTTAATCCTAAATATAATTATTACAGAATGTTGAGGTACTAGGCTATCCTCCATTTACCCAAACCAACCGTTTTTATCTTTTTTTTTTTTTATTTTTTTTTTTTAACGTTTATTTATTTTTGAGACAGAGAGAGACAGAGCATGAATGGGGGAGGGTCAGAGAGAGAGGGAGACACAGAATCGGAAGCAGGCTCCAGGCTCCAGGCTCTGAGCTGTCAGCACAGAGCCCGACGCGGGGCTCGAACTCACGGACCGTGAGATCATGACCTGAGCCGAAGTCGGACGCTTAACCGACCAAGCCACCCAGGTGCCCCCGTTTTTATCTTTAAAATAAGCTCACACACTGGGTGTTGTATGGAAACCAATTTGACAATAAATTTCATATATTAAAAAAAATAAAAATAAAAATAAAAATAAAATAAGCTCATAAGGAAGAAATAGAAAGACTGCACATAAAACTTGTGTGGTTGAAATAATAAATTCAAAACCCTAGAGTAGTACAATAAGAAGTATTCCAAGTGCAGAAAATAATCAAAAACACAAAATTGTTCATTAAGATAGTTTAGGATTTCACTCTGGGTCACAAATTAATGGTTATTTGTGAATTACACATCATCAATAACAACAGCTACAATTATTGACCTTTTTGTGCAAAGAACTATGCTACATTCTTTACCTATACATCTCATTTTCTCTTCACAAATACGTTAGGAGGCACATGCCATTATCTGCACTTTACAGACAGAAAATTTAGGACCTACAGAATTTGCTTCACATCACCCAACTCACAGGTAACAGGACCAGAATTCAAACACAGGTTCATCATGCTCCTAAATCTATTCTTTTACATTAAGGAAATAAATTCCCTTTAACTCACATTTAAGGAAAAGAAAACACATTGGTCTTAATTCACAAATTCACCTTTCACCTGAGTATCATCCTTGGCCTTGTACTCAGTGCTCTTAATTGCCAACTCCACACCATAGCCAGAGAGGTAAACAGGTTCCTTCCTCGGATTCTGCAAGCAGAGTAAGTATTCCAGCATTAACACCTGGCTTCTTAAATGTCACAATGAACGTGACATGAACATGTTAACATCACACAGCCACCACCTAGGATTATGCATTCAAAATATAGCTAAAACTTCCACGGGAATCTCAGCCTCCTTTAGATTTTGTATCCTGCCACAAGTATGGGAATGGGAATTCCAAAGCAGAGGCAAAACCAGATGAAGGGACAGTGACAGGGCAGAAGTAACCAAACCACGTGAAGAAATGGAGAAAAAGAAAAGGAAACTCCAGAA
The DNA here is from genome assembly GCF_018350215.1 of Panthera leo. NCBI lineage: Eukaryota > Metazoa > Chordata > Mammalia > Carnivora > Felidae > Panthera > Panthera leo. Next base: position 110,004,029 of record NC_056686.1, read on the forward strand.
CTTACAAAGCAGAGTTGAAATACCGATGAGGTTTCAAACCCAGAAGTACTTTGATAGGACCATGTGTGTGTGATGTATTCATTTTTTATTGAATTTAAATGTCTTCAAAAAAAAAAAAGTCTTCAGGTTGGGTTTGGGCTGACCAACTGTCACAGGCTTACCACCATCCTGAATGAGGATGGCGCTTTAGATATTTTAATCTTTAATAACAGCAATATAGCCTGGAAAGCAGTCGTCAAAACTAGGTATTAAAAAAATCTGTTTCAAGGGGTGCCTGGGTGGCTCAGTTGGTTAAGCGTCTGACTTCAGCTCAGGTCATGATCTCACAGTTCGTGGGTTCGAGCCCCGCGTCAGGCTCTGTGCTGACAGCTCAGAGCCTGGAGTCTATTCAGATTCTATGTCTCCCCCTCTCTCTGTCCCTCCCGTTTGCACTCTGTCTCGCTCTCTCAAAAATAAATAAACGTTAAAAAATTTTTTTTAAAAATCTGTTTCTGTTCATACAAATTTTCATTTAAATATTTATTTGGGAGTGTCTGGATGGCTCAGTTGGTTAAGCATCCGACTCTCAGTTTCAGCTCAGGTCATAATCTCACAGTTCAGGAGTTCAAGCCCCATGTTTGGCTCCAAGCTGAGAGCACAGAGCCTGCTTGGGATTCTCTCTCTCTCTGCCCCTCCCCTGCTTGTGCATGCTCTCCCTCTCTCCGTCTCTCCTAATATAATAAATAAACTTAAAAAAATATTTTGTTAATATATATTTTGCTTATAGGGACTTACCACGCAATTTTACTGAGCTTATTATGACACAGAAACTTTAAAAGCAAATATGTTTACATATAAATATGTTAATTGCTAAATGTTACAAAAGACTTTAAAAACTTAATTTTAAGTCAATTCTCCTTGTTTTTATGCCTTTAGAAATCCTCCCTTTTACATCAAATGAAAAGATTCCGAATGGAAAAAAAATTTTTTTGGAAAGGAATTCAAGAATCAGTTCCATAGTATGATGATTATATTAAATCTAGAAAATATAATTTACATGTTTCATTTTTAAGTAGAATGTACACTTTATTAAGCCATTTTTTAAGCATAATTATTTCCTATTTCTTCAGACTGGCAAGCAAAGTACCTCCTATGTGCAAATAACAGATATGATGAAAAGTAGATCAAATAATTTTATAAAGGGGGGATATTATTAGCTTATGTGCTAAGGTCGTGCAGGGCAAATCAAGATTTTTAACAGCTATAAGGGGCACCTGGGTAGCTCAGTTGGTTAGGCGTCCAACTTCAGTCATGATCTCACAGCTCATGGGTGTGAGCCCTATGTTCCAGCTCTGTGGAGCCTGCTTTGGATTCTGTGTCTCCTTCTCTCTCTACCCCGCCCCCACTTGTGCTCTCTCTCAAAAATGAATAAACGTTAAAAAAATTTTTTTTAAGTTTTATATATATGTGTATATATATATACACACACACACACACACACACACACACAATACACACATAAGTCAATACTTACAAGTATATAATGTCTGAGTACATAATTGATTTTGCCTGCATTGTTTTTTGATATAAGTTGGCGGTGGAAATTATAAAATTCCTCATAACCAATCTCAGAGTAGAAAATGACCACTGGGCTTTCAGGATTAGATGATGGGTATCTGTGATCTCCTTTGAACAATAAAGGTTTGGGCCTAAAAATAAATATTAGAAGCTTAATTTTTTTTTCTGGTTTTTATTTTAATTCCAGTTAGCTAACATACAGAGTTACATTAGTTTGAGGTGTACAGCATAGTAATTCAACAATTCCATAATCACTCAAGGCTCATCACAAGTGCACCCCCAATCCCCATCACTTATTTCACCCATCCTCTTAAACTTAAAAAAAGTTCTTAAAAATTAAAAATGGTACAAGATATAGCTACAGGAGCAATAATTTAAATAAAGATTATAAGCATCTTAATACAAAGAGTATTGGGGTGCCTGGGCGGCTCAGTCAGTTAAGCGTCCAACTTCGGCTCAGGTCATGATCTCACAGTTCATGAGTTTGAGCCCTGCATCAGGCTCTGTGCTGACAGCTCAGAGCCTGAAGCCTGATTCTGTATCTCCCTCTCTCTCTGCCCCTCTTCCACCCGCGCTCTGTTTCTCTCTCTCAAAAATAAATAAACATTAAAAAAAAAATTTAAAAACAGAGTATCAAAACAGTTTTCAGTCAGTAAGAACACTGTCAAATATGAGTCTTATTCATGACTAAAAATAATAAAACCACATCATACTAACCATAAAAGGCAGGCTTTGATTAGTAATTGTTACCAATTCCTAGAGAAGGATGAAAGGCAGAAAAAGGATACATATCCACATCCCATAGTACTAAGGCTTTATTACGTTATTCTACTATATAAATAGACTATCCTTCTATCTGAAAACATAAGCACAAATAACGTGAAAAGGCAGGATGATTTTAAGCATATAACTGGTCAACCACAGCATCTCCCTCCTCTATCATTTTTACTACTATGATCTTCCTACTAAATAATTTAATATTTAAGTTTCCCTCATAAATTGTTAAACTTGCCCCTCAAAATAAATTTCCTAATATCAGCATCAAGATATCAATAGATCTTATTGCACAGACTTTATGACTTGCCATTCCTTTTACAATAAACTATTTCTTAATAAACTGTTCCACAGAAGGTAAAGAGATAGAAGTAAGGATATTCACTATAGCCTTACCACAATAACAAACAAAAAAATAGGAAACAACTTTTAAAACTATCAGTAAAAAACTGTGAGACATTCTTACATAGCTATTTTTCATGCATTAAAAATAATGAGGTACACATACATGTACTAATGGGAAGAAGCCTCTTGTAAAAATAAACCTACCTACCTGTATAAATCTATAACCACAGAAAAAAGCCTAAAACATGATGACAAACCATTAAAAACAGTTACCACCTCTCAGAAGAGGAGACGCCATCATTCTTTTCTTTATAAATGTCTGCATTATTGTTTTAACAAGTTAGAGTTTTTTAAATCAATTAATTTTGTTTACCCCAAGGGAGCACCACTTTACCATGCAAGCCATTCTCCAATGTCCATTCCTCAGCCTGGACATAGCTGGAACACGTACCCCATTTTCTGGTTGTCATTCTAAGTAAAAAGCTCTCCCGCCATTTAACGGGCAGAGAACAAGTGCTGGGAAGAAAGAGTACCTCACTAAAGAGCTACCCTACCTGAAATGCCCTTAGGCCTCTGGTAGAGCAGAGCAACATCACAGAGAGGTCAGTTATCCAATTTAAAACGGCATTACAGAGAAGGTACAATGGGGTTACTGCCATAGCCAGACAGCAAGAGACACCTGTTATATCTGTCCACCAAAGGAAACCTACCTTTAAGCAAAAAGCCAGCCCATTAAATTACCAACTTAATATTCAAATTATGCTTGCTATTATCTTTTAAATAGTCTCTTTTGTCTGAAACTAGTAATACTCTGAGAGATCATTATCATTAATATCATTACTTCAGGCACTGGTTTAATACACAGGGTATTCTTTACTACACTAATGACAAAGCCTATGTAATCTCACAGAGGGTCATCACTAAATAATAACAGGAACATAAAGTACTCTTATTATCTCTATTTCAAAGTGAGGTAGGAAAGAAAGGTTAAATAATTTGCCTAAGTTTACAAAACTATTTTAAGTGACAGAGCTGGGATTCAAATCTAGTCGGTCTGATTCCAGAATCCATACTTTAAACCTCTGTATCTACAGACCACAAAACCTGTAAGAAATTCGAAGGGTGGGCTTGATATGGAAGAAAGCACAATGAAATACAGTATGTGTGAAGAAACACACAATTTACCTTTCAGACGCTGTGAGGAGAAGAGTCTCAAGGGTGTCAAAATCACAAGTCTTCTTTCCATGCACAGAGAAAAACGAATTACATCCTTCTGGTGGAGGCTCATCAGCTGCTATCTGCCATTTAAGACACAAGACATTCTCGTCATGATTTCTAACCACAGACGAGTAAGGACATGAATACTCTAAACAGGTAATTAGATGATAAAATAACATCAACAAAAGGGAAAATCAACATCTACTGAACTCCTACAATGTGACAGGAAGAGTTTTTCATGTCACTGTTTCTCACATATTATTTCATCTAGCTCCTCCCAATATCACCGTATGAGGTTGGTATTCATACCAGCCCCAAAACAGAACTTTAAAATTCTACCTCAGAACAGAACAAAAGATATCCAGGGAATACGGTATGTACCTTAAAGAAAACCAAGCTTACAAATATCAATTTTAAGCATCAAAGTGTAACTACACAATCCCTATTAAGTATATTAAGTCCATATCCATACATTAAGTACAATATGCAGATTAACTTGAAGGTTTTCTCTGAAATAGATAGAATGACATAGACTCTAAAAAAAAAAGAAAAAGAAAAAGAAAAAACTAGACCGAAAAAAAAGAGTATAGATGGAAGGTAAAATTATCTACGAAGCACAGTAAGCTAGATATTCCAGGGAAAGGCTGAAGGAGACAGGAGTGAAATGCATGAACACCAATGCATAATGAGACAAGTCAATCTGCAGCTTTAATGAGAGACGCTGAGAAGACTAAGTATAAAGAGATGGGAAAAGAAAGGATATAATGACAAGCACTGGTGTGTGCACTAATGTAATTTATGTAATACATTAATATTGTCCTTTTCTATAGACGTAAGAAAAATAATTCAGAGGTGGAAAAATGGTAAACTTGCTATGAAAAATTGGTATTAAAACTTTTCATTACATTCTTCATTTTTTGGTAAATTACTATAAAAACTTACAAACACAAAAAAATAAGAAAGAACAGCACTTTAGCTGCTCTCAACTCTCTAAACTCATAAGCCAGGAGTCCTGCTAAGACAGGACCCCACTGTAAGGAGAAACTGCTCAGGGTGCCATAAAATTTGAATAGCACAGAGATACAGAGACAACTAAAGAGAAAATCCAATGAAAGCGCAGGAGAGGAACAAAGGAAATCTCAAAAACCAAACAACCATGTTTTTTCAAAGCCACCATATTTTTTTCACACTACATAAAATCAACAGAAGAGGGAGCCATCAGGTCATGATCTCACAGGTCCATGAGATGGAGCCCTGCGCTGGGTTCTGTGCTAACAGCTCAGAGCCTGGAGCCTGTTTCAGATTCTGTGTCTCCTCTCTTTGCCCCCACCACCCCCCCCCCCCCCACACACACACACACACTCTGTCTCTCTCTCTCAAAAGTAAACATAAAAAAAAAAAAAAAAAAAAAAAAAAAAAAAGAGGGAGCCATGCCAGCCTTTAAAAGTTAAGAAAACCGTGGGTGCCTGGGTAGGTCAGTTGGTTATAAGCATCCTACTCTTGAGCTCAGCTCAGGTCTTGATCTCTGGGTCATGAGTTCAAGCCCTGCCTCTGGATCCAGCTGCCAATTTGCAGGGAACAGAGGACAGAGAAAAAGTTGAACTGTATCATGAGTATGTGATCAATAATACAGACTGTGAAAAAATTTATAGGGCTAACAGTGTATGTTATTCAAAGAAAAGAAAGCACTAGAACTAGAACCTGTAAATTTAGGGCCACACTCCCAAAAAATTATCAGAATTTTCAAAACTCAGCAAGACTGAATTCTATCGTGTGGAGATGCACTCTTGGGCAGTAAAACGATAAAGAAACACAGCAAGTCATTCCAACAGAGGTTAAGAAAGTAGTTCTTTTTGGCTGGCGAGAGGCAGCTGTCATGAGAACAGAGCACAAAGGCTGCCAGTGGCCCTGGCAAAGTTCTACTTCATGACCTGGGCGAAAGTTACAAGTGTTCATTACACCATGTATTTCTTGTGAATGATTTTCTGTGCCTGTTTTACTTTATAATAAAATAGTGATCTTAAAATTAACATTTCTTTCACATCAAATACACGATGGGTGTATGCTCATCTTTGATTCTCTTACTTTTTTTTTTAAGGAGTCTGTTCAACTCAAAATCCAACAAGATCCACACATTGCATTAAGCTGACATATATTTTAAGTCTCTCTTGAAGCTCTTCCTTACCTCTTTTCCTTATATTTGTCGAAGAAATCAGATTATTTTTACTACAAAGTTTTCTACATTCCAGATTTTCCTGTTACCCTTCTGATATTGCTTCATATTTCTCATCCCCTGTATTTCCTATGAACAGCTTTTACATTCTACAGGCTGTGATCAGATTCACAGTCAAATGGTTTAGCAAGACTATTACCCATATGCCGTGTTGTATAAATGAAGTCTCATAGTTTTGTTTTTGTGTGGATATTTTTTTTCTTAAATGAAAGTAAACGCAAATTATATAATTAAAAAATCGGAGATCTGAAGATTTAGTATCAGTTTTGCTTTCTATTTATAAACATCATAAATCCTCATAAATTTCAGGCAGAAAAGTTACAGCTCTGTAACACAATGCCAGGATAACTGCAATACAAACAATCATCATGTTATACAACCCCTAAAAAATACCATTATCTTGTAAGCACTGACTGAACTTACCTGCTGGAAGGCTTGAATTGTAGCCGAGTAGGAATGAAGGGATAGACAAAATTTCAACAAATTCTGCTGCAGAGGTGACAGAAACTGAAATGCAGTTTCCAATATTGCATGATAATAGGAATAATCAGTACCTGCCAAGAACATTAACCAAAATAATTATCTACAGGTAGACATATCCAAATAAGATAGTTCATACAGTATAAAGCTATGTGTTACAAAGGTATGATAGCAAAATCTTACCACTATCCTTCCTGAACTGTTGTCAAATGCTTAGAATTCCCTGGAGTACACAAATTAATTGGACTCTTTCTCTTTTTTTTAAAGTTTTATTCATTTAAGTGATCTCTACACCCAACATCGGGCCTGAACTCATGACCCTGAGATCAAATGTCAGATTCTCTACCAACTGAGCCAGCCAGGCACCCCTCTCTTCTTCTCTTTGTTCACACTATTCCCTCTACCTGGATTGCAACTGCCCCACTTACCTGGATAACTAACTCCTACCTACCTCCACAGGAAGAATTCAGCAAGGACATCACCTACTTTGCAAAGTCACTCCCAAACCCTACCCCATGCCTCACTGGACCAAGTACATCTCTTCTTTAGTCCCGTATTTCTCTGCTAATATCACACAAAAGAGATTCAGACTTGACTTTTAAAATTTCTATTATTTTTCAAAAAATCCAACAGTTGAGACTCAATTCAGTTAAATACTAATAGCAGTCACATTGTTTTCACACATTTCCTTTTCAGCAAGGCCTGTCAAGGTTTTAGCTACCTGTGTATTGGCATCTTTGACTAGTAATGTTTATACTCTATTGAATTACAAAATGTGAATGCACATTATAAACTGTAAATAAGCAACACAATTTACACTGTCATTAATTTGACACCCTGACACTCGTAGGTATATGGTGTAGGTGCCTGGCAGGCAGAACAGGCAACATTTTGGATGGTTTTAGTTAATGATAACGAACCTAATAGATAATAGATCAGTTGTATAATTAGATCAGTTATATAATTAGTTCATTAACAAAAGAAAAAGTAATCAAATCTGATGGTGATTAAGTTAATACTAAATGATTTTTGAGTGAATTTCTCTTCTACACAATATTTCTATAGCACTTCTAATAAAACAACACAAAAGAAAAACAAGAGGGGAAAAGAAATCATAGGTTGTACTTCCAGCCAAAGTCATAAACTTTGCTTCAAGGGGCACCTGGGTGGCTCAGTCGGCTAAGCGTCCGACTTCGGCTCAGGTCATGATCTCACGGTTTGTGAGTTCGAGCCCCGCATTAGGCTCTGTGCTGACAGCTCAGAGCCTGGAGCCTACTTCAGATTCTGGGTCTCCCAATCTCTCTGCCCCCCCCCCCCCCCCCCCCGCTCATGCTCTGTCTCTCTCTCAAAAAAAAAAAAACCTTAAAAAATATTTTTCAAATAAAAAATAATAAACTTTGCTTCAAAAGTATTACTTTTGAATCACAACTCTAGTCATTAAAGATAAAAATGTTTTCCATTAATTGCAAAGCCATACATACTGTGAAAGAGACCATTTTTTTTCCTAATATTTTCACAGATACCAAAGTCAAAGAAGCATCTGCTTCAATTTTACCGTGATGATCGGATGATCCAATATTTTGGCTGGCTTCTACAAAATTCCAAAATTTCTCTTGACTGTCTTCCGCTAAAAACTCACTGGGAGAAAAGGGGGGAAATATCAGAAATGAAACAACTTAATAAAATCTTCTAATATAGGTTACATTTCTGAGAGAGTAAAAATAGGTTTTTAAGTTTCGGTTTTTAAGTTTCCAAATGTCAACAGTTTGGCTTTTACTTTATATTATACACAAGCATGTGTAATATATATTCTAACGATAACTCTTACTGGCTTAACCATTAATAACTAATTAGCTTAGTAGCTTATTCACTTATTCATATTAATAGCTTAATATGTATCCCTTAAGAAACCTAAAATCACAATGCTGTAACAGGGAAGTCCCAATATAAATAAAGCCTATGAAACTCCATTTGTGAAAAAGCTGTCCGCAGTGGAAGTAGAATTAAGAACTGATAACTGTGGTACCAGTTCTGCTCACTTATTTTCTGAAAGACCTTACAAAGAACAAAAAATGTTTTGCCTAAGGTCCTCTCCCAAGGAAAACATGAACCCTAGAAAATTTTCTAGGAGACTAAAGGCAGCATGTTGTAATCTTTTAACATCCCTAAATCCAAATTTCAAGATCACCAAATTTCAGTTTAAAGTTAGCACTGATCTAAAAAAAAAAAAACCGGGTCTTAGAACTTAACGCCACCTTAATTTTTTCTTGACTTTACTCTACAGACCTAAAATAATGGCCATTCTAAATTTCCCTTCATTCAAGAGTCTAAAATCCCTAGAAGAAAATGTGTGTACTGACTGAATGATTCATGTAAATTGGTTATCTTCTCCTCCGAGACATAATACTAACATAGTGGTGATCTCTCACTGTCTTAAAGCAAACTACACATCTGATCTCAGCTTACCTAGCCAAAGGAAGGCTTTCCCATTACTTGTCAACACTGGGGTGTACAACTCTCACTCTACTCCACAGCTAGACACAGAAATATGGGAAAAATAAGAAACATTTCCTGGTAATACACAGCCTCTCTGAAACTAGGTTTCTGAAAATACCCAGTATCATAATGTATTAAATTATTTAGTACCTCCTTGAATGTGGCATTTTTCTAGGCCTTCTAGTAACTGACATAGGCATCATAACAACCTTATAATAACTTATGGCCTAAGAAAACATATACAAAGACAGATTATGATATGCAAATAAACCCTGAATTCATAAATTAAAGCTGCATTCACAAGATATGCTTGAGGTAGTGGGGGAGGGATAATACACTCAAAGGTTGTAGTGATGAGAACAAGGATTCACTGAAACTAAGACCTTCCTGCAAGGCCATCTGCCAATAAATATATGTTCTTCATATAATTACAGGAAAACTTCTTGAAGTATACTCTTCATCATCCACTGCATAAATAAGTGTTACAACATCTAAGTTTCAAACAATCTTTTTTAATTTTTTTAACATTTATTTATTTTTTTGAGAGACAGAGAAACACAGAGCATGAGCAGGGAAGGGGCAGAGAGGGAGACACAGAATCCAAAGTAGGCTCTAGGCTCTGAGCTGTCAGCACAGAGCCCAGTGCAGAACTTGAAGCCATGAACCAAAGTCAAAGTTGGATGCTTACCAACTGAGCCACCCAGGTGCCCCTCAAACAATCTTAAAAAAATTAATTACTAGATACACTGCCCTAATCCAAGAAAGGTAAGACAATAACAAGATTATTATTAAAAGGAATGCTACTACCATTTATGTTTTTTGCTTTTCATTTTAAATTGTTTTTTAGTTTCTTATACCTTTTCCATTGAGTAAAACATCTATAGTTTTTCAGATGAAATTATATGATGTCTAGGATTTGTTGCAAAATATTCCAGCAGGGGAAGGGAGGAAGGTAGTGTGGTGATGGTTACTGGACTTGAGCTGGTAATTGCTAAAATGGGTGACAGGTAGAAGCAGAGCACATTAAATGTACCATTCTACTTAAAAATGTTCTGAAAGATCACAATAAAAAGTTTTTAATCTATGGCAAAACAAAACAAAACAAAACAAAACAAAAACTATATACAACCTGAATGCCCATAAATCTGGTAGTAAACTTGTTTTCTAGATTTCCAAAGTTATTGTTGGCGATCAGAATTGGTCTTCCTTCCATACAAAACTAAAAAGGGAAGGGAAATAGGGGTGCCTGGGTGGCTCAGTTGGTTAAGCATCTGACTTTGACTCAGGTCATGATCTCACAGTTTGTGAGTTCAAGTCCCACGTCGGGCTCTGTGCTGACAGCTCAGAGCCTGAAGCCTGCTTCAGATTCTGTGTCTCCCCCTCTCTCTGTCCCTCCCATGCTCATGCTCTGTCTCTCTCTGTCTCTCAATAATAATAAACATTAAAAAAAATTTTTTTTTAAAGAAACAAAAGGAAAGGGGAGGGAAATAAATATTTAAGAAGGGCTTACTATGGGGGCGCCCAGGTAGTTCAGTCGGTTAAACGTCCAACTTCAGTTCAGGTCATGATCTCATGGTTCGTGGTTTTGAGCCCCACAACAGGCTTTCTGCTATCAGTGCAGAGCCCACTTTAGATACTCTGTCTCCCCTCCCCCGCCCCTCCCCAGCTTGCACTTGCTCTCTCTCAAAAATAAATACACATTAAAAAAGATGTAAAAAGGGGCGCCTGGGTGGCTCAGACGGTTGAGCACCCAACTTCAGCTCAGGTCATGATCTCGCAGTTTGTGAGTTCGAGCCCTGTGTCAGGCTCTGTGCTGACAGCTCAGAGCTTGGAGCCTGCTTCAGATTCTGTGTGTGTATGTCTCGATCTCTCTCCCTCTGTCCCTCCTCCACTCACACTCTGTCTCTCTCTCCTTTGGAAATAAATAAACATTTAAAAAAAAATTTTTTTTTTAAAGGATGTAAAAAAAAAAAAAAGAGAGTTTACTATGTGACAGGCACTGTGCTTGACACATTCACCCATGTCCTTAAATCCTCACAGCCATCCTGACTTACAACCATCTTTAGCATAAAGAAACAAATTCAGGCAGGTTATTGATTTGCTTAAGGGCACAGAATTAGCAAATTAAAAATCTGGAGTGTAAACTCAAATCTATTTGATTTATATCTCTACCATGGTACGTTCTTGGGCCATTACACTATCTAGTACTCAATAAATGATTATAAGTTTCAATTTTAATAATAGTACTTTATTTATACAATATTTCTGTTAGTAACTATGGCTGTTCAAAACATATTCAGTGTTTTACTTCCATTAAATATATATCAATTCATGAACAACCAGAAAGCTACATGTGCTTCATTAGGATCAAGCCAGTCTAAAAATATACACGGGAATATTTTTAGTCCCTAAGCACTAGATGCAAGGAAGGCAAAATATCTGTGGTAGTTGCATGCCTCGATATGTAAAGAAATATTCTGTCTCTTCACCCTCACCCAGATGGACAGGGCTGTGATTGCCATCAATATCTGCCATGGACCTGGGAGGAAAGACTGGTGGCCTCAGTTAGCTCTGGAGGTAACTATCAAGGATTTCAAATACGTGCAACTTATTTCTGAGTTGCCTAGAAGTCCCATTACCTTGGTAAACTGTCTGCAAATAGCCATACAAGAGGACTAAATAGTCAACCAAAATGGCAAATGGCCAGGAAATTATGAAAAGGGGCAATGTTTGTGAAAGGAAAGTTGGTGAAGGAAGCATTATACATTACTCACTTCACAGAGATCAAAGAAATGGGAAAAAATTGATTAATTAAGGCTGACAGTTTTAACATAGTTTTTCAAAAGTCCCATAAGTATACACCATAAGAATCTTCCGAGACAAGGCACAAAAACCAAAAAATTAGTGTGGAGAGTAACTGAGTGTAACTCAGTAAAGAATGTCAAGCAGAATATTATAAGACATCAGTGGTTACAGTTAATTGCACAAGATTATTTAGAAAATGATAGTAAATCTCAAACACTTAGATTTATACCAGACAAATCATCTAAAATAAGATTGGCGGGGGCGGGGGCGTATTTCAGTTGTCAGAGTCCTGGCTCAGGCAGTTTAGATCTCAACAACCTTCAGTCACTTCACTTTTACAGCTGCCCTCTATCTAATAAAGTTCTGACACTGGAGGAGCTCAATCCACTTATCAAATTAGTCACTATAACATTGCTAAGAAATGAATGCAGCAGGAATGGGGGGGGGGGTGCATTTTATTGCTGAGAAAAGGGAGGCACAGAGAAGTGACAATCCATGAGGCTCCTCTGCAAGTCAAAACCGGCTCATACTCATCCCACTTTCCCACAGGTCCTCTTATCAATACCAAATGAAGCCGTTTCCTTAGGAGATGAAACTATTCATCAACACATCATCTTAACAAAATCTCCTCATTCACATTTTTCTAGGGATTAAGGGGGAAATGTCAGAAAACCTAATTCTAAATTGAAGGGTACAAAGAAAGGCCAAAGTTAACTGAAGTAATGAAACAGTTCCAATTTCTCGCACTATCAAATTGTGAGATTCACCAACTGCTTGACCTTCAGTCTACCTAAATTCATGCTTTAGAACAATTCTCTACCTCTACAAGTCCTAGCTATATAGTATTTCAGATACAATAAAAATAAGCTTCCCTCTATAAACAAAAATCTGACTAAGAGAGGTGTCTGGTTTTTATGTTATAAACACTAACTTGAAGGTACATTCAGAATACAAAATCTCCCAAGAAATCATTGACTATATTGTATTTCACCAATTTTAAGACACTGTTGATGTTAAGGCACATTGTTGTTTTCAATGAAACTCTACAAAGGAAAATGCTACCAATTTTAATTTGTAAGGTAACATCTTGATTTCATCAAAAGGCATCCTAATTTTGGAGATGTTAAAATGTAGAACATGTACATCTTAGATAAAATCCAGCTATGTCCTCAGCTTCCCCTCTGCACTCTTGTTATCCCAAGGTCTTCTTCCGGCTTCTTAGAAGGAGCATTCCCTCCTTCTCCCGTCTTGCCAAGCTGTCTTCTTTCTCTTTCATTAAACACCTCTTAAAACCTTCTTCAAATAAATAGAAAAATTCCTTTAAGTACGACACCCTCTTCCTTTATTACCACATGTATACCTTTCTTGCAAGATAATTTAACCAATTCAATACATTTGTCCAAAGAAGTCCTTAAGTATCTCTATGAATCATGATTACCCTATGGTACTGACAGCTTCTGTGTTATAACAGCCTCTGACTAGTACACAGCACAGTGCACACTGAAAGAGGTGCTGACTAAATCCATGTGATGATGACAATCTCGCTGCCTAAAAGGCTCCTGAATATTCACTAGCAGATCCTACATTTTTACTCAAACACATGAAAGAAAAAAAAGATGTCTTCTTACCTGACTTCTAACAACAATGGAGTGGAAAACCATTTTGTTGTAAGAGAGGTTGTAATGGCTTTTGAATCTGCCTTTACTGAAGAAAACAGCCATAGTCCAGTGAATACAATCAGAAGTTCCATTTTATAGCAAACTCCTAAAAACAGGAAAATTTTAAAAAAAGGTTTTGCCACAGGAAATGTTTAAACCTGAATCTTAATACTTAGAGACACAAAATAACATGAGAATTACAGAAATGGAAATGTTTCTGAAACATAACAGCACCTAATATCTCCATAGTTCAACAGATATTTGCTGAGCGACTGATGTAGAACTAAAGCCGTGAAGTTCATGGAATGCTTTCCTATAAAGACTGCACTGCATTTCCTGGGTCGCCTCTACGGAAGTATAAAAGTCAGTTGGTGGCACAGCAGTTTACACATAATTCTACTTTATGAAGCATGAGAGTAAACAAAGCTTAGATGAAAACATAAATGATGGGTATTAAATGGTGCCCACCCCCCAAAAGTTATTAAGTCCTAATCCCAGCACCTTGAAATGTGAACTTATTTGGAAATAGGATCTTAGCAGAGGTAACCTGGTTAAAATTGGGTCATTAGGGTGAACCTTAACCCAATATGACTGGTGTTAAAAAAAAAAAAAAAAAAGGAAAATGTGGACACAGAGATAGGCACACAGCGGGAAGACCATGTGAAGGGACACCGGGAGAGTGCCAGTGAGGACAGAGGCACTTGTTGGAACTACACTGCAAACCACGCTGCAAACCACAGAACACCTAGGGCCAGCAGATGCTGGAAGAGGGAAAGAAAGACCCTCCCCTACAGATTTTGGATGGAACATGAGCTGTGACACCATGATTTAGAATGTCTAGCCTCCACAACTGGAAGGCAAGGAACTGCTGTTGCCGTAAGCCACACAGTTTGATGCACTGTCACAGCAATCCTAGGAAGCTAACACTTCAATGTAAACACATAAAACAGTCCCGGAATGAAGGAAGTTAAACAGGTCCCTATCTACAAAATAAGCTGGGGTCACTGGTAAATTGGCATGGCCATACAATGCAGGCCTTCCAACCTCCCAGCAGCAATGTCCTTAAGCATGCTGATGTGTCTAGATCATTTCAGAAAAAGGCCTCGAGCTGCAGGGCTTCTTTGGTCTGATTTTTCATCTCAAAAGTCTGCTCACAGAACCCTAAGCAGGTTTCCCGTGGGCTATATAAGTCAGCATCCAAGTTCTACCCATTTGAATGGGAACCCAAAGGGGCCATGAATCTGTGGGAAACACTATGCCAAAGCTGTGCTTGCGCATGCTAATGTCTGGTAAGGCTCACCTCACTCACCCCAATTCCTCGAGATATTGGCTATAAAAGCTATCATCTGGGAGACCAGTCACTACCTTCTTTTTACAAAAAGCATTAACATCTGTGCCAACATCCTGCTTCATATATAACGCACAATATCTCTAAAGAACAAATGGGCAAAAGCAAAATAAAAGATACCAAATAGAAAAGCTGCTTTTTAAGAGTCTTTAGTTCAGGCACTGCCACCTTAATTGATTTAATCGACTGACAAATTAATATAAACAAATATTAACATCCCATTTATAAATAAGCACTAAAAAAAAAAAAAAAAAAAACCCACAAAATTTGCAAAGACTAGGGCTAACCAAACTAGACCCCCAACACTGAAACCTGCTAGCAGTGATTTTGGGGAATGTAGCAAAAGTTACTGACATTTCCTGCAGAGGAGCAAGCAAGGATGCAAACTTTTAGATACAATTTCAGACCACTCAAAAACTCTTAGACACCCTCCCCTACCGGTCCACAGACTGCAGCCTCAGAATCCTGCTCTGCATGATGGAAAAACATGGTTG
Source organism: Panthera leo (assembly GCF_018350215.1). NCBI lineage: Eukaryota > Metazoa > Chordata > Mammalia > Carnivora > Felidae > Panthera > Panthera leo. The sequence continues at coordinate 110,019,437 of NC_056686.1, forward strand.
GGAAAAAAGAGAGAACCGTTTAGAGTTAGGGACTTACTTCACTTACTGACTTTGCTACTTACTAGCAGTTTAACCATAAGCAAGTCCCCTAGTAACATCTCTGGCCCTTCTCCCAGACTCTGAAATAGGAATATCAGTATCTACCGCACTTGGACACTGTGAGAATGAAAAAGCGACATGAAGATCACTTCATGAAGTGCCAAGTACTATAGCAGAATTAACCGTTCTAGTAAAACATGTTTTTATAAGGAAAAGAAACCACCTTCTAAACTATAGAATAAGAACACATCATTGTTACTGCATGGTCTCAAAAAATTGGAAATATATATTCTGTGATTAGGGGGAAAAAATCATCCCCAAAAGTCACAAAACGTCTAAACTGGAGACAGAATATATGAACTACGTTCAAGCAGTACTGTGCTACAGCTATGTTTACAATTTTTCCTGAAGGGGCCTACATGTGCTGTCCCAAAAGATGTGACCATGGACAGGAAATTGAAACACTGTCAGTAACCCCAGGCAGGCTTCATGCACAGAGTGGTGAGGGAACTGGAAGTGACAAAAGGTCCCTGAGGAAACATTAGCCATTACCGACCAAATGCTCTGGGCCAAACACTGCGTCAGGTGCTTTGCATACACCATGACTTCTAGTCCTTCCACACAACTTATCCAGGAGACTGCAGCTCCTGGAGGGTGGTTGCCATGTCTATTTTGTTCACCACAGCAAATAGCACAGCACCTGGCAAACAGCAGATATTCCATAACTATGCTGCATAATGGGTGAAACACTATAATTTCACCTTTAAAAATAAGAAAATGGAAGCTTGGAGAAGCCGAGTAACTTGCCCAACTAATAAACAGCAATGCTTGGAACCCACATCTGCCTGTTTTTAAGTTCTACAATACCATGCTATCTCCCCCGGTTCCCTAGCTTTGGAAGGGTAAGAATTCATACTGTGCAGAACCAAACTAAGCAAAAAGCTTACTTGTGAGAACCAAGGCAAGTCCAAGGACTTTCTAGGGACAGAGACCTTGGGATACAGGTGGCTGAGAAAGGCACAGTTTCAACCCAAAACCAAGCATGCCAGCCTGAAGCTGAGACCCAAAAGAAGTGACCAACCAGCCTGACAGATCTGTATTCAGGCTGGCTTTGGGGATGGAATGTGACCTCCTCAAGAGCAGGGAATTTGGGGGGCACCTGGGTGGTTCAGCCTGTTGGGTGACCAACTCTTGATTTCCGCTCAGGTCATGATCTCGAGGTTTGGGAGTTCAAGTCTTGCATCGGGCTCTGGGATCACAGTGAGGAGCCTGCTTGAGATTCTCTCTCTCTCTCTCTCTCTCTCTCTCTCCCCCTCCCTCCCTATGTTCCTCCTCCCCTGCTTGTGCACTCGCACTCTCTCTCTCTCTCCCTCCCTATGTTCCTCCCCTGCTTGTGCTCTCTCTCTCTCTCTCAAAATAAATTAAAAAAAAAAAAAGCAGGGAATTTTGTTTGTCAGGGTCAAATGCCTAGCATAATGCCTGGAACACAGGAGGTGCTCAGAATGAAATAAACAAAGTCTTCATTAAAGGATGAATGAAAGCAAATACAAAGAAAGGAGTTTGATACCAAGAGGAAAGATGCTTAGGACTTAAAAGATTAAAATGAAAATTGTACGCACCGAGACTCGCCCAGCGTTCCCCTTGAATTGTTCGAAAAACAGTGACAGTTCTTGGGGCAAGGTATAGCACCGCTTGGAGGTGACAGAGGAAAGTGGCCACTACAGAAGAACTTTCCTACCCAGACCCCGCAGCCTAGATGCAACAGGTAAAAACCACAAGAAAAGACTGTTTAGAGAAGCAGAAGTAAGAACTTCACAGAAGCGGCCTTTTGTTTGAGAATGCCTTCATTTTATGAGAATCTTACACTCCGATCCTAGTGGTCCTTAAATGTTGCTTATAAATATGAACAGTCTAAGAAATAATCGTTGTCAGAATCCCAAGGTGGCACTCCATGATCACAGACATAATGCTTGTGGCAAAATGGGTAAATTAAAAACATTCTTTAATAAGTCCTAGGCGCAAATGTTATATCTGTAAGATCTAGTCCATGGCCCAGCTTCCTCAGTTCAATGACTATCTCTTGCTCACTGACCTACAGTAAAATTTTGGAAATATTAATAAAAATTGCAGTTTGGCAAACACTTTTCACTTTTTTTTTTACATTTATTTATTTTTGAGAGAGACAGACAGAGCACAAGTGGGGGAGGGGCAGAGAGAGACGGAAACACAGAATCTGAACCAAGCTCCAGGCTCTGAGCTGTCAGCACAGAGCCCGACCCAGGACTCAAACTAACTCACTGCGAGATCATGACCTGAGCCGAAGTTGGACGCTTAACCGACTGAGCCACCCAGGCGCCCCAAACACTTTTCAGTTTTTGGAAAACAGAAGAGGCATAAAATTACAAATCACCAACTTTTTCTTTTTCCATTTCTACATTGAAGATAATAGCTTACAATCTCTTAAAAAACCAACTTGCACCTTGCAAGTTTATAGATAGCCATCTGAGCATCAACATACAAGATTAACAGTGAGAAAAATATTAGGAACGACCCCTCAAGAAATAATTTTACTTCTCAAATAATTAAAGTTAATATGTATTTATAGCTATTAGCAAAACCATTTGCTAATTTTTTATAAAAGTAGTTACTATACATCTGATATGAAAATGATCACAGGTAACTGCAGAAAAAAACCTAAAAGAATTTTCTACATAGTTCAATTTCTTCCCCTCAAGGTAAGCGTGCATTGTACAACTGCCACACAACTATACAAAGCAATGTTTATTTCCTTTAATAAAAATGAGTGCCAACTAAGTTTGTCTAAAGCAGGTCAAGTGGAAAGGCTACCATCATCCCTTATTTTGTGGCCTTAAATAACTATTTTAAATGTCTTCAAACATCATACTAAAACTGGCTGGCAAGTGCTTGATGAATGTTTCCAACATAGTATCGCACAGTAAGACATAAGACCCCCAGACTTCAAATGAACATAATATGCTAGTTCTCAAATCTGGCAAGAAATGCAAAACAATCTAGAGGTTTTGGCCAACGGAGAACAGTTCACATCCATAACTTATTGGCGATGTACTCAGATCTTCTGGCAGGTCCCACACGAAAAGTGAAACCGAATTATCCAATTACCAGCCAACAGATCCTCGTACTTAAATGAAAATGGCAACCAGTAGGCATCACCCTGATTCATTTTAGGGAAAAAACAGAAATCTACAAAAAGATCAAGTCGTTCTCCAATCAGAGTCCTGCAAACTGCTGGTTCTCAACCTACTTAGGGTCAGACGTGGTCCAAACTCAAGTTAGGGCACTTCCCCCACCTCCTTCTGCACTTGGGCACACGGATCTCAAAGCTCTTCAGTAAAGGCTCAAAAACGGCTACAAGAGAGTCCGCGGCCACTCTCGCAGAAACTATACTTTGCCCGTAAGACCAGTGAGGGCAACTCGGAGGACTCACAAATAGGGGGAGGACTGGTACACAGAAGGAGAAACTGAGTCAGGGAAGAAGCGGAAGCTCAAGGTGACCAGGGCACGAGGTCGCCTCACGTCCCAGACCCTGTCCCCGTCCACGAGACCTCCCCACGCCACGCCAGGGGTACCTGTCACCGGCCGCGCAGCCGCGGCACACGCGCCGCTCGCGTCCCCCTTCCTGCCCATGCTGGGGCCACGCTTCGTCCGCGACGATGTCAGCGACAACGCCGGGGCGGGGCGGTGACGGCGGCAGCAGCGGCTGCGCCAGTGAGCGGCCGACACGCGCCTTTCCCGCGGCTCCCCTCACAAGCCGGTCTCGCAAAGCAATAACCCAGCTGCCTTCTACATTTTTACTTCCGCTTCCTACTGGCGAGAGCCGGAGGACTTCCGGCTACCGAGTCGCGGCTGGGGCAGCCTAGAGCGTCGTGTGGTCGCCATCTTGTATCCGAGGAGTCCCCGCCTCCCTCCTTTCTCTGGCTGTGCAGTGTGGCTGGGAAGAGAGCACTTTTACGGTCTGGGGAGTGGGACTAGGCGCCGACAGCTGAGACCCAAGGCTGTACCAGCTGGTGAAGCCGAATGGGGGTTTCAGCCTTTTTTCCGACCTGGACTTTGGGGAGCTTCAGAGGCTACTTCCTTAAACCCTTACATTACAAGCACTGCTGCACAACTAAAGCACAAAATTTCTTAATGTTTCTGGGCATCTTAGACTATCGTAACCCCTAACTAAATTTTGATAACTACCGTTCCTGGGAGCGTGGGAAAAGGAAAACTTTTTAAGTTTTATGGGACGATTTAGCTTAGATTATACTGGCAGTGGCAATTTGCTTACCTTTTGTTTTTTTGTTTTTTTTGGTTTTTTTTTTGGAAAAAAAAAAATTTTGCCCAATATAAATCGCTGTGCAAAAATTTCTGTAGGGGCGCCTGGGTACCTCAGTCGGTTAAGCCTCGGTCGTGGGCTCGGGTCTTGACCTCAGGGTGCTGAGCTTCAGCCCCACTTCCGGCTCTGTGCTGACAGCTTGGAGTCTGAAACCTGCTTGGAATTCTGTGCCTCCCTCTCTCTCTGCCCCTCCCTCTGCCCCTCCCTGCCAGCACACTCTCTCTCTCTTTCTCTCTCTCTCTCTCAAAAATGAATAAACATTTAAAAAATTATTTTTTTTTTAATTTTTTTTTCAACGTTTTTTATTTATTTTTGGGACAGAGAGAGACAGAGCATGAACGGGGGAGGGGCAGAGAGAGAGGGAGACACAGAATCGGAATCAGGCTCCAGGCTCTGAGCCATCAGCCCAGAGCCTGACGCGGGGCTCGAACTCACGGACAGTGAGATCGTGACCTGGCTGAAGTCGGACGCTTAACCGACTGCGCCACCCAGGCGCCCCATAAAAAATTATTTTTAATAAAATAAAATATTTAAAAATCAAATCTATCTAGAAGGGGGAAATCATAAATGTTAAAGATTAACGAAAAATAATAACTTACTCCTCGATTCACCTCTGCAATTCTCCCCCAAATCCCTAGCAGATCACTGATCTTTTCACCATCTGCTATGGACTGCATATTTGTGTCCTCCTCAAATTTATATAGTAAAACCTGACTGTCAGTGTGATAGCATTTAGAGGTGAGGCTTTGGGGAGGTGATTAGGTCATGAGAGTGGGGCCCTCCTGAATGGGGTTAGCGCCCTTACAGAAAGAGACCCCAGAGAGCTCCCTTGCCCTTCCGTCTTTTTTTTTTTTTTTTAACCTTACTTATTTTTGAGAGAAAGTGAGAGCACAAGCAGGGAAGGGGCAGAGAGAGGGAGACACAGAATCTGAAGCAGACTCCAGACTCTGAGCTGTCAGCACAGAGACCAATGCGCGGCTCAAACTCAAACTCCAAGATCATGACCTGAGCCCAAGTCTGACACTCAACTAACTGAGCCACTCAGGCACCCCTTGCCTTTACATCTTATGAGGACACAGAAGTTCTTGCATATTGTCCACTTTTTCCATTAGAGCCCTTGGCTTGTTACTTTAAAGATCCCATTGTGATAATTCCACAATATCTGCCTGTATGCCTGTAACTTTTGCTTAAAACCCATACATGATGTACTGGGTAAAAAGAAATGAGGTAAATAGGCCTCAGTGTGAATTTTTGTGTTTTTCTGGCCAGCAGTTAGCTGTGTTTACTGTTTGCTATAGCTGTGCATGTCAGAGACCTCTATGTCCTCCAGTGTCCTTGTTTTTCTCTCCTCTGTTATTTTTGGGTTTCCCTAGAAATGGCATCTTAAGTAGAGTCTGATCGTTATAGTTCTGTTAGCTGTAAACCACATTATTATCCAGGAGCCCTGTTGATGTGGTTGGTAAGACTAAGGAGAGGGCAAGCATTCAGTAATCTGTTCTGTAATCCTATGATGAGGCCTCAACCTTTTAATAGGCCTGTGCCCCTGGGCTGTGGCAACAGAAACACCTAGGGCCATCCGATTTATGCAGCATGGCCCACCCCTCCCGCTATCACACCTCCCCATTGCAATGTGATTTTGCCATTCCTTCCACCACGAGGTGGAATCTATCACCTCACCCCTTAAATCTGGACTGGTCTTTTGACTTGCTTTGACCGGGAGAGTGTTGTGGACATGTCATTCTGTGACTTCCAAGCCCAAACCTTAAGAGGCCTGGCAGTTTCTGCTTTCCCTTTCACTCTCAGGGTCCAACCTGCACACAGAAAAGCCCAAGATATCCTGATGGAGAAGGAAACCACTTTTCTTTCCTTTTTATAATTGTTTTTCAAATGTTTTTCAGAGAGAGAGAGTGAGGGAAGGTGGTCACGCACATGGTGGAAGGGCAGAGGAAGAGGGAGAGACAGATTTTTTTTTTAAGTTTAGTTATTTCTTTTGAGAGAGACAGAGACTGTGAGTGGCAGAGAAGGAGAGAGAGGAGAAGGGAGAGAGAGAATCCAAAGCAGGCTCCACACTGTCAGTGCAGAGCCCAATGTGGGGCTTGAACTCACAAACCATAAGATCATGACCCAAGCCGAAATAAAGAGTCGAATGCTTACATGACTGAGCCACCCAGTCACCCCTCTTTTTTCTAATTTTCTTTTATTTAAGTATAGTTGACACACATTGTTACATGAGGCGCCATTTTTGGAAAGTAAATTGTTAAACATGTACCACCACTGGATAGGAAGGAAGCTTTCACTCTACATCCTTTTATGTCACTCTATGGCCTTTAAATTTTAAAACACATGACTATTAATTGTATAAAAAAAGTAAATGAACTTATTTTCAAAACATATTTTAGGGGCACCTGGGTGGCTCAGTCAGTTAAGCACCCGACTTCAGCTTAGGTCATGATGTAAGAGCTTGTGAGTTCGAGCCCCACATCAGGGTCTGTGCTGACAGCTCAGAGCCTGGAACCTGCTTCGGATTCTGTGTCTCCCTCTCTCTCTCTGCCCCTCCCCTCTTGCTTCTGTCTCGCTCTCTCAAAAACAAATAAACATTAAAAAAAAAAAAACTTTTAAAAAAACGTACTTTAAACATGTGGCCAAATAAAGGAGAGGAAAAGAGAAGAGGCATAAGAAAATGCAGATGAAGTTCCAAAAGGCAACACCTAGAAACGTGTCCCTACCTGTGAGACAGGAGCACTGGCTTCACTGCTTTACAGGTCAGTGGCATGTGGGTAGTGAGGTCCACAGGTACCGACAAGTTTTACTTTCTCCCCCAATAAGAAGCCCTATTCCCACAGACTGACCAGCCATGGCCCACTCAGGTCTACAGAGAAAGCCTGACCTTTGGGAAAAATCACAGTTCTCGGGGAAGCAGGCTGTTCCATGTCTCAGGATGCAGGGATCAGCCCTGGTGCTCACCAGCTCTGCAGGAGGCATGCCCTGTGTGCGCAAGCCCCTGAGGGAGCAAGCCCTCCAGGCACAGAGGTGACTCTCTTCACTGCCATTCCCTCCCCACCCCTCTTGGGAGATGTCACTAATAGCTCCTTGGGAGACTTACCTGCACCTGATCCTTCTTGGCCAGATGTACACGTGCAGCAGGTACGATAGCTGGAGGTCATTGCTCAATGCATTTTCACATGGCACCTGTGAGGTATAATTTCCGACCATTATCACTCACACCTTTGGCATTTGTAGTAGGAGGGGTGGTCTCCAAGTCCTGATTTTCTCTAAGCATGTCTATGCCCTAGGATTTTTCAATAAGGTGTCCATGTCATAGTGATTGCCTACTGTTCTTTTAATATAGGTTTAATTTAATATGGGTTCATCTTCTCATTCCCGAGCTGATCTCAATTATATTCTTTTTTAAAAAATTTTTTTAATGTTTTATTTATTTTTGAGAGCAAGAGAGAGGCAGAATATGAACAGGAGAGAGGCAGAGAGAGAGGGAGACACAGAACCATCAGCATAGAGCCTGATGCGGGGCTTGAATCTATGAACTGGGAGAACATAACCTGAGCTGAAGTCGGATGCTTAAACAACTGAGCCACCCAGGTGCCCCCGATCTGAATTACAATCTTATGGAAACTCCATCACTTCTTGGCAACTATAATTTAGGTCCTTATTCTGCTAAAGTAAATTAGTGCACTCTGTATATCAGATTGCTTCAGGAGTCTGTAAGAAGGTTTGGAAATGGCCTCCAAGGACTCTTGCCTCCTGGTGTTCACACCCTGTGTGGTCCCCTCCTGTAGTGAACATGGATGAAGTGCATTAAGAATAGGGTAGTGTGGAAATTATGGAGTATGTCTTTTGAGGTAAAGTCATAAGAGACTTTCCATCTTGCTTTCTCTTGCATTACTCACTCTGGGAGAAACCAACTGCCACATTGGTGTTGAGACTCAAGGAGACCCCAAGGAGACATCTATGTGAGCAGGAAGTGAGGCCTGCAGCCAACAGCCAGCATCAGCTTTTGCAGCCTCTTGGAATTCAATCCCCCTGTTGTCAGATGACTACAATCCCTGTCCATGTCTTAACTGCGACCTGGGGAAAGACCTCAAGCCAGATTCACTCAGTTAAACTATGAAACTATGAAACTATTAAAGATAATACTTCTTATTTTTTTTTAATGCCACCATGTTTTGTGGTAATTTCTTACACAGCCCAAAGCCACAAAGAAGTGTGGCCCTGTGCCAGTGCACACAGAGTGGCCTTGGGTACACCAGCCCAGGCAGACCTGAAGTTGGATGGGCAAGGGATCCCCTTGCTGGGAGTAAAGAGAGCAACTAAAATTGTATCCACCTGGGGTGCCTGGGTGGCTCAGTTGGTTGAGCGTCCGACTTTGGCTCAGGTCATGATCTTGCGGACTGTGGGTTCAAGGCCTGCATCCAGCTCTGCACTGACAGCTCAGAGCATGAAGCCTGATTCGGATTCTGTGTCTCCCTCTCTCTCTCTGCCCCTCCCCAGCTCTCACTCTCTCTTTCTCTCTCTCAAAAATAAATAAACATTAAAAAAGAAGAAGAAAGAAAGAAATTGTATCCTCCTTACTCTGACCAGAAATAGAGATTTGGAGGCCAGAAGTTCCACGATCATTTTATGTGGTTTCTGAGGAATCTCTACCCTGCATGGTAGCCTGAGGCCTATACCTCAATGATGCCTTGAAAAAAAAACCCTCTACCCACTGGGAATTCTTTTCCTCTTAATATTTTTGCCTTTGTAAACAGTCTTGTAGCAAAAAAAAAAAAAAAAAAAAAAAATCCCTACACTACAGATTGTTCGATCATAAATTTTACCCATAACAACTGCATTTCAATGGCCCAACCTAGAACAGTATTCAGACTACAACATACAGCAACACATTTCACATCATGACCTAACACTGTTAAACATATCTACAAAAGTGGAAAGTATTTTGTGAAGCAACACTTTACCCTTGCATATTCAATCATGTCAAATATTATTCTATTCATATGTATATATAACCCAAAGAAAAAACAAAACAAACAATACAAAAACTAAAAATGAGGAATAACTTTAATTCCTGCTCACAAATTTATTCCATCACAGAACCCTCAAGGACAAAGCTACTATTCACATATCTGGTTAAAAGTTATGTGGATGTTCACATATAAACTCAGCGGGAAGCCTCATTGCTAACTGCAGGTAAAATTCTGTGTGTCACAGCTATAAATGACAATAATGTTAAAATTAAGCTTTCTCTCCATCTTGTTAATGGTAAAACCAGTTGTTATTTACTACTGAATTAAGTGGCCTCAGTAAACAGAAGCTGGAAACACGATTTGCAGCCCACCTACATCCTTTGTGCTGTCTCCCTCACTAAGTTGTCACAATCGGTACCAATATTTGTCACAATGGGTACAGTTTGGGGGTAAGAACCTGTGAAATGCACTGTGATATTTTCTCCTTTTTCTTTTTTTACTGAGGTATAACAAAGACACCTCAAAAAATTTAATAATTGTAAAGGCCAAAGATTAATGGGCTGTGGTCCACGGATTAGAAAAACACTGGTTCGGAAGCTTTAACCTTTAAACAAATGCAGTATATGGTTTCTTGCCTGTATTAGTTTTCTTTTTTTTTTAACATTTATTTGTTTATTTTGAGAGAGAGAGAGAGCACGTACGCAAGCGGGGGAGAGGCAGACAGAGAGGGAAAGAGAGAATCCCAAGCAGGGCTCGAACCAATGAACCATGAGATCATGACCTGAGCCAAAATCACGAGTATGAGCCACCCAGGCACCCAGTCTGTATTAGTTTTCTATTGCTGAGAGAACAAATTGCCGCAAACTTAAAATAGCATAAATTTATTACCATATAGTTCTTTGGGTCAGAAATCCAACATGGGTCTTGCTAGCTAAAACCAAGGTGCTGGGAGAGTGGCATGCCTCTCTGGAAGCTACTGGGAAGCACACACTTCCTTGCTCATTCGGGCTTTGGCAGAATTCAGTTCCCTGTGGCTTTTGAGCTGAGGTCGCCATTTCCTTTCTGGCTGTCACCTGGCTGCCCCTAGTTGCTAGAGGCTTCTCTCTGGTCCATGCACAAAGCACCCTGCAGCTCACCCAGTAACAGGGTGCCGAATCCTCCTCATGCTACCGTTCTCTGACTCTTCTGTCACTGCGTCTCTCCCACTACAACTTGGAAAGGTTCAAACTTTAAAAGAAAATTTTTGTGTGTGTTTATTTATTTCTGAGAGAGAAAGGGAGACACAGAATCCAAAGCAGGCTCCAGGCTCCGAGCTGTCAGCACAGAGCCTGACACACAGCTCGAACTCACCAACTGTGAGATCATGACCTGAGCTGAAGTCAGAAGTTTAACCGACTGAGCCACCCAGGTGCCCAAAAGGTTCAAATGTTTAAGGACTCATGTGATTAGATTGTACCCATTTGGATAATCTCCCTGTCTCAAGGTCTATACCTTTAATCACATCAGCAAAGTCACTTTTGCCATGTAAGGTAATGTTTACCGATTCTGGGGATCACAGCACGATTTGGGGACTGCTATTCTGCCCTCCACACTGACACATAGATGCATGCTTCCACATATACGTTTTATTGATAGCAAAGCCCGGGATTGCTGAACGATATTTTTAAAAATCATACTTGAGGATGTTTTGGAAGCAGGGCTTTTGGGAGCAAGAGCCTTATAAGCTTCCATCTGGTGCCTTCTCCACAGACTTCAAAGAGCCATTTGCTTTTCCAGATGGTGTTTTAACATTTATACATAAATCTGGGTACACACAATAGCACAGGACTCAGTCTAGTTGTAAACTCAGAAGAATACTAAAGATGAAAAGCAGACAGATCCCCACCAGTCTTTACTTGTAGTTTGTTCGATGTGAATAGGAAAAGCTGAAGGTGACACAGAGCAAATCTGCAAGGCAGAGTGGCATCCAGGGTAACTGACACTGGGCTCTGTGCAGTGATGCTGAGGTGCAGCTTGTGGGTGTCCTGTGATGGAGCAAAGCTTTGGCCACACAGAATTAAAATAATGCAGTATGTTGGCCAGAAGGCCATGGAAGGGCCTCCTACCACTTAAGTTCTTTTCCATTCCAGGCTAGCTCTTCCATTCCTCATTCTTCCCCTCCAGAACTCTCACTAATCTTTCTTAGCATGGGCCCATGTTGCACCTTCAGGGGCATCAGACTGGGCTGAACTTCCTCTGTTCAGCCACAGGCACAGTTAAGGCCCTGCTGACCTGAACGGGAAAATCAGTTGTCTATGCAGTACCCAAAGATTCTTCCTTTAGGCCATGGGCCATCTTGTATTATCTTTGTAGGAACTCTCTATAACTTATTAATTGCCATCCATGGCCCAAGCCTCCAAAATCCCTTGTTTTCAGATCAAGCAAGTCACTGGTTGGTTGTTATCACATAGATTAAGCTTGGTTTTGACATAGTGTCTGGCCTCTGTGACCAACATCCAGCAGCCACACCTTTAGTTCCTATTCCAAAGCCCTGTCTCACAGAATTCTCCACACATTTCCTGTTTCCTGATGGAAAGAAAGATGATTTATCCAACCAAATCTATGGTATATCTATGGTATGCAGAATAGAGATGCTATATCTAATGTTAAATGGTGTATTTAACATTCTTTCTTTCACCTGGTAAACACTTATCTGTGCCTGAAACAATCTTTGCCCTTAAGGAGACCAGACTGTGAGGAGAGAGACACAGACACAGATGATTATAAAACAGGTGAAAGGCTGAGACAGAGGTGGTATGCAGAGAAAGGGCATGAAGCCAGCAAGGAGAGTCAAGGAAGGCTTCTTGGAGGAGGTACCTCTCCAGCAGAGTGCTGCTAACAAGTTCTTTGATTACCTCTCTCTTTTGTGTGGTAATGCTTTTCAGTATTAAAAAATACAACGCATTGGCTAAAAAAAAAAAAAAGGTTTGGAAAACTCAGATACAGAATTAACCTATACCTCCATCATCCAAACAAATCTACATGTCTAAATTTTCATTTATTTCCTTCTACTCTTTGTTCTTTCTTTTAATGTTTATTTATTTATTCTGATAAGGAGTGAGCAGGAGAGGTGCAGAGAGAGGGAGAGAGAAAGAATCCCAAGCAGGCTCCATACTGTCAGTGCAGAGCCCGATGTGGGGCTTGAACCCACAAACCGTGAGATCATGACCTAAGCCGAAACCAAGAGCCAGATGCTTAAACTGCCTGAACCACCTGGTACCCCTACTCTCTTTTCTACACATAGATTTTTTACTCTGGGAGATTTTGTTTTAACAAGTAATCTTTCACGTGCAAGCACCACCTTCTAGGCCTGGAAAATTTAGCCAATCACTAGTGCATAGATTTGGAAATGCATACTACTTCACCCAAATTCCTTGACTTACTTAATATCCAAATATTTGGAGATTTTCCACATATCTTTATGTCATTGATTTCTAATTTTATTCTGTTGTAGTCAGAAAACATACTTTCTACAATTAGAATTATTAGAATTTATTATGACTTGTTTCACAGACAACAAAATAGCTTATTGTGGTGAATGTTCTGGGTGCACTTGAGTGTACATCCCGCTCATGTTGGACAGAATACTCTAGAATGTCAATTGAGTCATTTGGTTAATAGTGTTATTCCAGTTTTCTGTATTCTTACATATTTTTTTATTTTCCTTTCTTTTATCCAAAAGGTGACATATTATAGATATTCTTTTGCACTTTGTGTTTTTTTTTCTTTTTTTCACATAAAAACATATCCTGGAAATAACACCAGCATTCTTCACAAAGCTAGAACAAACAATCCTGAAATTTGTATGGAACCAGAAAAGACCCTGAATAGCCAAAGAAACCTTGAAAAAGAAAACCAAAGCTGGAGGCATCACAATCCCAGGCTTCAAGATGTATTATAAAGCTGCAATCATCAAGACAGTATGGTACTGACACAAAAACTGTATCTAAAGGAACAGAATAGACAACCCAGAAAGGGACCCACAAATGTATAGCCAACTAATCTTTGACAAAGCAGGAAAGAATATCCAATGGAATAAAGACAGTCTCTTCAGCAAATGATGCTGGGAAAACCAGACAACAATATGCAGACAAATGAACCTGGACCACTTACTTACACCATACACAAAAATAAACTCATAACGGATGAAAGACCTAAACGTCAGACAGGAAGCCATCAAAATCCTAGAGGAGAAAGCAGGCAAAAACCTCTTTGACCTAGGCCGCAGCGACTTCTTACTCAACATGTCTCTGGAGGCAAGGGAAACAAAAGCAAAAATGAACTATTGAGACCTCATCAAAATGAAAAGCTTCTGCATAGCGAAGGAAACAATCAGCAAAAGTAAAAAGCAACAGACGGAATGGGAGAAGATATTTACAAATGACATTTCAGATGAAGGGTTAGTGTCCAAAATCTATAAAGAAGTTATCAAACTCAACACCCAAAAAACAAATAATCCCGTGAGGAAATGGGCAAAAGACATGAATAGACACTTCTCCAAGAAGACATCCTGATGGCCGACAGACACATGAAAAAGTGCTCAACATCACTCATCATCAGGGAAATACAAACCAAAAGCACAATGAGATACCACCTCACACCTGTCAGAATGGCTAACATTAACAACTCAGGCAACAACAGATGTTGGCGAGGATGTGGAGAAAGCGCATCTCTTTTGCACTGTTGGTGGGAATGCAAACTGGTGCAGCCACTCTGGAAAACAGTATGGAGGTTCCTCAAAAAATTAAAAATAGGACTACCCTATGACCCAGCAATTGCACTACTAGGTATTTATCCAAGGGATACAGGTGTGCTGTTTCGAAGGGACACATGCACCCCAATGTTTATAGCAGCACTATCAACAATAGCCAAAGTATGGAAAGAGCCCAAATGTCCATCAGCAGATGAATGGATAAAGAAGATGTAGTATGTACACACACACACACACACACACACACACACACACACACACACACACACTGGAGTATTACTTGGCAATCAAAAAGAATGAAATCTTGCCATTTGCAGCTACGTGGATGGAACTAGAGGGTTTTATGCTTAGTGAAATTAGTCAGAGAAAGACAAATACCATATGAATTCATTCATATGAGGAATTTAAGATACAAAACAGATGAACAAATGGGAATGGAAGCAAAAATAATATAAAAACAGGGAGGGGGACAAAACCTAAGAGCCTCTTAAATATGGAGAACAAACAGGGTTGCTGGAGAGGTTGTGGGAGGGGGGGATGGGCTAAATTGGTAAGGGGCATTAAGGAAGCTACTTCTGAAATCATTGTTCATATGCTAACTTGGATGTAAATTTAAAAATTAATTAATTAAAAAAGAAAAAAGATAAAAAACGTTTTAACATTGTGTGCCGACTATACTCAAAAATAAAATAATAATAAAAAAAACATATCCTGGAAATCCTCTATATGTTCCTCACTCATTTTTCCCTTTCTTTGAGTTGTTATAATTTATATATAGCAGAATTAACTCATTTTAATAAATAATTCTGTGTGTTTTGACAAATATAGTTGTGTAATGACCACAACAATCCCAGTATAGGACAATTTCATTGCCCCTCAAAATTCTCCTTTGCCTCTTTGTAATCAAACCCCTCCTACCACCTTGGCCCCTGGCAACTGCTGATCTGTCGTTATAATTTTGCCATTATCAGAATATTACAAAAATGAAATCATGCAGTATTTAGCCTTTTAAATATGACTTCTTTCACTTAGAATAATCTTTGTGAGATTCATACACATTGCATGAAACATTCCTGCATAGTTCATTCCTTTTTATCACTCAGTAGTACTCTATTGAATGGATGTAACACACTTTGTCCATTCACCAGTTTTTTAGCATTTGGGTTGTTTTGATGATTATGAACTGAGCTACTATAAACATTCATATACACATTTAGTAGGAACATTTGTTTTCATTTCTTTTAGGTAAATACATAGGGGTACTATTACAAGATAATATTATAAATATATATTTAACTCCATAAGAAATTGATAAACTGTTTTCCAGAGTGGTGCAACATTTAAGAAGCATTCACTTTCTTTAATTAGGGAGATCCTGAAAGTAAGTACCTCTTTAACTTTGGCACCCTCACTTTGCCTCACTCACCTCACCTAGCACAAGTCCTGTCCTAATACATGTAGGACTATTCAGGCTATCTATTTCTTGTTGAGCAATCACTGGTAATTTGAGTGTTTCAAAAAGAATTTGTCTAGTTCACCTAAGTCAGGTGTCAGGAAATGTTTTCTATAAAAGACCAAATAGTAAATATAAAGCCTTTGCAGGTCATATATATTCTCTGTCACATATTCTTTCCTCCTCCTCCTCCACCTCCTCCTCCTCCTCCTCCCCCTCTGCCTTCCTCTTCTAATAGCCTTTTTAAAAATGTAAAAACCATTCTTAGCTCATGGGGTCATTTAGCCCAGAAACCATAACATGCTGACCTCTAGCCTAAATTGTCAAATTTTGAAGCATAAAATTTGTAATAGTCCTTTTTTTGTTCTGTTTAATAACTGTTTAATTACTGAAGATGTCACCTTTCTCATTCTGGTATTGGTAATTTGTGTATTCTCTTTTTACTCTCCCCCCCCCCCATCACTCTAGTTAGAGATTTATGCATTTTAATTGCTCTTCTCACAGAACCAGCTTTTCCTTTCTTTGGCTATCTCTATTGATTTTCTATTTTCATTTTCTCTCAAACTTGGTCTTCATTTCCTTCTTTCTGCAAAATTTGGATTTAATTTGCTTTTCTTGGGATGACTGGCTGACTCAGTCAGAAGAGTATGAGACTCTTGATCTCAGGGTCATGAGTTCGAGCCCCACATGGGGTGTCAAGATTACTTAAATAATTTCCTTTTTTTTAATTCTTAAATAATTTGCTTCTCTTCTAATTTCTTAAGATGCCTAGATAATTGATTTGAGACCTTTCTTCTTAATGCTCTAAATTTCCTTCTAGCTACATCTTTAGCTGTGTTCCACAGACTTCAATATTTTGCATTTTTAGTTTCATTCAGTTCAAAATATCTTTTAAATTTCCCTTATTTCCTTTTGACTTATGGGATATTTATAAATGCATTCTTTAATTTCTAAGTATTTAAGGATTGTCTAAATGTCTTTCTGTTAGTCTTTAATTCCAATATGCTTTGAAAACATAATTTTTATAATTTCAGTTGTTTTAAATTTTTTAGAGTTTGCGTTATGGCCCAGAATATCATCTAGAGAGGTGAATGTTCGATGTGCTGTTGAAAAGAATGTGTATTCTGTTCTTGCTGGATTCTATAAATCTCAGTTAAGTCAGTTTGGTTGATGGGGTGTCCAGGACTTCTATATTCTTACTGATTTTCTGTGTACTTTTCCTATCAATAACTGAGATAGGATTGTGTAAAGTTTCCAACTATAATAGTGAATTTGTCTGTTTCTTCTTTTAGTTATTTCGCTATTTAGTTATTTTACATGTATTTTAAATTTCCATTATGGGGCACCTGGGTGACTCAGTTGGATAAGTGTCCAAGTCTTGGTTTTGGCTCGGTCATGGTCTCATGGTTCATGGTTTCTAGCCCCACATCAGGTCCCATGCTGATGGTGCAGAGCCTGCTTGGGATTCTCTCTCTCTCTGCCCCTCCCCTTCTTGCTCTTTCACTTTTCTCTCAAAATAAATAAATAAACTTAAAAAAAATAATAAATTTCCATTGCTAGGTACAGATATCTTAACACTGTTATGCCTTCTTGGTGACTTGGACCACTTTATCATAACGTAATATCCCTCTTTATCTTTGCTAATATTCCTTGTTCCAAAGTTATTTTTTAATTTAATGTAGCCAGTA
The DNA here is from genome assembly GCF_018350215.1 of Panthera leo. NCBI lineage: Eukaryota > Metazoa > Chordata > Mammalia > Carnivora > Felidae > Panthera > Panthera leo. The sequence continues at coordinate 110,036,703 of NC_056686.1, forward strand.
CAGCTGGGAGCTTTGTTTACCATTTGTTTTTAGTGTTTGCATCATAAATCTTTTTTGATTATTCACTTTTAACTTACCTACTTTGCTTTTATCTTTAAAGTAGGTTTCTTCTAGACAGCATATATGATCTGTCTCCACCCACTGTCTCCAAGAATTTAAACTCCCTGAGAGCAGGGGTTTCATTTGTTTTGTTTGTAACTGTATTTCCTATGCCTAGAACACTGTTGGGCTTAAAGTGCATATGACTGAATCTTTATTGAATGCGTAAACCATCTTAAACATGCCTCACTGGAAAAGTTTCTTTATTTGAAGGTATAATCTGGTTCTTATTTTTATCTGTCTAGTATTTATGTTGAGAGTCCTCATTTTTCTTTCTCTCTAATTTGATAAATGTAATCACTGACTTGGGGTGGGGGGTTGGTTTGTTTTCACTTTTCCTTCTTACTAGGTTAATTTGCCAATTGAACTTTGTCTTTTGTCATTCAAAGGTGATAGGTGTATACTTCAACTGAATTTCCCTTTTATTTTTCTCTCTCCTGGAATGTCTCTGTCTTTTTAAGTTTATTTATTTATTTTGAGAGAGAAAGAGCCTGTGTGTGTGCACACGCACAAATTGGGGAAGGGCGGAGAAAGAGGAAGAGAGAGAATCCTAAGCAGGCTCTGCACAGCACGGAGCCTGATGCAAGGCTCTGTCTCACAATTTGTGAGATCATGACCTGAGCCAAAATCAAGGGTCCGATGCTTAACCAACTGAGTCACCCAGGCGCCCCTCTCCTGGAATGTCTTAAGGTCATGGTATATTTTATTCTACCCCAGTGTAATAAGAACCTTTATTAAAATTTTCTTTCAACATTAAAAGAAATAAAAAGGAATATCAGGCGTAGCCAGAGGCTCCCTGGAATCGCCTTATACAAAACAGTAGACATGCTCCAGGGCATTTCTAATATTACGAAGTTACATTAACATTAGATACTGTCAACTACTTCATAGGCTGTCATAAGAGGTTCTCACATGCTGTCTCTGAGCATCCCACGTATCTACTACAGTTACTCCAGAGCAAGAGCTGAAACTGTCGAAGTGTCCCCACAAAGGCACTGCCAAGCCCTCAACATGCTGTCCTGGCATTTGTGCCTCTCTGCCTCTGGTCCTGTGGGGATCCACAGGCAGCTATGTTAGTTGTTAACCGGCCTTAGCTGTGCACTGGCTCCTCACAGCTCTGCAACTTCGAGATCCCATGAAGGACACTTACAGAACATTGCCCTTTCCTTTGCAGTCACTGTCTTTTTCTCCAAAAAAATTTTTATTGTGACAAAATGCATATAACATAAAATTTACCAGGTTCTGGTTCAAGATGGCAACTTGGGAGGATCCTGAACTCACCTGCTCCCAGGGACACATCAAATCTACAGCTACATATGGAGGATCTTCTTCTGAAGAAAAAAAAAAACAAAAAAAAACCAAAGACCTGAAACTGACTGAGTGACTCCTACACATAGGGCCAGTAAGAGAAGGCCCACATGGAGACAGATAGGAGAGACTGGGGCACAATCTCACCATAAACTCCATCCCTGGCACAGTGACCAAGGAGGGAACTCAAAACCTGGAGCTTCTCCCCAAGTAATAAAGGATTCAGACCCCACATTGGGTATCCCAATCATTATGACCTAAACCTGAGAGACAAGCCCCCAAACCATCTAGTTTTGAAAACCAATGAAGCTCATATCCAAAAGAACCACAAGGCTAGACCAAGCTAAGAGATGGCTCTTAAAGGGCTCACATAGACTCACCCAGGGCTCAGCACCGAGGCAATTGGTCAAGAGATATCCAGACTTTCTGTGGATGAGGCTCATTTGCTAATTTTATTTTATTTTATTATTATTTACTTTTCAGAGAGAGAGAGAGACAGAGAGAGACATAGCGTGAGCAGGGGAGAGGCAGAGAGAGGGAGACACAGAATCTGAAGCAGACTCCAGGCTCTGAGATGTCAGCACAAAGCCTGATGTGGGGGCTCAAACTCACGAACCATGAGACCATAACCTGGGCTGAAGTCGGACACCACAGACTGAGCCACCCAGGCACCTCTCATTTGCTAATTTTTAAGTGTCAACCTGAGAGCCAGGCATCTAATTTAGCACACATCTAGGGGCCTGCTCTCGGGCAGGCACTATCTTTGTTCTCTCCCTCTGCCAATTCAGACAGCTTCACACTGTCCTTCTGCCATGCTCCAGAGCTCCAGGATCTCCCCAAGGAGAGCTTTTACATGAATGGCGCCCTGGTTTTGGAGCTACTGCTTAGGAGACACCCCTTGATTGCCTGGCTCTGGAGGCCATAGGTCTTTTCCAATCCTGGGAGCCTTGGGACTGTAACAATCAGAGTTTGGGGCAGACTACCACTTCAAAGGCACTGCACAAAAAGCAGACTGAAACACACCCCCAGTCTTTATCTAAAAGAGGCTTATTTGCTTGTCCAGAAGCTTCAGCCTGATGGGTAAGCTCCTGGTTTGGCAAACAGCCAGGGGCCTGGGCTGCTCCCAGGGGACAGGGGCTGGTGGACACAGTTTTTAGGCTCTTCCTCTGCCTTGCTCTGCCCCACCAGTATCTCCTGAAAGGAGCTTTTACACTTGCCTAGCACCCTCATTTTTGCAGCTGCTGCCAGGAGGACACCTCTACATCACCCGGCTCTAATGGCCAGTGGGGTTCACACTTTTGGGTTCCACAGGACTACAACCAAAGGAGAAAGAGTTCTTTTTCTTCCCCACCCTTTTCTCCCACCCCAACCTCTTGTCTCTGGTAATTACTAATCTGTTCTTTGTAACTATGAGTTTGGATTTTTGTTTGGGATGTTTGGGGTTTCTTTATTCATTCATTTATTTATTTAAATTGTAGATTTTATTTATTTTTTCAATTGAAGTATAGTTCACATACAATATTATATTAGTTTCATATTAGTTATTCAATGATTATATACGTTACAAAATGCTCACCATAAGTGTGGTTACCATCTGTCATCACACAAAGTTATTATGCTATTTCCTATATTCTCTATGCTGTACTTTTCATCCCAGTGAATTATTTATCTTACAACTGGAAGTTTGTATCTCTTAATCCCTTTCACCTATTTCACCCATCCCCCTGACCCTCTCCCTTCTGGCAACCACTGGTGTGTTCTCTGTATTTATGAATCTGCTTCTGTTTCTTGTTTTGTTTTGTTTTCTTTGCTTTTTAGATTTCACATATAAGTGAAATCATAAAGTACTTGTCTTTCTCTGTCTGACTTACTTCACTTAGCATAATACCCTCGAATTCCATCCATGTTGTCGCAAATGGCGAGATTCTATTCTTTATGGCTGAGTACCATTCTTTTGTATATATACGCCACATCTTCCTTATCCATTCATCTATCAGTGGACACTTAGGTTGCTTCCATAGTTTGACTACTGCAAACAATGGTGCAAAAAACATAGGGTTGCATATATCTTTTCTAATTAGTGTTACTGTTTTCCGCAGAAAATTCCCAGAAGTGGAATTAGTGGATCATATGATATTTCTATGTTTAACTTTTTTAGGAAGCTCAATACTGTTCTTCATAGTGGCTCACCCAACTTACATTCCCACCAACAGTGCTCCTAGGAGGGTTCCCTTTACCCCACATCCTCACCAACAGCTGTATATTCTTATATACTTTTGGATTAGCCACTCTGACTAGTGTGAGGTGCTGGTTTTGATTTGTGTTTCCCTAATGATTACTGTGATGTTGAGCATGTGTCTGTTCACCATCTGTATGTCTTTTTTGGAAAAATGTTTATCCAGGTCCTCTGCCTATTTTTTAATTATATTGGAGTTTTTTGGTGTTGATTTATATGAATTATTTATATATTTTGAATGTTAACCCCTCATCAGATATATCATTTGCAAATATCTTCTCCCATTCAGTAGGTTGCCTTTTCGTTTCATTGACGGTTTCTTTTGCTCTGCAAAACCTTTTCAATTTGATGTAGTCCCAATCGTTTATTTTGCTTTTGTTTCTGTTGCCTGAGGAGACGGATTCAGGTAAATATTGCTAAGGCTGATGGCCCAGAGTTTACTGCCTGTGTTTTCTTTTAGGAGTTTTATGATTTCAAGTCTTACATTTAGGCCTCTAATCCATTTTGAGTTTATTTCTGTATGTGGTGTAAGAAAGTGGTCCAGTTTCATTCTTTTGTATGTGGGTATCCTATTTTCCCAACACCACTTATTAAAGAGACTATCTTTTCCCCATTATGTATTCTTGCCTATACAAGCATGGGCTTATTTCTGGGCTCTCTATTTCGTTGTATTACTCTAACGTGTCTATTTTTGTGCCAGTGCCATAGTTTGTTGAATACTACTGCTTTGTAGTAAATTTTGAAATCTGGGATTGTGATACCTCCAGGTCTGTTCTTCTTTCTTAAGATTGTTTTGGCTATTTGATGTCTTTTATGGTTCCATACAAACTTTGGGACTATTTGTTCTAGTTCTGTGAAAAATGCTATTGGTATTTTGATAGGGATTACATTGAATCTGTATATGGCTTTGGGTACTATGGATATTTTAACACTATTAATTTTACCAATTTATGAGCATGGAATGTCTTTCCATTTGTTTGTGTCATCTTCAATTTCCTTGCTTTCTTGTGTCCCACAGGATTGTAACAATCAGAGAGACAGTTCTTGCAGACTACCACGATCGGAACAGACAGCACAGACAGCAGACTGAAATGCAATCCCATTCTTTCTCTGAAAGAAGCCTATTTATTTGCCCAGGAGTTTCAGCCTGAGGGGCAGGCTTCAGGTCTGGCACGCATCTAGAAGCTACAGAGCTGCCCTTGGGGAACTAGGCCAGTGGACACCATCTTTGTGTTCTCCCTCTGCCTCACTACAGATTGCTGGTACCTCCCAGAAAGGAACTTACACACCTGTCTAGAGCCCCAATTTTTGCAGCTGCCACCAAGGAGATATCTCTAGATCACCTGGGTTGGTGGTCTGTAGGAATTATGCTTGTGGCCCCACAGGCCTGTATATATTTGCATACTTTAAAGGTTACTGCCTGAATGGGGCACCTGGGTGACTCAATCAGTTTAAGCATCTGACTTTTGATCTCAGCTCAAGTCTTGATCTCAGGGTCATGAGTTCAAACCCCATGTTGGGCTCTGCGCTGGGCAAGAAGCCTACAAAAGAAAGAAGGAAGGACAAAAAGAAGGAAAGAGAAGAAAGAAAGAAAGAAAGAAAGAAAGAAAGAAAGAAAGAAAGAAAGAAGAAAGAGAAGAAGGAAGGAAGAAAAGCTACTGCCTGAGGATCTGGCTTCCAAACATCCTGAATCTAGATGTTAGATGGTAATACTCCCCTTTAGGACACTGACTTGTCTTAGCACAACTGGGAGCTATTAAAAATAAAACAGACTGCTTGGAAAAATTATAAAAGTTTCAGAAACGACCAAGAGCTAGGGCAGGACTAAATGATAAGTTTTATCTGCTACACCGTCACTCCTTCAAGATTGGGAGACATGGCTGTTTCATCTAATACACAGAAATCAACACAGAATCAATCAAAATAAACAGAGGAACATACTCAAAACGAAAGAACAAGTTAAAACCTCAGAAAGAAACCTTAATGAAACAGAGCTAAATAACATAAAATTTTCCACCTTCACCATGTTTAAGTGTATAGCTCAGTTGTATTGAATACATTCATAATGTTGTGCAACCACCCCTACCACCCATCCCCATAGCTCTTTTCATTTTGTAAAACTGAAACTCTGTATCTAAACCTAAACCATAACTTCCCATTCCCCCCTTCCACCTAGCCCTTGGCAACCACCATTCTACTTTCAGTCTCTATGATTTTGAAGATTCTAAGAATTTCATGTCAGTGGAATCAAATAGTACTTGTCTTTTTTGTAACTAGCTTATTTCATTTAGCATAAAGTAGTCAAGTTTCATCCATGTTATTGCATATATCAGGATTTCCTTCCTTTTTAAGGCTGGATAATATTCTATTGCATGTATAGACCACATTATATACATCCATTTATCCACTGATGAGCACTTGGGTTGCTTCTATATTTTACCTACCCTGAATAATGCTTTCATTAACATGGTTGTACAAATATCTCCTTGAGATTCTGCTTTAAGTCCTTTTAGGTATACCCAGAAGTTGGAGTGCTAGATCATATCACTTATTTTTAAGTTTTTGAGGAACTGTTCTACTGTTTTCCATAGTGGCCACACCATTTTACATTTCCACCAACACTGCATGAGGGTTCCAATTCTCCACATCCTCCAACCCTTGTGATTGATTGGGTTTTGCCTTTTGTTTGATAGTAATCATCCAAATAAGTAGAAGGTAATTCTCATTGTGGTTTTTATTTGCTTTTCCCTGATAATTAGTGATATTGATCATCTTTTCATGTGCTTGTTGGCCATCTGTGTGTCTTTCTTTGGAGAAATGTCTATTCAAGTCCTTTGTTGATTTTCTTAATGAGGTTGTTTGGTTTTGCTGTTGTTGAGTTTTAGGAGTTCTCTAGACCTTATGGATATTAATCCCTTATCAGATATATGTTTTGCAAATACTTTCTCTCATTCTGTGGGTTGCCTTTTTGTTCTGTTGATATCATCTTTTGATGCACAAAACTTTTAAATTTTTGTGAAGTCCAATCTGTCTGCTTTTGTTGTCGCTGACTGTGCCTTTGGTGTCCTGTCCAGGACAATGTTGTGAAGTTCTTGTTCTATGCTTTCTTCTAACCGTTTCATTGTCTTAGGTATGATACTTAGATCTTTGATACATGTTGAATTAATTTTTGTATGTGGTGTTAGGTAAGGGTCCAACTTCATTATTCTGAATATGGATATCCAGTTTTCCTGGCACTATTTGTTGAAAAAATCCTTTTTAATTTAGTTTGTTTAATACTTTCTTCTTTACTTTCCAGATTAGAGGTCATACCTTATTGTCAGGGAATGTGTGTGGATGGGGTGAGGAAGGTAAAATCCATTCTCCCTTGGAAAACATCAATCTCCCACAAATCCTTATACTAGAGTTGTAGAATAAGAGTTCCTCTGATCTGTACTCTGCTCAAGGTGTCAATTGGCCTCAGGAAAGGCTTGAGTAAATTCTTCTAACACCACTTAGACTTGAAGAATCTCAGGGGTGGAGGGCATGTCCAAACAGCCTGGTCTGCTGGGGGAGATTATTTGAATGCATGAAGATGGACGCTACAGGTTTTATGATTTCCACAGCTTTGATTAGGCCAGACAGCAGTCTCCTAGTTCACAGAAGGGATAGAATACAATCCTGACAAGATGGCTGAGTCAACCAATATTCCACCTTAGATGGTCCAAGAAAAAAATTAGAAGTTTACACAACGGTGCTAGAACACTCCAAAATGGCCCCAGTGATCCCCCTCTTCTGGTGTTCACACCCACACGTAGTTTCCTTCCCATAAATGTGGACTGGCATAGCAACTTGCTTCTAACCAATAGAATGCAACAGAGGCATGTTGTATCCTAAGGACATCAAAGGAGTTTATTTTGGTGAGTAGGTTATATGAAACTGTAACATCACCTTGCTAGCAGAGTCTCTCTACTGCCTTCTCTGCACATTTGATGAAATACGCAGCCATGTTGGAAAGGTTCACATGGCACATTACCGGCAGTGGCCTCCAGCCAACAGTCATCTGGGAATTAGTGCTCTCAGTCCACGGGCCACAAGGAACTGAATTCTGCCAACAACTACTTGAGCCTGGAAGTGGACTCTTCTCAAATCAACCTTCAGATGAAACTCTAGCCCTGAGCAGCACCTTTATTACAGCCTTGTGAGAGACTCTGTAACAGAAGATCGGGGGTGTCTGGTGGCTCAGTCGGTTAAGTGTCTGACTTCAACTCAGGTCATGATCTCACAGTTTGTGAGTTCAAGCCCTACATCGGGCTCTCTGTTCTCAAAGCAGAGCCTGCTACAGATCCTCTGTCTCTCTTTTTCTCTGCTCCTCCCTGCTCACTCTCTCTCTCTCTCTCTCCCTCATTTATTGGAAGGCTTAGGGAATGAACCTCCAGGAGGCTGATACTGACTCTCTTAGCTACCTACAACTCCAAAGTGGTCTAGAACTCATCATTGTCCCTGTATCTGCCCGAAATAGATCTCTTCTGCCTTCAAAATCTTATGCAAGGGAAAATACAGGATGAATATGGAATGTCTTGTGATGTGATAAAATAAAGAGGCGTTTTAATAAATTTGAAGGAATATCAATGGGACACAGAGCCAAACAGAAAGAGTTTGGGCCAAAGCTGAGGCAGTATGGGAAATAAACTAAACAATGATAGTATTGGGTAATACTTCCTCTTCCTCATGGAAGAATGCCAATTATAAATGTAGGGGAAATAAGAAAAGTTTTACATAACCATAGGTAAATACCATGGCAATAATTGTGGGAAGCATTTTCACCAAGGAATACTACAATCAGTGGGCAAAACTGGATATTAGCACAATCTCAGAGTATCTTCCCCAAGAAGTTTAACAATTACACAGGGGAAAATTTAGTAATTTTACATTGGAGAAAACCAGAAGATACCATCTTAATAAAGTGATCATGATTTACCTCCTGATACAATGCACGGAGAAGGACACAACAACCTATGCATAATCTTACTCTAATCATGAGAAAACATCAAACAAACCTACACCAAGAGATATTTTACGAAATGCTTGACCAATACTCATGGAAAGTGTCAAGGTTATGAAAGACAAGGAAATTAATTGGAGCAGAATAAGGAAACAAATTGGAGGAGACGAAAGGATACAAACACTAAATGCAAATGTGGGATCCTGGATTGGATCATGAAACATCAAAAGGACATTAGGGGAAAGCTGCCAGGATTTTAAGAAAAGTCAATGGTTTACTAACTAGCCATTTTTAATTTCCTGGTTTTGATCATTATACTATCATTATATAGGTTGTTAATATTAAGGTTTTAATTTCCTGGTTTTGATCATTGTACTATCATTATATAGGTTGTTAATATTAAGGAAGCTAAACGAAATGTATATGTGATCTCTATATTATTTTCACAAATTTCTGTGAGTCTAAACTTTTCAAAATAAAAATTTGGCATGCATGCTTACTCTTCCACTCATATTTAAAATGCCAAGAAATAGTAATAATTCCATCATCCTGGATCTGCCAAACATACTGCTACTAGCCCTAATACCATTAGAGATGCTCCTGTGCTCTCCCTAAGAAGAGGAGACCTTGACTCCTAGAAGTCATTGTATCTCTGTCTAGGTGATGTTCACTTCCTTTTATAAATCAATTACAGTCCACCTTTGATATACTGTAAAGTCTAAATTATAAGGTTAGCATTAACAAATACACTTTAAAATCACTACTAGCAAATCATGCAGAACCATACATAGACCAATCCTGAGAAGGAAACTAGTCTTTCTCAGTCAGCTGGTCATAGGAAACTCCACATAAGGCCATAATGTGGGTTGAAATAAAGGTATCAGTAGAGCAGGAGTAGCTGCCATGCAAGTCCAAGCCATTTGCTCACTCAACTCACTTGTGCCTTCAGGACATGTTCATGCACAATCTCATATATACTATTTCCACTTGATGTTGAATTATCAGTACACTTTTTGGCCTCATGGATCCAGTAACACTCAGATCAGGATAAGAAACTGAGGTCAGATGATAATTGAGTTTCCTTTTTGTCTCTACTGAGGCTAAGAAGTAAACCAGGAGCTGTCTCTCAAAAAGAGAATATCTGTCTTCACAAGATGGCATTGCTTTGCCTAAAATCCTAGAAGTCTAAGCTGAAATTCTTTATTGAGATTTTCCAGAATCTCCATCATATCCATCAAAATATCAGAAATACTTTGGGAACCACTGAATCTGCTGGGTCATAAGTCTCAAGCGGTAGAGTAGCTAATGATAAAGTTGAATCAACTACAGTACCTTCTCTTGCTCTGGCTTTGTCTCAAAACTGAAAGATTATATGTTACTCAGTAAATGGTCAGACAACACACTCAAATGTATATGTTGCCTCAAGAATCAATCCAAAGTGGCCCGCCAAAATGCTATGACTCTTATAAGTGCAAGGTACAATAACTTATATTTCATTTAGGACTTAAATTCACTACTATATTTGCTTCATAAAAAGAATGAGCAACAACACCATTTCCTCAAGGCAAACCCTGAAAAAAATAATAATAAAGAAGAGCAGGCAACCAAGACTGCAAATTCAAAATGGTTTTTCAAGTTCCCTTGAAGAAGTGTGCAGCACAAGTAGAGAAATTCAAAGACATTCTGGTAGCTAATATTCCTGTCTTAGACATTCCTTCTCCAGAACTTCCTCCTCCTACAACTCTCAGAAGATGGTTTGTTTTTTGTTTTGTTTTGTTTCATTTTTTATTATTTTTATACTATTTTTTAGTCTAAATCCAAGTTAGTTGACATATAGTGTAGTAATGGTTTCAGGAGTAGAATTTAGTGATTCATCACACATTTAACACCCAGTGCTCATCTCAGCAAGTACCCTCCTTTATGCCCCATCAACCATTTAGCCCATCCCCCCACCCAACTCCCCTCCAGCAGCCCTCAGTTTGTTCTCTGTATTTGAGTCTGTTATGGTTTGCCTCCCTCTCTGTTTTTATCTTATTTTTCCTTCCCCTACATTCATCTGTTTTGTTTCTTAAATTCCACGTATGAGTGAAATCATATAGTATTTGCCTTTCTCTGACTGTTTTATTTCACTTAGCATAATATACTCTAGTTCCATCCACGTTGTTGCAATAGGCAAGATTCCATTCTTTCTGACGGCTGAGTAATATTCAGTTGTATATATATATCACATGTTTATCCTTTCATCAGTTGATGGGCATTTGGGGTCTTTCTATAATTTGGCTATTGTCAATAGCACTGCTATAAACATTGGGGTGCATGTTCCCCTTCGAATCAGCATTTTTGTATCCTTTGGATAAATACCTTGTAGTGAAATTGCTGAGTCATAGGGTATTTCTATTTTTAATATTTTAAGGAAACTCCCTACTGTTTTCCAGAGTGGCTGCACCAACTTGCATTCCCACCAACAGTGCAAAATATTTCTCTTTCCTCCACGTCCTCAGCAACATATGTTGTTTCCTGAGTTGTTAATTTTAGCCATTCTGACAGGTATGAGGTGGTATCTCATTGTGGTTTTGATTTGTATTTCCCTGATGAAGAGTAATGTTGAGCTTCTTTTCGTGTGTCTGTTAGCCATCTGGATATCTTCTTTGGAAAAGTGTCTGTTCATGTCTTCTGCCCATTTCTTCACTGAATTGTTTGTGTTGTGGGGATTGAGTTTGATTAGTTCTTTATCCAATATGCAAATGGATATCCAATATGCCATTTGCAAATAACTTTTCCCATTCTGTGGGCTGCCTCCATTCCACAGGCTACAGAAGATGGTTTTAATGGATATTTTACATTTACATGGAGGACTGTAATAAAGAGAGTAAGACAACTAACACGGACAAAAAGGAAAACACCAAGCCAGTGGTGATTCAGGCGAAGCACCGCCCCCCCATAATATTCTAAGTGAAGAGACCTGTCTGGGACTTAGAAAATGGTCCCTTTGTTTTATTAACAAAAACAAAGACTGATTAATGACTTATGCTAATAGATTTGGACTAGATAGACACTAAGATCTAGAAGGTTCAGTTTCTCCTGAAAAAAAAAAAAAGCTACTGTGAATAACTTTTTTCAAGAACCTATTATTTTTATTTATTTTTATATCATAAAGTATATGTTATGTCATAAAACCTAATACAAAACTTAAGTGATATGAAGCCTTAAGGGCTACCCTGGATTTAAAACATTCTTTCCAACATGCAATTGAAGTTTTGTGCCCTTTGGCATGAATATTTTATTCATGCATCTAAAATAAGTAAGTTACACATTTTTTAAAAAAGCTTTGTTGTAATATAATTCACATAGACTACAATTCACCTTTAAGTGTGCAGTCCAGTGGTATATTCACAGAGTTGTGCATACATCATCCACAATCAATTTTAGAACATTTTATCACCCTAAAATGGTACACCTTAAAATGTACCTGTTAGCAGTCATTTCCCATCTCCCATCAACTCTTTATCCCCATCCCTACTAGTCTACTTTCTGTCTTTGTGGACATGCCTCTTTTTGACACTTCTTATAAATGAAATCATAAAATATGTGGTCTTTGGTGACTGCTTTCTTTCACTTGGAAAAAATGTTTTTGAGGTTCTTCCATTTGTAGTATTTCATTGCATTAAATGTAGTACTTCATTGCTTTTTATAACTGAAAAAATATTCCATTGTATCGCTATACCAGATTGGATTTACCCATTTATCAGCTGATGGACATTTGTGTTGTTTCCACTTTGAGGCTATTATGAATAACACTGAAAGTTTATGTGCAAATATTCTGTGGACATATATTTTCATTTCTCCTGGGCATATACATAAGAGTGGAATTTCCATTTATATGATAACACTGTTTCAAGAAATGACAGTCTTTCTACAAAACATCCGCATCATTTTACATGCCCACCAGCAATGTATGAAGGTTCCAATTACACCACATCCTCACCAACATTTGTTATTTTTCCTTTTACTATACCCATTACACTGGTTGTAAAGTGGTATCTCATTGTGCTTTTGATTTGTATTTCCCCAATGAGTAATGATGCTGAGTATCTTTTCACATGCATATTTCCTCTGGAAAAGAGTTATTCATATCTTTTGACTATTTTTTTAATTGGATTGTCTTTTTATTATTGAGATATGATTCTTTACATATTTTGGATGTAAGTTCCTTATCAGATTTGTAATTTGAAAATATAGCCTTCATTTCTGTGGATCGTCTTTTACTTTCTTTTTTTTTTTTTTTTAATTAAGCTCCTGTCTTTTCACTTTTCTAATGGACACCCAAGAAGACTTTGCTTAGTTTGAAGTCATGAAACCATATTTCTATATTTCTCAGACCTCTCCATCTAAGAGTTTTATAGTTTTAGCCTTATGACCCATTGGGAGTTAATTTTTGCGTATGATATTAGCAAAGGGTCCAAACTTCATTCTTTAGCATGTGGGTATCCGGTGTCCCAGCACCATTTGTTGAAAAGACTATTCTTTCTTCCATTGAATTATCTCGGCATCCTTTTCCTTTTCAGAAATCAACTGACCACAATGAAAGGGGTTATTCTTAGATTCTCAATTCTACTCCGTTGATGTATATGCCTATCCTAAGCCAGTACCACACAGTTTGATCACCATAGCTTTGTAGTAAGTTTTAAAATAAGGAAATGCAGGGACATCTGGGTGGCTCAGTCTGTTAAGCATCCGACTCTTGATTTCAGGTCATGATCTTGTGGTTCATGGGACTGAGCCCTGCATCAAGCTTACACTGACAATGCAGAACCTGCTTGGGATTCTCTCTCTGCCCCTCCCCGGCTCGCCCTTTCTCTCTCGTACTCAATAAATAAACGTTAAAAAATTGTTTTTAAATAAATAAAATAGGGAAACGCAAGTCCTCTAGCCTTGTTCTTTTTAAGGTTGCTTTGGATATTGTGAGCCCCTTGTATTTACATATAAATTTTGGCATATCGATTTCTGAAAAAACCTAGCCAGGATTTTGATAGAAACTGTGTTGAATCTGTAAGTTATACCTTTTTCTAGATGAAACTAGATGCCATGCTCTTTACTGCCTGTAACAGAAGGAATGTCTGAAGACTACCAGAAAAATAGGTAAATTTCCCTTCTACGAGTAAAGAAATCAATTGGTTAGTTCTGCTTTTTCAATTTTAAATGACCAGTTTACCTGATAAATCAGCATGAATTAGATTCATTGACTTTGAATCTCATTTTGCCATTTTGTCTTGGGAATAATCTAACTTAATTTATCTCGAATACGTTGACAGGCCATTGCAATTCTCCCTTGTACCCCACCTACACAGATATATAACTTCTAAGTAACATTCAATTGAGATGTTACCATGCCTTCCTTTAATTATATAAACCTCACACTTGTTTTAAAATGTAAGTTTAGGGACGCCTAGGTGGCTCAGTAGGTTAAGCGTCCAACTTCGGCTCAGGTCATGATCTCACGGTTCGTGAGTTTAAGCCCCGCATAGGGCTCTGTGCTGACAGCTTGGAGCCTGGACCCTGCTTTAGATTCTGTGTCTCCCTCTCTCTCTGCCCCTCTTCTGCTGTCTCTCTCTCTCAAAAATAAACATTTAAAAAAAATTTTGTAATGAAAGTTTAAATATTATTTAGGTATAGTGAGGCCAACAGACCAGGAAATTATTACCATTGAAAAGATAGTTTCTCATAGTTTCCAAGAGGAAGGAGCATGCTATGCCCTCCAGGGCCATGTGGGAAGCACCGGGTCAGTCAGGACACAAAGAGAACAAGAGGAAAACTTGGACAAGAGCTTTTATTGTGGTTTCCAGGGAAGGAAGAAACAAGTCAGGGTAAGCAGGTTAAGCAGGCTTAGGATTTTCAAATTTGAATAATTTCAGCAGGCTCCAAAATGTAGGACCTGTCTACTACTACTTCTAATATGTTAAATTACATATTAGAAAGGGTACCTAATGTGGTATATATCATGCTAGGAATAGATAGTATTGTATTAGTTAGGATTATGTTTGGAACTAGATAGGATTGTCTTTCATATTAGATAGAGATTGGATTTCTGTTGGTGGTGCTTGGCGGGAGTCTCTGGGGAAAACCTTTTGTAAGGTGAAGGCTCCCTGAGCAAACACCACTCTCTGTCATATTTACAGATACATAACTGTTGACACTTGAGTACAGCAGAGCAGTTTGAATTTAAGCACAGGTTTCGAAAAACTAAGGCTGTATTTATCTTTTAATTATATATTTTCAGAGTTACTGATAAACATAGGTGCAGAGCAGTAGGCATAATGTGTTATTTCTGTAATGAAAGGGAACCACTGATATACACATATTGGCTTATAAACATATAAGCAATCTGGGGACAGGCTTGCAAGAAGCTGATAAGATTGCTTCCCTCGAGGGAGGAGCATAGAGAGGTTATTGCGGGGGCGGGGGGGGGGGGTGGAACTTCTCACTATTCACCCTTTTACAACATGTGAATGTATTTCCTACTCAAAATGATAACATTTAAAACATAAGATAGAAGGATGGGTGGGTTATTTGTGCCTGGGAAGCCCAGACCCTGAGTGTCTGGCTTCTGAATCGGAATCAGGACCAGGACCAAGAGAACATAAAAGTCAGGCCCAGTGCCTGGTCCTTGGGAGCAACCAGAGGCAACAGCCTGGCACCTGGGGCCCACCAATGCTGACATGCCTCTGAGAAAATCAGTCTCCCTACCGAATAACAAAGGCCCTGGGTCCTTTGGGGATATGGAGCTCATCAGAGCAACCTTTATGGTTTGGAAGTTTTGTAAGAGACAGCTCTTATTCTTAGGAGATGCATACTGAAGTATTTTAGGATGGAGTATTTTAGGAAGTATTTTAGGATAAAGTATTTAGTATCTTGATGTCTGAACTTAACTTCCAATGGTCCAGGGGGAAGAAAGTGGGCATATACAAGCAAACACAATCCCTTACCCACAAACAAGGGGATGGTTGAGGGAGCAAAGACAGTAGAAAGGTAAAAACTGTCCTACAAAAATGTTAAATATTGTTTGAATTTAGGTGGATGGAATACAGCTGTTCATTACAGGCTCTTTCAACTTTTCTGTGTGTTTGAAGGATTTCTGAGTGAAAAGGTGAGAAAAAAAATAATATATTAAAGTGCTTTTAACAATCAGTGTAAAAGGAAAACACAACTAAACATGATACAGAGCATTGTTTATTGCCAGATGGAAGCCCAGATGAGACTAAGGATATGCATTTGTCCTGACTGGTTGCTTTCTTGGTACATCCATGACACCTATAGACCACAATCTGGAGTCTCCATTGAGGGAATCCTTGAGTACCAAGTACTTGGGTACTTAGGCCAGGCTGAGCCTAAGCCATCAAGAATCTACACTGTGCCCCTCACATAGATAAATGTCGAAAGTGGCCAAAGGCTGGTGGGAGGACAAACCAGACAGGTGACATCAAGTAAAGGATATCGATGACACTAAAGGATATCAATGAAATAAGGATATGTCGCCAAGACCTGAGCCCCATTCTCCGAAACAGCTAGTGATTCAATGTTCCAGATTCTTACTCCCAGAAGGCTCAGGCTGCTTCTCCTCCTCTCCCTCATTCACGGGGATCCCTCTAGAGGCCAAAGTGTGCCACTTACACATGGGGTGGTGCCGGAGTAGAATTGCCCTCCTTCTCTCCCACAAAGAGGGCGGTTGATACCACTAGAAGGTATCACTCTGTTCTTTGTGCAACGTGGAATTCACCACGTGTCTGTCAGGTGGGCAAGCCAGAACAGAAATGCTGTATGCAGAGGGAAACCCCAGTGGCTGAAGATCCAAATTACTGGAAACTGGCAGACAGGCTGTACAAGGATGCATTGTGGGAGATGAACACGCTCTATATGGCCACTGATGATGCAAGTAAGCCATGGAAATGTGGACATCCGGAGTCTAGAGAGCTATGGATGGGGCTGCACATTCAGGTCATGAGCTAGAGTTGGGGTGGGTGGGGGAGGTGGTGCCTAAACATGAAATGATGTGATCAGGGAAGACACAAAAGTAAGCCAAACATCCTCAGGAGGCAGGAACAGGTCAATGGGGCCTGGAACAGAAGGGTTTCCATTTCTGCTGCTGACAATATTAGCTGTTTTTCAAAATGACCATCAGCTCCTTGGGTGGCCTTCTGGCCCTGGGAGTAAGGCACCTTCTTCTGGCAGGTGCTCAGCCATCCTGAAGTTACAGTCCGGGGGTCAGTTTCCTGGCCCAGTTACCAGTTCAGGACACTACCCAAGAGCTGCACTGGAAGAGGTGGCAAATGAAGAGGCAGGCTGTGGGAAGATATCAAGTCAAAGTTAGAACAAGGAAGTACTCGGTTAAAAGAAACTGGTCAGAAGGAGAGAACTGGTGGTAACCAAAAGGGTAGAAGCTGAAAGAAACAGATGAAAAAGACTCAGGGAAAGTGTAGCAGGGAGGCTGTGAGGCTATAAGAATATAGCTGTAGGGGCGCCTGTCGTAGGTTAAGTGTCTGACTCTTGACTTGGGCTCAGGTCATGATCTCACGGTTTTGTTGGTTTGAGTCCCTAATTGGACCTCTGCACACTGACCACATGGAGCCTACTTGGGATTCTCCCTCTCCTCGCTCTCTGCCCCTCCCCCACTCATGCTCTGTCTCTCTCAGAATAAATAAACTTAAAAAAAAAAAGAATATACCTGTAGAGAAGATTTTGTTAACCATTTATCTGCCACAGATTCCCTTTGACAGTCTCATGAAGCCTGTAGGGCATTGCCAGAAAAATGTTCTTAAATGGTTTAAGACAAAATGCACAGGGCTCCAAAGGGAGCAAACTATATACAAATATGGTTATTATCAAAATGTATTTTTAAAATCTGTGCATAGTAATATAGGTGCTTCTTTATTAATATATTAAATAACAAGTTCAATCAGTAAATCTAATAACCCATATACTTTGTTTTTTAAGCTTTTCAAAAGCCAGATTTATTAAAGTATAAATTACATACAATAAAGTACAATTGGAGGAGTTTGACAAGTGCATAGTCTTGGAACCATCACCACATTCTACATACGTTAGTTACATCACTCCCAAAACTCCCATCAGGCCCCTTTTCCATCTCCTTCCCCACCCCCCAGGCACACAGAAGGTAATGAACAGTAACCTACTGGATTGTGAGTTCTTCCAGGTATTACACCAAAGAAACCAGTCATTTAAACCACGAAGGCCAAAATACACAGGGAAAAAGGACTTTAATGAAGCAATTCTCAATATGTAGTATGCCAGTTTGTGGCCTTGTGGCACCATTAGTAAGAACATTTCAACAATCTGTTTCACAACTGCTAGGATTAAGTCCCCAAAAAGGCTAGTTATCCTAGAAAAATTATTTTTGCACAAACATACTCCTTGGGCCTTAATTCATATCTACTAAATCTTTCAAGATTCTTTGAAAATGTTCCCTAGGCTAAAGAAACACTGCCCTATAGCACTGCTAGGCTTCTAAAACACACATGGCTTTGGGTTCATGAAGCTTCTTAAAGTTTTAGTTTTGCTAACAAAATTGGCAAAATAACTAAATATATAGGATTTGGTCTATACTTCTGTTCATTTCTTGAGTAAAGATAGAAGAACACCAAAGTAATTTTGGCAAATGAATCCTCTCCCCCCAGATATCTTGTCACCTACTGTATTTGGAATACTTTTAATGCCGTATCTAATGTATTATTTATCAGGCTCCTCTAGGCAGAAAAAATAAACACATTTCTAGAAAACAGTAGCTTGAACTGAATTCCCTAGGATACTTGCAACAGTCACGGTCCAAATGGAGGCACTGTGTTGTGATGTTTGAAATTCAAACAACTTTTATTTAAATTGAAAAAATTAAAACTGCATTTAGAGTCAAAACCCTTTTGTTATGAAAATCATGGGTATTTCTAGGTTAAGGCAGAGATATTTCTAGGTTAACAAGACCAGATTTGACTTCGGACTTTATTCTTTAAACAAACTGTACAGAATGGAGGAAGAAAAAGGTTATTTACATAAAATATCTACATATGTACTGAGAGGTACAAATTCGGAGACAGAAGAGACTTGAGTATGTGCTGGCATCTCAGAAGCAGTTCTCGAAGAGCTTAATTTTATTTTCTTGGATTTTAAGAATGCCTAAGATCCTTCTTCATCCTCTATCTTGGGAGCCAAATAGTACTTTAAGTGTCCCATGTCTGCAATTTTATACTCTGCTGCAGGGGTTCATCTGCAGACATACTGAGTGTTACTGTAGGAGAGAGTGCTGGGCTTTTGTAAAGAAGTTCAGGTATCTCAGTGCAAAAGTTAGCTGAACAGGCTGATTCATCTCTATGGTAACAGCTTCCTCCTCTTTATCGACATTACTTGTTTGTGACAACTTACTATTTCTATTTCCTCTTTCTCCACTTGCAGAAAACTTCACTCCATATTTTGCACAGGAAATTACAACAGCATCTCCAATATGACTGAGATCTCGGCATACACGTGCAGATTCACCAGAAGGCATATTTACTACATAGCTCCTCTTGTTCTGGAACTCCAAGTTGTTCAACAGCTAAATCCATTAACTTCATTCATAGTCTGAAAACTTTTCTTGGTTTGGAGCTTCGAATACAAGTGCCAGGGTGTCCGTATTATCTCCAGCCCTTAGGATAATGATGTCTTCAATGCCAGCACATCTTAGTGTTTTGGACATGCTGGTGAGGTTCACACCCAAGGCCAAGTTGCGGTAGCAGTGGTACATGTTGAAGTCCTCAGAAGGCAGGGTGAGCTGCACCAGGGAGACGTGGGAGGAGTCCAGGCTGTGCAGAGCTCACGTCCCAGCAGGCCTCGTTGATGAGATCCTTAAGCGCCTCCAGCACCTTCTTCAGGATGATGCCTGGACCAGGTGTGCCTCGAACGACGCAGCTACAGACGGAGCCCAGGAGCAAGTTGTAGCCTGCTCCGGCATCACAGGGTAAGAGCCAGCCAGCAAATGCAGAAGGGAAAGCCGAGATCCAGGGAGATAACCTACAAACCCATATACTTTTGATATAATGATGGTTGTAGTCTATATATCAAGGTTCAGTTTGTGTGACATGGTGTGGAAACATGGGTGATTTCAATTGGTGACAAAGTTACCAGTACTGCTAATATTACTGAAATCTGTTGCTTCCATCTGTAATTGATAGAAAAGGTCATTTTCAGATACACATTAGTGAAAATAAATATGTATCTTTTTCCTATCCAAGTTCACAGGCCCTGTGAATTCCATCCCCAAACTCCACCCTGGAACCCTATTCTAGACTTATTTTTGGAAGAAGCACAAAGCTTTGGAGACCATTTCTCTAACTTAAGCTTCTCCCTGTGAAAGGCAGGGCCAGAGTTTCTCCAGGTCTGCATAGTGCAAGTTTCTGGTTCAACTGGCTTGTTTCAGAGCTGAGAGGCAACAATCCTTCATTTCTTCCAATTCAATGTTTTTCCAACACTTTGACCTATAACCCATAATAAGAAATGCATCTTGCATTGAGACTCAGTACCCACACATGCAACAGAAACTAAAATTTCACAAACTCTACCACCTATTATGTATATATTGCATATAGTTTGTTCGGGCTGCCAAACAAAATATCACTGACGTCAGGGATGAAATAGCAGAGATTTATTATCTCACAATTTTGGAGGCTGGAAGTCCAAGATCAAAGTATAAGCAGGTTTGTTTTCTCCTGAAGGCTCTCCCCTTGGGTGGCAGATGTGTCTTCACATAACTTTCCTCAGTGCACCTGCACCTTTGGTGTCTCTGATCTAATCCCCACTTCTTGTAAGGATACCAATCAGTCTGGATCAGGAATCCACCCTAAATGGCCTCATTTTAACAATATCACCGCTTTAAAGACCCTATCTCTGAATATAGTCACATCCTGAGGGACCGGCTGTTGAGACTCCAAGATATATGAATTTGGTGGAGAACACAAATCGGCCCATAACACATAGTAAAGTAAAATCATAACCACGCTTTCCTAAAATGTTATTTGCTAATATTTAAATGTAACACATAACCCTCCTGCCAGAATTAAGAAGACTACATTGCAATGTGTGTGCTTGCTAGTTGTAGGTTTAGGATGGCTTCAAATACAAGTTACAATGCAGTGTGCACAGCTAGCTCACATTCAAGTCTGTCTTTTGAGTTTTATCAGGTCTGGATTGTGAATTGTAGTTCACACCAATAGAACTGTGATTACAGAAACAATACATTCCTTTTCCTAGACAAATGAATTGTCTTCATCTCAATATCTTACCATCATCCTTCAATGTAAAGGAGAAACCAGATCATTCTTCAAGCTTCAAGTCTAATTCAATTATCAGCACATGTATATTTTCCCTAACTACATTTCTTTACTGTTTCAATTTTTTGTGGAAAATAAGGAACATAAGTTTGAGATACAGAATGTGAGATATAACAATACCTCCAATAGCGTTTGTTCAAACTATCTTCATTGTAACATTTTCTTCATATTGTAGTTAGGGCAATCACTTGATTTTTACTTGCTATAACATTAATGTCTTTTGAACACTTCAATATCCTAAATGTGTTGAAATCATGCTTCTCCTCTGATTTCAAACTTAGTTTATTTATTTATTTTTATTTTATTTATTTTTGAGAGAGACAGAGAGAGAGAGAGTAAGTGCACAAGCAGGGGAGGAGCAGAGAAAGTGGGAGAGAGAGAGAGAGAGAGAGAAAGAATCCCAAGCAACTTCCACACTATCAGTGCAGTGAGATAAGGTCATGATCTCAAGGTTCATGAGTTTAAGCCCCACATCAGGCTCTCTACTATCAGTGCAAAGCCTGCTTCGGATCCTCTGTCTCCCTCTCTCTCTGTCCCTCCCCCACTTGCGTGCACATGTGTGCACATTCTCTCTCAAAAACAAATAAACATTTGAAAAATGTTTTTTTCTAAATGAGATTTCTATTCAACTAAAAAAATGTACTTTTGTAGAAGGCAGGGAGTAATAATACAGTGCTTTTTGGATGAATTCAAAATTTTAAAACCATCAACTTAATATAGATTGCTATACACATAGGATATTATATATGAACCTCATCATAACCACAAACCCAAAACCTATAATAGGTACACACAAAAATAAAAAGAAAGAGATCCAAGCATAACACTAAAAAAGTCATCAAATCACAATGGAAAAGAGCAAGAAGAGAGGAATAGA
Organism: Panthera leo; assembly: GCF_018350215.1. NCBI lineage: Eukaryota > Metazoa > Chordata > Mammalia > Carnivora > Felidae > Panthera > Panthera leo. The sequence goes on from NC_056686.1 coordinate 110,058,578, forward strand.
GAAGAACTACAAAAACAACCAGAAAACAATTAACAAAATGGCTAAGTACATACTTATTAATAATTAATTCAAATATAAATGGTCTAAAAGTTCCAATCAAAAAACATAGGGTGGGGGAGCCTGGGTGTCTCAGTTGGTTAAGCATCTGACTTCCGCTCAGGTCATGGTCTTGCAGTTCGTGAGTTTGAGCCCCAAGTCGGGCTCTGTGCAGACAGTTCAGAGCCTGAAGCCTGCTTCAGATTCTGTGTCTCCCTCTCTCTGCCCCTCCCCTGCTTGCACTCTGTCTCTCTGTCTCTCTCAAAAATAAATAAACATTAAAAAATTTTAAAAAAACAACATAGGGTGGCTGAATGGATTAAAAAAAAAAAAATCACCTCTATGCTGTTTATAAGACACTCACTTCAAACCTAAAGACCCACACATATTGAAAGAGAAGAGATAGAAAAGCTACTCCATACAAATGGAAGTGACAAAAAGCTTGGGTAGGTAAACTTATATCTGACAAAATAGACCTTAAAACAAAGGCTAACAATAGACAAAGAATGGTAACACATAATGATAAAGTAATCAATCCAAATAGAGGATCTAACAATTGTAAATATCTATGCGCCCAACATAAAAGCACCTAAATGCATAAAGCAACTATTAACAGACATAAAGGGAGAACTTGACGGTCATACAATAATAATGGGTGACTCTAACACCTCACATATCAATTTTGATATATCATCCAGATAGAAAATCAATAAGGAAAGAGTGGCTGTGAATCACACATTAGACTAGATGGATTTAATAGATGTATACAGAACATTCCACCCAAAAAAACAGCATCATACACACTCTTTTCAAGTGCACATGGAACATTCTCCAGAACAGGTCACATGTCTCCATAAAAAGATGAAACAAGTCTCCATAAAAGATTGAAATCATATCAAGTATCTTTTTTACCATAACAGATTCAAACTAGAAATCAATTATAAGAAGAAATCCTAAAGAAAAAAAAAACACGCACACACAAACACATGGAGGCTAAACAACATGCTGCTAAACAGCCAATAGGTCAATTAAGAATCAAAAAGGAAGTGAATAATACCTTGAGAAGTGAAAATGGAAACACATGGTTCAAAATCTTTGAGATACAGCAAAAGCAATTCTAGGAGGGAAATTTATAGTGACAGAAGGCTAATTCAAGCAACAAGAAAAATCTCAAAAAAAATCTAAACTTACACTGAAAGTAACTAGAAAAAAAGGAACAAACAAAGCCAAAGCTAACAGAAGGAAGAAAATAATGAAAATCAGAGTGGAAATAAATTAAATAGAAACAACAAAAAAAAAAAAGAAAAAATCACTAGAATTAAGAGAGGTTCTTCAAAACTATAAACAAAATTGATAAAACTTTAGAAAGATTCATCAGAGAGAGAAAGAGAACCAAAATAAATCATATCAGTAATGAAAGAGGAGAAATTACAACTAACACTACACAAATACAAAGTTTTATAAGATATTACTAGGATAAATTGTATGCCAATAAATAAAAGCCTAGAAGAAATGGATAAATTCCTAGAAACACACAATCTTCCAAGACTAAATCAGGAAGGAATAGAAAATCTGGGGGCACCTGGGTGGCTCAGTCAGTTGGGCGTCCGACTTCAGCTCAGGTCACGATCTTGCGGTCCGTGAGTTCGAGCCCCGTGTCGGGCTCTGGGCTGATGGCTCAGAGCCTGGAACCTGCTTCCAATTCTGTGTCTCCCTCTCTCTCTGCCCCTCCCCCGTTCATGCTCTGTCTCTCTCTGTCTCAAAAATAAATAAACGTTAAAAAAAAAAAAAAAGAAAATCTGAACAGATTGCTACTGACAAAATTGAATCAGTACAAAAAACTCCCAACAAACAAGAGTTCAGTGGGGCACCTGGGTGGCTCAGTCGGTGAAGCGTCTGCCTTCAGCTCAGGTCATGGTCTCACAGTTCATGGATGCGAGCCCCACATTGGGCTCTGTGCTGACAGCTCAGAGCCTGGAGACTGCTTTGAATTCTTTCTGCCCCTCCCCCACTCATGCTCTGTCTCTCTCTGTCTCACAAAAATGAATAAATGTTAAAAAAATTTTTAAATAAAAAAAAAAAACAACAAAAATAAGAGTTCAGGACCAGATGGCTTCACATCTGAATTCCACTAAACATTTAAAGATAAGTTAATACCTTTCCTTCTCAAACTATTCCAAAAAATAGGAGAGTAAGGAAAACTTCCAAATTCATTCTAGGAGGCCAGCATTACCCTGATACCAAAACCAGACAAGGACACTACAAAAACAAAACAAAACAAAACAAAAAACTACAAGCCAATATCCCTGATGAGCACAGGTGCAAAAATCCTCAACAAAATATTAACAAATGAAATTCAACAATACATTTTAAAAAGTCATCCACCACAATCAAGTGGGATCAATTCCAGAGATGCAAGGATGGTTCAGCATCAGCAAATCAATTAACAAATGAAGGATAGAAATCATATAATCATCTCAACAGATGCAGAAAAAGCTTTTGACAAAATTCAACATCTGTTCATGATAAAAAGTAAACTCAGGACAGCTGGGTGGCTCAGATGGTTAAGCGTCTCAGTTCATGATCTCATGTTTGTGAATTCGAGCCCCACCTCAGGCTCTGTGCAGGAAGCTCAGAGCCTGGAGCCTGCTTCAGATTCTGTGTCTCCCCCTCTCTCTGACCCTCCCCTGCTCACGCTCTGTGTCTCTCTGTCTCTCAATAATAAATAATGTTTTAAAAAATAATAAATAATAAAAAATTCAAAAATTCTCAACAAAGCACATTTAGAGGGAACAAGCTCAACATAATAAAGGTCATATATGACAAATCACAACTAAAATCAGTGAAAAACAGAAAGCTTTTCCCCTAAGGTCAGGGACAAGACAAGGATGTCCCCTCTCACCACTTTTATTCAACATACTACTGAAAGTCCTAGTCACAGCAGTCAGACAAGAAAAAGAAATAAAAGTATCCAAATTGTAAAGGAAGAAATAAAACTGTCAGTATTTGTATGTGACACATTAGCATAAGTAGAAAACCTTAGAGACTCCACCAAAGAAAATTATTAAAACTAATAAAGTCATATGATACAAAATTAATCTATAAAAATCTGTTGCATTTCCAAATGTTAATAACAAAGTAGCAGAAAAGAAATTGAGGAAAAAAAATCCCAATAAGCCTAGTCAGAGAGGAAAATGGTGACAGACAAGGAGGACACTAGGCTCACCTCATCCCAGCAATATAACTAGGTAACTATCAAATCATCCTAAATACCCCAGAAATCAGCCTGAAGACTGACAGAACAAGCTCCAGAACTAAAGGGAGACAAGAGTCCACGTTGAAGAAGGTAGAAAGTATGGTGAAGCAGCTTAGAGAAGAGATGGATCCTGGCTGCTGTTGAGGGAGGGGAGCTGTGGTCACATTAGAAGGGCGAGAGTGAGAAGCACACAGGCGAATACACAGGGAGAATATTTCCCCATAGCCATTGGCTTGGAAAGCAAGAGGGGCTGAATTCATGCCTCCTTGCAAATAGGGCAGCTTAAAGCCTGGAGAAGTAAAGGTCCCCAGACTTGGCTGGGATTGAGCCCTGCAGGCACTGCACTGCTCTTACAGAGAAGGCAGGCAAACAACCCTGGGGGATGGGTGACAACAGCATGGAAATGTCCATCTGAAGAACACATGGGACACACAGTGGAGAGATTATTCATTCTTCTCTTCTTGGAGAGTGTCCCTGAGAGGCAGTGCTCACAGGGGCACCTCTCTGGGAACAAGGGAGCTGAATAGTGCCATTCTTCTCTGATGGCCCTCAATAGAAACGCAGATCCACCTGCAGGAAGCAACACAGTGTAGACATTGGCTACCTAATGTGCTTACACCAAGTCCCACTGCCTTAGGCTCTGATAGAACTGCCCTGCTCAGTCCCAGCAAGGCAGGCCCCTCCTGTAGAAGACCACACAAACTCCTGCCCACAACACGTCTCCTAACAACAGAATTTTGCAGGTCCTCAGTTCCAGGAGAGGTGGTAACAGGTCTCATTTCACAAGCTGACCATAGCATACCTGGTTAAAACTCACTACATCCAGGCCAGGAACAAGCATTGCCCACAGCAGGCAGGGAGAGCCTCTGCAGATGACTGGCCTGGAGGACAGAGCAGCCAGAACACAACAGCAGAGCCCATGTAACACATGCTAGAGGCATTCCCTGAAGTGCCAGACCCTGCACACTACAGGCTCTCTTCTTCATAAGGCCATTACTTTCAGGAAGAGGAGACATAACTGGGATTTCTAACACAGAGAAGATGGCAGAGACTTAGACAAAATGAGCAGACAGAGGAATTTATTCCAAATGAAAAAACACTATAAGGTCACAGCCAGAGATACAAGCAAAACAGATATAAATAACATAACTGATAGAGAATTTATTTATTTATTTTTCAAAAGTGACATTTTAATTTGCCTGGTCAAACATTAGTTTACAGCCACAGGAGTAAAATTGCATTTACAACTCAAATTTCGTCACATTTAATGCTAGATATTGTGGAGCTAATATTTGGACATTAGTCTTTTGTTAAACATTAGCCAAAATAGGGGCGCCTGGGTGGCTCAGTTGGTTGAGCGTCCGACTTCGGCTCAGGTCATGATCTCGCGGTCCCTGAGTTTGAGCCCCGCGTCAGGCTCTATGCTGACAGCTCAGAGCCTGGAGCCTGCTTCAGATTCTGTGTCTCCCTCTCTCTCTGACCCTCCCCTGTTCATGCTCTGTCTCTCTCTGTCTCAAAAATAAATAAACATTAAAAAACATTTTTTAACATTAGCCAAAATAGATGCCTTATTATTTTTTAATTAATAGACCTTATTATTTAGTATAGATTTATTTTTAATATATTTTGTTATCTATTTATTGTTTAATTTACAGCCAAGTTAGCATACAGTGTAACGATGATTTCAGGAGCAGATTCCTTAATGTCCCTTACCCATTTAGATCATCACCCCTCCCAAAACCCCTCCAGCAACCAGCAGTTTGTTCTTTATATTTAAGAAACTTTTAGGTTTTGTCCCCCTCCCTGTGTTTACATTATTTTTGCTTCCCTTCCCTTATGTTCATCTTTTTTGTATCTTAAAGTCCTCATATAAGTGGACTCATACGATAGTGGTCTTTCTCTGGCTGACTAATTTTGCTTAGCCTAATACTCTCCACTTCCATCCATGTAGTTGCAAATGGCAAGATTTCATTCTTTTTGATTGTCGAGTAATACTCCATTGTGTAGATATACCACTTCTTCTTTATCCATTCATCCATTGGTGGACACTTGGGCTCTTTCCATACTTTGGCTATTGTCAATTGTGTTGCTATAAACATTGGGGTGCATGCGCCCCTTCGAAACAGCACACCTGTATCCCTTGGGTAAATACCTAGTAGTGCAATTGCTGGGTCATAGGGTACTTCTATTTTTAATCTTTTAAGGAACCTCCATACTGTTTTCCAGAGTGGCTGCACCAGTTTGCATTCCCACCAACAGTGCAAAAGAGATGCGCTTTCTCCACATCCTCGCCAACATCTGTTGTTGCCTGAGTTGTTAATGTTAGCCATTCTGACAGGTGTGAGGTGGTATCTCATTGTGCTTTTGGTTTGTATTTCCCTGATGATGAGTGATGTTGAGCACTTTTTCATGTGTCTGTCGGCCATCAGGATGTCTTCTTGGAGAAGTGTCTATTCATGTCTTTTGCCCATTTCCTCACGGGATTATTTGTTTTTTGGGTGTTGAGTTTGATAACTTCTTTATAGATTTTGGACACTAACCCTTCATCTGAAATGTCATTTGTAAATATCTTCTCCCATTCCGTCTGTTGCTTTTTACTTTTGCTGATTGTTTCCTTCGCTATGCAGAAGCTTTTCATTTTGATGAGGTCTCAATAGTTCATTTTTGCTTTTGTTTCCCTTGCCTCCAGAGACATGTTGAGTAAGAAGTCGCTGCGGCCTAGGTCAAAGAGGTTTTTGCCTGCTTTCTCCTCTAGGATTTTGATGGCTTCCTGTCTGACATTTAGGTCTTTCATCCGTTATGAGTTTATTTTGTGTATGGTGTAAGAAAGTGGAGCAGGTTCATTTTTCTGCATGTCACTGTCCAGTTTTCCCAACATCATTTGCTAAAAAAACTGTCTTTATTCCATTGGATATTCTTTCCTGCTTTGTCAAAGATTAGTTGGCTATACATTTGTGGGTCCCTTTCTGGGTTGTCTATTCTGTTCCTTTAGATACAGTTTTTGTGTCAGTACCATACTGTCTTGATGATTGCAGCTTTATAATACATCTTGAAGCCTGGGATTGTTATGCCTCCAGCTTTGGTTTCCTTTTTCAAGGTTTCTTTGGCTATTCAGGGTCTTTTCTTGTTCCATACAAATTTCAGGATTGTTTGCTCTAGCTCTGTGAAGAATGCTGGTGTTATTTCCAGGATATGTTTTTATGCGAAAAAAGAAAAAAAGCACAAAGTGCAACCTCAGAGCTGAGAGCATGGAGCCTGCTTTGGATTCTGTGTCTCATTCTCTCTCTGCCCCTCCCCCGCTTGTGCTCTGTCTTTCTCTGTCTCCCAAAAATAAATAAATGTAAAAATAATTTTTAATTAAAAAAAAAAGACCATAACAAGAGACAGAAAAGGGCACTATATAATTATAAAGGAGACAACCCAACAAAAACAAGTAACAATTGTAAACATTTAGGCACCCAAGAGGAGAGCCCTCAAATATATAAAAAAATTAATAGCAAACATAAAGGAACTAATTGATATTAACACAATAATAGTAAGGGGATTTAATACACCACTTATATCAATGGACATGTCATCTAAACAAAAAATCGGGGGTACCTAGCTGCCTCAGTTGGTAAAGCATTCGACTCTTGATCTTCAGGTTGTAAGTTAAAGCCCCAAGTTGGGTGCAGAGATTACTTAAAGTAAAATCTTTTGGGGCACCTGGGTGGCTCAGCCATTGGGCATCCAACTTCAGCTCAGGTCATGGTCTCGCAGTCCATGAGTTCGAGCCCCGCGTGGGGCTCTGTGCTGTCAGTTCGGAGCCTGGAGCCTGCTTCAGATTCTATGTCTCCCTCTCTCTCTGCCCCTCCCCCACTCGTGCTCTGTCTCTCTGCATCAAAAAATGAATAACCATTTAAAAAAAAAATTTAGAGAGGCGCCTGGGTGGCTCAGTTGGTTGAGCGTCCGACTTCACCTTGGGTCTTGATCTTGCAGTCCGTGAGTTCAAGCCCCATGTCAGCACCTGTGCTGACAGCTCAGAGCCTGGGGCCTGCTTCGGATTCTGTGTCTCCCTCTCTCTGCCCCTCCCCCCCACTCATGCTCTGTCTCTCTCTCTCTCTCTCTCTCTGTGTCAAAAATAAATGAACATTAAAAAAATTTTTAATAAAAAAATAAAAATAAAAAAATTTAGAAAGGAAAATCTTTAAACAGAAAATCAGCAAGGAAACAATGGCTTTGAATGACACACTGGATCAGATAGACTTAACAGATACATTCAGAACTTCCCATCCCAAAACAGCAGAATGAATGCACATTCTTTTCAAGTGCACATTCAATATTCTCCAGAATAGATCATATATTGGTTCACAAAACAGGCCTTAGGCAATATAAGAAGATTGAAGTTCTACCATGTTCCTTTTCTGACCACAATGTTACGAAACTAGATGTCAACCACAAGAAAAAATCCGGAAAGACCACAAATACATGGAAGTTAAATAACATGCTACTAAACAATGAATGGGTAAGCCAGGAAATAAGAGAAGAAATGAAAAAATACATGGAAACAAACGAAAATAAAAACACAACAATCCAAAATGTTTTGGATGCAGCAAAAGCAGCCCTAAGAGGGAATTATAGAGCAATACAGGACTACTTCAAGAAGCAAGAAAAGTCTCAAATAACCTAACTTTACACCTAAAGGAGCTGGAAAAAGAAAAACAAACAAAATCTAAAGCCAGAAGAAGGAAGGAAATAATAAAGATTAGAGAAGACACAAATGATACAGAAACTAAAAAACAATAAAACAGATCAATGAAACAAGGGGTTGTTCTTTGAAAAAATTAATAAAGTTGATAGCCCTCTAACCAAACTTATCGAAAAGGAAAGAGAAAGGAACCAACAGAAGAGAGAAAAGAAATAACAACCAACACCACAGAAATACAAACAATTATAAGAGAATATTATGAAATGCCATATGCCAACAAATTGGACAAACTAGAAGAAATGGGTAAATTTCTAGAAACATATAACTTCCCAAAACTGAAACAGGAAGAAATAGAAAACTTGAACAGAATAATAACTAGCAAGAAATTGAGTTAGTAATCAAAAAACACCTAACAAACAAAAGTCCAGGACCAGTTGGCTTCACAGAAGAATTTTACCAAACATTTGAAAAGTCAGGGGCTCCTGGCTGGCTCAGTGGGTTAAGTGTCCAACTCTTGATTTTGGTTCAGGTAATGATCTCATTGTCATGAGATCAATCCCTGCATCAGGCTCTGTGCTGTCAATGCAGAGACTGCTTGGGATTCTCTATTCCCCTCTCTTTCTGTCCCTCCCCCACTTGCATGTTCTCTCTCTCTCTTTCTCTCTCTCAAAATAAACAAATAAAAGCATAAAAAACAAAGAAGAGTTAATATCTTTTCTTCTCAAACTATTCCAAAAGATAGAAAAGGAAGGAAAACTTCCAAATTCATTCTATGAGGCCAGCATTACCCTGATACCAAAACCAGATAAAGACACACACACACATAAAAGAGAACTATAGGCCAATAACTCTGATGAATATCAATGCAAAAATCCTCAACAAAATACTAGCAAACAGAACCCAACGATACATTAAAAAAAATCATTCACCATGATCATGTGGGATTTATTCCTGGGTTGCCATTGAGGTTCAATATTTGCTAATCAACCAATGTGATACATCACATTAATAGAAGAAAGAATAAGAACTATATGATCATTTCAATAGATGCAGAAAAAACATTTGACAAAGGACAACATGCATTCATGATGAAAAAACACAATAAAGTAGGTTTAGAGGGAACATATCTCAACATAATAAAGGCCATATATGAAAAACCCACAGGTAACATCATACTAAATGGAGGAAAACTGAGAGCTTTTCCTCTATGGTCAGGAACAAGACAGGAATGATGTCCATTCTCACCACTTTTATTCAACATAATGCTGGAAGTCCTACCCACAACAGACAACAAAAGAAATCAAAGATAGGGGCTTTTGCCACGACGGCAAGGATGGATGAAGCAGAGCAGCGAGTAAGTGACATAGAAGACAAAATTATGGAGAATAATGAAGCAGAAAAAAGAGGGAAACTAAGGCAAAAGAACATGATACAAGAATTAGAGAACTCAGTGACTTATTAAAAAGGAATAACATCCAAATCATAAGAGTCCCAGAAGATGAAGACAGAGAAAAAAGGGGAGAAGGTTTATGTGAACAAATTACAGCTGAAAACTTTTCTAATCTGGGGAAAGACACAGACATCAAAATCCAAGAAGCACTGAGAACTCCCATTAGATTCAACAAAAAACAACCATCAACAAGGCATATCATAGTCAAATTCACAAAATAAACAGACAAGGAAAGAATTATGAAAGCAACAAAGGAAAAAAGGTTCTTACCATACAAGGGAAGACAGATCAGGTTCACAGCAGACCTATCCACAGAAACTTGGCAGGCCAGCAAGGAGTGGCAGGATATATTCAACTTGCTGAATCAGAAAAATATGCAGCCAAGAATTCTTTATCAAGCAAGGCTATCATTCAAAATAGAAGGAGAGATAAAGAGTTTCCCAGACAAGGGGTGCCTGAGTGGTTCAGTTGGTTAAGCATCTGACTTTGGCTCAGGTCATGATCTCAGTTTGTGAGTTTCAGCCCTGCATTAGGCTCTATGCTGACAGCTCGAAGCCTGCTTCAGATTCTATATCTCCCTCTCTTTCTGCTCCTCCCTGCTCATGTTCTGTCTCTCTCTCTCTCTCTCTCTCTCTCTTTCTCTCTCTCTCTCTCTCAAAAATAAATAAATTAACTAACAAACATTTTTTAAAAATTTAATGAAAAAAAGAGATTCCCAAACAAAAAATAAAGGAGTTTGTGACCAAGAAATTTTAAGGAGGACTCTCTGAGGGAAGAAAAGATGAAACAAAACAAAAAGACCAAAAGCAACAAAGACTAGAAAGAACAAGAGAATACCACCAGAAACTCCAACTCTACAGGCAACACAATGGCAATAAATTCATATCTTTCAGTACTCACTCTAAATGTCAATGGACTAAACACTCCAGTCAAAAGACATAGAGTATCAGAATGGATAAGAAAACAAGATGCATCTATATGCTGTTTACAAGAGACCTATTTTAGACCTTAAGTCACCTTCAGATTGAAATTAAGGGGACAGAGAACCATCTATCATGCTAATGGTCGCCAAAAGAAAACTGGAGTAGACATACTTACTTATATCAGACAAACTAGATTTTTAAATAAAGACTGTAACAAGAGATGAAGAAGGGCGTTATATCATATTTAAGGGGTCTATCCACCAAGATCTAACATTGTAAAGATTTACGTCCCCAACATGAAGACACCCAAATATATAAACCAATTAATTATGAAACTCAAAATCAATGACAAGAAAAAATTCGGAAAGACCACAAATACTTGGAGATTAAAGAACATCCTACTAAAGAATATATGAGTTAGGGGCGCCTGGGTGGCGCAGTCGGTTAAGCGTCCGACTTCAGCCAGGTCACGATCTCGCGGTCCGTGAGTTCGAGCCCCGTGTCAGGCTCTGGGCTGATGGCTCGGAGCCTGGAGCCTGTTTCCGATTCTGTGTCTCCCTCTCTCTCTGCCCCTCCCCCGTTCATGCTCTGTCTCTCTCTGTCCCAAAAATAAAAAAATAAAGTTGAAAAAAAAAAAAGAATATATGAGTTAACCAAGAACGTAAAGAGGAAATTAAAAAGTACATGGAATAAAATGACAGTGATAACACCACAGCCCAAAACCTCTGGGATGCAGCAACGGCAGTCATAAGAAGGAAGTATATAGCAATCCAGGCCTTCCTAAAGAGGAAAGAAAGGTCTCAGACACACAAAAAAACTTTACACCTTAAAAAGCTGAAAAAAGAACAGCAAATAAAACCCAAAACCATCAGAGGATGGGAAATAATAGAAATTAGAGCAGAAATCAATGATATCAAAATCAAAAGAGCAATAGAACAAATCAATGAAATCAGGAGCTGGTTCTTTGAAAGAATTAACAAAATTGACAAACCTCTAGCCAGATTGATCAAAAAGAAAAAGAAAAGGACCCAAATAAATAAAATCAAGAATGAAAGAGGAGAAGTCACAACCAACACTGTAGAAACACAAACAATAATGAGATATTATGAGCCAATATGCCAATAAATTGGGCAATCTGGAAGAAATGGACAAATTCCTAGAAACATATAAACTACTGAAACTGAAACAGGAAGAAATAGAAAATTTGACCAAACCCATAACAAGTAAAGAAATTGAATTAGGAATCAAAACTCTCCCCAAAAACAAGAGTCCAGGACCGGATGGCTTTCCAGGGGAATTCTACCAAACATTTAAAAATTAGTCAAACACCTATTCTTTTGAAGCTGTTCCAAAAAATAGAAAAGGAAGGAAAACTTCAAACTGAATCTACAAGGCCAACATTACCTTGATTCCAAAACCAGACAAAGTCCCCACTAAAAAGGAGAACTCAGACCAATTTCCCTTATGAACATGGATGCAAAAATTCTCAACAAGATACTAGCCAACTGGATCCAACAATACAGTAAAAGAATTAATCACCACAATAAAGTGGGATTTATACCTGGGATGCAGGGCTGGTTCAATATCCATGAATCAATCAATGTGATACATAACATTAATAAAAGAAAGGACAAGAACCACATGACCCTCTCAATAGATGCAGAGAAAGCATTTGACAAAATACAGCATCGTTTCTTGACAAAAACCCTCGAGAGAATAGAGATAGAAGGATCACACCTCAAGACCATAAAAGCCATATATGAAAGACCCACCGCTAATATCATCCTCAGTGGGGAAAAACAGAGCTTTCCCCCTAAGGTCAGGAACACGACAGGGATGTCCAGTATTGCCACTGTTATTCAACATAGTATTGGCAGTCTTAGCCTCAGCAATCAGACAACACAAAGAAATGAAAGGCCTCCCAGTCAGCAAGGTTCAGTCAAACTTTCACTCTTTAAAGTCAGCATGATATTCTATGTGGAAAACCCAAAAGATTCCACCAAAAAACTGCTAGAACTGATCCATGAATTCAGCAAAGTCGCAGGATATAAAATTAATGCACAGATATCGGTTGCATTTCTATACACCAATAATGAAACAGCAGAAAAAGAAATCAATGAATTGATCCCATTTACAATTGCACCAAAAACCATAAAATACCTAGGAATAAACATAACCAAAGAGGTGAAAAATCTATGCACTGAAAACTATAAAAAGCTTATGAAAGAAATTGAAGAAGACACAAAAAAATGAAAAAAAATTCCATGCTCCTGAATTGGAAGAACAAACATTATTAAAGATTGATACTACCCAAAGCAATCTACATATTTGATGCAATCCCTATAAAAATAATACCAGCATTCTTCACAGAGCTAGAGCAAACAATCCTAAAATTTGTACGAAACCAGAAAAGACCTCGAATAGCGAAAGCAATCCTGAAAAAGAAAACTGAAGGTGGATGCATCACAATTCTGGACTTTAAGATGCATTACAAAGCTGTAATCATTAAGACAGTATGGTACTGGCACAAAAACAGACACTCAGACCAATGGAACAGAATAGAGCCCAGAAATGGACCCACAAACAATGGCCAACTAATTTTTGACAAAGCAAGAAAGAATATCCAATGGAATAGAGTCTCTTTCAGCAAGTGGTGCTGGGAAAACTGGACAGTGACATGCAGAAAAATGAACCTGCTCCACTTTCTTACACCATACACAAAAATAAACTCAAAATAGACAAAAGACCTAAATGTAAGACAGGAAGCCATCAAAATCCTCGAGGAGAAAGAGGGCAAAAACCTCTTTGACCTAGGCCGCAGCAACTTCTTACTGAACATGTCTCTGGAGGCAAGGGAAACAAAAGCAAAAATGAACTATTGGGACCTCATCAAAATAAAAAGCTTCTGCACGGCAAAGGAAACAATCAGCAAAACTAAAAGGCAACCGATGGAACGGGAGAAGATATTTGCAAATGACGCATACCTTTGTTACTATCCAAAATCTATAAAGAAGTTATCAAACTCAACACCCAAAAAACAAATAATCCAGTGAAGAAATGGGCAAGACATGAATAGAGAAGACATCCAGATGGCCGACAGACACATGAAAAGATGGTCAACATCACCTATCACAGGGAAATAGAAATTAAACCACAATGGATACCACCTCACACCTGTCAGAATGGCTAACATTAACAATTCAGGCAACAACAGACGCTGGCGAGGATGCGGAGAAAGAGGAACACTTTTGCACTGCTGGTGTGAATGCAAACTGGTGCAGCCAGACACTCTGGAAAACAGTATGGAGGTTCCTCAAAAAATTAAAAATAGAACTACCCTGGGGTACGTGGCTCAGTCGGTTAAGCATCAGTAAACTTCGGCTCAGGTAATGATCTCACAGCTCATGGATTTGAGACCTGTGACGGGCTCTGTTCTGACAGCTCAGAGCCTGGATCCTGCTTCAGATTCTGTGTCTCCATCTCTCTCTGCCCCTCCCCCTCTTGCTGTCTGTCTCTCTGTCTCTCAAAAATAAATAAACATTTTTTTAATTAAAAAATAAGTAGAACCCTACGACCCAGCAATTACACTACTAGGTATTTATCCAAAGGATACAGGTGTGCTGTTTCGAAAGGGCACATGCACCCCAATGTTTATAACAGCACTGTCAACAATAGCCAAAGTATGGAAAGAGCCCAAATGTCCATCAACTGATGAAAGGATAAAGAAGATGTGGTATAGGGGCTCCTGGATGGCTCATTCAGTTAAGTGTCCGACTTAGGCTCAGGTCATGATCTCACAGTTTGTGGGTTCGAGCCCCGCATGGGGCTCTGTGCTGACAGATAAGAGCCTGGAGCTTGCTTCAGATTCTGTGTCTCCCTTTCTCTCTCTTCCCCTCCCCTGTTCACACTCTGTCTCTCAAAAAAGAATCATTTAAAAAAAAAAAAGATGTGGTGTATATATAGACAATGGAATATTACTTGAAAGCAAAAAGAATGAGATCTTGCCATTTGCAACAAAGTGGATAGAGCTAAAGTATATCATGCTAAGCAAAATTAGAGAAAGACAAATATCAATGACTTCACTCATATGTGGAAATTAAAATACAAAACCGATGAACATAAGGGAAGGGAAATAAAAATAATATAAAAACAAGGAGGAGAACAAAACACAAGAGACTCTTAAATACAGAGAACAAACTGAAGTTTGCCAGAGGGGTTGTAGAGGGGGGGGATGGGCTAAGTGGGTAAGGGGCATCAAGGTCGACACTTGTTGAGATGAGCACTGGGTGTTATACATAGGGATGAATCACTGGAATCTACTCCTGAAATCATTATTGCACTACATGCTAACTTGGATGTAAATTAAAAAAAAAAAAAAAAAAAAAAACCAAAAACTCTGGATGATTAGTAAAAAATATGGCATCAATATAAATGTTTGTTTTGTAGCCCAAATTTCTGGTGTACTTCTGTGGGGGATATCTTAAGATGTATTATAAAGGTTTGTGGAAATGGATTAGTATAATGATTGTTAGCTAATTGCCCAAATGAATTTCTCCCTTTCTTTCTACTAATGCAGTATTTCTAAGGTAATAGACAAGTTGAGTCACAGTAGTGGGTGGTTAGAAGGAATTATTTCTTGTGTGTAAAAAAAACCAATATCAAATAAATAAATAAATAAATAAATAAATAAATAAATAAATAAAAAAAACCCAATAACTTAGGGGTGCCTGGGTGGCTCACTTGATTGAGCATCTGTTTTCGGCTCAAGTCATGATCTCATGATTTGTGAGTTCAATCCCTGCATCAGGCTCTATGCTGACAGCTTGGAGTCTGGAGCCTGCTTCAGATTCTGTGTCTCCCACTCTCTGTGCCCCTCCCCCACTCACACTCTCTCTCCCTCTCTCTCTCTCTCTCTCTCTCTCTCTTTCTCTGTACAAAATAAATAAACATTTAAAAAAATTTTTTTAAATAAAAATAACTTAAGAAATAATAAATCATTTTAAAAAATCAAAGGCATCCAAAATGGCAAGGAAGTGTGAAACTTTCACTATTTGCAGGTAACATGATGCTATACATAGAAAACCTGAAAATCTCTACCAAAAAACTGATAGAATTGATAAATGAATTCAGTAAAGTCATAAGATACAAAATCAACATACAGAAATCTGTTGCATTTCTATAAACCAATAATGAAGCAGCAGAAAGAGAAATTAAGGAATCAATCCCATTTACAATTGCACCAAGAACACAAAACACCTAGGAATAAACCTAACCAAATATTTGAAAGACCTGTACCCTGAAAACTATAAAACACTCATGAAAGAAATTGAAGATGACACAAAGAAATGGAAAGACATTCCATACTCATGGGTTGGAAGAACATACTGTTAAAATGTCTACACTACCCAAAGCCATCTACACATTCAGTGTAATCCCTATCAAAATAACATGAGCATTTTTCACAAAGCTAGAATAAATCCTAAGATGTATATGGTACCACAAAAGACCCTGCATACCAAAGCAATCTTGAAAAAGAAAAGGAAAGCCAGAGTCATCACAATTCCAGACTTCAAGTTATATTACAAAACTGTAGTAATCAAAACAGTATGGTACTGGCACAAAAATAGACACATAGATCAATAGAATAGAATAGAAAGCCAGAAATGAACCCACAATACATGGTCAATTAATCTTTGACAAAGCAGGAAAGAGTATCCAGTTGGAAAAAGACTGTCTCTTCAACAAATGATGTTGGGAAAACTGGACCACAACATGCAGAAGAATGAAACTGGACCACTTTCTTACACCATACACAAAAGTAACCTCAAAATGGATGAAAGACCTAAATGTGAGACCTAAAAACATAAAAACTCTAGAAAAGAACACAGACAGTAACCTCTTTGACATGGGCTTTGGCAATTTCTTCCTAGATATGTCTCCCGAGGGAAAGGAAACAAAAGCAAAAATAAACTATTGGGACTACATCAAAATAAAAATCTTCTGTGGCACCTGGGTGGCTTCGGCCTCCAACTTCTGATTTCAACTCAGGTCATGATCTCATGGTTCAAGGGTTCAAGCCCTACATAGGGTTCTGTGCTTGCAGTATGGAGCCTGCTTGGGATTCTCTCCCTCTCTGCCTCTCTCTGCTCCTCCCCAGCTCATTTGCTTTCTCTCTCTTTCAAAGTAAATAAACTTTTAAAAAATTTTAATAAAAAAATAAATAAATCTTCTGCACAGTGAAGGAAATAATCAACAAAACTAAAAGGCAGCCTAAAGACTGGGAGAAGGTATTTGCAAATGACATACCCAATAAAGGATTAGTGTCCAAAATATATAAAGAACTTATAAAACTCAACACCCAGGAGCACCTGGCTGTCTCAGTCTGTAGCTGATGTGACTCTTGATCGTGGGGGTATTGAGTTTGAGCTCCACATTTGATGTAGAGTTTACTTAAAAACAAAACTCAACACTCAAAAAACGAATAATCCAATTAAAAAATAGTCGGAAGACATAAATAGACATTTTTACAAAGAAGACATCCAGATGGCCAACAAACCCATGAAAAGATGTTCAACATCACTTTCATCAGGGAAATACAAATCAAAACCACAATAAGATATCACCTCACATCTGTCAGGATGGCTAAAATCAACAACACAAGAAATAATGAGTGTTGGTGAGGATGTGGAGAAAGGGGAACCCTCATGCACTGTTGGTGGAAATGTAATTTGCTTCAGCCACTACAAAAAATAGTATGGAAGTTCCTCAAAAAATTAAAAACAGGGGCGCCTGGGTGGCTCAGTCGGTTAGGCATCCAACTTTTGATTTTGGCTCAGGTCACGATTTCACAGTTTATAAGTTCCAGCCCTGCTTCAGGCTCTGTGCTGGCAGTGTAGAGCCTGCTTGAGATTCTCCCTCTCTCTCTCTGCCCCTCCCATGCTCTCTCTCTGTCTCAAAATAAATAAATAAACTTTTAAAATATTCAAAATAGGGGCACCTGGGTGGCTCAGTCAGTTGAGGGTCTGACTTCAGCTCATGATCTCGTGGTTTGTGAGTTCAAGCCCCACGTTGGGCTCTGTAATGACAGCTCAGAGCCTAGAGCCTGCTTCGGATTCTATATCTCCCTCTCTCTCTGCCCCTCTCCTGCTCATGCTCTGTCTCTCAAAAATAAATAAACATTAAAAAAATTTTAATAAAAAATTAAAAATAGAATATCATATGACCCAGAAATTCTACTTCTGGGTATTTATCAGAAGAAAATGAAAACACTAACTCAAAAAGATACTTGCAGCCCTATGTTCATTGCAGCATTATTTATAAGAGTCAATATATGGAAGCAACATATGTGCCCATCAACAGATGAATAGATAAAGAAGATATGGTGTATATACACAATGGAATATTACTCAGCCATAAAAATGAATGAAATCTTGTCATTCATGACAACCTGGATGGACCTAGAAGGTATTATGCTAAATGAAACAAATAAGACTGTAAAAGACAAATATCAGATTATTTCACCTGTATGTGGGAACCAAAAAACAAAACCACCACCACCAAAACAGAAAAGAGATTCATAAATACAGAAAACAAACTGATGGTTGCCAAATGGGCAATAGGTGTACAGGTGAAGTAGGTAAAGGGTACAAACTTCTAGTTACAAAAATAAATAAATCTCAAAGATGAAAAGTATGGCATAGGGAATATAGTCAATAATATTGTAATAACTTTGTATGATGACAAATGGTAACTATATTGTGGTGACCATTTTGTAGTATACATAATTATAGCATCACTATATTGTATGCCTGAAACTAATATACTATATGTCAACTACACTGCAATTAAAAACTAGGACATATTCTATATCCATGCATGATAGGTGAGTATTTCTTAAATGTCTACTTTGACACACAATATGCCATTAAATATGACACTGAGGCATTTTCATTAATATTTATATAACAACTAAGACATTGGAATAATAGTTTTATTTCATTTTTATTTCTTTGAACACATTTAATGGGCTTTTTTATAAGTTCAGCATGAGTTAATTCTTATATGTACTTTCAGGTAAAAGTGAACATTCTTTTTCTTTCCATTCAAATATGCAACTGCTCTCACAACAGTTATTGAAAAGATAATTTTATTCCCATTGAATTACCTTTGCACAATTTGGAAATGCAATTTATTGTACAGAAGGGGGATTTGTTTCTACATTTTCTATTCTGTTCCATTGAATGACATAGCTATCCTTACTGCAATACTTCGTTGTCCTGATGACTGTAGCTTTACACTAAGTCTTGAAAGACTTGAAATCAGGTGGTATAGGTCTTCTGACTTTATCCTTTGTTTTTAAGATTTTTTTTAGGTCTTGGGGACCCTGTGTGGCTCAACTGGTTAAGCATCTAACTTTGGCCCAAGTCATGATTTTATGGTTTGCAAGTATAAGCCCTACATAGGCTCTCTGCTGTCAGCATGAAGCCCGCTTTAGATCCTCTGTCCCCCTTTTTCTGCCCCTCCCCAGTTTGCACACGTGCATGTGCACGCTCTTTCTCCCTCTCTCCCTCTCTCAAAAATGCATATTTAAAAAAAAAAAAAAAAGATTGTTTTGGGTCTTTTGCATCTCCTGATTCTAAAATGTGTATATCCATTACATGTGTATACAAACATACGTATCTCTTTGTACACTTTAGAACCAGCTTGTCAATTTCTGCAAGAGCTTGCTGGGATTTTGATTGGGATTATGTTGAATCCATAGATTGATGTGGGCAAAATTGTCACTTTAACATTTAGTCTACTAATCCAAACTCATGGCATGTATCTCCACTTATTTCATTTTTCAGTTTCTATCAGCAATCTTTGGAGATTTTTTATATACAGTGTTTTGTAAATATGTATTTTGTTAAGTTTACCCATAAGTATTTTATTTTTGTTGCTATCATAAATGGTATTATTTCTAAATTTCATTTTCTTAAAAGTTCATCACTATTACATAGACACAGAATTGATGTTTATATATTGACCATATATTCTATGACCTTGCTACATTCACTAACTTGGTTGTTGTTGTTCTCTGGTTCTCTAGCTTTCCAGGATATAGGCCCATTTGACTTTCCTTCACTGTCCAAAAATACCTGAAAGAGGCAGATTCCTAGTCCCATTTGTGCTGACTTTACAGGCATCTCAGCTATCCAAGGCTGTAGTGGTGAAGTGGTTGCAATAGTGGAACAAGATGACAAGTCCAGTATTGTCACTTTTATTTGGGATCAGACAGGAATACTTGTGTTAGAACTGTTTAACTGCACAGAATTCATAAAATAAGAAAAAAATTTAATATCAACACTTGGAAATATTTTTAAAAGTCTCTCTGACCCCTCTGGAATTTTCTATTTCCTTTTACTTCAGCTTCTCTATCCAGGAGACCCTTGGGAGCTGTGACTTCTGGTGTCCAGAGGTCTTCTCTGCCTCTCCCTCTGTGATTCCCTTGGTGCCACACTACCTCAGGGTGGCAACCCCAATCTGGCCAAGGACAAAACTGAAGTAATTTCCATTTCTTTCTTGCCAACGTGGGACATATTCTCGCTCGTGATTATTCTGATAATTCTTCTTGCACAGAAGACTTGTCTGTCAGGTCCCTGCTCAGCTTTTGGGGGAGGGGTGGTGGAGTAAGGGCATAGTAGATGGGAGGGCCTGGGACATTGTCAGAGCTGCGGGAAAAAGAGGAATCAGAAGAGCATCAGGGATAATGAAGGAACAGTGAAGAAAGGAGAGACTAAGTCAAGAAGGGTAAACAGAACAGCTGACCAATGCCTGAATTAGCTGTTTATATACACAAAAATGCTCTTATTGACATAGATTAAAATGTCATGATAAAATTTCAGACTTCCAGACAAAACTATAGTAGTTAAAACAAAATAGTATTGGCACAAAAAAATAGATGCATAGATCAATGGAGCATAATAATAGAAAGCTCAGAAATAAACCTACAGTTATGTGGCCAATTAATTTTCAACATAGCAAGAAAGAATATGCAGTGGGGGAAAAGGCGGTGTCTTTGACAAATAGTGTTGAGAAAACTGGACAGCAACATGCAGAAGAATGAAACTGGACCACTTTCTTACACCATACACAAGAGTAAACTCAAAATGGATTAAGGGCCAAATGTGAGACCTGAAACCACAAAAATCCTAGAGGAGAACACAAGCAGTAACCTCTTTGACATGGGCCATAGCAACTTCTCCCTAGATATGTCTTCTGGGGGATGGGAAACAAAAGCAAAACAAACTATTGGGACTACATCAAAATAAAAAGTTCCTGCACAGCAAATAGTATCCCAAATATATTTTAAAGTTATACAACCCAACATCCATAAAACAAAGAATCCGATTAAAAAATAGGTGGGAGACATGAAGAGACATTTCTCCAAACAAAACATCCAGATGGCCAACCGACACATGAAAAAATACTCAACATCACTCATCATCAGGGAAATGCAAATCAAAACTACAATGAGATTTCACCTCACACCTGTCAGAATAGCTAAAATCAACAACACAAGAAACACAAGTGTTGGTGAGGATGTGGAGAAATAGAACCCTCGTGCATTGTTGATGGGAATGTAAACTGATGCAGCCACTATGGAAGATATTATAGAGGTTTCTCAAAAAATAAAAAAAAAGAACTACCCGGTGACCCAGTAATCATACTACTGGGTATGCACTCAAAGAATACAAAAACACTAATTCAAAGGGATACATGGATCCCTGTATTTATTGCAACATTGTTTACGATAGCCAAATTATGGGAGCAACCTAAGTGCCCATCAATAGATGAATGGATAAAGAAGATATAGTATATATATGCAGTGTAGTATAATTCAGCCATAAAAAAGAAGGAAACCTTGCCATTTGCAACAACATGAATGGATCTAGAGAGTATAATGCTAAGCGAAACAAGCCAGTCAAGAGAAAGACAAATACCATATGATTTCACTCATATATGGAATTTTAAGAAACAAAACAAATGAACAAAGGAACAAAAAGAGAGACAAACCAACACAGACTCTTACTGTAGAGAACAAACTGATGGTTCTCAGAGGGGAGGTGGGTAGGGGGATGGATGAAATAAGTGAAGGAGATCAAGAATACACTTATCTTGAAAAGCTCTGAGTAATGTATGGACTGGTTGAATCACTATACTGCATACCTGAAACCAATATAACACTATATATTATCTATGTGGAATTAAAATTTTCAACTTTAAATGATTAAAAGCAAATAGGAAAGTATACTCAAATGCTGAAAAGCAGGACTGCCAGCTCTAGAGCCATCTGAGGATTCTTCACAAGGATGCTAGACTCCAGAGAGTCAGGCCTCCAAAGGTGACCTCTATGGTGAAGAGTTCCTTTTACCAAAGCAGATAGTTTTTCTCAAGGCCAGCTTGCTGGAAAAAGAGGCTCTAGAACAGAGGTCTTTGAGCTAGATGGCTCAATCTAGTGTGAGAGAAAGCCAGGTGATTTCGAGATGTGTGGATCAGGAAGGAAAAAAGGGCCCAGACAGGTCTGGCAAGCCACCTGTGCTTTTCCCTATTCCAGATCCAAGAGAGGCTGCAGTGACCCAGTAGATTTTGTGGATCACCTCCTTCCTGAAGGGGCTGGACTCCAACTGGCTTAGCTGATCAAAGGTATTATCAGTGGAAGTAGTTAAGCAGTGGGGACTCCAGGGGATTTGCCAAACAAAGCTTTGTAGAAGGGGCAGGAGCAAGTCTCTGCACCTGGAGAGAGTGCCCACTGGACTTTTTTATATGGCCCATGGCTTCTGTGTGGCGGGTGAAAGAGGCGGTAGGGAATGTGTCCAGGAATGGAATCATATGCCAACTTTTCAGAGGGTCTGAGGCCACCAAGAGTCAAAAGGGTCCAGACTGAGCATCTGAAAAAAAGGCCCATGGAGTCCACAAAAGGCCTTAGGGAGAGGGAGTAGGTATGAGATCTGATTCTGCAGACTGTCAGGATGGCTATGCCCTGATACTGCTTGACTTCCCACTAACATTGTACTGGCACTCAGCATAGTAGCCTAGCATCTTTTTTTTTTTTTTTTTTTTTTTTTTTTTTTTTATTAAGATGCTCACTTTATTGAAGTGGTCTGGGACCAAACCCACAATGTCTCTAAGGTATGTTCCTATATGTATTTGTGAATTTGGTTTTTAAAAAATTTATTGGGTTATCATTGCCAATAGATATCAAACTAAAGTCGTTTTATAGCTTACTTTTTAAAAATTTAATTTATTCTTTAATTTACATCCAAGTGAGTGAGCATATGGTGCAACAATGATTTCAGGAGTAGATTCCTTAATGTCTCTTCCCCATTTAGCCCATCCCCCCTCCCACAACCCCTCCAGTAACCCTCTTTTTGTTCTCTATATTTAAGAGTCTCTTATGTTTCTTCCCCCTCCCTGTTTTTATATTATTTTTGCTTCCCTTCCCTTATGTTCATCTTTTTTGTATCTTAAAGTTCTCATTATGAGTGAAGTCATATGATATTTGTCTTTCTCTGACTGACTAATTTTGCTTAGCATAATACCCTCCAGTTCCATCCACATAGTTGCAAATGGCAAGATTTCATTCTTTTTGATTGCCGAGTAATACTCCATTGTCTATATGTACCACATCTTCTTTATCCATTCATCCATCGATGGACGTTTGGGCTCTTTCCATACTTTGGCTATTGTTGATAGTGCTGCTCTAAGCATTGGGGTGCATGTGTCCCTTCGAAACAACACACCTGTATCCCTTAGGTAAATACTTAGTAGTGCAATTGCTGGGTCATAGGGTAGTTCTATTTTTAATTTTTTGAGGAACCTCCATACTGTTTTCCAGAGTGGCTGCACCAGTTTGCATTCCCACCAACAGTGCAAAAGAGATCCACTTTCTCTGTATCCTCGACAACATCTGTTGTTGCCTGAGTTGTTAATGTTAGCCATTCTGACAGGCGTGACGTGGTATCTCATTGTGCTTTTGATTTGTTTTTCCCTGATGATGAGTGATGTTGAGCATTTTTTCATGTGTCTGTCAGCCATCAGGATGTCTTCTGGGAGAAGTGTCTATTCATGTCTTTTGCCCATTTCTTCACTGGATTATTTGTTTTTTGGGTGTTGAGTTTGATAACTTCTTTATAGATTTTGGATACTAACCCTTTATCTGATATGTCATTTGTAAATATCTTCTCCCATTCCGTCGGTTGCTTTTTACTTCTGCTGATTGTTTCCTTCTCTATGCAGAAGCTTTTCATTTTGATGAGGTCCCAATAGTTCATTTTTGCTTTTGTTTCCCTTGCCTCCAGAGACATGTTCAGTAAGAAGTTGCTGCGGCCTAGGTCAAAGAGGTTTTTGCCTGCTATCTCCTCGAGGATTTTGATGGCTTCCTGTCTTACATTTAGGTCTTTTGTCCATTGTGAGTTTATTTTTGTGTATGGTGTAAGAAAGTGGAGCAGGTTCATTTTTCTGCATGTCACTGTCCAGTTTTCCCAGCACCACTTGCTGAAGAGACTGTGTTTATTTCATTCGATATTATCTCCTGCTTTGTCAAAAATTAGTTGGCCATATATTTGTGGGTCCATTTCTGGGTTCTCTATTCTGTTCCATTGGTCTGAGTGTCTGTTTTTGTGCCAGTACCATACCTTCTTGATGATTACAGGTTTGTAATACAGCTTGAAGTCCGGGATTGTGATGCCTCCTGCTTTGGTTTTCTTTTTCAAGATTTCTTTGGCTATTCAGGGTCTTGTTTGCTTCTATACAAATTGTAGGATTATTTGTTCTAGCTCTATGAAGAATGCTGGTGTTATTTTGACAGGGATTGCATTGAATATGTAGATTGCTTTGGGTAGTGTTGACATTTTGACAATCTTTGTTCTTCCTATCCAAGAGCATGGAATATTTTTCCTTTTTTTGTGTGTGTCTTCTTCAATTTCTTTCATAAGCTTTCTATAATTTTCAGTGTATAGATTTTTCACCACTTTGGTTGGATTTATTCCTAGGTAATTTATGGTTTTTGGTGTGCCCCAGCTTCTTCCTTCCTCCATGGAGATGCCCCAGCTCCAATGCTTCTGCTCCTCTCTGGCTTTTCCAGTTGCCCCCATGGCTCCTCAGGAGCAACTCTGCTTTTACCCTCATACTCGATCTACCCTGATTCCTCCAGGGAGCTGACCTGTTCCATCTGCCCTGTGTCAGCCTGTATGGCAGGTCTGCCAACATGGCTTACCAGAACATGAACTCCTGGTGTGACCTGAGAGCATAAAGATAGGAAATGTCTTGTCTGGTGTCGGACAGCTGACTAGAAGCAGAGTCAGGGTAGAAATCAGATCCCCAAACCCCAGGACTTAATTAGACATGTAGCATGGTACATAGAATAGTGGCCTACCAAAGATGCCCACCCTCCGATCCCTAGAACCTTACATGGCAAAAGGGGATTTGCAGATGTAATTAAAGTTATAAATCCTGATATGGGGAGATTATCCTGCATTATTCTGGTGGGTACAGTTTAATCACATGAGTCTCTAAAAGCAGAGAGCTTCTCCCGGCTTGCTCAGAGAGATGAAATGGAAGAAGAAGAAGAGATTCAAAACATGAGCGGGACCCTTGTATTGCTGGCTTTAAAGATGAAGAAGGAGCCCAGATCCAAGAAATGTGAGCCCTCAGCTGACAGCAGCAAGAAAAGAAGACCTTGGTCCTACAAACGCAGGGATCTGAATTCTGCCAACAAGGCACATGAGCAAGGAAAGCCTCCAGAAAACAGCCTGCCTGACACCAGGTGAGATTTACATTGGACGAATGAGCTGAGAAACAATAAGACAATAAATGTGGGTTCTTTCGGTTTGTGGTAATTTTTTATAACAGCCACAGAAAACTAATTCAGATACATACTCAAAGGTTCACAGCACCCAAAGAAGAGCCCAAAGAGCAGACTCCAGAAAGCAGACTCCAGACTCCAGAAAGCAGACTCCAGCAGACTCTGGCATCCTATGTACCAGAACCTTGAAGGGTGCCATGAGATGACTGGGCTCCATTCTCATTCAATGTCTGCCATGTCTCCACATAAGTTTCCAGTTCATGAGAGAGAATTCACTCTTCCAGCAGGGCCCATACCAATCCTGGTGGTCAGGGGACAGGACCATGTGATTGTCATCACCATATGTGGGGTTGTGGAGATGAGTCTTTCCTAGGAGGAAGGACTATGGATTAGCCAAAACACCAGTTGCTCACTGGTAGTGTTCAGGCACATTCTTCTATAAAAAGTGTTTGAACGATGGTTCTTCACTGGGATTTCTATGGTCACACAGGCCTGGGAGTAAAGATATTGTCATAATAATGGTCACCACTTATTTGTTCTGTGACTCTGCCTCTACCCTTCTGCAGGGAAGTTTTATTGTATTTATATAATGTTCTCTGAGGGTGGTGATGGAAGTGTTTCATTGGGTTCTGTGTAACTAGCCTCTGTGGAGTGCCTGTCACTTAGTCTATCGGTGGAATGAGTGGCCCATTCTTCCTGTCTGCTCCATAGGCCATTCTTCCTGTCTGTCCACATGTCCAAAGGACATGTGCCATGGTCTTCTCCTCTGGCTGCCGGGGTGATCTCTCTTGTCCTTTGTAACACCACAGACAGTAACCTAGCCTCTAATGTGGGCACACTCACAGCTCTGCTTCTGGCAGCCACCGTGAGATCTCAGGGTTGGGGGTAACAAATGACATTGGCATTTGTTACTATGGAAACTATTCACAGCTGTGTTAGTGGTTCTTTGACATCTCAACCTCCCACAGAGGCTGAAATGAAAAAAACATTCTTTCTGCCTTTTGTGTTTCTCTCTACCCTTTGCATGAGTTCTGTGAAATACCACTAGTTGCCTACTGAATGACCAATCTTCCCTTCCTTCCTAAAAATAGTGTCTTCAATTTTTAGCTAGACACATTTCTGTCAAGGAAAACACCTGCAGTCCCCAGACTCTTTTGCAACACAGTGTCTGTGTTCCAGCCACTGAGATATTAGTGGAATAGTCCTGTGCAGCTTCCAGTAAAGATGGGGCCTTTTTTGCTCCTTACTCCTGGCTAAAATACAGATGTGATGGTGTGGTACAATAAATAATTTGTCTGGTCTTTGTGCTGGGTTCCTGGCATCAAGCTTCAAAGAAGTTTGGGATCTCCTGGATGAGGAGGGTGACTTTGTTATGTTAATGAGATGATTCCTGGTGGGCCTTTAGATAGCTCTAGGATGGGGCAGAGGGCTGGGGCTTTCAGCTCTGGTGTTGGAAAAGGGGCTGGAGATTGAGTTCAGTCATCTGGCCAATGATTTCATTGCTCATGCTTACATAGTGAAATACCACTATAGATTCTAGACATTGAAGTTCAGAGAAGTTTCCTGGCTGATGAACACACTGATGTGCTAGGAGGGTGATGCACCCCAATTCTGTGAGAAGAGGGCATACAAGATCTGCATTTCCTCTCAGATCTCACCCTATGTGTGTCCTTGACAATAAAACTGTAATTGTAACTACAGTGCTTTCCTGAGTTTCATGAGTCATTCTGGTGAGTTTTTAAACAAATTTGTGGGAACCCCCCAAATTTGTAGCCAATTAGAGGTGCGAGTGGCCTGGGGACCCCCTGAAATTTATTGCTGGGGGCAATAAGTGAGGGCAGCCTGGGGAGGACCCTGCCCCCAACCTGGGGAGGCCTACACTAATGGGTGGTTAGTGTCTCGACTGAATTGCAGTCCACTTAGCACTAGACCAGCTGGGGTGGAACCAGAGTAATAGATGGCTAGAGCTGGTGCTGCCAACTTGGATCATGAAATTTGACAAAGCAGGAGACAGCAACTGGGATCTTTGTAGATGGCATGGCCACTGTATCACCTCTCAACTGCCTGCCTTCAGGTTCACACCTCACCTTGACAGGGTTAGGCTGCTACAGTGAGACTCACTCAAGTTAATGTGAATTTATCAACAGGTTGGGCATGGCTGTAAAGAAGATGGGTTCACTCTGGCTCATCTGTATATGCAGATGCTGTAGTTGAAGACACACAAACCTCCTCTGGGTCAGTTCTAGAGACTGAGTCAGCTGGTTGCTCTGGCTTTCTTTTTCTTCTTTAATGTTTATTTATTTATTTTTGAGAGAGAGAGAGAGAGAGAGAGAGAGAGATACCACAGGGAGGGGAAGAGAGAGAAGGACACAGAGAATCCCAAGCAGGCTCTATCCTGTCAGCACAGAGCCCAGTGCTGGGGCTTGAACTCAATGATCGTCAGATCACGACCTGAGCTGAAATCAAGAGTCAGACGCTTAACCAACTGAGCCACCCAGGTGCTCTGGTTGCTCTGACTTTCTAAGAGGTAATTGTCCATCTCCCACCCACTGCCTAATGAATTGGCCCTTATCTGTTTCTGCTTCTATGGTTTCTCCCTACTTCCAGTTGTCCTTGGGAACTCTATGCTGCTCTTTTCTGTCTATGGCTGCAGCCTGTTTCTGGCTCAGTTTTCTTATGGTTTTCATTGATGCTCAAGCTTTTCAGCTTCTGTTCCTTCTCTTCTTCTATATATTTCAAATTCTACTTTCAAATTCTGGAGAATTGAGACGTTTGGTCAATTACATTCCTTCTAGTTTGGACAGTATATTCCTTCAGGACAGCCTATAGAATAGATGCCCTAGGATCAGATGCCACTCTACTCTGAGTGTATTAGTTAGCTATTGCTGAATAACAAATCACCACAAACTCAGCAGCTTAAAACAACACATGTGTTATCTCAATTTCTGTGGGTCAGGAGCCCAGGTGTATCTTAGCTTCATTCTCTGCTTATAGTTTCAAAGTCTACAATTACAAGTATCAGCTGGACTAAGTTCTCATCCAGAAGCTTGACTAAGTAAGAATCAGCTTCAAAGCTCACCCAGGTTGTTGGCAGAATTAATTCCCTTGGTGTGTAGGCTTGAAGGTCTAAGCCCTTGCAAGTGTTTTCTGGAGGCCACCCTCAAATCCTAGAGGTTGCTTACAATTCCTACAAGCCACCTACAGTCCCTTGCCATGTCGCTTGGCTGTTTCATCAGCCCAGGTAGGAGCCTCTAGATCAGGTGTGGCAGCAAGACAGTCTCATAGAATATGACATGTCATGGAGTAGCATTTCGTCACCTTTGTCATATTCTATTGGTTACAACAAATCACGGGTCCTCCTCATACTCAAGGGAAAGGAATTATACAAGGGAATAAACACCAGGAGGAGGATCATGAGAGGTCATTCTAGTGTCTGCCCACCACACCTAGCATACATGCATTTGGGGTAGGGACAGTGGTACAGAATGTGGTGCCAGGAGGAGACAGATGCTGAGTCTGGCCTCAGTAATAAACAGATGAAGGTCATAAAGACAATGGATATAAGAAAGTTCAAAAACATCACATCCTTTATATCTATAGTTCATTTAATCTATACAAAAAGATTGAGATAGGTAACGGTATTCTCCCTTTACAGATGAGCAAACAAGAAGGGACTAGGTTTCTCTGTATGAAGAGCTGGGCCAATGGGAGTTTCTGGACTTAGAGGAACTGCAAAGAGTATCATTGGACCACTGAGGCTCTTACAGACTGAGAACCATTGGGGTCCAGTGCCAAAGGCATTGTTTACATCACAAACACGTATAGGCCACCTGCTGACACTTGACTGACCACCACAGGACACTTGCATTGAGAACCTGTGCCCTTTGTTGGCAGAGGGGAGTAGTTACTTCCCTTTCTTTAGATAACCACCTAGTAGATGCATACCTGTTGGTGTCTCTGCTCAATCCATCAAAACTGTCTTGTATGGGCAACATCATTTTCAAGAATCCAAGAGAGTAATGAGTCCCTGAAACTGATAGGGGGCTTGAATACCTGAGATATATGGAAGATTCATCCCAGCCAGGGCACCAGGAGGTTGTCTTCAGCACACCAAGCCCAGTAGATGGGGATTCTAAAACCTAGCAACACAACCATGGATTTTCCTTCAAGTGTACATGATATGAAGGATTGGAGATATGCATGAATACAGCAGCAGAGACTATCCCTAGTAACTAAAGAAAACTCAGATTTCACTCATGTACTCTGACTTGTTTGTGACTAGACTCAGCAAACATTTATTGAATTCTTCCTGTTTATTGGAGATATAAAGATCAGTGGTTTCTTTGCCTACTCCAGGAGAAATACAGAGTAGACAGTGCTACATTAGAGGTACTGAAGAAGTTCCAGGAAGTATCCTGTGGAGGAGAAGGGAGGAGAGGAATTCAGGGAAGGCTTGTAGTAGATAATAAATCCTTTTCTTTCCAGTTAGGTAGCGTAGAATCAGCAGGACTCTACCGGATGATCACTGAAGGTTGAGGCCTTTATAGAAGGCATGTCAGTCTTGAGCAAAACTCTGGAAGTCAAGCTGTTTGGAGATTTGGTGGAAACTACTGTTGAGAGAGTATCCTATGTTTGGGTAGGAGGGATTAAATTATTAAGACCTTGAATACTGGATTTAGAGATTTATTCTGAAGTTACTGAACGCCAAGGATGGGAAGAATGGACTCAGATTAATGTTTTAGAAAAATAACTGTGGAGGACAGATTGGGGGCAGGATGAGATTCACATGGGGGCACTCATTACAGCACTGCTCTAATCCAGACAAGAAATAGTGAAAGCTTGAGCCAAGGCTATGGTAACCATTGGAAAAGGGGTATAGAGGTACATATGGTGATGTTAGGAGATGGAAAAGTGGAAAATAACAACAATAAAACCACAGGCAGAGAGGATGGTGATGCCATTCATCAAACCCAGAAATCAGGAGTACATACATGAGACAAATCAATAAAGGTGTTCTATCGGTTACTTTTCAGGGGGTTGTAAGACATATTTGTGGACCTGTAAGTGTACAACTATGAGAGAAGTCACATTGTGTAGATAAGATTTTGAGTCATTTTCAAGAATGATATTTGAAAGTGTGAGAGTGCATTAAACCAGTTAGGAAGATAGTATAAATCAGAAGATGATTGGAGCCTTGGAGAAGGCTGTATTTGTGAGAAAGAAGAGGTACCATGGAGTTTGATAAGGATAGGAGTAGAACAAGGAGAAAGCGTGGTTATAGAGGCCAAGGGAAGAACACTTTAAGGAGGAATTACTGTCAACAAGGTAGAGGAGATGAGAACTAAGCAAGGACCACTGGGTGAAGTAGGTCACTGGCAACTTTTGGGGAGCAGTTTGAGAAGAGTGGCAGGAGCAGAATCCAACAAGGGGCAGAGACTGCCTAAGGAGAGAGCAGACTAAAGTATATCACATCAGTTACTTTCAGAAGAAATCTGAGAAGGGAAGAAAGTGAGAAAATGGCTTGAGGAAGGAGAGGGGTACTTGAGGCTCATCTTTGTTGCCTTGAGCTACTATCGTCCTACCAATCAGTTATCTTACAGAACTGTGCACGATAGAAAGGAGAGATTTAAGCCCCTCTTATTTCTAACTTGTCACAAAAGTCCAGGCCTAAATTACCATCTGGGAAAGGAGGAGGGGAACATAATACAGATCCAAATTTTGCTTCCCCAGTTTTCGCTAAGACTTCTACAGGTGTACAAACTCCAATCTTCCACCCCAAACAAAACAACAAAGCAACACCATCCCCCTTGGCTTCTTTGTAATCTGGAAAAAACTGAGCAAGTGCACAGTGCCCGAGCCTTGCGTCAGGATCCCCTCTCTAGCCGGCCTGATTCAACCCGAGGGTGTACCGCTCTGGGGCGGCCCAGCCGGGTGCGCAGTGCCTGAGGCGGCGCGCTCGGCGCAAACCCCACAGAATAGCTCCAGTTCAGCGCACCCGATTCTCCCACGATGCTTAGGCTTTGCTAGCCGTGGTTGGCCTTCGGTGGTGACATCAAGTCCCACACACCGCGCGGGGAAGTGAGCACAGTCAGGAAAACCCTCGGCCCTGCCTGCGGCCTCTTCGGCCCGCTGCAGTCAGCCTCCATTACCCTTTTCCCGTGCCGCACCTCCATGGGGAAAATGCAACCTAGTGCCATCAGCTGAGGCAAAGGGGTGGGATTCACTACCTTTTTACTAAGCAAAGAGAAAAGGCAGAATCCACTCTAGGCAGCAAAGGGGTGTGTTACACGGGCCGGGTCGCCCGGAGGTCCCGCCCAGGCCCGCCCTCCTGGCACCGGAGACTACATTTCCCACAGGACCCCGCGGCTCCGAGGGGCAGGCTCGTCCGCTCTCCGGCTCATACTGGGCGGTGACTGGCTTCCCCAGAGGGAGGCGGGGTCTACCCCAGCCAATAGATGAGAGGCTCGTTACGGCGGCGGAAGCAGCGGCGCTGGGCTGAGGGGTGGGGGGCAGAGTGCTAGCGCCCCGGCGGTGGCGGCGGGTCCAGAGCCTGAGGACGTCGGCCCCAAAAGCAGAGAGCGCACAGGAGCGAGCTCGAGGCGGCGCGGCGGCCCCTCGGCGCAGCACCCAGGTAATGGCGGGACGGGCGCCCGGGAGGGGAGGGGAGGAGAGGGGAGGAGACGAGGGGGCGGGGCGGCTGAGCCGGGCTGCAGCGTCCGTCCCGCTGAGCGTCCCTGGGGAAGGGCAGCGGTGCCTCGTCTCCTGCGGCTCAGATCTACGCTTTTCCATGAGCTGGGCTTGGCAGTTGGGCCGGCGGCAGGGACCCGGTGTCCTGCGGCAAGGAAGAGAGAGGCTCCAGGAGGGGTGGGCTGTTTCGGGCTTGGGGGCGTGGCGGGCGTGGGCCCTGGCGGGGAAGTAGAGCGGCTGGGGGAACGCCGGCGGGCGGGCGGCCCAGGGAGTTTGGCTCCTGGAGCAGTTTAAAGTGACTCTCCACATCCGGGCCCTGCGCCCGCCGCTTTCAGACCCCGACCGAGGCGGGGCCTCCCACCTCTCCGCCCCTCTCGCCGGGAGCGCTTGTCTTCCTCTGCCATTGGCTCAGCCTCGAGGGGTTTGGGCTGCCCCGGCGAGGCTCGCGCCTGATTGGCTGGGAGTCGGCGGGAGGGTGGGGCGGGATCAGAGCGCGCAGGCCTCTGCGGATTGGTGCGGGCCCTCGAATGACGCGCCCGGCGTGGGGCCAATGGGCGGGCGGGGGAGGTAGGGGCAGGTTCGGGGGCAGAGTACTGGAGCGGAGCCCCGGTGGGGTGGCGGGGGTGAGCGGGGCCGGCTGGGCTGGACAGCGGCGGGCCCGAAGTGGGCTCCGGTAGGATCCGTCTCCACGACTCCGGAGCCCAGCGCTGCCACCGAGATGGGCCCTCCGCGGCACCCCCAGCCCGGCGAGATGGAAGCGGGAGGTGCGGGCGGCGGGCGGCGGCTGCAGGTAAAGAGGCACGCCGCTTGTGCTAGGGATCCCTAGAATGCCGTCCTCCCTCTTCCCCGAGAGTCTCAGACACCCGAAGTGTGTCTGGAAACCTGTGTTCTCCAATCTCAGCGGTGGGCTTTGGGGTGGGGGTGGGGTTGCGTGCGAATCGAAAGACCGGTAGAGCTTGGCTCTTGAGGGAAAAGTGGGGGTCGATTTAGAGAAAGTGGTGAAGGTCTCTGGTTCCTCTGGCTTAGTGGGGGGTGGGGGTGGTCTGTGAGAGAAAGGGGGAGGAAATCGGTAAACGGAAGCCTGTGCAGAAAATCATTTGAGAGTTCTTTTGAAGTAGGTCTTGATGTCAGCTTTCTGATATCTTAGAACAAGGCATCTCCCCTCAGATTCCTCCTATGACATATACATGACAGTTGTGGTCACCTTGGTGTAAGCTTTAGTCTTTCAAAGGGACATGCTATTTTCCATAAAACTTTATACCGATGTATATGTATTGTGTTAATACCTGTCATGTGGCTGTTGTACAGAATTCAGTGTCGATTTTTTAGAGTGGTAAGCTGTATTTATGGAGTGTCATAGTATCCCCCAACACCACACAAATGATTTTATTATTGAACCTATGTCCACTAAAAACTTAACAGAATTTAGTTTACTTCTGCACTGTATATTGATCACAAATAATTGTTCTAGGTGAATGATGCTGCATTTGCTTTTTTAAAGGAAAGTATAGGTACTGGAGATGCTTTAATTTCTCATTATTGATTCTAACGTGAGAATTTAGTAATAACCATATGACTGTATGCACTGCAGGTGGAAATGAGTTCTCAACAGTTTCCTCGGTTAGGAACCCCATCCACTGGGCTAAGCCAGGCTCCTTCACAGATTGCAAACAGTGGTTCTGCAGGATTGATAAACCCAGCTGCCACAGGTGAGATATGCAATGTTCTCCTATATTGCTTCTTGTTTTAAGAATGTTGCCAGTTTTGGGGGGGTGCCTGGATGACTCAGTTAGTTCAGTATCCGATTTCAGCTCAGGTCGTGATCTCACAGTTCGTGGGTTCAAGCCCCACATCAAGCTCTGTGCTGACAGCTCAGAGCCTGGAGCTTGCTTCCGATTCTGTGTCTCCTTCCCTCTCTGCTCCTCCTCTGCTCACACTCTGTTTCTCTTTTTCTCAAAAATAAATAAACATTTTAAAAAAATTTTTTTTAATTAGCAAATTCCTTGTGGGATTTTAGTAAATACTAGGTTATCAAATTTGAATAAAGGATATATTACAATTCTAATCTAAACAAGGCTTTTTAAATTCCTTTTTTAATTCTTTCACTTGTACTAGAGTATACCAGAAACCTACGTTAAAGCATTCCTACAAGAACTATATTTTTAATACAGTAGTGTGTTCTCCTTTAATTAATGCCCAGAGTATTATAGTGCCATGAGAGAGTCCAAACTATGTAAGGCATAGTTCTTGCCTTTTATGAGCCTATGAACTAGGAAAAAGGTTTGAAAAAAAAAAGTACATTTGACCCTTGAAAAATATGGGTTTGAACTCCATTAACATGTGGATTTTTTCTGAAAAAAATAGTAAAGTACTGTAAATGTATTTTGTCTTCCTTATGATTTTCTTTTTTCAATAATTTTTTAAAAATTTATTTTTAGAGATAGAAGGTAGGTGAATGTGGGGGAAGGACAGAGTGAGAGAGGGGAAAGAGAGAATCCCAAGCAGGCTCCACACTCAGTGTAGAGCCTGAAGCGGGGCTCGATCTCACAACCATGAGATCATGACCTAAAGCAAAGTCAAGACTGGGCTGCTCAACTGACTGAGCCACCCAGGTGCCTCTTCCTTATGATTTTCTTACTAGCATTTTTTTTTGTAGCTTCATTTATTGCAAGAATATGATATATAATACTTATAACATACAAAATATGTATTAGTCAACTGTTACAGGTAAGGTTTCTACTCAACAATAGACTATTAGTAGTTAAGTTTAAGGGAATCAAAAGTTATATGCAGATTTTTGACTGCAGGTGTGGCCATCACCTAACCCCTACATTGTTCAAGGATCAACGGAATATGCACACATATATGCACTTAGTTTTTGGTTGTATACCCTTTGAGTGCTATAGGTCAGTGGTCCTCAGCAGGGATGATTTTGCATTCCAGGGAATAATTTGGCAATGTCTGGATACATTTTTGGTTGTCACAACTAGGGGGTGCTATTGACATCTGATAGTTAAATGTCAGGGATGCTGCTAAATGGGCCTTAGAGCTTCCCCTGCCCCGGTGCCCCAAAGTATCCAGTCCAGTCAGTAGTGCTGAAGTTGAGGAACTCCTTCAAGTGGTCTTTTCTCTAAATGTGTCAAGAAAAAAGTTGGCACTGCAAAGTGGAGTATTTCTTTTTCTATTCCGTTTTCTTCACCTTCTGCTTCCTAAGTTCCTTATCGTGGTAAATGGTACCACTGTCTGCTCATGGTACCACTGTCTGCTCAAACCAGGAACATGGCCTCGTCTTTAATTGCTTTGTCTCTCTCTCTTATCTGTGAGCTATGGCCCTTTGTCTAGTGTTTCAACCTCATTATCCCTTTGCTTCCCTCCTGCCAACTTTTTTTTTGTTACAAATTCATTTCAGTTCTCTTTAGACTTGAAATAACTTTAAGCTACTTTATGTCTGCTGCTTAATAGTAGCTACTCATTTTCTAAATGAATGACAAAAAGTTCCCAATTTTCTTGACTCTGAGACTTTATACATTCTGTTCCTTTTGCCACAATCTTCCTTCTTCCTTTTCACACTCACTTATCTGGTTAGTTCCTGTTCTTCCTTGAGGTTTCATCTCAGATGTCACTTTCTCTAGGAGGTGTTTACTGATTCCACCATCCGCAAGTCAGGGGTTGGACCTCCTGGAATGAGGGCTAGAACCACGTCCACCTTGGGTACCTTTGTATTTGTTGTACTTGCTCCATCATAGGACACAAAGTAGTGGTCATCAAGTCCTTACAGAGCCACTTAAAGTTCTTTGCTTTTTAATAAATATTTTTGACAGTATTTTGTCTTTGATATAAATTCATAGAATAATTTAAAGAAACATAGCTTAGGGGCACCTGGTGGCTCAGGCAGTTAAGTGTCCAACTTTGGCACAGGTCACGATCTCATGGTTTGTGAGTTTGAGCCCCGCATCAGGCGCTGCACTGACAGTGCAGAGCTGGCTTGGGATTCTCTCTCTCCACCCCTCTCTCTGCCCCTCCCTGACTTGCATGCGCGCGCGCTCTCTCTCTCTCTCTCTCTCTCTCTCTTTTAAAATAAATAAATGAATGAATGAATGAATAAAGGAGCATAGCTTAAAGGGAGTATTTTTGAATGTCTATTTGCAGAGAATTATGCTGCTTATTAAAAATGGTGTCATTTAGGAATAATTGCCCTCAGATTTTGTTGAGGAAATCATTGACTTAAAATTGTCTGTAATTTTACTTGTGAATAGTGTGTGTTTTTTCCTTCTATTGCTCTCAGAGAAGGAAACAAAAGTTTTCCATGAGGAATTAAATATTTTCTTGATATTTCCTATCGCTTTTATCAGAAGTAAAAGCATATCAGGATCTCAAACACGTTCAAATTTCAGAAGTGTAGACTACAACCAGTGTTCTTAACTACCCTTTCAGGATTCTTTTCAGGTAAAAATAAGCTGAAATGAAGAACTCAGATATCTGGAAGGAAATGATAAATGGTTTCAAAAAGATCTTAACAGGAAATGCTCAGTAAAGTGTATCTTAATGAAATTGTCAAAAATCAAAGTCTTCCTGGACAAATAGGTTTGGGGAAAGTTGTTAAATTGTCCATTCCCTCAAAAATTTAATTATGGGAAGATCTGTTTGGATAACAGGGAAGGTTCAAAACATCATATATAAAGAAAATACTAGGGTGCCTGCCTGGCTTAATCAGAATAGCATGTGACTCTTGATCTTGGGGTGGTAAGTTTGAGGCCCACATTGGGTATAGAGATTACTTAAAAAAAATTTGTAAAGCCCTTTAAAGAAAAAAAGGGGGGAGCCAGGTGGCTCAGTCAGTTGAGCATCCAACTCTTGATTTCGGCTCAGGTCTTCATCTCACACTTAGTGAAATCTAGCCCTGTGTCGGGCTCTGTGCTGATAGCACAGAACCTGCTTGGGATTCTCTCTCTCTCTCTCTCTCTCTCTCTCTCTCTCTCTCTCTCTCTCTCTCTTCCTCTCCCAGCTTGCATACATGAGTGCACATACACTCTCTCTCAAAATAAATAAACTTAAAAAAAAAGAAAAAAGCTCTTAGAACTAGTAAGTGAAATTAGTAAAGGTTTCAGGATAAAAGTTCAATGTATAGAAACCAATTATATTTTTAAATACTAGCAATTTTTTTGAAAAATGAAGTTTTTAAAATGTCATTTGCAAGAGCATAAAAAAAAACAAAATATTTAAGGATAAACTAACAAAACGTGTGTAAGACTTAGGGTTAAAAACCTATGAAAAACATGGCTGAGAATAATTAAAAACCTAGATAAAAGTGGGGCACCTAGGTGGCTCAGTCAGTTAAGTCTCTGACTTCTGTTCAGGTCATGATGTCACGGTACGTGAGTTCCAGCCCCTCAACAGGCTCTGTGCTGACTGCTCAGAGCCTGGAGCCTGCTTTGGATTCTGTGTCTCCCTGTTTCATTGCCCCTCCCCTGCTCACACTCTGTTTCTCTCTCTCTCAAAAATAAATAAACATTAAAAAAAATTTTTTTTTAACCTAGATAAATGAAATGATCAATCATGCCTATGGATTGGAACACTCAATATTTTTAAAATAATAGTTCTACCCAAGGGGATCTGTAGATTTTTAAAAATCCTGATGAAAATCCTTTCATGTCCTTTTGTAAAACTTGCCAGCCTGAATCTATATTTATGTAGAAACCAAAGGATCTACAATAGACAAAGCAATTTTGATCCCCCTAAAAAGAAAAGAAAGTTGGAGGACTCTACTACGTTATTTTAAGACTTGCTGTAAGCTTACACTAATCAAGACAGTGTAGTATTGGCATAAAGATAGAAATATAGATCATTGAAAGTGGAGGATCCAGAAACAGACCCATACATAATAATGGTCAACTGATTTCTGACAAATGTACATAGATAATTCAATAGGGAAATGATAGTCTTTTCAACAAAATAGTGCTTGAACACCAGAATATCCATATGGAAAAAATGAACCTTAACCTTTACTTTTGCCTTACACGAAAATTAACTCACAATGTATCATTATGGACCTAAACGTAAAACTTAAAATTTCTAAAAGAAAACATGGAAACTGCAGTGACCAAATACTGTTTAGGTCACAAAAAACACTAATTATGAAAGAAACAACTGATACATTGTACTTCATCAAAATTAAAAATGCCTGTTCTTCAAAAGACACCATTAACAAAAATGCAAACCACAAAGACATTTGGATAAATATATCTGCAGAGGACTTATATCCTAAATATATAAAGAACTCTTGTAACTTAATAGCTTTTGCTATTTGAGACACTCTGATTTTTTTTAATGGGCAAACTTTGAATAGACCGATCACCAAAGACACTATAGGAATGTCCAATAAGCACATGAAGGATACTCAATTGTGTTATTTCCTCAAGGCTATGCAAACTAAACCACAGAAAATACTACATATCTACTATACTGACTAAAATTAAATACCAGCAATACCAAGTTTGAGGTGTTCATGGAGCAAGTAGAATCCATACCTTCTTGTTGGGAACGCCAGATAATCTAGCTACTTTTGAAACAGTTTGGCAGTACTTCATAGAGTTAAATATAAACTTGACCATACAACCTAGCAATCCCATTCCTAGATATTTCCCCAAGATAAATGGAAATGTATGTTCAAAGACTCATACTTCAGTGTTCCTAGAAGCAATGTTCATACTTCAGTGTTCCTAGAATCAGTGTTCCTAGAAGCAATAGCCATAAACTGAAAACAACCCAGAATTTATCAGCTGGTGACTAGATAAAGTTTGGTTTATACATACAGTGGAAAACTACTTAATAAAAAGGAACAGACTGCTAGCATATAGAACAACATAGATGAACCTCAAAAACATTATACAGTTAACCCTTGAACAACCTGAGGGTTAGGGTCACTGGCCCTCTGAGTCAATTTGAGTATAACTTTGACTCCCCCAAAACTTTACTAATAGCCTAGTGTTGAGCAGAAGCCTTACTGATGACATAAACAATGGATACATATTTGTGTTTTATATATCATATACTGTATTTTTATAATGAAGTAAGCTAGAGAAAAGATAATGTTACAGAGAAAAGCCTAAGGAAGAGGTGCACCTGGGTGGCTCAGTTGGTTGAGGGTGTGATTCTTGATTTCTGCTCAGGTCATGATTCCAGGGTTGTGGGATCAGTGCCCGTGTCAGGCTCCATGCTGAGTGTGGAACCTGCTTACGCACATGCACGGTCTCTCTCTTTCTAAAATAAAGAAAGAAAGAAAGAAAGAACAGCATATGGAAGAAAAAATCATTTACAGCACTGTACTGTATCAAAAGCCACGTGTAAGTACAGCTGTGCAATTCAAATCCATGTTGTTCAAGGACTGACTATACTAAGAGAAAGAAACCGACACAACAGACCAAATATTGTATGATTCTATTTGTATGAAATTCCAGGAAACACAAAGCTATAGTGTTAGAAAGCAAATTAATGGTTTCAAAGGGGTAGGAGGGTCTGAGGGAGGGAACTGACTGCAAAGGGGCATGAATGAACCGGTAAGAGGAATGGAAAATGTTCTCCATCGTGATTGTATTGTGGTTAGAATACTGTATACTCCTGCAAAAACTCATCTAATTTTATACAAAGGCTTAGTGGATTTTCTATGTAAATTATACCTCAGTAAAGCTGACTGACTAAAAAATGGACAAAATATAGAAACATACACTTCATGGGGCATCTGCATGGCTTAGTTAAGCATCCGACATCGGCTCAGGTCATGATCTCACGGCTCGTGGGTTCGAGCCCCATGTTGGGCTCTGTGCTGACAGCTCAGAGCCTGGAGTCTGCTTCGGATTCTGTCTCCTGTCTCTGCCCCTTCCCCACTCGCACTCTATCGGTCTCTCAAAAATAAATAAATGTAAAAAAAAAATATTTTTTTGAAAAGAAACATATACTTCACAAAGGAAGATACTTATGAATGACCTGTGATCACATAAAAAGAAGTTGCACATCACTAGTCATCATGGAGATGCTAACTGAAATCACCATGAGAACCCCGCTAAACACCCACTGGAATGTCTGTGTATCAAGAATTGTAAGGATAAGGAGCTGCTAGAACTCTGATCCGCTGGCTGATGGGACTATAACACGGTACAACCACTTTGGAAGGTATTTTGGCAGTCTCCTATAAACATTTACTTACCATTTGACCCAGCAGTTCTACTCCTAGCCTGTTGGTTAAGAACGTAAAAAAAAAAAAAAACAAAACTGTTGTTGAACTCTCTAGTCTTCGAATAGCCATTTTATTGTATGTAAATTGTACATCAATAGAGTGGTTTTAAAAATCAAAGTAAAAAAAATCTGAATGACCAGGGAGAAAAACCAACATTAACAAAATGTAAAATGTACATCTGTCTTTTCACGTAACACCTGTACTCAGAGATTTTTTTCCTGAGGAAATCGCTGGACAAGAACTCAAAATACATATGGATGTTTATCCCAGAGTTGTTGATAATAGCAAAAATTTGGAAATAACCTAAAAGCCCATCAGTGATATAATGGTTAAAAAAGCTATGGTATATCCAATGGGATTTCATTTAGCTTTTTTAAAAATTTTATTTATTTATTTTGAGAGAGAGAGAAGGCATGCATGGGAGGGGCAGAGAGAGAGGGAGAGAGAGAATCCTAAGCAGGCTCTGCCCTGTCAGTATAGAACCCAATGTGGGACTCGAATTCCCTCAATTTTTAAATTGTTTTTAAATAGTTACATGTTGTTCCGGTCCAGAATTCCCAAAGAAAGAGTGTATAGCAAAAAGTATCTCTCCTATCCCTATTCTCTCAGAATCTACTTTCTTTCCCATCAAGAAATCAAGATACTTTGGGAGTTATGTTTCTACATAAGAAAATAAAGGCATGTATGATTACTTTTTCACTGTTCTGTACCTTGCTTTTTTCCTTTAGATATGTTTTTGCATAATGCACATTACCGATTTTTTAATAAGAATACCTAAAAAGCTTCCTTGTCTTATTTTTATAGTTGCATGGTAGTCTGGGAGTATACCGGAATTTATACATCCAGTCACCTGTTGATAGATACGTAGGTTTTAAAAATTCCTTTACTGGAATAAAAATGGTGAAACAAATAATGTACACAAGTCATTTTACACATGTACTATGTATTTTATAGGATACATTGCTGCAAGTGGAATTGTTGAGTTTCAAAAGGTGTACATAATGATGATAGGATTGTAATAATGATAGAGATCTCCATGTTTGTTTTGTAGGAAATTTGTTTTGAAAAGCTGTATGTTCTTGGGCTTAAGAATATTTATGTTATCTTTTTAATGTTAGGTTTTTATAACTTTTTAAATAAATACCTTAAATGAAAGCATCCTGTCTTGCATTGCTCTTCCAGCTGTTTGAGATCATTTTTTTTTTTATTTTTTTTAATGCCTTCTTATTTTTGAGAGAGAGTAAGTGGGTGAGGGGCAGAGAGAGAGAGAGAGAGAGAGAGAGAGAGGGAGACACGGAATGCAAAGCAGGCTCCAGGTTCTGAGCTATCAGCCTAGCTGACAGCTGTATGTGCTGTTTACTTCATTAGTATTATTTAACACTGAAAGCATATGACATGTGGTTTCTCCCTTAATGCCCTTACTAGTCAATGATGAATCTAGTCGAGAGGCTGAAGTCACTGCCAGGGAGCACATGGGTTCCAGCGGCTCCCTCCAGTCCCGTGAAGAGAAGCAAGAGCCTGTTGTGGTAAGGCCCTATCCGCAGGTGCAGATGTTGTCTACACACCATGCTGTTGCATCGGGCACACCCGTCACAGTGACAGCCCCACCAGCACATCTGACGCCAGCAGTGCCACTCTCCTTTTCGGAGGGACTTATGAAGGTAATGGAGAGGTTTAAAATTTCACATTAAACCACAGCTAAGGACTGGCTCATATTCCTGACAGTATTCACAGAGTCTTAGGCCGCATCCAGGATATCACAGCGTTCTCTTTTTGACCCATCAGTTCAGCTCTTTTCTGTCGCTCAGAGCTCTGCTGTTCTGCAGTGCCTATCTTGTGCCGCTGGGCAGTTGGCATCACAGGATCTTTTCTAGTATCCATTTTGACATTGACTTTATTCAAGTTAATGGGCATGCTGACTTAGTTTTTATCTTGGAGTGGCACTCTTCTCCAAGGTTTTGTTTTAAAGCTCACTAATTTGGGGGTATCTGAGAATATCGCCTTGTGTATTACCTTGTCGCAATGTTTTAGTTACTGGGAGTTTTGTTTACTTCCGCCCAAACTTGGGATACAGCATTGTACAGAAGAAAGAATGTGGGCTGTGAGCCATCCAAGTCTGGGCTTCAGTCCCAGTTCCAGTTTTTACTGTCTGTGTGGCTTGGAGCAAGTGACATAGCCTTGCTTTGTATGCTTCCTCATCTGTAAAATGGAAATGCTGGTA
Source organism: Panthera leo (assembly GCF_018350215.1). Taxonomy (NCBI): domain Eukaryota; kingdom Metazoa; phylum Chordata; class Mammalia; order Carnivora; family Felidae; genus Panthera; species Panthera leo. The sequence goes on from NC_056686.1 coordinate 110,100,916, forward strand.
CTTGAATGGAAGAGCTGTGATGCTAAGAGATAAAATATATAAGGCTTCTGGATCTTTCCTGGCCCTCTCCAGGTTTGATTTGTGTACTTTTTTAACTATAGAAGGAAATGCATCACTCGTAAAAAGCTATTGATTATTTCGTGTGGTTTTCTGTTCGCAGCCGCCCCCGAAGCCCACCATGCCTAGCCGTCCCATTGCTCCTGCTCCACCTTCTACCTTGTCACTTCCCCCCAAGGTTCCAGGGCAGGTTACCGTTACCATGGAGAGTAGCATCCCTCAAGCTTCAGCCATTCCTGTGGCAACAATCAGTGGACAACAGGTTTTTCTCCTCTTAATTTGCTGATTTTCAAACTGAGATGCCAAACTGTTGATCATTATTTATTGAATGCCAGCAGTACATTAGGCACTGTATTAAATTAAAAAATTAAATGGTCACTGGTATCTGCAAGGGGAGGATAGCAGGTTTGAGAGAGAAGGATATCTGCAGGGAGTAAAACCAACATGCACAGTGGTCTTTGTCATTTGGCCAGTATGTATTGAGCATCTGCTATGTGTGAGGCACCACCGTCCATGTGAGATACAAGTCTAGACAAGACCGTCCGTATCCTTGAGGTGCTCAGAGTCCACTTGTGCTGGTTAGCTTTGGGGGGGTGGAGAACAGCCTCGTGGCAGTAATGCTTCTTTAGGATTTTTCTCTGAGGAGGATGATGGTGTATGTCTTGGGCACCTAGCAGGTGCCCTCAAGCAGCTCATCAGTCATGAACATTTATTTTGTAGTCTCATGTTTTAGCTTATGTTTTTTGGCTGAAATTCTACTCCTACTCTATAATATGTATATGATTTATTTAAATATTTTGAATTATTGACCAGTGAAAAAACCTGAATCTAAAAACTTTCCCTTCCAGTTTTTAAGAAAAAAATTGGTATTCCAAGAAAACACTATGTTTTTTGTTTTTTGTTTTTTCTCTTGTCATACTGCTGAGTACTCCCAGAAATACTGGAACCCCCACTTCGGTATCACTGGCATAAGGGTTGGGAGCCTCTGAGGAAGGTCCTCTAAGGAGGGGAGGAGTTGAGGAACTTGTATGGGAGTACCTGCTGAGTGCTAATTGACATTTACTTAGAAGTCCTGCATAACATAAAGAGTGGATGAATGCAGTGGCACGTAAAGAAAATAGAATAGGAAAAAAAAAAAAAAATAGAATAGGAAATAAGAATAAAATAGAGTAAGCTTTTGGCTTATTCTAAAATAGAATAAGCTTTTTGCCAACGCAGAGAGAACAAGTGTGAAAGACTAATATTGGAGATGAGAGTGTCCCAAAGTGGGCAGTCAAATGAGTCCATCTGTTAGAGATCTAGCACCTACTGTGGCTCAAGGCAGTTGAAGTGTCCTCACAGTCACTTACCCCACGCTTGCGGGCATGGGTCTTCATGTAGTATGTTGCATAAAAAAAACTAAACATCCTTTTCCTTGGGGTACTCACTGTCTAAAAGGAACACCCTGACCCACATTTGGAGGCAGCTGACCTCCTAGAAGCAATGGCTAAGCATCAATGGCTAAGACCAAGCACATGAAAATAACATTGTGTCTTGTTTCTTGCAGGGACATCCCAGTAACCTGCATCATATCATGACCACAAATGTACAGATGTCTATTATCCGCAGCAATGCTCCTGGGCCCCCTCTTCACATTGGAGCTTCTCATTTACCTCGAGGTAAAAACTGTACGTTTTGCTTATGTTCTCAAAATGCATTGGCAGATACACATTTGGTAAGAGATACAGTAATAAAAAATGTATCTAGAATCAGCTTATTAAAGTTATAGGACAGCAGAAATAAACTTAGAGCAATACACATTTTTGGCATGGTCAAATATGTGCTAATTATAGTCATACCCCAACAAGCATGTGTGTATGCTTTTGGGTGTAAACTTAAAACAATTCAGATTTTTAGTAGGGTCTAAAGATTGTCCTTTATAATGAGGAACGCCTCAGACCTATGACAGTCCAAAATGATCTTGATGTTTAGAATAAAGTCACAGATACGAATACTGAATATTTTAAAGGTTTAGTGATAATGGTAACTCAAGCAATACAGCTGTAAGATGGATTTATTCTTACAGTTAAATTCTGATAGGTTGTCAAGTATTAAATTCAGTGACTTTTCTCAGCTACTTCATCAGCCTTATGTTGGAGAGTGTAAAATCATTGTTGGCAAAATCAGGCTAACAAGTACAAAACCAGGTTTACTTGGTCATAACGTAATTCATTGGTCCCCAGAGCAAAGTTCACAGATTGCAAGGGCGTCTGTGTTAGATCGAAAGTACTTTCGTGAAAATACTAAGATGTCATTTGCCTGTATTTGACAATACAAAGGCAGAGGTAGTTCAGGTGAACCCTCGCTGATGGTTAAACCGCTGGAGCCTTGGCCTAAATGAAGGCAGCAGCCCCGCGCTGTGCTATTCAGTGTGTGCCTCTCTTCTGTATCCTTGCAGTTAACAAAACAGAAAACAGTTTCATTTCATAGTGTCCTTAAAGAAGCAAAACAGTTTACTAATCTTAACAAATCACAACCCATGAGTGCACTTTTTAAAATTTTCTATGTGACAAAAGGGAAGTATACAATACGGCATGTCAGCTAAATTACTGACATACTGAGTTTTAGAACATATCTGCACTCTTTTCCTAGGGCATATGATTGGAATATTTAAATGGTGAGCCCATAAGCCATACTAATGACAAAAATTATTTTCCAGGTGCAGCCGCTGCTGCTGTGATGTCCAGTTCTAAAGTAACCACGGTCCTGAGGCCGACTTCCCAGTTGCCAAATACTGCTACAGCTCAGCCGGCAGTACAGCATATCATTCACCAACCTATCCAGGCATGTCAGCTTGTGGGTAGTCAGCCAGCAAGTATCAAGTGCCTACTCAGAGTTCTTGACTCTGCTAGAGCCTGGGAGAGTCCTTTGACCTCACGTGACTTTTGATATAGTCGCCAAGGTGTCCAGAAGGTTGAGTTCTATACGGTGTGAGATGATCAGCCACGGAGATTTAGAAGAGTGGGGCCAAGAGAAGCTGTCGTAGGGATGGGTGTAGAGGGAGATTCAGAGAAGTGAAGAGGCGGCGAAAGGGAGTGAGACTATGCACAGTGGCAAGGAAGACCATGGCACTTGTATACTGGGTTTAGTAAAGGTGAGCCAGAACAGAGAAGTTTTAATTCACATAGGGATGTATGAGCCCCTAAATACTTCGTGCACATTTTTATACATGTGTGTGTGCTTTTCAAGAAAGACAGTCTGTGCCTTTCAACTTTTTTCCAAGGAAATCTATGGCCTCAATTGTACTGAAGTATACTGTGTTATGAGGTATACTGTGATGTCTCTGAATTCAGAGCTTGAAGATACAGAGTGTAAACTTGATTTTATACACAGCAGAGAGCCACTAAGTTTTTTGAACATAGTAATATGAGATCACAGAAATCTCTTTGAAAGATTAATGTAGCTGAACCACAGAGGATAGATGCATGTTCAAATACTTTTGGGGGCCAGACTGGTCACATATATGGAACAGCTGGGTTTAACACAATCAGGAAGATTGCTGGGTAGGACACTGGGTAGTACATGTCCAGCCTAGAGTTTTCAATTTAAAACAAAATAAGAGGGCTTGCTGGCTAACAAAGCACACTTGGAGACTCATTCGGCCCCCGGAGTGTAAATGGTATACAGGAAGGACAGGAGAAAGAACCCAAACAGGGAGTTCTAAAGCTAGTGTGATGACCTGGTGTGAAACAAGCTGTAGCAGTAGGCGTAGGCACTGCAGATCGAAGGTCTGGAGATAAGAGGCAGATCCAAATGGGCAGCATTTGCGAATTGAACTGCATGTATCAGGGTCAAGAAAGGGACTACTCAGAAGAGCTCAGATGATCGAAAGAAATGACAGTGGACAAGCCAGTGAAGCCCAGGGTGGAACTTGTCTGGTGAAGATTTTATACACAGATGTAGTATAAGGGAAGGTAAGAGAAGTACATCCATGTGAAAACAGCCAGAGAGCAGCTGGGCACCCTGAATCTTCCATAAGCAAATGCTGTTTTCACGTGTTTGCTGGCTTAGAGGGCCCGAGAGCCAGCATCTCCATCCGACGGCTTAGAGCCCTCCGTGGAAAGCACTTGGTTGTGTGGGAGTATAGAATGTCTATGTCAGAACCAACAACAAATCTGTGGGCACTCTAGATCTGAAGGGTTGGATCCCAACTACTCCCCATAGGATAAAATGTTGAATCTAGTCATATTTGGAAAGGAGGAATTTATATACTCTATCCAGCCAAAATGGGAATTTTTTTTGTAATTCTGACTCTTGGTCTTAAAATTACCTATCTGAACATAGAATTCCTTAGTCAGAATGGTGAGAATCTCCTTTCATTTGAACAACATACTTGTTTGGAGGCCCAGGTTTTAAATTACACTTACAGTGTTTGGCTTATTGTATTTTATTTTGCTTTTTGTTTTAAATGAAATATTTTTTTCTCTTCTCTTGGTAGTCTCGTCCACCTGTGACCACCTCTAATACCATCCCTCCTGCTGTGGTAGCAACTGTTTCAGCCACCAGAGCTCAATCTCCAGTCATTACTACAACAGCAGCACATGCTACTGATTCAGCACTCAGGTATATTTGGGGCTTAAAGATCTAGCCCTCCTTCTTTACCTTTTTCTTTCCTTCATCCTTTCATTTACCTCAGTAAATACTCCTTGAGTGCTTTTCTATGAACTCTGTAGTGTTCTAGATACTAGAGGTAAAGCAGTGAACAACGAGACATTCCTGCCCTCATAGAGTTTCTATTTTTAGGGGCTGGAGACACACAAAAACAAAGTGTCCTAGATGGTGCAAAGTGCTTTGGGGAAAAATTAGATAGGGTGAGATTTGGAGCAACAGTGTAGGCAGTGCAGGCCTACCACTTCATGTAAGACGATCCGGGAGAACTGTTGATAAGAACAGATTGGAGCCAACAGTTGAAAGATGTAATGAAGTGAGCCATATGGCTGTGTAGGATAAGAGCATTCTAAGCAGTGGGAACAGTAAGTGCAAAGGCCTGAGATTGTAGTGTGTTTGCCACGCCTGAGGAGAAGCAAGAGGCTGATGGGAGGAGAACGGCCAGAGATTATTTTAGGAAGTAACAGGGTCTCCATATCACTTAGGGCCTTAGGAAGCCCTTTACAGATTTAGACTTTGCTGGGGTGCAGCGGGAAGCCTTACCAGAGTTTTGAGCAGAGCAGCAGCATGATCTGAAGTTTTTGGTGGATCAGCTGTGGAGAGGCAAAGTGGGAAACAGAGAGATGGTTTAGAAGGGTGTGTCAGGAATCCAGGAAAGAGGATTGCTGGAGGTGGAACCTGGTTAGATCCAGAGTAGAGGTTTGAAGTTGGTTGAGGACTTCTGAAGAATTATATAGGGGCAGTGAGAGAATAGGAAGAGTCAGGATTTTGGCCCTGCCAGTTGTGTAGCTAGGAAGGTTTCGCAGCAGTAATACTGCGTGGCTAGGAAGGTGACATCATGTGGCTAGGAAGGTGATGCTGCAGTAACGTGTGATGAAGAACAGTGGGAGGACTAGCTTTGGGGAGGAATCCCTGATTGGTTTTGAGCACTGGAAGATGGTGTTGACTTCTGAGCACTGAAGTGGAGATGTTGAGATAGGTTAATAGAGGAGTTTGGAGTCCAGGTAAGAGTTCTGAAGGAGATAATTCAGGAAGACCATATAGATGGGGAAGAGGTTTTTGAGAGAAAAGGTCTCCCAGGTGAGAGGGCTGAAGGGGGAAGGAGTATTCTCAGGGGAGAGCCGAGATTCATTAGGGCAGGGAGGTAAAGGATATATTCAGATTAGAGATTGCGGATTTGCTAGAGATAGACTGTAAGTCTCTAGGCTGTATTGGAAGGTTTGGGTATCTGAAAAGGGAGAGATCAACAGGGCCCTACAGGGATAAAGTCTGGTTGATGAGGAATGATCTGGGGTGCCTCTAAGGAAGTACACCGTTGGGTGAAGACATGATGGTATTTGTCCTCCTGATCCCCAAGGCATATTGCATTGTATTGCATTGTGGGAAGGTTGTGAAAGTTGGGCGGAGACAATGGGATGTGAGTCTTGCCAGGAAGTCTTTCTTGATTAATACCTTTGGTTATGTGTTGCCTTTGGCAATATAAACAAGAAGTGATTCACTGAACAGAAGAAGGGGTAGTAGGCATGAAGACCAAAACAGTCAGACGAGACCATCCGGAAGTCTTGATTACCAGCTGGAGGCAGGGCAGAGTGGTGAGGAAGAAGTCTAGATGTCTCCTTGGTTTTTTTCCTTGTTTGACCAAGTAAGTAAAAAGGAAACAAGGGAAAGAAAGCGAATGTTAGAAATAATTTTGATTTTTGGGATACTGAGTTTATCCATGGAACAATCCAGTGGCTGTTGTCAGCAGGTGGTTGAAGAGATGTCAGAGCCAGAGATAATGGGTTTGGAAGATATCAGCCTGTGGGCTACAGTTCAAGGTTGGGGGTATGAGTCTCACCAGGGGGAATAAATACAGTGAGAAGAGGGTCTGGAACAGAACTCTAAAGAAAGTAACTTTTAAATGTAGAAGAGTGCCTAGGACTTCTATTTAACCATTAGCTCTGTCATTCACTAGCTGTGTGGCATTAGGCAAGTTTCTCAACATTACTGATCCTTAGTTTCCTCTTCAGTAAAATGAGCATACTTTACCTTTTGGTAATTTAAAATATTGCCTGAGGTATAGAGAGACACAACTGCCCAACATAAAACAGATTATATGTTGTTCATTTTAATTTTGTATTACCTTGAAGAAGTTAATGTATTCAGGGGTGCCTGGGTGGCTCAGTCGGTTGAGTGTCCCAACTCTTGATTTCAGCTCAGGTCATGATTTCACAGTTCGTAGGATTGAGCCCTGTGTTGGGCTCTGCACTGACAGCACAGAGCCTGCTTGAGATACTCTCTCTCCCTCTCCCTCTGCTTGCTCGCTCTCTTTCTCTCTTACTCTCAAAATCAGTAAATAAACTTAAAAAAAAAAAAGTTAATATATTCAGATGGTATGAGGAAATTTGAAAGTTAGAAAGGTGCAGACAATGAAAACTAGAGTTTTTTTTTTTTAAACCATGTTATCAAAGTATCTTTTCCATTGTATTGAATTTTTTTTTTAATTTTTTTTTTTTAATGTTTATTTATTTTTGAGACTGAGAGAGACAGAGCATGAATAGGGGAGGGGCAGAGAGAGAGGGAGACACAGAATCGGAAGCAGGCTCCAGGCTCCGAGCCATCAGCCCAGAGCCCGACGCAAGGCTCAAACTCACGGACCGTGAGATGGTGACCTGAGCTGAAGTCGGACGCTTAACTGAGCTACCCAGGCGCCCCTCCATTGTATTGAATTTTTAATTAAAAACTGGTTGTTGAATTTTGTGAGGTGTACTTTGAGCATTTTGCCAGTCTCAGTACTCTGGGCGCTAGAAATACACCAGTGAATTAAACAGGCAAAAACCCTAATGACCAGATGATTTTTCTACTTAAATCTATAACAGTGATAGGGGCACCTGGCTGACTCAGTCAGTTAAGTGTTCGGCTCAGATCATGATCTCATAGCTTGTGAGTTCAAGCCCTGCATCGAGCTATACATTGACAGTACAGAGCCTACTTTAGATTCTGTCTCTCACCCTCTCTCTCTGTCCCTCCCCTGCTCACACTATTTCTGTCTTTCAAAATAAATAATTTTTTTAAGTTTAAAAAATCTATAACAATGATAAATTTCTAATATTTAGCTACCTTTGAATTGAGCCAGAAAGTTTATTTATTTTTTTAATTTTGTTTATTTTGAGAGAGACAGAGAACATGTGAGTGGGGGAGGGGCACAGAGAGAGAGAGGGAGAATCTCAAGCAGGCTGTGTGCTGTCAGCATAGAGCCCAACGGAGAGCTTGAACTCACAAACTGTGAAATTGTGACCTGAGCCAAAGCTAAGAGCCAGATGCGCAACCAGCTGAGCTACCCAGGTGCCCCTGAAGCCAGAAAGCTTAAATAGACCAATTTCTATTGGAGAAATAGAAAAAAATTTCAAAGCAACATCTCCCAGAAAAGCACTCGGCCCAGACGGTTTCACTGAACTCTGTCAAACTCTCAAAGACCAGATAAACCAATGATAATTAAATTGGCTTAAGGCATAGAAACAAAGGAAAGTTCCAAAAAAATTTTAAGTCTTATTCTTTTTGTTAAACAGAGTAATCTTATCTGCCAATTTTTTAAATCATTTTTTATTGTTCGTTGCTTGATTGAATGAACTCTATTACCTTCCTCAAAAAGAACTTACAGGACCAGTATTTTGAGTTTTCACATGTTCAGAATCATTTTGCAGTTATCGCTATACTTAAGCAGTAGTTTAACTGATAATTCTTTTGTTTCTGTATTCTTTCTGTGAGTACTTTATCAAGTGTTTTTCCTCTGCCTTCCAGAACTAGATGACGTAGAGAAGTAAGGCCAGCTTTATTTCTTTTTTTAAACACCTTAAAAGGATCTTGATATTTTTGCCTGATTGCCTAAGATTTTTTTTCTTTGTTTTTTGTTTTGTTGTGTTTTGTTTTTGTTTTGTTTTTTTAGAGAGAGAGAGAGCATGAACAGGGGAAGGGGTCGGGAAGGGAAGAGAGAATCTTAAGCAAGCTCCACCCTATGCACTGAGCCCAGTATGGGGCTCAGTCTTGACTCTAGGATCATGGCCTGAGCTGAAACCAAGAGCTGGAAGCTCAACCAACTGAGCCACTCAGGCGCCCCTAAGGCTCTCTATCTTTGAATTTCGATGATTTAAATGGGATTTGTTTTGTAGTGACCATTGTGTATTGTTCTGTTCTGAAACATGGTGTATGTTTTTAATCTGCAGCATGACACCATATTTATGAACAGTTTTCTTGGATTGTGTCTTTATTCTATTCCATTTTAGTGGGAGGGGCACCCAGTTATGTGTTTGTTGGATCTTTTTTGCATGACTTCCTTATCTAAGCCTTATTAACTTTTCCCCCTTTTGGTTCTGCTTACTTTTCTCACAATCTTCTGTTTCTTACTGAGTTTCTACCATTGTCTGGCATGCTCTACTTTTTGGTTTTGCTTTCAGTCCTGATGCAGCTGAATATTTTCTTCTGTTTTTCTCTTGAGCTATGCTTATTTTAGCCCCTTCTGTTGTCTAATCATGTCCAGTGAGCTTTTACATCTTTGTTTTGTGTTTTCATTTCTAGAAGCAGTTATTGCATCAGGTTTCTTCATTCATGGCACAATTTTCATCTGCTTAGTGAAAGTATTTCTAATGAACTTCCCCTTTTTCTGTCCACCATTTTTCTTATAGCATCATGAGATAGATCCTGTGCTGGTTGCGTTCTGACTACTCGTCTTTGAATGGAGTTGAATGTATTCTGCGTCATCTATTTGTAATTGGTTCTTGTTGTAGGCTGGGCTGTGTACTGGATTAGGGGAGATTTTCCTAATGGCTCAGAATCCTATGTTTGTATTTTCTTGGTCATTACTTCTCTCCTGCTAGTGAAGATAGATTGTCCCAAATGGCAGTTTTTCTCTTCCCTGCATCTCACCACATGCTGTTTGTTTGTTTGTTTGTTTGTTTGTTTTTTAAAGTAAACTCTGTACCCAACATGGGACTTGAACTCATGACCCTGAGATGAAGGGTCACATGCTCTACCAACTGAGCCAGCCAGGTGCCCCTCACCACACCCTGTTTTTCACATGGCACTTATTTGTGTGTGTGGTTAATAGTTTAACCCTACATCGTTGATTCTTGGATCTTGGAACTGGTCCGAGTCCAGGTTCTGCTTCAGTGACCCCTCTGATTGTTACAAACAAAAGATTATGGTTTCCCGTGTCAGAGTATGCTCCTCACTTTGGAGAATTATACTTGACTGGATCTTGTCCCTTAAATTATAGCCGCAGAAATCCTGTCTGTATTGGCTCATGTTTGAGTATCACTGCCTTGGCCGTTCTGCTACCCCTTCTGTGGTTTGAGTTTTCAGGTCTCTCCTAGTTTTGCCAAAGATGGAGACTGAATTCCATTTTCTTTTCCTTGTTACTGTTTTCTGAGAGGTGAGAAAATCCCAAACCAGCAGTCTCTGCCTACAGTACTTCTTGTTTGTCCTCACTCTAAAGTGAAGCAAACATCCAGTTTAACACTGGAGGATGCTCATTAGTCTACTCATTATAAATTAACCACATATTTTCTGTATTTGTCTAAATTGGGTGTCTATTCCTAGAGCTGCCTCTGAGGCCATTAAAAAGAAATAGTATAGTGATTAAGACAACAGACTTGGGAGCACTTTCTAGCTGGCTGACCTTACTTAATCTCTTTGATCTTTTTTTGTATAGGAGGGTGTTGCTACTATGGATCAGGGATATTTTCTTTACTCGGTGTATTTTAATGAAAATCCCTTTCTTTCCTAGCTGCCCCAAATTTGGCTAGTGAGAACCCCTACAAACTGGCTTGAGTGTCATTTTGATATCTCCTTTTGGACTTCACATACTTTCCTATTTCTGGTACATGATAAATGAGGCCCTTTTTTATTTTTTCTGCTTCCCTGGTCTTGAAATCAGCCATTTCTGCAAAGATTCTTGGTTCTCTTTAGTGGAGAATGGGAATTAGAACCCAAGATCTGGGTGCTAGGGGTACACATTGCTCTTGAGGTATCATTCCTTTTGGGCTCTTTCTGTGGACAGAGGTAATCAATATAGTAAACATAGTCATGGCTTCATGCTGATATCTCCAAATGAAATTTAACATTATAAATTTTTTCTTTCCTCGATTTTACATATATTTTTTTTTTTTTTAATTTTTCTAACATTTATTTATTTTTGAGAGAGAGAATAAGCACAAGTGGGGAAGGGGCAGGGAGGGTGACAAGAGGATCCAAAGCAGGCTCTGTGCTATGAGTGCAGAGCCAGATGCGGGGCTCAAACTCACGAACTGTGAGATCACAACCTGAGCTGAAATCAAGAGTTGGCCACTTAAACAACTGAGTCACACAGGCGCCACATATATATACACATGTACATATACGTACATGTATACGTATATGTATGTGTGTATGTGTATATATATGTGTGTATATATATATGTATATATATATATTTTGTTTTTTGTTTTTGTTTTTTTAGGTTTATTTATTTTGAGAGGGTGAGAGAAAATCTCAAGCAGTCTCCACGCAGTCAACGTGGAGCCCCTCCTCAGGCTCAATCTCACAAACTGTAAGATCATGACCTGAGCCAAAATCAAGAGTCAGACACTTGACCAACTGAGCCACCCAGACTCCCTCCTCAATTTTACACTTGTGCATCTTTCATACTGAAAACCTTGTGTCCTCAAGACATTAGCATAACTAGTTGGGTTTTCTGATCTATAATATTAAAAAAATAGTTTCATAGTAACACTTCAGAGTCCCAAGTCCACCGTCGAAAATCAACCCCTTATTTTCTGTAGATTTGCTCACAATAAGACTGAATGAAGTTTAAGACTTCTTCACAGTTCTTTTGTCCTCAAACTGGATCCCACTAAACAAAGTGAGAATGTGTTCAAAAGTCACTTGATTATTTTCTCTGTGGGATATCCAAAATGTAAATATATAAAAAGGTATACAGTGAGAAGTATCATTCTCTTCTCTGTCCCTCAGGTACCAATTTCCCATGTTCCTATCCCTTTGCTTTTTAAGATAACCTGTTCCTAGTTTTTTGGTTATCTTTTTAGTGCATGTTTATTATAATTTAATACATAGTTAGGACTGTTTGTTTAAATTTGTTTTTTAATTTTAAGGATTTAGTTTTTTTTAAGAGAGAGAGCATGCATGCAAGCATGGGAGGGGAAGAGAAAGAGGGAGGAAAAGAGTCCCAAGCAGGCTCTGTGCTGTGAGCTTCAAGCTTGATTTCACGAACTGTGAGATCATGATCTGAGGCAAAATCAAGAGTTGGATGCTCAAATGACTAAGCCACCCAGGCACCCCTAGAATTTACTTTTTGATTTAACTTTTTAAAAAACATGGAAAATATTTATTTGGTTCAAAAGTCAAAGCTATATAAAAAGATGGACTCTTAAGTGTCTGTGGCTACACCTAACTTGCCATTTGCTCTTTGGTGAGTCCGCATTTTATTACTCTCTGATTTGGTGTCTCAGGGTTTCTTTTTATGAAGTAAGTATATGCATAGATAAACCCATACATTTTGTTTGTTTGTTTGTTCCACTCCTTTCTTACAGAAAATCTAGCACGTTGTATTTATATATACTGTTTTGTATCTTGCATTTTTCTCTTAACAATATATTCTGGAGAGGACTCCAAATCAGTACCTAGAGATATCTTATTCATTTCTTTTATCTTTGGCTGCATTGTACCCCATCTTATGGATGTTGTGTTGGACATTTTGACACATGTGCTGTTCCATGTTTTAGATGGTGTATTTTCAAAGTCTGTTTGTGGAAGTGAGAGTGCTAGGTCAAAGAGTTAATACCTCAATTTCCTCACCTAGAAAATGGCAATAATATTAGCTACCTCAGAGATCATTATAAAAAGTGATTATAGGGGTACCTGAGTGGCTCAGTTAGTTAAGCATATGACTTTGGATCAGGTCGTGATCTCGCAGTCCATGAGTTACAGCCCCACGTTGGGCTCTGTGCTGACAGCTGAGAGCCTGGAGCCTGCTTTGGATTCCGTGTCTCCCTCTCTCTCTGCCCCTTCCTCACTCGCACTCTGTCTCTCTCTCTCTGTCTCAAAAATAAACATTAAAAATGTTAAAAAAAATTTTTTTAAATAAATCATATTAATACATGTAAAGGACTTAGAATATGCCTAGCATGTAATATATGTTATAGAAATGTTAATATTTATCACTTTTTATTAAGAGTACACGAAAAGTCAAAGATTACTATACACTATAGTCTGTGCTTTCAAAACCACTTAAAACCATATTTGAATCCTTAATACAGATATTCTTTTTTGGGTATTTTTTGCATGTGCTGGACCTCTTAAATGTCAATGCATTCAAGGTGAATTGAGGAGACCCTTTCCCAGTTATCCAAATGTTGGCGTTATTCTTTGTTATGAGGTTTTTCAGAATTACTTTTATAATTCAGTTCATCCATCCTAAAATTTGTCCTTATTTTAATTATATATACATGTATCTCTCTGAATGGTTTTCATTATAAATGCTAGGAGCAGGTATCTTATGTGACGCTGTATTCAGCACATTATGTTGTCAACTATTAAAAATCCAGTCTCCAGGGCGCCTGGGTGGCTCACTCAGTTAAGTGTCTAACTTCGGCTCAGGTCATGTAAGTTTAAGCCCCACATTAGGCTCTAAGCTGACAGCTCAGAGCCTGGAGCCTGCTTTGGATTCTGTGTCTCCTTCCTTCTTTGCCGCTTCTCACCCCTCTCTCTCAAAAGTAAACATTAAAAAATCCAGTCTCCAAATGGATTTTTACCTGATAAAGCTGCAGAGACGTCCTGATAGCTGGAGCAACAAGTTTATGCAGGTGGTCTGTGTCCCCAAATATCTGCTCTTCTCAGGTTATTCTAAAGTCACCTTCGAAGAGGGTGTGAAAGCCACGTAGGGAAGAATCCAGGCTGTAAAACAAAGTCATAATTACTGTTCATTCACTGGACCAGTGGTGTTCAGAATCCTGTTAATTTGAGCAAGGACTGAGTCTCCACTTGCTGCATCAAGAATAATATCTTTAGGCAGATTCAGCAGAGATTGTACCAAACATCTGACCCTGCAGCCCGCATTTGGACCCTCAGGACAGTGGGTCCAAATGGTCATCGTTGGTAATGTTAGGAGCCACAGAAGTACTTCGGTTTGCAATGTGGTATCTTGCGCAGTGTGGATCTCTACATCCTGGTCAGAATTGGTCTACCATGTATGTGCTAATCTAGTCCAATATTCCCACCAGCGTGCCATTTCTCCGGTGGTGACTAACCAGGCTGTGAAATAGGCACAGCTTGTATTTTTCTTCTTTGTGTTTCTGGATATAACTTTTGGGCTCTATGACTTATAAAAAAAATTGGATTCTACCATAATAATGGAGAGAGAAAACGAAACAGAAACAAAATCTCAAAGTGGTCATTTAAATTATCAAGAGAACATCCATTTCTCATTCCCACCCTTTTTTAGATGACTAACAGAAGAGGCATAATAAAGGCTTGAAATGAATGACCAAAAGACTTTTTAGGACTATCCAGGTTTTTATGTTTCTAGTTTTTTTTTTCTGGCTTGAGAACATGAGAGTCACTTAAGAGGAAATCTTTTGGGGTCCTTTACATCTTGGGTGAACATAGGGAATGGGTTTGGGGAAATGGCTCATCCTGGAAAAAACAAAAATCCAAACATGAAAATCCAGTCTCCGGTAGTAGGCTTTCTCTTCAGTGAGTTCTACCAAGTTGCATAGTTGTGTTTGTGGCCAGTCTTTTCAGCTTTCCTTTAAACTCAAATGATAGGCATTTAGTTTTCTTTTCAGAAAGAAAACCATCCTTCATTCAGTTTTAACACTTTATACACTAATATCCCCCATGTCTGTTTTTTAAGAATTTTGAGACAGGATTCTTATGATGAAATTAACCATTGCTTAGTTTAGATACATGCAGTCCTGGGGCACCTGGCTGGCTCAGTTGGTTGAGTGTCTGACTTCAGCTCAGGTCATAATCTCACAATTCATGAGTTCAAGCCCCAGCTGTGCTGACAGCTCAGAGCCTGGAATCTGCTTTGGATTCTGTGTCTCCCTCTCTGTCCCTCCCCTGCTCATGTTCTTTCTCTCTCTTTCTCTCTCTTTCAAAAATAAATAAACATTAAAAAAAATTTTTTAGATATATACAGTCCCAATCAAGTCTACCCTTACAGCTCAACTTACCAACTTCTTTTTAATTTGTAGTCACATGTTTTCATAATACAAAAGCATAAAAAAAGATGTGTAGTAAGGAGTGTTGTTCTCTCATCTGTCCCCCGTCCACCAAGATCCTATGTTCCTTTCCCTTTGCTTTTCTAAATTACCTGATAATAACTTACTGGCTATCCTTCCAGGGTTTCTTAAATATGGTCAGATTCAGGGGCACCTGGGTAGCTCAGTTGGTTGAGCACCCGACTTTGGCTCAGGTCATGATCTCCCAGTTCAGGAGTTCAAGCCCCACATCAGGCTCGCTGCTGTCAGCCTATCAGCGCAAAGCCTGCTTCAGATCCTCTGCCCCCTCTTTCTGCCCCTCCCCACTTGCGCTCTCCCAAAAAATAAATATGTAAATAAAATATATATAGTCAGATTCACATGCAGTTCTTACTTCTGTCCTTTTTAACCAAAAATTAACTCATAGATTCTCTTTCTTTTCATATAGGAATATACATCAAAAGTTTCCCACATTCATAGACCGTTTCATTGTTCTCTTAGTAGCAGTATAGTGAGCCATTGTATGTATGAATGGGTTTGAGGTTGTTTCCAATACTTTTCCTATCATAAGTAATACTGTAGTCAATAACGTGTGCAAGAATATCTATATTCCCAAAGTATAGATAGATTCCCAAAAGTAATCAGCAATTATATACAGTTATAATTTTGATATCTACTAATTGCCTTCCTTAGGGTTTATACCAGTTTATACTCCATCCAGAATGTTTAAGAAGTGTCTGTTTCCAGGCACATGAAAAGATGCTCAACGTCACTCCTCATCAGGGAAATACAAATCAAAACCACACTCAGATATCACCTCACGCCAGTCAGAGTGGCCAAAATGAACAAATCAGGAGACTATAGATGCTGGAGAGGATGTGGAGAAATGGGAACCCTCTTGCACTGTTGGTGGGAATGCAAACTGGTGCAGCCACTCTGGAAAACAGTGTGGAGGTTCCTCAAAAAATTAAAAATAGACCTACCCTATGACCCAGCAATAGCACTGCTAGGAATTTACCCAAGGGATACAGGAGTGCTGATGCATAGGGGCACTTGTACCCCAATGTTTATAGCAGCACTCTCAACAATAGCCAAATTATGGAAAGAGCCTAAATGTCCATCAACTGATGAATGGATAAAGAAATTGTGGTTTATATACACAATGGAGTACTACGTGGCAATGAGAAAGAATGAAATATGGCCCTTTGTAGCAACATGGATGGAACTGGAGAGTATTATGCTAAGTGAAATAAGCCATACAGAGAAAGACAGATACCATATGGTTTCACTCTTACGTGGATCCTGAGAAACTTAACAGAAACCCATGGGGGAGGGGAAGGAAAAAAAAAAAAAAGGAGGTTAGAGTGGGAAAGAGCCAAAGCATAAGAGACTCTTAAAAACTGAGAACAAACTGAGGGTTGATGGGGGGTGGGAGGGTGGGGAGGGTGGGTGATGGGTATTGAGGAGGGCACCTTTCGGTATGAGCACTGGGTGTTGTTTGGAAACCAATTTGACAATAAACGTCATATATTGAAAAAAAGAAGTGTCTGTTTCCTTGCACCTTGAACAATAGTATCCATTTGGGGGATTTTTTTGGCCATTCTGATAGGTGAACAGTGATGTCTCAGTGTATTTTAAATTGTATTTCTTTTCCTATGAGTGGGGGCGAGCGTCTTTTCTTTATTAAGGGGCCGTTTGCATTTTCCGTTAGTGAAACGGAACTGGCTATGCATATCCCTTGCTTGTTTTCTTTTGGGGAATTATTTTTCTCATTGACTACAAGGAGATCTTAGTATATAAAGATCACACTTTCATTTATGACTCTTTTGACTATGTTTATAGTGTGTTTTGCTCTATGTAGGTTTGCTTATTTGTTCACAGAGTAAAATTTATTGATCTTTTTATAAGTTTTGGATTTTCAAAGCTTCTAGTAGTTAAAAAACTCTCTTCCACTCCAAAGTTATGAAAGAATTCTTTTTTTTTTTTCACATGCTTTTTTTAAATTTCTTATAAAATCTTTGATCCTTTTCCTATGTATCCTGGTGTAATATGTGAAGCAGGGATCCAATTTTATTTTTTCCAAATGGCTACCTAGTCTTCCCAGCATCATTTATTATCAAGTAGTCCATTCTTCCCCCTCTGACTTGAGATGCCAACTTTGTTATAATGTCAAGTTCTCCTGCCACTGTTGGAATTTCAATAGCTTATTGCCAGTTAATTTGACCTGCTCTCTGTGTGGATATCCCTTTCATCATTAGGCGCTCATAACTAACACTTTAAGGAATGACATGGAAAGGAATAATACAAAATTGGGAGCAGGTCAGTGCTTTAAGGGCCCTGACATAGGCTGCTGTTAATCGAGGTTGTCTGTAATCCTCCCTCATAACGTGAAAACCTTAGTGTGTATCTCCAGTTTTGTCCGCAGAGTGAAGTGTATTGATTATAATAATGCTTAGCTAAGATTGTCCTAGAGTGTTGATTAGCTACACTAAGAGTGCTGAGAAGGACTAAGAATTAATTGATTTGGTTCATGGTGCATATTGATACCTTTGGAAATGAGGTTTATGGGACTTTCAGGAGAGAAACTTAACAGGCCATTTACGTCCTAGGTTCATCTGTACACTTTACAGACCTACAAAAAATACAACTGTATGACAGTGGTCTAGTACAAGATAGTAAATGGAATCTCCTGGGTGGCTCAGTCAATTGGGCATCCAACTTTGGCTCAGGTCATGATCTGGCGATTCGAGTTCCAGCCCCACATTGGGCTCTGTGCTGACAGCTCAGAGCCTGAAGCTTGCTTTGGATTCTGTGTCTCCCTCTCTTTCTCTGCCCTTCCCCTGCTCACACTGTCTCTCTCTCAAAAATAACATTAAAAAAAAAAAAAAAGACAGTAAATGGCCTTGACTGCCTGCATCAAGTCTAGAGGCAAGTTAGAAGTCACAATGTCTTTTCTTCCCTTTTCAGTCGGCCAACTTTGTCTATCCAGCATCCACCATCTGCAGCAATTAGCATTCAGCGTCCTGCCCAGTCACGGGATGTAACAACAAGAATCACACTGCCATCTCATCCTGCATTAGGGACTCCAAAACAGCAGCTTCACACCATGGCTCAGGTAAAACCAGAGGCAAAACCACCCATGTAGGCTGTGGGTTAAAACCAGAGTTGTGCAAAACTTGATAAGAACCTCGCAGTATGGAAGGCAGCAATTGCTTTTAACTGCATTGAGGTTGAGCTGTTCTTGTTTATAACTGTGTTGTGGATCTCCCCCCGCCAGAAAACTATCTTCAGCACCGGTACACCAGTGGCTGCGGCCACAGTAGCACCTATTTTGGCAACCAACACCATTCCTTCAGCGACTACAGCCGGTAAGTTGGCAGCCCTGCTCTCCTGCTAGGGAAGTGTGAGTCTTAAGTGTTGAGTTAATTTTTCATTTCTCAGCTTCAGTCAGAGGAAACGAATAGGCTAGAAGAATTTTCTTATCTTTTCCTAAGACCTTTTGTCAGGTTTTGGAGAATCTGTAATGTGTGTAAAGAGATCATTGTTGAAAAGGTTTTTTTTCTCCAATTTCAGGCTCTGTGTCACACACACAAGCTCCCACAAGTACAATTGTTACCATGACAATGCCCTCACATTCGTCCCATGCTACCGCTGTGACCACCTCAAACATCCCAGTCGGTAAGTGTCCTGCAACCTTCACACAGAGCTTGAAAGGGATTTTTCTGCCCCTCTTGACCAGGTCTTCATATACAAGGCTAGTATTGGTAGGGTTTTTTTTTTTCTTTCTAATTATTGTTGTTGATTTTCAAGGCAATGCTGAATTTAACTCTTAAATGTCTTTGTCATACAGATTTGGCATTGAGAGTAAGGGGGAAAAAGAGGATAATAATGTTTGAGAGCTCAAAGTAAACATTATTTTAACACAACTTTGACTTCCTCATTCATCAGACTTTACCTCTTCTGTGTGTACCTATTAAGAAATAAGTTAACTTCACAGACATAGACAAGATTCACAGGAAAAACAGGAAAGAAGCACGGATCTGGAATGAAGAGAACTTGTACACGGCTGGATTGTTTAGGAAAAATCTCTGGATGATGCACAGCAGGAAGGGTGATAACCCTCAAGTTGATTACCTTAGGTTCTCATCTGACTGGTACCTCAAGATACTTCACAACCGTCATAAAATTTCTTCTAAGCTTTGTTTGTTCCCCTTTTAAATTTGTATATGCCTTGAATATTAAGAAGCAGATCTATGAGGGACACCTGGGTGGCTTAGTCGGTTAAGCGTCTGACTTTGGCTCAGGTCACAGTCTCATGGTTTGTGGGTTCGAGCTCCGCATTAGGCTCTCTGCTAACAGCTTGGAGCCTGGAGCCTGCTTCAGATTCTGTGTCTCCCTCTTTCTCTGTCCCTCTCCCGCTCATGCTCTTTCTCACTTTCTCTCAAAAATAAACATTAAAGAAATTTTTAAAAAAGAAGAAGAAAAAATCTTTGAAACATTTCTGGCAGCCAAACTTTAATCATTAAGAGCAAGGATCGAGCGTCTTTCTGTGTAGCGCCAGATTATAAATATTTTAGGCTTTGCAAGCTTCATAGGTCTGTGTCACAACTGCTGAGTTGTGGATAATATGTAAACAAATAAATGAGTGTGACTATAGTTCAGTCTTTTTATGGACACAGAAATTTGGATTTCATATAATTTTCATGTGTCATGAAATGTTCTTCTTTTGATTTCTGCCCTCCCCGCCCCACCATGACAAAGTATGAACCCATGTACAGCCCATGGGCCATACAGAACCAGCATCAGGCAGGAGTTGCCCACAGGCTGCCAACACCTGTCCTGGGGGCTGAGGTCTCACTGTCACAGCTTCTAAAGCAGAGACTGACCTGTGAGGCAGAGCACTGCCCCAGGTTTAGTTTCCAGGGTTAGCTTTGATTTGGTTGTATGAAATTAAGCATGTCATTTTACTGTTTATTCCCAGAGACATGGGACAGCTGCCATGTTTTTTCATAAACTTTTGGAAGAGTGCTTTCTGTGAGATGACACACTGACATACTTACCTGCCAGAAGTCTGGTGAGCAGACACGGAAGAATGGCTTCCCTACTGCTACATTCCAGTGTTCCTTCCCTCTGTGATTCCTTCCTTTCTTCCTTCCCACGTCAGACAGCTTCACATCCCTCTGGGAAAACTTGGAGGACACTTTTCCGGAATGATGGTGGGACCCAGGAAGTCCTTCCCCCTCCCTTAGATAATTTGGCCACACCAGTCCTTAACTTGGTAGTAAGTCCCACAGTAGGCTTTTAGCAGTGAAAAAACACTGCTACTGCCTCTTTCTCACGTTACTGCTCACTGCATCTTGGCATTGGAGAGACCATACTTCTTTCACACCCCTCTGAATTTAATTCCCTCCTTTGAAAAGAAGTTCGGAGGGTATGATTTTAGCATTGACACACTTTTATTGGAAAAGAACGTTGCTTATTCCATATTGTCACCTCACACCATTTTCTGATTGTGTCTCCTCAGCACTGTAACAACAGATCCAGGTTTATTCTTGCCATCTTTATAGTCAAGAGCCTCACTAGCATATCTATAGCTACGAAGAAAGTTAGACCAGTAAAGAGAGGACAGTGTGCCCTATAGGGGCTCTCTGGTTTCATCTTGAATCCTTTCTGTAAAGAGTTATTTAGACATTAGTTCCTGTTAATGTCACTGTATCTTCCCAAGCGGTCACACTGTGGAAGTAAACTCAGAGTACCAGGAGAAAGAAATATGTGCATTCATTTGGCTAAAACAATTAACTTTTTACCTGTCTTAAGTTACAGGGCAGTATTCTACATCTCCCAGCTATTTAATCTTTGATTTTTAGCCATTTCGTAAATTCTAGATAAGAAAACCATTTGACAGAAGTGTCCAGATTTAACATCTGCTACTTAATGTGACTGATTTCGTCTAAGTCCCACTAGGCTCATATTCTAGTTTTCTTTTCCTGTTTTACGGTAAGCCAAATACTTTCCTGTTACATTACTAGATGATCCCTGTGCAGAGGTACCTCAGTTGAGAAAGGAAACCTGATATTAACCCTACAGCATTGGTTTTCAAGTAGGGTTTTAGGGGATATATTAAAATCACTTAAGCAGCTTTTTCTAAGTAACACTTGCTTTCTCCAGGTGAGATTAAATACTGAATTCAACCATTTTTACTAATAGAAATGTGTTGAGTCGGGGAAAAAAGCCTAATTAACCATGAGCACAGTTTCTGCCTTTAAGGAGTGCTCATTTCCAGTAGAATACTGTCTTTATTTTCTCCATGCTCTGGCCTACATATGACAGAGGTGTTGGAATTATAAAAAGCAGAATCGGATGATCACAGCATTCAGAAAACCAGGGATTCTCTTTGGAGGTGGCATTATGTTCAACTTATGATTTTTGCATTATGTTTTTCCTGAAGTGTTTGGATGTTTTTTTTGTTTTTTTGTGTTTTGGGTTTTAGATAATTGATAATATGTGGCTTATTTTAATTTTTTGAATGTTTATTTTTGAGAGAGAGTGGGGGGGGGAGGGGCAGAGAGGAATGGAGACACAGAATCTGAAGCAGGCCTCAGGCTCTGAGCTGTCAGCACAGAGCCCAATGCAGCACTCAAACCCATGAACCGTGAAATCATGACCTGAGCCAAAGATGAACCCTAACCAACTGAGCCTCCCAGGGGCCCTTGTAGCTTTTTTTAATTAGAAACAAAGGTACAGCAATAAATTTATGGGTGTGTGTATGGTTTACCAACCAGTGGTTAGCTGCTCTGCCTAATGACAACTGTATTCCTATTGGAAGCATTCTTTTCTCCTACCTTTTATGGGCACAGTGGGAAAACAAGGCTTGGTTGCTCCCCCTCTCCTTACCACCAGTGGAAGATGTGTCATGCCAGCTTCTCCATTCAGTAGCCATTAGATGTCATCATCAGTGGTTGAACTGGGCATTCCAGTATCCTCCTGCAGAAATTTCTCCAGCTGCCTCCCTTGGGAAATAGCTGGGGATCGTGGTGGGTTTGTGCTGCTTACTGTCGGTGTTCAGTGCGCTGCACTTTGGATAATGTAGTGGCATCATCCTCGTCACCAGTGTTTATGTGCCAGTCACTGCTGTGACTTGGGTCTCACACGGATGGTAGCTGTCCTTCTGTCTCTCTGATGTAGCCTGCAGCTCTCCTTTCCAAATTCCCTCACATAGAATTAACAGATCTGTAAGAACACTAAAGTAGGTCCCAGTTCAGCTGTACCGTCTAAACAAAACTTGATTGCAAATACTAGAGGAGAATAAACTTTGAGCCTCACATTAGATTTGAAAACCGTATGTAGTCATCTTGATTTTGCTGTAAAGCATTATGGAGGGGCGCCTGGGTGGCTCAGTCAACTAAGCATCCAACTCAGTCTTGGCTCAGGTCATGATCTCATGGTTCGTGAGTTTGAGCCCCAAGTCAGGCTCTATACTGACAGCACGGAGCTTGCTTGGGATGCTGTCTCTCCCTCTTTTTCTGCTCTTCCCCTGCTCGCTCACTCGCTCTCTCTTTCTCTCTCTCTCTCTCTCTCTCACGTGTGCGCGCTGTCTCTCACAAAAAAAGAGAGCATTATGCATTTCTTTCAAAAACGAAAGCATTATGTAAAATCACAAGATGTTCAGAGGACCTAAGAAATAAAGTGATTATCAGGGCGCTTGGGTGGCTCAGTCAGTTGAGCATCTGACTCTTGGTTTTGGCTCAGGTCATGATCTCACGGTTTGTGAGTTCAAGCCCCACATCAAGGCTCTGTGTTGTTAGTGCAGAGTCTGCATGGGATTCTGTTTGTCTCTCCCTCCCTCTCTCTCTGCTAAGTAGAAGCTAAGATCTTTGCCATGTCTGTATTCAAAATTTTGATTTTTTTTTTCCTAATTAAAATTTTTTCTCCTTTTAAAAAAAAGGCCTCCAAGAAGCCAGGTCCAGGGGAAAGGACCTGATTACTGGTATTTTTGTTAAAGTACTGATGATGTTGAACCCTTTTTGACAAATAAATATATGAACGTATCAGTGGAGTATTGGATTGAAATAATTCAGTTGAATTTTATGTACTCCTCTTCTTTTATTATGAAAACTAAAAAGCCAGGCTTCTTATTACTGTTTGCATTCTTAAGATTGTTGCTGGCCAAGAATGTTTTGGCATGCCAATAAAAGCATATGAGAGGTAATGTGATTGGATTTTGCATTTGTAGCTAAGGTGGTGCCTCAGCAGATCACACACACTTCTCCTCGGATCCAGCCTGATTACCCTGCGGAGAGGAGTAGCCTGATTCCCATTTCAGGTCATCGGGCCTCTCCAAATCCTGTGGCCATGGAAACCCGAAGTGACAATAGGTAGGAGGGAATGTGCTGGTTACACTGCCCCATTGTGTCATTAGTTGGTTTGATTTTTCAGTAACAAAATGTCTCACAATATAGTATATATACACTTATTTTCAAATTTGCTCCTGAAAATAATATGTTGTACAATTTATTTTTTCATTTTGTGAAAATGTGCTGTGTTTATTTAGCTATTCTCCTTTTGATAGATGTTCTGCTAGTATCTGCTTTTTTTGTTTGGTGTGTTTCTGTGTTTGATTTATTTTGAGGCAGTCTGACCGTATGGATTGCAGCATCGTGACCCTTTCTCCCTAAGTACTTTCCTTTTCAGCCCCAAAGAACAGAGACCTTCTCATAACCACAGTGCAATTACCCAAAATGATTCTTTAGTCTTCCATTCCCGTTCAGTGACATTTTTTAAGACTATGGACAGGCCAGTTGTTTTTGTAGAACGTTCTTCAGTTTGGGCTTGTTGGATACTTTCTTCATCATTAGATTCAGGTTATGCATTTTTGGAGCAAATACCACTTAGGTGATGCATTCTTCTCACTGTCACCGCAGCAGAGAGCTTATGACGCCCTTGTGTCTCACCATTAGCCATGGCAATGCTGGTTATGTAATGAAGGTGGTGGTTGCCAGATTTTTCCATAAAGGTATATTTTTCTCCTTTGTAAACCACTGATCCGTGTGGAAATACTTTGAGACTGTAAATACCCTGCTCCTCAGTAAACTTCGTCTCAGTGGTGTTAGCATCTGTTGATGCTTGGCTGAATCACTTGATGCTTGCAGTATGATGGTTGCAAAAAAGTGACTTTTTCCAAGTCATTTCTTCCACATTTGTCAGTTGGCATTCTTAGGTAAATAAGTTTTCTCTTATTTACACC
Organism: Panthera leo; assembly: GCF_018350215.1. Taxonomy (NCBI): domain Eukaryota; kingdom Metazoa; phylum Chordata; class Mammalia; order Carnivora; family Felidae; genus Panthera; species Panthera leo. The sequence continues at coordinate 110,125,096 of NC_056686.1, forward strand.
CATTTATTTGTTTTGTTGTGCATCTTATTTTTTTAAATCAGCATGCGCTCATGGATTTGGTCTATTCACTATTATAATCCTTTGCTGTCCTCTGTTTTGATGCTCAGATTTTCTCTGGGAGCTTCTTGAGACCAGTTCCTGTGGGTTTTGTCATGTCCCATACATTCTAGCCCTTCCTTACTTTCCACTGTAACAAGATACTCCACGCTCCTCAATAGTGTCTGAGCCCTGGCATCTCCCATTTCCCCAGGGAGACCTGGCTCCTTTTCATCATTTAGAAATCTGGATCTAGGCCGTAGCTCTGTTCATTGCTACTGGATTGTAATGACAGACCCTTTTAGCAGACAGAAATAGGAAGTATGTGATGTTGTAAAAACTCTTTAGTACTCTTGATACTTCTAGTTCGACCCCATTTCTTCCGCCATTCCGTATTTGTATCTCTTCTTCCCCAGTGAGAAGCTGGTACATACAGTACTTATGAAGTAATTTCAGAATTAGATCATTTTTAAGTGTTCTTGTTTGAGGACTGTGTGTTCTTGTGTGTAGGAATGCTTTTATAGGTTTTAATATGTTGGTCTTCTGTCCCATTCACCTTGCTAAACACATCTGTTAGCTCTAAAACTGGTAGATTCTCTTGGATTTCGTATGTAGGTGTATGAGGGATTTTTTTCATTTCCATTTCACATACCTATTTTTTTCTCATTAACTAGAGCTTCCAATGTGGTGTTGAATAGAGCAGAGATAGTGAACATTCTTAACTTATTCCTCACCTGAATGGGAATTCTTGTGAAATTTCATTATAGATTTTGGTAGATGCTATTTTCAGATTGAGGAACCAAGTTTTTTCCTATTCCTATTTTTTAGGTATTTATATCATGAATAAGTATTGAACGCGATTAAAATTTGGAGGGGGAGTATTTTTTTAATTCTATTCTAGTTAACATTTAGTGTTATCTTAGTTTCTATTAAATATTTTTTGTGTATCTTTTGTGATACTTCAAATGATTGTCCTCTTAATTTTTTAATAGCATCTAAAACAGTAGTAGAAATTCTGATAGTGGGTCATTCTTCCTGTGATAAACCTTATTTGATCATGATGTATTTTATTTTACATAGTACTCTATTGAGTTTTATTTAGAAATTTTTGTATTGATGTAGAGAGCGAGATTTGTTTATCTTTTCTACTATTCTCCCTGTCCAGTTTTGGTATCAGGACTACATTAAGCTAAAAAAAAGTAAGTTAGATCTTGTTTCTTCTTTTTCTCGTCTCTGAATCAGTCTGTAGAAGTTTGGGGTTATCTGTATTATGTGTGTTTGATAAGATTTCCAGTAAAAACAGTCTGAACTTAAGAGTCTTTCAAATGGAATTGAGCTGAGCAAACCTTTGATTGTGAGTTTTTCTTTTGAGTCAGTTTTGGTAATTAGTACTCTGTGTACATTTTTATGTTTGTTGATAATGGTTATTTATAGTACCCATGTATTTTTAAAAATCTTACTCTCTTGGTGTGTGTCCTTTGATCTGACAGTTTATTTGGTACACAATTGGGGAAATGTCGGTATGGCATATAAGGGTATGAAGATGATCTGGGGGATAGGATCATTTGAAAGTGAAGAAGAAAATAGATCCATTTTGGCTCATATTATCTGTCTTCCACCTATAGACCGTCTGTTCCCGTTCAGTTCCAGTACTTTTTGCCAACATACCCACCTTCTGCATACCCACTGGCTGCGCACACGTACACCCCAATCACCAGCTCTGTGTCCACCATCCGACAGTATCCAGGTACAAGCCCTGCTAGGGGACTTTTAACTTGCCGATTTTTGTAAGCAATGAAGTGAAAGTTGCCGAGTGAGTATTTCTAGAATGGGTTTTCTTACTCCACCTTCTCTTTTCAGATTCAGATAAGGTGATAATCTCAGGCTTTAAGGTTTTAGATCACATCTGTGTGATCTATAAAAAAGTTGCTGCTTATTAGTATATTTGCATGGTTTTATCCCACCTTGAGGATAATTATGTTAACAGTTCATCTTAAAATGGCAGTATGGTTAAAATGGTAAAAGCTGTACTTTTATGGAGCTTCTGTTGTTTTGTGGGATATCTGTTGTGTTTGTAATATCAGTCCAGTTATGCTCAACACTCACCATCCTCACTTGTAAATAGTGTTCTTTTTGCTAATCCAGAAAAAATAATACTTAATCCTCAGGGTTTGTGTTTTCGTTTCGCATGAGACCCTCAGCTTGCTTTAGGCATAAGAGACCAGACTGTGGGTGTTGCCTTTCTACTGTGTGACCCGGGACTGCAGCCAGGGCTACATGGAGCCATTGAGCACTTGAATGGGGACCCAGCACAAATGAAAAACTGATTTTTTTCTGTTTTACTTAATGAAAATTAGAGATATTTTGAATATGTTTGGAACAATTTAGTGATCATGAAACTACTGTTTCAAAACTGTAGATTATATTGAATCAAAATACAAATGAAATATTTTTGATAAAAACTTACCTGATAAAAATTGAAGTCAGTATCTGATTTGAGATGCGCTTTAAGAACAAAACATACCCTGGGGTGCCTGGATGGCTTCAGTTCAGTGTCTGGCTCTTGCTTTTGGCTCAGGTCATAATCCATGGGGTCATGGGATCAAGCCCCATGTTGGGCTCTATACTGAGCGTGGAACCTGCTTAAGATTCTCTCTCTTTGCCCCTCTACCCCTCTCACGCTTTCTCTCTCTCTCTCTCTCTCTCTCTCTCTCTCAAATAAAAATGTTTGAATTTAAAAAAATGTTTAAAAAGTGAAACTTACCTGGGGTGCCTGGGTGACTCACTCGGTTAAGGGTCTGACTTCGGCTCAGGTCATGATCTCATGGTTCGTGAGTTTGAGCCCTACATCAGGCTCTGTGCTGATAGCTCGGAGCCTGGAGCCTGCTTCGGATTCTGTGTCTCCCTCTCTCTCTCTGCCCCTCCCCTGCTTGTTCTTTCTCTCTTTCTCTCTCTCTCTCAAAAACAAACGTTAAAAAAAAAAAGTAGGATGCAGAAAGTATGGTAGAATCGCGTTGACAGTTAAGTAAACTTCACGTGTGTGTGTGTGTGTGTGTGTGTGTGTGTGTGTTACATTTAATGCTGAGAATTCTTAAGTCTCCATTAGTAACAACACTTAAAGTTTCTTCATCTACCTCAGCCAGTTGATACTTCTGTAACAGTGCAGTCATGGTTGCCTTTCTGGAAAAGATAACTCATGACCAATATGTATTTTTCTGAATGCTGTCCAACTGTAAAGGACATGCAGAGTCCCTCTTGAGCTAGAACCATCTCTGCAGACACTATCATTTTATATAAATGTTTATTTGTAAACATCCATCAGAAGAGGACTGTCAGAAGTATTGGGGATCCTGCCAACCATCTGTTTCTCTACATTATTATTTTTCCAAGTGTCTTCTTTTACCACTGCAGTACTCCTAATGGATACAAACACAGAAAAATGAGTAGTCCAGTCAACAGCACTTACTTCTTCCAGTATCAGTGCTGTCATTGTTGGTCCACAGGAGGGGTAATATATTATTTCTCAGACATGTGGATCTTTGCATGGATGGACACAGCTAAAGGAATGATTTATTAACCAGCTTACAATATCGTGTTTTCAAGTGGCTCCTTTGTAAATGATTATAAAGCAGATGTTTCCAAATTAGAAAGAGGACAGGAAAATTTGTGTATAATAGCCTCCGATCTTGCAAAATATGAGATTACTGTAATACGTAGTTTATGATAGATTAGACTAGTTGTTCGTGGGCTCTGGTTGTGTATAAAGATAGAATCTTTTTGGTTATTTAGTTATTAGGTGTAGATACAAATATGTAATTATGAATATATACACATAATCTATATACTCTGTAAGTAATTGATCCATCTCAAATTGTTCCCGAAATTTCACTTGTTGTAGAGATGTTTTCCATTTCATTCATTTATTCATTCATGCGTTAATTTCACAAATATTTATTGAACCCTATTGTTGTATGTAAAGTCCTATTCTAGGCTCTATTTTTAAAGTTGACTCTTAAACATCTTACTTTGATCAAGCTTAGAGCCACATGGGGAGATAAGACATGAAGAACCATTACTGGAGAGAATGTGCTAATCCCAACAAAAAAGGCTTGAGCAAAGCCAGGCTGCTTCTGAGCTAAGGTTATTTCTACTTTGAGAGGGTAGGCTTAGAGGTCAGGAGTGACTTCCTAAAAGAAGTGACATTTGGAAAGCATCTCTCAGAATGAGTAGCACAGAGCCACGGTGGGACTGGGGGAAAGCACTTTTCTGTCTGTGAAGAAAGTGCACAGAATATGCTCTCGGAACAGAGTGGTTTGGTGTGGGCAGGAGTGTAGTGTGAGTGAGGATGCTGCACGTGGAATGAGATCAGCCCTTGAAAGGGTTGGGGTGGTGACTGGACTGCATGTTCAGGCAGGAGACCACAGCCGTCACTGAACAGAAACAACAAAGGTTCACTCACTTCTCAAGAAGAAACTAATAATTTGGTGGGTGTTGATTTTTTCTTCTTTCTTTTACAGCAAAGGAAGAATTGCAATATAGCAATGATTATAAATTTATACGTCCTAACATTTTGCTGTGATTTTCTCATTCATAATAATAATTTCTTTTTAACCAGTCTGTAGTTTATAGAACTTAAATTACATTGTTTCCTTTTTTTAATTGGTGTATAATTGACATGACATTATCTTAGTTTCAGGTGTACAACATGTGATGATTTGATATTTGTGTATTTATGAAATGAGCACCATAATAAGTCTAATTAATTAACATCTATCACCTCAAATAATTACAGATTATTGTTTGTTGTGAGGAGAACTTAAAGACCTACCCTCCTAGTAACTTCCAGTGTACAACGTAGTATTGACTCTAGTCACCATGCTGTGCGTTACATCCTTGTGACTTATTTATTTTATAACTGGAAGTTTGTACTTTTGACTCCTTCACATATGTCTCCCACCCTACATTCCCTGCCTCTGGCAACCACCAATCTGTTCTTCATATCTGTGAATTCGGTTTGGTTTTGTTTGTTTTTAGATTCCACGTGCAAGTGACATCATAGCAAGTTTTTTTCTGTTTTTGTCTGACTTATTTCACTTAGCTTAATATTCTCAGGGTCCACCCATGTTGTCACAGATGGCAAGGTTTCATTCCTTTTTAAGGCTAAATAATTGTGTGTGTATGTGTGTGTGTGTGTGTGTGTGTAGATATAGATATCACATTTTATTTACCCACTTATCTGTCAATGGAACCTTAGGTTTGTTTCTATATCTTGGCTATAATAAATAATGTTTCAATGAACACAGGGTGCATATATTTTTTTCGGGATTGTTTTGATGACTGAGAAGAAACATCTTTTTTTTTATGTTTTATTTTGAGACAGAGAGGGCATGTGGGGGGAGGAGGGGCAGAGAGAGGGAGAGAGAGAATCCCAAGCAGGCTCTGTGCTGACCCAGTGTGGAGCTTGAACTCACGAACCGTGAGATCATGACCTGAGCCAAAATCAAGAGTCAGATGCTCAACCATGAGCCACCCAGGCACTCCAGAGAAGAAACATCTTTTGTATTTTTCTTTTCACAAAACGTGAAAAATCCCTTCTCTGTGGTTTCCTGGGAATGCTGTTGTTTTCATTTTTATGTTACAGAGTTTGTTCTTATTATACGTGATAGAAAAGAAAGGAAACTTGCTTGTTTTCTCTCTCTTCAGTGGATATATGGAATTTAAAATTCATAACTACTGTTTATCAGAAATGCTTGTGATGGTGGTTCTGTCAATTAAAGCAACGATTCTTGACCTGGGAGCTACAGATGTATTTCAGAAGGTTTATTTTAATTATTTAGCACAGTTCCCTAGCTCATGTTTGGAACTTAATGGATGATTGCCTTTCCTGCTTTTAATGCTATTTCTAGTAGTTACCTGCAGCAAGATCAAATCAAATTGATAGGAAATGAGGGGGGAAACTCCAATGTATAGAGCTTTATGTAGTGCTTTTAAAAAAACCAAAAAACAACAGAATTTGGGAGCATCTGAGTGGCTTAGTCAGTTAAGCATCTGATTGTTGATTTAGGCTCAGGTCATGTTCTCAGGGTTTGTGGGATCGAGCTCCCTGCCTGCTTGGGATTCTCTCTCTCCCTCTCTCTCTGGCCCTCCCTCATTTGCTCTTGCTTTCTCAAACTAAATAAATAAACTTTAAAAAAAAAAACAGGATTTAGAAATTTTACAGTGGAAAATTCTGTTTTCATTTTAGTGTTTTTCTCTTTATGTGGACTATGTCCAATCAGAGCTAACATTCTTATAGTCACTTCCTGTCTCATTTTCAGTTTCTGCTCAGGCTCCAAACTCTGCCATCACAGCCCAGACTGGCGTTGGGGTGGCATCCACAGTCCACCTAAACCCCATGCAGTTGATGACCGTGGATGCTTCTCATGCTCGACATATCCAAGGGATCCAGCCAGCACCTATCAGTACACAGGGGATACAGCCAGCCCCCATCGGGACTCCAGGAATACAGCCGGCACCAATGGGCACACAGGGAATTCACTCAGCAACCCCAATCAGCACACAGGGACTCCAGCCTGCTCCAATGGGTACTCAGCAGCCTCAGCCTGAAGGAAAGACTTCAGGTAATTTGAGTTTTTTGCAGGGAGGTTGGTGTGGAAGAAAGAGATATACTGGGTTTAAAATCCTGGTTCTGGGGCACCTCAGTGGCTCAGATGGTTAAGTGTCCAACTCTTGGTTTCAGCTCAGGTCATGATCTTGCAGTTCATAAGTTCAAGCCCTGCATCAGGCTCTGTGCTGACAGTGTGGAGCCTGCTTGGGATTCTCTGTCTCCCTCTCTCCGTTGGTGTCTGTCTGTCTGTCTGTCTGTCTCCCTCAAAAAAAATAAACTTTAAAAAAAAATTGTTTAAAATCCTGGTTCTGCCTCTTGCTGGCTTGGTGGTTTAAAGTAATTTCTCTGTGCCTTAGTTTCCTCCTTATAACATTGCCTAGAACTTATCTGTCAGGGTCATTGTAAACATTAGAAACTATATATACAAACAGCCTAATATGCATTTGCACATGTTAGGAAGCACTCTGTAAAGTTGAGAGAGCCGATTCATCTTTCCACAGTGTTCTCATTCTGCTGTTTCTTCCGAGTTGTATGTAAAGTTGTAAAATTAAAGTGGACTGGAATGTTGGTATCATTTTTAGGGGTTGAGAGGCAATGGTATTTCACAAGAATTGTAGGAGACCATTTCTTGAAGTCTACTATGTACTTTATGTATTTTATCTGATTCATTAGTAATTATGATTCCAAAGCAAAGAGAAGTTGTTACTGATCATGCATCAATAGACTTAGTAACCTCCCACTTTGCCATCTGCTTTTAGGCAGATGAACATTGTGCTCTAAACCTTACTTTCTTGAAGTTGATCAGTTATAACACGGGTACTCTAATTCTGGTGGTCTAATTGTTTTTGCCTTACGTGACATTTTAGTAATGTTCGCTTTTGTTTCCCTTTCTTCATTGTTCTCTTCTGCCCTCTCCCTGTCCTCCAGCAGTGGTATTGGCGGATGGAGCCACAATTGTAGCCAACCCTATTAGCAGTCCATTCAGTGCTGCTCCAGCAGCAACAACTGTGGTGCAGACCCACAGCCAGAGTGCTAGCACCAACGCTCCGGCCCAGGGCTCGTCCCCCCGGCCAAGTATCCTCCGGAAGAAGCCCGCCACGGATGGGTAGGTAGATCCAGTAGTGCCACATGACACCTCTAGTTCTGAGTATAATTGGTAGAAACATTAGGCTCTCTATTGTGCTGGTAGCAAACTCTAAATCTCTCATCTTCTGTGACATTTTTAATCTCTCTCAAAATAACCTCACCCCAGGCTTGTTCAGTAGAGCCTTGCCAAGCCCAGACTGTGGGACAGTAAGAATCCAGGAGTCTGTGGGGGGTTAGTTTATAAACAGCCATTGCATACTACTTTAGGAGTTCTCTCTATTTTGTGGAGTTTAATCCTAGACTCCCTAAGTCGCTTCTAACAGACCCTTCAGGCTTGTCTAGGTAAGCACATTAATGTGTACTGCATTTTTGTTTTTTTTTTTCCTCATCAGCCAGCATGCATTGTTGTTCAGGACAAGCAGTTTCCCAGGTGTGTTAAGTAAGGGTCCTATTCAGCAGCAGAAGTGTACTGTGTTGCCATAGAACCTGAGTTGGTGGGTGATGGGCAGGAAAGTATGTGCTGTGCTCTGAAACTTAACTTGAAAACTTGGGAGGTGGGAGATGGGCAGTCACACTTCATAGAGCAGAGTTTCTGTGGCTGCACTGAGCTGATGTGTGTCTACAAAAGATTATAAAGGTTAAAGCATAGTGAGAACATAAGCTGCTGGGTCCATACAGGGTTTCCTGACGTGTGGAGCTTTGCCTAGACCAGACTCTCTTTTAAGGATAAATCAGTCTGTGGCAAAGGAGCTTTATCAATGAAAATGCAGGGCAAAGCTTGTACTAAACATGGCAGGTTGAACATGCACTTCTAAATTTCTTATCCTCTCAAAACCCCATAGAACTTTTAGCAAAGAGGCTTTTTAGAAAGATATAAACACACAAGAATGAGGAGAGAATAGAAGACTGGGTTAAACAGAAGCAGGGTTGAAATGTGTTTGAGAGGATCAGAGCCCTGCATCCCCTTCCCTACCCATACTTTGCAGTGCACTGCCCTTCCCAACCCCAGCATGCACCTGGAGAGTTTAACACTGCAGATGGTCCACTGAGATCAAGTAGCACAAGGAGGGGGGGCAGGAGTATTATACCAGAAACAGATTTGCAGAGTGCTGAGACTTACCAGTCCCCTTCTCCCTTTTAGCCGTCAGAACCCTGGCAGTTGAACGCTGTTGACAAAAAGTGAGATGTTGACTCCACTTTCTGGGCTTGTCCAGCCGAAGGGAAAAGATGCAGATACCAGCACTAGGGGTTTCCTAAGGTCAGGAATCAGATCCCCCTTACGTGAAATTTAAAGTAGACAAGTTCTTCCATGAGCTCAGAGCTTCCAACCAACGTTAGTCCCCTGTTCCTAATCATGAACACACATCCAAGCAGGTTTCTGAGGGCCTTCTGGCAAACCACTAGACATACTGAAAAACGCAGCTTGGAACATAAAGCAAGGCAAGGAGAACAAAAACAAAAAGTGAAAGCAAATAAAGACCAAAACTGAATGCTGTCTTCAAAGGACAAAAAAAGATGTATCTGTGCAACAAGAAGGCAGTGCTATCGAAAAGGAACATTTAGAGAACAAAAGAGTGTGTCCTGAAATTTAAACTACAACAGCAGAAATTGAACTCAGAGGAGTTGGAAAATATAGTTGAGGAGGAGCTCTTTGGTGGCTAAGTCCGTTAAGGGTCCAACTTGATCTCAGTTCAGGTCTTGATCTCAGGGTTGTGAGTTCAAGCCCTGCATTTGGGCTCCACACCCAGCGTGGAGCCTACTTAAAATTGGAAAAAAAAAAAAAAAAAAATACAGGAGTGCCTGGATGGCTCAGTCAGTTAAGCATCTGACTTATCAGGTCATGATCAGGTCATGATCTCACGGTTTGTGAGTTCGAGCCCCTCATCCAGCTCTGCTAACAGTGCAGAGCCTGCTTGGGATTCTGTCACTCCCTCTCTCTCTCTCTGCCCTTCCTTTCCCCTGTTCTCTCTCTTTCTCAAAATAAATAAACTTAAAAAAAAAAAAAACTTAAAAAGTATAGTTGAGGAAATCTCTCAAAAGTAGATTGAAAAATAAGAACACAAAAATAAGAAGAGGAAAGGCAAGAAAATCAAAGAATCAGCTCAGGAGATCCCGCCTCCCAAGTAATGTTGTTTCAGTGAGAGATCTGAGAAAAGGAGGAAGATCACTTAAAAAATAACTCCTAGAAAATTTCCAAACCTAAAGGGCATGAGTTTCCTGATTTAAAGAACCGCAACATGCCCAGCACAAGTAGATGCAGTGCGTGTTAATAAACCAGCACTGAGAGGGGCGCCTGGGTGGCTCAGTCAGTTAAGCGTCGGACTTCAGCTCAGGTCATGATCTCACGGTCCGTAAGTTCAAGCCCCGTGTTGGGCTCTGTGCTGTCAGTTCAGAGTCTGGAGCCTGCTTCTGATTCTGTGTCTCCCTCTCTCTGCCCCTCACCCACTCACTCTCTGTCTCTACCAAAAAATGAATAAACGTTAAAAAAAACTTTTTTTAAACTGGCACTTAGATAAACATGTTGAAATCTCACAACCCTGGAGACAAAAAGATCTGCCCCCTTCTCCTCCACTTGGCTACCTCCCTTTAACCTTTCTGCTGTGCCCCCGTAGCTGAGTTGTCATCATCGGAATTCCTTCCTCTTTGAGTGTGTCTGCCTTCTTTAAGTGGAACTTGGCTCTTCCTCAGGATCTCGACTCCTGCACTCTCCCCAAAGTAATGGCTGTCTCTCTTCCTGATCCTCCTGGTGCTGGGGTCCATGTCCTCTTGGTGCCTCACTGCCACTTTCAAGCCATCCCTCTTCGAAAGCACTCAGTTTGTATTCAGATTTCATAAAATTTGCACTTGAAGAGTATACTTTCACATAGCCAAGTCATTCCAGGCCCACTGAAAAGTTTTCTAATAACTGAATCAAATATCAGTTTTAAATTCAAATTATTTAAATGAAATACCGGTATAAATTTTGCTCCTGGTTGCACTTGCCCATCATTCCAAGTACTTAGTAGCCCCGTATGGCCAGAGACTACCTTGTTGGTCAGAGCAGCTCAAGATCAGATTCCAGTTCAATTTGGGGGTATGTTTGTATGTCCTTCAGAAGGTACCTAACATCTGGCTGTCATTCTGTCTGAAATGATATCCCAGGTCTCTGATTTCTCAGTTGCTTAAATGCCTCTCCGTCTTCCCCCATCCATCAGCACAAACCCACAAGCACAAGCCTTCCTTGACCTTTTCTTCTGTCCTCCGGTGTCCCACAGCCTACCTTCTGTCTTCCCACCTCACCAGCAGTGGTGAGCACACTACCCACCAGGGAGCCTTCCACCCGTTGATGCTACCCCCTTTCATGACCTTTCTCTCCTCTCCTTGACTCAGTTTTTGGGGTCTGCTGCAATCACTTCCTTGCATATGGCCCCCACTTCCTTGCACCCCTCTTCACTTTGTCAAAACCAGAGTCAAATCCAACTTTCTGCTGAATTTGCGCAGCAGATTGTGGTGGGGTAAACAACCGTGTTGACTGGCCTTGCTTAACCTCAGAGACCTCCACTAGGATCTTGAAGAACAGCATAGGATGCTGTCCTAAGCCACTCTCCTGGACAGTTGCCCCCTGTTCCTCTCAGAACTCCCACACTTCCTTACCCATGTTCACTACCAGCTAATGAACTTGATCCCTACTTTTTTGAGAAAAATGGAAACACCCAAAAGAGAACAACTCTAGCTTTCAATCTCCCTACCTGCCGGCATCTGTATCCCACACTCTACTCATCTCATCTTTTACTGTGGACAGACTCTTAGCCCTTCGCTCTGGAGCCCCTGACCGCTGCCTTTCTAGCCTGCTGAGAACAGTGCTGTAGCTCTCCTCCCTCTCACCTGTTTACCAGTGTGTTCTCGCTGGTGTTTCCTTCACATAGAAAGCAAAAATATGCTCTCACGGGTTTTTTTGCTCCTATTTCCAAAGAAAATAAAGGAGTTTGCTAACTCCATTTTTTCTTCCAGTTTCTTTCTCTCTCCACGTTTTCACTGAGGTATAGAAAACTGCATAGATAATGCAGGTATGGGGTAATTTAGCACCGAGTGAACACAGCATGCAACCACTATCTAGGCAAGAAACAGAATACTACCAATACTTTCTCCCAAAGGGAATTAAGCAGTTTATCTTTTGACCTTGTTGACTTGCTTTGCTTCTTGTGGCATTTGTGTTGACTCATATATTACGTGTTTTTGTATGACTCCATCTTCCTTCCCTTTGTTTAGTTCATCCACGTTAATTGTATGTGATTGTAGTATTTTTATTGCTATGTGAGATGCCATTAAATAACAGTACCATAGTTTATCCATGGATGTTTGGGTTGTTTCCAGTTTGGGGCCATATGTTATCCTGAACATTTTTGTGCATGACCTTTGACACATAGCTAAATGTATTTGTTACATACCTAGGAGGGGATTGGCTGGGTTGTAGGCTATGCTTTATGTGCAACTCTGGTAGGTACCTACGTATGCTCCAAGCAGGCAGGGAGGGAGGGGGGTCATCGCATTCATCATCACCGGCACTTGTTGTTGACACTCTTTAAGTTTGGTTAGTCTGTGGATATAGAGTGGTGTATCTCACTATGTTTAATTGTTTTCTTCGTTTTCTGCGGGGGTAGTTAGTGGAATTGGTCTTATGTCTTACTTTTTATTATGGGAAACTTTAAACGTAACAAAATTTTGAACATATGAATGTTATACCCATCATTCAATTTCAGTTATCAGCTTATCACCTCATGGCCAATCAATTATGTTTAATCTAGATGCCTACCCACCCCCTTCTACTATATTATTTTGAAGCAAATCCTAAATAGTACATCTTCTCATTTGTATACATTTCGGCATGTGTCTATTGAGAGATACTTATGAAAAAGTATAACCTCATAATATCAAATATCTAGTTCAAATCTCTAGGGGTCTCAGAGGTCACAACTTTTTTGTTTTAATTTATTTGAATCAGTATTCTGATAAGGTGCCCACATTGTATTTAGTTGATATGTCTCCTAAGGCTCTTCTATATATAGATTTCATTCATCTCTTTTTTCCTTGCGATTTATTTGTTGAAGAAACTTGGTCTTTTGTCCTGTAAACTTTTTCCTCTCCTTCCCTGTCTTTCCCAGGGTTTTGTCAGTTACATCCCCTTTGTGTTTCTTAGAACTGCTATAGCAAATTACCACAAATCTGGTGGCTTAAAACAACAGAAATTTATTCTCACAGAGGTGCCTGGCTGGCTCAGTCGGTGGAGCATGCAACTCTTGATCTCAGGGTTGTGAGTTCGAGCCCCATGTTGAGTGTAGAGATTGCTTAAAAATAAATCTTTTAGGGCGCCTGGGAGGCTCAGTCATTAAGCATCTGACTTCAGCTCAGGTCATGATCTCACGGTTCATGAATTCAAGTCCTACATCGGGTAAGCTTGAGCCCTACTTTGGGTGAGCTTGAGCCCCACTTCTCTCTCTCTCTCTCTCTGTCCCTCACTCATTTGTGCCTTCTGTCTCTTTCTCTCTCTCTCTCTCAAAAATAAATAAAAATCAAATCTTTAAAAAAAAAACTTACCCTCACAGTTCTGATGGCTAGAAATCTAAAATCAGGATGTCAGCAGGGTGTTCCCTTGTGTATGCACCAGGGAGAATCCATTCCATGCCTCCTTGCTAACTTCTGGTGGCTATTGGCAATCCTTTGGCTGTGGGAATATCACGCCAGTCTCTTCTTCTGTATTCACATGACCTTTCCTGTGTCTCTCTGTCTCAAATATCTCTCCTTTCCGTGATAAGGATACCAGTCATTGGATTTAGGGTCTACCCTCCACACCAGAAAGATCTTAACCTTGAGATCTCTAACTAAATTACACTCACAAAGACTCTATTACATTCACAGGTACAGGGATTAGGACTTGGATATCAATTTAGCCCACTACCCCTGTAGTTTGGTTTTGCTGTTCTTGTCCCCACCACGTTGTCTCTTGTTACTTGAATCTAAAGCTTGAATAGATTCTTTTTTTATTATTTTTTATTTTTGGCAAGACCAGTTTATAAATTAAAATGTCTGGTAGTCCCCCATTTTGAGATGTCAGCAGACTTGGTGATCACTGTCTGGATCCATTAATTAGGCTTTGCAAAATGGTGTATTCTGGTTCAAGCCATTTTCTCTCAGCCCACTCATCTGGCATTTGCTTCCAGCACTCTGCCGACACTGCCCATGTCACACTTACAGCTTCCACATTGCTGAGCCCGCTGGTTCCCATCTGAGCCACACATGGCCTCTACTGGATGGCACAGTGACGCTAACTTGGTCACCTTTCTTTCACTTGACTTCCAGGAACTTTTTCTCAGGTCAACATAAACATGTAAACACAACAGTGATCGGGAACACTTAATACGGATGTTAAGTTTGATAATAAGTAGAAAGGAGATGTGGCGTGGTCGAAGCAGCAGCTAAAAGAGTCACAGTGGTTGCTTCCTGGAGAGAGATGGGCAGGAAATGGGGAGAGATGGAGGGGACCTGTGTTTTGTTAAAAGCTTTTTAGTGCAATTCGGCATTTTCAATAACATATCTATAGTATTTGGATAAAATTTTAAAAACCATTTTAAAAAATGCCTAGCAAATGTAGTGTTTTTATTTTGCCATAGTTATGCCTAGCAAATATTTACTTCTTATCCTTTAATGCCCTCGGACTGTTGTTTTCTGGGTTTGTCTGGTCTCTTTCAGAATGGCAGTTCGGAAAACCCTCATTCCTCCTCAGCCTCCTGAAGTGGCTAGCCCTCGAGTGGAAAGCTCTATGCGGAGTACATCTGGGTCACCTAGGCCTGCAGGGTGAGCACATAAATGTTATCACTCTTGGTTCCAACTGCACACAGTTGAGGAGGAAAGAGTCTAACATGTGACAAATTTTACATAATTTGCCTGTGTGCATCTTTTTATATCCACATTCTAGCTCTGTGACCTGGACATATTTCTCAGCCTCTCTGATTCTTATTTATGAAATAGCCGTACTTATAATATCTGCTTCATTGGATTCTTGTGTATTTAAATGAAATGATGCATTTAAAGTGTTTAGAACAGAGCCTGCCTCATAGTAAACACACAGTTATCGTTGCTATCAAAAATGGCATCATGTTGGGGTGCCTGGGTGCCTCAGTCGGTTAAGCGTCCAACTTCGGCTCAGGTCATGATCTCGCGGTCTGTGGGTTGGAGCCCCGCGTCGGGCTCTGTGCTGACAGCTCAGAGCCTGGAGCCCATTTCGGATTCTGTGTCTCCCTCTCTCTCTGCCCCTCCCCTGTTCATGCTCTGTCTCTCTCTGTCTCAAAAATAAATAAACGTTAAAAAAAATTTAAAAAAAAAAATGGCATCATGTCAGTAGTTAATACATGCTGCTTTCTTTGTTCTTCATTCCACCAGTAACACTATTTTGGGAAAGAGAGGCAATGTAAGAACATTTAAAGTGTAAAGTTAAAATCATTGTCCTGTTCCCCACCCACCTTGCCAGTCCCACTAGCTAGAATTAATATTGATTGGTAACAGTATTAAGTATCTTTCTGCATCTTTTGTCTATGTACACAGGTAGATAGATTGAGTCTTAAAAACAGGATCTTGCTGATTAGAGTGTTCTGTATCTTGCCATTTTTACTTCTGTCAGTAACAGCTTGCCATGTTAATGTATTTAGATGTACTTCATAAAACTTCATTCAAGAAGAAAATTATGAATGCCTTGTATGTGCCAGGTACTGTTTTAGAATCTGGGAATATAGAAGAGTGACTAAGACAAAGTGTCCATTCTCCTTAAGCTTATTTTCTAGTGGGTGTAGAGAAACAAATATGTGAAGGAAAAGGAGGCAGTGTGAAGGGAACGTAAAGCAATGGGAGGCAGAGGTGACACCATCCAGAAAGCCTTCTCTGAGCAGAGGTTGAAGGGCAGGAAGGAAGCGCCACATGCTGCCTGATGTCCAGCTGCATGAGTCAGAGCAAAGAGCGGGGCCAGGAATTATGTGGGAGGACATGCGGTCGTTACTTTACGCAGTAGTGCAGAAAAGTACAAATAACCATTCAAGGGGCAGCTGTGAAAAATAATCATAATTGTAGGGGGTGGGATTGTACTTACTCTAGGATCTTTAAAAACACTGAAAATACTCAAAACTCTCTCATTGTCAGTTATATATAAGGAAGTGAAAAAAGTAGTAAAACTAACACTTACTTGGTACACTGTAATTTAAACATGAGAAACATTGAGAACTAAAGTGTCTTCTAAAAACTAATCAAAAGTAGTTTGAACAGCGCTTGCCGCCTTCACATTGTGTAACTTGACGCAGAGCGACAGTCCTTCCGTGTGTTGGTGAATTGTCATACTCCTTTCTAAGTTTCGGTCTGCTTCTGACATTGTATCCTGTATCTTTTCAGTGTTGGCAAATTGTCTCCAAGAGTTCATTTAATGTGAAATTTTTTGCCAGCCTCACTTCTAGGGATATCTTCATCCTTTTTATCAAAACCCTCTGCCATAACTAACACGTGGAGTACAAGTGCACATTTCAAAGCAGAATCTTTTCACTGTGCTAGCAGCTTCATCAGATAGCTTAACATTAATTCGTTAAATTAAAGTTAATTAATTACTTAACTTTGAAGTAAACCAGCCTTTATTGGCCAGGAAAGGATTTGTTGTTTTGTTTTCATGGGTTGTTTTTTTTTTTTTCCCATTCTCCTTGAAATTGGCCTTTTTCTTTCATTGTGCCAGCTAACTTTACCACTTAGACCTGAATAGGATTGAATAGTCCTCAGTCCAAAGTAGAAGTCAATACTACATTTTGCCACAGCAGCTTTCTGTGCCCAGTGCAATTTAAACTAAAAGATGATAAGCGACTTTACCGTCTTTGTCGGTAAAGTCAAAGTCCAATTCATTGGATTCTGTCTGTGTGGTCCATGCCGTATCTTCATACAGGCCTAGTGCTCATCCTGTCTTCTCTTTGCTGTTGCTGGTTTCAAATCTTCTAATCACATCCAATTTCACTTCCAGAATGACTGTTTTTTTCTCTGCATTTTTATCTGCGTTGGCCAGTTTTTGCTCTCTGTCATCCATTATTATAAAATTTCACCTGGGTTTGTCTCTGGGAAATAAGAGACTGCACAGCTCCACACTTTGCTGTCCGCATAAACTGAATAACAGATTCAGTAACCACTCATGGACAAATTTCGAAGGAAGTGATGTGATTGGTCATAGATCCTGATGCACATCTGTTAGTTACATAGTGATTTATGGACTGAGGAGGCAGCAGCAAAGTTTGCATAAAATTGCTTAAAGTTTATATAACTACTCACAGTTAATATTATAGTGAGTGGTAGCTCAAATTTGAACTGCATTTGTGGGAGACTGGTATAATGTAGTTACACATATATATGTATGATTCACACACTGCACAAAGTCAGAACTATCTATATGTTAGGTATATACAAGGAACAGCAAGAGAAACCAGCCTAGAACGAGAGGAGAGTTGCACAGCATGGTTCAGAGATATAACTGAGGGCCAGATGATGTAGGGCTTTGTGGATCATTCAGTGTCCTTTCGATTTTATTCTGGGTAAGACTGAGCCATCAGAGGTCTAAGGCATAGGAGTGACATGATTTGACATTTTTTTACAAGAACTGCTCTGGCTACTGTGCTGGGAATAAACTGCAAGGAAGTAAGAGTGGAAGCAGGGAGACCAAGTGAGAAATAATACAACCTTAGACTATCATAGAGGCATGGACCACTGTGGAGGTAGTAAAAGTCTTCAAAAGAGTTCAGATTCTGGTTGTATCTTGAAGGTACAGCTGACAGAATTTTCTGACAGAAAGGGAGAAGTCCGGCTAGGAGGTTTTGCCTGAGCGACTGCAGATAAGGAATTATTCTTTCTGAAGTAAGGAAGCCTATGGGAATAGGAGAGAAAAAACTTTTTCTTTAAAAAAATTTTTTTAATGTTTATTTATTATTGAGAGACAGAGACAGAGCGTAAGCAGGGGAGGGGCAGAGATAGAGGGAGACACAGAATCTGAAGCAGGTTCCAGGCTCTGAGCTGTCAGCACAGGGCCTGACGCGGGGTTTGAACTCACAAACCGTGAGATCATGACCTGAGCCGAAGTCAGACACTTAACCAACTGAGCCACCCAGGCACTCCGAGAGAAAAAACTTTTTAAGTTTAGTTCTAAATATTTTACTCTTGAGATCTCCAGGTGGTTAGACACAGCCAAGTGGAGATATCAAATGTATAGTTGGATATAAAATTCTGAAGTAGATACAGTCCTAGAATTGAAGATAGAGGTCTATGCTGGTGATTAAGTTTTGGCAGATACATGTTTCTAACACCGTGAGAGTGGAAGAGAGCCCATCGACAGTGAGTATAGAGAATAGACCTGGTACAAAGACCACGTGTTCAGACATGTCCTCTTAGGAGATCAGAAAAACGAAAAACCAGAAAAAGAGACTGTATTCCTATTCCTTTACTGTGTGATGTTCTCAGAAGTGTTGGTGCCATAATCAGTCCTCCATTAATGAACACTTAAATTATTTCCATTTATCACTGTAATAAATACTGCAGTGAATCTTTATCATTGAGCCCCTTCGCAAACATTTCTCTGGAATACATTTCTGGAAGTAGCGTTACTGGGTCAAATTAAATGTGGGGATTAAATTCTGATTTCCAGTCACTGTATCTGTTTATATCCTCATGAAATGTGTTCCCATTTTCTCCACATTGTTGCCAACATTAGATACTGAACTTTACAAATTTAATACATTATCTTTGTTTTTCAAGTGTTTTTTTTGTTTGTTTTTTTTAAGTAGCACTAGAGTTAACTTTTAAAGCGCTGGGAAAAAAATACAGTAACTGAAGCGTCTGTGACATACAAAAGTACATTCCTTGTATGCAACTGTATGTGCAGAAACTTAGGTGAGCAGGGGCTATTTGCAGAGTCTTTCCCAGACTTAATATGGTTCCGAGGTAGATTGTGGAGGTAGGGCCCCGCGCATGCAGGCACCCAGATGGCCTTCCTTGCAGTGGGCAGTCTGTTTCTGTGCCACCTGAAAGAAGGGAGCATTTGGACGGTGAAAAATAACTAGCTGAAACCAGAGCAGTCTCCCCACACTCCCACGCCCAAGTGAAAGGAATCTCATGGAAATTGCTGCTTTTAGGAATAGCCCACCTCATTCACTGATGAGTAATAAAAGGATATTCATGTGAAGATAACTAAAATTAAAACGTAGGAAAAGAGCAACAAAATATACTCATTTGTTCAGTAAGAACATGCACCAGAAAAGTGCTACAGAATAAGTGTGAAACTTATTTTAAAATTCTGACTGTGAATTTAAATTACTTAATGACGTTAGCACCACCTCACTGATGGAAAACACACAAAGGATGAAATGCAGACTAAGTGACAGGACATAAAGGGATGACATGTGAAGGGATAGAACTCAGTAAAGATCTAGAAGAAACCACAGAATGAAGGTAAAATTAAAATAGAAAACAGTGTAGACATAGAGGATAAAAATGGAAGAAGCAAAATTAAAAAAAATTTTTTTAATGTTTATTTATTTTTGACAGAGAGAGACAGAGCATGAGCAGGGGAGGCGCAGAGAGAGAGGGAGACACAGAATCCGAAGCAGGCTCCAGGCTCTGAGCTGTCAGCATAGAGCCTGATGCGGGGCTCAAACTCACAGACTGCGAGATCATGACCTGAGCCGAAGTTGGACACGCAACCAACTGAGCCACCCAGTTGCCCCGAAAAAGCAAAATTTTTAAAAGAAATAAATATAAAACAAAAACCATACAAAATATACTATGATACAAGATCAAACATATACATGTCAACATCTCAGAAACCAATATGTGAGTTAAAAGTAAGGATGTGTTAATGTTGTCATTAATTATTTTTAAGTGCTACACGACATGGGTGTATAATTACTGGCAGCTTAGATTCAGTGAAACACTGCAGTAGAGTGGTGTTGTGTGGAGATAGTGGAGGGTTAAGGGAGGGAACAAGAGTTCCCAGTACATCCTTTGAAACATGAATGTATCACTGGGGCACCTGGCTGGCTTGCGCAGAGCATGCGACTCTTGATCTTAAGATTATGGGTTCAAGCCCTACATTGGACATAGAGCTTAAAAAAAAAGAAAATGAAACGTGACTATATTACCAATTCCAAGCCAAAAGATTAAGGAAGATTAAAATATAAAATGGGGGAGGGGGTAGCACCTGGGTGGCTCAGTCAGTTAAGCGTCTGACCAGCTCAGCTCATGATCTCTTGGTTCATGAGTTCAAGCCCCGCATCAAGCTCTGTGCTGTCGGCTCAGAGCCTGGAGCCTGCTTCGGATTCTGTCTCCCTCTCTCTCTGCCCTTCCTCTGTTCACACTCTGTCTCTCTGTCTCTCAAAAATAAACATTAAAAAGTTTTCTTTTAATAGAGAGGCACCTGGGTGTCTGAGTCAGTTGAACGTCTAACTTCAGCTCGGGTCATGATCTTGCGGTTCATGGGTTCGGGCCCTGCATCTGGCTCTGCTAACAGCTTGGCGCCTGGGTCCTGCTTCGGATTCTGTGTCTCCTTCTCTCTCTGCCCCTCCCCCAGTCATGCTCTGTCTCTTTCTCTCAAAGATGAATAAACATTAAAAAAATTTTTTTAATGTTATAAAATAGAAAACAGATTTAGAAAGTAAATCCAAAAGCTGTTAAAATAAATTTAAAATATGAACTTTAAAACAAATCACATAGTACTAATTCATCCTCAGACTCTCCCCGAAACCTATAGAAATTCTCCAAATACAGGCAGACCTATCAGATCTCTGTCAGTTCCATTTTTTTCTAGTTTACATCCCTCCCTCCTTAAAGCCTTGCTTCCACCTACTCCAGTCTTCACTGGTTGCTCTCTGGACTCGGTGCCCAGCTGTTATCCCTTGTGTTTCCTTTGTCCTTCACAGTCTGAATTCCCTTCATCTCATCCCTGGTGACGTATATTTCCTTTTTTCTTGATTTACTTTCTGATTTGTTAGAGCATCTCTTTTGCAGCAGACAAACAGTACGTAAGATGTCAATTTTTGACCCTTTGCAAATCAGGAAATGTCCTTTTTCTGCCCTTACTCTTTTTGTTTTTATTTGTAGCAAGAATTACTATCAAACTCCATTCACTGGGCCACGGACCCTTGTGGTGGTAGCAAAAGACTTGCCCCTCATGTGGCACACTACCTACACTTGTGAGTTCATTGGCCAGCCAGTGGCCTCAACTCCAAACTCTAACAGTGGGCAGGGCCATCACTCTGGAGTCTAAGTCTCCTTTCTCTCTGTTGTTGAGATTAGGTAAATTATATTGATCTGTCCTCAACCCCACTGATTCTATCTCCACTGTGCTCCTGAGAATGTCCAGTGAGTATATTTGGTCAGTTATTGTTTTTCACTTCTGTAATTTAAATTTGGATCTTTTTATAACTTTGATTGCTTTGCTGAGATTTTTCTGGTTTTTTTTATCTTTTAAATTTGTTTTTCATCTTTTGAATTTGTCATTGCTTGTTGAAGCATTTTTATGATCTCTACGTCCTTGTCAGATGCTACCCGACATCATTCATCTCCTGTTCAAGTTGTGATTTTCTTGGCTCTTGGTTAGACAAGTGGTTTTCTGTTTGGACCTGGACCTTTATGGTCTTAGAAGACCCTGGAGTTTATTTCTAGCTTAATGTTTTGGCGGTCCTCCTCTCACATGGCCGCAACTGGGGAAGGGAAAGCATTGCCTTCTCACTGCCAAGTGGAGAGTTGAAGGCCAGGTTCCCTGCTTGACCTCTTTTGACACCACTTCAATAGTGAGATGGCGGAAAGAGAATCACGCTGCCTCATTACAGCCTGGCAAGTGTAGAAGTCTAGGTTCTCCACAGCCTTTGCCGGAGAGCGTGGGAATTGGGACCACAGTCGTTTCTGTGGTGTTTCACTGGGAGAGCAGTTATTGTCTAGAAGTCTCCTGTCTTGCTCAGCTGCTCCTGTCTTGGTTCCTTGAGCAGATTTTTCTTGGGATTTTTGTCTGTGCCCTTTGACATTTCTGTATTATGGCCTTCCAGGACCCAGACTGGAGCACAGTCAGAAAGGAAACCCAGGGAACTCACTGCTATGTCTTCCTTTGGTCCTGAGCGCCCTAGCCAGTCTGCCTTCATCTCTCAGCAGCTGTTTTGTTGGTTTTATATGTAATACTCATGATTTCAGCTATAATTAACTAGGAAGAATATGAAAAAGTATGTCCAGGCCATCTTTCCATAAACAGAATTCCTGCTTACACTCTTAAATAATACAATGGCTGGGAGAAGTTTAAATTGAAAATCTCTTTTTCTTTGCAGACGATATCTTCAACTTTATCTCATAACGTTCTTTTTTGGAGTTCTTAATATGAAAACCTGTAAATGTAGAACAAAATAGAGAACACAGTATTATTCAACTAGATTTAACTTTTAGTATTTTGCCATATATTCCCTTTTTTGGTGCGATCAAATTACAGAATTTCACTTTTAAGTAATTCCTTGGGGGGTACCTTGACTGGCTCAGTTGGTAGAGCATGTGACTCTTGATCTCTGGGTCATGAGTTCAAGTCCCACATTGGGTGTGGAGTCTACTTAAAATTTTTTTTTAATATATATATTCGTGCATTTTGACAATTTAATTATGTGTCTAGGTGTGCGTTTTTTCACCTTTTCCTACACAAGTTGGTTGATTGATGTTTTTCATCAAATCTGGGGAGTCTTTGGCACAGTTTCTTCAGATATTGTTTCTGCCCCATTCTCTCTTTGCTTCTGGGACTCCCATTATGTATGTGTATGTTGGTACAGTTATTGCTGTCCCAAAGTTCTCTGAGGCTCTGTTTATTTTTCCTCCTGTGTACCCACCCTTTTTTTAAGTTTTTTTTTTTTAATGTTTATTTATTTTTGAGAGAGAGAGAGACAGGGCATGAGGAGGAGAGGGGCAGAGAGAGAGGGAGACACAGAATCCGATGCAACATATATATATATATATATATATATATATATATACACATATATATATATATAAAACATATATATATAACATATATATATATAACATATATATATATAAACATATATATATATATACATACATATATATATACATACATACACACACACACACATACATACATATATATATATATATATTTTTTTTTTTGTATATATAATCTCTTTGCCCAATGTGGGGCTCCAACTCATGACCCCGAGATGAAGAGTCACATGCTGTACCAACTGAGGTAGCTGGGTGCCCCAGAAATACACTTTTGAGTCTTGTTAGTGATTTTCTGTTTTCCTTTCAACTCTTATATTTTTCAAGTGCAGAATTGCTTTTTGGTCTTTTTTTTAATAATTTCTGTCTCTTTATTAATCTCAGTTTGCTGAGACATGATTTTTAGGCTGTTCTTATAACCATGATCTCCTTTAGTTCTTTAAACATATTTACAATAGCTAACTTAAATTCTCTGACTAGTAAGCCTAACACCTGTGCATCCTTAGTGACCGTTTTATTGCTTCCCCCCGCCATGTTCAAACATTGCTTTGTTTCTTTACATACCTCAGAATTATTGTTGAAACTTGACATTTTAAACGGTGTGTGGCAACTCTGGAAATCAGATTCCCACACTTCCCTGGGGTTTGTTGTTGCTGCTGGGGTTTGTTGTTGGGTTTTGGTTGTTTAGGGACTTTTGTAAAATAATTCTTTAAAATCACTGTCTTTGTCTAGTGTGGCCACTGAATACACTCTTAGCTTTGTAGTCATCTAATGATTAAACCGATTTCCTTGAATGCCTGAATGCCTGGAACCAGTAAGTCTCTGTCTTTGCTAAGGGCCTTGTGTGTCTTGGGGTAGCCCATCAACACTGAGGCAGGCGGTTTTACATCTCTTTTTTCTTTTCGCTTACACAGAGCCAAAGGTGAGAACCTGTGTCCTTCTTGGTTCTTTCCTGGGCTCTGCACAGCCCAAGGTACGCACACAGTCCTACATGTATATATTGCTTCCTGAATTTGTCAGAAATACGTTGGAGCTTTTTGAAGCCCCTGTGGACATTTCATTCTCCAACTTTTCCTTTAAAGCTTTTTGGGTAGCTTATTGTTTGCCCCACTTGTTACCATCCTATCAGTTAGCTGGGAAGCTGATCACTTGTGTCTGATTTGTTCCAGTACTCTAGAAGTAAAAGGTGTTCACACTGAGCAGGTCTGGTAGATAAGACAGTCTTGCAAATGGGAGCAGCCAGTTTGTATAATGATAGTTCTCTGGTCAAGTGGGTTTGAAGGGCCTCTAGCCCCTCTGGTAGCTGCCAGGCTGATGGTTTTTGCTGTAAGCATGGACTGGTGGTTAGCAAGCCTACCATTGGCGGTGGAAAGGGAGAGAGAGAAATAGGGCAGGGGCGCCTGGGTGGCTCAGTGGATTAAACATCCGACTTCAGTTCAGGTCATGATCTCATGGTTCGTGGATTTGAACCCCGTATCAGGCTCTCTACTGTCAGCACTGAGCCCATTTCAGATCTGTCCCCCTCTCCCTCTGCCCCTCCCCTGCTTGCACACGTTCTCCTACACGCTCTCCCATTCTCTCTCTCTCTCTCTCTCTCTCTCTCTCTCTCTCTCTCTTTAAAAAAAAAAAAAAAAAAAAAAAAAAAAAAAAAAAAAAACAGTTAAAAATAGGGCAAGTTAAACACCACAGACTTTATTGGTCTTACTGAGGTTTGGCTGATTTTCTTGAATAATTTTGCTACATTGTTCATTTCCAGAGTTCTGAAAACATTGTTAATGCCAAGTTTTTGTTGCTTTTATGAAAGAGAATTTTCAGAGATCATTACTCCCACATTAATTCTCTTTAATTCCAGAATAATCTTTTCCTGTACCCCACCTTTATTTACTTATTTTGAAATAATTTAAGACTCACAAAAAGTTATAAAATAGTGCAGAAAGTTCCCATGTACCCTTACCCAGCTTCCCCCAATGATTACGTCTTACATAACCCTCGTATTTTTTCAAAGTGAAAAAATTGGCATTAGTACAATGCTGTTGACCAACTACAGACCTTATTAAAATGTCACCAGTTTTTTCCCCCCTTTGGTGTATATTTGAAATCTCATCCATGAATAGATTTATATAACCATTATCATGATCAGATTGTGAACCTCTTTTGTTGCCACCAAGATATTCCCTTATTCACAGTCATACCTTTCCCGCAAACCTAATAATACCTTGCCACTTAGCTGTGCCCCACCAGAATTTTTTCATTTTGAGAGTTTTATGTAAATGGAATCTCAAATTAAATATATACTCTATATATGTAATACATATATTTTTTCATACCTAATGATGCTGGCTTATTTTTTCACCAAATGTTGTACTTTTGAGACCCATCCAAATTGTAGTATATATCAATAATTTCTTCTTTTTAGGGTGAGTAATGTTACATCACATGGGTATACCCGTATGCTTATTTACCCGTTTGCTTATTGAGGTTCATTGGGATTGTTCTGGTTTGGGGTTATTAGAAATAAAGCTGCTATGAACATTCAGGTACAGCTTCCTTGGTAGACATATATTTTCACTTCTCTGGGATAAAAATCCCGAGTATAGTTGCTAAGTTACATGGTCCATGTATTTTTCATTTTATAAGGAACTTCCTAACTGTTTTGCAGACTGGCTGTACCGTTTCAAATTTCCACCGGCAACATGTGAGATCCTTGTATCCTAAAACCTTGCTAACCTCATTTATTAGTGCTAGGAGGTTTTTGGTATATCAAGTTGCTCTACATCCTTTCCTGTGCTTGCTATTATAAAATCTTAAGTTTTATTTTCACCGTCTGATTGGGGTGTGGTAGGATATCATCAAGACTTTAATTTGCACGACTCTAATGGCTGATGGTATTGAACATCTTTTCATGTGCCTGTTTGCCTCCTGGATATTTTCTCTAGTGTTTGTTCCTTATTCATATAAGTTTGTTCCTTATTCATGTTGTCTTCTATTGAGACTGTATGTTTTCCCAGTATTGAGTTTACAGAGTTGTTTATATATTGTGAATATCATTCTTTTATCATAGATAATAATGTGTTTTGGTTTGTTTGTCTTAACCATTTTTAAGTGTACATTTCATCGGTGTTAAGCATATTCTCACTCTCGGGCAGCACTCTCCAGATCTATGCAGAACTGCAACTCTCTATGCCCATTATTCAGCCACTTCCATTTTCCCTCTTCCCAGCCGACGGGGGCCACTGTTGTACTTTTCTTTTTTCAGTGAATTTGACTACTCTGGGTACCTCATGTAAGTGGAATCAACATAATGTGTTTCACAAATATTTTTTTTTCAGTCTGTGCCTTGTCTTTTACTTCTTAAAGTGGTCTTTAGCAAAGCAAAAGTCTTAATTTTATTTTCTTTTTTTTAGCAAAAGCCTTTACTTTGCTAAAACTCAATTTATCATTTTTTTCTTTGGAGTGTACTTTTGGTATCATGTCTAAGAACTCTTGACTAAATCCTGGGGGGAGGGAGTTGTATTTTTATAAAACTTTTATAGTTTTACATTTTAAACTCAGATTTATGATCCATGTGGAATTCAATTTTGTATATGGTATGAGATTTGGTTTGATGTTGAATTTTTTGCCTATGGAAATCCAATTGTTTTTGGCCTTGAACTTGAGGGGGTACTTTTCATACCTTGAAAAGTACTGCTTTTCATATCCTGAATTTTCAGCATTAGTATGTAAACCTTTACAGCTATTAAATGAAATATTTTACTGGGATACCTGGCCAGCTCTGTCGGTAGAGCATGTGACCCTTGATCCTGAGTTCGAGCCCCATGCTGGGTGTAGTGATTATTCAAAAATAAAGTCTTTAAAAATATTTTTTTTTACTTTAAAAAATAATGTTTAAGAAGAATTTGTAATGACATGAGGAACTACTTCTGATAAAACTGAAAAAAATAGGATATATAGTTTTTTTCTAATTTTTTTTTAATGTTTATTAATTTTTTGAAAGAGAGACAGAGCATGAGCAGGGGAGGGGCATAGAGAGAGGGAGACACAGAATCTGAAGCAGGCTCCAGGCTCCAAGCTGTCAGCACAGAGCCCATTGTGGGGCTCGAACTCATGAGAACTGAGCCGAAGTCGGACACTTAACCGACAGAGCCACCCAGGCGCCTCAGATAAACAGTTTTAAACATTAAATGTATAGCTACATTAGAGGCCTGAAGTATTCTGGTAAAATAGCTGGAAAGTTGTGATGCCTCTGGGTAAGGGGCTGGGTATGTGAAGTGGAAGAAAATTATCTTCAATTTGTGTTCTTTTGAATCATTGCCATGTGTGTGAGCTTCCTCTTCTATAAGAAATAGGTTTACAAGAAACTACAGACAAAGTGAGTATGATTGTGATTTCAAAACAAAACTTCATAAGGCAACATTTGCATTAAGGAATTGGGGGAGAAAAAGACTAATGTAGTAAAAGTTCTTTGACTTTTGATGATGTGACTTTAAGTGAATGCTATTTTCTAAGTTAATTTTATCACTGCTTATAAAATTTGGTAGGGTGGGCCCAGGTGGGGATATTTTTAAAACTTACCTTAAAGTTCAATATCTAGAATCAAACTAATAGAGTTAGGGTTGTGCTGTGCATTGTACAAAAAGAACTGGACAAACACCCATCCTCCGAGATGTTTGCTACATTATCTTCATTTTCGTGTTTCAGTGCCAAGCCTAAGTCAGAAATCCACGTATCAATGACCACTCCAGTCACTGTGTCCATGGAGACCGTGTCCAGTCAAAGCAACGACCAGCCCACCATTGCAGTCCCTCCCACGGCTCAGCAGCCTCCACCGACCATCCCAACCATGATCGCAGCCACGAGCCCCCCATCACAGCCAGCCGTCGCCCTCTCAACCATTCCCGGAGCGGTCCCCGTCACTCCTCCTGTCACTACCATCGCAGCTGCCCCTCCGCCATCAGCCGCTGTGGCCGGCAATCTCTCCTCTGTGTTGGGCCCTCCGGTACCTGAGATAAAAGTTAAAGAAGAAGTGGAGCCAATGGACATCATGAGGCCGGTCTCTGGTAGGTTCATTCCCGGAGCACTCTTCATTGGCACATGACACTCCTTGGGCCGGACTCCTGGGACCCTCAGCCGCAGAGCCCGATCCCTTGGGGTGCACTGTTTGCATTTCATTCCTTTTAAGAAAGAGAAGACTCCCTAACAAGGCTCCTTTTGAAAACAACCCATTTTTGCTTCCCTTTTAGCACTAATTTTCTTTCTTCAACAGAATCATGAAAAGGATTAACATTTCTCCAAGAATATCCTGAACTAGAGCTTCTGTGGCTATCTGTTGTATTTTCTTTTCCATTTCTCATTTTGGTTTCTGAGTCTTATCTCTTTTTTTCTTAATGTAGTTAAAACATTGCCAGTGTTATTTATTTATTTTGGAAAAACTGATCATTACTTTCAGTAATGTTACTGTTTATCTCTTTCGGATTTTTCTTTGTTATCTCCTTCCTCTACTAAATTTCAGATTAGTTTCTTTTTTTTTCTAGTTTCTTGTGGTATAAGGTTTATTTGAACTTTTTTCTTAATACAAACATTTATAGCATTAAAAAAATAAAAATAGAAAAAAATAAAATTAAAAATAGAAAATAAGGGTCAAGATAAATCAAGCCAAGGGCTAATTATCTAACAGTTTATTCCCTGCCAGTTTGTGTTGCCTTATTATGCAGTGAAGTAAGATCTATGTTGTTGAAAATACTCTCTTGATAAACTTACATGTGATTAGTTAAATCTTGAAATTACTCGCTACTTTCTTTCCCTCCTCTCCTTGACTCTGAACTTCCAGTGTGTGAAATGCAGGTTACTTTGGAGGTTTTCTGATTGTTTGTATACTTGTTAATAATTTATTGAGGAACGTTGCTTCCCCCGACTGCAAAAATAACATATCATGTACAGTATTTATGAAATGCCGATAAAGCCCAGGTGGAAGGCAAGTCATTTTGTACTCCCGTTACCGGGCGTTGCCCTCTTAGCATTTTGGCATAAAGGCCTCCATCCCCCATGCTGTTTGTTCAGTAAGGGGTATGGTTGTGCTGTGTCTGCAGTTATTAAACCTGCTGTTTATTTGTATTTAGTATGCCATGAAATATTCTTCTTACCCATTATTTTATATATATAATACCCACAATATTATTCTTACCCACATTCAGCCTCAGTACTCCGTTGAAAGACACCGTGGATAACCCAGCATGGGAAATTAAATGTTTTCCATTTTACTGTTCTCTCTTGATTTGGATAGTTCCTCTTACCTCTCTGTACTGGAAAACTGATGGTAATCCTGCCTCAAATTGTAGGGCTTGACACCAGGTACTGTGACACATCCTTGTACAAAACAAGTACATCTCCATCCTCTTGGAGCTTACGTTTTAGCAGGGGAGAGAAACAGTTAAGAAAAGCAATGACAGATACAGGCATACCTCAGAGAAATTGTGGGTTCATTTCCAGACCACCACAATAAAGCAAGTATTGCAGTAAAGTGAGTATCACGGCGCCTGGGTAACTCAGTCAGTTGAGTGGTTGACTCTTGATTTCAGTTCAGGTTATGATCTCACTGTTTGTGAATTCGAGCCCCACATCAGGCTCTGTGCTCACAGCACAGAGCCTGCTTCAAATCTTTTGTCTCCCTCTCTCTGCCCCTCCCCTACTTGCATGCACGGTCTCTCAAAGAAATAAATGCTAAAAAAATTTTTTTTGATTAAAAAAATAAGGGACGCGTAGGTGGCTCAGTAGGTTAAGTGTCCAACCTCATGATCTCGAGGTTCATAGGTTCAAGCCCCGTGTCGGGCTCTGTGCTGACAGCTCAGAGCCTGGAGCCTGCTTCAGATTCTGTGTCTCCCTCTCTGCCCCTCCGCCACTTG
The DNA here is from genome assembly GCF_018350215.1 of Panthera leo. Taxonomy (NCBI): domain Eukaryota; kingdom Metazoa; phylum Chordata; class Mammalia; order Carnivora; family Felidae; genus Panthera; species Panthera leo. Next base: position 110,154,751 of record NC_056686.1, read on the forward strand.
TACTCTGACTGTCTCTCAAAAATAAACATTTAAAAAATAATAATAATAAAGTAAAATGAATATCACAATAAATCAAGTCAAATGAATTTTATGTAAAAGTTATGTTTACACAATAAGTGTGCAATAGCATTAGGTCTTTTTTTTTTTTTTTTAATGTTTATTTATTTAAGGGAGCATGCACTCACAAGCAGGGGAGGGGCAGAGTCAGTGCAAAGCCTGACACGGGGCTCCATCCCAGAAACCATGAGATCATGACCCAAGCCGAAATCAAGAGCCAGACACTTTACCAACTGAGCTATCCAGGCACCCTGTGATAGCATTATGTCTTTAAAAACAATATACATACCTTAATTTAAAAATACTTTATTGCTGGGGCATATGGGAGGCTCAGTCATTTAAGCATCCAGCTCAGGTCATGATCTCACCATTCGTGAGTTCGAGCCCCACATGGGTTCTCTGCTGTCAGCATGGAGCCCACTTTGGATCCTCTGTCCACCCTGTCTCTTTGCCGTTGCCCTTCCCCCACTCATTCTCTCTCTCTCTCTCTCTCTCTCTCTCTCTCTCTCTCTCTCAAAATAAACTTTTTTTAAAAATACCTTATTACTAACAAATGCTAACCATCATCTGAGCTTTCAGTGAGTCATGATCACTGATCACGATCACCATAACAAATATAATAATAATGAAAAAGTGTTACCAAAATGTGACACAGACACAAAGCAAGCAGATGCTGTTGGGAAAACGGTGCTGGTAGACTTGCTTAACACAGGGTTGCCACAGACCATCAATTTTCAAAAAGCACAGTATCTGCAAAGCACAGTAAAGTGAGGTGTGGCTATGTGAGGGAAAGTCAGAGCTATGAATTTAAGAAGAGTTTTAAAGGGAGGGCCTCACTGAGGAAGTCATCTTTGAATAGAGGCATTAAAAAGATGAAGTGCCAGCTGTTCGGATATCTGGAAAAGGAGCACTCCAGGCCTGAGGAACATGCCTGGTGTCCTCCATAGCAGAGACGGTTCAAGCAGACAGTCCAGGGATAGTACTGGACTCCATAGGGTCAGAGATCCAAGGTCCTACCACCCCTAGTTTGACCTCGTGCTTTAGATTCAAGAGAGCTGCTAGAACTCCAGCTATCGTATCTGAGTTCCAGGGTGACAGAAGACAAGGAGTAGAAGGTCACACCTTCATTTAAGGACATTTATAAAAAATGCTACAAAACACTTCTGTTTTCATTTCATATGGCCACACCCATCTATAAAGGAGGCTAGTAAATAGTCTTTCAGCTGAGTGGCAGAGTGCCCATCTACAGGTGTAAGGGTCCTCATTTAAGGATGGTGAAATCATGATGTATTAGGGAGCAGTCGGCACCCTCTGCCACAAGTAGGGTGCTTAGCACACTACCAGCCACATAGGAAGATTCAGTAAATGTTACTTCTCTTTTCTGTCTTAGCCATTCTCATTGGTTGCAAATCCAGTGAAGCTTCCCATAATGCATGGGTTCTCTCACACATGTATGTGCTCTTTTTCCTATGACAGCAGTTCCCCCCCTGGCTACCAGCACTGTGTCTCCATCTCTCACATTGCTGGCTAACAACCTGTCCATGCCTACAAGTGACCTACCACCTGGTGCCTCTCCAAGGAAAAAGCCTCGAAAGCAACAGCACGTGATTTCTACAGAAGAAGGGGATATGATGGAGACGAACAGCACTGACGACGAGAAGTCCACTGCCAAGAGTCTTTTGGTGAAGGCTGAGAAGCGCAAGTCTCCACCCAAGGAGTATATTGGTAATGGTCACTTGGGCTAGTTATTGTCACGTGAAGCTTTCCCACTTAAGTTGGGAGTCCATCCCCAAGGCTGTTCCCATAATCCTTCTTAAAGTTACATCTTGAGGATTCTTGACAATATATAATAAGTTATTTAATGTCTTCCTTTTCTTTTCTTCTGAATAGATGAAGAAGGTGTGAGGTATGTCCCAGTGCGTCCAAGACCTCCCATTACTTTGCTCCGTCACTATCGGAACCCTTGGAAGGCTGCTTACCACCACTTTCAGCGGTACAGTGATGTCCGGGTCAAAGGTTAGTTTCCCCAGAAACATCCATTGTGAATGCATGAAATTGGTCTCAGTTGACTGTATGGTAATCATAGTAGAGTAGAAAGACAGAATTACAGTTTTCTAGTTTCCAGAAAACCCAGGGGGTGACACAGTGACCTCCTTAGCCCCCAGGGTAGTTATGGAAAAGCTTTATTGTTATTGGACATAGTCCACATTAGTCCCTAGGATGCTGAGAGATACATTGTAAGCCCCAGGAAATTTATTTTCCAAAACACCTTTTGTTTAACATGTGAATCTCCTGAAATGGTCTAGGGCAAGCCTTCAGTAAACGTTTTGTTGTGGTTGTACTTGAGAATTACTTTTTCATAAACCCACATATAGTAAAAATAGCTGATAGTACTTGCAAATATCTGCAAATATTTGTACGAGACGGTAAACTTTAAAAGCATCATTAATCTCCGGTATAATCATGGCACAGAGAAGTGTAAGTTTTCAGAGAATTGATCACATTTCCCCTTCCCTCAAATAAATTCTACTTGGAAACATCTCTGATGGTTTCCTTGAATCCTCAAGATGAGTCAGATGGTATGGACTATAATGTCTGCGAGCAGGGGTAAAGCTTCTGTTAGTTCAGTCTCTGAAGGGAACTCCAGAGGTGGCTGCATGTCCAGCAGTTCTTATGAGTGGACTTTGAGGTCTGGAAAGAGGCTCGATTTCCAGATACCAGAGTGGTGGCCTTTGGTGGAAGCAGGGAGTGGCCCAGTAATAAACATCTCTTCACGACACAGGAGTTCCATGTCATAGCAGGAAAGTATTGTAAAGTATAGCCTGATAACATTTATGCCATATGGAAGGATTGTTACTACTGCCTGGGACTCGCTGTGCAAAAATTTATCCCAGGAAAGGTAATCTGACCACTGAAAGTGTTGATTCAGATGGTCTCTTGACTATTAAACTTTATTGATCTACTTTGCCCAAGCTTTAAAATCATGTTCATATACATAAATCAAGATGGAATATTGAAAATTGGTCAGGTAATTCACAGGAAGAAGAAAAAAAAAACAGAACAATAAGCAACACAGGAAACAAACTCACGATTAGTAGTGGAAGTTCTAGACACGCCATAAGTCAAGGAAGAGATAAAAAGACTATATGGGTTGGAAAAGAATAAATAAAACTATCTCTGTTTGCAAGTGACATCATTGTCTACATAGAAAATCTCAAGGATTCCATACAAAAAACTCCTGGAAGTAGTAAATGAGTTCAGCAAGGTCGCAGAATACAATGTCAACACACAAATCAATTGTAATTTTAGATACAATTTTATACTAAAATTGTAATTCTCGTATAAATCTAGCAAAACATACATGTTTGCTGATAACTATGAAATGCTGACTAAAGAGATCTGAATATCTGCGGTTTGTGAGTTTGAGCCCCACATTGGGCTCACTGCTGTCAGCCTTTCAGCGCAGAGCCCACTTTCGATCCTTTGGCCCCCTCTCTCTGCTCCTCCCCCACTTGCCCTCTCCCAAAAATAAATATTAAAAAAAAATGATCTGAATAAATGAAGAGACGTGCAGCATGCATGGATTTGAAACTCAACATAAGATGTCAGTTTTCCCTAGATCAGTAGGTTTGTTTGATACAGTTCCTAACAGACTCACAGAAAGATTTTTGTAGACATAGTAAATCTTATTCTCAACTTTACATGAAAGGTATAAAAAGTAGAATAGCTAAAATCTTGAAAAAAAAGAGAAATCGTTTTTTCTGATATTAAAGCATATAGTTTATCTATAGTAGTTTAAACAGGGTGGTATTTGCAGAGGAATATACCTGTAAGTGCCTGGAATGGAATGGAAAATGCAGAAATAGACCCATACAAATATGCTCAACTGATTTTTGACCAAATGGAAAAATAATTAAGTGGAGGAAGGAGAATCTTCTTATTTTTAACAAATGGTGGTGGACATCCATAAGTGTAAAAAAAGAGAGAAATAGCCTCAACTTAATCCTCACACCTTATACAAAAGTTAACTCAAAATAGATAATAGATTTAAATATTAAATGTAAAACTGTAAAACTTTTAGAAGAAAACCTAGGATAAAGTCTTCAGGACCTAAGGCATGGTGAACAGCTCCTAGACACGACACCAAAAACACTGTCCACAAAAGGAAAGGAAAATAAATTGGACTTAATAAAAACTTCTTATCACTGAAAGACTCTGTCAGGATAAAAAGATAAAGTATAGACCAGGAGAAAATACTAGCAAACCACATATCTGATAAAGGGTTCATATTTAGAATATATGTATTAGGAACTTTCAATACTTAACAGTAAATAAAAACAATAATCCAATTAGAAAATGGACAAAGGCATGAAGAGACACTTTACCAAAGAGGATAACACGGATGGCATGCACAAAAAGATGTTCAAGGGGACAGAAATTTCCAGTCTTTAAGTGGGATCTGCACATAGAGACTTTCTTACAAAGTGTACTTTGGTGGGGAAAAGAGTAACTTTACAGTGGACACACCCTACAAACACCACCTCAGTCAGGTGTTCAAGGTCAATATGAATAATGACACATCGTGCTAATAGTATGCACTCTTCTGTTCAAACATAAGTGACTGTCAGTGTAGACTGCTGTATGCATTAGATGTTATATATAAAACTGATGATAACCACAAGTCAACAACTAGTAGTAGATATGCAACAAATATAGGAATCCAAGTATATCACTGAAGAAAGCCAGCAAACCATGAGAGAAGAGAGCAAAAGAAAAGGAACAGAGAAAAACTACAAAAACAACCATAGAACAAGTAACAAAATGGCAAATAGATACCTGTCCATAATGACTTTGAATGTAAATGAACTAAATGCTCCAACCAAAAGACATAGGATGACAGAATAGATTAAAAAGCAAGACCTATTTCAGACCTAAAGACACATGCAGATTGAAAGTGAAGAGTTGAAAAGGCATTGATCATGCAGATGGAAGTGAAAAGAAAGCCGGAGTAGCAATGCTTATATTGGACAAAAGCGACTTTAAAACAAAGAGACAAAGAAGGACACTATATAATCGTAAAAGGGAACAATCCAATAAGAAGATATAACAGTTGTAAATATTTGTGCACCCTGCATGGGAGCACACAAATACATACAGCAGCTAATAACAAACATAAAGGAAATAGTCAATAGTAATACAATAATAGTAGGGGACTTCATCCCACTTACATCAGTGGATCGTGCAAACAGAAAATCAACAAGGAAACAGTGGCTTTGAATGACACATTGGACCAGGTGGATCTAACAGATACATTCAGAACATTCCATCTCAAAACAGCACAATACACATTGTTTTCAAGTGCACATGGAACATTCTTCAAAACAGATCACATGTTGGGCCACAAAACAAGTGTCAACAAAGTAAAAAAGATTGAAGTCATACCCTGTATCTCTTCTGACCACAGCGCTGTGAAACTAGAAATCAACCACAAGAAAAAAGCTGGAAAGAATATAAATACATGGAGGTTAAATAGCATAATACTAAAAAAATGAATGGGTCGACTAAGAAATGAAAGAGGAAATCAAAAAATACATGGAGACAAATGAAAATGAAAACAAACACAATCCAAAATCTTTGGAATGCATTAAAAGGTGTTCTAAGAGGGAAGCTCATAGTAATACAGGCCAACCTCAAGAAGCAAGAAAAATCTCAAGTAAGTCTTACTCCTAAAGGAGCTAGAAAAAGAAGAAAAACCTGAAACCAGTACAAGGGAAGAAATAAAGATTAGAGCAGAAATAAATGAGAAGCTAAAAAAAAAAAAACAACCACGATAGAACAGATTAATGAAACCAGTAGCTAGTTCTTTGAAAACATCAACAAAATTAATAAACCTTTAGCCAGAATCATCAAAAGAGAGGACTTGAATAAACAAAAACAAATGAAACAGGACAAAGAATAACCCAACACCACAGGAGTATAAGAATACAAAGGAGTATAAGAGAATATTATGAAAAATTATGTGCTAACAAATTGGACAACATAGAAGAAGTGGATAAATTCCTAGAAACCTATAACTTCCCAAAACTGAGTCAGGAAGAAATAGAAAATTTGAACAGACCGGTTACCACCAATGAAATTGAATCAGTAATCAAAAAACTGCCAACAAACAAAAGTCCAGGACCAGATGCCTCCACAGGTGAATTCTATTCAACATTCACATGTAAAAATTTTTTTTAGTTTTAAGTAGACTCCATGCTCAATGTGGGACTTGAACTCACAACCCCGAGATCAAGAGTTGCATGCCCTACCGACTGAGCCAGCCAGGCACCCTCTACCAAACATTTAAAGAAGAGTTAATACCTATTCTCAACCTATCCCAGAAAATAGAAGAGGGAAGAAAACTTCCAAATTCATTCTATGAAGCCAGCATTACCCTGATACCAAAATCAGATAAAGACACCACAAAAAAAAAAAAAGGATAGGCCAGTATCTCTGATGAACATAGACGCAAAAATCTTCAACAAAATACTAGCAAGCCAAATCCAACAATATATTTTAAAAAGTCATTCACCATAATCAAGTGAGATTTATTCCTGGCTTGCAAGGGTGGCTCATTATTTACAAATCAATCAACGTGATACATCACCTTAATAAAAGAAAGAATAAGAACCATGTGAATATTTTAATAGATGTAGAAAAAGCATTTGGCAAAATGCAACCTCCATTCATCATAAAACCTTCCAACAAAGTAAGTTAGAGGGAACATATCTCAACATAATAAAGGCCATATATGAAAAACCTATAGCTAACATCACAGTCAGTGGTAAAAACTGAGTTTTTCCCCTAAGAACAGGAACAAGACAAGGATGTCCACTCTCACCACTTTTATTTAACATATAACTGGCAGTTCTAGCCACAGCAGTCAGACAAGAAAAAGAAATAAAAGGCATCCAAATTGGGAAGGAAGAAGGGAAAATTTCACTAATTGCAGATGACGCATATAGAGAAAACCCAAAAGACTCCACCAAAAAACTATTAGAACTAACAAATGAATTCAGTGAGTTTTCAGGATACAAAATAATTATACAGAAATCTGTTGCATTTCTATGTACTATTAATGAAATACCAGAAAGAAAAATTAAGAAAACAGTTCCATTTACTGGTGTACCGAAAATAGTAAAATACCTAGGAATAAACTTAAACGAGGAGGTGAAAGACCTGTACTCTGAAAACTATAAAACATTAATAAGAGAAATTGAATATGACAAAAATGGAAAGATGCTTATGGATTGGAAGAACAAATATTGTTAAAATGCCATTACTACCCAGGGCAGTCTACAGATTTAATGCAATATCTATCAAAATACAACAGCATTTTTCACAACTATAACAAATAATTCTGAAATTTGTATGGAATCGCAAAAGACCCTGAATACCCAATGCTGTCTTGAAAAAGAAAAACTAGAGGTTACCACAATTCCAGATTTCAAGATAGAATACAAAGCTATAGTAATCAAAACAGTATGGTACTGGCATAAAAATAGAAACCTAGATTAATGGAACAAAATAGCCCAGACATAAGTCCATAATTATATGGTCAATTAGTCTTTGACAAAGGAAGCAAGACTATCCAATGGGAAGAAGACAGTCCATTCAACAAATGATGTTGGGAAAACTGGACATCTGCATGCAAAAGAATGAAACTGTTGGAGCACCTGGGTGGCTCAGTAAGTGTCTGACGTTGGCTTAGGTCATGATCTCATGGTTCAGGAGTTCAAGCCCCATGTCAGACTCTGTGCTGACAACTCAGAGCCTGGAACCTGCTTCAGATTCTGTATCTCCCTCCCTCTGTCCCTCCCCCACTCACTGTGTCTCTCTCTCTCTCAAAAATAAATAAACATTTTTAAAAAATTTTTTTAAAAAGGAATGAAACTGAGCCACTTTCTTAACACCATACACAAAAATAAACTCAAAATTGATTAAGGATCTAAATGTGAGATCATAAAAATCCTAGAGGAGAACACAGGCAGTAATTTCTCTGACATGGGCCATAGCAACATTTTTCTAGATAGGTCTCCTGAGGCAAGAGAAGCAAAATCAAAAATAAACTATGGGACCCTATCAAAATAAAAATCTGCACAGTGAAGGAAACAACAAAACTAAAAGACAGTGTACTGGATGGTAGAAGATATTTGCAAATGACCTATCTGATAAAAGGTTAAAAGCTTTTATAACTCAACACCAAAAACACCTAAATAATGTAAGCAACAAATGAGCAGAAGACATGAACAGACATTTCTCCAAAGAAGACATCCAGGTGGCCAGCAGACACATGGCAAGATGCTCAACATCTCTCATCACCAGGGAAATGCAAGTCAAAACCACAGTGAGCTACCACACCTCACGCCTGTCAGAATGGCTAAAATCAAAAACAAAAGAAGCAAATGTTGGGGAGAATGTGGAGAAAAAGCAACCCTTGTGCACTGTTGTTGGGAAAGCAAACTGGTGTAGCCATTGTGGAAAATAGTATAGAGGTTCCTTAAAAAATTAAAAATAGAAGGGCACCTGGGTGGCTCAGTCGGTTGAGCCACTGACTCTTGATTTCAGCTCAAGTGTCATGATCTCATGGTTTGTGGGTTCGGGCCCTGCATCAGGCTCTGCACTGATGGTGCAGAGCCTGCTTGAGATTCTCTCCTTTCTCTCTGCCCTTCCCCTGTTCACACACGCTCGCTCGTTCTCCTGCTCTCTCAAAAATAAATAAATAAACCTTTTTTTTTTTTTTTTTTTTTTTTAATTAGAAATAGGGCGTCTGGGTGGCTCAGTCAGTTAGGCATCTGACTTCATCTCAGGTCATGATCTCATAGTTCCAGAGTTTGTGCCCCGCGTTGGGCTCTGTGCTGACAGCTTAGAGCCTGGAGCCTGCTTTGGATTCTGTGTCTCCCTCTCTCTCTGCCCCTCCTCCACTCGTACTCTGTCTCTCTCAAAAATAAACATTAAAAAAAATTAGAAGAATTATCATATCATGTAATTCCACTATTGGGTATTTACCCAAAGAGTATGAAAACACTAATTTGAGAAGATTTATGCACTCCTATATTTATTGCAGCATTATTTACAATAGCTGAATTATGGAAGCAACCAAGGTGTCCATTGATAGAGGAATGGATAAAGATGTGAGATATATACCCAAGGGAATATTACTCAGCCATAAAAATGATTGAAAGCTTGCCATTTGTAACAACATGGATGAATCTAGAGGGTATAATGCTAAGACAATGCTAAGTGCCATATGATTTCACTCATGTGGAATTTAAAAACACAAAACAGGGGCGCCTGAGTGGCTCAGTCGGTTAAGCATCTGACTTCAGCTCAGGTCGTGATCTCACAGTTCGTGAGTTCAGGCCCCGCGTTGGGCTCTGCGCTGACAGCTCAGAGCCCGGAGCCTGCTTCAGATTCTGTGTCTCCCTCTCTCTCTGCCCCTCCCCCGTTCATGCTCTGTCTCTCTCACTCTCAAAAATAAATAAATGTTAAAAAAAACAATAACAACAAAGAAAGAGACAAACCAAGAAACAGACTCTTAATTATAATTCTAGAACAAACTGATGAAACAGATTGTTACTAGAGGGAAGTTGGGGAGGAGGGATGGATGAAGTAGGTACAGGGGATTAAGAGTACACTTCTGGGCTGCCTGGGTGGCTCAGTCGGTTAAACATCTGACTTCAGCTCAGGTCATGATCTCATGGTCTGAGTTCAAGCCCCGCGTAGGGCTCTGTGCTGACAGCTCAGAGCCTGGAGCCTGCTTCAGATTCTGTGTCTCCCTCTCTCTCTGCCCCTCCCCCACTCATGCTCTGTCTCAGAAATAAATAAACGTTAAAAAAAAAAAAAGAGTACACTTCTGATGAGCACTGAGAAATGTATAGAATTGTTGAACCACTATATTGTACACCTAATACTAATATAACTGTATGTTAATTATACTGGAGTGTGTACCCCTCATAGTCTTTGATGGCGTTGTCACTTCCCCTCTGTATCTCCTCTCATAACTGCATTCTAATCCTGAGAAACATCAGACAGATCCACATAGAAAGGCATCTTTCAAAATTCCTTGACCAGTACCCTTCAAAACTGTCAAGGTCATCAGAATCAAGGACAGTCTGAGAAACTGTCAAGCCAAGAGCTAAGGAGACATAATATTTTCATTAGGTCCTAGAATGGAAAATGACCATAAAATGTATTTGTTTGTTTGTTTGTTTGTTTATTTTGAAAGACAGAGTGTGAGTGGGGGAAGGTCAGAGAGAAAGAGAGAGAGGGAATCCTAAGCATGCTTCACACTGCCAGCACAGAACCCACAAAGCATGAGATCATGAGACCTGAGCAGAAACCAAGAGTCAGACGCTTAACAGACTAAACCACCGAGACACCTCCATAACATTTATTCCTATACTATGGGAACCCACTGTTCCTAGGAGTGCCTTTAGGTTTCAGCTTCATAGTCTGTGGCACATGGAGCCTGTTGCTTTGGAAAAAGATTAGAAACTACCTGTTTTATGGCCTGTTCCCCACCCCCCGCCCCAGGTAGAATCTCTGAGCAAGGACTCTGGAGGTGGGGTGGGGACAATGGCAACCTTCTCTCTGAAGGTGAGCAACCTTCTCTAGGAGGTGAGCATCCAGTGGAAGGGAAGAGGAGTGAGCAGCCTGGGGTCCTCTTGGCTTGCTTCTCCTAGCATAAAACCATCACTTCAAAAAGCGGGAAAAGGGTTCCCAGGGCCCCAGTGTTCTTAGCACACTTGCCTTGGGTACAGTCTCCATTCTGGACTAGGGATTGAACAGAAGAGAACCCCTGCATCTCAGTTGTACACACCTAGTACTTAGCGTCAGCAGCAGGTAGCAGGGGTCAGGATGGGAAATCCTGATGACCTGCTTCTCCTGGGAAGATCGCCTTCCACCTGGTAGCTGGAGGGAAGGGAACCCCATGTTCTGGGCTGCTACAGTCTGCATGGGGTATCCACCTCACTGAGCTGGGAGAGAAACAGAGAAATGGTCTTGATTCAGATACCACGCACTCTCTGTTCTTACCGCAGATGTGCTTAAATATATGTTGCATGAGTAGAGTTGCATTTCTGTTTTCCCTTAATGTGCCTTCCCAGAGGTTTAAATAGTTACTAAAATTTTCTCTTTCACTGGAGAGACAGTGGTGCACTGTCATTCCACAAGTCAGTTGTCTTGCACACTTTGCCCAGCTAGCTGCTCAGGAAGGCAATTTGCCAGTGTCATAAAAACCGGAACATACACTTACCATATGACCTTACACTCCTGGGCATTTACCCAGAAAAGTGAAAACCTGTGTCCACACAAAAATCTGCACAGCTGTTCATAGCAACTTTTGTTGGAGTAGCCAGAAACTAGAACGTACTTATTGGCCATTTGTATATCTTTTTCGGAGAAATGTCTGTTTGGATCCTTCGACTTTTTACACGATTTATCTCTGTATTATGGAGTTGTAAGAATTTTTCATATGTTCTACATACAAGTCTCTTATCAGATGTATCCCTGTACCATCTTTGCAGTTTCCTCTGAGTCCATCATTATTTCAAAGTAAAGAGTTTTTTTTAATGTCTAAAATGAAATACCCAAGTACAGTACAGCCAAGCACTGGTGAAATCTAAATAGGCTGCATCATCATCATGGTTGTGGCATTGTACTGTGGTTTTACAAGATGTTACCACTGGGGGAAACCAGGTAGAGTACTTAGGATCTCTGTGTTATTTCTTACAACTTCATGTGAATCTCCAATTGCCTCAAAAGTTTAAAAAGTCTTTAAATCATATGCACGCTAATATTTACCTACTAGGTAGTTTTTTTTTTTTTTAAGGTTTATTTTTGAAAGAGACAGAGTACAAGTGGGGAAGGGGCAGATAAAGAGGGAGACAGAGAATCCAAAGAAGGCTCCAGGCTCTGAGCCATCAGCACAGAGCCCAATGCCGGGCTCCAACTTGTGAACCGCAAGATCATGAGCAAAAGTTGAATGCTTAACCCACTGAGCCACTCAGGTGCCATGGGGGGGGGGGGGGGGGGAGGTTAATTGATAAACTTCTTAAAGCAGTTTTAGGTTCACAACAAAATTGAATGGAAGGTACGGGGATTCCCATGTACCCTCAGCTCCACACATGCACAGCCTCCCGCACTATCAACATCCCCACCACAATGGTAGATTTGGTGTGTTTGATGAACATACATGAACACATCATTATCACCTAAAGTTCATCACTTACATTAAGGCTTAGTATTGGTGTTCTATATTCTGTGGGTTTTGACAAATACATAGACAGTCTTTTCAAGAATATTTTTTTAAATAATAAAGTAAAATTTTTAAAATATTTTAAAATACTTTTTAATGATCTGTTAATCTGTAAATACATTTTAAGTTATAGCTAAACAGTAATTAAAACTTCACATACACAGCTAGACTCATCTTTGACAAGTACCCCTCTATCCTAGTTTATCCCTCCCCAGTCCAGATGATACGTTTCATATTTATTTTACTACAGTTCTGGTTACTGGACTTTTCTATCCAAATGTGAAATGTTATACAAATTTGATTCCTTTCATTTCTCCAGCATCTAGATAACAGCAAAACTCTTCTAAAACTTCATGCCCAGTTCTCCACAGGCTTGGAAGCATCACACGTGAGCAAGGGCTCTAAGCAACCACAGACCAGTTCCCTTCCTTTAAGAGATTAAAACATTAATTTGCTCTCTTTTGAACTCTCTAGATTAGCAGAGTACGTCATTATGGCATTCTTCCGGGATGAACAAAAGGAGAAACTTTGATTCATGTTGTGACCTCTATTCCTAATGACTTCAATGCAAAGGAGTTATTTAAGTAAAGATATTTAAGTGAAGACATTCTTGATAACATAGTAGCACCTCAGCAGCTTGAACCCGAATTCTTTTAGCTTTATAAAAATTGAAATACACTTTTTATTTTTTTATGGCTCCAGAAGAGAAGAAAGCTATGCTGCAGGAAATAGCTAACCAGAAAGGGGTGTCCTGTCGTGCTCAAGGCTGGAAAGTTCACCTCTGTGCCGCTCAGTTGCTACAGCTGGTAGGTGGAGTTCTAGTAAAGTTGTTATGTCCTGCTGACATGAGGAACAGGTGCCAGAGGCATCCGTATTCATAGTGTTTCCTTTTGAGTAATTCTGAAGCATTTCCATCCGGGTGATGGCAGAGTTTTTACGTATAATACGTAATATTATAATTATTATATCTATCCCAGAGATAGAGTTCAAATATATCTTAGTCTGATGCCCGGAACCAAAATATATTGAACAACTCTGGGTGTAAGACCCACAGTTAAGCTTCAGTATTTTGTGTTGCCATGAATCTGAAACAGAGAGCCTCGAGTGACCTGACTGTAAACCCTTGCTGCCTACAATGCTCCTTATCACGGGAACCAGGCTCAGCTCCCACCTCTTCCTGATTAGTGGGATTTATTTCCCTGCCAGTTTGCAATATTGTTCAAATAAGCTGTCCCATCCTCCCATGGGAACTAGGGGACACCTCTCCCTCTTGATACTACAAAGCCTGCCTCCTACAGCCCCTGCTTGTTCACTCTGTTCCTGAGTGCAGCCCCTGCGTGGCCCTGCATGGTGTGTGATGTCCTCCTCCCCTGGGCTGTGAGTATATCGACTAGTAAACTGCTGTTGATCTCATGTGTGTCCAGTGTTGGCTGGTGTTACGTGTCCATTTCCATCACCCTAGGGCGGGAGTCCTTCACCAAGAAGGTGAAGGGGCACCAGTCAAAACAACCTCATGAAGTTTTCCATCTTTGGAGTAGCACTGATGTGAAGAACATGGTCTATTATGAGTATCTAAAAATAAAGTAGTGCTGTGGCTACTTTTTGTACTTTAGAAAAGCATATTCTCTGAAACCTTTAGACTTTTTTTTTAGAGCAGTTGTGAATTCAGGGCAGTATTTAAAAGTTATCCTTGAAGATGGACTCTGTGACGCAGTGTTCTGTTAATCGTTGTTGAACAGTTTCCCTTGCTCTACATTAGCGCCCTAGTCCTCGGGAGAAAGGATCCTATCACCCACACAGTTCTCACACCAGTTTACAGAAGTGATTCAAGGTGGGTGCATCTGCCTGACGTTACTCAGGAAAAGTACCTCTGAGGTCATGATGCCCTTCCTCTTGTGTGTTGCAGACAAATCTGGAGCATGATGTTTATGAAAGACTCACCAACCTACAGGAAGGGATTATCCCAAAGAAAAAGGCGGCCACTGATGATGATCTGCACCGAATAAACGAACTGATACAGGTTTGATTGAGCCCTTCCCTCTGACCATCCAGTTTAGGGGGTTATCCCTACGCAATGGTCTTACTTCTCCCATTTCCCTACCTCTTTCACTGACTTATTTAGTAAAAACCTACTGTTTACTTCA